>NC_137457.1:206919845-209319845 GCF_964235325.1 Thermobia domestica | reverse complement strand
AAATTTATCTTGACATAAATTTGATTTCTCCTGCCATACAAACAAATGGCACAACCGAACAGTGGCGTAACTAAAAGCTTGGGGCTCTCCCGCAGACAGTGTGGAGTTGGACCCCTTCTCTACGTCCCACTTCACAATTTTGAGCTCCCTGATGATGGTGTGGGGCCCCCACAATGCAGGGTCCACGGGGCCCTTATTTACGCCCCTGCAACCGAGTACTGGAACTACGATAAGCGCATTAATTAGAATTATAATGCTGTGAGTTATAATGTAGATAGATATAGATATAATCTATTTAAAACAAAACATTTTGCTTGATTTTTCATTTCCGAAGTTTAGAATTTTGCAGTATTAGGTTCTCAATGAATAACTGCAAATTAGAACATTAACTTTTAGCATAGAAATGAACTATGACGATTCATTTCTATGAACTATGAACTATGTAAAGCTCTTCAAGCGTTGTGAGATAAAGTTGTAAAATAACCATCAGCAGTGTATTGTCTAATTTTGTTCATTTTGAGGAGAATCTAACACTCTAGAAGATATTCATGACTTTTTAACTTTTGTTGCAGGTATTTTCAAAAATCTTTGGAGGAATTCTACAACTTTGGGGGGGGGGTCGTCTAGAAAACACTGTACTGTAATATATTTGCAAATCAGGTAGGCTATAAGCAATGGCAATAGATTTTTATTCATAAGTTATTTTATACTAGATGGAAAATTAATCTAACAACTCTGTTTAATTTGAATTATCTGTATTATCTGGGGAATCAAAAATAATATATAAAATCATGATAACTATTATTTGCAAGCGTTGTCAGTCAATCCAATGTTTGATAAAGATCTTTCAACATTTCTCCAGAACATTCCCTCTTGTGTAACACTCTTTCAAATCATTCCTCAGCTTCTTAATTTCACCATACCATACGGTATCAGGGCCTCTTCTAGGTCACTTCTTATCATTTACACAGAAAATAACAAAACATATTATTGAGAGTGGTCAAAAGAGCAGGAAATATTTCAGACCAAACTAATGGAGGAAGTGGCCAGTGGACATCTTGACAGAGGATGAAATGGCAGATAGATATAATGCTGGGTTTATAATTACAAGTACATTGCTATTTAATTGAATTTTACATTATAAAATTTCTAATTTATTGTATGCCCACATTTAATCATTATAACGTTATTACATATAATCTTAGAAGTTCTAGGGAGAAGATTAACTCGACTAACATAATGGTTAACGCAGTGACTTTTAGTTTAAATATTTTAATACGATATTTTAAATTAAGATACAATTTATATAGAAGTAAAGTAAGTATGAAATAGCTATAGAATAAATTCAAAATTTTAATTATGAAGTATCTATATACAATTTTGGAATTCAAAATTGATAACATGAGATAAGCACTAAAGCGCTTGATTGACAAACCAGAGTAAGAACTGAAAATAAAACAATATTGAATAGGTTTACAACAGGGGTGGCTAGGCTTTCTTAGGTTTGAGGGCTACTTCTCATTTCTGAAATCTCTAGTGATCTACTAATCAAAATATAGATTAATAATGAGGACGTGATGGACAGTAAAGAAGAAGTAAATACGAACAATAAAATTAAGATTAATTAAATATTTTTTTAAAAACCTAATTAATTCATTTTTATTTTCTCAGAAACGTTCATTTGTTATGAGAAACTAGAAATCAGTCCATCGAGACTGGTTGATACAGATAGTGTGACACAGACCACCGCGGGCTACCTCTCACGATTGCCGGTAGGCTAGTAGAGACCATAGATGGCCATTTTCCATTGGGCTCGCTCGCGCTCGCGCTCACTTCTCTCAACTGAGCTCGCACTCACTCGCGCTCGCGCTCACCCGTCTCAGCTGGGCTCGCGCTCACTCGCGCTCGCGCTCACTTCTCCTAACTGGGCTCGCACTCACTCGGGCTCGCGCTCATCTCTCTGGACTGGGCTCGCGCTCACTCGCGCTCGCGCTCACTTCTCCTAACTGGGCTCGCACTCACTCGGGCTCGCGCTCATCTCTCTGGACTGGGCTCGCACTCACTCGGGCTCGCGCTCACTTCTCCTAACTGGGCTCGCGCTCACTTGCGCTCGCGATCACTTCTCCCAACTGGGCTCGCGCTCACTCGGGCTCGCGATCACTTCTCCCAACTGGGCTCGCGCTCATTCGCACTCGCGCTCATTTCTCTTAATTGGGCTCGCGCTCACTCGCGCTCGCGATCACTTCCCTCAACTGGGCTCGCGCTCACTCGGGCTCGCACTTACTTCTCTCGATTGGGTTCGCGCTCACTGGGGCTCGCGCTCACTAATCTCAAGTGGGCTCGCGCTCACTCGGGCTCGCGCTCAATTATTGAGCCCGAGCCCGGTTGAGCGTGAGTGCCGAGCTCACGAGCGTCGGGCTCGCGAGTTTGGACACCTATGATACAGACACGGACAATGACACGGAGAACCAGTCGTATTAACAAATGCTGAAACAAATCTTCAATTATGCGCTTATTCACCTAAAAATCACCTTCACTAACATGTCTGCTCACTAGGAGCGAATCCCCAGCGTGTACGTTAACATATACTTACGAGAGAATACCTATAACGACGAATGATGTACTCAGATTTTGAGTACAGTTTCAAAAGTTCATTTCCGTAAGCTGTAAAGGCAGTAATTGCTATGCTATCACAAATTGCTATCACAAATTAATTGCAACTTTTGAGTTGCATACACACAAACTACTAGGGAATGAAGAGCATGTACTAACAAAGAATACACTGGAAAATGAAATAACATGTTATAACAAAAATTAAAATAAGATGATAATCGATACAAATGTAGAGGATGAATATGGCATGTCCGAACTTCGCCAAGTATGGTGGAAGAAGCTATTTGTTTACTTCTTCTTGACCAACCGCTAAGAACATTTATAAATCCATATGTGGCTTTGTTATACGCAATTAGTACATTCAAATTCACGAACGATGACGAACTGAAGGGTACGAAGGTACAGTTGCAAGTAACAACCATAGTCATAATAATATAGTTCAACTAAACAACGTTGAAAATAGTGGACAATCAGGTTTAAGTAGAAATGACCAAAACTGAATAGTTTTGCATCGATCATTCCGAAGAAATTTGGAGTTATACTGAGCATAGTTTGGGGGAGAAGCGAGCATCCCCGGTGGATATACTTCAGCTGACTTCTTGGGGGGGGGGAAGAAAATGTGATTGAGGGGGAAATTCCCCTCATCTCTCCCGGTAATTTGCACCCTACATATATATATATATATATAGATAGATAGATAGATAGATAGATAGATAGATAGATAGATAAATAATTGGCTTGGGGCAATATAGTGCTAAGCCGCATTTGTAAAAACAAAATCTACCCGTTGCTGTTGACAAATTTGCAAAAATTGAGATTAGATGGCAGTAAATATCGTAAATGGTGTTCTTGCCTTCATTAATTTGTATTTAAGTGCAGCGATAAATTTCGTTGCACAATACGTATGAATGTGGCTTAAAGTTATATTACTCCAAGCCCTTCATATATATATATATATGCAAGTTAGTTGGAAACCTGGGGCCCGTAAAATAGTGTTTCTAATCGAGTCCCACGTCTTGTAATTCCATTAGGTTATCTTTTCTCTCTCACTTGAAGAAAGAAAACTAATTTTTTAACGGTGACTTCCCTCCGGAGCAGCCTCTACTTTTAATTATGTGTTTGCTGTTTGAAGGCATATTGTCCTGTTACAATACAGTAAATATGAACATTTCTTAATTTAAGTCAAATTTAAGAGTATTAAAACTGAATTTTTGAAATTGTGCGTTGATTATAGCCTGTAATTTGTTAAAACAAAACACCTATCAAAGAAAATTACAAGTTAATGAAAGGTCAAGCAAGATGTTTGTGAATATGAAACTTACATCATAATATCACTTTGAGTCAAGAAGTTATATATGATAAGCATAATGATAATGATAATGATAAGCATAATGTGGTTCTAGTTTTCGATTCATCTTTACATTTCTTTAAGTATATAAATGCCAGTTTTTAAATCGCATAACATAACGGAAAAAATAGTAGCTACATTATATAAAATGAGGTAATTTTACGAACTGCGTTAAAACAGGAAATACAATTATGTTAAAATATTGAGGTAGTTTGGAATCTCTTGCCTGTCAGATGTCAATTAACAGATTAATAATTTCATTCTATAACAAGCAAGACTTTATTTTACATGAATTAAAGACCAAAATATAAATTCAGATTATGCTCTTTCGCAGGAGACCAATCCGACAAGCTTGGAGCCTTATATAAATGACAGCGTTTTGGTACTAATGAAAAATACAACTTACGGTATAAATGTTAATTTTCGACCCATGTTGTGTAGATGCTGGTCGATTACTCGACGAGATGCTGGTTGGTTGCTCAGATGATCCTTGGTCCTCTCCCTTACCTTTTTATATTGTATAAATTTCCTCAGTCAGACCCTGAGGTTCTCCATAACAGCCTTGTTTGTTCACTTAATTACTTTTTACGCTACGTGACTGCCGGAGAACCTCATTAGTCCACGATAAGTGTGACTGTTTATCCAAAATTCTTTTGTAACCTAATTTAAGTACACATACATTTTTTACATATAATTACTAGAAAACAATGCTAGTTATTTCACTAAACTTTTTTGATATATTCCTTTTTGCAATATGTTGAGCTTTTTTTTTTCTCAACTCATGTCATAGTTCCATTACAGTCCCCCACTGATGAGGAACTGTTCCTGAACATCACCGTAGTGTGTGTCACTCCTTTTTTTCCCTCAACTCATGTCATAGTTTCATTACACAACTGTGAGTTGAAAAAAAAAAAAAAAGAAGTGACACACACTACGGTGATGTTCAGGAACAGTTCCTCATCAGTGGGGGACTGTATTGAAACTATGACATGAGTTGAAAAAAAAAAAGTTAGCTCAACATATTGCAAAAAGGAATATATCAAAAAAGTTTAGTGAAATAACTAGCATTGTTTTCTAGTAATTATATGTAAAAAATGTATGTGTACTTAAATTAGGTTACAAAAGAATTTTTGAATAAACAGTCACACTTATCGTGGACTAATGAGGTTCTCCGGCAGTCACGTAGCGTAAAAAGTAATTAAGTGAACAAACAAGGCTGTTATGGAGAACCTCAGGGTCTGACTGAGGAAATTTATACAATATAAAAAGGTAAGGGAGAGGACCAAGGATCATCTGAGCAACCAACCAGCATCTCGTCGAGTAATCGGAGTAAAGTATGGAGCATTTTTTTGCAGCATCTACACAACATGGGTCGAAAATTAACATTTATACCGTAAGTTGTATTTTTCATTAGTACCAAAACGCTGTCATTTATATAAGGCTCCAAGCTTGTCGAATTGGTCTCCTGCGAAAGAGCATAAATTGAATTTGTATTTGGTCTTTAATTCATGTAAAATAAAGTCTTGCTTGTTGTAGAAAAAAATTATTAATCTGTTAATTGACATCTGACAGGCAAGAGATCCCTAACTACCTTACTATTTAAACAATTATGTCAATTGACGAAGCTATCGTAAAATTTAGGATGTTTTTTTTTTTTTTTTTTTTTAGCAATTAGTATATGATACCTCATTTGTCCGGAAGACGAGAATACATACCACTTAATCACACTAAATCAATATGAATATAAATGCCTGGTAACCCTTAGCTGTTTCGTTAGGTATGTGCTAAACTTCACTGTAATATGATCTGATAAATCCGTATGAAAATATTGTGACAAACAACACCAAAATCGAGTAGTGGCAAACCGAATGCTATCGTTTCAGAGTAGATTTCGAAAAAAAAAATAAATAAATAAATAAAAAATAAAATAAAAAGACTTTAAAGGAAGGAAGTGTGTATGTATGTATGTATGTATATACAGGGTATCCAATATACAATGCAACGCGGAGTTTGGGATAGTAGAACTTTTGAACCTGAAGTGATACACGAATAATGGTTATACCAAAATGAAGCCTTGTTCATGTATATACTTTTAAACTAGGAAGCATAGATTGAAGTACACTAGGAACCACACAGTGTTGCTACATGTAACCGAAGGTGTAAATCAATTTTTTTGCAAAATATGTTAATTGAATCATAACTTATACGTATGGATGTTCTGTCATTAATTTTCAGTTTGTTTAGTTGGAGTAGCTTGGAAAGTATGGAGCAGAAAAAAGAATTTTTCATTTCCACCGATAACTAATCGGATGAGGCCCCTGTAAGGGGTTACTAGGGAAATCGTATTTTTCATAAATTAACACACTGAATTGGCAACTGCTGATGTTTCAATGCATCAAAAGGTGTGTTAAGGATCTGTCTACGTTGGTATACGGACAAAATCTCGCGGCCGAAACATCGCCGCCCAAAATCTCGCCGGCCAAAACCTCGCGGGACAAAATCTCGCCGGGCCAAAACCTCGCGTGGCCAAAACCTCGCCGCCCAAAACCTCGCGTGGCCAAAACCTCGCCGCCCAAAACCTCGCGGGACAAAATCTCGCCGGGCCAAAACCTCGCGTGGCCAAAACCTCGCCGCCCAAGACCTCGCGTGGCCAAAACCTCGCCGCCCAAAACCTCGCGGGACAAAATCTCGCCGGGCCAAAACCTCGCGTGGCCAAAACCTCGCCGCCCAAAACCTCGCGGGACAAAATCTAACCGGGCCAAAACCTCGCCGCGAATGAAACTTTTCTTTAAAATTTACCCAATGTGTTTCCTAATATGCAATTCCACATTACAAATAATAATAATAATAATAATAATAATAATAATAATAATAATAATAATAATAATAATAATAATAATATACAAAACATCGTGTGCGTGGGCTTTTTCGGGTTATTCCCGTTTCCTCCCACTTTCTTTATTCGATCATTTCCTTCATCCTGGTCATCTACGTCTCCTTTAACCTATAGGACATAATCAAGGGACGTCGTAAAAACTCATATATTATTTCATACTTTCATAGATATTATTAGATTTTTGTTAAACTTTTAAGTTTTCGGATGTTCCAAAGTTCACGAAACTAACCTCGTTAGTTGTCATTACTTTCCTTTCTTTCCCTATAACCAGTTTCAAAACATCCTGTCGCCCTACCTTCACATTGAAATCCTCTAATACAGAAATAGTATTTTCATATGGTATCGCGGGACTTGGTCAAATACCCGTGATACTTCTTCTGAAACAGCGTCTTTTATACCGTCATCCTTATCATCTGTTGGAACATTTACATTTTGGTCAGGCGAGATTTTGGGTATGGCGATATTTTGGGGCGCGAGGTTTTGGCCCGGCGAGGTTTTGGGTGGCGAGGTTTTGGCCAGGCGAGGTTTTGGCCCCGCGAGATTTTGGCCTGCGAGGTTTTGGCCCCGCGAGATTTTGGCATGCGACGTTTTGGGCGGCGAGGTTTTAGCCAGGCGGGGTTTTGGCCCGGCGAGATTTTGTCCCGCGAGGTTTTGGGTGGCGAGGTTTTGGCCAGGCGAGGTTTCGGCCTGGCGAGATTTTGGGCCGCGAGGTTTTGGGAGGCGAGGTTTTGGCCAGGCGAGGTTTTGGTCCGCGAGGTTCTGGCCGCGAGGTTTTGTACCCAAACCGTCTACGTTATTCAATTCCTGAAAACAATGAAAAACAAACTTTGAAATTATCATGATAAAACGTTTACTTACATGCACCCGGTAACACTGCTACTATCAGAAATGAGTTACCAGCTCTACAGCGGATGCTGGGAGTGTCCTCTGTTTTGATTCAAACACTGGTTCACACGTTTCACCAGGTTGGCAACAACTTTACGAAGATTAGAAGTGTTAATGTTCTCAATGGCACCGCGAATGTTCGTTTCCAGGTCTTGAATAGTTCGAGATTTGTTCTTGTATGCCTCTTGCTTTAAATAGCCCCATAGAAATGAATAGCAGTGTTGCCGGATGCATATAAGTAAAAACAAATTTCATTATAATTTCAAAGTTTGTTTTTCATTGTTTTCAGGAATTGCATAATGTAATTAGATCCTTAACACACCTTTTGATGCACTGAAACATCAGTAAAGTTGCCAATTCAGAGTGTTAATTTATGAAAACTACGATTTCCCTAGTTACCCCTTACAGAGGCCTCATCCGATTAGTTATCGGTGGAAATGAAAAATTCTTTTTTCTGCTCCATACTTTCCAAGCTACTCCAACTAAACAAACTGAAAATTAACGAAGAACATCCAAACATATGAGTTATGTGTCAATTTACATGTTTTGCAAAAAAAAAAAAAAAAAAAAAAAATACACCTTTGGTTACATCTGGCAACACTGTGTGGTTTCTAGTGTACTTCAATCGTTGCTTCCTAGTTTAAAAATATATGCATGAACAAAGCTTCACTTTGGTATAACCATTATTCGTGTATTACTTCAGGTTCAAAGTTCTATCCCAAACTCCGGGTTGCATTGTATATTGGACACCCTGTATATTTCTCCTTCTGGTCTATTTAAGTGTCCCTTGCTTTCAAATTTTCTAAAATATAAATATAATATTGCTTCAGTTTTTTAAAAAATAAATATTAAAATTACATAGTGCAGTAATTAAATTTCGCGTAAAATACGAATGATTCGTACATTTAAAGATCTCAAGAAGAATTCAGTAAAATTAACTTGCTAAAACTGTCGTTTTTTTTGTTTGTTTTTTTTAAAGAATAAATAAAATGTTTCGTAATATAAATTAATAAGCTAAGAAAAATTATGTTACATGTATTTAACACTATTAAGAGCTACTCTTGTTTGTTGAGATTTAAAGAACCTACAATTAAAATAATACATATTTCGCTCGACTTTTCTATGAACGTAAGCTTCACATTAGTTGCTATATATAAATTTCTTACCTTGTAGGGTCAAGAAGTTTCCTTACTCTATGATCTATTAGAAAAAGAAAATGGCCATGGAATTTGCAAAACAAAAACAAATGCCAGCCTCAAACACCACTGATAATAAGTATGAAAAAATGGGATTTCCATTCCCAAAGATGTTTCGACAATGAGATCACAGGTCAGATGTCAAACATTCGTCGAGTGGATAAATATAATACACTTCAGATAGTACAGAATGCACTTTTCCTTCATTTTCGTTTGCATAGCGGTTAAAATCTTGCAGGTCGTTATAATCTGGACTTGGAATACATTTCTTATATTTTATTCCTGAAGCAAACACCTGTTTAATGTCGGTCTGCAACATAAGCTCAGCTATACAGTACCGTATGTTTACGCGCGTAAACTAACGATGTGAGTTTATGCGCGTCATGCAGTTCATGCATTGTGCATGAATTTACGCATATAAGCTGAGGAAAGCAGTTGCAGAATGGATCGATCGAAAGCAAAGTTTTAAGGGTGGGTACTACCAATGTTATATTGTTGAGAAAAAGAATAAAGAAAAGACGCTAAAGAAATAGGTATGTTTGGACAAGGAATAGGATTTTAATATTAGACAAGGAAGGATAATCCAACTTTCACAGATTATATCAAATTTTTATTTAGATTGTGATGGCTCAGTAGTAGAAGGTTCATCTCTGGTGCGTGAGGTATCTGGTTCGATCGCAGCTCGTATCAAATGGGCAGGGGTGTAGCCAGCAGGTTTGTGTAGGGGGGTCCGTCGTTTTTGAGGGGGGGGCAGCTACAATGTACAAAGCCAAACAATGTGTTGCTGCTAGTGTTTTTGAGGCCTGAAAGAAAGGAAAATTTTGGTTTCCTTCTGGAAAACTAAAAACACTATTTTAGCTTCTTCTTCTTCTTCCTCTTATTATTATTATTATTATTATTATTATTATTATTATTATTATTATTATTATTATTATTATTATTATTATTATCCATAAATTATATACAAGATAGTTTTTATTATGCTTAATCAAGAACTACTGTCCGGGACCAAACGCTATACTTTTGTGCATAACTATAAAGGTAACCAAGAAAGTTCTGTCCCTTTTCGTGGATGTCTGTGTTCAATTGGACCTCACACCGTGTGTTGAATGCGAGTGGAGATAAGGCGAAGGTCAATTGTTGGTGTGTATATCCAACCATACTACCTGGTTGTGGCAATTCAGATACACCGTAAAGACAGAGGGAACGGCTTGGGTACAAAACCTCGCGGCCAGAACCTCGCGGCCCAAAATCTCGCCGGGCCGAAACCTCGCCTGGCCAAGACCTCGCCGCCCAAAACCTCGCGGGACAAAATCTCGCCGGGCCAAAACCCCGCCTGGACAAAACCTCGCCGCCCAAAACCTCGCGGGGCCAAAACCTCGCCTGGCCAAAACCTCGCCACTCAAAACCTCGCGGGCCAAAATCTCGCCGGGCCAAAACCTTGCCTTGCCATAACCTCGCGTCCCAAAATATCGCCATACCCAAAATCTCGCCTAACCAAAACCTGGTTGTAATGATCGCGCGACACAGAATCTCGCCTGGTCTAAATTAAGCGAGACGTAGTGTCGCCTGGGAAGAAATGTTGTCAGGATAAAACCTCTTCACGACGATTTCTTCAATGTAGAATGTTCTATCGCCAGATTTACAAAACTTATTAGGTTTTGAAACTTGACATTTTGTATAAATCTTCTTGCTCCACAAGGGCACTAGCTCCAGATAAGACAATATTTTGCGAAATGCATGCCCTAAGGAGGAATGGAATGGAATGCCTTGAATGAATTTTGCCGTTCTCCAGATCTAAAAAAACTACTAAGCATAGAACCTTTACGTTTTGGTACAAATCTTCTCCTTGTACCATAAGAAGGTATGTTGCAAAATGCTCCTCGTAAGGGAGTGTTGAAGTTTGGATAATTCTTGAACGTTGGCTTGATCTCAGGACCCACGAGGTTTTGGCGGCGGGGTTTTGTCCACGCGATGTTTTGGGTGGCCCCGTGTCATTTTCCTGTTTCACTTTTTATTATGTTTATTTATCTCCAACCGTTTTCTGTTGGACTTCGCTTATCAAAATATTTCTAAAACTGGTTTACTGGTCCCAAAATCTAAAATTCAGAGTGGGGGTGGGGCGACTGCCCTCCTGCCCCACTGGCACCTCTGTCTAGCGGCTGCAATATGAAGCTATTCCACGCCCTTTCATATGGTTTTAGTTACATTTACTTCGGACTCTTGACTGCGAAGACATTAGGTTTTTAAATAAAATTAATTTGCTGAGCAAAATTGAACTTTATTGAAAATGAACTTGGATTCATTGTCCTCTGAACGTCCTAAATATTACTTTACTTCAATAAATTATTGACTTAAAAAACAACCAATTACATAGGCTTGCAGAAAATATTCTAAAGTTAGCACAACATGAAGTGTCCTTCAAACATTACTTTTGAAGCAATGGTTTTAAATGCAGGTACTATCAATGTTGTGTTGTTGAGAAAAAGAATAAAGAAATAGACATATTTGGACAAAGAAGTGGCTAATATTTAACAAGGCAAGAAAGAATAATCCATCTCTCACTGATTATATCAAAACTTTATTTAGATCGCGGTGAGTCAGTAGTAGAGGGATCATCTCTTGCGAGTGGAGTCTCTGGTTCGATCCCAGCTTGTGCAAAATGGGTTTTGTGGTTGACAAACACCGCGTGCGTGAGTTTTCTCGGATTGTCCCGTTTCCTCCTATTATTTTTACATTCCTCCTCTTTAGTGATGAGCGCAAGAGTCTTTGTCTTGCAGTTTTTACAAGAGTCTTCACCAAGACCAAAACCAGGAATCCCGATGCAAGACCAAGACCAAGACCAAGATCAAGTGTGCCAGTGCAAGACCAAGACCAAGACTCGGTGTGCAAGACCAAGACCACCTGGGTCTTGGTCTTAGTCTTGCATTTGCTCATCACTACACCTCTTCGTTCATGTCATCGTCGCCCTCTTCTGTACCCTACACAGTAGCCTATAAGCGTGGAACGTAAAATTCGAAGATTTAATTTTCTTTTATTTAGAACATACAATGTAACAAGACTAATTAACATATGTAATTTTTATACTTGCGAAAGTCTTCTATTCTGTACTTTCCTCCTGGAGATGTATTTTGGCGAATAATCTTCGCAAGAAATACTCAAAGTTTACATAGAAAAAATAAAACTGGGAGTAGGCGGCTTCAGCCTTTAATCAGGGGTTACTTTCCACCGGTCCAAAATATAGCTTAGAGAGGAAATTATTACTACTGGCACCTCCTACTTTCTAATTTTAGGTAAATATTTTATAAAGGTAGATGCTGGAATTAATTTCTTGTCGGAAAATAAATTGCGAACAATGGCGGATCCGCTTCATTCGCTTCACTCAGTAAGGCTTAGCTTTTTCTTTCTTTCTTTTCTTTTTTTCTTTCTGTTTTTTTTTTTTTTTTTAATCTCTGGACGTTTTGGGGGGCTTGAAGCTTACACACATAGGACTTACTAACATTATTTTTTTTTAAAAAAAAGAAATCCTGAAATTTGGCTAGGCTTCAGCCTGAAATCCCCAAACCCCGTAAACCTTCCAATGATTACAGTTGGATGATATTCTTGGGCACAAAGAGCTACCAAGGGAAATCAGTTCACGGGGATTTTTTTTTTTTCGTCCCTGAGTTGACATTTTTGTTGGATATATGCTAAAAAAAATCAGAATGTGGTTCCTGTGCCGGTCCAGAAAATACACAATTTTCTTTACAAATATCGATAAATCATACTAAGTACTGATACCAGTACCATGATTCTAATATCAATATTTGTAGATTTCATGCAGTTTTGTGTAGGAAGTGAAATGTATAAATACTGAAGGGAAAACATTGCACAGAAACATTATGTTCCTATGTTCAACATATTTTTTGTATGTGGTGCAAAGTATCCTGACCTATGATGTTACTTTGCACCAAAGTTTATATTATAGTAATCACGGTCATCGTGAATGTTTACAAATGCACTTGCACGAATGTTTTCCTTATATATCTAGCTATTATATGTTTAAAATATAATGTTCTAAATCATTACGTTTATAAGTTACATGCGATTTTCTTTAAAATTCATTACATCTGCTGCAAAGTAACCCCGTCTTACGGTACTGGATGATCTTTGTCTTAAACAATATCACCTACTCACGAAGCTGTATACATTTCTTGGAAAAGCAATCAGAACGAACATAATGTTTCTGTGCATTCACTTTACGGTACCCAAAGAAAACCTTTTATCTGCAGCTATAACGCCTACAGGTAATCTATTATTGAAATCTAGGCCCTGATCTAGGACGGGCTCCTGGGAGGGAGCGGCAGTGAAAGATTTCTGCGATGGTCTGCCAGTGGGGAGCGGCGAATGACCCTTCGTCCCGTGCTGCAGAGATTTCTTTGAATTTAGTGCAGGTGTCTTCTGTGGTGCGTATTGTATTCAAATTTTAAAAAGTGGATCAAAGAATTTTCCACATAAGAAATATATACCATATAGGCCTATTACAAAGAGTATTATTGCTGGAATTTTAAACGAAATTTACTAAACTAATTTCGTGCAAATTACTAACTCAATCCTTTATATAAATTTTATATCTCTCTTTATTGTTAATAATTATAAGAAACAATATGTTGAAAGTTACTGTTGAAAATAACACTTTTTGAACCTCGTCACCGTTATCACTCTTACAATTTTCTCTACGAGACGAGAATTTTTTCGAGTCTGGTGAGCAACACTAGTTCATCCAAGTCTTAGATTTCAAACATCATTTCAGTGCTAAATGATCCGTATATAAAACCTATAAATTATAAAAGTAATTATACGATCACAATGAATAGCATATAGGAACGCCTAAGATATTCAAATCATTACACAATATACTCCAATAAGAAATATGGTTTAAATATTGTTAAATTACATCCTTCTTAGACTTCTCTCCTGAAGCAGAAGGATTCTGAGAACTATTAGATAAGGGAATACATTTTGTACTTAAATTTACAAAACGAGACGAGAAGTGAATCCTCGAGAATCCAGACAAGAAAGAAGTTTTCGAGAATTTATACAAGACGAGACAAGACTTAGGGTTCAGGAGAAGTGGTGTAATCACCAGTGGGAACTGGCAAGTCATCTAATTTAGATTCCAAATTAATATAGAGGTTTCCCTTTCATAAACCTCGTTAAACTTAATCAGTCAACTAAGCTTTATTAAGCTGAACGAATGTAACTTATGCGTCCACATGTAAACGTTTATTTACAGATATTTCTCTCGAAGATGGTTTGAATTATGTTGTCCAAATTTAGCGCTATCATAATGATCGTGTATCTGGTTTCAAAATTAACTAGATAAAAGGCCCATTTAAGGGCTGTATGTCAACTTGACATCGAACAACTTGCACCAAATTTACTTAAAGCTGGCCATTTTTCACTTCCATTCTTGGCAATTTGCCGAACAGGTAATTTTGTCACCGAAAATTTTGTCACAGTAATTTCGTCAGTGGTAATTTTTTCACCAAAATATTAGCATATAGGTAATTTCGTCACCGGAAAATTTTACACAGTAATTTTGTCATCGGTAAATTTATCACCACAGCATTAGCATATAGGAAACTTTGTCACGAATTTTTTTCCCCTTTGTTGAACTAGGTATAAACAAAGTAAACGACCAAAACAGCTTATTTATCTTAATCAAACTTGGAAAATAATTTAGTTGGTGTTATATTGTCATTTTGAATTTATTCCTACATGCATATTAATATATGTATCTGTATACGAAAAACAACGTATCAGTCTCGGTCTTGTTTCGATCAATATTTGCAGCTCCTTCCTGACAAAGCGGTTAGCGTACGTACCTTTGGCGTGGTAGACCCGGGTTCGTTTCCTTGCAGGTTATGTGCTTCGGATCCCACGTTAAGTTATAGTTCGTATCTGATGTGGCCCCGCTGATATAGTCGCAAGAGCCTGAGCAACAGGAAATTTGTTTGAGATATCCTCGGTACCGAAAACCAACATTAAACCCCAATAAATAAAGTCCAACACTTTGCATTACATTATACTTGAATAGCCAGAGCACATGTCTTTGAAGCATGGGGTTCCAGGTTTGAATCTTGGTGGGAGATCATTAAAAAGTTTCAACTCATAACGGTAGCTTACATTCCATCTTAAACCGTAGGTCGACATCTCGTACAGCTTTGATGTTGAAAGGGAGCTAGATTCCAAGCCAACCAACTATGCAATTTATATTTTGATATTTTAACAAATACTCTGGTTTAATCTGATAGTTTTCCTTTTCCCATGATCTTGCCTTATACTGAAATTCTAATCTATACCAATCGCTGCTCTGTTGAGTGAGCTGTCGGCTCGACTCGATAGTGAATGAGCTGTAAGCCGACCCGCTCGAGCCGTTCAGAACCCTAAACCCGAGCCGAGCAGTTTTGAACTTGTTTGGCCGGCGCTCTCTAACTTGTAACGATTTTTGGTTCGAGCCCAAATACTTGCTCCTCCAGAAATCAGACCCAGAACCACGTGAATAATGCCTTCCCTCCTAGACTTCACGACTACCGAAGTCAACAGTCAACTCGCTTTTAGTATTTAGATACAAATCGCCTATCTTTCATGTATATACACGGTGTTGTAATAATAATAATAATAATAATAATAATAATAATAATAATAATAATAATAATAATAATAATAATAATAATAATAATAATAATAATAATAATTTGTAGTAGCAGTAAGTATCATTAATAATAATTATATTGTCAATGTAGGATATCTGAAGAAAGTATTTGAAACTACACACAACATTGGGCTCGATTTGGCTCGACTCGACTCAAATTCGAGTCGAGTTTAGAGCCGAGTTGGAGGAAATTTTTCGATCCGAGTTTTCGAGTCGAGCTCAAATATGTCTGTTTCGAGCCGAGTTGAGTTTCAATGAAAACTCGCTCGAACTCGCTCGTGCCCATTCTTAACTGTCTCTCGTTCACGGTTTTGTTTAGGACTCTCAAGTAAGGCTCGATCGATATGTTGTATCTCGGTCTAGTTTCGATTTACTAAAGTCTGTCTCGTCTCGAAATTTAAAGAGGAGAAACATGATACTTAGAGTAATCTCGGTCTCTGCATCACCATTAGAATATGTTACGTATGTTCAAGTTTAATTCTAGAACGCTTGGAGCAATTTCAACGAAGTTTGATACACATATGACATACAATCACAATAATATTGTAGGGCAAGATATCTCCGGTCTCCCTAGCGGTGGATAGAAGGGTGACGTATAAATAATCGAGAACGACCTACATTCATGTCGAATACACATTTTTAAAGAGTCGCTATACTTTGTTGAGAGTCCAGATGACATTTAAGCTCAAGTTTAGTCTAATAGAACAATAGATCTCCGTAGAACCTTATGCTAACTGTTAGAAATGAATAGAACTATTGAACCTACCAGAAATTTTGAAAACAAATAAATTGCACGTCAAATATACATTTCAAATATTTTGAATAAACTTTTATTCTTCCGTGTATACAGTTCAAAGACTAAACCATATTCGATTACCGATTAAAGAAAGAAAAAAAAACGAAAAAAAAATCATAATTTAACGTCAAACCATTAAGGTCTTTCGGCTGAAGGAGGTGAATGATTAATGAAAGTGAATGATGATGAAAAATTAAACTTTGTGCTCTCCTACTCTGAATCAAACCTGGAACCACGTACAACAAAGGAAATACGCGCTAGTCACTACACTAGCAGAGAAAATTGCTTATTGCACTCTTTCGAGTACAAAGGCTATATGACACGGTGACCTTCAATTTAAGGTAGAACCATAAGCACCGCAATACGATCAAATTTCAAGGCTCTCCTCATCAGGACTCCAACCCAGGACACGGTGTAAGGAAGGCGCAAGTGCATGATTGTAAATATTTTGCCGTAATTTAAATGTATTATACGAAGTATTCATATAGTTTTTGGCCAAGAAGAAGAAAAGAAAAGTTGTAAGCTGTTGTAGTTTTATTCATTGCTTATAGCATTGTTTCAAATTCTTTAGAAATAAATAAATAATAATAAAAATAAAAAACTTCCACTGAAATCTAGTTTCATACTATCCTTCGATATGGACAACAAACCCATGTGCAAAATTCCTGCTGCTCCGTAACAATAGATAGCAATTTCCAAGAATTGCCTCACTTCCCTCTATGCTCTGTACCTTCAACCATAAAATACAAGCATCATATGATCTCTGCATCTTTCGGAATGATGGGAGAATTTTGAAAACGCTACGTCTCATTCAGAGCTTACGAAGCAGAGATGGGTATTTTTGCTAACTCTCACTCACACTCACCTACCAAAATCTTCCTTTTCAATGCTGCACATGGAATGCGTTTCTTATGTTCTTGTCTCTGAAGCAAATGAGTCCACGTAAGCGCGAAGCGAGTGCGGGCTCGCGATCACACTCACTTCTCTCAACTGTGATCGCGCTCACTTGGGCTCGCGATCACACTCACTTCTCTCAACTCTGATCGCGCTCACTTGGGCTCGCGATCACACTCACTTCTCTCAACTCTGATCGCGCTCACTTGGGCTCGCGATCACACTCACTTCTCTCAACTCTGATCGCGCTCACTTGGGCTCGCGATCACACTCACTTCTCTCAACTCTGATCGCGCTCACTTGGGCTCGCGATCACACTCACTTCTCTCAACTGTGATCGCGCTCACTTGGGCTCGCGCTCAGTAATCTTAACTGCACTCGCGCTCGGTCGCACTCGCGCTCACTAATCGTAATTGGGCTCGCGCTCACTTCTCTACTGGACTCGCGCTCACTCGCGCTCGCGCTCAGTTTTCCCAACAGAGCTCGCGCTCACTTGGGCTCGCGCTCACTTTTTTCAACTGGGCTCGCGCTCACTTGAGCTCGCGCTCATTTTTTCAACTGGGCTCGCGCTCACTCGGGCTCACGCTCACTAATCTCAAGTGGGCTCGCGCTCACTCGGGCTCGCGCTCACTTTTTTCAACTGGGCTCGCGCTCACTCGGGCTCGCGCTCACTAATCTCAAGTGGGCTCGCGCTCACTCGGGCTCGCGCTCACTTCTTTCAACTGGACTCGCGCTCACTTGGGCTCGCGCTCACTTTTTTCAACTGGGCTCGCGCTCACTCGGGCTCACGCTCACTAATCTCAAGTGGGCTCGCGCTCACTCGGGCTCGCACTCACTTTTTTCAACTGGGCTCGCGCTCGCTTGGGCTCGCGCTCAATTATTGATCGCGAGCCCGATTGAGTGCGAGTGCCGAGCTCACGAGCGCCGGGCTCGCGAGTTTGGACACCTATGGTAGAGACTATGGTTGATGTGTTGGCCATCTCTGGTCGATTATAATGACTTGTTTTGAAGACATGAAAAGGGTTTCAATCAAGGACGCGTCGCTTCTGATGTATGTGGTCCAGGTTTCAATTCCTGGTGCTAGTCGGTTTTATCTCATTTTAAACTATGGATCTACCTTTGCTTTAGCCGAGGTTAAGCTTCAGATATCAAAGCAAACCAAATTGAAGCGGTTAATTTGTTGTAGCTTTCGTAATTTGGAAAGCTCCTCGCATTTCATGAACAGAAACTGGGGAAAAGATATTTCTTTCCTTTTTGTCAACAGAACAAACCACTGGACGACAGGTATAAACAAATTCTGAACAAAACCTGTTTTTAACCAGATATTTCCCACTTTCCTTCCATGAAGCTGGCAGCCAAGAAGGGTTGGAAGTGGTGACCTATTCATTCCTTTGTTTCTCTACGGGGAGCTATACCTGGCTTGCATGCGATAAGTTGAACATGCCCAACTTATCGCATCGTATCATATGCAAGAGAGATATCATGAGATAAACTAATTTAGACACGATGATTTCTGAAATTTATCTCTACCCTTGATGATTTATCATAACGTCTAAAAAGGGCCTAAGAAAGAGTAACCAAATGCTTGCTCTATCTTTCTATTTTTAACGCTGATTCTTCTTTTTCTCATTTCTTTTTGTTTCATCCTTCCTTAATTTTTTTCATTTCTGGTCTCGAAGGGGGTCCAGACTCCCCCTTAGCTACGTGCCTTTAAGAACCTATATTGGAATGAAAGTTGAAGGGTTGAAAGAAATCACATGTGTTCTACCGTTTCCTCAACCCTTATCATTGTAGTTAAACAATTTACTTTTGTCTCTGCCAAGAGACTCTTGCTACTGTCTTCCGAGAAGACCCCCTGTCTTCCGAGCAGGTAAGAACACTGACCTTCAAGAAAAATTTTGTCACATAGAACTAAAGCAAGAAAAAAAATTCTCCCACGTCGGACATTGATATCAGTTATAAAAGGAAACAACCAAACCTCAAAAGTGCCAAATATTCACTAAGATACATATGGGTCAATCCATGCAAAGGGATCGAGAAAAAAGAAAAATTGTCGCTCGACAATTTCAAAAAAATCTAATTTTTTCATGAATGTTTACTCTATATCAAGGTACTTCAAAACCACAATTAATTATTTTTTACAACATCACATGGCGACGCAACGGCTGCCGCCATTTTGCGTTTTTTTCGATTTTAGGCGTTTACGTTGTTTTGAATATCTCTGCATGTATTTGTCCTACCAAATTGACAATTGCTGGACGTCTCCAACTCGTGCAACTTTGATCTCTTAACATTTTTTCCTAAAACCATTTGAAGGGGGTAAAATCAGGGTCTGCAATAGCAACATTTTTGGACATTGGAAACATGTTTGGGAAACTGAATTCGTGTGTGCATGTAGTCCTGGGTCATCAGTTAAAACACATAAAATTTACAGACCTGTAGCTGCTCTCATAGGCCTGAACCAAAATCGTAAAGTTGGGGAATTATGCCAATTTAGCATTTTTCACCATCCAATATCTCCAATGGGCCTTGATTAAAAAATCTGAAATTTTGGGAATAGTTAGTCCTTTAGTATACCATAACACACAACTAGTGCTCTCAAACGGGTCGGGTCATTCGGGTCAGCTCGGATCGGGTTATAGGGTCGGGCCATTCGGGTCAGCTCAGGTCGGGTTGTCGGGTCGAGTCACTGGGGTGAGGTCACTGGTCGGGTCACTCGGATCGGGTCAGTCAATTCGGGTCACGGGTCGGGTCGGGTCGGTCTTCAACCCGACCAGACCCGACCCGTTGAGAGCACTAATTGTAAATACACCTGTATTTACAGCATATCAACCATCTCATCATTTACTTTTAAGGCCTAAAATTAATATTTATTTATAAACCAATTTATCCCATGCATTTCTTCTTTAGGAGGAGAGGGCGTAAATTTGAGTCTAAACCTAATATTTGCTATAACTCCGGAACAAAAGGTTTGCGCAGTATAGTTTTCTGTATTTACTAAGCTCGTGGGTCTATCACCACGCAAATTTTGGTAGCGATTAAAAGAGTCTGCGTACGGTATAAGAAGAATCAGATGAAGATTAGTGGCTGACGGCATATACGGTCTGCGGTTGATGCATAAACGGATAACTTGCATTCTTTCCATTGGAATAAAAATTTTACCTCATAGGTATACGTAAATGTGATTCCAGAAATAAAGTAAAGAATAATACTAAGAAGAAATTCTGGAAGATCAAAAGGAAAAGAATGCTTCAAATATCAATAAGAAGAAAAAAGTACTAACTTGGTAGTTCCTCCTTTTTTCACTTGAACTATAAAAAAGTTCTTTTCCTTATACCTACAACAGGTAAATGAATGCTGAACACTCCGGAAGTTAAATATTTCATCCCTTATTTTTCTTGGAAGATTGACTCAACCAGTTCACAAGTCCTTTTAGTGCTATAAATGTAGCCTCTTTCTATATTTAGAGCCTGAAATATAAGAAGAAGACTTTTCATGTATATGAGTAAACTCAACCACTTGATGCACCTCACGCATTTTAAAAAGGAGATTAAAGGTAATGGGATCCGTTTGGCCGTCGCATTATTTGCTTTTGACCTCTTCAGCTCAAGAATCAAAACACTCAACTAAAAGAACAAAATTACAGAAAACGGCTCTATAAAAGGTCGCATTAGCGCAGGTGTTCGGAATTCGTTTACATCTCCCTAAAGCAAAAGAGATATAAAGAAATCGTTTATGTATTTATGAAACAATCTTTCGATAATTTCTTATTCAAACATTTTCCTTTTGCTTTCATTACACCAGATTTCAAACTTGCAGTATATTTATTTATAAATATTTCTTAACTTTAAATATTAGGCCTACTATTAATAACTCGGATATACAATAAACTAATTTGTGAAGATGACATCCTACCGGGATTGTGAATTGTAACTGCAAAACAAATTCAAAGGTTGGATGTTTGTAGCCAGCAGAGAATAATTTCTCACAAGGTTTTTGTGTTCACCACAGTAAGGATATCCATCAGGTTTATCTTTTGTTTGCAATGACATAGAGTGATTGTACTGAGTAATATAATCTAACATTTTATACGATACCATTTATTTACACAT
Source organism: Thermobia domestica (assembly GCF_964235325.1). Taxonomy (NCBI): domain Eukaryota; kingdom Metazoa; phylum Arthropoda; class Insecta; order Zygentoma; family Lepismatidae; genus Thermobia; species Thermobia domestica. The sequence continues at coordinate 209,298,408 of NC_137457.1, read as the reverse complement.
AACTTCCACTCTACAAAACTAGACCCCACATAGCCTATGAATGTTTTGTAAATTTTATGTTACACTCTTTGGATTTGTATGTATTGTAGGGACACGCTCGAAGAATATTTGATAAAAAGATTATGACTGTTTTCCCAATTGAAGTATTTCAAGGTACTTTTTTTTTCTCAATTGTCTTTGGTTCCAGCACAGTGGACTTTCGGGCTACGAATTTATGTTCACGTACTCGTTGCGTATTTCATCCGCTGACCGTTACACATACAACTCAATAATTCACATAAACACGATTTTTCTTCGTCACTTCCTTCCAAGTGTCTATTTTCCATTTTCTATCAGTGTATTTGAAACGTAAACATTACAATTATTTATTATTGTTATGATATTCTTCGACGTCTCGAAATAGTCAGAGTGTAGAATTTATTCAAAAGAATATAAATTTTATGTAAATTCTGTCATTAAGGTGTGTCTAACATGTAAGAAAGCTGTAGGCAAAAAGGGAGAATCGAATTAAGGTTTACAGTTACATAATCTTCATATGGCTTAGTGCTCCTTAATAGCAACAATTATTTCCCGAAAAAAGAGAAAAATGAAACCTCGAGGAACAAGTATCGCAATTCTTTCTTTCTTTCTTTCTTTTTTTTTTTTTTTTTTTGGTCTCTCTTTCTCTCTCTCTCTCTCTCCAGCAGAGTTCTTAACAGTACCTTCAATAGATGACTCATTTAGATATTAGGTGTCAAAAGGTTTGAAAGGTAAGTTATAATAGAGCGAACGTTAAATTGACTTATAAATATTTCTCTTTTTAAGCTAAATAGTACAATAGAAGGAGTACAACATATACTTACGTATCTGATTTATTTTGAAGTTGCTAGCATTGTGGAAAACGAAAGAAATATAGAAATATTAAACGATCAAGTGTTTTGAAAGACTATGATAGATCCCTATACATAAGCTTGCTCTCTCTATTAATTTTGTATCCTTAAAAGAAAGTTCCGATCCCCATTCTCCAAGAAAAAAAATCTGGTTGCTACTGTTGCGTGCAATATACTTCATATCAGGTTTTTATGTACTGTACCTAGTACTATTATTCAAATAACTATCCTTAAGAAGCATAATAAAATTGACACGATGAAATCTAATAACAACAACCAATCTTCTATGAATTCATTGTTCTTACTTGAATATATTAATTTGTCACTAAAATAAAACAAACATACTAATGGTAGATAAAATGTTCGTAGACTCTACTACTTGCTTAGCGTTAACTTCTGGTGTCTGAGTTCAAAGGAATTGGATAGGTTTACACGATGTTGAGTGTTGTTTTATCCTGAGCTAAACATAAACATTTTTGCATTTTAGGCTGCTTAACTAGTGTTGACCAGAGAATATCTATTGACATTCATCAACTGTGCCAATATTTGTAATATTGCAACACAAGTTAGTCGCGAGAGCACTTCGCAGAAGATATTGTATTTGCGAAAGCATGGTAAATTAAGCGTAAAAAGCAAGTACTGTTTATACTGTACATGCTGGATCAACGGTAAACAATGTAGTTAGTGTTTTGTGCATAGTTCTAAACACCGAGCAAGCACATCGTGACAAGGTTTAATAAAAGGATTGCTGTAAAAATATTTTCAATAGCTTCAGGGTTGTTCTTAGGAAACTAATTTAGTGGAAAAGTTATTTTTCACCAAAATTCGGAAAAAGGACAATTACCTAGTTCCCCTTCTTGGATATGATAATTTAATTCGTAGTTAAAATAATACGTGATTTTGTTCTTCCAATAGTGGTATTAACAACTTAAATTAAATTGTAAGTAGGTTTTACCAAGCTACCAAATTTATTTAATAGAACATACACAGAACGTAAAAAGGCACTTGATGCACTAATGGTTTAAAATTAATTTGATTAAAAGAACTGTGATTTTTGTTGACGCCAACTAAGATAATCTGTAACCATTATGGAAGTGATGTTTGGAGCAGAAATAAGCGCCAATTATTTTGTAATTGGTATTTATTAAATTCTTTTTCGCATTATTGCTTACAATACGTTAATTTCAAATAAGTTTACGTTATACTAAATATAACACTAATTCAAAACTGAAAGTATAATTTTACGTAGTTTCTCTTATGGAAATACACGGACATTTCTTTCTCTTGTTTTGATTAAAAAAAAAAAAAGAAAATGGTTAATGCCCGAAGTAATGTGACACGAATATAAATGATTTTAATATTCTTATTCTTTTTTTTTTATCTTCGAGAAAAAGACCTTTCGCTAACCAAGAAATACGCACAAGAAACCGCATAGTTTTCGAGTAACAGACTCTCGTAAACGAGAGAAATAAGGTAACTGCAGGTATATACACCAGTGCACCTAAATACGCCAACTGTTCAGTGCTGGGACGTTTCCGACGAAATCCGCTAGAATGCACGTCCAATATGTGCAACGGGCTTAAACAAGTCTGATTTGACAAATACTCCGGGAGATAGGTCTAAGACTGTCACGCCGTGCAGCTTTGTTTGCTTCGGGAAGATTCCGTGGAAGGGCGTTGTTATTTCAATAGAGGTAAGAATCCGTTATACCGTGCTACCTTAGTTCATTATCGATTGTTTACAACAATGTACGCCTTATTTCATGTCCATCTAGGAACACTTTGTTTTGTAAGTGTAACTTCAGTATTTGTGATTCCATGGTTACTTAATCAATACCAAGCATCGTACAGCGAAATACGCTAGGGCTTGTGCAGGACTAACTGCAGTAGACGAAGATGTTTTCATTTGTCCCACATGTTCCATGTAAAATTGGTGTAGTCTTTTTATATCACAGTACAGTGACACTTAGGGATGGTATCGCTATCCTCGGTCTCGCTTCGAACTATCGAGACGAGATCGAGACTGAGACGGACTTTTATATACCGAGACGAGACCGAGACCAACACTGATTTTTGTATACCGAGACGAGACCGAGACGAGACTTAAGTCAGTCTCGAAAGTCTCGGTCTCCTCTCGAATATTGATAGCTATTAAAATTGTCTTTACTCAAAATTTGTTTCGTTGCTGTGTTAGATAATATGGGAACGGTTGACTGATGTACAGTGGCGTATTTAAGGGGTAGCTATCGGACTCAAGCCCCTCCTGAAATAAATTTGTTATCATTTTTTTTCGCATTGCACATACAACACAAATGTTTTTTTTACCCGTTTCTCAAGCTTCTCGAAAAACCAAATTCCACTGCGGATGTATATAGCCTTCTCTCTCTCTCCAGCCGCGGATCCAGAATATGATCGAGGGAGGGGCTACACCATAGTTTGCCGCTTTATCCAGTGTAAAGAAAGTAGGATTGAAGACTATTTTATCCAGTATATACCTAAGCATCAAGGGGTTCTATAGACCCTAGAGCCCTCCCCTTGGATCCGCGCATATATATATATATATATATATATATATATATATATATATATATATATATATATATATAAAATATTAAAATTTTGTACCATGTATTGTGAAATATTGAAGGGGGGATTCTTCTAGATACTCTGCAAAATCACTAGATAAACTAGCAGTGTTGCCAACGTAACATAAAGTTGTATTTTTTTTTTCAAATTACACTACGTAATGTATCACATACTTCTAATTTAGATATTAAATAAAATCACAATACCACTGTAACAAAGGACAATACAGTATCACTAACATCAACAATTCTAGTAACTCAAATGACATGGACGGTGCAATGCGTATCAATTGTATCTTAGCGACAAATATAATGTATTTCGAATGAAGGAAGGAACAAAGTTACAAGAAATGGAAAATCTAACTATTTCTAAAGACTTTACTTCGAAAACATGCTGACATATCACGACTCATCACGTAGATGCTTCCAAAAGTCTTAAATGATCATATAATGCCATTTACAACAATTGTTATTTCAAACAGTTTCAGAGATGCCAAATACATGGGTAGTGATTTTTATACTGCTAAAAATGACGCATTTGTGTTAAATTTTTATAATGATTGTTGCTTTTATTTGCTTCTATAACATTACAACAATAGTATTTGGTGGTTTTAATCATAGGGGTAACTTAGGGCGGGCAAGGGGGCAACTGGCCCCCAAAATTTCTGAAGGTTATTAGAATAGTCATCCAGTGTTATCTGTGAACTGAGCTGCAGCGAATACGACACAGTTTTGCTTAATTTTATGTTTTTGTTTCACTGTATTGAGGTCTTTAGGCCACTAACCAGGCCAAGAGAAGGGAGGGGCAAGGAAGTGAAAAGGCAGCGACCCTGGCCTGACAAAAGGTAATAGGTTAAACCTCAGCCATTCAGTCAGGATGGCCGGTCGGAACAGAGTTCGTGCCCATGCTCCACCTTTCTAATGCTGTTCGTTAGGCATACACATTGCCCAGGGTTTAAAGTGGCTTCAGTGAATAGGCGCCTCGCCAGAATGCTTATCCACAGTGATTTGCCAGAACGCAGTCAATAATGAAAGTAAATATCCCTGATCCATGTTCCTGATCTGTTTCGATAAATCATATTAATAATCTTTCATAGACCGAACCAAAATATTAATTAAAAATTAATGCACAAAGTTTGTAAAGTGACAAGTGTTGCACACGAACTAAATTCCGACAGGAGTCTGATTTGCCGGTATGCAGTGCCAGCGCATTCCGGCTCACTTTAAGCCCTGACACTGCCTCTATTACTAGCTGAATAAGTGTAACTCACTTTCGAAGCATGTGATCTGAATTGGTTCACACCTCATTGTATTTTTTTTTTTTTTTAACGTTTTCAGACATTACATGTTCATTTACGATGGTGATAATAAATTATAAACTGTAGTGTCAAATTCAGGATTTCTTTATTTTCTGTTACATTAAAGATGCTTGTAATCTAAATAAAGACAGGACTTATTTTTAGCATTTTTTTTTTGGGGGGGGGGAGGGTCAGAGATCCAGTGTAAAATTGTGATTGAACTATATCTAAAAATAATTTGCTCATGTTGAGAGATGTTCATATACCTTCTGCCTTACTGATTCCGGCTGTTTCTTAGACAATGGACAGTTATTAAAAATTTTGTCTTATCTATGCTAATATTATTATAAAATGTTTGAATGTAAATTGTCTTTAAGTCTGAAAGAAGTTCTAGAATAACAACGGGAATGAAACTCTGATTTTAACCACATCTGGTAATGTCTTACAATAAATGTTTTGATACATCCATCTCAATAAAGGTCAGTGAATTTTGAGCGTGCTGGAGAAAAGAGATGCAGTGTACGTTGATGGTAAAAAGAAGTACAGGTCGGTCTGTTTGGGATACAGGATGTGTTTTATAAGGGTAAGCAGAGACACACAGAACTCGGCTCTTTGTCGAATATCTTGTTGTCCTAAATACAAAAGAAAGGGCCTGTGACACATCCATAAGGTGTCTCGGCCACAACAACCGCTTTTGATTAAACTTGGTAGACTAATAGGACATTTTGCAAAACTAATGTAACTAGCAGGAATTTGTCGAAAAAGCTGTAGTTTCTGAGATACAGTCGATTCTTTAAAAATGAAATTTGTCGTGATATCTCGGGAACGGCTTCACGGAAAACAAGCAAACTTTGCAAGCCACAGCAGATACATGATAGCTTTAAAACGGAATTAAAACGAATTGTCTGCACCTGCGCAGAACTGCGCATAATGCGCAAATGATTGTGCGCATGCGCATATCTCGAAAACGTGAAGACTGCGATATATTTTTCTCTTGCTTAGTTTGAACTACGTGACAAGTATAACATAATAAAAAAAAACTGCACTCAAAGGTGAGCGTTTTCAAGCAAATGAGGTGAGAAGATGTTGGGGTGGTCTGCCCCGGACACCCGCGTCTAGTTACGCACTCTGTCTGGCTTCTCATCGCCATATTCGAGGTGTAGTGATATCAAGTACTGTAAGTCATCAATGTTACACAAGAGTAACACCTACTTTACAACTTTAAAATGGTGTTTCTTCACAAGCAATCAGCGTACGCCTGGCGGTCCAGGAAAAAATAAATGAAATCTTTAAGTTTTGCGTCCCACGAATATGCCGGCTAGGCTAAAGGAGATGAAGGATGAGAAATGAAGGAAATGGTGGAGTGAAGGAAGACGGAGGAAACGGGAGAACCCCGAGAAAACCCACGTACACGGTGTTTGTCCACCACAGTTCTCTTGGCGCTAGTTGGAATCGAACCAAGCGCCCCATATACCAGAGGTGAACGCTCTACCTCTGAGCCACCCCGCACGCTGGCGGTACAGGAGTTCGTCACAGAAAGCAATTCTGTCCTATCCAAAAGCCAGAGGTGGTAAACATGAGCAATGATTGCCTGAGGGATTCCCTAAGACGCGAGAACTGCCTAGAAGTCTCGCAAGCAAAAATTGTTTCAAATGAATTTGTATTCGGAATTCAATATTACAATCGGATTCAACATACCTAGGTAGCAGAAGAAATTAAAATGTTACGCGTGGTTCCATAACATTGGGCCTATAAAACAGAGGGCCTATAAAACAGAGGGCCTATAAAAATGAAATAAATTTCACAGATAGAGATCACTTATGGGCATGATACAATTATATGGATTATTAGATACACAGTGGCAATTCTTGAGGGAAGACACAACACAGGGTAAACTATTCTCTCTTCAAAGTGAGGGAAGAAAATTTGCCTAATGTACTAACTCTAGTACCTATAATCAGGCCCGTGCTGGGATACTCATGAGGGCGGTGGACAAGTCTACTAAAAGGGCGTCCATACAAACGGATATATATATATATATATATATATATATATATATATATATATATATATATATATATATATATATCCGTTTGTATGCTTTGAAAGAAAGTATTAGTGCCATTTTATATCAAAATCACCACCAAATTTGTTTTAGTATTAACGTAAATAGCTAATTTGTGGAAACCTCGAAACGAAATCCTCTTTACTAGAGAAAAAATTTTTGTTCCTGTAATAACATTTTTGTCAAATAAAAAGAAGCTAAATATATCAACAACTTAATATAGCTCTGTGGCCTATGGACACAGGAGATTCAGTGCCGCGTTTACAAAAGCTCTCCATGGATTTCTGTCCTTAGCCAACTGGACCCAGTTTCTACTTTATATTCCAATCTCCGCGAAAACCATTTTAATATTGTCCTCACATCTGAGCCCGGTCTTCCTAATGGTCGTTTTCCTATTTGGATTTCCAGTTAGAACTTTGAAAGCGTTTCTAATTTCTTCCATTTTAGCTATATGACCTGCCTACCTAAGCCTCCTTGATGACCCTAACAATGTTTGGTGAACGTATAAATTATGCAATTCCTCGTTATGAAGTTTCATCCATTCCCCATTCTCGTTCCTTTTGGAGTCCGAATATTCGTCCAAGAATCTTGTTTTCAAATACTTTCAGTCTGCGATTTTCCCTCAAAGGCAGTGACCATGTTTTGCAACCATACAGCACAACAGATATGATTATCGTTTTATATTTTAAGCTGCAAATTCCTGAACAGAATTCGCGACAACAAAAGATTTTTAACTGAATAATAATACGAAATCCCTGCTTTCAGTTGACATCGAATTTCGTAGTCATTATGGTTTTGGTCTGTTAATAATGATCCTAGGTATTTGAAAGTATTCACTTTGTCGAAAGTAAATATTATTTGGTATTTTAACGCATCCATATAATGCAGTATTACGATCCCGACAAACTTCCAAGTATTTAGTTTTCTCTGCATTTACATCTAAACCCATATCTCTGCAAGCGTTAATTAAGATTTCTGCATTCCTTTCTATTGTTCTCATCACATATTAAATTTACATCATCAGCATACGCCATAACCTGGTAAATACTATTCAACTCAAGAACCTGATTGCTGTCTTTGATTTTCCATACAGTGTTCTCCAGAACAAAGTTAAATAATAATGGCGACAACGCATTTCCTTGTTTTAGGCCATTCTCAACATGGAAGCTCGTGAACAAGAATTTCTCTACTCGAATCTTACTTTGAGATTCATTTAAACATATCTTAATTAATCTACCTTTTTCGGTATTCCAAATTCTGTAAACATATTGTGAATATTTCCTTCCTACTCGAGTCTAAAGTTAACAATTGATGTGCCAGGATATTGTATTCCCATTTCTTTTCAAGTATTAGTCGAATGGTAAATATCTGGTCGATAGTTGAATGATTTTACCTAAGTCCGCTCTGATAATCTTCAATAATTTCATCTGCGTATGGAGTCAATCTGACTAATAGAATGTTTAAGATTATTTATTGGATATTGACAGAAGAGAAATGCGTCAATAATTATTACGATCACTTTTGTTGCTTTTCTTCTGAACTGGAACAATGATTGGTTCTTTTCACTTTTGTGGTAATTTCTCCTTGTTCCAGATAAGGAGAATGAGTTTGCGTATCTTGCTCTACAATTTTTCCCTTCCAGCTAAGATTAAGTCAGACAGGATTTTGTCTACACCCGGAGATGTGTGTTTCTTTAATTTTTTAATAGCGATTTCCAGTGGCGTATTTAGGGGGGTGGCTTCCGGGCTTAAGCCCCCCCCCCCGAAATCTTACTTAGTATAGTAAAGTAAATGAAATATCTTGCAGAATTTACACATTTCCAGGCAAAGCCCCCCCCGAAAGTTAGCAAAGCCCCCCCGAAACAAAATCGTAAATACGCCACTGGCGATTTCTATTTCCTATATATTCCTATATACGGTTATGCTGTGTGAATTTCACTTTCTCCACGAACATTAGTTTCTGGCTATGTGTTAAGCAAATCGTCAAAGACATTTTTCCATCTATTTAAGATGCTATTCTGATCAGTGAGAACTGTTCCGTTGGCTTCCTTTAATATATAAGCACGAAGTTGATAGCCTTTCTTAAGTTCGTTGATGCATTTATACATGTCCTGAATGTTTTTGTTTGTACTATTATCTTTAAGTTAATTAATTTTAGCTTTCAAAAATCGCGTTTCTTTGTTCTAAAAGTTTTGGAAGTTTTCCGCCAGATGACAATGAAATTTTATGTAGTTATTTCGCTCGGAGTTTGTAGCCAAAGCTGTTTCTTCTATTTTCTCTTCTCTACTTCTTTAGCGCATTCCTGCTTGAACCATGATTTGTTCCTACGTATTTCTGCGTGCCCCAATGTTTCTTTTGCTGAAATTGTAATGTTATCTCCAATTTCAACCAAGTATCCTGAACACTAGTGCACTTCGAACTTTCTAAAACCGAGAATCTATTCGACACTTCACTCTGGCTCCCCTCTCATCTGACTCTCCTCTAATATCTTTAAATTAAACCTCTCCGTTTTCAGATATTGAATATTTCCTTTATTCAACGATAGGCTCTCTCTTATTATCGCTGCTACCAGGTGGTAATCAGTATCACAATCTGCTCTTCTGAACGACCGAACATCAGTTGTGCTTGACTGTTTTCTTCTGTCTACTAAAACGTGATCAGTTTCATTATGTGGTTTTTCATCTGATGAAGTCCAAGTATATTTATGAATGTAACGATGTGGAAATTTTGTAATCTTCACGATAAAGTTTCTGGATTTTGTAAAGATCACGAGTCTTAATGCCGTTGTCGCAACCTTCCTTATGTAGAGATTTATTCCCTATGATCGGTTTGAAAATACTCTTTCGTTCTATCTTCGCATTGGAACCGCTTAACAGAATGTTCATATGGTAATGCGGCAGATGATCAAATACGCGTTCTATTCTTTCCTAAAAACTGTCTTTTTTTTAATTGTCATCCTTATTTTCTGTTGGGGCATGTGCATTTAAAACAATAACATTACACTACCGACCCTTAAGAGAAGTAAAAGAAAATATATCATTAACAAATTAAACCCATGTAATTGCTGATATTATTCGTTTGTGAACGGAAAGCCCTGTTTCTAGTTGGTAATTTTTAATTCGTTCCCCTAAAAGAACTATCTAATCTAACATCCTGATATCCCACTAGGTCCGTCCTCTATTTCTAAACTCAATCGTTACAAATTTTAACGCGCCTGCCCTAAAGAGACTTCTTATATTCCATGTTCCAAAGTTCATGTCGATTTTACTTTGCTGAGTTCGTACCAAGTTATCAGTTCTAGTCCGAGGATTCTGCGAATATATCTGAACAAGTCTTTTTTACAGTATGAGGTTGTTAGCCCCACATCAAATCCCCAAGCTGCAGGATCACCCCTTGTCGTCTGTTCGGGACGCGACTGCTTATTCAGTATATTCGCAGCTAACCTCTATATGTAGAGACCTTCTCCTCGGTCCACAACCTGAGGACGCGCCATGTCGTGGTGACAGGAAGACCACATTTCACAGAAATTAATATAGCTATATTTTAGAAATACAATAGGTAGTGATTATCCGAATACTGCTTTAAAACACACAGGAACAATCAATGTGCTCGGATATATGGATGCGTATTAAGATTGAAAGTTTTGATGCCGTAAAAATCGTAAATTAGCGACAAGTGTCAATGTAGTATATATTTCATGAATGCATCGTACGTTTGACTATCCGAGTTATTCTTCATGTATCACATTGTTTCGTTTTATAGCTACATAACTTTATAATATTTTTGTAAGTGATTATACTCTTTACCTGCTCTCTGCCAATAGCAACTGTATGAATTTATAATAGAAAACTGAAATACAGAAGAATTTTTTAAAAAACAAAATGTGATATTTCGCAGGACATCCTATGTAAAGGGCGCCTTGTATCCTTCACAGGTTCTTTATTAACAGTCACTATTTGAATTTATTATACAAATCTAGTATACAGGATAACTAAAACCACTTATCTATAATGTGATGTATCATAGGGCGCCTTATGTAGAAGGCGCACTGTACCTTTCACGGAGTCTTTAACAATAGTAACTGTATGTCAGTGGTGCCCCCCCTTATGTCTATGACGCACCCCCCCAATTGTCTATCCGTAGGTGTTCTTCCATGAAAAAAATCTTCTTTTCGATTAATTTTACCCCTCTCATCAAACATATTTATATAGATTTTACCCCCCCCCAAATATTTCAATGACGCAGTTTGCGTCATAGCCTCCCCTTGTGGGCACCCCTGTGTATGTATTTATTGTACAGGACTGTAGTATACAGAAAAGTGAATAAAATCGTTCATCTTTGATGGGGGTTTCGCAAGGGCGTCTAATGTAAAAGGCTCACTGCACTTTTCACGAGTTCTTTACCAATAAAACTGATAGCATTTATTACTGAAAACTTGTAGCTTTATTTATACTGTGATGATCCGGAGGGCGCACCGGGACACGTCCCGGTGGGCCAGCACGGGCCTGCCTATAATTAACACATTAAGTAAGTTTCCTTCTTTTACTTTGAGGCGATAAAATTTCATTTTAGAACGAAATAACTTTTATCAAGAGTCGCTATTGGTTATGTCATATGCTTATCACGAGAAGGTAAAATCCCTAAGTTAGCAATTATCTGGACGAAAATTGATTGACTAAGGTTGTTATACCTTCGCCTTATGACGCGCATACACATTAAATATTTAACAATATATGCAATTGTATCGTGCCTCATAAATTATCTCTATCTATGAGATTTACTCTACATCTACATAGGCACCTCTCTTTGTTGTTATGTAGTCACGCATAACATTTAAAACTCTTCCCTTAAGTTGAATCTCGTTGCAATATCGAATTCCCTCTATGCTTATTTCAACCAACCTTAACTGTAGAAGCTTTTCGCAAATCTCTCCCGAAATTTGAGGAATCCTTTCTTCAGTCGTTTTTCATGTTTATCTTCTGTAGTTATCGATAGAACAAAGTTGCTTTCTGTAACGAACATCTAGGCCACCAGCACCAGGCGTACGCTGATTACATGTCGATATAACGCAGATCTATAGTTTCTTTTCGGAAGCCTTTCACTCTCAAATTAATTGCTTACGGCTTGTGTTTAAATAAACATTTTTCATATATTTGTGCAAAATTAATTCCCAAATTTATGACATCGTATTTGTTAACACCCTGCAGACCTCTACATGATGAGGGGGATATATTATAATCTTTCTCAAATAAATTGTCTTCACGAAGAAACAAAATTCACTAAGGAGCTTCAGTTTCCATGTCAGTGACCCTTTGAGGTTCTTAAGTCATATTCCAAATGATTACAATATACAAGGATGAATCACAAATATTACAATATTTCCATAACTCAGAAAGCAGTTGACATAATTAACCTAACTACAAGATCAAGCTGGTCCAGAAGGTAGTGTGGCAAGTGAACTATTTAACACGAAGGCCGTCATTTTCCCACTATATTCAGTCAATTTTTAGTAGCAGTGACAATGAACGGTAAAGAACGTGAACGTGAACTAGTACTATATGAAATCAAGATCGGAAATAATGTTGCCACAACAACCACATTTGTCGTGCTAAAGAGGAACGTGCAGTGAACCACAACACAGCAATTTATTGTTTCCAGAAAATTCGCACAGTTTATAAAAACGTCGAAGATCAGCCAATGTCCGGCCGATCAGCCCAAGTACTATTGCAAAAATATTGGTAACTCACGTTAGTAGCATAGACCGCATATATGTCCTAAATGTGTTGCCAACCCCCTAAATAAAATTATCTGTTTTTGTACTATTTTATTAAAATTTTACTAATTTTATCCTATTTTATGGTACAAATTATGACGATTTTATACAATTTATGGTGATTTTATGATAATTGTATACTGTTTTTGGTGATTTTTATCGTATTTTGACCATTTTTATAGTGATTTTTAGTGTTGCCATCCAACTAAAATTATTGTAAAATATTTTTGATAATATACTTTGATATCTAAGTTGGTAACCCTTGATGGAAACACACAAATGGTTGAGAATACAAAGTCAACTTCCTAAGCCTCTAAAGAAACTTGCTCCTTCCCTTTTTGTCCTTCCCTTTTTAGTCCTTCCCTCAAGCAGTGAAGAGCAGGTGAATGAACTTGAAGAAACTACCTGGAAATGGTAGGAGGAAGGAGACACAGGTGCATGAAAGAATGCTAGGAATTCCTTTGTTCAAGGAGTAGTGGTAGGACGTGGATCGCGTATGCAAATTAGGTCTAAATTGAGACATCTGGCGCCAAGAGAAGGTCATTTGACAATAGGTCTTTGTTTACAGGAATGTTGTTTAACTTTGAGTGCACGTGTACACGTGTACGAACAATGGATGCCGCAGATGTGTGTATATGTAATAAATTAGGGTTAATGACATGGCGGTTTCCTTTATCTTTTGTTGACAGAGAAGCGGTTCGAGTGCGTACGTGACTGGATGCATGTACACAGAAGGAATTGTTTAGGGAGCGCAGCTGTATGTTAATTTTTTATTCAGGACAGGAATGTCGTTGGAAGGACTACGTGACTGGATGCACGTACACAAGGGTTGAATGTTTTGATAGATGAAATTTTTGATAATAGGATGGAAAGGTAAATATTTAAATCATTGTAGGGAGGCATCTTAACTGATAGTTGAAAGAGCAAAGTGTCCTTGTTGTGTTGTAGTATTGGTTATTGATATTTTTATTGATAGGTAGGTAAAATATTTATATTATATCTAGAACACATATTGATTGAATAGAGGATGAAAATCTAATCAATTATGTTAATTTGTATTAATTTATGTTTAAATTTGCATGAATTATAAGCTGTTTTTGGTTCTTAGGAGATAGGAGAATATAGCCTGGTAAGAGGTAGTTATTTCTGTTCTAACTTGTTTGAGCTTTGAGGCAGGAGGTGGAGCTTGTTAACTTGTATAGAAAGACTACAGCAAATGAAAAACCACACTTGGAGAATGGATTTACAACTTTTTATTCCAACCCAAAACCTGTAGAAACCAATAATAAAAGGAAAGAGGAGGGACTAGGCAAGAACGAAGAACGAATGATAATTTGATTCCCATTGCTTGAAGGAGGTCCTTTGCGGCTTAAAGATCCCTTTTCAATTGGCCTGTCCCCTGTCAACCAGCTTGTTTTATGATTCTGCCACTCGAGGGTAAAGAAAGATCGACCCTTCTTTAACTGAGTTTATTTTTATTACAGGGTGCAATAAACCTGGTACCTGCCTTTAGGTTTATGAGGGGTACAATAAAGTGTTTACCTGACCAGAGTCTTCTTTCCTTCTTTGCAGCCAAACAAGATTTCTTTAAAATATTTTTGCATAAATTAGATTAATGAATTAATTATTTCATGAATATTAATTACTTGGTAATGAAAGGGTTAAAAAGAATGATTTTTCGTATTTAGCGTTTATTTAGCGGTATATTATGATATTTCTCGTATATCTTAGTATATATTGTACACACATACCCAGATATTGTGGGAGGAAACGGACACAACTCTAAGAAAAGTATCTTATGCATTTATATGGTCTTTTCACTGAATAATATGGGATTTTATCGATCTTTTATTGATGTTTGGGTGTACGACACACAGCTGAATCATAAATGACGTATGTATATAAGTACTTTTTGGCAATGGAGGTATGTATATGTGTTTTGCCTGATATGTGGACAGGAATATATGTGCATGCATATTATGTTTTGTACCCATGTAAGTGTTCTATAGTCACCTTTAACGTAATGTGTGGCTGCATAAGTTCTTTTTGGTGGTATGTTAGGTTGCATAACATCCTCCTTTGGTTTGTGTTTTAGCCTTATATATAAGACTCTTTATGCATGTGCCTTATCTTCAACGTAATGTGTGGTTGCATAAATTCTTTTTGGTGGTACGCTGGGTTGCATAACTCATACCTTTTAGATTTGTATTGTAGACTTATATATAGTGACTCTTTACGTATGTAAGTGTTTTAATTTGCCTTTAACGTAATGTTGGGTTCCATAAGCTCTACTATTGGTATAATGCTCAATGCATAGCTTCTACCTTATCGATTGTACTGCAGACATATATTGTGCCTAATTATACATGTAACCTTACCTTGACACGATTGTTAGGACCTCTTGTTATGATTCTAATAAGGGCTTGCATAACCTTAACTTTTATTTGTTTTGTATGGTTATATATTGGGGTGCTTGACGTATGTAGCTGATTTAACCATGTTTTAAATGTAATGTTGAGATATTTATTGTGACTTTTACCTATGTAAGTATTTGTTAGTTATGTTCTAGTTGTATTTTAACCACATATGATATTAATGTTTAATTGAAGTTTTAACTGAGGTCTAATTTTGCAAGTAATTTATTTGTACGTCCTTGTAGAAGAAATTATGACGTCATCAGGGTTTGCAGCACATACTGATTTATTGTATGCTGTCACATAAATAACCTTATATGAACCATATGTATTCCCTTTTATCGTATATAGAATACCATATTTATTTATAAGATACCAATATTTTGTATAAAGGTTTGAACGTCACAAAGTATTATTAAACCATGTAAAAGTGATCGGTAAATACTTGATATGACATAGTATATGTATTTTTCCTTTATCTTATACAGAATACACTTACTTCTTAACATGATACCTATTTTTGGATGTATAAAAATAAAACATGTAATTGAAATTGTGTTATTTCTTTATTAGTATTAATTTTTGTTCTACAGTGAAAGGCTATGATATTGATTAGAGATTTTTATATAATTAGGTGTTTGATATACTTATAAGTATTCATTATAATAAATAATTATGTATTTACAATATTGATATATTGAATTGTATATTTCCTATAATTGTTGTTTTCTATTTACGTATTTACAATATTGATATTGTTAATTGTATATTTTCATTATTAATGTTTTCATTACATATTTGAATATTTACATATTTATATATTTACAATATCCTATTTACATATTTATAATATTTACAATATGCTATTTACATATTTATAATATTTACAATATTTACATATTTACATTATTTACAATAACAATATACTATTTACATATTCACATATATACACGTAGGGAAGTGTCAATTGACGAATGGTGTGAAAATATTTATGAAATTTGTTTCTGTCCGAGATTATTATGACTGTCACTATGTTAGGACACATTTAACATAGCGTATATACAAATATTTATCGAACATTCATACTAATAATGCTAATCATTCGACACGCATAATACTTTGATACCCGTACGGCAGTGTTCTAAAGTCTGTCATACTGTGAGGATAGAGTCGACGTCTTTTATTTTCAACTTTTTGATGTGTTTTAGTTTCAGGCCTGGATACAATGACAAACCCCGGCTTTCGAACAATCCTCCCTGGATTGTTTTACGGTTTCTTGTCAACTTTATCATGAATTATATTACAAAAATGATCAAAATTAATTTCTTGGCGCGTACGATGATTTAAAGTTATACCCCTAATTTCAAATATATAATCTACATTGTCCGTCCCAACTTCTTTTAAACGGTACGCATAATTCTTTGGCCCTATTCCTATAAATGCATTAATTTCCCACTCTTTAGGAACTTCGTTAGTTAGTTCACCCAGGTAGGAACACAAAGAAAGCGGAGCTTTTTCATTATGTGGCTGTATAAACATAATACTATCGGTATCGCAGTACAGCACACGGTAAGGCCCTACTGTTGTTAATAATTCATAAAGTTTTAAACGTGCCCACGAAGTGATAAACGCCGCAAGGACATTTGAGAACTTTCATGGTTTGTTTTTGTTCTCAATGCTTTTATACGTTACAATGAGATGTCGCTCTCCAATAGGTAATACAGTATGCACCTCGTATTGTGGTGCCCATAGATAAGTAAAAAAATTTTCCGGAGTATCGACAATCACCGATTGCGATAAATCCGTTCGCTGTCCCCATTTTCCATATAGTGAATTGAGGAATATTTTAGAAATATACTTCAATCCCGGGTTCTTCCTTGTATTATCATAATTTAATTTCATGCCTTCATGGGCATAATAGTCAGCAATATATTTTTGCTGGTCTTCTTCACTTTTGCAAGAAGCAGGAAATCCCGAAGATTCCTGCTTCATTTGAAGAAAGGAATTTTCGTAGTCTTCAAACAGACCATTTGAATCCCCTTCTTCTGGATCCAGGAGTTTGAACTCCCAGATTTCAATTACTTGTAGAATTTTGTATCCGAGCTGTAAAGCTACATGGAGTTCAGGGGTACAGTATGTGGCTGTTAAAACACGCTCGGAATCGCTATGCAGACAATTGTTAATACTTTTTTCCATACACGTACGGCACAACCCAAACAAAAGATGACCATTGCACGCATATGGTAACACCGGAAAATACAAGTCATTTGGGGGTAAAACAGTACATTTAACTAACCTATGGATACTTTCCACTTTTGGAAAGTCTGGTCCCTTGTATATTTTTGGCTTACCTACAGGCATTGGCTTACGTGCCATCACCCAAAGGTATAACGATGTTACATCATAATACGCCATGGCTTCCTCGATGCTACATTTGTACAAAGCATTAAAGCATTCTGTACGACCACCATGAAAACTATCCTTCGGTATAAGGTGATCAACAAGATCCTTACAACGAGTTTGAATAAACTCTCGCATGGTCTTATCAGTCTTCAACAATGATCCCATTCGCATTCCCACATTTGAACAACATTAAGATTTAATCTTTTTCAGGAATGCTATTTTCGTGGCAGTTCTTTCATATCGGTCTTGTAAGGATATACCTTGCTTAGAGGTGGAAGAGACACATGTCGAAGTGTAGGATAGCAGGTTAAGCACGAGTGGAAAAAACGAGTCAGGATCAAAATATTCAAGAGCGGGAACCGGACCTACATAATTTTGAGTTTCCAAAACTGTTAAATAAATATGGGAAATCTCCCTTTTTCAAATTTCCTGATAGGCTTAAAGTTGTAGGGAGTTTTGATAATTTAACTCCCATATACAAATCTGTATCACAGAAGTAAATCTTTTGTCCTAAACGCATTTCAATAATTTTTTGCAATGACATTGTTACTTCAGGTGTATGATGATGGGTCGTTATCAAAGTTCTAACACAGAACTGCATATCATAATTACTCCCATTATGGGAAAGTACAATGATTTTTTTAAACATTGGTCGAGTTATTAATACATGATTAACAAAACCATCAATGTCTTGGAAATCAAACGAACGGAAACCATTTTTATCTCCGCATACAAAGCAAGGATCATCCAGCTTTGCGTCCTTACACTTGTAACAGGCATGTATACAATTTACGAAATTCACGTAATGTTCTTGTTCTCCCTGTTAATTTTTAGGAAGTAACATCGTTTCTACATCAAAGATGATGTATAAAAAGGCCTCTACATGTTGCAAAGTAGCAGCCTGAACAAAACAAATGTAGTCATTATTCACATACGTATAACACGTTTTTCAATAACGTTCACCACATTCGTTTTCAGACTTACGGCCTCGCATGTCAACCATATCACCACATTGGACACAAATTCTTTTTGTTTCGCATAAAGTCTTTCCGCGAGCAATCACCGTTTTATGATTGGCAAAACATTCTTCTGAAGAAAACAGTCTGCGACAATCATTACATTCGCGTTTAATATCATTATTATCATTATCAAAAACATCGTGATACTTCTCGCACATTTTACATTTGAAGTTACACTTATGGTCCTCTGTATGATAATATCTTTCCAAACAATACTGACAATACCCATGTTTGTTCAATAGAGTTCTAATGTTTGTAATTAATTCGTAGTGTCCTTCAGTATACAAAATGAAAATTTTCTCTGATGCGTGTATTCCAGGATAAATTACAGTGTAGTCTCGAGTAGAGCGATTCTTCTCGTAGATGACAATTTGGTAATGAGGAGCTAGCTTATTTTGGAACTTTTTCACATCATCAATAGTACATCCATTATGGATTTCAATGTCAACTTTAGCTTTGACACACAAATCCTTTGCCTGATTTAACAATCGTTTAGGATGATTTTTTAACTTGTAAACTTGGATATGACGATAATCAGTCCTAGCCATTCCAACGACAATACTCTTGGGAAAAATCACGTACATTTCAAAGTATCTGGGGACGAGATTACAAACTAATATAGCTGGGGACGAGATACATTTCACGTCTATATATGGCGTGAGAAATTGGCGCGGCCCCAGTTTAGAAGAAGTACTGCTGCAGTGAAGACGTTTCTGATTGTACATTACGGGTTGTAATTGTAAACATACAACAGCTAGATAAAATTACGGAACGTTGAGATTAATAGTTTTCGGAAAGTACTGCAAGATTTGTCAATAAACTTTTAACTACATCATCTCTATACTGAAAAAAGTTACAAGAGTTTGTCATTTTCGGGAAAAAACGTAGTAGAATATATCAATTAGTCTGCATGTATATAAGAGGTCGTCGCAAATTAGTATAAAAGAAGTTATATGTTGAAGACGTTTTCTGGATTTACGTTGCATGGTGCAATTAACTTGAAGAAAAGTTTATTACACTTGGTTATAAATTACAATTACTGGAAAGTAATTAAGGATTTACCAAAAATCTTAGAAGAACATCTACGCTGAATTGAAAAAGTTAGGGGAATTTTATCAATATAGTTATCGGAAAGTATTAATGCAATTGCCGATAAACTTTCAGCTGGATCGTCGGTATACTGTAAAAGTTACGGGACATTATCATTTTCAAGAGGAGTTAAACCTTTGGTGACATTGTAATTTCAAAAACTTTTAAGTGTATCTTTAATAAATAAGAAGTAATTATAGTGTTCTAACAAACAGTAATTGAAAACTAAACGTGGGTGTTTTACTAAAACAGTAATACAATGGATGGCCGTAATGTGATTTGTACCATGCTCTCAGCACAAGAAACGCGTGGATACGAAAATCCAAACGACGTTTTATTTACATGAGAAGTGTTGACGCAATGCCATGCTACGGGTGCAAGGGTAAGGAATGAAGCTTATTCCAAGCTATTGCAAGCGTTGTTCATGCAATTTGGCTGTAATCCTCATGTTGTTTTGGAGAAATGTAAGTCTGCAGAAGATATTATTGATTTATATCATGTAGGCTTCTTTCGCCAAGATAATATGAGGAATTTAGCTCGTGAAAAGTTTATGGAACTTGTGTCTTCAGGAAAAACATCCGCTTTAACTGCAGATGAGTCCAGTGAGTTCCTCGGTATTCTTCCTGAGCGTAGCAATAATTCTGCACCAAAACCTGTAATGTATGGTGCTGGAACGGATGAATATTTTCGTATTGTCAATAGTACAACCAAACATTATACTTATTTCGGACTAACAGGGAAGGAAGTTACCATTGAATGTATGCGCACCAATGGAATTTATGATCCGGAAAAATATATTAATTCATTATTTGAATTTGTAAAGGAGCATACGTTAAACGAGGTCGACGATCACATGTATGTTGGCATGGCAATAGATAGTTCTGCTTCCACGATCAAGAAACCAATATACATATCATGGCGTCAAAAGTCGCAATTAAGCTTTGAGGTTCTGTTTCAGAGTATTGAAAATGTAAATAGTAACGAAAATTATTTATTTGGGGACAAAGTAATTTTCAAAATTCATATTGTTGATTCGCGTAAGGGTAGGGGTCGAAGTATGTGTTCAGCAAAATATAGCAGTCTTGTAGCACATCTGGAACAGTATACTATACCGATGGAAAAGGATGTGTATTGTCTTCCCAAGAGTATTGTCGTTGGGATGGCTAGGACTGATTATCGTCATATCCAAGTTTACAAGTTAAAAAATCATCCTAAACGATTGTTAAATCAGGCAAAGGATTTGTGTTTCAATGCTAAAGTTGACATTGAAATCCGCAATGGATGTACTATTGATGATGTGAAAAAGTTCCAAAATAAGCTAGCTCCTCATTACCAAATTGTCATCTACGAGAAGAATCGTTCAACTCGAGACTACACTGTAATTTATCCTGGAATACACACATTAAAGAAAATTTTAATTTTGTATACTGAAGGACACTATGAATTAATTACAAACATTAGAACTCTATTGAACAAACATGGGTATTGTCAGTATTGTTTGGAAAGATATTATCATACA
The DNA here is from genome assembly GCF_964235325.1 of Thermobia domestica. Classification (NCBI taxonomy): domain Eukaryota; kingdom Metazoa; phylum Arthropoda; class Insecta; order Zygentoma; family Lepismatidae; genus Thermobia; species Thermobia domestica. The sequence continues at coordinate 209,277,376 of NC_137457.1, read as the reverse complement.
GAGGACCATAAGTGTAACTTAAAAGGTAAAATGTGCGAGAAGTATCACGATGTTTTTGATAATGATAATAATGATATTAAACGCGAATGTAATGATTGTCGCAGACTGTTTTCTTCAGAAGAATGTTTTGCCAATCATAAAACGGTGATTGCTCGCGGAAAGACTTTATGCGAAACAAAAAGAATTTGTGTCCAATGTGGTGATATGGTTGACATGTGAGGCTGTAAATCTGAAAACGAATGTGGTGAACGTTATTGTAAAACGTGTTATACGTATGTGAATAATGACTACATTTGTTTTGTTCAGGCTGCTACTTTGCAACATGTAGAGGCCTTTTTATACATCATCTTTGATGTAGAAACGATGTTACTTCCTAAAAATTAACAGGGAGAACAAGAACATTACGTGAATTTCGTAAATTGTATACATGCCTGTTACAAGTGTAAGGACGCAAAGCTGGATGATCCTTGCTTTGTATGCGGAGATAAAAATGGTTTCCGTTCGTTTGATTTCCAAGACATTGATGGTTTTGTTAATCATGTATTAATAACTCGACCAATGTTTAAAAAATCATTGTACTTTCCCATAATGGGAGTAATTATGATATGCAGTTCTGTGTTAAAACTTTGATAACGACCCATCATCATACACCTGAAGTAACAATGTCAGGGCAAAAAATTATTGAAATGCGTTTAGGACAAAAGATTTACTTCTGTGACACAGATTTGTATATGGGAGTTAAATTATCAAAACTCCCTACAACTTTAAGCCTATCAGGAAATTTGAAAAAGGGAGATTTCCCATATTTATTTAACAGTTTGGAAACTCAAAATTATGTAGGTCCGGTTCCCGCTCATGAATATTTTGATCCTGACTCGCGAAACACGGAAGAAAGACAACAACTAATCGCCTGGCACCAAAAACGTGCTGCTAGTGCGAGGAGTATGATCTCCAAAAGGAGATGATGGAGTATTGTCGAAATGATGTCAAAATTTTAGCAGAGGCTGTAATTAAATTTTCAAACTTAATTGAAGAAAAACGAATGGCATTCAATGTTTTATCGTCACGCCAACTATTGCTAGTTTGGCCATACTGACCTATCGTACCTTATATTTGCCTAAAGAAATTATTCCGATTATTCCACCCTATGGGTTCGACCATCGTGGCCGACAAAGCCTGAAGGCAATGTACTGGCTACGGTACTTAGAACGTACCAGGGGTAATAAAATCCAACATTCCGGGAATGGCATGGAAAAACGATTTGGAAGATATAAGGTCGATGGGTTTGAACCTCAAACGAATACAGTTTTCGAATTTCTTGGTTTTTTTCCACACGTGCTTAACCTGCTATCCTACACTTCGACATGTGTCTCTTTCACCTCTAAGCAAGGTATATCCTTACAAGACCGATATGAAAGAACTGCCACGAAAATAGCATTCCTGAAAAAGATTAAATCTTAATGTTGTTCAAATGTGGGAATGCGAATGGGATCATTGTTGAAGACTGATAAGACCATGCGAGAGTTTATTCAAACTCGTTGTAAGGATCTTGTTGATCACCTTATACCGAAGGATAGTTTTCATGGTGGTCGTACAGAATGCTTTAATGCTTTGTACAAATGTAGCATCGAGGAAGCCATGGCGTATTATGATGTAACATCGTTATACCTTTGGGTGATGGCACGTAAGCCAATGCCTGTAGGTAAGCCAAAAATATACAAGGGACCAGACTTTCCAAAAGTGGAAAGTATCCATAGGTTAGTTAAATGTACTGTTTTACCCCCAAATGACTTGTATTTTCCGGTGTTACCATATGTGTGCAATGGTCATCTTTTGTTTGGGTTGTGCCGTACGTGTATGGAAAAAAGTATTAACAATTGTCTGCATAGCGATTCCGAGCGTGCCTTAACGGCCACATACTGTACCCCTGAACTCCGTGTAGCTTTACAGCTCGGATACAAAATTCTACAAGTAAATGAAATCTGGGAGTTCAAACTCCTGGATCCAGAAGAAGGGGATTCAAATGGTCTGTTTGAAGACTATGTAAATTCCTTTCTTCAAATGAAGCAGGAATCTTCGGGATTTCCTGCTTCTTGCAAAAGTGAAGAAGACCAGCAAAAATATATTGCTGACTATTATGCCCATGAAGGCATGAAATTAAATTATGATAATACAAGGAAGAACCCGGGATTGAGGTATATTTCTAAAATATTCCTCAATTCACTATATGGAAAATGGGGATAGCGAACGGGTTTATCGCAATCGGTGATTGTCGATACTCCGGAAAATTTTTTTACTCATCTATGGGCACCACGATACGAGGTGCAAAATGTATTACCTATTGGAGAGCGACATCTCATTGTAACGTATAAAAACATTGAGAACAAAAACAAACCATGGAAGTTCTCAAATGTCCTTGCGGCGTTTATCATTTCGTGGGCACGTTTAAAACTTTATGAATTATTAACAACAGTAGGGCCTTACCGTGTGCTGTACTGCGATACCGATAGTATTATGTTTGTACAGCCACGTAATGAAAAACCTCCGCTTTCTTTGGGTTCCTACCTGGGTGAACTAACTAACGAAGTTCCTGAAGAGTGGGAAATTAATGCATTTATAGGAATAGGGCCAAAGAATTATGCGTACCGTTTAAAAGAAGTTGGGACGGACAATGTAGATTATGTATTTAAAATTAGGGGTATAACTTTAAATCATCGTACGCGCCAAGAAATTAATTTTAATTATTTTTATAATATAATTCATGATAAAGTTGACAAGAAACAGTTAAACAATCCAGGGAGTATTGTTCGAAATCCGGGGTTTGTCATTGTATCCAGGCCTGAAACTAAAGCACATCCAAAAGTTGAAAATAAAAGACGTCGACTCTATCCTCACAGTATGACAGACTTTAGAACGCTGCCGTACGGGTATCAAAGTATTATGCGTGTCGAATGATTAGCATTATTAGTATGAATGTTCGATAAATATTTGTATATACGCTATGTTAAATGTGTCCTAACATAGTGACAGAGTCATAATAATCTCGGACTGAAACAAATTTCATAAATATTTTCACACCATTCGTCAATTGACACTTCCCTAAGTGTATATATGTGAATATGTAAATAGTATATTGTTATTGTAAATAACGTAAATATGTAAATATTGTAAATATTGTAAATATGTAAATAGCATATTGTAAATATTATAAAAATGTGAATAGCATATTGTAAATATTATAAATATGTAAATAGTATATTGTAAATATGTAAATATGTAAATATTCAAATATGTAATGAAAACATTAATGTTGAAAATATACAATTAACAATATCAATATTGTAAATACGTAAATAAAATAGAAAACAACAATTATAGGAAATATATAATTCAATATATCAATATTGTAAATACATAATTATTCATTATATTGAATACTTATAAGTATATCAAACACCTAATTATATAAATATCTCTAATCAATAACATAGCCTGTCACTGTAGAACAAAAATTAATACTAATAAAGAAATAACATAATTTCAATTACATGTTTTATTTTTATACATCCAATAATAGGTATCATATTAAGAAGTATGTGTATTCTGTATAAGATAAAGGGAGAATACATATACTGTGTCATATCAAGTACAGTGGACTCTTTTTAATTCGAAGTCCAAGGGGACACGAAAAAACTTCGAATTATCCAAAATTCGAATTATCCAACAACATTCATTTTCACATATATAACAACAAACAAACCAAAGTACTATGCATCAAAAACATATTCGTATGGTGTAGACTTTACCTTTAAAGCAGCTTATTATTTGCGTGATCGAATACCGCAAACTAACAAACGACATTGACTCTATATAATTCAAACTACGTGTATAATGGAAAATATATTTACGTACAACACTACAACATACATTGAATAGCCCAAACAATTAAACACCAGTAACAATTTGAATATTCTGTTCTCACTTTTAAGAAGTTGTAAACCTCATTTGCTTAAATTTGATTGTTTTTTTACGGTGAATAAATCTTGAATTTCATGTATTGCGTGAAATACGATATTAATAACATTTGGTTGACTTTATCAATAATTCATCTTACATTTTCAACCAATTCTTAAACAAGATGAGATTGGCACACGTTCTCTATCTTTACTTCTTCCCCTACTCACCTTCATCTTTATCATTACATAGATTTTCTATTTATCTTCTGTATTACTCTTTCCTATGGCTGCATCTGGATAACTGAAAACACGTTAAACCTGTATTTCTCTGTTTACATCTGTCCATCATTAAATTTTTCAGCTGTATTTACTTCGAATTATCCAAAACATAGGTTCAAAATTTCGATTTATCCACGATATTTTACTATTGTTTTCAATACAGTTTTCAAGGGGAATGGACTTCTGTTCGAATTATCCAATATTTCGAATTATCCAAGTTCGAATTAACGAGACTCCACTGTATTTACCGATCACTTTTACATGGTTTAATAATACTTTATGTGACGTTCAAACCTTTATACAAAATATTGGTATCTTATAAATAAATATGGTATTCTATATAAGATAAAAATGAATACATATGGTTCATATAAGGTTATTTATGTGACAGCATACAATAAATCAGTATGTGCTGCAAACCCTGATGACGTCATAATGTCTTCTACAAGGACGTACAAATAAATTACTTGCAAAATTAGACTTCAGTTAAAACTTCAATTAAACATTAATATCATATGTGGTTAAAATACAACTAGAACATAACTAATGTCTTCTACAAGGACGTACAAATAAATTACTTGCAAAATTAGACTTCAGTTAAAACTTCAATTAAACATTAATATCATATGTGGTTAAAATACAACTAGAACATAACTAACAAATACTTACATAGGTAAAAGTCACAATAAATATCTCAACATTACATTTAAAACATGGTTAAATCAGCTACATACGTCAAGCACCCCAATATATAACCATACAAAACAAATAAAAGTTAAGGTTATACAAGCCCTTATTAGAATCATAACAAGAGGTCCTAACAATCGTGTCAAGGTTACATGTATAATTAGGCACAATATATGTCTGCAGTACAATCGATAAGGTAAAAGCTATGCATTGAGCATTATACCAATAGTAGAGTTTATGGAACCCAACATTACGTTAAAGGCAAATTAAAACACTTACATACGTAAAGAGTCATTATATAGTATAAGTCTACAATACAAATCTAAAAGGTATGAGTTATGCAACCCTGCATACCACCAAAAAGAAGTTATGCAACCACACATTACGTTGAAGATAAGGCACATGCATAAAGAGTCTTATATATAAGGCTAAAACAAACCAAAGGAGGATGTTATGCAACCTAACATACCACCGAAGAAGAACTTATGCAGCCACACATTACGTTAAAGGTGACTATAGAACACTTACATGGGTGCAAAACAATATGCATGCACATATATTCCTGTCCACATATCAGGCAAAACACATATACATACGTCCAATACCAAAAAGTACTTATATACATACGTCATTTAAGATTCAGCTGTGTTTCGTACACCCAAACATCAATAAAAGATCGATAAAATCCCATATTATTCAGTGAAAAGACCATATAAATGCATAAGATACTTTTCTTAGAGTTGTGTCCGTTTCCTCCCACAATATCTGGGTATGTGTTTACAATATATACTAAGATATACGAGAAATATCATAATATACCGCTAAATAAACGCTAAATACGAAAAATCATTCTTTTTAACCCTTTCATTACCAACTAATTAATATTCATGAATAATTAATTCATTAATCTAATTTATGCAAAAATATTTTAAAGAAATCTTGTTTGGCTGCAAAGAAGGAAAGAAGACTCTGGTCAGGTAAACACTTTATTGTACCCCTCATAAACCTAAAGGCAGGTAACAGGTTTATTGCACCCTGTAATAAAAATAAACTCAGTTAAAGAAGGGTCGATCTTCCTTACCCTCGAGTGGCAGAATCATAAAACAAGCTGGTTGACAGGGGACAGGCCAATTGAAAAGGGATCTTTAAGCCGCAAAGGACCTGCTTCAAGCAATGGGAATCAAATTATCATTCGTTCTTCGTTCTTGCCTAGTCCCTCCTCTTTCCTTTTATTATTGGTTTCTACAAGTTTTGGGTTGGAATAAAAAGTTGTAAATCCATTCTCCAAGTGTGGTTTTTCATTTGCTGTAGTCTTTCTATACAAGTTAACAAGCTCCACCTCCTGCCTCAAAGCTCAAACAAGTTAGAACAGAAATAACTACCTCTTACCAGGCTATATTCTCCTATCTCCTAAGAACCAAAAACAGGTTATAATTCATGCAAATTTAAACATAAATTAATACAAATTAACATAATTGATTAGATTTTCATCCTCTATTCAATCAATATGTGTTCTAGATATAATATAAATATTTTACCTACCTATCAATAAAAATATCAATAACCAATACTACAACACAACAAGGACACTTTGCTCTTTCATCTATCAGTTAAGATGCCTCCCTACAATGATTTAAATATTTACCTTTCCATCCTATTATCAAAAATTTCATCTATCAAAACATTCAACCCTTGTGTACGTGCATCCAGTCACGTAGTCCTTCCAACGACATTCCTGTCCTGAATAAAAAAATTAACATACAGCTGCGCTCCCTAAACAATTCCTTCAGTGTACGCACTCTAACCGCTTCTCTGTCAACAAAGGATAAAGGAAACCGCCATGTCATTAACCCTAATTTATTAAATATACACACATCTGCGGCGTCCATTGTTCGTACACGTGTACACGTGCATTCAAGGATAAACAACATTCCTGTAAACAAAGACCTATTGTCAAATGACCTTCTCTTGGCGCCAGATATCTCAATTTAGACCTAATTTGCATACGCGATCCACGTCCTACCACTACTCCTTGAACAAAGGAATTCCTAGCATTCTTTCATGCACCTGTGTCTCCTTCCTCCCACCCTTTCCACGTAGCTTTTTCAAGTTCATTCACCTGCTCTTCACTGTTTGAGGGAAGGACAAAAAGGGAAGGAACAAGTTTCTTTAGAGGCTTAGGAAGTTAACTTTGTATTCTCAACCATTTGTGTGTTTCCATCAAGGGTTACCAACTTAGATATCAAAGTAAATTATCAAAAATATTTTACAATAATTTTTGTTGAATGGCAACACTGAAAATCACTATAAAATAGTCAAAATATGATAAAAATCACCAAAAACAGTATACAATTATCATAAAATCACCATAAATTGTATAAATTCGCCATAATTTGTACCATAAAATAGGATAAAATTAGTAAAATCTTAATAAAATAGTACAAATACAGATAATTTTATTTAGGGGGTTGGCAACACATTTAGGACATATATGCGGTCTATGCTACTCACGTTGAGTATAATTGGAGATATGCCCCGGGGAATTTCATAGCGCCGAGGATTGTTAATTTTCCCCCTTGCCATCCACTGAAATAATTACTGCTATAGGGTATTCTCTTTCGCAGTATTGATAATGGAAAGACAAATTGTCTACATTTAAAATTTTTCTTCTAATTCAACAACTTTACACTAATATTGAAGAAAAAATATTATACGTATGTTTCAGTAATCTTTGATTCCGATGAAACCTCAAAAATTTCCAATATGTAAAGGAAACGAAGGTATTTTTTGGCTAGTGTTGCCCACCTGACGACAAATTTCCCGTCTCTAAAGCAAGTGGGGAGTCGAGGCGAAAAATACATTTTTAAATTCTTAACGAGACGAGAAAAAGGACAATTTTCGTCTCGTTTTCGAAACGAGCCGGGAAATGTCTCGTGACACATGGCAACTATTGTTCACCCAAGCCTTACGTCTCAAACACTTTTAGTGATACATCATTCCTCCTCCTACTACTATTACTACTACTACTACTACTACTACTACTACTACTACTATTACTACTACTACTACTACTACTACTACTACTACTACTACTACTACTACTACTACTGTTACTACTACTACTACTACTACTACTACTACTACTAATAATAATAATAATAATAATAATAATAATAATAATAATACGTTGATAAAGTGATTGTACTCAGATGTTTAACGATACGCAATCATTACACAATAAATTTCAAAAATACTCGTAAAAATGGTTAGAATGTTGTTATATTACATCCTCCGGGGATTTTTCATGACGCGGTAAGATTCTAATAACTTTTAGATTAATTACGGAATAATTTTTATATGTATGTTTACAAAATGATACGAGAAAAACTTCGAGACAATACTAGAAAAGCTATTCGAAATTCGATACAAGACGAGAATTCGACAAATGTTTACGAGTCAAGACAAGAAAATCTCATTTCTCCTTTCATTTCGTCTCATCTCGTGACAACACTATTTTCGACTAAACCTTATTTACATACTCTTTTTTTTTCATTTTGTTCATGGGTGTACAAGTATTAAAAATTCTTGGATTCTAAGTATACTTAATTCCGAAATCCATAAACTGCCTATGAGAGTGAATATACCATAAAGAAAACTTTGAAATACAGTTAAGGCAAGAATGGGACAATTGTCCCGTGGCAAGAATTTAAAAGTCTCAGACTTTGCTACAGTCCAACATCCATGTAAAACTCATTTTATATACTCAAATTACCACAATACAAGCAGGAGTAAATATGTTCATTATAATAATTATGTATTTTATCCAGTCAGCTGAGATATAACTATAGAGCAGTGTTTCTCAAAGCGTGGGTCGTGGGCCGTTTCTTTGGTGGGTTGCGAGAAGTTTTTCCTTTTAATTGTAAAAAAGAAATCTTTTGATATAGAAACATATGTTATAAAGTATGTACTATTCATAAAATGAAAATTGAAAGCGTTTGTTAATGAGGTGAAAAGTAAGTTGTTACTCAGAGCCCTGCCCTGTTGTACAGTCAATAGAGATGTTGGGTTAGGATGGAAAGAGAATGGCTGAGTCAAAATCTGTCACGGTTTAGGACATAGTGTTAGCTCTATGTTACCTTTATATGAAAAAAATTAGAAATAGATTTACAAAATTTAATTGGTTTGAAATACCACCATTACGTAGAATGACAATGTGTATTTGAATAAAAGTAGGTGGGCCACAAAGTACTTTTTAATATTTAATGTGGGTCGCGGTAACAACGAGTTTGAGAACCACTGCTATAGAGAACATCCACGCCTTCAATATCTCCTAATAATTTTCTACATTATTTGTTTGCAACAAACTGTTTTTGCTTCAAGGAACGTACTGTAACAACTTTACCCATCACTTTCATTTCCTCTGTGAATTATAGGGTACCTCTTCTGCACGCTTGACAACATTTTGTGTCTCAAATTAATGTTCACCATCTAGTGGGCTTTGGTTCAACACCTACTCATGCGCCATATAAGTTGATAGTAGCAGTTCTCGTTCTGAAATAGTGATGAGTCGCTTGACCCAGCCCACATGCACAAACTAATGTGTTTCAAGATCATTGACTTCCATTCTGACGCCACTAAGTAACCAACAACAACAACAAATTATATTGCATAATCCCTGATGGTTATTCTTTCTTGCTTTTGTAAATATTTCTAGTTGTAAATCTGACAAAATTTGTTTTCGGAGAATGATTCGGCTAAGCTTGAGCAACAATTCTTTGATAATAAAGTAGAGCCTATTAAGACATATGCCTGTTGTTTAGAACTTAATATCCCTGTCAGTAGTGAGACTATATGAGACATGGACTTACAACTTAACATGTAATCTCACTGGAGATTGAAGCTGGGTCTCCATATCAAAAACAAGGGTGCTAATCATGGAACAAGTTTAGTGTGCCTGAGTGTTATTAGTAAACTCTTTACTATCAGTTAATTCATTCGTTAATACAAGTTGTTTGTAAGTATATGTACCGTACTTCTTAAATTCACTTCTGCGACTTAGTTAACTACAGTATGAACAGTGGTTCCGAAACTGGGAGGTGTGACCTCCTGGGGACAGTCAACAGCGAGCAGGACCGCAATCTACTAACAAAAATAATCTACATTTCTAATTACAAATATTGTAACTGTTTACGAATGCTACAACAAAGAGGTGTTAATTTAAGTACCGTACAAGTACAAATCAACTAGGGAGTAAGAACTCTGATTCCATTAAGAAAAAAGCTGGTACAAAAATAATACTGCACTTTATAGAGGTACGTAGAGGTTCGACCGCAGATGAATATAATATATTATTATTATTATTATTATTATTATTATTATTATTATTATTATTATTATTATTATTATAGTTAGTAGTAGTAGTAGTAGTAGTAGTAGTAGTATTCAAGATTTGAAAATTCAATACTCCATCTGAAATCGCAAAAAGAGTCAGATTAACGCGCTGTAAAAAAGGGGGGCACCACGTGAACAAGATTAGGAACAAATGGTATCAACTCTAAAGGGGCAGTAGAGAGTTTAGATCACACATGCAGTGGCGATTTCATGAAATTTTCCCGTTAGAGACTTTCAATACACCTGCGAAAATACAGGTAAGACACATTAAGCACGATTGAAAACATGGCCTCGCAGGGATTGCATAGCTCCGAGTTTCTCCTGTGTCACTTCCTGAAATAAACACTGCAAACGTAATCTTAAACGAAAATTTCAAAATGAAATGAAATTAAATCTTTGATTTTTACGTCCCACGCTTATGCCGGTTAGGTAAAGGAGACGATGATTATGAGAAATGAATGAAATGGTGGAATGAAGAAAGTGGGAGGAACGGGAGAACCCCGAGAAAACCCACGAGCACGGTGTTTATCCACTACGAAGTCCCCACGGCGCGAGCTGAGATCGAACCAGGGACCCAGTAGCGTAGCCAGGATGTGTGTTGGGGGGGGGGCAAGTGCTGTTATAGGCACATATAGAAAAATTACACACAAAAAAATATATAAACATAAAAATATATAAAAAATTACAAACATCAAAGTACCAAAGTACATTGTCGGACCTCTTTGGGGGAACCCCCTCCGGCCCCTTCCCTACGCCACTGCAGGGACCCCAAGCACAGGAGGTGAATGCTCTACCACTGAGCCACTGCTCTACCACTGTTGTTACCTGGCAGCCCGTTCGTACGCTGTTGGCGGAGGTGTAGTGAAGGAGAAAGCTGTGATACGATTCTGGATGTAGTAGCTAGAGAGTGGTTTCTGCTACGGAGTCATATTGAAGACCTCTTAAGACATCTCACGAGACAGGCTGCATGCTAAGAAGTTAGTGGATCTTTCTAAATACATACAGTTCTCAGAAACCTGTATCATTGAAAGAAGATACTAAAGTGTAAAATTATTAATATAATTTAGTTTATATTATAATAACTTTATTTTGTAATATTCCAGGGCTTCCGCCGGTAGTCCACAAAATACACCACTGTCTTGCAGACTAAGTGTTAATTTCTGAATACATTCCAAAAGGAATTTTTATTCGCAGGAAAATACTCTGTACAATATGGAAAAGGTTATGATTTCTCAACTCACAATATTTTTCTCATAAATGACTTGAAAAATCAGTTTTTCTATTATACCTAGCGTATAAAGGTGCTTGGGAGAGCGTCTCTATAAACTGTCTTCATAATTGTAATTTGTGTAATCATTAGAACACCACGTTAAATTTAAGTTACAAATTTGCATAACTGCAATTATGATGATTATTTATTCGAAGTAGTTAACCTTCTAGTTTAAAAGAGGTGTACTATACAAAAATGGTAGAACAGATATTTGTTAAAAACTCTCAGTAAAATAGTTTTTAACGAAACACAGAACTAAACCTGAGAGACTGCAACACACCTCAACCTGTTCATTGTCCTGGAGATGTTACTTTTCAGCGTTTCGGATAACTCACTGTACTAAAACTCTGTCTTCTTGGAGTCAAATCCATTTCGATACAGATTCCTTAGCAGTAAGTTGAAAAACTGATGATTTGATTTCTTGTTTGCTTATAAATTTAATTTTTGTAATTACACATGAAGGTTTGACGTCATTACCAAGTTCCCACCCTATAAAGCACAAAGAGAACGAGGTTCCGGGGAAATGTTCAGAGGTGCCTGGGAATTCCTCCCTTTTCCCACCCTTCAATTAGTACACTGGTTTAGATGTATAGTTGAAAACAAAACTGAAGCTCATCTTGAATTTCACTTTTTTTTTTTTTTATTATTTCGAACGATAAGTGGGTCATGTGACACATAACCTTAGGCTAGAGTTTGCTCAGGATGTCAAATCTGAAATCAGATTTCACGTATCTTTATTTGGTGAGAAGTTAGAACAAATTATGAGTTCCTTTTAACTACAGGAATCACCATTCACCCTTATATTTGGTTGTCTAAAAAATGATTAGCCTTTGTAGGACAAAATTGAGAATACATTTACTTTTATTATAATTTAAAAATTATATTATCAAACCACACACGCTTCATTTTGTTCCATGAACCTCTGCCATTTTTTTCGACAACACGATAATCATGTAGCTACTGGTCAAAAAATTGTGACACGTGGTTTTCACAGGTACCTTCCGAAACTAACTTAATATCCTGGGAGATCCGCAGAGACTGCAACAAATGATAATCTGACAGAGTCTACACTATACTTTAAAATCTCAGGTGAACACTTTAAAACCTCTCGACCAAGTTTTCTCAATTTCTGAAGTGTTATTTTAAAGATATATGCAGTCTGGTGTTTTCAGCATGGTAAACGACACCCTTTCTGTTCACCAGTCCAGGCGTTTCTTTTCAATTGATGGATGTACTCGCGCTAATTGCCGGCAGTACAGGTCCGAGTCTATCGTTCTGCCTGGGTGCAAAAGCTCGTGATGCCCGATGCTCTACCAATCTCAGTGTAACCTTCCTGGGCGTCAGTGTGGACTTTGCCACAAATTGTGGACTTTCTTTTCACTTTTACAACAATCTTTTTCGCTCATTGTTGTCGTATGTTATCCACTTTTAATCCCTCGTGGTCAACCGCTTCAGAAATGGCTCGAGTTCTTTACGTTCAGTAGAGATTCGCAGATAGAAATTCAATCTAATGAATGTTTTTGAGTTAGATAATGCTGCTTCCAAACACAAATGGTTTAACACTGTTTGGTGATGGATGTTTAGGTCAGGGCCGTCGCGTAAGCGGGGCGACTGGGGCAATCGCCCCGGGCGCCTCAACCAAGGGGGTGTCGCGACGACAAATCAACAAAATTCAAAGAATTCAGATTTTGGTGGTAAATGAGTTTTTTTCTTTAAATAATGTTAAATCAGATATTTTAATAATGATCAGGCCACGGCTAAATGAAATTACTGGAAACATAGATCATCGTCTAGAATGATTCAACTGGAACTCTCTCTAGTCCTCTGTGAGAAGAGTTTTCACTTTGGAAAACTGACCGTGATCTGCTATTACTTACTTCTTATCCACATGACAGTTTGGTACAAAACGAAGAAATTTCAGTAGAACTCAATAAATTTCGTATTTAGTCCAACAAATGCTCAAGTAATAGCACAATAACTGCAATACTACAATTATCTCCTTATTTTGACAGCACTTAATAATAACCGGTTAGCATCACAAATACAACTTCGCACGTAGATTCCAATCAACAGAATAAATGTCTTTTGAGCCCTTCAATTCTGTACTAACCTCTATCAGTGGCGGCCGGTGGATTGTGGTTTCGGGTGTTGCAGTACGAACGATAAGAGACAGAAGATATAAAGTGGACTCATTGACTAATCAGCATAACTTTAGATGCAAATGCTATGTGACATGTGAAATTTAATGAAATTCTGTTTTTAAAAAATAAAAAAATGCAGAACATTTTATCCGATTAATCACCTTAATTAATTAGTAAGTTCATTCTCCTCTCTTTGATTGGAGCAAATCTGTCTAATACATGCTGGTTGAGCTCTGGTATTCTTATTGTCAGGTCTTTTTCGATGGAAAGCATAACCAATGGTGATAACCTTTCTTGGGACATTCAATTCCTTGAAAGTGTCACTTCTTTTTCAAGTAGAAAAATACTTTTCGACTTTTGCTGACGCCATAGGTACAGTTAATATTAATTTCAGAAGCTTTGTAGATTCACTAAATATTTTTTCTAGATTATTGCGAATGATTCATTCTAGCAAACTCAGTCCCTGACAGTGATCCGAATTCCTCTTCAGCGTTGACTGAAGAGAGTTCGTAACAGAGATTAGTGTTATAAAAAATGTCCATTGAACACACTTTATTCACAGTTTATCCAGGAAAATTCAAAATAAATTGAGGAAATGTATCTAGTGCAAACAACATTACTGCCATAAAACATCATGTAAATTTAAACTGGATTTTTTTTTTCGAACACTCTCCTGAATTGTCCTTTGCTTGTTTTGTCTACGCCTTAATTGCAAGTTTTTCCTCAGTTGAAAGCTGGTCAATGTTTTTTGTAAGTTATTTACAGAAGTCACGGTATACACTTCATTCAGAATTTATAGGTTATTTACAGAATTAAAGCACACACAATAAAATTAAATCTAATAAATAAAAACCAAAACAGTGATACAAAAGAGGTACTGGTATATGAATTGCGAATGTCACATATTCATACATCAACACACACACACACACATGTGCGTAAAAGAAAAAACTACATTCCAAATCATCCGTCTTGGTTGTTACGCAATGCACGATGAACACAATATACTTCTACATGAGGCGAAACAATGCTTATCAATGTCATATGTTCTGGAAAGGGAACCTCGAAACCCGCCAGATGTAGGATCAGCATGTATACCTAACAGAAGGTAAAAGTCTAAGAACATCAAAACAAACAGCACTGCCAGTTCTACACCCAGAAATGTGTGTTGGGAGGGGTCCGATATATCTATGCAATATATACCTTTCTTTTTCTGCATCCGAAAAGACGATAAGTAATAGCTGTCACCTACTGTATATTCTTAGAAAAAAAATGATAGAACGATTGTTTTTAAGAAAAGAGAGAGTACACGATGAGGCGTAAAATAAAATATTTAGCCTACATCAATCGTTTCTCTGTTAAACAAGTATAGTTCGTTAGGAAAGTCTACAAATGTTAGTCAAGTTTCGAAATTTTTGGGAGATCCGGAGCCGATGGGCCCCCCTAGCATTGCTAACTAGTCCCAAATTCAATGTGGCGTTCCCCATCATACAGTTTTATGTCGAAATTATCAAGAGTAATAAAATATACTTATTTTATATAAGAAATATGTATATACTAAAATACTAGGCTATCCACAGAGGGGCGATTCTACATATTGACTTATTAATATGTGAATCACAAATTACTGTGGAAGAAGCCTTGATTATCAATATAAGCTAAGAATTAACTTGTAAATGCGGGTCTACTTTCATTTGTTTTCTGCTCTACTAGATATTTTCTTTTTTATTTTGTAATTCTGCAATCACTTTTTTTAATTGTCATT
Source organism: Thermobia domestica (assembly GCF_964235325.1). Lineage (NCBI taxonomy): Eukaryota > Metazoa > Arthropoda > Insecta > Zygentoma > Lepismatidae > Thermobia > Thermobia domestica. The sequence goes on along the minus strand of NC_137457.1, from coordinate 209,261,887 downwards.
ATATTGATTTGCTTCAGTATGGTCCTGTAATTTAAAAAAATGAATGCATAAAAACAAATTCCATTTGTTAATTGCTAGTGAAATAAAATTTAGAAATATTATTTAGCGCGAAAACCTCCTCGTTCACTGGGAACCGTGCTGTGTTGCAGAAGCACTGTAACGACCAGTCCCTTTAACTTCTGAGATAGGGGAAAGGAGACTTAACATTCGCTCCAATTCCCACGCTGAAGGAATCTGGTCGTTGTATGATCGCTGCAACACAATATAAATTTGTGACGGATTAGTTTTCGCTTTTTAAAATGGATTAACGGAACGGACAGTTACAGAAGTAAAAAATATGTTATTTAAAGTGTATATATGCGAGTATTAAAAAGTATTTTTCTGTTCTTTACTACTATTGATAATAATATTTTTTTTCTTGAAATACTTTGGTCGTTGCGCAACGCTGCAACACTAACATTAGCCGCCACTGACCTCTATAACTACTGTGTTTATTAACTATCAGAGACGTAGCCATGGATGGGACTCAAGGGTACCTCCCCACTAAAATGGAAAAGGAAATATTTTATAAAATTCAAATTTAGACTCAACTATATTGGTTCAAACTGAAAACAGTTTTTAAAAAGGCATTGCAATGCAATTTTAAGGCTTAAATTTTACACAAAGTTTCGAAAGGTACTGCCGGACCTCGTGTACTCAGGGGAGTATTCCCAGAGCCCCTTTTCCGGTGTCTCCAAAGTCAGAAAACTACAGAGTTTTTGCTATCACTTACACATTGGGTTTTAAGAATTGTTTCGTTATTTGTATATTCTATGCTATTACTATATTGATGTGTATCAACTTCAAAATAAAAAGAATACCGGTAGCAGTCAATTTCAATAACTCAAAACCATGTTTACATTAACCTTTATGTTTTAACTACCAAAGCCATTAACTTTAAAAAATTGACATAATACCAACTTTTATCATACATTCCATATTTAAATCTAGGAGTACAGAATAAACTCTGGTTGTTTTTCATAACACACGGAGGGGGGAATTCTCGCCCCGGGCCCTTACAACCCACGATGGCCCTGGTTTAGGTCATTGGCCATGTCATGGCTGCTTAAATGTCAAGTTTGCTGAACTTTTGCCATCATATAATTAATTTCTGCTGTGATTGGTTGCTCACTGTAAAGAGCATCTTGGGCTTCAAAAGTTTCAGAACAAAACGATGGAACCATTTTTTGGCTATAGCTTTTGATAACTTATCTTGCCCATAAACAACACAATTTCCTCCACAGGCCTACACAACATTTGTGCCTTTATCGGAACAAAATTGTAAAGTGTAGTGCAGTTTTGTGAAAATTTTACTCATCTTCACGGCGCAATACCTTATGTCTAATCACATGAATTCCGACGGTTTTTGTATATACTAACTAGCTTCAATTATCAGCTGCCAAATGGTTTAGGCCTAACTCGATGCGACTCAATACTATGTGATTTAGAATATAATGCCATCTCGTGCGCAAAAGCCACTACTTTTTAAACTACTTACAGTGGCGTAACTACGTTTTATGCAGGCCCGTAGCCAGCCCGAAAATGTTGGGGGGCCCGGTGGAAGGGGGGCCCGATCCAAAAATATTAGTTCATCCCATATTATAGTTCATTTCCAAGCCTACCGTGAAAATTTTAGAGGGGGCCAGTAAAAATTTAGGGGTCCCGGCTCCCTAGACCCCCCTGGATACGGGCCTGGTTTTATGCTCTCCCACAAGAGAATACCCAGGGCCCCCGCCTTGACAACATTTTTTTGTGGAATGATATATAGCATAATAAGTAATCGTACTTCCCTCTATCTGTGAATAATGAATTATATGCATGCAACTACTAGGCCTAAATATTCATAATGGAAGATGTCAGTGACATCAGTCTTAATGAAGAGTAGCATAAATTAATTGAATGTTTTTCTTCTTGCTTTTCTGTCAGCAAGAAGAAAAACATTTCGTATATCCGTTAGTTCAGCTTCGTCCGCATTTATTGAGAGCAATGTTAGATTACTTAATCTATTTCGGCCCATTGTGCTTCTCACATAGTTTTATTATTATTATTAATTTCAATTTTGAGAACGACCAGGGAGCGTCTTAAACAACAAATGCGCGGTAATAAGTTATGAAAAGCTAGACTCCAATGACTTGTATTTTACAATTAAAAGCCTTGTTAGGTCAACACAGAATTCTGAACACTTATTTCAGATTTAAGGCTGATGGGCTCCCTTGGAAGTGCCGCCATAGTAGTTACGCCCCTGCTACCTTATATATTAGATAAAATTATTGAAACAAAGCAACAAAGTTTTTCTCTTTTTAATTCTCAATATTCACTTGAAAACACATAGTAAATTATTAATTAACCCATATATGCTCAAATTATTTCTTCTCGAGAAATTTTGTGAAATTTACCAGATTAAGTCTATACTGGTTCAGAAGAAAAATTATAAATGAATTTTCATTAAACATACATATTTTCGAACATTTTTTAAATGTTGCAATAACGCATCACTAAGCACATACCGATGGGATACCGGCAGAAGCTTCTTCTAACGTTGCAAAATGAGTTTCTAAAGAAATGCCTGTGAAAACGTTTCTCCTTTATTTTCACATTTCTAAAGAATACATATATGGTTTATGTATGTGACAACAGTAAAAAACAACCTGTTAAACAATGAAATAATAGTAACTACACACTCTGCGTTATACCAAAACACCAAAGGGTAAATATAATACTTGAATAAATCGTTTCACCTCCTAATGTTCAAACGCCTATTGTTTGTGAAACATATCAAAGTACTTGTGCAAGGTCACTTCGCACCTTTTCGTTATTTGCGACTTGCATAACGCACACCTCAGTATTCTGATATCAGTATCTATCATCTGCTGTCCCTTATCAGATTGCAATTCAGTAGGCACTCTAATTGATGTAGGAGTTTTGACTCTTCATGCGTTAGACTTATGGGTTCCGCACTTTTACAACAAAGAAATTTCCACACATCTTTTAAATTTCAGGAAATTAATTACTTTTCGCTATATCTTAGCTGCATTTTTAGCTAGAGGAAGAAAGGCATCTCGAAGAGCAACGTCAATACCCCAAATAAACAAAGGCAATCACCACTTCTTATATTTGTTCTGTATGATGCTTCGTTTTGGTCCATGAAGCCAATACCTCCCATATATTCATTAAATTTGCCAATATAAAATGTAGTTGATAAAATTTAATTCTCTTCCTCTTAGCTGCTGAGTTCCTCGAGACTTCTTGCAATTTGATATTACAGACACAACTCCATTGTCGTTCCAACGACAAATCACAAAAGAATCTTCACAGTTTCGGAAGTCAAAAGAACCTCTCTCCTCTTTGCATAAAACATTTGCAGGCTTGAGAGGGCTTCCTTCTATTCTGCCACTTCTAATTATCAAAGTCAACCCTATACCACGTCTGTGAAGGCATCTAAAACCTTAGTATATAGGAAAAAGTTTTCTGCAAACACGTGATTATTGACACCGTCTCGTTGCAACGTCTCTGCAAATTTCATAAGTACCCTTCCAACTAGACCAAAGTTCGCCTTGTGCTAGTTTGATTATTATTAGGATTTAGATTTCTGCACTGCGATACCCATTTAGCTCGTCACGTTTGAGGAGCGACGTCCCTCTGCGAGCACACTATCCAGAGAAAGGGAACGAAAGAAGTGGCCTGGGACCTATAAGTTAGGTACCACCCGGGATTTGCCTGGTGTGACTGAGGAAAATCCAGGAATGTCTCATTTAAGGTGGCTGGCCTGAAAAAAGGTTTTTAAACTTTTTTGACTGAGTGCCTCAAACTGATGATTTGATTTCTTGTTTGCTTATAAATTTAATTTTTGTAATTACACATGAAGGTTTGACGTCATTACCAAGTTCCCACCCTAGAAAGCACAAAGAGAACGAGGTTCCGGGGAAATGTTCAGAGGTGCCTGGGAATTCCTCCCTTTTCCCACCCTTCAATTAGTACACTGGTTTAGATGTATAGTTGAAAACAAAACTGAAGCTCATCTTGAATTTCACTTTTTTTTTTATTATTTCGAACGATAAGTGGGTCATGTGACACATAACCTTAGGCTAGAGTTTGCTCAGGATGTCAAATCTGAAATCAGATTTCACGTATCTTTATTTGGTGAGAAGTTAGAACAAATTATGAGTTCCTTTTAACTACAGGAATCACCATTCACCCTTATATTTGGTTGTCTAAAAAATGATTAGCCTTTGTAGGACAAAATTGAGAATACATTTACTTTTATTATAATTTAAAAATTATATTATCAAACCACACACGCTTCATTTTGTTCCATGAACCTCTGCCATTTTTTTCGACAACACGATAATCATGTAGCTACTGGTCAAAAAATTGTGACACGTGGTTTTCACAGGTACCTTCCGAAACTAACTTAATATCCTGGGAGATCCGCAGAGACTGCAACAAATGATAATCTGACAGAGTCTACACTATACTTTAAAATCTCAGGTGAACACTTTAAAACCTCTCGACCAAGTTTTCTCAATTTCTGAAGTGTTATTTTAAAGATATATGCAGTCTGGTGTTTTCAGCATGGTAAACGACACCCTTTCTGTTCACCAGTCCAGGCGTTTCTTTTCAATTGATGGATGTACTCGCGCTAATTGCCGGCAGTACAGGTCCGAGTCTATCGTTCTGCCTGGGTGCAAAAGCTCGTGATGCCCGATGCTCTACCAATCTCAGTGTAACCTTCCTGGGCGTCAGTGTGGACTTTGCCACAAATTGTGGACTTTCTTTTCACTTTTACAACAATCTTTTTCGCTCATTGTTGTCGTATGTTATCCACTTTTAATCCCTCGTGGTCAACCGCTTCAGAAATGGCTCGAGTTCTTTACGTTCAGTAGAGATTCGCAGATAGAAATTCAATCTAATGAATGTTTTTGAGTTAGATAATGCTGCTTCCAAACACAAATGGTTTAACACTGTTTGGTGATGGATGTTTAGGTCAGGGCCGTCGCGTAAGCGGGGCGACTGGGGCAATCGCCCCGGGCGCCACAACCAAGGGGGTGTCGCGACGACAAATCAACAAAATTCAAAGAATTCAGATTTTGGTGGTAAATGAGTTTTTTTCTTTAAATAATGTTAAATCAGATATTTTAATAATGATCAGGCCACGGCTAAATGAAATTACTGGAAACATAGATCATCGTCTAGAATGATTCAACTGGAACTCTCTCTAGTCCTCTGTGAGAAGAGTTTTCACTTTGGAAAACTGACCGTGATCTGCTATTACTTACTTCTTATCCACATGACAGTTTGGTACAAAACGAAGAAATTTCAGTAGAACTCAATAAATTTCGTATTTAGTCCAACAAATGCTCAAGTAATAGCACAATAACTGCAATACTACAATTATCTCCTTATTTTGACAGCACTTAATAATAACCGGTTAGCATCACAAATACAACTTCGCACGTAGATTCCAATCAACAGAATAAATGTCTTTTGAGCCCTTCAATTCTGTACTAACCTCTATCAGTGGCGGCCGGTGGATTGTGGTTTCGGGTGTTGCAGTACGAACGATAAGAGACAGAAGATATAAAGTGGACTCATTGACTAATCAGCATAACTTTAGATGCAAATGCTATGTGACATGTGAAATTTAATGAAATTCTGTTTTTAAAAAATAAAAAAATGCAGAACATTTTATCCGATTAATCACCTTAATTAATTAGTAAGTTCATTCTCCTCTCTTTGATTGGAGCAAATCTGTCTAATACATGCTGGTTGAGCTCTGGTATTCTTATTGTCAGGTCTTTTTCGATGGAAAGCATAACCAATGGTGATAACCTTTCTTGGGACATTCAATTCCTTGAAAGTGTCACTTCTTTTTCAAGTAGAAAAATACTTTTCGACTTTTGCTGACGCCATAGGTACAGTTAATATTAATTTCAGAAGCTTTGTAGATTCACTAAATATTTTTTCTAGATTATTGCGAATGATTCATTCTAGCAAACTCAGTCCCTGACAGTGATCCGAATTCCTCTTCAGTGTTGACTGAAGAGAGTTCGTAACAGAGATTAGTGTTATAAAAAATGTCCATTGAACACACTTTATTCACAGTTTATCCAGGAAAATTCAAAATAAATTGAGGAAATGTATCTAGTGCAAACAACATTACTGCCATAAAACATCATGTAAATTTAAACTGGATTTTTTTTTTCGAACACTCTCCTGAATTGTCCTTTGCTTGTTTTGTCTACGCCTTAATTGCAAGTTTTTCCTCAGTTGAAAGCTGGTCAATGTTTTTTGTAAGTTATTTACAGAAGTCACGGTATACACTTCATTCAGAATTTATAGGTTATTTACAGAATTAAAGCACACACAATAAAATTAAATCTAATAAATAAAAACCAAAACAGTGATACAAAAGAGGTACTGGTATATGAATTGCGAATGTCACATATTCATACATCAACACACACACACACACATGTGCGTAAAAGAAAAAACTACATTCCAAATCATCCGTCTTGGTTGTTACGCAATGCACGATGAACACAATATACTTCTACATGAGGCGAAACAATGCTTATCAATGTCATATGTTCTGGAAAGGGAACCTCGAAACCCGCCAGATGTAGGATCAGCATGTATACCTAACAGAAGGTAAAAGTCTAAGAACATCAAAACAAACAGCACTGCCAGTTCTACACCCAGAAATGTGTGTTGGGAGGGGTCCGATATATCTATGCAATATATACCTTTCTTTTTCTGCATCCGAAAAGACGATAAGTAATAGCTGTCACCTACTGTATATTCTTAGAAAAAAAATGATAGAACGATTGTTTTTAAGAAAAGAGAGAGTACACGATGAGGCGTAAAATAAAATATTTAGCCTACATCAATCGTTTCTCTGTTAAACAAGTATAGTTCGTTAGGAAAGTCTACAAATGTTAGTCAAGTTTCGAAATTTTTGGGAGATCCGGAGCCGATGGGCCCCCCTAGCATTGCTAACTAGTCCCAAATTCAATGTGGCGTTCCCCATCATACAGTTTTATGTCGAAATTATCAAGAGTAATAAAATATACTTATTTTATATAAGAAATATGTATATACTAAAATACTAGGCTATCCACAGAGGGGCGATTCTACATATTGACTTATTAATATGTGAATCACAAATTACTGTGGAAGAAGCCTTGATTATCAATATAAGCTAAGAATTAACTTGTAAATGCGTGTCTACTTTCATTTGTTTTCTGCTCTACTAGATATTTTCTTTTTTATTTTGTAATTCTGCAATCACTTTTTTTAATTGTCATTATATTGATTTGCTTCAGTATGGTCCTGTAATTTAAAAAAATGAATGCATAAAAACAAATTCCATTTGTTAATTGCTAGTGAAATAAAATTTAGAAATATTATTTAGCGCGAAAACCTCCTCGTTCACTGGGAACCGTGCTGTGTTGCAGAAGCACTGTAACGACCAGTCCCTTTAACTTCTGAGATAGGGGAAAGGAGACTTAACATTCGCTCCAATTCCCACGCTGAAGGAATCTGGTCGTTGTATGATCGCTGCAACACAATATAAATTTGTGACGGATTAGTTTTCGCTTTTTAAAATGGATTAACGGAACGGACAGTTACAGAAGTAAAAAATATGTTATTTAAAGTGTATATATGCGAGTATTAAAAAGTATTTTTCTGTTCTTTACTACTATTGATAATAATATTTTTTTTCTTGAAATACTTTGGTCGTTGCGCAACGCTGCAACACTAACATTAGCCGCCACTGACCTCTATAACTACTGTGTTTATTAACTATCAGAGACGTAGCCATGGATGGGACTCAAGGGTACCTCCCCACTAAAATGGAAAAGGAAATATTTTATAAAATTCAAATTTAGACTCAACTATATTGGTTCAAACTGAAAACAGTTTTTAAAAAGGCATTGCAATGCAATTTTAAGGCTTAAATTTTACACAAAGTTTCGAAAGGTACTGCCGGACCTCGTGTACTCAGGGGAGTATTCCCAGAGCCCCTTTTCCGGTGTCTCCAAAGTCAGAAAACTACAGAGTTTTTGCTATCACTTACACATTGGGTTTTAAGAATTGTTTCGTTATTTGTATATTCTATGCTATTACTATATTGATGTGTATCAACTTCAAAATAAAAAGAATACCGGTAGCAGTCAATTTCAATAACTCAAAACCATGTTTACATTAACCTTTATGTTTTAACTACCAAAGCCATTAACTTTAAAAAATTGACATAATACCAACTTTTATCATACATTCCATATTTAAATCTAGGAGTACAGAATAAACTCTGGTTGTTTTTCATAACACACGGAGGGGGGAATTCTCGCCCCGGGCCCTTACAACCCACGATGGCCCTGGTTTAGGTCATTGGCCATGTCATGGCTGCTTAAATGTCAAGTTTGCTGAACTTTTGCCATCATATAATTAATTTCTGCTGTGATTGGTTGCTCACTGTAAAGAGCATCTTGGGCTTCAAAAGTTTCAGAACAAAACGATGGAACCATTTTTTGGCTATAGCTTTTGATAACTTATCTTGCCCATAAACAACACAATTTCCTCCACAGGCCTACACAACATTTGTGCCTTTATCGGAACAAAATTGTAAAGTGTAGTGCAGTTTTGTGAAAATTTTACTCATCTTCACGGCGCAATACCTTATGTCTAATCACATGAATTCCGACGGTTTTTGTATATACTAACTAGCTTCAATTATCAGCTGCCAAATGGTTTAGGCCTAACTCGATGCGACTCAATACTATGTGATTTAGAATATAATGCCATCTCGTGCGCAAAAGCCACTACTTTTTAAACTACTTACAGTGGCGTAACTACGTTTTATGCAGGCCCGTAGCCAGCCCGAAAATGTTGGGGGGCCCGGTGGAAGGGGGGCCCGATCCAAAAATATTAGTTCATCCCATATTATAGTTCATTTCCAAGCCTACCGTGAAAATTTTAGAGGGGGCCAGTAAAAATTTAGGGGTCCCGGCTCCCTAGACCCCCCTGGATACGGGCCTGGTTTTATGCTCTCCCACAAGAGAATACCCAGGGCCCCCGCCTTGACAACATTTTTTTGTGGAATGATATATAGCATAATAAGTAATCGTACTTCCCTCTATCTGTGAATAATGAATTATATGCATGCAACTACTAGGCCTAAATATTCATAATGGAAGATGTCAGTGACATCAGTCTTAATGAAGAGTAGCATAAATTAATTGAATGTTTTTCTTCTTGCTTTTCTGTCAGCAAGAAGAAAAACATTTCGTACATCCGTTAGTTCAGCTTCGTCCGCATTTATTGAGAGCAATGTTAGATTACTTAATCTATTTCGGCCCATTGTGCTTCTCACATAGTTTTATTATTATTATTAATTTCAATTTTGAGAACGACCAGGGAGCGTCTTAAACAACAAATGCGCGGTAATAAGTTATGAAAAGCTAGACTCCAATGACTTGTATTTTACAATTAAAAGCCTTGTTAGGTCAACACAGAATTCTGAACACTTATTTCAGATTTAAGGCTGATGGGCTCCCTTGGAAGTGCCGCCATAGTAGTTACGCCCCTGCTACCTTATATATTAGATAAAATTATTGAAACAAAGCAACAAAGTTTTTCTCTTTTTAATTCTCAATATTCACTTGAAAACACATAGTAAATTATTAATTAACCCATATATGCTCAAATTATTTCTTCTCGAGAAATTTTGTGAAATTTACCAGATTAAGTCTATACTGGTTCAGAAGAAAAATTATAAATGAATTTTCATTAAACATACATATTTTCGAACATTTTTTAAATGTTGCAATAACGCATCACTAAGCACATACCGATGGGATACCGGCAGAAGCTTCTTCTAACGTTGCAAAATGAGTTTCTAAAGAAATGCCTGTGAAAACGTTTCTCCTTTATTTTCACATTTCTAAAGAATACATATATGGTTTATGTATGTGACAACAGTAACAAACAACCTGTTAAACAATGAAATAATAGTAACTACACACTCTGCGTTATACCAAAACACCAAAGGGTAAATATAATACTTGAATAAATCGTTTCACCTCCTAATGTTCAAACGCCTATTGTTTGTGAAACATATCAAAGTACTTGTGCAAGGTCACTTCGCACCTTTTCGTTATTTGCGACTTGCATAACGCACACCTCAGTATTCTGATATCAGTATCTATCATCTGCTGTCCCTTATCAGATTGCAATTCAGTAGGCACTCTAATTGATGTAGGAGTTTTGACTCTTCATGCGTTAGACTTATGGGTTCCGCACTTTTACAACAAAGAAATTTCCACACATCTTTTAAATTTCAGGAAATTAATTACTTTTCGCTATATCTTAGCTGCATTTTTAGCTAGAGGAAGAAAGGCATCTCGAAGAGCAACGTCAATACCCCAAATAAACAAAGGCAATCACCACTTCTTATATTTGTTCTGTATGATGCTTCGTTTTGGTCCATGAAGCCAATACCTCCCATATATTCATTAAATTTGCCAATATAAAATGTAGTTGATAAAATTTAATTCTCTTCCTCTTAGCTGCTGAGTTCCTCGAGACTTCTTGCAATTTGATATTACAGACACAACTCCATTGTCGTTCCAACGACAAATCACAAAAGAATCTTCACAGTTTCGGAAGTCAAAAGAACCTCTCTCCTCTTTGCATAAAACATTTGCAGGCTTGAGAGGGCTTCCTTCTATTCTGCCACTTCTAATTATCAAAGTCAACCCTATACCACGTCTGTGAAGGCATCTAAAACCTTAGTATATAGGAAAAAGTTTTCTGCAAACACGTGATTATTGACACCGTCTCGTTGCAACGTCTCTGCAAATTTCATAAGTACCCTTCCAACTAGACCAAAGTTCGCCTTGTGCTAGTTTGATTATTATTAGGATTTAGATTTCTGCACTGCGATACCCATTTAGCTCGTCACGTTTGAGGAGCGACGTCCCTCTGCGAGCACACTATCCAGAGAAAGGGAACGAAAGAAGTGGCCTGGGACCTATAAGTTAGGTACCACCCGGGATTTGCCTGGTGTGACTGAGGAAAATCCAGGAATGTCTCATTTAAGGTGGCTGGCCTGAAAAAAGGTTTTTAAACTTTTTTGACTGAGTGCCTCCGACGGGAATCGAACCCGGGATCGCTCGCATCGAAGGGACCATTTGAAACTTTTTCCATTTCAAAATAAATTAGATAGCCCAGTCGAAGGTTCAGGCACCATATCATATAACATATGAGCTTTCCTTTATGAATTGCTTGAGACTATTTCTTCCACACCATTTAGTGTACTCGTATAAGCTTGGTGATGCGAAAACGCAACATTTAAATTTTTCATCTATTCACTGGTATGTGCTTAGTGATGCGAAAACGCAACATGGGTTTTGCTCACTCAAGAACTCTAACATGAAACAAATTTAATACAGAGAATTGCTGTGCAGTGTTATATTTATGAATTTTCTCTTAAGTTACAAACAAAATAAGCATTTTGATGAATTAGAAAGCTTAACTTACATTTCCTTTGCCATAAAGTGCTGATTTCTTTCATCCAAAAAGATACATTGTTTTTTGTCAGCTTCAGAAGGTCAAGCAATTGTGCATCGGGGGATTGGTCGTATCAACTAACCAAGATCATCATTATTCCCAGCTACTCGAAATACAAAATGCAGCATCAGGTTATAAAATAACTAGATGTAGACCCAAAACTCAAAACCTGTGGAATGTTGCGATAACGCAACACCAAGCGTATATGGGTTAATCAATATGAAGATTATAATTTTGACTTTCTAAAGAGAAATTTCTAGAAATGTTTATATCTTGTACATAAATAAGAAAAGAGAACAATGATAATAGATAATAGAAAGTAAATAAAGGACAGTATCGAAAACAACAACTGAAAATGTGAAACAAGAAAGTACTAGACCTAACCCAATTAAGAAGAAACCATAACTTCTCCCCAAAAAACTTCTCTTTATTGACTGATAGAATAACATTGTTAGTTACATAGTTTAATGTTATTTTACGTAGCCAGAGAGTGCCAGTGTCATAAACGAGTCCGTGTGTGTAGTTTGTGGCAAATGTCCTATTCTCTGGTGACTCCCATTAGCCCTGTCTCTCGTAAAATGAATGAATACAATCAGCGTTGGGCAAATTTCAATTGAATTAACAATTAATCTGTAAATTTAATTGTTAATTGCAATTAACAATTGAAGTAAGTAATGGTTCATTGTTAATTGCAGTTGGCCAGTAATAAAGGAGAATCAATTGCAATTAATCAATCGATTGAAAGTAATTGCAGTGGAAAGTAATTGCAATTGAATTCAGTCATTCAATTGCAATTGAAATTAATTGGCAATTAATTCAGTTGCAATTGATTTCCACAGCAATTACTTTCAATTGAATGATCAATTGCAATGGATTTCCACTGATTAATTTTCAACACTGTAATTCAGAGAGGGCGTAGGGCAATGAAAATTTTAGCCACGACCATTTGACCCAACACCCATAGTGACCCACGACCCACTCTGACCCACCACCCACCATGAACTACTCTCACCCACTGTGACCCACAGACCCACCAAAATCCATTGTCATCAACTCTGACCCATGATTCACGCCTTCTTCTCTACTCACTAAACAGTTTAAACTTGTAATAAAACAGGCTATGAAATTATCACTCATCGGAGTTTGAATTTCTACGATTAATCGTTCAAGCACAGCTCTGTTACAGTAACGGTGGCTCTGACCTTTCTAATATAAATAAAATAAACAGTTTGCTTGTGTGTCTGTCTGTCTATCTGTGTGCGGCCTGTAAACCAGACGAGTGGACCGAAAGTTTTCAAAATTTAATCACGGGTAGCTTGGTCTAGTCCCCAGATCAAGACGAAGAGTTTTTCAAATTTCAAACTAGAGGGGTCTCAGGGGAACGCTTAGCAGGACCGGCCTGCGGACCAGACAAGTTGACCGAGAGTTACCAAATTTTGGTCAAAGATACCTTGGTCTAGGTCCCAGACCAAGGTGAAGCGTTTTTTTTTTTTTTTTTTTTTTTTACAAAATTCGAACCTGGGGGTTTCAGGGGGGCGTTTACCTGGACATGTAAAAGTAGTAGAAAATGACCGATATTAGTGTCGATTTCATAGTTTTCACGGTCGCTGAGATCAATGGTAAAACACCGATCGTATTAACTTCCAAATTCACCCTATTCGGCTGCGGGCCGCGGGTCAACGCGGAGAGGGGGAGAGGAATACCGAAACGTAAAAGTAATAAAAAAGACCGATATTAATGTCAAATCCATAGTTTTCCTGATCGCTGAGCTCAATGGTGAAACTCAAGACCCCGTTTACTTTCACATTTACCCCCCACCAGCTAAGGAACAGGGGCATTATATAGGGGATCACAAGACATGTAAAAATAATCCACAATGACCGATAGTAATGTCAAATCCATAGTTTTCGCGGTTGCTGAGATCAATGGTGATACTTACATTAGCGATGATTTTCAAATGCAGCCGCCATTGTATGTGGGCCGAGAGTCACCGAGGTGGAGAATTGCGAGACATGTAAAAATAATGGAAAATGACCGGTATTACTGTCAAATCCATAGTTTTCGCTGTCGCTGAGATAAATGGTGATACTCAGTAGAAGTAATTCAAACCCCTCGTAGAAGTCTTTGCACCTGTGTATTTAATTGTTTACAATAGTTTTATTGTTCTTTGTCCTTGACTACATATGTGTACAATAGATGTCTTATTATTTTATTATAATTGTTTGATTGTTTATATTATTTTGTATTGTTGACAGGAGTGTTATATAACCTTGAGTATATTCGTGTACAATAGATGTTTTATTTTGTTTGATTGTTTATATTATTCTCTATTGTATTCAGAAATGTCGTTTAACTTAGAGTATACACAGGTGTATGTTTTGGAATTTGTAAGAACAGGGCGGCTCTCTTTGCTCTATTGTATTCAGGAATGTCGCTTGACTTTGAATGTTCACGTACGCAGAAGTTTGTTTTTGAATTTTAAGAAAAGCTTATGTTTGTCTGAGGACACCTAGAACACAGGTGTGCGTTAAAATATTGTATTCAGGAATGTCGCTTAACCTTGAATGGTCACGTACGCAGAAGTTTGTTTGGAAATTTCTGGAAAAGAGATTAAAAGGTAAATGAATGTGTATTTGTTAGAATTTTAATTAATTCCAAGAATTTTAAGTAATTCCAAGAATTTTAAATAATTCCCAGAATTTTAAGTAATTCCAAGAATTTTATACGAAGATTACCGAAGTTCCCGAACAGTGTTGAAATTTGCAGAACTTTCTCGAACTTTTACGAAAATACACGAACGATTTAGTTTGGTTGTTATAAAAACTATTTATTTTGGTTTAATGACGGAACGGTATTCTTGGAGTTTTGAAGGACATTATTTAAACAATTGTTTACATAAAAAAGTAAAATAAGTATGAAAAGTTTCGTACAGTTACGTGAAATTGTGTGTGTGTGTGTTTGAAAATTAATTTAAAATTTATAAGATGATAATATCATATAAGGATGATACTGAAACATCCTCGGAGAAGGCCGTAACATATTTGAAGAAGTGTATAAACAAAATTTATTTACAACAATGAATTTTACTTTAACATTTTTTAATTTATCGGTTCACAATCTTATATTGTTCTTTTTGAGCTTCTTTAGAAGCGATTTATTTACAAGTTCGCAAATGAAATTTGCTCTTTCGACTGATTTATTACGAGAATATGAATAATTAATATTTTCGTAACTTTTTATCAGTTCACACGAAGCGTTCGAATAATTATGACGGAATACAAAAGCAGAGTTTGCTCTGACATACGAATTAACTAAAGTTAACAATAAGCTTTCTTTGAAAACGATCCAGTAAATAAGCAGCGCTTCTTAAAGAAGCGAACCATCGAAAATTACATTAAGATTTATTTGAGTTTAACTTTGTATAAGTAGGAAACATTGTTTTAGAAGTTAAGATTTTCCCGCTAAAGCGCAGTAGTTGAAGAGAAAAGAAATGGTTTTTTCTTAGTTGTTGAGATTATTTTGTTGTTAGAAGACGTACTTTTTCGTGGTGTTAAGAAATGTGTTTTGTGCAACAGTAAAAGTAAGAATTGCTCGTTTGATAAATTAAGTATCGATATTAATTGTGTTAAATTAGCTATAATTAAGTGGATACCGAACAGAGTGCTACTTTGTGGAGCATGCTATTATTATTATTTATTCAAAAATGGAATTAGCCATATGTGTATGTTGAAAAGCAAAGAAGTGTTGGACTTGGAAGCTTCTAGTATTTTATTAAAAGAAGATACGTGCAAAGACATTATGAAAATTTATATGGATTCACATAATATCTATAGTAAGAAAGATCATATTCTTACACAATGCATTTTAACAATCTTTATGAAAGCATTATATTTCATATGGTACTGTCTGATTGTGATTTCCCAAGACTCATATTTTTACATAATGATGTCTTACACGGAGTACAAGAATACAAGTAAATAATTTCAACTTTAATAACAAGTCTGCGCATGCGCATTCGTTAAAAGTTTGTGCGCATGCGCATTCGTTAAAAGTTTGTGCGCATGCGCAGACTTGTTGTTGTTTACATAGGAACATTACTAAAGTAGAACAGTATTCGTGAAGATGTGTAGTAGACGAGTATATTCTTCTGAATATATTTCTCCAAGAGAAAAGCGGATTGCGTGTGAAAAGCATCTGAAAATCTTTTTCAACACCTATGGGATCCTGATACTCCTGAAGAACAAGATAACGTGGAAATAATATATCCTACGCAGGAAATAGAAGAATCGTTTAGAAGATTTTATCGATATGATGATGAAATCCATTTTGAAAAAGTGTTTCCTATATATACATATTGAAATTCAACAATTAGAGAATGTGAGTTGTAAGTGCAATCGTTTTAAAATAAGGGATTTGTGTGGGAAAGAACTTTTTGAGAATTATGAACTGAGTGAACGACAACTTTGCTTTGCTTGTCCAATAAGAATACCAGACGAAAAACTACATAAATGTTTGTTAATATTTAATAATAGTTTGAAAGAAATTGTATGGGAATTCCTAATTCAGAAGAAAACTCATGACATAGTGTTTGAACTTTACGTAGAGAAACACTTTAATTCTTTGGAAAGGATTATAGACGAAATAAAACGCTTTTAAATAGATTTAATTTATCATATGAATCCCTTACGTTTTCAGATTCATATATTTGTGATTTGGTTGAACCGTTTTTAAAGAAAGATGTATGGAAATGTGTATGGAAAATAATGCATGTATGATTGTACTTCTTTTTTGTGAACGAACAGTGTGTACTGGAGTGTATTTCAAGATGGAAGCTGGAATATAGACTTTTGTGTGATGGGTGTTTTGAAAATAGCCGCATTTTAGATAAACATGAATGTATTATTTTAGACTATGAAATGATTTATAATGCGTGGCGTGTTATGGTAAGACGAGATGCATTTGGTGAACTGTACGAAATCTTATCATCATATCATGATACTGAAATTGACGATTGGACTTTTGACTATGCTTTATATAATATTTTATTAAACATAAACATCATCCCTTTAATTTTGGAGTTACTTCCAGAAAAGGATTTCATTTATAATTTTTATTGTTTCTTTGTTTGTGTTAGTGAAACAACTAAGTGAAGTGAAAGTTATGCATTATAAATAGTTATTACAATTACATTAAAAAAATTATGATAAAATCGGTGACATTTACACGAATTCAAAATTAAAATAGCTTATTTTATATACTATTCATATTATATATGATACTTTATTACAATTTTATTCATGATATATGTGTAATCATTTTATCTTATCCGGAAAATTATAAATAAAATATTATACGAATAAAAGTATTTTTTCTAAAAAAATTATTTTACTTTTGTTGGTTTCCTTAAAATAATTTAGTTTATAATTTTGTATGCAGACACACTTAGTTTGTAGTCTTGTACGCAGATACACTTACTTTCTAATTTCGTGCTCACATACATTTAGGTAGTAATCTCGTACGCAGACACATTAAACAAAAAAATCTCGTACCCAGACGCGTTAGAATCGTGTGTTTATAACATGATAAGTTTTGTAAATTTAACGCTAATTACTCTAATTAAATATTAATTTCACAAAATAAAAGTTTTCCAAAACGTATAACTAACAACAAAAGTATAATAATAATAATAACAGAAACGAAGAAAAGAATATCAGTAACTTTTTTATCAGTTCACACAGCTTTTAGTATTTTCGAAACAATTTTAGTACGTTCACACATTTTAATATTTTCGAAACAAGTTTCTCTTTATGAGATTTTATTCTTTGGAGTTTTCGTAGAAAACGAATCTATTAATATTACGAGGTTAAATAAATAAGGAGTTTTGGTAGAAAACGAATCTGTTAATAATACCAGAGGTTAAATAAATAAGGAGTTTTCGTAGAAAACGTTCCAGTAAATAATTATCAAGGGGTATGCTCTGGCATACGAATTATTTACAAGTTTGCAAATGAAATTTGCTCTTTAAAATTTTAAAAACAAGTATTATTGGAAATAATACGAAATAATAAAAATAAGAAACGAGAGAATACAAAAATATAGTATGGTCCGGCATACGATCCAATAAATAAAATTAGTTTTCACAAACAACGATCCGTAAAAATACAAGTTCGCAAATGAAATTTGTTCCGACTAATTTATTAGGAGAATATAAATAAGAACGAGTTTCTATAAGAAACGATTTATTTACAAGTTCGAAAATAAAATTTGCTCTTTCGACTTTTCATTGAGAAAGGAGACGTCAAAAGACATAGAGTGTTCGGTTAAGAAAATAGCACAGCAAGAAAATTTTCAGACGATCAAAACAAAATAATAAATACAATAAAAAGAGTTAGTTTAGCACGTTAGTTTTAGAACAGAGAATATTCATCAGAGAAATAAAAGACATAAAGGAATAAGATTTAGTAGCAAACACAAACAACAGAACAAAATATAAAAAGGAAGAAAACTTTTTAAAAAAGGAAAATAGATTTAGTAGCAAACATAAATAACAGAACAAAATACAAAAAAAGAAAACATTTTAAGGAAGGAAAAAGATTTAGTAGCAAACACAAACAACAGAAGAAAATATTAAAAGGAAGAAAACATTTTAAGGAAGTTAAATAGATTTAGTAGCAAACATAAAAACAAAAAAAGAAAAAAGAAAAAATACAATGAAGGATGGTTAAAATATAAAGTGCAAGTAGTTTGTAATTAAACATTTTTGTTATTCCAATATTTATTTATTCATTTATTTCTAAAATGTTATGTTCTAACGTTAGTTTGTTATTAATAACATTTAATGAAATTTTATTTTTTCTACTTAAATACTTTTGATAATGATTTATATTCTGTTAAACAGTAAACGTTCTGCTTAAATACTTTATATTCTGATTTATATTAACATGTATTTAATTTATAATTATAACAGTACCTTGAAATTGTTATACAAACTTCTAAGAGCAATGTAGTTGCAAGAATTATAAAATTCTATAGGAAGATCATAAGAACAGCTATACTGCGATCCGTCAAATAATTGCTGTGCAAAGTCGTTAAATGTGTGTGTTTGATAAAAATTTCTTTAGTTAAACATCTTGTATATTTTTACGATATGTATACTATATTTTTTCTCATAATGAATAAAGAAAGTAAACAATAAACTTGAGTAAACTTTGAAAAGAATTTCCTATCGGTACAAATATAAAACGTTTAAGACAAGTTTCAACATGTTTCGCAAACAAACAAATGAAAGAAAAGTTAAGACGAAAGGGGAGGAAATCAAATTATTTATCAGTTCACAACTTTTAACAACAAGTTTCCGAAGGAAACGAGAGAGAAAATAATCAGAGTTTACGTAGAAAACAAAAGAATTAAAAAGAAAATAAAAACAGTTAAACCGCTGCAATGGAAGAGGAAATCAAAAGAACGCCGCTTCAGCGGGAGAGAAATTTAAAGGCACGCCGACTGAGTGGGAGAGGAAAACAGTTATACTGAGTGAGTGGGAAAGGAAAACAAAGACATGCCGAGTGAGTGGGAGAGGAATTTAGTTATACCGACTGACTGGAAAATTATAAGGGAAGAAAAAAATAATACTTAAGTTGTGATCAAAGAAAGTAATTTTTAAAACATATTGCGTAATATAAAGAATTCTGCTTTGAAAGAAATGTTAAGATGTTACACTAAGAAAAAATCAAAAAAATATTACAGGTATCATAATTTTCGTGGGGAAATTTTCATTTTAGTTTATCGGCTATTGACAAAGATAGTTGCCGTCTTCATTTATATCAACTTCCCCCTAAAACATTTACATGAATGAGAAAAAAGTCAGATTTTATGATTTGTAATACTTCATAAGGTAGATATTAATCCATATAATATAAACAACAACATACATATTATTTACATCTCGTAATATTTTATCGTTTCCTAAGTGATAGCCAATACATATGTTTACCAGTGCACATATATCCTATATTTTATGATATATAGCGGATAAAAATGATGTAAAATAAGTTTGATGTGATGTTTGCTATTTGGTATCCAACATATACGAATAGCATTACACATTTACTATAGGGGCCGCGGTGGCTCAGTGGTAGAGCGTTCACCTCTGGTGGTTGGGGTCCCGGGTTCGATCCCAGCCCCCGCCAAGTGAACTTTGTGGTGGACAAACACCGTGTGCGTGGGTTTTCTCGGGGTACTCCCGTTTCCTCCCACTTTCTTCATTCAACCATTTCATTCATCACTCATCATCACCGTCTCCTTTAGCTTAACCGGCATAACCGTGGGACGTAAAACTCAAAGATTTCATTTCATTTCGTTTCATATTTACTATACTTAAATACAAAATATAAAACGTACAAGTATATGTATGGCGCAAGAAATGAACCCTTAAGACTCATACAAACTGATACGGGCAATGACATACTAAGAGACTTTAGCAAAAAATATGAACCGGCAGGCATCATTCGAAGTGCTAGGAGACCACTGCACACATTTTCTATATGTTAATACAAACAAGGTATAAAGCGTACAAATATATGATTGCCAGCAAAAATAAAAGCTGGTAAGCCTAATACAAAGTGATAGCCAACCAGTGTGTATATTTCCTTTACATTATTACATACATTATTACATAGTAAAATTATGCGATACATATGCGAACCAATGAGACTGTGTGTCATGCTTTATTACATACAACCTCTCAAAGGACGGAAATTTTCACATTCATATCAATACAAATTTATACGCTACATATGCCGTCCACTGCGTTTATGTGATATACACGCATAAAATATGAATTAATATAAAAATTTCAGAAAATTCTCGCGATTACTAAGTGCACACTGTGTACATGTACAACGGTCTATTAATACTTTATTATATTCACAGATCTCCTATACTTTATTATATACTAATATAAATCTTTCATGCCAATACTAACTGATATCATGTATGTTCGCTTTGCATTATGTATATCCATATGTATGACGCATAAAAATCGACTTAAAATGTATGAATACTAAGTGGTAGCATTCATATATATCTACCTACCCTATTTGCTATACGTAAACAAAATCTAACAAAACTATATGGTAGTCATCAGGCATGCCAACAACTACACGCCAATGCATGTATTATGTAGGGTCCGCAATGATTTATTTTTTAACATTACAACAAGTGTATATTACGGACGCTATTGTTTTCTTATGCAGTACGTTTACTGATCATCTATAGGAACTTATGTATACTGAGTATAACATACTATGCCTTCGTGTTGTCATCCATCGTGCTTACTAATCACTATCTATCTATTTACAATAATGTATGCCGTATATCACATAGCATTCCTTCACATTCCCATTTACTACCTTTACTACGCATTAATCATCTCCTGTTTCCATTCACTATATTACATACTGTGAGCAAGATAACGTAAATTGCCTGTGATAGTGTATCATTTATGCAGAAAAGTTGGCAATACTAAACCTTATCTCTTTTCCAATCGCGTGTACAGCATTATTGTGCCATGGTATGGCACATGAGAAATTTACGCGCGCTGTTATACGCGGATACCGCATGCAGACCCAGTCGAGCACGGTTTTACGTTTATACCTACGCCGGAAAGATAAACGCTTGTGCGGAAAACGGATTTACATTATTATGTGATTGTTAAGTAATAAATCGCCATATTTATTTATCGTACACACAAAAAAGTGAATTCTACATATCTAGCACCTGTAATCTGTATACGGTTCACAGTGACATTCAAATGTTTCCCAGCTTACTTACAAACATCAGAATATGTAACGAGCAAAATATTACTGTATAATTTCGCTTATTGGCTTACAATTCCATTGATATGAGGTATTTTAAGTATGACAGCATTTTATTCCAACTCTACTCACCTGCACTACTTTTTAAGTATTTCGATATTTTACCATAATTCTACTCACCTGACTCATTTTTAATTTTTGGTATCATTATTTTTAATTCGTACTAGTGATATTATTTGTAAATATATGAATTAACAGCATATAAATTGAACATTCAAACATGTTTATTTTTACTAGTTACATTCTTATAAAATATGTCCCCATATTCTTTAAGTATTATGTTATGTACATTCACTTTTGTTCGTTTTATACTGAAAAGAAAATTTCAACTTTGGATTCTTGAATCATTTTGCTCGTATTGCATATATATTGACTTTATTATTACTGTATATCACTTTGTTCCAATATTTACTATATCATCTTTTAGGTCTTAAAGCTTTATAATAAAGGTCCAGATACCTATCAAACTAATATACTATTAGTATGACTTATTTCTTTCATATCAGTTAACTGATTAACTAAGTAGTACAAAAATAGAAGAACGTACGCATAGGGTGGGTCTGGACCCCTCCCGAAATTTTAACTTGTGTGTAAATTTACCGTAATTTTAGAGAAGCGTTTTAATGTAATACACATCATATTAAGTTTGGACCGTCTCCCGAAATAAATTTCTGCATGCGCTACTGTATACATATCGTTTGTTAGCAATCTTTTACCTTAATCAAAGAATATAAGCATATAGCTATCCTTAGCTTAAATATAGGATAATACTGTACTCTTTTACTTGTTCAAACAAAAAATGTATCCGTTCATTGCATTCAGGCTCTCTATCTTTATCTCTCTCTCTCTCTATCTCTCTCTCTCTCTATATATATATACATATATCTGTAGTTTGTATGTTGTCTTCCTTTCTACTTCTTGGGGGCCACGGTGGCTCAGTGGTAGAGCGTTCACCTCTGGTGCTTGCGGTCCCGGGTTCAATCCCAGCCCCCGCCAAGTGAACTTTGTGGTGGACAAACACCGTGTGTGGGGGTTTCCTCGGGGTTCTCCCATTTCCTCCCACTTTCTTCATTCCACCATTTCATTTATTTCTCATCATCACCGTCTCCTTTAGCCTAACCGGCATAACCGTGGGACGTAAAACTCAAAGATTTCATTTAATTTTTTTCTACTTCTTTGGGTATCAGTATCTCTTTCTTTCAATGCACAGCTTTACATGCATGCCTAAGCAAAATTTCTCCATCTCTACTTGTTTTTTCTCTCTGTATGTACGTCTATTGAGTATCTGGTTGTTTCTACTTTCTGTATATATATACGGTGGTCCAAATTTATATGGGAAAAATAAATTTAGGAATTTCTTTTGACTCATTCCTAAAATGGTTCCATACGGAACAAAATTAAGCCAGGAGAAAAATTAGATCCACTGAATAATTTTAAATGGTGACCCAAACGACCTAAAATTTTGAATGCGTTTACAATACATAGTGTATGGGGAAAAGCTGAAATAAACTCTCGTAATTTAGAAACAGCTCAAGGGAATGAAAAGATATCTTGGATAATGGAACTAGAGGGAGAGACCAACCTAATCCTGTATACGTTATCATGGAGGCCGTCTTGAAGTCCGCTATCTTGAATTCAGGTCAAAATTTTTAAACAGGAAGAGGGTCACGTGACATATCTTTTTGATGTACCATTTCACCAGATGCACAAATCTGGCATTATTTTCAAGTTACCTATATTCATGTAAGAGTTATTACGTGTGAAAACATGCTTCATCTAATGTTATTTTATTGCAGTTATGGAACACAGATATGTAAGAATTTTGGAAGTCTTTTAACTAAACTGAAACAAACTGCTTGTTTAGCTTTGAACTACAAATAAGTTTTTTCCATCAAGATGATTCATAGACCATTATGAGGAAAAAGAAAAATTATAACTTACAAGAAATTGAAATATCCCCTATTTATGTAGTATATTTTTGGTAAGTTATGAATCTTATTTGCTACAAAGTTCACTTTGTCGCATATAGGAAAAGATTGTCTGTGGGCCTTTATTATCTGCAAAAGAAACTTTGTGCTCCTCATTTTTCGTAAAAACGTTGTTGTAATCTTCTATTAGTTACACTCCCCTTTCTGCACACCGTTTGTTACGTAGATGAATTAAACTATTGTCTTTCCTTGAAGATAGTCATTGTTACTTAGCCATGAAGTCGGATCACACTCAAGAAACCCTTTGGGTATTTTAAATCTCTCGAGGAAAATTTGTTGTAACAAAATCACTGATTTCTCTTTTCACAAGAATTTTTATGGTAACATCTCTTGCGTCAAGCCTCTTTGCTGCTTCACGGTTTCCCCTTATAGCTTTAGTTCTTTCAACCATTTTTTGCTTTTCCATTATGGTAATTCCATCATCAAAAAACTCCAATGCTACGTGTTCCTCCGTCAAGTAACAGAGTCGGCGTGAAAATTTAGAAAGAGTCACTTTAGATAATTCAGCATCTATTTGTCTTTAGCTGTACAAATCTTTCAAACATTGTAGATCTTGTAAGGGTGAATGTTATGTTTGATCACATTTAAGCCAACTGTGAAAATATAGTGGGATCAGCAAGTGTATACTCCCCGAAGACCCGTTTCTATTTGCTTCGTTAAACGAAATTGTTGGCGAAAGAGAAATATTTTAAATAGTAGCTTGCTTTTCCCATCCACCTTACATGGTGAATTGCTTCAGGCAAACGAAAGAGAACTCCTGAAGGAGGTATGCCACCCAAGAATATGATGGTCAGTTCTAAAAATTCCCTGTAATCTTCTCTGCAGTGTCCTGCTTCTACAAGTTTGATAGCAAAATTCAACACTTCATTTCTTACGTCGGAAATGTTGTTTGATACACCATCATCATCAATTCCTGGAATAAAGTTAGTGCAATCTCTTCTAGACCACTCGTTCTGAAAACGCTTCATTAGGAGAACGTCCGGTCCAGATGCAAACGAAACACAACAGTTATCAAATACACATTTTAAAACTAATTCTTAAATGTGGTGTATACAAGGAAGGTATAGAAGGTTATTTTGGAGCTACTGCTCTAGGAGAATGCAAGCACCGTTGACAAGATCCATATTGCAAGGAGTAGTGTCACAATAAACTGCCTGCACGAACTTTACCAAGTTCCATTCTTCAAGCGAATGTACTATAGTAGAATCAATATGTCATCTTGATAACGACAAAATGGGAACACCAGTTAGCCTCTCATGACCATCTCCTGTAATAATTATTGATAACCTGCCGTTTTCCGTTATCCGTTCCAATGCACAACTAACACACTTGATGTACTCTGAAATTGTTTTTTGTAGTTCTGTGCAACTTCACTACAGTTTTTCTCTCAGCATCGGTGAATGGAAGACCCATTTATTGCTAGTTTCTCTACATTATGCCCTAATGCCTCTGTCGTCGCTGTCAGAATATGTATTGCTGCTCTATGAGTGATCTTTTATCGATTAACAGCAACACCAGTCTTTGAGTAATAAAATTAGTTTTTCCCCCTTTTACATCTCTTGGACGGCCCGAGCAGACACGCATTCGTATTTACATTTTCTCTAACATCCTCAACTGGGTTTTCCTCTTCATTACTTGAACTGCTTCAAGTCTTTTGGCGTATAAAGTTCAAACAAATCAATTTCAGAAGTGTATTTTCTTTCGCGTTCCTCTTTCGTTTGAAGCCGTGCATATCCCTTTCGTTCTTTTCACGGCAAACCCATGTCTTTACTTTTAGTTGTGTAAGAATTATTAATCTGAAAAGGATAAATCTTTTCACAGGTAATAATTCTTACATGACTAAAGCTATCTTTAAAATAGTGCCAGATTTGTGCTTCTAGTAAAACGATACCTCAAAACGATATGTCACATCACCCTCTTTCTATTTAAAAAAATTGATCTGAATCCAAGATGGCGGATTTCAAGATGGCCGCAATGGCAGTACTGGACAAAATTAGATATGTTTCTTTCTCTATTTCTATTATCCAGGGTATCTTTTCATTACCTTTTGCCGTTTCTAAATTACATGAGTTTATTCCAGATTTTTCCCAAATACTATGTACTGTAATCGGATTCAAAATTTTAGGTCGCTTGGGGCACCATTTAATATTATTCAATGAAGCTAGTTTTTCTCCTGGCTTAATTTAGTCCCATATGGAATCATTTAAGGGGTGAGACCAGCCCGATCTGAAAATTGATATTTATGGACCACTCTAAATATATATGTTTCTATTGCCTATCTCGCTCCTTTTAAGTATCTGTATACGTCTGTTTACGTATATCTGTAGTTTGTATGTTGTCTTCCTTTCTGCTTGTTTTGAGTATCAGAATGTCTCTCTCTCTCTCTTTCAGTGCACAGTCTCGCTTGCATGCCTAAGCAAAATCTCTCCCTCTCTGCTTGTTTTTTACTCTCTGTATGTATTTCTATTGAGTATCTGGTTGTTTCTACTTTTTGTATGTATTTCTACTGAGTATCTGCTTGTTTGAGTATCTGTATACCTCTGTTTACGTATATCTGTAGTTTGTATGTTGTCCTCCTTTGTACTTGTTTTGAGTATCAGAATGTCTATCTCTCTCTCTCTTTCAGTGCACAGTCTCGCTTGCATGCCTAAGCAAAATCCCTCCCTTTCTGCTTGTTTTTTACTCTCTGTATGTATTTCTATTGAGTATCTGGTTGTTTCTACTTTTTGTATGTATTTCTACTGAGTATCTGCTTGTTTGAGTATCTGTATACCTCTGTTTACGTATATCTGTAGTTTGTATGTTGTCTTCCTTTATACTTGTTTTGAGTATAATATATATATATATATATCTTTCTCTCTTTCTGCACTGCTTTACATGCATGCCTAAGCAAAATTTCTCCCTCTCCGCTTGTTTTTTACTTTCTGTATGTATTTGTGCTGAGTATCTGCTTGCTTGAATATATGTATACCTTTACCTTTACCTGAAGGATTCTGAAGTCCAGTGGAAAGTCCAGCGAGAAAGGCATCTTTCTTAGACTTCTCAGTTTCATCTACCATTACTTTTGTTACGGTGTGACAAGCATTTACCCACGTCTCGTCAAGGTAATAAATCTGTCTACCCTCCTCTCTAAACTTTTTAATTAAGCGGAGATACTTTCTCCTCCAGATCACAATATCATCCCTATCAACTATGAAACCTTTCCTGTTGCGCAACACGTATTTAAATTTCATAACTTTTAATAGTCTGTACAAAGTTGCACGAGAGAAAATGGAAGGTCATCATCGGTGTTTATTGCTGACAGAATTTTATCTAACGTTGGCAACTCATTTCGGAAAAAGAACTAATGTACCTTCGATCGAATAGCCGACTTCGTAAAATCGTCGTATTTTTCAAGTAGGGAAGTGCATTTGCGCGTCTTTGTTGGACTTTCCAGTTTAATTTCATTAAATTTGGTCTCCCGTCGGATTCTGTACACAGTTGCTCGTCTCACCCCTGTCTGTTTTGCAGTCATGTCGGCCAATTGTTCTACATTTAAATGAGGAGGATGTTCTCTCAAAGAATTAAACACATTCAAAACGCAGCGCCTCTCACCACTTCTCAAAGCTTTTCCGCGTTTATGTTTTATCACGGAACTGGAAGACATTCTGGAATCTTGCTTAACACACAAACACGCTAAAAACACGTTACAAATAAATAAATATATTTTTGTATGTATTACACATACATCCACTAATATACTCCCTACTATATACGAGCACTACAGTATTTTCACACACTACAAAGTTCACACACGCTAAATTCATACAATCTTCACAGCGATATTCCATGTATTCGATGTCCAATCGAATATACAACTATTTTTGTTTCTTTCTTTACAGTGGGAACATATGTCAACTATTCCTCATAGCTCTCTCCCCCCTTCTAACATCAAATAAAAGAATCAGCATAAATTTGGTTTATAAATAACTGTTGTTATAGTTTTTTAAATTGTCAAATCAATATTTATTAGTCCTATAAAATACATAAACAATGCTATATCCTTTTCTTAAAATAACCATATTAATTGAAGTTGTGAATGATGGGTGGGTTAAGAGTAGCTAAAAGGAACAACAAACTCCCTCACATTGACAGAAAGCGCGCGCGTAGTGGAGTGGAAAATTTAGATTTTAAACAATACTGAATGTCTCAAACGTTTCCTTCCCTGTCAGAGGTGGTATACCTGCTTTCCCCTCTTGCGGCGAGAAAGAGGAGGAGAGTAGGGGAGTTTTTTTGTTTTCCTATCAACTAGTTTGAGATAGGGTTTTAGTGCTGCTTTGTTTCCTCTTTCTCCGCCTAGGTACAACAAGACAAGGATATATCGTTTATTTATTGCTAGACTCATGTTCTATCCTTTACTTTCAAACTCAAACTACTTTTCGGCACCGGCATTACCAGGGTGTGTGTGCAAAGCAGCGCCGGCACCGACATTGCCGGGGCCGGCACCGGTTTTGCCGGCTGCGTGTGCAAAGCAGCCTCGGTTCTGGTTCCGGTATTGTCGGTGTCGGATCCGGTATTGCCGGGGACGTGTGTAAGTGTTCTAAACGTTGCAGGCAACGGGACAATATTTCCAACTAGCATTCGTTATCTATATAAAAAAGAGGAAAATTTTCTATTTTTCGTTTATATGCTGCAGAAAAGAATATGCAAGGTTAATATATGGATTATACATGGTAAATACAAGATATCTTACATGAATAGTAGTAATAATAATAATATATATCACATAACCTTTTACCTTTGAAATCAGCGCTGGTTTATCTTATACCTATATTGTAGTTACAAATATGCAAGAATATATTCATGTTTATACATATATAGTTACCTTGAAATATATAATAATAATAATAATAATAATAATAATAATAATAATAATAATAATAATAATAATAATAATAATAATAATAATAATAATAATAATAATAATAGAAATATATAAGAAACTAGCAAGTGGCCCTGAAGGGGTCTCTTGCATCATAATCACTTCTGTATCTTCTTTCCGTTATTGACTTTTCTAACTTACCTAAAAACAGTATTAGCATTCCGATATCGCCTTTGTTGTTCATAACGCTTAAGTAATTTGATCAGTGTTCAATTCAATCAGGAAATCATACCATATCTCCTGCTATTTGACCTGGAGAAAGTTCGATACATCTGGCATAATAGGTTATTCTAGAAGCTTTATTTTTTATAATCACTTTGCCTATTTCTTCCTAAGAGAATAATAATACACTCTTCTCTGAAATTCTTCTCCGGAAGCTAAAGAAACAACATAATCCCTTAAACTAACGAGGTTGTTGGTAGAATAACCACTATAAAAATTTTACAACCGAAGAAGCGGCGTAACAGTCTGCGAAAACTGAAAGAAAATAGAATGGAAATAGCCACTTAATAGTATGAGGCAACTAGATCGTATGAGATGCTATCCAACCTCTATAAACAAAAATGAATGTAACAATATTTGCTTGCTAGCTCTAGATTGCTAGACCAATTATGGTACAATTTTGGACACAAAAATCTAGATCGCCGCACAGAGAATAAGCTTTAAAAAAGAATAAAACTAAATCCTGGTAAACGTTCTTAGGCCTGACTCACTTTCACCGTATGTTTGTAAGAAACGATAATATTTATGTGTGTATGCCGCGATTTGGTTGCCTGTATGATATATGATCAAAATACGACTATACTAAAAATGTGGTAATTTTAAGTCGCAATAAATCTAGAACGATTACAAGTAAGTTTCGTTTCACACTATGAAACTACCGTAGACTTCCAAACTATGCGAATTCAATATTCAATTTGGTTTTGATTTGATCTCAGTTTAGCGCTGGTTTTAGTTGCGAGACTATATGAGACGTGGACAGCTTACATCGAAACCACATAAGCTTCCGCCGGGAATTGAACCCGGGATTTTCACGCCAAAGGTGTGTTTCAATATTCAAACTTAACAGTAGTACATCCTATTTGAATAGACGAATAAGATCAAAGATAGAACCTTATCCTCGGACACTGAATCCATATCTAAAATCCATCACTCGCTATCTCTTACTGTTTCTGGCCTAGAAAATAGGTAGGCCTATTGAAACCGGAAATACTAGAAAGTTTCAGCCACTTACGATTTGGGTAAATTTTGTTGCTGCTGGTGGTATGTTCTTTTGAGACGCCGAATCAATTAAAAAACTCTTTTCTTCACATTAACCATTGCTGTTCTATGGCGACCAATGTTGAAATCGGAAACGATTTTGAATTGAGGGCTAAGAGAGAAGATGGAATCTATTTCTGAGACGCTGAATTAATTTCAAAATACCACTCCTTGGTACCCTTTTCTGTTTTTATTTTTATAGAAATCAGTATTGAAACCGGGAGTAATACATTTGAACCATTTTCGGTTTTGGTAGAGTGTTGCTAGTTATAATGACATATTCTCTGGAGACACTGAAACGATTTTTTTTTTTAAAAAAAAGCTTATTTCTATCTATTACCATTTTTGTTCCATGGCCAGCAACGTTCAAACAGGAAACAATTGATTTCTACCACTTCAGGTTGGAATAGAATGTTGACGGAGGATGTGAAGCATACTCGTGGGACATTGAATCGATTACAAAAAGCTGCTCTCGATATCTTCTAGTTTTTGCTCTATGGAAACCAGCATTGAAACCGTAAATAAGAGTAAATTTGAACCGGTTTCGGTAGAATGTTCTGGATAGTCATGATATGTTGTCTTGAAGTGTTTAATCATTTGCGAGAAATCAGCTTCCTCTACTTGTTACTGTTTCCGTTCTACGATGAAAAACATTCAAACAGGAAATACCTAATTTCAACCACTTTTGATTTGAATAGAGGGTTAACGGAGAAGATGGAACATATTCTTCGGACGCTGGATAGAGTACAAGAAACTGTTTCTCGATATATATTACCAGGGGCGGATAGGTATAATTAGGGGGCGCGGGCGCTTTTTTCCCCAAAAGGACCACTAGCATCTCAATGTCACAAATCAAGTTGCACAGTTTTCTTTCTACAGTAAATCAATAGTATTAACACGCTATCTATTAAAATGCTACAATTGCAATAAAAGCGCCTCAGCTCCAACCTATGTTAATCGTAAACTATGGCCTTTTTTTCAGTTTTTCGTCTTCCGGTTTGGATGGTGATTTATTAGCTCTGGTAAAGTTGTTCCTTAGATTGGATTTCATTTAAGCTGCATGTGAATCTATTTGTATACTGTATGCCAGCCCTTAGTTTACTGTATATTTTTTAACAAACGTGTTATCACTTTTATTGATCGTTAGATGTAATAAAACTACGTTTCACGAATTACGCAGAGAATCGGTCAAAAAAAAAAAAAATAAGCAGTACATATCTTGAATGATCCTCAAGCGTAACTTCAAGTAAAATCCAATGCATTAAAAAGCAACAAGTAGATTATCATTCATGTAATAGGATAAATCTAAAACAGACTGCATTTTACGATTGGGGTAATTGAGTGGCTCTGACGTAATACCGCTAAGCAAGATTATACATATGAAACAACTCATCTCATGCGGTTTCGTAAAGCTGCGAAAATTTTTCTACGAGCTACATGTAAAATATCTCTGGGAATTTTGCTTATCATACATGAGATACTGACAGTACCTTTCTTTTTCTATCAGCATCCGTGCGCAATGTCCAAAAATGTGATGCAATATATCCTGAATAATGTTATTGATTTTACTGAGGATGTTGTTTTTTATATAATCAATTGTTCGTGGTCGATTGTGATCACAACAAATGATCTGGTGATGAGGCTGATAAGAAATTTGATAAAATCTTCTCGCCAAAGAAATTGCTGATCAAGGCGAGAGACTCAGGTGACTCGTGCTACGTTGCTTCGTCTTGTTGAAAATATGTTGAAAATCTGTTAAGTATTGTCTAGTTCCTCAAGAAATTCCTGAAAAGTCTGTTTATACCTGTTTGTGTTCAACATGTATGGAAGATTTCCTGAATCACTCGCTTAAATGCGTATCCTCCTCCAGGGGAGAATACGTTTATCGAAAGTATTTGAATCCCTTTTTCCCTTAGGATACGCATGGGAAATGAATTGGGAGTTTAACGGCATCAAATGTGTCACTATTCGTCTCAGCGACCCCGTAAACTATGTATTAGACACCAATATCGATCGTTTTGTATTACTTCTACGTATCTTCCCTCTTTGCCGAAAATGCTCAAAAACCTAAGTTAGACCGCGATCCACTTATGTACATTTCTGCACACTGAAACCTAGACTGCCTTCCAAGAGACCAAGTCCGGAAAAATAAACCTAGAACATTACGTCCCTCCGAGCTGTGTGTACCACAGAATAACATGTGTAAATGGCTAGAAGAGTATACAAGAGAAATAGACAGTCTAGACATGTCCATCAAGTAAATATCTAATTTGCTTATAGAAAACGGTAATACATGATGACAAAAGATAAATAAGTCAGAAGCTGTCATATTAGGTAACACATTATTAAAACTTGTAATGGGCGCAGAATCTCACGGAACAAAGATATACAGATGGAAGTCTACTCTTCCTTCCTTTGTAGTTTAGTGGTTAGCGTCCCGAACTGCAAATAAGCTTTCATTTTAGCGTGGGTTCGAATCCTGTACGGAAAATTGTTTTATTATTTTTATTTAGAAACTGCTTTCTATCGAAACAAAAAACGTATATGTGGATGTAAGAAAATTATAAATACCTGTATGCCACAGCTATGTAATATAGTATAATTATGGCTTAATGGCCTGGAGGTTCAATGCCGTGATCACAAAAATTCTCCATTGACTTCTGTCCTTAGTCAACTGGATCCACTTTCCATTTTGTATTCCTATTTCTGCGAGATCCATCCATCCCATTTGCGCCTAGATCTTCCTAATGATTGTTTTCCGAATGGATTTCCAGTCAAAACATTCAAAGCGTTTCTACTGTCTTCCATTCTGGTTTCATGACCTGCCCACCTGGGTCTCCTACACTTGATGATCCTAACAATGTTTGGTAAACAGTATAAATTATGCAGTTCCACGTTATGAAATTTCCGCCACACCCACAAAAATAAGAGAAGTTTACTGAAGGGTGCAAATCAGAATTTTCACTCTTATCGAAAACGACTCTTAATATTTTTTTTTTTTTTTTTTTTGTATTTCATAAATCAATATTCCACTAACAGCCCCATAATATGATATAAGTCGTTTTTCTAGAAAACATTTAGAAGAGATAGTTTAATCTTGGGGATTGGTTCTTTCTGGATGATTTTCTTAAAATAGTTCAGGCGATCTTAATCATATTTCATATAGAGATATTTCAATAATAAACTTATAATATAGAGTTAATCATTTCTTCTTATAAAAAAAAAACCCGGCTAGTTTACTCTTCAGGATTCTTTTCATCTTTCATAAACCTATATTTTATTAATAACACTACACTGTACCATAAAATAAAGATGAGTTACAAGTCTTGAAATATTTCCACAACCTGAACAACAGATGTGTACATCCCGTGGTCGGAAGTAAGTAGAACTGGCCCAAGAGGAGTGTGACAAGCAAACTATTAAACACGGAGGTCGTTACTCTGTCAGGATCTTCATAGTAGCAGTGACGATGAGTACTCAACAACGTCTGATACGTGTACTGTTACTGCATGAGTTCGAACTCGGACATAACACTGCGGCAACAACTTAAGATATTTATCACGCGAAAGGGGAAGATGAAGTGAACCGGATCACATCAACTCGTTGGTTCAAGAAATTTCGTGCAGTTTCTATAAATGTCGAAGATCATCCAAGGTTTGGCAGCCCCAGAGTAACAAATTCTGAGGTTATACGACACCCGATTGTGGAAAGTCCATCTACCAATACACGGTAATTGTAAGACCAACTTGGTCCACTGCAGTGCGTCACTTTCACGAACTCGTGAAAGGCATGAGGAGTGCCACATAAGTTGATCCCAGCTCAGGCTCAATGGGGAGTGGGTGTGTCCAGACAATTGATACAAAGTCTGCACGATGTCCGTTTCCTAAAACAGATTGTCACATGTGATGACAAGTGGCTGTTTTTCCCAACTCCGAATGTGCAAGAACAGTGGTTGAGCGAGGGCCAACTTCCAGAACCAGTCTTTACAGGCACCTCTTGAGCATAAAATTATGTTCTGTGTGTGGTGGAATTACAAGGGGGTAATTCAATCGAAGTTCATTCCTAACGGTTGTACTATCAATGCCCACCTTTATTCCAAACAGTCCAGATTTATGCTGTACTAGGCAAAAAATATCGTGCTTGGTCAACCGAGAGCGCCCTACTGCAAGAGGGTAACGCAAAACCATACTTAAAACCACTTGAAAACGGCAAATAATAATAAAAAATCAGCAACTTGATGGCATCGAACTGTTACCATACCCAGCATATGGTCCTGCCTCTGCTCTTGTTTATTACTACTTGTTTTGATTGATGGCGCACTTACTGAAATCAGAATGCTTCACCAACCAAAAAGAGATGAAAATAGCAGTGACTGAGTTCTTTACCTCTAAGGACAAGACGTGATATTGACGTGGTATCGAGGAACTGGCAGGAAAGTGGCTGCAGACAATTCAAAACGAGCGGCTATACTTTAAATGCCAACCTACTTTCAATGTACTGTATTAAATAGTGTACCAGAATATCCCAAGACTTATGGCTCAACCTTGTACTTTCTTATTAGAAAGATCAACAAAAGATATTTTATTCTTCAATTTCAGATTCTTTCCTGATGATTTTCTCAAAAATGACTGAGTCTATTTTATTCACACTTCATAAATACGTATTTAAATACCAACTATAATGTGATGAAGGTCATTTTACAGAAAAAATGTACACAAGTGTACTTTACTCCTGGAAGTCGAATTTTCCGGACAATTTTCTTAAATAGGCTATATCGCACATGATTGTAATCATATTTCATAAGTACTCTAAATATTTCATTAGCAATTCAAAAATGTGGGGTAAGGGAAAGTAGTACACAGTGGATCAAAAGGCGTTATTCATTTATTTATTGCACAAATTCAACTAGCGCATGTCAGATATTCTGTTTTCACATTACACACTTATTAAAGAAATGTCAACAATAATGGATGCTTCTCACTTGTGGTGAAGTGAAAAATATGTTTTCCTCGTGTTAAAGTAAAAAATTCAGTAATAGAAGTGAATGCTCTGACTTTGTAATTTATCTTGTAATTTAGAATATCATGGACATGTGAAGTAGGTAAGAATGTATTTGTAATATAGCATTGTTTATTTTGTTCTTCTACTTTAATAGTTCCTTGTTGTGGGAAATTGTTTGGGTTGACAGCAACAAGTACACAGTGGATCACATCGGTGTGGTACACAGTGGACTGATCCACTCTGTACCTCATTGTGTTTATAGAAGTTCAAGTATTTGGCACACTTATTTAGAAACACATCATAATATTGGGATATTACAGAACTTTTACCATCATGTTACAGGAGCGGATCCAGGACCGACTTCTGGAAGGGGGGGTTGTCATACTGCTACTTAGAGCTACTTTTAAGAGCTTTAAACTTTGGGATGAGTTTTATTTGCGATTTTCCCCCTCCCTCGGATTAGCCACTGTCATGTTACATGTTACAGATGAATGGTTTGACCACGCAAAGCACCACAAAAGACATTTCGATGAGAGAAGCAGTGCAATTAGTGGTAGAGCAGTGATACTCTATTAGACGTGTTGGTAAATTGAAGAACATTGATTACAGAACTTTGAACAAACATGTCAAAAAATAAGAAAGTACCAGGTGACAATGCTAAAAGCGTCAATCTTGGACTCTCAAGATTGTTGTCATTTAACAAACGCAATGTTTAGGCATTCTTTAGTAATTTGCGTAACTTATCTACGAAATATCCCAAATTCTGTAGCCTTTCACGTATTTCCAACTTAGACGTGAACTAGAACAGTTCAGACATCCAAGAAAGTAATAGCAG
This sequence comes from Thermobia domestica, assembly GCF_964235325.1. NCBI lineage: Eukaryota > Metazoa > Arthropoda > Insecta > Zygentoma > Lepismatidae > Thermobia > Thermobia domestica. Next base: position 209,226,400 of record NC_137457.1, on the reverse strand, counting down.
AGGAAGAAGCCAAGCAATTAAATCTATACACGAGTGGCGAAAATGGAGTCCTCGTTATGTCGTGTGTGACTGAGCATCGGGTATATTTTTGCCACCAGCTATGGTTTATCCTAGGAAATATTTTGAACAGCATATGATCAATGAGGCATCGCCTAACCCACTTAGTTTGAGAACTTCATCAGGATGGATGAATGAAAAATTGTTACCACATTCTAGCAATAAAATACAACTGGTTGGATGTGCCTGTTTTCGTACCATTGAAAGCACATTAAAATGCAGCTGTGGATACTTGATCGTTACAAAACCCAAGAGTACGCATGTCAATATACGAAGCAGTTCAATCTTGGGAATAGTATTTGCACGAGCAGTGATTCCAACCAACATCAAAGCAGGTTTTAGAAAGACAGGAATGTTTCCTTACGATGTATTTACAGACAATGGCTCTTTTCTACGCTGTATGTACGCAAAAACAGATAGAAGACCAAATCAATGTACCTTCCGCAAGCAACAATCCTTTAATTTAAGAAGTAGAGAATGTAGATACAGATTCGAAAGAAAATGCTTTCCAGAAAGAAGAACTTAAAGAGTGTTTTTGTGTCACCTCAAGAAACATCGTGGAAAGAAAGGCAGAAGCCGTGTCTTCACAGACACTCCGAAAAGAGCCAAACGTTTTGAAGGCAAAGCCAGTAAATAAAGGGAGTCCAAATTCAGCAGCAATCTGAAACAAAAAGGATAAAAGAAAGACGCTCCGTCCCGAAGAAAGTGAAAGAAAATGGTAGTTCAACGGAGAATGGCGATTTTCAGCCAATTGTATTATAAGATTCTTCAGATGATAATGATGCTTTAGAAAACGAAATCTTTTAGTGTCACACGATTAAGCCCCTCAGACTAAGGAAGACGGTCGATGTTACTTTAGAAACAGAAACTACTACTTATGATGATTTGAAACAGAGTCAAAGAGTAGTTCAACCTGGTTATTACGTTCTTGTAAGACTTCTCTCACGGACACATTACATTGGTCAAATCACGACTAGGAAAAACAATGAAAATGACTTTAGATTTTGTTTCTAAGAAGCGAGAAGATACCTGAAAGTTTCATCCAACCAAATAATCCAGATATTTCATCCACACACAATATTTGAATAGTAAGAGAGCTTCCAAATTCTCTGGACTAATAACTTACATAATCAGACAAATTGAATCCAGAACAGAAAGTTAAATTCTCCATTCTTATAACGAATTGCTTATGCTTATGCTATTGTGCATAATTACTTAAATTCTAAATTTACTAATCCGAAATCAATGATTCTCTGTACAAGATATCAATTTAATTGTCTAAAACGTTTGTTTTATAACAGTCGTTTGTATTATTTATTTTGGTAATCAATTCTTGAAATTAATAGTATGCTATTAAGATCTTGTAATACTTCAATTCTAATTTTTATTTATAATTTTAACATTTACTTTGTATTGTAAGTAATAGTACAGATTTTGACAATAATGCTTACAATTTTATGTAGATTTGATTTTCAAATGATGGGCCCCTTTATCATACGTTTCTATTCATTACTTTCAATACATTGTTCCTTTGATCCACTGTGTACGATGGTGGTACACAGTAAATCACTTTACAAGCACTAGCGTTAACTGTAACTAAGATACGGAGCAGCGCTACAAATTAATAAATTACTTACGAATGTAGTGGAGACATGTGCCCATGTTCTACACTAAACAAACGGATTTATGCTGAAAGTTTTAAAAATTGATCCACTATGTACTACCTTCCCCTATATCATTTCTCCTGAAATGATTAACAAGGGGTAATTTATTCATGTGAGTGAGTTGTTTCGGCTGTTCAAGCGATTTTGTGTATATTTCAACCTCGCAACATAGTATGTCATTCCTCATGAAAAATTCATAGGGAGTGGTATATTCTTGCGGATGAGTTTTTTTTTTTTTTTCGAAATTGTCCGTGTTAGAAAATCAAGTGCGCTGCCCATCCGTTGTTTTTTGTGTTCTTGAGTAACAAGTTTAGGCACCCAACGTGCACAAAGTTCACGAAAACCCAGTTTTTTATTAACAATCTCGTAAAATACTGTTCGTGAAATTTGTGGAAATTCAAGACTAAGAGCATTAATCGTGAACCTACGGTTGTTCTTAATCCTTTCTTCGACTGCACTCACCGGTTCATCAGAAACCACAGATGGACGCGCACATCGTTCTTAGTCATGCACTTGATCACGCCCTTCCTTAAATTGTCGGACACATCTTCTCAATATTGAATCATTCATTGCATTTTCTTCGTAAACCTCGCAAATTTGTCGATGAATGTCACTTGGTTTTACGTTGTTCGCATTCAGAAAACGAATCACACATCTAATTTCACAAGCGGCAGGACTTTTGATCAACGCTGCCATTATAAATAATCACTACGAACGTCACGCAACAGAGAGAGAGATCTCAAAATGGCGCCATTTCGTTCTGCATGGATCAGAATAACTAGTGCGCATGAGCGGAACTGTGATCATAGCGGTGCCGCTGATAAAAATTGAAACGGAACTCATTTTACAACCTTCCTATCGTATTCTGGAATGAAACATAGCCAATCATTATATGCGTTTTAATTAGCTTTGCAATGGTGAAGGAATTTTTAATGTAAGTCTAGTAGTTTCTGAGGTTGCTTCTTATTGGTAAGAAAAAAGAATGGCGTGCTAAGCTCTTCCTGTACTGCATTGCAGGATATAGCATAGTTTATTATCATATGCATTATCTTAGCTTTTCAATAGTAAAGAAGTTTTAAAACTGGTTCAGTAGCTACTGAAATTACCTGATACTTGAGAAATTTCGAGTCGTTAGGTTCGAAACGCGTAGCACTAACTCGGTTACGTGACTTTCTTCCCAGTACGGAGGACTGTGTTTCTCGTAGGTGTAGCGGACATCACAGTATCAATGTTGTTGTTTCATTTCCTATTCCAGAATTTGACTTAAGAAGAAAGTGTTAGCTCTTGACCAAGATTCGAACTGTCGATCTTTAATTTTGTAAACGTCGTTTAGTTTATTTCTTTTACCCCTACTCTATTTTTCCACTCATTTATAAAGTTTTCTGGTTGCGCTATCTAGAAAGACAGTAAGAGAAGTGTGCAAATCTTGTATTTCAATTTTATTTTCCATTATGGACTTGATATATATGTAAATCAATGTTTACTCTACAACTACTGGAATAGTGCTGGTATTTCAATGACAATTTCATGATAGAAAAAGACAATAAAAGTCGAAATATTAAATTAAAAAACTTTCTGTACTTGTGTTTTTAAGTGCTAAACAAGGTTGGCAATTATTAACGACTAAGTTCGTACAGCAGCTTAAAAATTACCGATTTTAACATAGACTCATCGTACCCAATACATTTACTAATAAGAATATAAACGGCGCATCGTATTATGATGTAATATAAAATATGAGGTAGATATATCAATCTGAGACAATTAAAAGTAGTTGTTAAGTTAAAGGTGAATACAATTGTAGACGACTTATGTGTAACAGTAGTTTATCTTTCATAAGAAAAAGAATTAGAATCGAAAGCACGAACTTTTTTTTTATCCATAAAGCAGTATTTGTTTGATACACAGTGGGGTCGTTATTTAGATATAAGTAAAAAAAAAAAAAAAGTAACAGAAGAAGAAGAGAAAGGAAAGAGAGAAATGTGTTAGCATAATTTATCACGAAGATTCCGAACCTAAGCGAAAAGTTAGAGTGCAGCATTTGCGTAGCCAGGAGGGAACCTAGGTGACTCGATCTGTTATGCCTAAAAGTTTATATGTTGGTTATAAACATTAGGAAATATATATACAGAAGTTTCAACTATCTGTTTATTATTTCCTGTTTTAAATTTTTCACCATCGTCTTCAAAAGGGCTTCAACAACTTGTTACGAATCGGTGCATGAACTGCTGTGCAAAATGAGCTACAAATTTTTGTATTTTACCGGAGTATTGCTGGCAGTTCATGAAGCTGCAGCTTATATTGTTAAAAGTTTGTGGTTATTAAATTGAATATTTGTAGTTGGAAAGATAGGTGCCTCATACCTCCTTTTTTCTTACTTCCATCCGAACTCACGTCATGACTAGGCATTTTTCAGCAGAGTAATTTCCTTCCCTCTACATTTTCACAAACAACAATCAATACCAAGAACTTCGAGTCACGTAAATATATGCTACTGAAATTTTAAGAAGACATGTTTTTAGAAGAAACATTCAGCTCATACTTTCGATTTCCTGTATGCTATTAAATGCGTAAGAGGTTTTGAATATGATGGAATATCAACATTATTCTCACATTTAAAAAAAAGTAATAAAATTGTTCTTCCTGGCAAAAGGTACATACTGTTACTACGAAATTTAAGTTAAAATAGTTTCTTACAAGGGAACCTTCCGAAAATGATAGTTGCAGTGAAAGATGTGGCCTATGCCAATTAAAAGAGCTGTAACAGAGATGACCATTCCCAAAAAATTAGCTGCCCATAGCAATAGGTTCAAGAAATATAAGGGGTGAAAGTTCGGGAAACAGCAAGGTTGGACAAGGGGGGAAAAGTGCAAATTCCGCAAAAAAAAGGGGGGACACTGTAAAATACAATGCTGACAAGTGATGTATAGAAAGAGACTTGCCACAATAGGGAACAAATGAAGGCCACTAGTGGGGTTAACAATGTTGCCAACTGCAATGAAAAGTACATGTTTTACAAAGAGCACTATATGAAGTGAGTGCAATATTCAGTGTCAACCTGTCATGTAGAACATAAGATATGGCGTGTATAATCAGTGGTAACAAAAGAAAATAGAAAAACAGAAGTACGAAAAATACGGAAAGGACGGAGTTGGCCATAATGCGCCACATTTGATCACGAGTTTGCATATTAGAATGAACAAAACAAGAAGCACCGACTATACAGGAAACCGACGTACTTAGAGTAAAAAAGAAAAACGAGTTCCAAAGTTGGCAACACTAGCCATGAAAATCCAGACAATTCTAATATAGTTAGGCCACTCGCTTCACAAAAAGAAAATTCCGGCAACAGGCATTACTCGGAATGCATCAATGCTAGAGTGATTGAGGCAATGTCAAATCGAGGAACATGAAATGGTTGGGTTGAGCCAACAACCGATAATAGAAGTAGTGAACATTATGTCATGGTTTGGTCGTATGTGGGAATATACAGGGTGTCCCACCAAACTTTGTGACCTGAAAGATTTGCGAAACGAACAAAAATGTGACGGATCCAGTTGTGCAGGAATGTACCAATGTCAGGAGGTGATAAAAGTCTGTGAGAAGCAAGTACCCCCAGGATCCCCATCATAGTGCCCAGGAGCCAACTTCAAAGTTTCAAATGGCAACAGGGACGGAGTGGTACCTCTCTCGATAGATCGTGGAATGTGCAACAACACCTATAGGAAACATATGCTATATGAAGCACGGGTTTCAAAATGGCCGCCAAAAATGCACGTTGTTCTTGTCACCGAGCAGATATTTTTGGCGGCCATTTTGAAATCCCATATAGTAAATATTTCTGATATGCGTTCTGGCATATTCCAAGATTTATCGAAAGAAATATAACTCGACCGATGGTGCTATTTGAAATTTTGAAGTTGGCCAATGGGACCCTATGATGGGGGACTTGGGGGCACTTGCGTCTCACAGAAGTTTGTCGCCCGTTGACATCGGTACATTCCTGCACAACTGGATGTGTCACATTTTTTTCGCTTTGAAACTATTTCAGTCGCAGAGTTAGGTGGGACACTCTGGATATATCATATAGGCGGTGATAGTACGGCAGACAGCAACACACTGCAGATCAATCCTTTGATTATGTTTGCTTTCTACAGGTGTGGATATGTGATAGAAAGACCACCAAAGGTTCCGACACCTCTAGAGTACTGTTTCGAGACATTCACAGGCGATCATTGCACCATGTGTGACGAATTGGCAGTATTCCGCTGTGCTCACTGCAAATGTATCTTCTGTTTGGACCATTGTCTCATCGAACAATTTCACATACAATGTGGACGAGCATGTACAAATGATGCGAAGGCTAATGTCTGTTGCCGGAATTTTCTTTTTGTGAAGCGAGTGGCCTAACTATATTAGAATTGTCTGGATTTTCATGGCCAGTGCTGCCAACTTTGGAACTCGTTTTTCTTTTTTACTCTAGGTACGTCGGTTTCCTGCATAGTTGGTGCTTTCTTATTTTGTTCATTCTAATATGCACAACTCGTGATCAAATGTGGCGTATTATGGCCACCTTCGTCTTTTCCGTATTTTTCGTACTTCTATTTTTTCTATTCTCTTTTGTTAGATTGTACCACTGATTATACACGTCATATCTTATGTTCTACATGACAGGTTGACACTGAATATTGCACTCACTTCATATAGTGCTCTTTGTAAAACATGTACTTTTCATTGCAGTTGGCAACACTGTTAACCCACTGGTGACCTTCATTTGTTCCCTATTGTGGCAAATCTCTTTCAATACATCACTTGTCAGCATTGTATTTTGCCGTGTCCCCCTTTTTTGCGGAATTTGCACTTCCCCCCCTTGTCCAACCTTGCTGTTTCCCGAACTTTCACCCCTTATATTTCTTGAACCTATTGCTATGGGCAGCTAATTTTTTGGGAATGCTCATCTCTGTTACAGCTCTTTTAATTGGCATAGGTCACATCTTTCACTGCAACTATCATTTTCGGAAGGTTCCCTTGTTAGGTCCTAATTTTAAAATAGAGATAAAAACAGATTAATCAGTATATAGCTTTTAGACATTTATTTCTTCACATCGGTGTCTGCATTTTTATTTTCATCGCTAGTTTCAGAGTTACTTGTAGCAGGTCTTCCCAAGAATTATTTAATATACAATGTTACGTAAAACAAATTACAAACGTCTTTAGCTACCTTGCTGAAAAATATTGTTTCAAAGATCCAACTTTAAAAAAAAAGAAAAAAATATATTCGCTGTAAAATATTAACCCATATCAGTTCTCAGAAGTATACTTTACTTCCTTTTCTACTATATTCTAACATAGCTTATAGTAAATTCAATGTATCATGAAGATTGTAAGTAAATGTGATTTTACTTTGTTTTCTAAAATCTTCAACCATTTTGAACATATGTTACCAGAAAAATGCTAATGTATTAAAATATTTCTTCTTTCACCACGTTGGTTTTGATGAGCTTTGGACAGTTCCAAAGAAGGTCACCAAACAAGGGCATGTTATACGGATGTTCGAACTAGCTGCAAAATAATTAATGAAACACCCGTTTAGTCATCTTAGTATGTTCGTAGGTGTCATATTGCTCCTATTGCCTCTTTAATCCACTTCCAGCTAAGAACAGCTAGAGTCCATCCGCCTCTTAACAGGTATCAGAGCAAAAACGGTAATAGATATCGAGAAGCGGTTTTTTGCAAACGATTCAGCATTCCAGGAATAGATTTCATCTCCTCCGTTAACCCTCTTTCAAACCGAAAGTAGTTCAAATTAGCCATTTCTGGTTTCGATGTTTATCGCCAGAGAACGAAAACAGTAACAGATAGGGAAAATCGGTCATTTGCAAATGATTCAGCGTCTCCGGGAAACATATTAAGAGTATCCACAATACTCCATCAAAACCAAAAGTGGCACAAATTTACTACTACTTCCGGTTTCAATATTGATTTCAGTAAAGTGAAAAAAAAAAAGATAAAAGGTATCAAAAAATAATTTTTTACAATCGATTCAGAGTCCCAAGAATAGGTTTCATTTCCTCCGTTGAAGCTCTATTCAAACAAAATCAGTTCAACTTAACTATTTCGGGCTTCAACGTTTATCGCCACGGAACGAAAACGGTGACAGATTGCGAGATGCGGTTTCTTGCAAACGATTCAGTGTCCTAAGGCAACATATCGTGACTATCCGTAACACTCCACCAAATCAGGAAGTTGTTCAAATTTACTATTACTTCTGGTTCCAATACTGATTTCCATAGAGCAAAAATGGTAAGAGATATCGATATGTGGCAATCGATTCAGCTTCCCAGGAATGGTTCCCATTAGCGATCTTCTCAAACTAGAAGAAGTTCAACATTTATCGCCGTAGAACAGAAACAGTATGAGATAGCGACAGTTTTCTGCAATCGATACAGCCTCTTAAGAATATATGTATATGTCATCACAACCTGTAACACTCTATTGAAACCGGAAATAGTTGAATAAACATCTGGTTTCAATACTGATTTCCATAGAACAAAAACTATCAGAGATATCGAAAATCGATTTTTCGGAATCGATTCAGTGTCTTAAGAATAGGACCTCTCTTTTCCCATAATCCTCTATCCAAGACAGAAGTGATTCAAATCAACGATTTTTGATTTCAACCTTTATTATCATAGAACAAAAGCAGTAAATGATAGCGAGTAATGGCTTTTTGATATTGATTCAGCGTGCGAGGAACAGGTTATATCTTTAGACAGGTATTAGAGCAAAAACGGTAAGAGACAAGGGCGGATAGGGCTACCGGGCGGTGCCCGGTGCGCCCCCTCCACGAATCGCCCCCAAGATTCAACGTATAAAAGAAAATTTCATACTGAATGGACCAAGCTTTAAATCGTGAAAATCGATGCGGCGTCGTGGAAAGAAGGCAAAGCTTTTAGAAGCAGATACTGACCTGCAAAAAGATCACATACCTATTTAGTGTCTCTAAACCTTGAATACTTTTTATTTATTTATTTCATTTTCCGCCATAAGAACTTAGCGTTCATGGCTTCGTCAAGAGATACAGTTACTGTTACAATTAATAATAATAATAATTACAAGAAAAACGCTACAATTAATAATACAATTATTTAAATATATAATAATATATGCATCCGACTTGGCCTAGAATCTCTTCTCAACTGCTCTCTCACAGACAACTCATGGCTACAAGCATCTCTCCCTGTGGATCACGGAGGTCTAGGAATTCGTCGAGCCCTTGACTTGGCCACTCCATCTTTCCTTTCATCCATGTATAGCTCTATGCCTTTGATCACTTCTCTTCTTCGCCAGGATATTCATCAGGATTCAGAAGCTGAGATAAATGATTGTATCTCCCAGTGGATATCGTGCGGCGGATTCGATCTACCTGAATTTGATAAGAGAAGTTTTCAAACTTCATGGGACGCTCCTCTTACAAACTCCAGATTATCTTCTATTCTTCAGTCCTCCACCAATCCTGAAGATAAGGCACGTCTTCTTGCTACTTCTTCTCCTGAAGCAGGGGCCTGGTTACAAGCTACCCCATCTTCATCCCTAGGGCTACATCTTCCCGACGAAAGTTTTCGAATCGCTTGTGCGTTACGTTTGGGAGCAGATGTCTGTGAACAACACCAGTGCATGGCCTGCGGAAGTTTAGTGGATAAGAAAGGTATACATGGCCTATCATGTGTTCACAGTGCTGGCAGATACTCTCGACATGCTTTCATATATTATACATTTTTTTTTTTTGAACGAGAAATTACCACTTATTTCAACTTATTTGTCTAGGATCCGCTGTTAACGATCTAATTATGAGAGCCCTCATCTCCTCGGGAACGCCTTCCGTGAGAGAGCCAATGGGATGTAGTCGCTCTGATGGCAAGAGACCTGACGGAATGTCTTTGGTGCCTTGGAAACGAGGGAAGGCTTTAATATGGGATTTTACTTGTACCGATACCCTAGCCCCCTCTAATCTTCCTTTATCTTCCACAAAAGCTGGGACGGTTGCAACTCGCAGGGAACATGAAAAGAAACGAAAATATAACAACCTCTTGGACAAATACCACTTCGTCACCATAGCCATCGAAACTTGTGGGTCCTGGGGTCAGGAAGGTCTAAACTTCATTAAGGAAATTGGACACCGCATAACTATTAACACAGGAGACACCCGAGCTTCATCCTATCTTATACAAAGAATAAGTATGGCGGTGCAAAGAGGGAACGTAGCAGCGATGCTAGGAACTCTCCCTCCGGGAAAAGCTTTGGACGAAATTTTCCTTTTGTAATCACTCTCCTCTCATTTATGATATTAGTCTTAGGAAGTAACTTGTTAGAAGAAAAAGAAAAAAATATGAAATAGTTCTTGTTCATGTAGAGTTGACAATTTATATCTAAAATCAGAATAGCATATGTGAATTTGTGTGTATAAATCCTAGACAAATAAGTTGAAATAAGTGGTAATTTCTCGTTCAAAAAAAATGTATAATAATATATGAAAGCAAATTTCTCTATTGTAATTGTATTAACAGTGAATGATATGAAACTGCCAGGATTAATGTATAAATCATATAGAAACGAATTAAAAGAATCTTAGATATAATATATATATATATATATATATATATATATATATATATATATATATATATATATATATATATATATATATATATATATATATATATATATATACTAGCAGCGTTCACCCCGCTTCGCTGCGGTCACCTCGGAACGCAATAAACTTTGTTACTTAGATAATTTTTACTTTTTCGCTTTCAAGTGATATGATAAAAACCATAGTAGATTGCAGTAAATGTTAACATTATATCGCCTGTCATTTATGTTAACCCGCCGAGTGACACGGTCATGCGGGTTGCATATAAATACGTTTATTTTTACCTATGATGAACTAACAAAGGATTTGTACGTTATGGACACTTGAATGGTCAATTATCTCAAGACACTGGTAATTAAAAATTAAAGTGATATGATAAAAACCATCTAGGGTCCAAATCCTAATAACCCCCCAAAAATGAAAGAAATTGGTTCAGCCGTATTAGCGTGATGAGGGAACAAAGGATTTGTGCGTTCTCTTTTATATATATATATATATATATATATATATTTATTTATAATAATGCAAAATATATACGTAACAATAAAACTAAAAGTGTATTTTTAGAGAAAATATAAATCGTATCTTGTTGAGCTGAGCGAAGCGAAGCTCTTATACTCGGGTTAGCCGTTTGATTGTCCGCGAACTCCTCCTAGACCGTTTGGCAAATCTCAACCAAACTTAGCACGCTGATAGAGTATGTCGTGCTGAGTGACAACATAGGTCGAAATAAAAAATCCGATGTACCATCGAGGAATACAGTAATCACCGAAAAACGCTTCCTCCTAGACCGTTTGGCCGATCTCAACCAAACTTAGCACGCTGATAGAGTATGTCGTGCTGAGTGAGAACATAGGTCGAAATCAAAAATCCGATGTACCATCGAGGAATAATCACCGAAAAACGCTTCCTGATTACGTAGTTTAAGCTCGCTCAGCTCATTTCATTGCAATCGGGTATATCCATTGCATTCCTAGTTTTATATATTTCAAAATTCAAATAAATCTTAATATTCACATTACCAAAGATCACACTGAAGATATTCTTCTAAACCATAGAAAAGATGTTTAAGTACAGTAACTTGAGGTGCCTTTTAAATTGCAAGTTTGGCATTCGTTTGACACGATCTGGTAATTTATTATAAAGTTTTATTCCTATGTGGTGTAACGAATTTTGAGTTCTTGTTAGGCAGAAATTTTGTATATGAATATGATTGGTTGTTCTTGTGAGGTATTGGTGTAGGTCCGAATTGAGTTGAAAGTTACTTTTATTCATATGTATGAATGATGTTGTTTCGAGAATGTATATACACGGCAATGGTAATATTTTAAGTTTCTGAAACAGTGATCTACTTGGTGTATGAAACGGAACTGATAACATTATTCGTAACATTTTCTTCTGCATTGTAAATACTTTCTTCACATAACAGTTATTACCCCAGAAAATGATTCCATACGATAGAACTGACTGGATCAATCCGAAATAAATTGTTTTCAAGGTTTGTGTAGTTAGAATCTTACTAACTTTACGTATAAGATATATCTTCGCGCTTAGTTTCCTCAACAAATCATTCACGTGATCATCCCATGTTAACTTAGAGTCTAGTTTTAACCCTAAAAATTTACAACTGTTAAATACCTGTATGAGTTCCCCGTCTATACGTATTTGATGTATATTTAGAGAGTTCAGTTTTCCTTCATTGAAACTCATTATAGTTGTTTTCACTTTATTTAAGTTAAGTTGGTTTGCTTTTATCCATTCTGTAATTTTATCTGTCATGTTCTTAAATATGAAATCCTCGGTGCAAATGTTATTTGGAATTTCAACTAAAATGTTTGTATCATCCGCAAAAAGTACGCTTGTGTTTGGAACTATATTTTCGGGAAGATCGTTAATGTATATAAGGAAAAGTAGGACCTATATTGATCCTTGTGGAACTCCGTGCCTAATGTGTCTTACCTCTGACTTGGTTGCACCTATTTCTACATATTGCATGCGGTTAGTCAAATAGGATCGGAACCATAAATTAGCATGACCTCTAACACCATAATACCTTTAATACTATCAACTGCTGATTGCCCACAGACTGAACACAGTATTGAAGTTAGCGATCCTACCTCATCTGCTACGAATGCTACTATCAGAGTGGAAAATGAGCAGAAAAACTCTAGTTTCATGAATGCTGAAATTAGTGCTCCCACCACATCAACTACGAATATAACTGTCAGAGTGGAAAATAAACAAGAAGATTCCACTTCCGTGAGATTAGTGTGCTTCCAACATTAGCTACCGATTGTTGCTGTCAAAGAAGAAAGTGAACAGAAAATCTCCATTTCTAGTGATGTCAATTCCGAAGTCAGTGAAAACATTGGAAACTGTGATGCAACAGGGAACAGAGCAACGAACTTTTTCATACGTACACAAGAGAATGATACCCTAAAGTTTTTGAGTTCCATCCCATCAACCAAAATAAGGCATACCCTTTAATCCTGAGTTTGCTTATAAACCAGAGAGAGCACCAACATTGTTTGGCTGTCATATTGTCCTGTGTGGGTGTGTGGCCCCCCCTCACTCCCATTCCATTTTAATTTTCCAGTTCTTCTTGGCTGAATTGGAATAAGGCTCCATGTACTGTACGTTAACGTAAACTGTGTTATGGTTTTATTTTTTTCTATGAGTTGGAAGTCCTGTGAGTGGTGACTTGTGCTTCCTGTTCACCGAACAAAAGGGATGTGATGTGGTCGTGATGTTATAGAATATAGTGCGATCAAATCAAAATCAATCGAAGAACATTTTTACTAATTTCAATATTTTAATCATCTTATTATAATAGAAAATACGTCTAAAGTTGTTCAATGTATATATTCCTTGTAAAGAATGCTTCTTATGGATATTTTCAAAATATTTTTCTGTCGTGACTAGCGCAAACTTACTGACCCTTAGTCTGAAAGGCGCGAAGGTGTGCTTGCTGATGATGGCTGTATAAACTGTCCTGCATACTGTATGTGGCGTCCATCAAAAAATCTAAGATTTCCTTTACCATCGTTGAATATATTGTGAATTTAGTCATGTGAAGACCAAGTAAAACCTACATAAGTGATTAAACGTAAAAGTTTCACAAAATCAATGTGCGTGTGTTGAAACAGCGCCTAATATGCAAAACAATGAAAATCCACGATGTATAAGTAAGGAATCCATGCAGGTAAAAGGTAGATTGTATTCACAGTCGAGAAGCAATAACCAAAACGGAGCCTAAATCATGACCATTCGACGGACAACAAGAATCAATAAGAAATTTCATAGCTGAGAATAACTACATGACCCCCCCCCCCAAAATCCATCAATCTACAGTGCAGCAAAGTGTGGTGTGAATAAATAGGGTGTGTTGAATGTTAGTGCATCGTGTAATGTAAATTCTAGCCGGCATCTACAGTGCGTCATTTTCTTTAAAGAAAGAAAAAAATCAATTATATATAATTATTTCTTCGTATAAATTCCAACCCAGATAGCAGAAACAGCTTGCCACAAGCATGATATAAGCTTGTCGTGACAAGGATATAAGCTTGTCCCAAGCTTGTTACGACAAGTCTGTAAGCGTATATCAAGGCTGATTCAAGCGACGAAGTTGACAGGCGACAAGCATATTGTAGGCTTATACTGTAAGATTGTTTCAAGCTTGTCAGCTCAAGCTTATTACAAACTTGTTACATAAAGCATGCTACAGGCTTGTTACCTCAAGTTTATTTCAAACTTGGTACGTAATGCTTGCTCCAGGCTTGTTACCTCAAGTCTATTTCAAACTTGGTACATAATGCTTGCTACAGGCTTGTTACCTCAAGTTTATTTCAAACTTGGTACATAATGCTTGCTACAGGCTTGTCACCTCAAGCTTATTTCAAGCTGTCCACTTCAAGTTTAGCACATGCTTAATCTGTCTCGTTTATTGCAAGCTTCTCAGTAAAGCTTGATACAAATTTATTTCCGCACGTGAGAAAATGATTCATCTGCTTGGCGACATGTATAATGTTTGATGTGAAGGTTAGTATAATGTTCAATGTGTAAGTTACATAAATGATGGTGTGTATTCTTTTGCCATCTGAGGTGTTTAGATATTGCCATCACTTTATTGGCAATATTTTAAATATATATAGGGGAAACCATACCATACTTACTATTAATAGTAAACATAGTAGTAAGCTATGGTTTCTGCAATATTTTTAAAAGAATGCCAATAAAGTGGTGGCAATAACCAAACACCCTCAGATGGCAAAAGAACACACACCATCATTTATGTAACTTACACACTGAACATTATACTAACCTTCACATCAAACATTATACATGACGCCAACCAGATGAATCATTTTCTCACGTGCAGAAACAAATCTGTATCAAGGTTGACACTACTGGGCCTCACATCAAATCTTATACAAAATGAAATTAACCTCATATAGACAACAATCCTGCAAAAATAAACGTAAAGGTGACGACGAAAGAACTGTTAAACCTACATAAGCAATGTTCTGAAAAAGAATAGTTGTGTTCGGTCAAAATGAAAGCAAAATAATGTATACTTTCACAATTTGTATTATGCTTCTTTCCTTCGTCCATTATGCGTCTTTGCAGCACGAGGTTCAGGTTTACTTCTGTTGAGTAACATTATTGAAATATCATAGTAAATTATAAATCCATGTCTCACACAACATTGGTGTTGAATATATACCCCATACTCCAGTCTATTGAGATTAGTATCTTATCTCAACATAGAAAGCAACACTTTTCCTGAGTTCCTTGGTGAATATACTATGCGACCTGGCAGATCAGTATCCAATTAGTTTACCATTAACCAGAGTTTGATGTTGAAGTTGAGCGTCCCGTTTCAGCACGAAGTTTTACATGAGACACTGACCTGTAGAATCCGAACAGTAATGCGTTTAGTGTTTGTAAGGTCTTCCACTGGGAATCGACCACGACCCTAGGCGCACCAAAGACGTACACCACTAGACAAGCGTCAAGGGCTAAGCAAACTTTTAAATTATCAGATTTCAGGAAAGAAAGAAATATAAATTAAATCCTAGAACCACTGCTACACAGGGTGCGAAATACTGAGGATGGCCATTCCCACACTTCAAAATTTTGGAAGAAAATTCATCCTAAATAATTTACTGGAGAGATAAGGTGACATCGACACTGTCAGAAGTATACAAACTATTTACAGTAAATCTGTGCAGTTAGTGGACAACCTAGTGGATAAGCATTATCCCTAACCTTACATATATCAATAATTTTGGATGTTCAATATATGAAATCTTCATTTCAAAACTTTCCAGTGCATTTTTTTTACTTATTTATTTACTCCTATCTCTCCCCGATCATAACTGTTATGATTTCGCATCCTGCTGCTACATATTTGAAATAAATTATCCCTACATTCTACACAACAACTGATATAAGGTTCCATGAAAACAACCAGCTTGTATTACAATGTTATTTATTGAACTTATTTACATATTTTGTATTATTTCTAACTTATTTCCTTAATTGGGTTCCTCAACTTCAACGGTGTGACCTTCCACTACAGGTTTTGAATTTCTTCGTTCTCTGCAAAATAACGATCATAAATACGTACTGAAAAACATGTAATTGATTGCACAGTTAAAAGAAAACATTCATATTGTTTACCTTATAAATACGCTCTCATTAAAATAAATTATTATTCTTTGAAGTAAGTGCCACACAAGGCAACAGAGTCTGGCACTCGTTTCTCAGATCTGGTGATCCATGGCTTGGAGGCACTCCAAATATGATCTCTATAGCATTACGGTAGAATTTTTTATAGTGAATTAATATTCCCTAATCGAGCTCACCTATTCAGATGTTAGATTTGTAGTGTGACACTTCTTATTCAAAGTGTCTTGACTATGTCAAATACAATATAATTCATCTTCCCATACTGAAAATTAATAAAGTAATTTTAAACACTACTATACATAAACATTACCCAAACACTCTTTCGGTTTAGCGGCATCCCTTATATTCTACATTTTACGTTTTACAGCCTTATTTGATTAAATTTTGACGATCACTCATAAGAAACACTTGAAAGGAAAGAATCGCGTTTGTTACAATTACAACATACTCTCCCACAGTCTGATATTAAGTCGTCTCGGGATCGCACGAATCTGTCTGGGTCATACAGGGTCAGGGATCTGACTACTTCGGGATCACGAGTCACGAAGTATGTTACTCGTTTCATCACTGGTACCACTGCATGGTATTTATTCACTTTACCTATTTCAATGTTCTAGTGCCGGTAAATTTTCAGTAAAGTTTTTTTTTCCTAGCTGAAAATGTGCATTGTTCTGTGAGAGCATCAATTGAGATAAATACACAAAATGTCATATTGACTCACTCGGTACTGTTGTATAAGCACGGCGTTACGAAAAACAAACGAAGTAATCACTGATATAAGAAATCACTGAGAGATGGAAGAACAAATATTTACTTATTTCTGTAATTTTCTCTCCATGCCTTGTATGAAATGCAATCTGATCTCACGATTCACAGGAAAGATAGGTCATAAGTGTGTGAACCTATATACCTTGTATTCTTCACGGAGCAACATAAATGACAGATGATGACCTACAAGGCGTTATCCTGCGTCACGTACAACAGAACGCGTGGGAAAGTGTAGTTCGCAATTCACAGGAAACGTGTAGAATTTACTAAAGTAGGCACCGTGTACACAGACAACTTCGTACCATTTTGCAACGAGTTTAGAACATACCTTAGAGGTTCAATGAAATATTTCTCTTTAAAAATAAAAAATAAAAAAGTTACTGGTGACTAATACGTAAAGAGGTGTTGAACAACAATTCACTGGAATTATTTGTGACAGTAAAACAAACGGATTTTAATCCTGAGCCTTACAGCGGAGGAATACATCTTTGCAACGTTTCATTCTTTCAAAACACAAGAATCACTGATAGGAAGACATGCATATTGCCTTCATCATACATATCAAATGAAGAAGGGATGACTCATTACCGTAAATGTAACACTAAGTTTATTTGACCCATATTCATGGAACGTCGTGTCGGAGTCATTAGCGTCGTTTCACAATTCATTATAGAGAAGTAATAAATACTCCTGCGACCTATCGACCTAGTTCTTTATATCCCATCTTTGAAAGCAGAAACATTTCTCAGTGTACATGGCACAAGGCAGGAAAATCACTTCATTTACTTCAATCCAGTCAAATTCTGAATGCATTTTAAGACCTATGTCTCCCTATTTATTTTCCTGGTAATTTGTTGTTGAGTGTTTACGCATACGCATACTTTGGCGTGCTCCATCCTATTGAAATCTTTTTGTCTTTGGGGGAAAAAACTACTCTTACTTTTTAAATTTATTTTTTTATTACTGCCACTGCTGAACGAAGTCTTTATCTTGTGGATAAAACATTAACCTTTATTTCTTGTATAATTTTAGTGTTGATTACTTCTTTTTCATACTGAATGAAGTCTTACCTTCCCGAAAACTCGGGAATGTCTTTGTAAGAGAGAAATGTGCATTTACTATTATTTTGTCTTTTAACAAAACTTTCTAACTGCTGAAGTCTTTATCTTCTAGGAAAAAAAAACTGTTTCTTGATTAGTTTTAATGTTATTTTACTTCTTTTCTATCTCCTGAATGAAACCGTATCTTCTGAGAAGGAAAAAAAAACTACAATACCATCTGTATCTTAATTAATTATAGTACTTTATTGCTTGTTTCTATACTAAACGAAATAATCTTATCGTCTGGAAGATTCTGCAATTGCATATTTCTCTATTACAATGGCATTGCAGAGTTTTCCAGAATGTAAGATGATTTCATTTACTATAGAAAAGAAGTAATTTACTCTAATCAATCAAGAAAGAGGGTGGTATTGTAGTTTTTCTCTCATGAGATGAGTTCGTTCAGTAGATAGAAAAGATGTAAAATAACACTAAAATTAGTCAAGAAAAAAAGAGGTTAGTTGCTTTCTGTTTTTCATGCAGCATGTAGGAAATGTTTTTAGGAGGCAAATATAACAGTAAGTGCCTATCTCTCTATTACTCTGACATCGCAGTTTTCAAAAAATGAAATTTCCCGCAGTATAGAAAAGAAGTAATCAACACCAAAATTAATCAAGGAATAAAAGTCATTCTTAGAAAAAAAAAAGATTTCATTCAGCAGATAGGAGTAATCAAAAAATAAAATTAACAGAGGTACTTTCTTCCAGAAGACAAAAAATAAAAATGTAAACAGTAATGAATCTCGATTTTAGTTAATATTTTCATCCTCCGAGGAAAGTAACAGGCAAGTTGCTAAATTATAAAGGATAATAAAATAATAAATACATACAAGGTAAACATTTCATCTCATTTCACTGTGTACTAATACATGAGTGCGTAAAAATGAACTCATCTCGCTATATAAAATACAAAGACCTAAGTGATTGAGTGACCGACAGATCTTTGCACAGGCCAAATCGCTTAAGATAGACAAATTAAATATGAACAGTACATGGGATTTGTTACGTAGGATACCACTAAGGAAGGATTTTTGCAAATTCGACAGGATGGGGAGGAAAATAGGTGTGGGACGTATTTTTAAAATATGACCATATCTCCGAATTCCTTAAGGTTACAGACTTGAAATTTGATATTCGGATGTATCATTTCAAATAATTTGACATATTTAAGCGGTTTTTGATATTTTAGTACAAAGGAAAAAAAGAAAAAAAGGTGAGAAAGAAAAGAAAAGGAGTGAGGATCACAATTATTATAAGATGTCAAAATCTCTGAATTTATGAAGGTTTGAAACATGAAATTTGGTATTTTCATATTATTTAAAATAAGTAGATAAGAATTTAAGCGCTTTTGAAATATGCCTCGGAGGTAAGAAAGGGGGGTGGAAAGAAAAATGGATGGGGATTATAATTATTATAGTAAAGTATTTAATTCCTTAAGGTGAGAGATTTGAAGTTCAGTATTTCCATTTCTCATTTAAAATACTTTGCCACGTGTTTCGGCCCTCTTTTTTCTTTTTTGACATGCTAGTAAAAAGGGAAAGAAACGATGTGGAGAGGAGAAAAAAAAAGGTGGGGATTACAATTATTCTAATAAAATGTCGGTATCTCCAAATCTTTTAAGATTTGAAATATGGAAGTAACTTCTCATTTAAAATTATTACAAAAGCGTTTTATGATACATATCCTAAAAGGAAGAAAAAGGGAAGGATTACAATTATTATAATAAGATGTTCATATCTTGGGGTCCGGGAAAGTAAGAGGCATTGAAACGGTGGAAATCTCTTTTTCCTCCAAATCCACCGAATTCTATGCATATGATATTGATCTAGTGACCTATAGATGTGAGAAATGTAGTGAATACAAAACGTATATGTAGAGAAGAACGCGTCCATGGACTAAGTTGCAGATCCCTGGCTTATTTAGTGATGGTAAGAACTTTCCGATATCTCTCGTGATTGTAAGGAAAATAGGTAAAACTATACTTACCTACGCAGTAGTCTAGGCTCCGCCTGCTGCAGCCAAACACCCAATACTTCCTTCACCGTTTCTTCTGTTGCGACGGTGTACATCTTACGAACAGCAGCTGAAAAGAAAGATAGAATTTCAAGCAAGTACTAGCGATTTTTATTCTTTAAAAAAAACAAAAAAAAACTGTCATTTGAAATAAATTTCCCTCTTAAATAGCTTTACGGAATTATGGTATGGTTTGTAAACATGGATACCTAGAGCTGAAACTAATTCCTATATTATTTTTCAAGTCACCTAAACTAGGCCCCTATTTTGTGATTTTTATGTAAGGGTACTATAGAAAGTTATCTTCCACCACACTTTTGGTATATTATATAATGGAAAAGTTACATTTTTCGATACAAGTGTAACAAGACTTTCTTCCGCTGCCCTTAGTGGTGATATGGTTTTGAGTCAACGTTTAAAAGTCACCTTAAATAACACTACAAAAAACACATGTGTTTTGGCTGACTTCGTTGTCACGAAAAATTGAAAGATGAAGTCGGCAGAAAGACGAAAGTTTGACTATTCGCCGTCTTGAAAGCCTGCAACTTTTCTCTTTTTATACTGGAATTATGGTAACTTCGAAAGCTATGTTCTTCTAGTGTTTTATCTGCGTTCCAGTGTTAGACAAAGAGCTCTGAAATTTTGCACCTTTAAAATATCGGCAGGGGAGACAGTTTGGCATACTATGTAATACTACCAGACTAACAGTGTTGCCAACCCAACAAAGTTATATTCGTGTGGTAGACAGTATCAAATTTACAGGTATACACGAAAAGTCTGGTGCAAAATTATACTTCACAGTAGTGATTCCTACACTGTACTTCAATTTAAATTCGTTGACACTATTGACTTTATTTAGCCCTGGAATCATTCCTACCTTGGAATTTTATTTGGTTTTAGATTTTCCGTACACCTTACAAATTCTTTTGAATGCTTTTTCAAGCAAAGATTTGTTTAAATATGTACTTTGCCAGTAAAGCTTTGTTTACAACATAGAGTGTTGGATCAGTTATTGAATTTCCTATACATTCTACACAGATGTTATATTCACCCAGTAAGGGTGAACACATTTATATATTTTACTACTTCACAGTAAAAGAATCCTAAAGTACTCAAAGCATACTTTATTCATGAAGAATTACTTCTGATTGCTTGGGACATACTAATATGAGAACACACGTCCAGTACGAGAGAAGTAAGACTTAATAATTAGCAAACTGGAATTTTGTATGGTTACTAGCATAAATAAATAAATGAAGTTAAATATTTCAGTACAACTTTTCAAATCAACTTACTGTTGATCTTATTGCACATTTGGTTGGATCCAAAGGTGTGCTTTTTTGCTTCATGATCCTTGGTTTCCTGCCAGAGTAGGAGAATTCCATTGCGAGTTTGTCGCACAAAGTTCTTCTTATTGCATTGTGAGCGAAACCTTTTAAAATCCTTACCACCAATTGACAGTAATACTTTTACCTGAAAGAAAGGAAAGTATTTAGATCTAATGCATGCTGAAATCAAAAAGAAAAGCAATATATATAAGGGTCCGTATTGTTGTTTTTCTACCAGTGAAAAAAAAAAAAAAACGAAGCATGAATGAAACTAGATTAATTTTTAGATACCGTAATGTGAAGTGTGAAAAAAAAGCGTGGGGTTCTGAGTTTCACGGAAGGCCGTATCAAATGGGCTACGTGACTAACAAAAACTGTTTGCCTGGGATTTATTTGGTAACTTTCAGCTTTATATCGGAATAGCGGTTATTTAAAAGGACCATTGTCCGTTTGAATTAGAAAAAAATACTATATATATATATATATATATATATATATATATATATATATATATATATATATATATATGTGTGTGTGTGTGTGTGTGTGTGTGTGTGTGTGTGTGTGTGTTGTGTGTGTATGTATATGGAAATTACATTCACTTCCAAAAGTAACAAGTAACAGTGGGTTAATCAATGCTGCCAACAAGTAGTGTCAGAAAATAGCTAAATGACGCACAAAAACTAGCTAAAAATGGCTATACTTACCTTAAATTATAGGTAACAGAATTTAGGAATAAAGGAACTAAATATTTGGTACTTTAAGTCTACTAGTTTACAAAGATGTTCTAATATTATTTATCTTTTGATATCCTCAAATCAAACAGTTTCACAATACAATTTGTTCCTTCATTGACTAGAAGTAATAAAATCTCTTGAATTATTTTCAACTTCTAATGCTGGGTATGGCTTCATAACACTATTGATCTATCACAAAAATATATACATGCACATGCACGCATCTCAACAAGAAAAACTCCACCCAAACTAAAAATACACTAGAAACTAATCAAACAAATTGACTATGGAGAAACCAGATCCAGGAATCCCAATTTACCGTGACGGATAGGTGAGACTGATAAAAGATATCTAATCTACTGTGACAATGTAAGTGCTGTTGTAAACAAAAGAATTAGAAAAATACCAAGATAAACTACTTTTTTTTAGGTTTTTCATATTTTCTAAAAAAAAAAAAATTGATTGCAAAAGATGTAATTGCCGCTATATTAGCAAGTATGAATGGCAAGTTGACCAAAATTATAGTCCATAGCTAATGCACATGATAATGGCTAAATTGGGAAAAATGGAGTTGATGCTAACATTGAGTCAAAAGAGAGATGTTCCAAAAAGACGTAAATTAAAAGATATAACAAAGATTTGAAACCTGCTTCATAACTTGTACAGGTTTGATAGGATACTTACATATTTCTTTCCGAAGTTAGGTTCTTCAAGCTTTCTCTCAAATGTTTGAAAATCATTCAACGTTCGCAGAGGCAGAAGGCCAAGAAGTTCGGATTCTTCGTTTATGGACTCTGCTTTCACACTCATACCATTACTTAGAAGTGTGTCGACCTTCTTCTCGACGGAAGATACTCTTTCACTAAGGTCAGCTAAAGTAGATTGCATTTGGCCAAATACCATTCTGATATCTGCAATAAATTTTAGGAAATATTGTTTTGAAGGTGTTAATATAACTAGAAAATATATTATTTCACAAACCATTGAAATTATTAAATGTACATTCATGTTCAAAATGATTGTCGCATATCTATAACTGTCTTCTTGTAAGAATATAATTTGATAATGATTTTGCAGGATACTTTTAATACCGATACTATGTGTATAATCGAGAAATGTATATTTGTGGAAAATTTTATAGGGAAAGAATTATAAGCACATAAATTAGAATGAGTAAAACAAATGGTCAAGAAAGCTTTATTTTCGTTTTATTGTTCTTATTTACTGCTCTTTTGACATGAAATTTGCCACATACATGTCTTTGCCGATTACGCACATACCAACATTGTAAGAAATACAGGGCGAATTCGTTATCAAATTTTATTCCTACAACAACATATTTATAGACATGCGACAATAATTTTGGACATGGGTGTACGTTTGTGGTGGACAAACACCGTGTGCGTAGATTTTCTCAGGGTTCTACCGTTCCCCTCCACTTTCTTCAATCCATTATTTAATTCATTCTCATCATCACCGTCTCCTTTAGGCTGCCCCGCATAACCGTGGGACAAAACTCAAAGATTTTATTTAAATATGATTTCGCTGTTCATTTAATCAGAAATCTTGGGGGGAAAAGTGGGGAACAATTAGGAAGACGTGTGTAGAAGACCACTACGTTGGAGAATTATGACCAGGTCATTAGAGTATGACTTCATAAATCAGCACTGCGGAAGGAAAGGGTTGATTGCTCAGAGGTAGAACGTTGCCTTTTGGTGCGACGGATCTTTGGTTCAATCTCCGGCCTCATGAGTTTATGATGGACAATATCATATTCGTGAGGGTTTTCCCGTTCTCATGCCACTAATTCCTTCATAATCATTCGCTATCATTAGTCATCCGTGTATCTTAACATTAACCCTAGGAAGACTAAACTATAATTGGTCACGTGAAAGACTAAGGGGTGTCAATTTTGCTCGTGGTTGTAAATTCCAATTTTAACCCTACTAATGTATTTTAAAGTTATTTAATGACTGCTACTAATAAATGTGAGTTGTAAAATTATTTTAAGACTTGTGAAATTTTATTTTAATAGGAAATATTACAAGTCCCAGTACAGACTACTACCGCATTTGGTTAGCAGACATGAAGTAGCTTGAAATACAATTCGCCTGTGTAGACAATTTACTATACTAAACCTGAGAGTATTACGTTTGCTCAATGTATAAAAGTAGATTATGTTAATTTAGTCATCCATTCAAAGAATAGATAAGTTTACATGATCCTTTCAAAGTAAAACTGTACTCCTCTTAACATTTCTAAGTTGCTAAAAAAAATGTACTTAGTCTCCTGCGATTAAAAAAAAAAAGAAAAAACTACCACAATAATGTGCTTTCTAATAAAACTAAATTTAAGTTTAGATTACAGAAGAAAATAGAAAAAAATTCAAACGTTGGAAAATTCATTTGTTCGGGCAAAGAGAAAAAGAAAGTGCGGGCAAATTTGACCCACCTTCGTCTTTCTATGGTTAAGGACATAACAGCGGGGTTATGAAGAACGGGACCTACAGCTTAAAGTTAGATCCGAACCACTACTCAGTTGCACTCGAGATATATTGTTCTTCATTTGAACTCGAAACCAGAATCCCTTGATAACAAAGGCGATAAATCCACAGACTCATCATCCACGGAGGTCAACTGATAGAAATACGTTGCAGTGATCTTGCATAATTGTGAATATTTTAGGAGCCACTTAAGAACCAAAAGGGAAAGAACTGCAAAATGGAATCACTCTATAGTTATACAGAGTAAATCAATGGACAATTTTAAAAGACTATATAGTACAGAAGATCTAATTTCGTCAGTCAGAAATATAGGCTTAATTTAATTTGCTAATCAATACAGGAAGTGACTAATAGTTCTGGACCATTCATACTATCTTTCTAAATAAAACTTTTTATTATTATTATTATTATTAACAAACCAGTCAAACCTAATAGAAATCTCTGTTTCGTCGATCTACTTTCCAATGTTATAAATTTAGACACTTAATCAGCTTCTGTGGAAAAGTTTTGTTGACCGTCCGCTAGTGTGGCAGCGACTACAGGCAGTTCGGCGGGAACTCCAAACTTGATAAAATAAAATCACAATTAAAGAGACAAGTTAAAAAAGTATATTTCACGAATCCCACCCCCACTCAACTTGTGGACTATCATGCCTCCGACAAGGAAAATTCAAGCTTAACCAATGCTGAAGGAGTAGACTGCTGAATAATTTATGATGTAATGGCAAATCATTTGCAGAACTAGTTGACCTATGACCTATAGTTTGAGCGAGTTGCGTTCATTTCTCGAGGTTGTGACCTTGTTCAATCGAATCATCAGCCTCAAATTACCTTTACTCTCAAAAAAAAGGGGGCAAGGGTTACTCCACTTTAATCTAAGGTAAACGTATTAAAAAAAAAAAAACTGGTGTAAAGCAAACATTCCGGTTTAAGTGAAAAAAAGTTTAAAAAAACACGGTTTTGGCCAATCCTGAAAAATAGCGTTATTTCTTTATTACATCCGTTCAGATTGCAAATATTTTTCTGGGATTTTAGATCCAGACTTCATTTACCTGGTAGAAAAAAAAAGTAAACAAAAGCACTAAAATCAATTAAGAGACAGAAGTTACTGTTTTTAGAGGATAAAAAGATAAAAATGTAAGCAACGAAAAACCTAGTTTTCTTCAAACTTACACCCTCGACTTCTTACCTAACAAACTTCAAACTAATATGCCAACTTATTTTCGCGTAATAATCCATTTTGAATTATTATTAATATCTAATAACTAATTTTTCGAAATTCATCGTTCTTTTACCCTAAACCCGAAAGTCCATACCCGATCGAACCTTTCCTTGCACTTATTGTAAAGCGATGAAATGAGTGATATCACTTAATCTAAGATTGATGAAGTATACCTTAGAATAAGTAATTGTTACTAAATAAAGTCGGACATAAGTATTTATATTCTTCAATTTTGCCCCCAACCTCCGAATAAATATGGAAGAACATAAGGAACGAAAGATAAGCATGATGCATTCTAAAATGAGTGAAATGTCCAGGCTTGCTTGCTGCATTTAAATATCATCCGTACCGATTCTTGGGGAAGCCACATCGGTTAAAATTTTTAGTGTATCGGTGAAAGCTAAAACAAGAAAGCTTAGGCAATGTATTAATTCAAAACAGTTTTCTCCTCGATTGTAGAGATAAAACGTAATTTTCATTACTTTAGCGGACGGCTCTCCAAATTTAAATCGATTTTGTCGATTTTTTCACTAGATTTGGGGCACTACTTTACAAACGCTTCACGAACCACAGCTGAGCGAGCGGAGGGGATTAGAAGCCCCGTAGGACTCGTTTTTCCCCCTTATCTTTTAAGTTACACACGATTGGCATTGCAGCCATTGTAGACTGTCATTTTCCAAAACTTAACATACAAATACTGGCATTTCGTTCCTTGCTTGTATTCAACCGCCTTCCGCCCTGGCAAATAGCTCCACCATAACATACTTACTTTCCCATGTATACTCATTTGCACATACAATTTATTGAGTTTAAAACACTTACATTATCATTTAACTACCTTCATTATTAATATGGGGTTAACTTTAGCAGATGGCTCTACCTAATTAAATAAATTATTTTAATGTGTTTATACTTCATAAATCGTATCTGTTATATAGAATCCTACGAAATGGAAAATTAAGTATGTTATGGTGGATCTGATTGACAAGGCGGTAGGCAGACGAATACAAGCAAGGAATGAGATGGCAGTAAGTACATATGAAGCTTTGGAAAATGACCGTCTGCAATGGTTGCAATACCAAACGCGTGTAACTTAAAAAGTAGAAAAAAAAACGAGCCCTGCGGGGCATCTATTCCCCTTCGCTCGCTCAGCTATGCTACGTAAAGTGTTATGTAACGGCATATTTTTGAACTGGTGGGGGGGGGCAATATTTTGCTGAAATTTTGTACTATCTTGGTATATATTTTGTATTTTTTTTTTTTTTTTTATGGTTTAGGTAGGTTAAGTTATTTTGGGTTAGGCTGGGTTAAGATACTTGGGGATTACTCGAGCAGATGGTTCTACCAAATGTTCACACATTGCATTTCCGCGTTGCTTTTTGTAGAATATCTACTAAATGAGAAGCTAGTGCATAAACCAGGAACCAACTTGTGCTAGGTGGCCACAAAAAAAAGCACGAATGCCATCTAACCGAGTCAGGGCAGGGGTGTTGCTGGGTATCCCGAGCGGAGCGAGAGGATGCGTCCGTAGAGAGCAGGCGTGTCAGTGACGGAGGACATGCACATAAACGAGGAAAGTGGAAAAATACATAAAATATCCGCAATAATTTTTACATGGTGATTTTACCTGAATTCGTACTTTCTTCCTATATTTTCTGTTTTTGATGATTTAGGTTAGGTTTGGTTAGTTATGTTAGTAATTACGGTTACGTAACACCAACTCATTTCTCCTGTAAACACGGTGGTTTTACCTGATTTTGGCCCCCAAGTTCCAAAATTCTCTATATGTAACAGTATTATCTCAAATCTAGTGAAAAATGACCATAAAATCGATATAAATATGGTACAGCCGTCTGCTAAAGCAATGCCTTAACAGTTATCAAGTATTCCACCTATAAATTTTTAATATGATAAAGCCGTCTGCTGAAGTTAACCCTCTAATTTTTGTACTGATATTCAGGGGTGTCCGAGGAATATTTTCTAGGGAGGGGCCCATCTCCATGGTTGCTATATTACGCCTGGTATTTAATATACATGGTTTCCTATATTACGTATACATTTTCGTAAGCCAAAGGGGGCCCGGGCCCCACCGCCCTCCCCTTCGGGCGCCTATGCTGATGCTAATTGTCAAGAGCCATCACTGACTTTAAAGAATCCAATGGCTAAATATGGTATACATTATACGGATGAACACACTTAAAAAAAAGAAAACAACATAAAAGGTATAAACATAAAATTCCATCCATATTTGAAAAGTAATGAAGTAATACTATCCTAAAAGCGCTCAGCGCACCAGTCTAAAATAAAAATCACCTTTTTATTTTGTAACTAAAACTAAAGTAGGGCTTACTATTACATTTCATACACATAGCTTACCTTTGTTTACCTTTTGGAAGAAATCAAACTACTCACCAATCCTACAGATGGCTCCATTTGCTAAACAATCGACAAACGTCAAGCGTTTTGAATCAAGCTTGAAATAAGCTTAGTAGAAAGTTGATAAATTCAAGCTTCTTTTCAAGTTAAAAACAAGCTAAAATAAACGTTGATTGTCGCTTGTCGCATTCAAGCTTCTTTTCAAGTTAAAAACAAGCTAAAATAAACGTTGATTGTCGCTTATCGCATCAACTGTACATTGCTAAGCCAAAATCAATGGAAAGCGACCCTTGATTTAAGCTTACATGCTATCTGGGAAATTAGTATAAATATGGGCTCACAGAGTGTTAGTGCATGTTGAATAAATTTCTTAATAAAATGTTGTAATATTGTACACGTAAGTACTATACATAACCTGTGTTAATTGAATAAAAGTTACATATTATATATATTTTGTGTGCAATTACCTTTACAGTATTTACTGCACAAATCACTACTGAAATGGTGGATATTATGTCTGACTATTTGTGTCTATTCTGTTGATGTCAGCAGGCGTGACGAGGACGGTGGGCACTCGCAGTCGCAACCTCAATTGAAAGTCATATTGGTTCGAGATCCAACTTGGAGGTTTGCGCAGTCTTCATTTTAGTATTGTCAGTTGTGTAGCGAATGTCCTTTTCCCACCAACTACTAGAATCCACCATAGATAAGGCGTACCGAACAAGTGTTGTACCCAGTAGGGTTATAAGAATTACTTATCCCGAATGGGAACAGGTAAGAACCAAATGAAATTTGAACCCTTTGTGTTATGAAGATGTCTTCAAAATAAGGACAGTCAAGGATCGAACCCATATACTGTCATAAAAACAACTTGCCCGAACAGGAATACGAACCCTACCGGTCATAAAAATGGAGCTCCGAAACAGGAACAGAACTCCTTCACCGTACATGCAAAAAGTAGTGATTCATGTGTAGAAACGTAAAGGTACAAGATAAGTTTCTGACTCGTATTTAGAATTTTTACATAATTGTGAAAAATGGATGAAAGTACGGTTAAATTATTGCTGGAGGCAATTAAAGCAAACAAAGACGAAATGCAAGTTTTGCTTGAACAAACTACTAATGTACGTGAGAACTTAGAAAGTAAAATTGTTGCTTCTAACAAAGAAATGCAAATTTTGCACGAGTCATTAGAAAATAAAATAGAAAAAAGTAATGCATCTTTAGAAAATAAGATAGCTGAAGTCAGCGACCAAACCAATAAAGTGCGTGAGTCTCTAGAAAATAAGATGTTAGAAATTAATGAAACAACTAAAAAGCATATTAACGATAAACTCCAGGCACAAGTAGAAGTTGTAAGGAAAGAAATTTGGGGTAAATGTGAAGAAAAGGGGGACCAAGCACTTAAGAAAATTGAATCAATCGAAGCGCCAATTGAAAAGTCTAGTTGTGCAGATGTATAACAAGGGTGCCAAAAGGTTGTAAATGAGTCAGTTGTTGCTAGCGCTTGCAATGTTAAAGAAATAAGTAGTCATCCAGTGTCATACAAATGTAAAGGTTCAGTTAGTCAAACTGTTATGTCAAGTAGGCCTAATGTTCGTTCGAAGTCTAAACAGCAGGCAGATGTGTTGAACATAAAATATTTGTCATGTTACGGATGAAAGTGCACTGATAGGTTTTGTGCGTGTAATTGTACTAATGTAGTAATATTAATGAATAGAGGCAAGAGAATGCGCTCTTTACTCATTAGCCATATGTGGAATTTAATGGAGCTAGGATGCGTCCAAAGCACGTTACAAACAAATAGGTTGGCATGTATTCCAAGTAATGACATATGTTCGTACTTCGTGAACATAGTTAGGGTTCAGATTGACAAGAGGGAAAACAGTGGTAACAGTTCTCACTTGGTAGTGACAAATGTGTATGTTACGAAATTCAAGCGCATAAGTTTTTATTGTTTTCTATGCACCAAATATGTGTAATGAATGATGAAATCAGTTCAGGCACTTGTAGCATCAATGAGAATAATGTTAGTGGAATATCATGGCGCAAACAAGTTGAAAGTTGTCAAAATGGTTTTAGTAAGCTGCAGTACATATTGAGTAAATCTGTTAGAAAGTACAAATATTGGTCACAGCGTGGTATGCACAGGCACTGTAAAAAACTAAAGTTGAGTAAATTGAAACGAAAAGTAAAAGGCATGCACAGAATTTTGCGATCTTTTGAGAAAATGTCAAGATTTGTCCGTAGTATTGATAAGAAAACCCAATGTAAGCATAAAGGCAATTCCATGGTAGCTAATGTTAAGGAAACGGTCAATGTAGTCACTTCAGAGAAAGCACAATTAGAAAATGTAAGTGAAAACCGAAATGAAAAGTCAAAACCTAGTAAGCATTTGATGTTATAGAATATAGTGCGATCAAATCAAAATCAATCGAAGAACATTTTTACTAATTTCAATATTTTAATCATCTTATTATAATAGAAAATACGTCTAAAGTTGTTCAATGTATATATTCCTTGTAAAGAATGCTTCTTATGGATATTTTCAAAATATTTTTCTGTCGTGACTAGCGCAAACTTACTGACGCTTAGTCTGAAAGGCGCGAAGGTGTGCTTGCTGATGATGGCTGTATAAACTGTCCTGCATACTGTATGTGGCGTCCATCAAAAAATCTAAGATTTCCTTTACCATCGTTGAATATATTGTGAATTTAGTCATGTGAAGACCAAGTAAAACCTACATAAGTGATTAAACGTAAAAGTTTCACAAAATCAATGTGCGTGTGTTGAAACAGCGCCTAATATGCAAAACAATGAAAATCCACGATGTATAAGTAAGGAATCCATGCAGGTAAAAGGTAGATTGTATTCACAGTCGAGAAGCAATAACCAAAACGGAGCCTAAATCATGACCATTCGACGGACAACAAGAATCAATAAGAAATTTCATAGCTGAAAATAACTACATGACCCCCCCCCCAAAAAAAAAATCCATCAATTTATAGTGCAGCAAAGTGTGGTGTGAATAAATAGGATGTGTTGAATGTTAGTGCATCGTGTAATGTAAATTCTAGCCGGCATCTACAGTGCGTCATTTTCTTTAAAGAAAGAAAAAAATCAATTATATATAATTATTTCTTCGTATAAATTCCAAATTAGTATAAATATGGGCTCACAGAGTGTTAGTGCATGTTGAATAAATTTCTTAATAAAATGTTGTAATATTGTACACGTAAGTACTATACATAACCTGTGTCAATTGAATAAAAGTTACATATTATATATATTTTGTGTGCAATTACCTTTACAGTATTTACTGCACAAATCACTACTGAAATGGTGGATATTATGTCTGACTATTTGTGTCTATTCTGTTGATGTCAGCAGGCGTGACGAGGACGATGGGCACTCGCAGTCGCAACCTCAATTGAAAGTCATATTGGTTCGAGATCCAACTTGGAGGTTTGCGCAGTCTTCATTTTAGTATTGTCAGTTGTGTAGCGAATGTCCTTTTCCCACCAACTACTAGAATTCACCATAGGTAAGGCGTACCGAACAAGTGTTGTACCCAGTAGGGTTATAAGAATTACTTATCCCGAATGGGAACAGGTAAGAACCAAATGAAATTTGAACCCTTTGTGTTATGAAGATGTCTTCAAAATAAGCACAGTCAAGGATCGAACCCATATACTGTCATAAAAACAACTTGCCCGAACAGGAATACGAACCCTACCGGTCATAAAAATGGCGCTCCGAAACAGGAACAGAACTCCTGCACCGTACATGCAAAAAGTAGTGATTCATGTGTAGAAACGTAAAGGTACAAGATAAGTTTCTGACTCGTATTTAGAATTTTTACATAATTGTGAAAAATGGATGAAAGTACGGTTAAATTATTGCTGGAGGCAATTAAAGCAAACAAAGACGAAATGCAAGTTTTGCTTGAACAAACTACTAATGTACGTGAGACCTTAGAAAGTAAAATTGTTGCTTCTAACAAAGAAATGCAAATTTTGCACGAGTCATTAGAAAATAAAATAGAAAAAAGTAATGCATCTTTAGAAAATAAGATAGCT
Organism: Thermobia domestica; assembly: GCF_964235325.1. NCBI lineage: Eukaryota > Metazoa > Arthropoda > Insecta > Zygentoma > Lepismatidae > Thermobia > Thermobia domestica. The sequence goes on along the minus strand of NC_137457.1, from coordinate 209,194,211 downwards.
GAAGTCAGCGACCAAACCAATAAAGTGCGTGAGTCTCTAGAAAATAAGATGTTAGAAATTAATGAAACAACTAAAAAGCACATTAACGATAAACTCCAGGCACAAGTAGAAGTTGTAAGGAAAGAAATTTGGGGTAAATGTGAAGAAAAGGGGGACCAAGCACTTAAGAAAATTGAATCAATCGAAGCGCCAATTGAAAAGTCTAGTTGTGCAGATGTATAACAAGGGTGCCAAAAGGTTGTAAATGAGTCAGTTGTTGCTAGCGCTTGCAATGTTAAAGAAATAAGTAGTCATCCAGTGTCATACAAATGTAAAGGTTCAGTTAGTCAAACTGTTATGTCAAGTAGGCCTAATGTTCGTTCGAAGTCTAAACAGCAGGCAGATGTGTTGAACATAAAATATTTGTCATGTTACGGATGAAAGTGCACTGATAGGTTTTGTGCGTGTAATTGTACTAATGTAGTAATATTAATGAATAGAGGCAAGAGAATGCGCTCTTTACTCATTAGTCATATGTGGAATTTAATGGAGCTAGGATGCGTCCAAAGCACGTTACAAACAAATAGGTTGGCATGTATTCCAAGTAATGACATATGTTCGTACTTCGTGAACATAGTTAGGGTTCAGATTGACAAGAGGGAAAACAGTGGTAACAGTTCTCACTTGGTAGTGACAAATGTGTATGTTACGAAATTCAAGCGCATAAGTTTTTGTTTTCTATGCACCCAAATATGTGTAATGAATGATGAAATCAGTTCAGGCACTTGTAGCATCAATGAGAATAATGTTAGTGGAATATCATGGCGCAAACAAGTTGAAAGTTGTCAAAATGGTTTTAGTAAGCTGCAGTACATATTGAGTAAATCTGTTAGAAAGTACAAATATTGGTCACAGCGTGGTATGCACAGGCACTGTAAAAAACTAAAGTTGAGTAAATTGAAACGAAAAGTAAAAGGCATGCACAGAATTTTGCGATCTTTCGAGAAAATGTCAAGATTTGTCCGTAGGATTGTTAAGAAAACCCAATGTAAGCATAAAGGCAATTCCATGGTAGCTAATGTTAAGGAAACGGTCAATGTAGTCACTCCAGAGAAAGCACAATTAGAAAATGTAAGTGAAAACCGAAATGAAAAGTCAAAACCTAGTAAGCATTGTAAGTTGTTCAAAAAGTCAATGTAAAAGGAAAATATATGCAGGAATTAGTCGTTAAAAATCATAATGATGTCCGTGAAAAATCTAAAAATCAGGTAAAAAAATCGTGTTGTAGCCAAGCGTCAAAAAGTCAAAACAAATCTAACAAAAAAGCAAAAGTTAGGTTAGTCAAACGAACTTGTGCTAGGTGGTCCGAGCATTCAGTAACAGCACCTACGCGTAATCACACAGGGAAAATGAAAAACCAGGTTGATCACAAAAGTAAATTCAATGTTTCATACAAAATTAGGCAGAGAATTTCCCGTAACAAAATTTTGAAGGAAAATAAGTGCAATAAACATAATTGCGACATATGTGGAAATCGTAAGTTAGTGAAGCAATGTGGTAAGTCGAAAGTTAAAATTTCTGCCAATATGCAATTCGATGTTATTATTGACAGTGAAAAGTTGTACGCGTATGGAAAGCCAGTGTTTATTAAAGTGAATATTTGTTGCAGAAAACATACAGGCAATTGCAAAGATACGTTTATTAAATGTTTTGGAATAAAATTCAAAATTCTTGTTGTACTCGAGAAACCAAGAGTAGGAATTGGATAAAAATATGCTTGCGAGAAAACTGGACTGTGTACATTTTGGAAATTTGACCTTAGCGATGCTTAAGATTCTTGAATATTACAAAAAAAAAAAAGTTGTTTCATATGATATATGCAGGCATCTGTGATCAGCTATGCGACTTCCAGATGGCCGTTGATATTTTCTTTTCCAATGTGATGGAAAAACCAGCGAAGATATATGCCAAGTCATGGAGATGAGGTTCCCCTCCCTTATATATGTCGGGTAATGTGATATTTCTGTAATGCTCGGAGTAAGCTATTTTGGTAAATCCCATTCTTTATTATTTTGAATTTTTAACCTTGTATTCTATAATTCGGCCTCATCTCGGGGTGGTAAAACAAATAATTCATTGTGGGTAGGTATCTTCAAAATTTTAGCCAGGCAGATCCTGTCGAGTGATCAGAGAGAGTCATAACTGAATTGTTACGTTGTAAAAATTTAGCTGTGAATCTCAAAGGCGCCGATAGATTTTATTAAATCTCGACAAAAACGTATGTTAGTTAATATTGTGTGAAAATAAAGTTTTTAATATGTGATGTGTTTTGAAAATTTGTTTACTAATGAAAGAATTCATTTTATATATTCGTGTTACCGTATTATTGTATTGTGTTTGAAGTTAACTCATAAGTTAATAGTGTCGTTTAAACGTTGTATTTTAAATGTTTGAATAATGAAAATAATACATTATTAAGAGTTATTTTGAAAATTAGTTATAAGGAAGTATATACTCATAAAAAGTTTTTTTTTTTTTTGCATTTTATGTCATTTTTCTCAAAATATTGAAAATTTCATATGTTTAGTACGATAAGGATATTTAGTGTAAGATGTAATAACACGAGTCAGATACAAAACAAAAAAAAGGGGATTGAAGGTTTACGATTTATGTAAAGGTGTAAGAAATATATTAGTTGTTTGATGTGAATAAATAGAATATGAATAATATATATGATGCAAAATGAAAACATGACAGATAATATGTTATTCAACTCATTTTCAAGTATTGTATTATGAAGATAAATGTAATCTTATATTTATACCAAAAAAAAGAGCCCATTTAAAGTATATAGCCCATAAATTAAAATAGCCCATCTACGTTTGTGGAAAGTGTTAGTGAACTATAATAAATCAAATATTAATAGTGGAAGAAAGAAGAGGAATAATAACCGGAGAAATAAACTTTTGGGAAGAGGATAATTTCAAGGTTCCAGGATTCTGATAATCTTCGAAGATCATCGTCTCTTTCGCACGCCATTTGTGAGTGTGTGGTCCCCCTTCACTCCCATTCCATTTTAATTTTCCAGTTCTTCTTGGCTGAATTGGAATAAGGCTCCATGTACTGTACGTTAACGTAAACTGTGTTATGGTTTTATTTTTTTCTATGAGTTGGCAGTCCTGTGAGTGGTGACTTGTGCTTCCTGTTCACCGAACAAAAGCGATGTGATGTGGTCGTGATGTTATAGAATATAGTGCGATCAAATCAAAATCAATCGAAAAACATTTTTACTAATTTCAATATTTTAATCATCTTATTATAATAGAAAATACGTCTAAAGTTGTTCAATGTATATATTCCTTGTAAAGAATGCTTCTTATGGATATTTTCAAAATATTTTTCTGTCGTGACTAGCGCAAACTTACTGACGCTTAGTCTGAAAGGCGCGAAGGTGTGCTTGCTGATGATGGCTGTATAAACTGTCCTGCATATGTGGCGTCCATCAAAAAATCTAAGATTTCCTTTACCATCGTTGAATATATTGTGAATTTAGTCATGTGAAGACCAAGTAAACAGGGTTGGCTGGTTTAAACCAAGGTGGTTTAAACCAGCTGTTTTTTTCAAAAAAAACCAACTGGTTTAAACCAAAAAAAAAAATGTTCGTAAAAGTGTTTGTAAAATCTTGATGAACACACATTTGTGGGTTATCACGTTTCACTCCCGTATATTATTCGTATTATATTCAGGCCTAAATTTCCCATTCATTACTCAAAAAAATTATACTACAAAAGCAACTTTTTTTACAAGTTTATAAACGTTTATTTTGCGATTTTTTGTAGTTGTTATTATTGTTAAGTAATTGCAACCGAAGAAAAATTCTAAATATTGTTTCGTTTCCATGTTTACTATTGATAAAATACATCGAAAATCCGTACTTTTTGTGTGTGGGGGGGGGGCGGTCATACAGACCCCACGAGAGGCATTTAGTGAAATAAGTATCTTTGGTACCTATTTATGTATAAATGAGTCTGAGCCAAAGTGGACTCAAATAATTCGTATCTTTATTCGCTTTTCTTATTGATATGCAGATTAAGTCGGTGTATTTCTTTAATTTGGACCAATAAAAGTCGTTGTTAACTAACTTGAACTAAATTAGTTCTTCTGTACTCCGTCGTACTTTGAAATTGTTCATATGTAATTCTGTGTAATGGTTTCACTTGTGCAACTGTTTATCTTTTTGTCCTTCTGAAATGACTCTTGACAGTTATAATAAGAAGCATGTAAAGATCAGTACAACGTATTTTTTTTTTATCAGGATTCTTTCGTGAGTAAGTCGGCAGACGTATCGCATTTGTGGCTAATTAGTCCTGGTTCCGAGTTCAAATGGAGGACAATTTCTCTCGGATGTAACTCGAGAAGCGGTTTTTATTCCGCTTTAAGCTTATGTGACCCCTTCCAGCATAACCGGTTGTTGCATAATAATATCAAGGCGAAACAAACTTATTTCTGTCCATATATGATATGAATATATAGAGCAAATCATTTAAACCATAAAAACCTGGTTTAAACCAAAAAAAAAAAAAAAACTTGTTTAAACCAAGAAACCGGTTTTTTGTTTTTTTAAAATAAAAACCATGGTTTTTGCCAACCCTCCAAGTAAAACCTACATAAGTGATTAAACGTAAAAGTTTCACAAAATCAATGTGCGTGTGTTGAAACAGCGCCTAATATGCAAAACAATGAAAATCCACGATGTATAAGTAAGGAATCCATGCAGGTAAAAGGTAGATTGTATTCACAGTCGAGAAGCAATAACCAAAACGGAGCCTAAATCATGACCATTCGACGGACAACAAGAATCAATAAGAAATTTCATAGCTGAGAATAACTACATGACCCCCCCCCCCAAAAAAAAAAATCCATCAATCTATAGTGCAGCAAAGTGTGGTGTGAATAAATAGGGTGTGTTGAATGTTAGTGCATCGTGTAATGTAAATTCTAGCCGGCATCTACAGTGCGTCATTTTCTTTAAAGAAAGAAAAAAATCAATTATATATAATTATTTCTTCGTATAAATTCCAAATTAGTATAAATATGGGCTCACAGAGTGTTAGTACATGTTGAATAAATTTCTTAATAAAATGTTGTAATATTGTACACGTAAGTACTGTACATAACCTGTGTTAATTGAATAAAAGTTACATATTATATATATTTTGTGTGCAATTACCTTTACAGTATTTACTGCACAAATCACTACTGAAATGGTGGATATTATGTCTGACTGTTTGTGTCTATTCTGTTGATGTCAGCAGGCGTGACGAGGACGGTGGGCACTCGCAGTCGCAACCTCAATTGAAAGTCATATTGGTTCGAGATCCAACTTGGAGGTTTGCGCAGTCTTCATTTTAGTATTGTCAGTTGTGTAGCGAATGTCCTTTTCCCACCAACTACTAGAATCCACCATAGGTAAGGCGTACCGAACAAGTGTTGTACCCAGTAGGGTTATAAGAATTACTTATCCCGAATGGGAACAGGTAAGAACCAAATGAAATTTGAACCCTTTGTGTTATGAAGATGTCTTCAAAATAAGCACAGTCAAGGATCGAACCCATATACTGTCATAAAAACAACTTGCCCGAACAGGAATACGAACCCTACCGGTCATACCTGCTCAATTTTTTTTTTTTTTTTTTTTTTTTGGTACATTGTGCCCAGCTTATTCTGCAGATCGAACAAACACAATTCTTAACATGGAAACTTTTTGGATAATATTCTCTTGTTAAGCAGATTTGACCTTTCGCTTAAAAGTAATTTAGAGAAGGTCATCGCAAAGAGTAAACTGAGTCATATACGAGGAAGTAAGCAGGATGGTGATCAAATAATTTTCAAAAAACACAGTGAATTGTTTTCGATGCTATTAACACACTTATCAGAGAAGATATTTCGAAAGAAATCTCAAGCAGGAATATTTTCTGTTCTACTAGACACTACTAAACAGGCTAGTGCTCTGTTGTTTAACGGTATGTTGTTAATGAAAGAATTATAGCCACTGCAAAATGCATATCTACCGCAGGCCGATATCTTTGCCATTTACTACTGGAAAATCTGCACAAATTGAACCGTGAAGTTGAGAAGTGTAATGGAAATTCAACCGATGGCGCAAGTAACATGCAAGAACAATATTAGGAATTTCAAAGCACCTATGATCAGTTACATGTGTTGTGTTGTGCTCATATACCCAATCTTGTATGCGATCTGACAAAAAAAAAAAAAAAAAGTTGCATTGATTCTGTATCATTGCTTATTCTGTGCGGTATTTATTCTTGAGTATTATCTGCGAATGGACATCTGGAAGATCAAAGGCGTCTTACAGTTATTGCAAAAACAAGATGGTAGAAAACACTCTGTTTTGCAGAAAAACTTTGGTCATTTTTCAAACCTAGAAAGTGCTTTGTACATAGAGTTGACCACAACAATAAAGAAAATTGTTTCTACAGAAAATATCAAACCACAACTTAGGTGGAAAGCGAAAGGATATATAGAAGATCTTCTCAAGTTCAAATAAATTCTGACAGCACGTATTCCTGAGAATATTTCAAGTGATGACACCTCTGTCAAACTATCTCCAAATACAGGGTGCTTGTGTATTGTAGTCGTATCGAATGGTGTAGACAACTCTACTCTGTCCTAATTGAAAGAGCAGGGAGCTGATTTTGAATCTGTTAAGAATGCAGCGTTAAGTTTTGCAGAATAGGCCAATGACGAATTTGTAGAATTAGAACGTGATTTCTTTGTTTCTACTGACCTGTAGACAACTCGCCTTCGGAGGTAGAAAAGGATGTTTCCGTATGAATGTGAAGATGACGCTACTTCTGATCCAATGACCAGGTACTGCATCGAAGCATTCAGCAGTATTGAATACAATAATTTCGAGCATTTCTTCAAAATTCAAGAAGTAAGATACTTTATGAAATTTTTGGACCCTAGAAACTTCAGCCAAGTAAAAGAAGTTCCAGACACGGCTTTCAATAAACAGTCTTTTCTTGGATTCTTGAAAGTCAGCCTTGATGACGAGTACAACCGAGAGGAATCGACTGATTCTATTGATGGCGCAAGTCATTCAGAATTCGAAGAAAATACATTTCTTCGCAAGGAAGGTGAGTGCAAAACGTGTTGCAAAAATTGTCCAATGTGCTTTTCTAATTTTGCAGAGTTGTAATTTGTAAAGTAATGCGTACCTAGGTTTGCTACTAGCATACAAATTTCTGTTGACTTTACCCATAACTCAGATACTACGTGAAAGATATTTTTCAAAACTGAAATACATTAGAAATAGGTTAAGGTGTACCATGTCTCAGAAACATTTGGAAACATTTATGTTGATGTCTATTGAAAAAGATTTGTTAAGGAATGTTTCGAATGAAAAGGTGATAGATACAGTAGCATCAAAAACTAGTACACTAAAACATCTGATTATTTTGTAATATAATATACGTACTCCTTAAATTTCATGCAATACTTTGAGCAATTCACAATAATATGCTGATAAAAGAATATAAGGTTTTAATTGTTAATTAGTTGAACCTGCGCTCTCCACACAGTGCATCATTCACGTATGAGCATGAATTTCCTTGTCATTCTTCAGAACATACGTACATGTCCATTTATAGACACAAGTGAAAGACTTCTTGATAAAAATCGGCAAGGGGTACCATAAAGAGATTTTTTCAATATCTCCCACCGTTTGCAAGATTTGAGCCTACATCCGGTTGGAGTTCTTAATTCATGTATGATCAGTGTTTCCTTTCTTCCTGCATGCAATATGTAATAAGCAAATACATTACACTCAAATAATTATAATGTCAGTGATATATGGTGTTCATTGAACAAAACACTCCAAACAATAAAGATTCATCTTAGACTGGAAAAATGCTTGTCCTTCGTTTTTCATTATCATTTGGCTATGAAACAAACGCCTGAAAGATATACTACTCCTGTATACAATTATATGATGTTGAAATGTATAACACGTAGGATATGCTCTTTTTTTAATTCATCATTTCCAGTGTATCCCTAAAAAATGTAATAAAGAAATGACGGCTGTTTTTTTTAATATTCAATTAGAACTGGACAATCTACACAAAATTTGGAATAGACCAGTGAAAACAGCACATTTCTAGCACTTATGGTTTTCGAGATCTCATTGTCGAAAGGATTGGAGACAAACATATAAACCTAGAATTTTAATATATAGACTAGCTGAACCTGCGCTCTCTACACAGCGCATCATTCGCATATGAACATGAATCTCCTTGCCATTCCTCACAACATCTGTACATGTCCCTTTACAGACAAAAGTTAAAGACGTCGTGATAAAAATCGGCAAAGTACTATAAAAGTGAGATTTTTTCGATTATTTTTTTAATATCTCGGACCGTTTGTAAGATTTGAGCCTACTTCCGGTTGAAGTTTCTAATTCATGTATAAGTATATTCTTTCTCCTTGCATGCAGTATGTAATAAGTAAATACATTACATACACAATTAATTATAATGTCAGTTATATATGTTTTTCATTGGGCAAAACACTCCAAAAATCTATTGTTCGATCCCAGATTCATCTTAGACTGGAGAAATGGTTATCCTTGCTTTTTCATTATTATTTGTCCATGAAACAAACGCCTGATACATATACAACCCAAATATACAACAATGTGGTGTTCAGTAGCGTAGCGTTAAGTTTAGCAATGGGTAGACACGATATATATATATATATATATATATATATATATATATATATATACAGAGAGAGAGAGAGAGAGAGAGAGAGCTCAGTGCTCTGCGATTATGCTCTGAGAATAAGTCAAATGGTGATGAGTTGGATGATAGTGGTGGAGTGACGAAATTGGGAGAGAACGGGAGAGAATCTCGAGAAAATCTACACACACAGTGTAAGTCCCGTATAAAACCAATTTGGTGGGATTTGGAATCTAACCACGGACCCTACGCGTCTGAGGTGATTGGTCTGCTACTGAGCTACCGAGCCTTCTCTTTAAATACTTGTTACAAAAATTTTCCATTTACATTATTCCATAATAGCAATAGCTTTAGACTTTTCGATTTAAACCGACCATTTTCTTTATTTATTTTGGAATTATTTGCAGTTTAAAACCTCACATATATCTATTATTTGGGGCCGCGGTGGCTCAGTGGTGCATGTGGTCTTTGGTTCGATCCCAGTTCGCGCCAAGCGAATTTTGAGGTGGACAAACAACCGTGTGTGGGGTTTTCTTGGGGTTCTGCCGCTTCCTCCCACTTTCTTCATTCCACCATTTCATTCGTTTCACATCATCACCGTTTCCTTTAGCCCAGACTACATAACCGTGGAACGTAAAACTCAAAGACTTAATTTCATTTTTAATCTATTATTTAGAAAAAGTAGACACATGGTGCAAAATATCGCATCGATATCCAGAACCTAATAAAATTATGAGTTTAAGGTTTTTACTTTCTGATGAAAACCTCTGAGTGAATAAAATTATAGGAACTCTGTTTTAACGATAATTTCCGAAAGGTACATTTTCAGTGTAACAATTTTTACATTTTCATATACCTAGGTATATATATGTGAAACTTCTAACAAAATTTCGTCAGAAACTTATTTTCGCGAGGTTGCACTACTATATATAATATACAGAAAACCAATTTCGATAAACACATTCCTTAGCGATTAAATTAAACCAGTATATTGATATAAATTTATTCTGACAAATCTCGGTATATACAGTATTAAATTGAATTAATAATTTACATTTATGTATGATCTTCCTATTAGCTTTGCACGATTCCTGATTCAAAAAGTAAACTCATAAATTGGCTATTTTTAAAGTAAATACTAACTTTTATATAAAAGCTTAAACATGCCATTTAATAACAACTGGTGCAGTAAATCTATTTCCAATCATTTGATTTGCACATAATAACTAACTAACTTAGACAGACCCAACTACAAATTTACCTAACGATTTTAAAAGCTACAACAAAATAGCGGACTACAAAACCTCCTGCCCTTGCTTTTGAGTTTCCCAGTGTTGATACACTCTAGTGTTGCGATTAAACAGAAGCTGAACCTAGATCCTGAAAGATTTATATGAATTGCTGTATCCATAAACCTTCTTAAGGTAGATATTAATTTAGATTTTCATTTCCTTCTATTTCTTAATAATTTTCCTTGAAATATGATTGAATATCTAAAAGAAAGAATGAAAAGTATACTGAATTTAAAATGGTATCATTTCGCTAAGTATGGTGTCATTGCTACTGAGACGTTTTGCCGAGTGTCTCTTTGCTAGGTTGTTTCAGCGAGTGAGAAGCCTACAGCCACATGCGCGCGCCGCTTTCAAGTGGATTTGTTTCAGCCACGTTGAGACATATTTCTTGTTGTCTCTCTGTATTTGACGGAGATAGAACTTTTTTCCCGAGTTTTGAAAAGTAAAACTATTTAGAAAGACTCTACTACTATTCTTATTAACCAAGCTATCGCTGGCTCTAGTATTTCTATATTTTTCTTCAACATGAAATGTATATTAGTTCTTATTAATAAGGAAATTATGTTCTTTTATTATTAATAAAAATAATTATTATTAATAAGTTATGTTCTTTTAATTTGAAAGGGTAGACAGTGTCTCAATGTCTCATAGCACTCTACGCTACTGGTGTTGGAATGTATAATGCGTAACTTTGGTTTTCAAATCTTTCATTTACGGTTATTTATGATTTCACGTTTAATAGAGACAAACATTTTAAATGTGTGTACTTTAAATGAATTACTTAAATACATCTTTTTCATAGTGTTTATGTTTTAAAATTATTGTTCAAAGTCTTTGTATTTTAGTAGGCTTTCTCGAAAATCAATGCAAATGAACTGTTCTGCCATCTTTGGAGTTCTTTTAGACTATATGTTTGTGGACGTTTATATGTTTGTGGCGAATCCTTTCGCCAATGAGATCTCGGAAACTACAGGCTCTATAAAGATGAAGTTTTCATTGATCAATTGCAAATTTTGCGTAGATTGTCCAGTTCTAATTGAATATTTAAAATACATGGCCTTTATTTCTTTATTACATTTTTACCGGTACACTGGAAGTGTTAAAAAAAAAACACTAAAACATCTTATCCTAAGAAGGCAGGGATTGTAAAGAAGAAAAATCATTCTGGTGTTCGCAGCTAAATACTTTAAAACGATAACGTCGGGACAATTGATGTATTTTGCTTACGACAATGGCCCCAGATGTGCATATGTCATCAAGCTTTCACAAGTTATTCAGAGCTTGTAAAGGCACCCTTCTGATAAACAGTTAAATCCTACTTGAGTGTATACTGAAACACGAAAAAGCTAAAAACTGTTAATTCCCATTGCTACTTTATCAGGAAAATTACAATGAATTCAAGTTCCGATGACAATTTCAAGTGCCAAGTTTCTCATTCTGTCGCATAATATAAAAGTAGCGACGTTCACTTTATTTCAGTTCGTGAGTTATTCCTGTGCCTGAACTTGTCTTTAATTTGGGATATGCATAAATGTAGACACGGACGATGAACGTTGATTGACCGCAAATTTTTGTCACAAAGTATGCAATAAATTTGATGTAAACATGACTCAAACAGTAAACTGGTCTAAAAATACCTATAAATCGGTACATGGCAAGCGGTTTAAAGTCCTACAACGAAGATAGTTGATTAAAATGCTCGATAACAAGCCTACCATATTCCAGTTTCTAATTCTGATGGCTATTTGTCGCTATTTTAACTATGCATACTCCTTATCCTTTTAGTACACAATTGGCAGCATTAGTTAGAATGGAAAAGTTTCACTATTGTTCACATTCATTGTGCTACCAGGAGAGTTTCGAACTTTTGTAATATAACCTCTGAAGTCTTAAGAGCTCTGAGTAGTATACCTTCGGCTTCTTATTGCAAATTCAAATTGCACTATGTCTACGCTATCAAAGTACGTGATTCTGATAATCCAAATAAATTACAGGTTTAACATACTGAAGATCTATTTTTTAATAACAATACAGTTATTTATTTACGTGGAATCTACAGTACAGAAATGATAGCAAAATTACTTTTTTTCTTTTCCTTTACAAAGTTATGAACAAAATAGTACTCAAAGTTTAATTAATATTAACTTATATAAATTAATATCAACCTATATATATAAATTACAAGATAATTCTTATTTGGATATACAAATTAGATATTCAAGCTTTACAAACGTAGAAAATATTAAAAGAATTAAGAAAATTAAAAAAAATGGAAGTAAAAATATTTACAGTATGAACAAAAGAAGACAATACTCAAACCTAGGCATAATCCCTGTAGACAATAAATGTTTGGAAAATTACAGTTCTGTTCTTAATCATTGTTTTTTTCTATTCTAAGTTGGGGTTATTTTGCATTTCTAGTTTGGTGCAATTACTTAAAATTATATCCTATTAAACCTATTTTCCTTGACATTTTAAACTTGATAATGATATCCTATGTGGTAAGAAATACATTACAAACTCTGCTTGTTCAAAACCACGAAATGGTGTTTTGCTTATCAACTTTAGTAATGTTTTATGTATGCATCTTTACCTACAGATGCGATCTAGTTAACACAAATTTGAAATTATGTAAACTCTTGAATTCTGACAACCACATAAGTTAACTTAGAACATTTTGTCTCATTTTCTTTACACTTTTGCAAGTAATTACCAAACATGAAGAAAGAACATATAATAAATACGTTTCAAAATGTTATTTTATATTATTCATACATTCAACGTAGTTACAAATAAATTAAGAAACATGAATGAAAATCCAGCAATCTTATTTCTCCTTATTCGTCTAGAAAGTATAAAAAATTCAGTTTAAAAGGAAAATAATAATTTATATTATTTTCAGGATTACACCTTACAAAACAAAGATTATGCCTATTCTTTGTTTATTTTTCATCTCTGTACTGTTTAAAGTCAAACATGATATGAACAAAATAATATTTGCCGCCTTTAATTTGTTCCTTGACTAGCATTAAATGCTAAAATTAATAAAACAAAATTTTATGAGGGAAGGAAAATCATACTGTTTTAAAAAATTCTACTCATGTTCATTTCTAATTAGTTATTGAAATATAACTGAAACGAAAACATTGCACTTCTCATCACCAAAACCTTTTAAAGTTTAGTTCAAACAGCTATTTAAGAAGTACTCGGATCTTCCTTGACCATATTTTGCGCTCTTCAAACAAATATATGTGCATAATGAGTTCCTTGGTCTCATGTTAATTCCTCTGATATTGTTTTCATCTTGCTCTACTTCTATATTCTGCTTGCATTTAGATATTCAAATGTTTACACGTTACAATGACCTTTATTTCAAATCCAAAAATAAAAGTTAATTTTATGCTTTGAAACTTCACAAAATATCAACAGACTTATATAAGAAATTCGTAGTTATCATTTTCATAACATTAAATTTCTATTTTCTTTGAACTTTGTCTTACCGTTTATATGGTATTGAATATTGTGAGAATGATCTTTTAATTTATTTTACTGTGTCAAACTATCCACAATCGTTTATTGGCATACTTCGTTTACGTTTCTTTAATAGATGAGTGGATGATAAATGAACAAGTTTAGAAAGGAAAGTAAACTTAGTCCCATATAGGGTAACGTGCGTTCAAATCTGATAGAGTATTATCTCCCAGGAGCAGACTTGATTACTGACGAGAAACTGATACATTTCAGAGAATCGATCATTTAAACGGTACACTGTTTCCTAGCCAGACATGTATGTTACAGAAGATTGATAAATGATTCAAAAAAACACTATCTTTTGAAAAAGATACCATATGCAGGAGAAAAGGATACTTGAAACAACATTTTGGCATAACAGCTGTTCTTAAATAGGTCGAACCATAGTACCACACCAATAGACATGTAGCTTGCGACATTTTTTTCAAACTTGAAAATCTTGCAAAAGAGAAATGTACTCACAAATTTGGGAACTATAAGAAAAAAAAACATTGTAGCTCATCACTTAAACAACAATAAATTGTGCAAAGTCACTACATACACTTTGTTTTTGAAAACTAGCTATTACTGCTAACCAGATCTAATAAACAAGAAATAAAAGAAATACTTAAATAAAAGTATAGAAATAATAATCCCTAACATTTATATCATTAAACAGGAATAGTTGTACCAAGTTGGGGTATGACATTCAAGGCTCTGTAAATAATACTGTTGCATGGCTTACTCCGGATAATCACCGTACTCTGGTTTACTCCGAATGATCACCGTATTCTGCACTAACTAAGTTACATGAGTCACGGATTCCTCCAAGTGCACTAAACGATTGGAACTATATATTTTGAAAATAGGTTTACAGTTTTACCACCATTCTTCACTCTAAGAGGAACAATACATTTTATAAACTTTGTATTCACTGTAACCACATATATGTGTATTGAAAATTATGCACAAAGTATATTTAAAAAGGTACATGCACTATTGAAAAAATACATTTATGTTGATGCAACTTCGCTGCCTAATGAAAAAAAAGTACCTGATATTTCTTAAACTTCAATAAATACAGTAAGAAATAAATAAACGTAAAAATTTTATGCTAGCAACTTATGGATTTTAGATAAGATTTGAGCGAACTAATAGTTTGTTTTAAGAGATTCCTCTTCGTTATGAGAAACATAATACTACGATGCGCTGTTAATTGTTCAACTTCTCCAATAACACTTACAAATCGTTACCAGTTAATACAATTCGTAGTTAGATTCTACATTCGTACAGAATGACATTAGAGCAGTCCTAACATTAATTCCTGGTATTGTATTAGGACAGTCATGTTATTTTAATTTACTAAGAATAAATGTTTAAATATGAAATGAAACTAGCTTGGAGGAATTTATAACAAAGCTATCACACTCACTTACTAAAACATTAATTTTAGAAATAAAATATTTATGCAATGAGTACACAGTTCTTGATGACATTACACAATACAACACGTTTCTCGATAACCGAACAACAAAAGGCACATATCTAAAATCTTTACTTAAGTCTTCATCCCGGCGAAATTAAAATACCGCTAATTTTACAATAATTATGTGATATCTTCAAATAGATAAAAGATAATCGAAATGTGGAACAAGAGCGTCCTAGACAATATTATTTTACATGAGAAACCGTTATCACGACCCACTTATCTGCTTTCGATTTCGAGCCATTTTGAAAATCGGCATTTATTTTCGCGTTTCTAAACAGCTGAAAACGGAAAGCCGCTAGGTGGCTTGTGATAACGGTACCTCACGCAAAATAATATTGTCTAGGGCGCTCTTGCTCCATATTTCAATTATCTTTTATCTATTTGAAGATATCACATAATTACTGTAAAATTAGCGGTATTTTAATTTCGCCGGGATGAAGACTCTTAATTTTAGCTTTAAATGGTTGACGAAGGTGAATGATGTAAAGCTCACTACAAACACTATGTCTTACTTATATCTGTGGCTTGGTTGGGAAGTTTTACTGTTTCCTCCATACACTCTTAAGAGATGTTCACTATTTTTATGTTAATAGTTGCTTTCATTCCCACACAAATGAATATAAAATATCATACACTTGAAAAAGTTCACTTACATAACATTAACACATTTGACCTTAAAAATACACGCAATTCTCCTCCATTATGACATTTTCTTCAGAAAAATATCCAGTAAGTCCATAAATGACCAGAATTACAATGTGACATTAATTACACGCAAAGCACCAATAATTCGGTAACACATTTACATTTTAATACATTCGGTATTCTACGATCTTCCAAAGAATTTCGATATGAGTGCTTCGAGCCCATCTTTGTCAGGCCTATGCTCAGGACAGCTGTAAATAAGGTCTGCAGAAAGACCTTCCACTGGAAAAGAAAGGAATTTCCAAATATGAATATTTCCATGCATTCAATTTATGAGACAGAGACAACATGTCTGTACAGATAATAAACTCCTAAGAATTGAAACTAAAGGTACGAGAATTCAGGTTGTTAGATCTTCTTTACTTTATATAACGTAATTACGCTCTAAGAGGAACTAATATTTTCAAATTAAGGCACTACAATTGATTTTGTAAGTAGTCACGTGATCACAGGTTCAATGTTAGATATAAACTGCTTCAGGTGTCTTATATTCTCAGTAAACAAATTCTAAGTTCTTTAGTTAGATCTTAGTACAGTGAAGGTAAGGCAAGACCAGTGAATAGGCCACCATAATTTTTATTTTGAGGAAGCATTTCCAGGGCATTAACTCAGCTCCTAGTACACAGAAATCTTTGAAAAAACAGTGGATGCGCCAAATCATGTGATGATGCTTCAACGTACGTGATTAAATGTTTGTATAGATGCAAAAACTAATAGGAAAGTTTGCAAATACATATGCCCCATCCAATGGCCTATAGAAATATTGTTTGAAGCATTGGTAGATTTAGTATTAACACAATCTAGAATTTCGATATATACTGATTAAATTTTTTTAATGATCTTCCGAAAATGAAAGTTATTTTGTCTTAAGTATCGCATAAAATAGTAAAATAACAAGGTATGTTTTTGTGCAAATGCTAGTAGTTACACAACTTAAGTTTTCCACATCTCCAAAGTAATTTTCTTCGTTCCAGTTGAATCATGGTGAGCCATGGGCAAATGGTCAATTTTTGACTAACCATCTAGAAGAATGCATCTGTTCCAGGTATCCTGAATCCATATCTCGGTTTTCAGTAACAATGAAAGTACCTGAAAGCTTCATGTCTCACGAAGTTAACGCTCTTGATGTCATGGCTTTAAACCATGCAGTAAGTATTGAAATTGTAGAGTCAACAAATTATTGTAATCGCTGTGAATCAGTATGTACCTAGTATGCTCCTAATTGTCATATGCAGATACATATCTGGATTACGAATTCTCTTTGAGAAGCACCCATCATTATCAAAGACGAAAATGTACACACAAAAAAAAGTTGAACATGTTTGAATATGTGAAATATTATTGTGTAAAATAATTATGTAAACAAATGAAGAAAAAATCTTAAAAGTCGTTTGTCTCTCGATATTCTCGTTGTAATTGATGTGATGACTTGTGGTGAAAAGAACTAAACATATGAGTGGCTCGGGGAAACATAAGGTACATCATATTTTCTAACTTTCGAGAAAACGGAATACAGGTTCAAATTTCCCATGCAATTCAGAGCAACGACACATACCAAACAAGTTTCCTCTGCTATCTGCAGCTAAATTTCCGAAATTAAACTAACTACATTCTGTTCTATGGTTCAATCCCAATCTATTCCGTCTGATAACTCAATTTCACGGGAAGCGGCTTTTACCATTATATTCATCCGAGTCGTTCATGTGTAGATTATGTGCTTTTCTTTTTAACTGTTGTGATGAAAGTACCGGTGTCAGTTCCAGGATATGTTTAATCTGTCCAACTTAAAATTCAGTTTTGTTATTCTGTTTCTAATAAAAAAAAATAATAATCGGAAACTTGCTTCTTAGTAAAGGAATATATTGTTTCAACACATATGTGTTTTCAGTCATATGTCCTGTTTTGTTCAAATTTATATTTATTTATTTATTTATTTATTTGCCTGTTTTGCATACAAATGAGAGTATTCTCGAGCACGCATACAGTTGTCAAAATTACAAAATAATTACATATATACTATAAAAAAACTTACAAATAAAGTAATACATACATAACTATGACTTTTATAAGCTTATACATTCATAATATAATTAACAAAAAAAAAAAAAAAACATTTATACATTGTCTTCAAAAAACTCATTTACCGAGTAGTAACATTTATCTACTAAGAACTCGTGAAGATCCGATTTAAACATAGAATATGATTTGTTTTGCTTTCGAAAGTCAGGTAACTTATTGAAAATGTTTCTACAGTTAATATATACGCTTTTTTGAAAAAACGAGAAATTTTGGAAATAACATGCAAATTATTAACGAATCGAGTATTGTATTGACGTTACTGTTTTCAATAAATAAGTGTTTGTTACTTACGATAAACAAGATAATTTTATATAGATACACACAAGGTAATGGTAATATTTTTTGTCCTCGAAAGATGGGCTTGCAAGAAGACTTTGGTGACAATCCAAACACAACCCTTAGTGCTTTCTTTTGTAAGCGAAACGTGCTAATACATTCAGTAGAATAACCCCAAAAAATAATACCGTAAGTTATTAAAGAACGGAATTTTGCATAGTACACCGAAACTAAGGCCTCTGTTGTGACATTACCTCTTAGTCTACGGAGGCCGAAGCAAATACTACTTAATTTTTTGTTGAGTTGAGAAATATGATCATTCCAAGTTAGTTTCGAACTTATGGTGACACCAAGAAATTTAGTTGAAATAGAAAAGACGACTTTTTTGTTATTTACCATTACGTAAGGAATAAATTTATTTTGAAGAGGATAATAAAAATTTAGCAAGGAAGTTTTATCATTGTTTAGAACTAATTTATTGTTACTTAACCAGTTACTTAATCGTGAAAACGCAGTGTTTAGATTATATTCAATATCATGTCGTGAGTTACCTGTAATAATAACATTGGTGTCATCAGCAAGTAAAACACATTTATTAGGCAACATTTCATGTGTCAAATCATTGATGTAAATAAGAAAGAGCAATGGACCAAGCACTGATCCTTGAGGTACACCAGTTAGTATTGTACCTTTATAACTACTAAACTTATGCATTTCGCCATTATTTTCGTTCGTAATTTGAACTATCTGATACCTATCCTTCAAGTAAGACTCGATCCATTTATTGGCAGTTTCTCTTATACCATAAAAGCTTAATTTTTTGAGTATGAGATCATGATTTACAGTGTCAAATGCTTTAGTAAGATCAACAAAGAGTCCAATTGCCCATTTTTTATTATTTATTGCATGCATAACAGTACTAAGAAAATCGAAAATTGCAGAATCAGTAGATTTGCCAGTTAAAAACCCATGTTGTGATAATGATATTAGATTATTGGAATGTAAGTAATTCCTTATCCTATTTGACATTACCGTCTTAAAATTTTTTGAAAATACAGATAAAACTGAGATAGGGCATTAATTCTTAATATTGTAACGACTGCCTTTTTTGAACAAGGGAATCACTTTAGCCACTTTTAACCGTTGTGGGAAAATGTCTGATTGAAGGGAAAAATTTATTACATGAGTCAGGTGGGGAGCAATTATCGAAGCAGATTGTTTTATAATAGTGGATGGTACTTCACCAAGACCTACAGAACTGCTATTTCTCATCTTTCCTATAATTGCTAATAATTCATCAATAGTAACCGGGGTAACAAAAATACATTTTGGATAAGAAGGCATATTTGAAGAACCACTTGTACCAGCTTGGTGGGATAGAGCACCAAGAGCTACCCGAGGAGAAGTTATAAAATAATTATTAAATTTATTTGCAATTTCAGCAGGGTTTGTAATTCTTTTATTGTCAAAAATGACGTGATTCAAATTAGCAATATTACCCTTCTTTGTATGTACCGACTGGCGAATAATATTCCACATAGTTTTAATTTTATTTCTAGAGTTATTAATCGTTTTCGAATTATGCATTAGCTTTGCTGTCTTAATAACTTTCTTATATGTTTTCTTATATTTTTTAACGTAATTTCTGAATACATCAGAAACATTTGTATCATTAAGCAGTTTAGCATACTTAATTAAATTTCGTTTGGAATTACGAATACCAGTTGTAATCCAACTTTTCTTAATTTTATTACATTTACTAATTGCCATGAGAGGAAAAGCTACATTAAAACAGTGCAAGTATGCATCTAAGAAGGAGTTAAATTTTTCGTCCATAGTGGAAGCTGAATAGATTCCATCCCATGTCTCAAGAGCCAACAAATAACAAAAGTAACTAATGTTACTTGGTGAAAATAACCTTTTTTTCAATTCTGGCAGTATTTTGCAGCACCGGTAAGTCAGTTGATGGAAGCGATAAGCTAACTAATTGCGCATCATGATCAGAATAACCTGGGTTGAATATTTCAAGTTTGTGGTTTCGACACTCTCTGCTTACTATTATTTGATCAAGTGCTGATTTTCCAAATCGGGTAGGTGTATTGACAATACCTTTGAGATTAAATGAAGTTAATAGGTTTTGTAAATCAGTTTTAACTTTAGTGTTAACCATCCAATTTATATTTATGTCACCACACAAAATGATAATACTGTATCTTTTGCACAGATGGTCAAGAAGAAGTTCAAGATTTCTAAAAAAAATACCCGTAAGTTACCCGAATTAGACCTATAAATACTACATATACACACTTTATCAGCGAGACTTATAGCAACTACTTCAAAGTGAAGTTCCAGATTGAACATCGATACATCAACTTCATCAGCATTTAACTTATTATGAACGAATATACAAACTCCTCCATGAATCAAGCTAACTCTTGAATAATGACTTACCAAATCAAAACCTTTTAATTTTACAGATTTAATATCAGTACAGCTTAACCAATGCTCCGTGATGCAAATAACATGTGCAGTTAACAACACGGTCTCAACTAACAAATCCATAAAATCCAGCTTATAGAAAAGCATATATTTAGAGTCCTTAACTGAAGACTCGATGTAGAAAACAATGTAAGTGCCAACAACAATATTTAACAGTAGAGACAAAAGACAGTAAGTTGTGCCCAAGCGTTACTAAATAGAAAATAGTATTGCTTAGAAATACAACACAGCATATGACGAAGTGAAGCTAGGTATGAAAATCTAACTAAAGCATAAAAGTATTTTTCAAAAAATAAAACAAACAATAAATTTTTAGAAAACCCTGTACTTGTCACCGTCAAATTGCAGAAAAGACTGTAAATGCCATGTTACATATTGCAGTGTAACGAAGATTGCATCAAATGTCAGTGCCATACAATCTTACATTCACAGATTTGCAATAAAATATAACAGTGTCATACAAGAATATATTGGTTTCATTTAATCCATAGAATAAAGTTTGAAAGGAAACATAAAACTACTTACAGTGCGCGCGGAAAGTATTGACGCCTAAAGCTTAGTGTCAATATTTCTTGCGCTTTTACACACCATCCGCGTACTTCCTTAATGACACCGCGTAAAGTATTGTCGCTCGCTGGCAGGAAACCCCCGCCTGTTGTGTTACTTGCTGTAGAGTAATAAGTTTCAATTTGCTCTGGTGGGTCGACAGGATTACTTGGGGTGTGCACGTGCTCTTGGTATTTCATGTAATTTTGATGCTGCTCTATGTGTGTTGCGATCTCATTTCTTTGTGACAAGATGCCTTACTGCATTTTGATGCCTGTTGAAACTGAGGCGGTGATTGCCCTGTTTAAAGCTGGTAAAAAATCAAAGATATATTTAGGCAAACGGGTCTGAAGCTGAGAACAGTATAGCATTTGGTGAAACGTTTTAAGGAGGAAGGAGAAGTCAAAATGCCCCGTCCAAGACCAAAGTCTGGTAGGTCTAGGAAAGTGTCTCAAAGAACGCTAAAGAACATAAAAAGGTAGCTGCAGAGGCAACCTTCTTTAACAGCTAGGGAATTAAAGGAAAACAATCCTGCATTGCTTGGTAATGTGTCCCTACGGATGGTGCAGAAGAAAATTCATGACAACTTAGGGCTACGAAGTTAGAGAGCTCCCGGAAACGCCTTCTTACAGAGGATCATCGTAAGAAAAGACTGGCTTTCTGTAAAAAATATGACGTTTGGACTGGAAAAAAAGTGTTGTGGACTGATGAAGCCACGTTTTTCGTTAGTGGCACTGGCTGCCAGCGAATGTACCGTCTTCCTGCTGACGATTCCACCCTTTCTAAGCACACATATCCATCTGTAAAACACCCTGCCATTATCATGGTCTTGTTTTCCTTTAGTTATGGTGGTGTTGGAGAGTTAGTTACTCTCTCTAGAAGCCAGACTATGAATCAGTTTCTCTATTTTGAGCTATTAAACGATGTATTGGAATCATCCTTTGCAAAGAAAAAAAAGCGTCTTTTTTATGCAATATGAGCTCCTTGTCATACAGCCACAAATGTGATATCTTGGATTAAATATGCTTGTGTCTCATTTTTTGAAGATTGGCCAGTGTATAGTCCAGTCTTAAACACCATAGAGAACCTATGGTCTGTCATGAAGAGACGTTTACAGGGTATGGACATCTCTACATTGCCTCTGCTGGAAGCTGCCATCAGGGTCGTTTAGGACAATTAGCCACTTGTTATCCTCCAAACTCTCGTCTTGAGTGTTCCAGAGCTACTAAAAGCATGCAAGAAGACGAAAGGAAGTCCAACAAAATACTGACTATCCCATAAGTATTCTAACTTTTATTTTGTAATGTGTTCGGTGTCTTTTTATTTGTGGTTCTAGCTTTCACTTGCGTCGCGTCAATACTTTCCGCGCGAACATTGTGCATAGCATGTTCCCAATATCAATAGGCAAAAACAGTGAAAACTATTTTTTTTTTTTTAAATGTTATTCTACTGTTTTTAATGTTATTCAAACATCTGAGTATCATAACATATGCCAAGCAGTCTACAGTATCAAGTCATTGTAAAACTTGTGGTATTTTTTGTCCATATATTCGAACATTGCTTTGAGGTCTTGTTTCTTCTCGACACTGATCTGTGTTTCTGTTTCCGAAGATGGAAAAACATCTGGCAGGTTGTCAATGTCCATGTCATGTTTAAGCACATTAGTCTTTTTCCACGGCTCCATTTCATCAAAGGTGGACCTACTTTTTATTTTTGTACGACTCGCGACTCAACAGTCTCAAAAGTAATGCAGTTTCAGGTTGTCACTCAATACTGCTTGCAATGAGTGAATCGTTTTTATATGGAGGGAAGACACATACAGTGTTTCAAACAGATGACAGCACCTAGACATGCAAGTGATGCCATCTCTGATTAACGCTTGGAACACTATCAAATAGACAAGACACATTCCGTGTTTACAGAAGAATCCCATTGGGACATACATCCCTTTCTGACTAAAATGTGAAACAATTGCAAGGTGGCACTTACATTGTTTTTTACAGTGAGTCTTCAATTGTGTTCCTTCTTTTTGACAAAAATATTTCTTTTAATCATCTTAGCATATGATTTCCGACGTGATACCTATTGATACACTCTAATGAACTAAGATCATTTTGACTTTCCTTAGTTAGTTGTAAAGCTGCACTGGGATCGTGTGAAGGATTTTTTTTTTCTGTTCTTGAAGAGAAAAAATAGAGGCAAACATACCTTTTTCTGACTTACACCATGTTATTTCCAGTTTTATTATTGTTCTTTACTTTGGAGTATCTTTTACATGGCATGAAACGAAAATTCACTTCCCAATTTTTGTTCCTGGTTTGTCTGGATATTTATTTATTTATTTATTTATTTAACGGCAGAGTTTAGGCTATGTTTGCCTTTTCTTACACTCAACCAACTCAAATGTATA
Organism: Thermobia domestica; assembly: GCF_964235325.1. Taxonomy (NCBI): domain Eukaryota; kingdom Metazoa; phylum Arthropoda; class Insecta; order Zygentoma; family Lepismatidae; genus Thermobia; species Thermobia domestica. The sequence goes on along the minus strand of NC_137457.1, from coordinate 209,170,667 downwards.
CAAGACATACATACTACAATTGATGTCAAATCCATAAAAAATACAATTACTACATTAATGCATATATACCTACACACACACATATACCCCTACACACGGATCTGCTCCCTTACATACCCCCTCCCCCATACCCTCATACTATTTATCATAAAAACAAGAAAACTATACACACAGCATACACAGAACGATATATTTATTCTTAAAAGTATACTACCTTACATTCCCCCCTCCCCCATACCTCCCCACTAACCTAGTATTATAGATACATACCTCAAGTTTCTGTTTACAATTGGTTGCTACTGCTCAGCTTTATGGAAAAAAAAGAAAAAAAAACAACATCATTCCCGAGATTGGTGTACATTGGCTAAGGCTATCAGATATTGCTTCAAATTTCTTTTGAATGTCGCAATTGAAGGTGAATTCCTTACATCTGGTGGAAGTCTGTTCCATTCTCTAATACCAGAGATTGTGAATGAATTAGCCATTTGATTCGTATTATGACGAGGTATCGACAGCAGTGTTGATCTGCTAGAGCGAGTATCACGATTGTGGCTATCTCTAACATACTGTAGTTTATTGTGAAGATATATAGGCACACCAAATGTCAAAACTTTAAATAAAATTGTCATTGATTGATATATGTAGCGAGCTTGGATATCTAGCCAGCCCAATTCATTAAAAAATGGCGTCAAGTGATCTGAACGTTTAAGATTAAAAACATACCGAACGCATGCATTCTGGACCCTCTGTAACTTTCTTAGCGCTTCTTTATTTACGTTGCCATAAGCTCCAATGCAATAATCAACATGTGATAGTACAAGGCTTTGTACTATAGATGCCTTAATTGGATAAGGCAACGTATTTTTCAAACGGTATAGAGAGTGCAGTGCACCAAACGCCTTTTTGCATACATGATTTATATGATCCGCCCATAGAAGATTCTGATCAAATATGAGGCCCAGATTTTTCACTTTTTCATCAAAAGCTATATGTGTGCCATTTAATGTAATTTTAGGAAGTGCGGTGCTCTGCAGTCTGGAGAGGATATTTCTCGAACCTATTATGATACATTTAGATTTATTGGGATTTAGATATAAATTATTAGATTGGGCCCAGGCACTTATGCGCTCAAGGTCTAAATTTATGAGTGAGATAGTGTCGTTTATGTCTCCAAGATCTGTCGAAGTATATACTTGAACATCATCTGCATATAAGTGATATTTAAGGTGGCGAATTTGTTGAGACAAGTCATTTATGTACATAGAGAACAGAATCGGTGCTAAGACCGTTCCTTGACTAACTCCACAGTGCACAGTTGTCCATGAACTTTGATTGTCCAGAACAGAAACACGCTGATATCTGTTCTGAATGTACGAACGAAACCATTTAACCGACGTATCTGTGAAATGAATGAGTGACTTAAGTTTTGTTAGAAGAATTTCGTGATCGACCGACTGGAATGCTTTAGAGAAACAACAGTATTTTGAGTTGTTTCTTATCTATGCTTTCTCTAATGTCATCTGTAATTTTTATAAGAGCCGTATGTGTGGAGTGTCCTTTTTTAAAGCCAGATTGATATGGACATAAGAGATCATGGGAAGTTATAAAATCAGACATTTGATTTAATACAATATGCTCCAAAACTTTCGAAATACACGGTGTCACGTTTATTGGTCTATAATCGTTCGCCGTTAGTGGTTGTGCTATTTTCTTGAGGGGATGAATGAGAGAAAATTTCCACTGGCTAGGAAAACAACCCGAAAGTAGAGAGGAATTATATATATGTCCATTAAAGGGAACAGAATATATCTCCTGATCTTCTTAAGGAATTGTAGTGGGATATCATCCGCCCCTATTGAATTGGATGTAATTTTTTTCAGAGCTACCTCTATTTCTAGGACAGAAACCGTTCTAAATTTAAATTTTTCGTGGATGCTTGGGTTTTCGCGTATGTTTTTCATAGTAGATTCTTTTGTAACATCGTCTATAGTAGGGACCTGAGCAAAGTGATCGTTTAGTTCGTTAAGCGGAATGTGTATAGATTGTACGTCAGTCTGACGGTTTCCTATACCGAACATGCGCAACTTATTCCAAAGATATTTGGGGTTATTACTTTGAGTGCATAGATCAGCCGCAAATCTAATTTTAGCAGTTCGAACTTTTTGTGTACATTTATTTCTGAGGATTCTATATTCTTCAAAAGTATTGGCAGAATCACTAGGATTAATTTTCCTGGACCATTTAAATTTCTGATATGCCAAGTCTCGTTCTTTCATGAGCTGCAAAATGTCTGGTGTGATCCATGGGTTAGCAGGTTTTTTAAATCTTTTGGTTTTTTTAGGTGCATGTTTATTGAGGAGAGTGTGAATAAAGCTATTGAATAATTCTAGCTTGCCTTCAGTGGAAGGTATAATTAGAATGTCATTCCAAGGTATTTGCGCTGCGTCCCTTTCTAATGCTTCATCATTTATGTGTTTTAAATTTCTAAAAGTGGAGATTTTAGGTCTATATTTAGGAACTTTTAGTGAATAGCTAGCGTATATTAAATCATGACGTGAAAAGCCGGGGGCAGGAAATTGCCCATGACTGACAATTCTAGAGGGGTCTGCAGTTATAATATGGTCTAGGAGGCTTTCACTATTGGTGATTGTATGGTGCGTTGCCTTCAACGCACACAGTGAAAGGTTGAGTGAGAGAAGGGATTCTTTGTACTTTTTACACTCATCTTTCATCGAAAGTAAGTCATAATTCGTATCCCCAAAAACCATGATATGTTGGTATACAGGAATGTATTTAGATATCTCGTTTAGAAAGTAGTCAAATTTTGCTTTAGGTGGTCTATACACCACTGCTAAAAGCACCTTCTGGTGGTTTAAATTCACTTCTAATATAAGGAATTCACTCTCGCATGTATAAATATTAGGCGATTGACTCACCACTTTCACTTTTAGGTCATTTCGTAGATACGCACATACTCCTCCCGCCCCCTTCCCCGTGCGATCGACTCTCAAAAGTTGATAATTTGGGAGTTCGATCAAAGTGTTACTCAATGATGGTTTCATCCAGCTTTCCGATATTAAGATGGCATGCATGTTTAAGGAGTTAAAAGTAGCTTTGAATTCGTCTATTTTTTTCAAAAGTGACTGTGCATTGAGGTGACAAATATGCATAGCTTGTGGATGTTTACCAACCACCCTCTGCAGCTGGAGAGAGAGGCTCAGAGCGGGTGGGTTTACGGTACAGCCATTGTCTCGCGAGGGAGATTCTTCTAGGTCATTCACCGTGACATCACCCAACCTTGACAGCCATTCGGGAAATAGTGTTTCTAACTCAATATCAATATCACCATGTACCATACTACTTAGAAATCACGATGTAAAAAAAGAAAGAAAGAAAGAGAGAGAGATAGAGATGAAATCAGTAAACAGAACATCAACACTTACCAATCTCGGGACATTGCGGACTTTATAAGTTATCATCAGTAACACTTCAAACTTCACGTTAGACGTAAGCACATAAACTCTTACGAGGCTATTACAAACTTTGCGAATAACACTTGATAATAATAATGTTAGTACTATATCTAGTTCACACTGAGAACCTAGCACACTAATGGGTAAAAACATTGAGGTATCAAGAAACTCACATAAAAGAATATATATAAACACCCAAAGAACACACATTGACAAAGACACAAACAAACATTGACACATAGTACATCCATCTTCCCACTCCATTGTACGCAATTTATACTACACCCTCTGTCCTCCTCACTACCATCGTCTCTAGATTTTTTTAATTTTTTTTTTTTAATGAAAAAGGTTTGGCTCAAACTTTGTGCTTAAAGTCTACTAAGACATATGCACTCCACACTGTTTAAGTTTGTTCCTCTCCCATCTGAATCATGGAAAGTTCATCTGCATTGCTAACTGTGTATTTCTGCCGTCCACATAAAATTACAATTCGTCCATCGGAAGTCCAACAATTCCGTATCCCAAACTTTTCCTTCGCACACCTAAGCAGTTTCTGTCTATTCTTGGTGAGGGCTCCGTTACAAGTATTTTCGAACCCTTTAGTTTTTTCTTGCTTTTCCATACGACAGCGACAGCGTTTTCTAACACATCAACTCCTCTTGCTGTCCTAAGCAAAACTCCCATGCATTTTTATGTCAAATAAGTTTTACAGATTATATCATAATCTTGTGTTTGTCACTTTTACCGAGTAGGATCAATTTCCTATACAACAGGAAAAAGAAGAAAAATCTGCTTCCTAGTTAACATATTATTGAAAAATCTGTTCTTTAGTTAAAATTACAAATTATGTTGTGAGGGAAGAGTTACTAATTTATTCGATGGTGCCGAATGGTAGAGATTGTCTTTTACCTCATCGTGTGATTTTCCAAAGTTGATATTATGTTTTTAATACTCTGAAGATTATCGATAATTTCAAAAAGATCTCACGAACTTTCCGAGTCTTGAAAAATATTACAATAAATAAGGATTGTTACACTTCGACTTTAATAAAAGTCCAGATTGTTATAGATTTAAGCATATATTTTAGTAGAGAAAAGCAAATGTTGCTTTAAAATAGTTTCTCTAGCGTAAGTGCTTACTATTAATTCAGGAAGTAGGACTGAGTTGCATGTCTGTAAAAGTGGAATGTTCTTGATTGAAACAGTAATTTTAATGAAACGAGAAAAACTTTCAATCTATTATTAGATGTATTCTTATTCAAGTTATTCAAGTTCTAATTTCTTGTATGTTTCCAGTGTTGTTCATCATATATATGTTTGTTTTGTTTCACTGCAAAATTAATATCAGCAACTTTTGCTTCTAGGTTGGTTGGCCGATTACTTTAATTCTGAACTCCTCAAATATGACCTGTTACAATGATGTGTTCTTGTTTCTATTAAAAATTAAATGGGCGTTATGGTCATTGCAGCAACTCCGGTTTTCTGGTAAGTACCTGAGGCTATTGTAGCAAAGTTGTTGGTTTCATGATAGATGTACTTGCTAGAAACGTTCTAACACGTCCTTATGCAATATTGAGGTTATGAAGGACGAGACTGTTATTTACGTGAGCTCCGAATCACTTCGGGATTAGAAACATGTACAATAGAAAGTACCGGATAATCATTCGAAATCATGATGAGCACCATTGACCCTTCTGCACTTTATCTCTTTTCTAAGAGAGTTGAGTCACAGGTCTTAGCACAATGGCAAATAATTGAAGTGTTGTATCGGAAAAGAGAGTGAAGATACTATTGCTGTCATTATTATTAGCATTAGTATTAGTATTATTAGTGAAGGTTGAGATGAGTTGAGTTCGAGTTTAACGTCCCGTTCAGCAGCGAGGCTATATGGGGCCTTTACCTACTGATTAACGTGGAATCCGAACCAAAGAGCTCCTACCAGGATACCTCAAATGTATCCATTATGTGATGTTCTGTATGCAGTTATAGACGAATTAAAAAAAAAAAATCTTACAAAACAGACAAACTATTTATAAGTTTTAGTATTAATAATGTCAGGAAACAACAGAATTTAATCGAATATATGACACGCCAAACGTGGTAGACAAAGTAGCAAATTAGCAAATTAACTTGAAAAGATCACTCTCCATCTGCATTACACATTTCGCTATTGACCTAGAACACCAGATAAGGTTAGTTGTAGAACTCAACAAGCACATGCAAGTACCCTGCAGTTACTCAAGTCTAACAAACGTCATGTCACATACTTCGTTCAATAGTAGTACAATCTCAGCTATTACAATAAACTAAAGCAGCTGTATAAAGGGTTAACTTAAATTCTGTTACTGCTTTTACAGTAACTACAAAATCAATCTCCTTTTTCCTATATCATTTACCATTTTGCTGTACTGTTCTTATTGTACTTTTACTTATCGATCACACAATTTCGCATTTCTCTGTTGAGTTGATTTTGAGTTTAACGTCTCGTTCAGCAGCGAGACTATATGAGACGTTGACCTACTGATTAACGTGGAATCCGAACCACATGAGCTTCCGCTGGGAATCAAACCCGGGCCTCCCACGCCAACACATTTTCTCTGTATCACTTATCAGAATACTGTTATTACTTTATGCAATACCGAAACCATACATGGTGAAATATACTATTAGAATATGACCTGAGACACTACTTATTTCTTTCCAGGGTTGTGTGTCTCCATCCGGAACTGGACCCAGGATCACCCACTAACTTATCACTAGACTTCGGATTTTTGCATATTCGCATGTATTTTTCCTGATGTGATATTGATACGCTCTATAAACAGAAATTCGTTTTAGGTGTTTTGGGGTAAAAAAGCAAAGTTTTATAGTGCATATATTTGCATATTTCGAAGGTTAATGCATGTTTATGTAGTTACTGCATATAAATGCATATTTAAAGAAACTACTAAATTGGTATTTTTTTAATGTCCAACAATTTTCCTCATAAATGGAATTTCAGTTTCTAATATAAAGAGATTCAAGATCTTTAAATGGTTCATTGTTGTCAGTTTAGAATATCTTCCAAGGTCATGCGAAAGGACAGTAAGAAAAGGGTGAGTGACTCATCCTCCCGGCAATGATGCATGACTGTCACCTTTTTGGAAGAAAATATAAATATCGGTGTCAAATCATCTACAACAAAATTTCCACGTCACCCATCTCGGAAGTTAAATTTGTTACTGTTGTGTGTGATTGTGGATTTGAAATTGGTGGTCCGTAGCAGTATAAGAATACCAAAAGAAAAATCTGGGTTCATTTAGTTGTAGTGCGACATCTTCAAATTCGAATTTTAATTTGATCAGAATTTTGTTCACTTTTGTCCACCCAAGAAAAAAAAATGTACCATTCAAATTAACAAAGGAGGACCATTTCACAATTTCGGCCATTTCGATCACCTGCAGTGCTAAATCTTCAAATTCGAATTTTAACTTGCTCAGAATTTTACCTAATTTTTGTCCACTTTTGTCCACCCAAGAAAAAAATTTTGAACCATTCAAATAAACGGGGAAGGGTCATTTCAAAATTTCGGCCATTTGTTAACATATATTGGAGCATTTATTTTGACACGCCCTTGTAACTTTTAAATCAATGAACAAAAAACGCAAGGGGACATAGATTGGGATATTCTACGATACCATAAGATTAATAGTGTTGATAACCCAACATAAAATTGTATTTTCTCAAACGGTACCGAAACCTGCATTGCTCTATTAACACCGGAAGTGGCAAGTTAGTACTACTTCTGGTTTCAACGTTGATCACCATACAACAAAACGGTAATATATAGCAATAAGCGGTTCTTTGGGATCGATTCAGAGTCTCAAGAAAATAGCCATTTCCATCGCTAACTCACAATTAAAGCTAGAAGTGGTAGAAGTCTTATACTACTTCCGGTTTCAATATTAAACTTCATACAACAAAAACCGTAATAGATACCGAGAAGCGTTTTTTCATTGATTTAACGTCCCAAGAATAGGTCCAATCTCCTCTAATAACATTCTACTAAAACCGGAAGTGGTAGGAATTTCCTAGCATTTCCGGGTTTTAATATTAATTTTCAAAGAGGAAAACGAGTAAAAGCGCTTTCTCGATATTGATTTAGCGTCCCGAAAATAGGTTCCGTCTCCTTCATTGATTTGTTTAAACTGGAAGCTATAGAAATCAACCATTTCTGGTTTTAGCGTTGATCAGGTTTCAGGGTTCAGCGTACTGTAGAATAAAAGTGGAAATACATAGACTCAAACGGTTTTTTGAAAATCGATTCAGCATCTTAAGAAAAGATTCCATCTTCTCCTTATGTCTCTACTAAGACCAGGAGTGGTAGAAGTTAGCTACTTGATAAGTTTCACCTATCGTTATCTATCTATTGCATCCGGGAGTTATAGATATGTTTCACTAATGTTGAATTCGCATAATTTGGCAATCTGTAGTAGTTTCACAATTGTGAAACGAAACTCACATGTTTGTTTTCTATTTATATACACGTTTTAATTGTGATTTCACTTAACTTGCAACACTGTTCTGTTACCATTGCTTACATTTATTATTCACTACATAGGTGGCGATGACTGCAAATTACGAATATTTGATGTAAGAGAAAACAATGTTACTTCACGAATTACAAGCAGAGCGCATAGTGCTGGAGTCACAAGCTTCCACTCTAATGCTAAAAAGGAACATTTATTGGCTTCTGGAAGGTAAGTCTTTTCTTTCTCGTATACAGTGTAATCTTAATCATGCTCACTGAAAAAGGTATACCATAAGCCCTTTCGCTAAGCTCGTCATCAGATAGGGAGCGGAAGAGGAATGGAGAAAAGAGAAAAATTAAAGAACAGAAAGGTAGCTGTGAAGCGTCCTGGGTGGATGCCATATTGGAATAGAAAGTTCCATTATACTGTTTCCAGAATTAAAGTAATGTAAGTTTGGTGGAGGAAGGTAAAACTAATAGGGTGGATGGGTCGATTAAGATCTCAGGAGAGCGAAGGAATAATAAATGAAGAAAAATTTGTGCAATGTAAGGGACAAGGATGGAAAAATATAAATATATATAATTTTCTAGTAAATACAAAATTCTAGAGTAAATATATCAGTTTTTGAGTTTTTTATAAAATATTTTTTAATATTCTTTTCAGTTCATCATTGAAGCCTCGATGTCATTTATTTAAAGACGTATTTTGTAGCAATGACGAACCATTTCATATACCATTTGACTAGAGTTTAAATAAGTAATAATTATTTAGTATTATTCTGTGGTTTAAGAGATATTTTGAAAAATGTTTAGAAATAGTGGCTCGACTGATGAGCATTGTTGAGATCCATTCCTAATCTCATAATTTTCCTCTATTTCTTCAGTTGCATGCGAAGTCGTCAGTGCGTTATGTCTGTATCACCACTAGATCCTTTGTTTTCCCTTTTAAGTCTTAACATAATAACTCTATCATCAATAAATTCTACTTTCACTACCTTCTCCTTTAAGCGCTTTCCAAGAATTATTCCTACGCCATTATGACCGCCCTTTTCATTACTGAGTAAAACATTCTATATACTTCGCTGCGCAACACCCCATTACCTTCCAATCTAACTTAACAAACTCCTACCAAATCTAGATTATTTTGTTTCATTTCCTCTTTAATATTTTCTAATTTTCCTCCCTGTAACATAGTACGTACGTTCCATGTCCCTATCCTAAACCTTTTGTTCTTGCCTGCCTTTCTTTCTCTGTCTGTCTTCCCCCCATTACCTTCTCGTCCAATAGTTTTTCCCAAGCCATTCCCCTTTCGGAGATCCGAATGGGGGGATATTTTACCTCCGGAGCTATATTTTGACCTGCGAAAAACCATTGTAAATATGTTCTCTTTTTGCTGCCAGCAAACTAGTAAAAAACAGAGTGATGGTTTCCCGTTGTCTTCCACCTCACAGTATCCCAGCCGCTCAAGTCACTCTGACCACGCCTGGGACTAATGTCCAAGTTGCCGTACCAATCACTATGATTTCCGCCAACTTGGCTACTGGAGAACTGCTGCCTTCTCCCAGAACATTATTCGTCTGGATACTCCATTTAGACCAATTCGGTAGGGGTGGCCCTTCTGGTAGTGAACTACCACCGACATAGCTCTAAATTTCATTGTAGCACGCAATCCTTCCCACCGGACACATAAGTGTCTTCGTAAAGGTGGTGATGTTTATCGGGGAGGATATATGTATATATAGATTCGATAATAATATCAGTCATTTTGGACATATCATTTTTCACCTCTTCTAAGCTGCAAGTCGATGGAGGCTGAATTGGGCTTAAATGGAATCGAGATTGTCCCTATTCATCTTAGCGAGCCCGAAACTATGAAGTCGATACTAATATTGGTAATTTTCGACTATTTTTACTGCCACTTCTTCCAATCTCTTAAGGGTGTTAGGGTTGTTCTGCTCCCATAGTACGGCATTGACAGTGTCACTATTTATCTTAACAACCCCGAAATCTGGATTCAATACTAATATCGGTTGTGTTTCATTATTTCACATACCTTTTTTCCACCTAGTAGGAGTGCTACGGGTGTCTTATCCCCAATATATTTGTTTTCAGATTCTAACTTATATGTATACTAAGTTTGGAAATTCACTCCACGCGTTCCACAGATATGCTGGAATATACACACATTTATGTAGCTTTTTGCGATTTATTAACCATCCCTTAACCTATATTCGGCAGATCCTTTGAGATCTGGCACTTACTAGACTCTATCTGTGTACTAAATTTTAGATCGATCAGCACTTTTTCATGCAGAAAAATGCAATTCTTACAGTTGTCATTCCCTGGGAAGATTCTCTTTACAATCAAATTAAAAAATAACCTTTAATTGACCACACAGCAACAAAAGAACTGCCCGGTGCGCAACCGAAGGCGCGCCCCAGCCCTCTCTCTCCTTCAGCTTTTAAATTTCAAATAATTCTAAAGCACGTTCTGCGACTCAAAACGACTGTTATTTTCTTGGAAGTTATCTGTACTAATTTGAAAATTTTCTAATTAGGTTTGATAACGAAATTCATGCTTATTCCAGGATTTTTCATGATATACGAAATCCACGCCTTAGTTTACATGCCTTTCGTGGTTCACTGGGCAACTCGTAATTGTAATGGATTATCCTGTCTTTTGCCTTAAAGATTTTCTTCTTTCGATAACAATCAATGTGACAGAAGAATATACAATAATTCTTATTGGAAACACCTCTATTACAACAGTGGTATGATAGGTTATTCCCGAGTAAGAAATGTGTCCTATTTTCAATAGATTAGAAGATGCAAATATTCGAATCTGGTCTATAGAGGGTCTAAGATTTCGATGGGTCTATTCGTTGTCTATATGATACAAAATAACTCAAGTTCCAAGAAATTAGAATGCAATACTTTGTTGACAAATAACAGAATAACGCGAAGTGCAAGGACACATTTAGGCAATCTCTCTCTCTCTCTATTTTACGCGGTGGTGGTTGATGTGAGAGGTGGTGGTGAAGGTGTTGTTTCCTATAGGTTTAGGAATAATATTCCTATAGTTTATTCTGTATAGTTTATTTTGTAAACTCTCTTGTAAGACTTAACACTGCTAGAATAAAATAAAATGGAAGTTGTTGCGCATTTCAGCCCAGAAAATATGCGAGCTTTAAATTCAACAGAAACAAATGACAATCGAGGTAGGCCTATTAAAGAAAGTGATAAATGTGAGTGTACTTCATCTGAAATTTTGAGTATATTGTATGAAGAGTTGTGTGCCTTAAAAAGTGAAGTGGATTATTTGAAAACCGAAAATGCTGAACTACGATTTAATGTAAAACAAGTAAGTGAACAGGTTAAGTTTGCAGTGCAAGGTGTTACTCAAGAAGTGAAGTCGCAGGCAGCATGTAGTAGCAGTAATGTAAATAAAACTAAAAGATTGAAAAATAGTGAGGCCAAAACAAAGGATGTGTTGAAAACCAAATACTCAATTCCAGTGAAAAACCGGTATGAGCTACTGGACATCGAAGTGACAACAAATCAAAATCGAAAAGTAAAAAGTGTGCAAGGCAAACAAGAAACGGTACACATACCTATGAAAACAATGCATGAGGAAAAACGTCACCCTAGACAGAAGAATAGCAAACAAAGTGGAAATAAGAAAATATTAATTCTAGGGGACAGTCATGCCAGAAACACAGCGGTTCTGTTAAAAGACGTATTAAGTAACAGTTATGAAGTGTCATGTATCACGAAGCCGGGTGCCACCATGAGTGAAACAATGAGAGACTGTGGTTCACTATGCAAGGATATGAGTATGAAAGACACACTAATAATCATTGGCGGGGGGAACGATGTTGCACGTGGTGAGGGTAACAAAGCTGTGGTAAATCTGTACAAGTGTCTAAATATGTTAAATAACACTAACGTAATTGTAGCAGGTATTCCACATAGACATGACTTAGACGGTAACTCCTGTGTTAATGTACATTTAAAACAAACAAACAGCAAAATTTCCAAAATATGCAAAGGTTATTGTAATGTAAGGTACGTTGATTTGGGCTCTATGGAAAGGGATAATTTTACTACGCACGGACTACATTTGAACAACACTGGAAAACGTTCAATGTGTAATAAATTTGCTGAACTTGTAGAATCATCATCTGTAGTCTCGACAAGCGTCATCCCTTTACCATGGCAAGCATCGTTAGACAATAATGAAAGTCTAGCACCTGTAGTAAGAGACAGTAGCAATAACGTATGCAAGACCCTTGATACATACTCCAATATTAACGTAGAGTGTGGTAGTGTAGGAGTAGATCATATTGATAGGATTAGCTTAATACAAAGGGCAAGTAGTTCAATCTATAAAGCAGAAGAAGGTAATAACTGAAAATGCTCAAAAGATAGAACGACGGAAGAGAATGCGTAAGATGTTGTCCGATGATTTTTTATGGTAGGAAATACTGACTCTTTACACCTTCTTTTTCATAATGTGCAAGGTTTAGGAAACAAAATTGATCTTCTGGAGGTATTGTTGGAAAGCGACTTCTCAAATGTACAGCTTCTTTGTATATGTGAGCACTGGTTAGATGCAAATATCGTTAATATGGTTAGTTTAAACGGTTTTAATATTATTACTCACTACTCTCGTACAATAAAAAGTCGAGGTGGTGTCGCAATTTTTGCTCGCTCTTATATACATGCAACTGAGATTGACGTTCGGAATTTTTGCGTCGAAATGCATTGTGAGGTAGTCGCATCAAAACTTCAAGAGTTAAATATTTGTATTGTGTGTATCTATAGGACCCCTTCTGGTGATTTAGGAATTTTCTTTAAAAATTTTGAGAAACTTCTAGCGAACTTACGTAGAAAATTTAGTAGTGTAGTTATCTGTGGGGATATAAACATAGATTGGTTAAAGAATTCAACTGATAAATCTAAGTTTCAAGATATGTTAAATTTATATGAACTACAAACTATTATTAACGTACCTACTCGTCAAGGAAAGACAGCTATCGACCAAATTATTATTCCAAAAAATAATCTTAAATGTTTGTTTGAAGTTACTGAACTTGGATTTTCTGATCATGAAGCCATTTATTGTAGAATACCTACCGAGAGAATAGTGAAGGGAAGTCCGAAACCGATAACGAGAACAACCAGATTATTTTCAACGGAAAATATAAATTATTTTTGTTTTCTATTATCTCGTGAGTCTTGGAATCCCTTGTACGACTTACCTAGTGCTAATGACAAATTCAATTATTTTGTTGATGTTTTCTTACATAATTTTAACATAGCATTTCCATTACAGTTACGGAAAGATCTTAATAACATGAAAAAGTGGGTCACGCAAGGAATAAAAGTTTCAAAGCAAAAGCTTATATATTATCATAAACTTAAGAAAACCTGTGTTAATTTACCAGCTAAAGTTATTTCCCATATAAAAACATACAAAAGAATATATCAGAATGTTATTCGAACAGCCAAAAGAATCCACAATGACACTATAATACACGGATATAAAAACAAAATGAAAGGTGCGTGGAACGTAATAAACAATTCATCAAAGACTGTTCCAATGCGTGAAATATCACAAGTTAATTATGGAAATAATTCTTTTGCTGATCCTGTTGCCATTACTGAAGTCTTTAATCAGTATTTTCTTAATACGAATTTACCACCTGGAAAGTTGGATCTCGCTGTAGAGTCAAATATTCCATGCAACAAACATAGTATGTATGTAACTCCGGTAACTGAAGAAGAATTGTTGGACTGTATCAAAAGGCTTTCTAGTACCCGTTCTGCAGGTATAGATGAAGTCCCATCCCTAATTATAAAAAAGAGTGCGCATTTAATAGTGAAACAACTATGCTTTCTTGTAAATGTATCATTTGAATCAGGCGTTTTCCCCGACAGATTGAAGACTGCAAAAGTTATACCTTTGCACAAAAAAGGAAATACTTATGATGTTCAAAACTATAGGCCTGTTTCTATTTTGTCTGTTTTCTCGAAGATTTTTGAATCACTAATGTTATCGCGCTTGAGAAATTTTATATCCTGCCATAACCTAATCTCGTCTTCTCAACATGGTTTCCAAAAAAACAAATCAATTGATACAGCGTTGTTTAACTTTATTAAAGAGGTTTCTACAGTACTTGATAAGGGAAAATATGCAGTAGGTTTATTTGTTGATTTCTCCAAGGCATTCGACAGTGTTCAACATTCTCTTCTACTGGCAAAACTCCAGAAATATGGTATTAGGGGTGTAGTACATGAATGGTTTCGCTCGTACCTGACAAACAGAAAACAAGTAGTAAAAATACAAAAAATAATTAACAATAAACAAGTCACATTTTCATCCACAACTGCTACTATCTCTGCTGGTGTTCCTCAAGGCTCAATTCTTGGGCCAATTCTTTTTTTATTTTACATAAATGATCTTGTTCAATATATGTATCCCCAACAGATTGTACTATATGCTGACGATGTAAATGTCATAGTAACAGCGGACAATACAGTTGAACTAGAAAGTAAATTAAAACAAACTGTGGAGCGTTTGATAAAATGGACATCTCAGAATCAACTGCTGATAAATGCAAAGAAAACAAAAGCACTAAATTATCATTACTCATGTACACCTCGAACAGTACCACCCATTGTGATAAATTCAACTGATGTAGACTATTCAAAATCCACTAAATTTTTAGGTGTAACAATAAGCAATAGGCTTACATGGGATGCACATATTACTGAGCTAAACAGCAAATTAAGTCGTATCTGTTTTGTCATTTATAGACTACGTGGTTCAGTGTCAAAAGAAACTTTGCTGTTATTGTACTATGGTAAGTTTCAATCATTGTTAAATTACGGAATAATTTTCTGGGGAGTCTCCTATTCCAGTGTTACTACTTTTCGTCTACAGAAAAAGGCAATAAGATCTATTTTTAATCTATCACCAAGGTCCTCATGCAAAAGGGTCTTTCAGTCAAATAAAATTTTAACTGTGCCTTGTCTGTACATATACAAAAGTATCATATATGTAAAGAGAAATGAAAGTAGTTTTCTTCATGTTGACGATGTACATTCATACAACACACGACAAAAGAATAACATATTCACAGCATACCAAAACTATGCGTGCACCAAAAGAAGTGTTCTTCCTATGTCCGCTAAGTTGTTTAATAAGCTCCCAAGTTATTTGAAGAATATCAAAAACATACGAAATTTCAAAAATGAACTATTTAATTTTTTGTGTAACAAAATGTATTATCATATTAATGAATACTTGGGTGATAGTTTGTAAAATAATGTAAATCAATTATATTGAAATGTCTTATTATTATTTGACAAGTTCTATGGACTGGTCTCTGACCAATAATGTACGACATGGATGAATAAACAATGAATGAATGAATCTCACTCATTTCTTAATTTGGAGTTGTGTCACGTTTTAGCTTCAATATGGATGTGGATGTACAGCTTAAGGTGGAATCGAAACACACAGATTCTTAATGGGAATCGAACTTCAATCTCCTGCATCATATAATCTGTCTAATCTGTATCATGAGCTATAGGGTAAACATCACAAAGTTGATACTTCTGACCAAACAGGCTCTCTCAGACAATTTCACAGCCGATGTAATTTTCAACAGTGTCAGTGACATTACCTGCTAGGAAATGTTTAAATTTTGCTTGATTTGATCTACTGTGTTGACAAAGGGTACTGAACACATTATTTATTTAAAATCTCCAAGATACATTCCGTAACTTGAAACGTGTTCCTTTGATTACAATGACCAGTTTCTTGTTCAATATATATAACTTGTCTTTTCCGTTATTATTATTATTATTATTATTATTATTATTATTATTTTACGTCATACACACTGGCAATAGATTCAAACCCTTATAACCCTCATAATAGCATTTAAACACCAGATGCAAATTCCTATGTCTTACCTGGACCGTACACGGAAACTCATCATCTCCCAAAATATTTACTATTATCCTTGGAATATTCTAGAGCTTTAATACTACACCTGAAAGAATGTAACGAAAAGATCATACCTTTTCAATGAATTTATATACGGAGGAGTTGTTTTCCTAGGTCCGGACATGAAATCTACAACCAATTCAAAAGCTTTGGCTAGAAAAGGACCATTGACGCACTGGAGATATGAATTCATACATAAATTCATTTTATTTGCTACTACTGATGGATCCTCATTACTACCTTCTTCGCTACTTTCTTTCTTTTCTTCAGAAGAATTTTCGAGTAAGCGTTTCAAAAATTCTTCAAACAAGGAACCTACAAATTAAAGAAGGAAAATTATTACTAATAGCAAAGATAGGAAGGAAAACACAGTGAACATCTTGATTAATAAATCAGAGTTCATAATTTTCGTATTAGGTACAATTACGATAAAGTATGCTTGTCCAATGCGACCTGCTTTTTTTTTTTTTTTTTTTTTTTTTTTTTTTTTTTTTTATATATAACCAAAACCACTGTCATATGGTAAACCGTACAGTGATTGGCACTTTAAGGATCTTTTAAAATATAGATGTCTACGTCTTTCATCTTTTTAAATATATTCTCTTGATTTTTTCTCTAAATATACATTAATTCATAATTATGGAGAACGTATATTTTAAAGATGTGGCTGCATCTTTACTGAGAAATGGAACTGAAACTTCATACAGTCTATTGTATTTATTATTCCACTTTGTGCGTACATCTAAACAAAAACTAAACAAGAAAGAAAAACTAAACACCTCAGCTCATCAAGTCGTTCATTAAAACCATGCTTTTCAGGATGTGTTCTATATTGAGTCCAGGTTACCACAGTAAGTTACCCAACTGAACATCCTAGCATAACCAATTACGAACTTTTACCAAAACACTCATTTCTACACAGACTACAAGATTACTCACTAGCATATTTTTTTTTTTTTTTTTAACAAAACCTATTTGGATTTATTAACATTTTGTCCTTTGCCTTAACACTTTCCTTTGTTAATAAAGGCCAAATCGATTACAAAACACTAGCATTCGTGTTTTAGCTAATGGTTTTGTCATGATATCCGCCAGTTGTTCTTCTGTGGAGATCTGTTGTACACCTAATGTCCCATCTGTGACTTTCTCACGAACAAAGAAATGCTTTATTTGAATATGTTTTGTTCTGCGATGCAGCTCTGGATTTTCAGCTAGTTTTACCGCTGCATTGTTATCAACTGCGATAACAGGAACGTGTTTGAGTTTAGTAAGTTCATTGAACAATCTGCATAACCAGGTGACTTCTTTAGTAGCTTCGCTAGCTGCAATGATTTCGGCTTCTGTAGTTGAAGTAGCAACTGTTCTTTGCCTTTGGCTAAGCCATGTCACTGCACCTCCTGCATATATCACAATTACACCTGAAGACGATCGACCTGTCTTGCTACACCCGCCAAAATCTGCGTCACTGAAGCACTCTAGTACACCACTATTTATTTTGGAACGATAAACAATACCGTAACGGATTGTTCCTGCTAAGTATCTGAACACTCTTTTCACTTTTACAACATCTTCTGACGAAGGATTTTCAATTGATCTTGAAAGCACTCCAACACTATAGGCGAGATCTGGTCTGGTTCCCACCATTAAGTACATTAAAGCACCTACTGCTTGTCGGTACGGAAAATTACACTTCTCCTCTTCTTTTCCTTCTTTCGATACTTCTGTCTGTTTTAACATCGGTGTGGACACTGGTTTGCATTCATCGAGGTTAAACCTTTGAAGGATTTTTCTTGTATAAGCTTGTTGACTTATTTTGATTGAACCGTCGATTGCGCGTTCTATCTCTAGTCCTAGGAAATAGGATGCTGGCTTGATTGTAACCTTGAATTCAGTCTTCAGTTCTTCTAAGAAAGTCTCTAATTCGCACTTTTCTGTTGAACTAACTAGACCGTCATCAACGTACAACACTACAAAAACCTTTTTCCCGTTTCGTTCCCTGATGTACAGACAAGGATCAGCCTCACTTACTTTGAAGCCTAATTTTGTCAAAAAAACACCAAAACGCTTGTTCCAACACCTTGGAGCCTGCTTCAGCCCGTACAAACTTCTTTTGAGTTTACACACACGATTCGTGCCATCACTATAGCCTATTGGTTGTTTCATGTATATAACTTCTTCTAACTCACCGTAGAGAAACGCGGTTGAAACATCGAATTGAGCTAAGTGCATGTTTTCACTCGCTGCGACACTTAACAAGGAACGAATTGTGCCTAACTTAGCGACAGGGCTGAAGGTTTGACTAAAGTCAACACCCTGACGCTGACTGAATCCTTTCACCACAAGCCGTGCTTTATACTTGTCAATGGTTCCGTCTGGGTTCGTTTTTACACGGTATACCCACTTATTTGAAATTGCTTTGCATCCTTCTGGCAGGTTTACTAGTTCCCACGTTTGATTTTCTTTCAATGAAGCCATTTCACTGTTCATTGCTTTACGCCAGTAGATACTTTCCTTGCTGCTGACAGCTTCTTCATACGTTTCTGGAGTACTAGTCTCATTAACTAGTTCTCCTACCGACATTACGTAATCGTTGAAACGTTCTGGTTTGTTTATTTTTGAGCGATCTCTTAAGTTCCGAAAGGTAAGCGATTTTGGTACTTCTTTTTCATCATCACTGTTTTCTGATTCGTCATCCTTTTCTTCTGTGTAGTCGTTCTCTCCTTCCGTTGCTTGCTTTCCTTGGTGTTGATCTTCATTTGGTTTCTCGGAGTTCACATCACGAAGAGGTAACTCAATGTGTTCTTCGCACTCAACAAGTTTTTCTTGAAACGTAACGTCTCTGGACAAAATAACCTTTTGTTCTTCTTTCACCCAGATTCTATAACGTTCATCAGCATCACCATCGTAACCTACAAGAAAACCTTTTACCGCTTTCTTATCCATTTTCCTTCGTTTCTGCACTGGGATGTGCGCATAGCACGTAGACCCAATAATACGTAGATGTTTTGTATTGTATTGTATTGTATTTATTTCGTCCTTTTTTCATACATTTAGCACTGTAATACAATGCATATGAAGCGGACACGTCATTTATATATGAATACAAAAGTAAAAGAAATAATAATAGTGAAAATTACATACACTAGGTTAGTAATTAAGCCTTACTTCTTACATCTTATTACACTATACATTTTACATGACATCATTGTTAAAAATAAACTTAGCAATTAATACTTGCAGTGTATTTAGAAACCCTCCAACAAATATGTAATGCTAAAAGCAAGTAATGACATTGATTTACTGTACATCCTGTAACGTTTCTATTTACTTAGTAGTTCATGTATTCCTCTACCGAGTAAAAGCAATGTTGTAATAAATATTTCTGGAGTTCTTTTTTAAATTTAGCAACAGAGTCCTGAGTTTTTATTTCTTTCGGAAGTTTATTGTAAAGCATGATACCCGCTTATTTACATCCTTTTTCATATAATACTGTTCTGTGTTCTACAATAGAAAAGTTTTCTTTGTTTCTTGTGTCATGATCATGTTGCTGTTCTACTCGCGTAAGGATACCTTGTAGGTGTTTCTTTACAAATATCAATAGATTTAAAATATACAAACAGGGTACTGGAAGTATACGAAGTTTTTTAAATATTGGTTTGCAATGATCTTTTGGTTTAGCAGTTGCCATCAATCTTATTATTCGTTTCTGTATCGTAAAGATGACTTTGGCCTTGTGTGTATTTCCCCAAAATATAATACCATATGTTAAATTCGATTGGAATAATCCAAAGTAAATTGTTTTTAAAGTAGACTCTCTTAAAACATTTTTAAGAACTTTAATTGCGAAATATATTTGGTTTAATTTTTTACTAAGCTTAGTTATTTGCACATCCCAAGAAAGATTTTTATCTATCCAAATTCCTAAGAACTTAGTTGAGTTTACATATTCTATTTCATTATTTTGAATTATAATGTTCCTAGGCTGTTTTAACCTTGGCTTCTTGCCTAGCCAAAGCTCGTATGGGCTCACACCTTCCACTGATGATTTTCCTGTTCTATTGAGAACATAAATCGCCGTAGAAACTAACTCAGCCCATATTGCTGAGGGAAATGCAGCTTCTTCATTTGCATACTTGAAAGTTCTTGCCATTTCAACTATTGTTCGTAGGTCACGTTCACTTACACCGTTTTGTTCTGGAGTATACGGCGCTGTTAGTCTTTGTATAACACCTTCTTCACTGAGAACTGCACGAACATCTTCATTATCAAACTCGCATCCATTGTCACTTAGGAACTCTTTGATTACATGTCCCGAAGTTTTAGCGTGAGCTAGCATATGCCTGAGCACCGTTTTTACTTCAGATTTTTCTTTGATAAGATAGCCATAGCGAAACTTTGTATAACTATCTTTGAACACAACTAGATACCGTTTCTTCTGAAACGATTCATCGAACGGTCCGTACACGTCTCCCGACACGAATTCACCTCCTACTTTTGATGCTTGTCTACTGCCAAAAGGTAACCGATGCGATTTACCATAGATGCAGGGTTCACAAATATCACTTTCTAATCGAACACTTACACCTAACTCCTTCTGTAGCATTCTTCTTACATGACGCTTTTCCTGGTGTCCCCACCTTTCATGGTATAACTGCAATAAGGTACTTTCACTCTTTGCAATATTCACTTCTACTGCCTGTTCCGGTACTAACGGTTGTATACTTGCCTTGTACAAGGAGCCACCTATCTTGCGGGACCCGCACAACAACAACACTTCACCGTTTACCAAGTGAACATTCCGTTGCAAGAGACGTAAATTCACTTTTTGAGTTTCGATCTTGGGCTGCTAGTACTGAAAATAAATTTCTATTAATGTTCGGGACATACCAAACATCTTTTAGTGTCACTTCTTTACAATTATTGTTCACAGAGGACAATACACGTATGGTACCTTTTCCGATTGCCACTAATTTCTCTTTTCCGGCTGATTTAATACTACAAGGGCTTTCGAAATGTTCAAAATCAACAAAATGATCTGCACAATTTGTGACATGTTTCGTTGCACCGTTATCTACCCACCATGCAGTTGAGTCTATTTCTACCGAACATGCATCTTCACAAAAAGTTGTAAACGCTACACTTGTTGCTGCGGTATCTACATTTTCACTATTTCCCGTTTTCTTCTTTGCAGGTTTACCGTCTGCGATCCACTTTCTGCACTGCCTAACCCAATGGCCTTTTTGTGAACAGTAATTACACACGTCATTTCCTTTTGGTTTCTTCCCTTTTGCTTTATCACTTCATTTTTGTTTGTTCGCTTTTGCAACTAATGCTTCTTGAACAACTTTGGAACTGTCTGTATTTTTCGCAAAGTTCCTTTCGAACATAAACAGCTGAGTTGTAAGTTCGTCGAATGTCTTATTTTCATCTTTAGTTAGTAGCATCCAACCTGACTGAAAAGTCTCAAACTTACTCGGTAGTATATGTAACGTTTTACACGCGAGCAAAAGATCTGGCAACGTGTTTTCACCTTTTGCTTTTAAACCGTTATTCAGTTCGTTCCACAGACCCTTCAGTTTTGCTATATGGGTAGAAACATCTTCACCTAATGTCCAACTGAACCCGAAAAAATCACTACAGATTTTAAACAGCTGATCTTTGGACGCGGCTTCGAACTGTTGTTTCAACGCTTCCCACATTTCATGAGCAGTCTCTTTGTCCATTATCTTTTGATATACCGAGTCTGTAACTGAATTACTTATCATTGTTTTGGCATAACTGTTCGCTTTTCGATAAATGTCACTATGTTCTTTGAACTGTTTGGTTTGTGCCTCTGTGGCATTCTCACCTGGTGGTTCCGGCTTCACAAGTTTTCCATCAATTACATCTAATGTGTTTTCATGATAATCTAACAAATCACGAATTCTGAGTTTCCACACTGGCCAATCTGTTTCACCGGTCAAGGGTTTAATGTTCTTTGTGAAATCCATCTTGTTGCCGCCAAATACAGGAAGAGGGGGCACTTGTCATGAACCGAAAAACTAGTGCAAGGGGTATTTTTGTTGGTATCACTTCAGTTCAAGATACTGCTATTAATATGTTCAAAAAACTGGGTCGATTTTTTTTTTTTTTTTTTTTTTTTTTTTTTTTTTTTTTTTTTTACACTACAGCACTGCAACTGTTCTAAATTAGGTTAAGTCTCAGACTATTCGAACTAAACAGCACGCACTTCTAACCTATCACTTTAGATGCAGCCTTTCTTCTTAACTGTCCTTGTTTGTTAGATGTAACTTTAACAGCGTTCCTGGTACCCATAACCTAAAGATGTGGCTACATCTTTACTGAGAAATGGAACTGAAACTTCATACAGTCTATTGTATTTATTATTCCACTTCGTGCGTACATCTAAACAAAAACTAAACAAGAAAGAAAAACTAAACACCTCAGCTCATCAAGTCGTTCATTAAAACCATGCTTTTCAGGATGTGTTCTATATTGAGTCCAGGTTACCACAGTAAGTTACCCAACTGAACGTCCTAACATAACCAATTACGAACTTTTACCAAAACACTCATTTCTACACAGACTACAAGATTACTCACTAGGATAATTTTTTTTTTAACAAAACCTATTTGGATTTATTAACATTTCGTCCTTTGCCTTGACATATTTTTTAAGTATTTCAGAACCAGAAAATGTTTGTAGAGCTTATAGTGAACACAAGTATAAAATTACAGTGATTGGCACTGAAAATACAGTAACTGGCACTTATTCTTATAGTGATTGGCACTGTTAGTAATCCGCAACTCAAATGTTTTTCTTTTTATTTATAAAGAACAACATAGTTTTACATTATGTGCCGAAATATAATACTATCAGGTTACTCTTTGACCAATAATTACAAGAAATCACTTAAAGTTTTTTTACAACGTTCTACAAACAATGACATTTAAATTCAGGCAAACCCACCAATGTTTTTATTTATTTATTTATTTATTTATTTATTTTTTTATTATTTATTTATTTATTTTAACTTTAACTTAGTAAATCTTCAAATATGAAAGAAGAGAACGAGGAACAAGAGTCGCACGATTTGTATTGCAGATACTGATATTACTCACGATCATCATAACCTGGTATATCTATATCTTCGCTGTCTTCGTCCAGAAAGTAGCAAATATGGCACACAAAATCATCATCTTGCAGGTCTTCTGGAATATGAATCTTGTGATCTCTAGGAATGCAATATAAATGAAAACTGTTTGTACACAAAGAACGCGTTATCATGTTGTAAGCGTTTAACGGTAGTGCACATTTTCGACATGACTTATTGAAGTTGTTACTGATATTCATTTGGGCACCGAACAATTTTTTCTTTACAGTTTACTCTTGTTTTGAATTCTGAGGAGAAATGCTCCCGGTTCTGGCACTACTCTCATCTATTTCTGGTTCCTCTCTGGCTGTACAATTTTTCGATTCATTTCTGGCTGTACAATCTTTATATCTTATTTTTGTTGGCATTTTCCTTTCCTTTTCTGACTTGCATTCCTCTCTCGTTCTTTTCCGCTTAGATATTTCTTCTTAAATTTGCTTCTTCCGGGTTTCCTTCTTTCTTATCATTTCTTGGTATTTCTCTGAGGTGACAACAAACGGTAGGCGCTCTATATTGCGTTTCCCTTTGCGCTTAGGTGTCTCTGGCTAATGCAGATGATCAAATGACGCACAATTTAAATTGCCAGTTTTCAACTATTTGCTTAAGCACTTTCTGAACACAATGCACTGACTTCATTCTCAAATGTCTACATTTGCAATCCCAGAAAATAATGATGGTCTAACTTTGTTCGAGTAATTTTAATCACGAGTATTTACGTTTGCTTCTTGTTCGTATATGGCGACACCTGATGTTTCTTCTGTTTAATTGACTAACAAGTCCTCTACTAGAATGTTGAAGAACATTTGGATTAATTCCTTTCCCTAATGAATCTGGGTTACTGCTTTGTGCAGATGTTTTGAAATGTCTCCACAAACAATATAAGGTTGACGTTTCCACACTACAATTTTTTTCTGAGTCCTTCTCCACTTTATTGTTTTCCAACTATCGCAACACATCTAGTCTTACCATGTCTGAGAACTGCTCAGCTGTTAAGACAATAGCTTCGTTTGTTTCCAGACAAGAATGTTCAGCAAAAATTGGTGAGGGCGTAGATGTCTTCCTAACGCATTTACTATAGTCCATACTATTTGGGTCAAAGGGAAACAAGCCAAAGGAGGGAAAGCCATTTTTAATAATTGATTGGGAAATATAATTATCCACTACTTCTTTAAGAAGAAAAGCAAAATTCAGCATATTCACATTTCATCGAGATGGTTATGCCTCCAATTTCGAATCACTTTTCTCCACCCCTTCTTTATTGGTCGAAATGCTAAAACATGTGTTGTTTGAAGTACTCGAGTTGCATTTGGATACAAAGCAATAAGTTCTATTTGTAACTCACAGCATTGCGGACTGAACTGGTACGTTAGATGCGTCTTATGTTTATCAACAAAATAAATGATTGGAAATTTAACATTTTGTTGTTTGTACAACACATTAGCAACGTATTCGTAGAATAATCACCTTTTATCCAATCGTTGTTAGCAGGGTGGAAAAAAATCATGATTTTTTTTTAAAAAATCATTTTTGATGATTTTTTTTTTATTTAAAACGATTTTTTTGATTTAAATCAAATCTTTCTCCTCGTATAATACAAGTCGGGAACTAAAGAAAAAGCATTACGAATTAGTATTAAATGCCAATTATGCCATTTAAGTGAAAGTATTGGGGTCCAATTTTGAATTTATCCCCAATCGTTAACCTATATCAATCCCAAATAATGTTTCTTAACAATTCTAAATTATGGCTTTTTTGGTAAATTATAGACTTTCAGCCAAGTATTATCCCTATTTATCCTAGGATCATGGTTCATACCTCCTTCTCTTCAGAATAGAACAGCCTTTAAAACGGTAACATTCACATTTTTCCTATCATGTCCCTGAAGCGGAAAATTTTGAGAGGAGTCGGGATTTTTTTCTGATTTTTTTTTCAAATTTTGATTCCCTCTGGACTCCCCTATGTTAACACACAGATCTCAAAATCAACTGGGAAATACTAAGGGTGTAGTAAATGTGTGTACAAAATTTCAAGCTTCTATCTTGAATAGTAAGGACTGGAAAAATATTTAACAATGAGCTAAGAACATCCCACAATACCCCAGATGACCCAGATGTAATATAAAAATTTCTTATCATGTCCCTGTAGCGGAAAATTTTGAGAGGAGTCGGGATTTTTTTCTGATTTTTTTTTCAAATTTTGATCCCCTCTGGACTCCCCTATGTTAACACACAGATCTCAAAATCAACTGGGAAATACTAAGGGTGTGGTAAATGTGTGTACAAAATTTCAAGCTTCTATCTTGAATAGTAAGGACGGGAAAAATATTTAACAATGAGCTAAGAACATCCCACAATACCCCAGATGACCCAGATGTAATATAAAAATTTCCTCAGACATCCCTATTTATCCTAGAATCATGATTTGTACATTATTCTCTTCAGAAAAAAGCAGAGTTTCAAACGGTACCATTCAAATGTCTCCATCGTGTAGGCTATCTGGGGCTGGAAAATCACGAAAACAGGGATTTTATGTTAAGAAATATCCCTTTTTATTTTACTTTTTACCCCTCTGTACCGCCTCTGTTTAAAGGCAAAGATCTGAAAAATGCTAAGGGTTGCAGTAAATGAGTGTCCAAAATTTCAAACTTCTAGATGCAAAAGTAAGCCCGCGAAAAATAGCCCCAATTTCCCCAGATTCCCGTATAAAACAGGATCTCTGGTAACAGTTTCCTGAGACATCCCTATTTATCGTAAGATCATGGTTCGTACATCATTCTCTTCAAAATAGAACAGCCTTTCAGATGGTACCATTCATATGTCTCCATCTTAGGTGGTAAAATCGCGAAGAAAGCTATTTTTTGTTAAAAATATTCTTTTTTTTTTTTTTTTTTTTTTTACATTTTTCCCTCTGGACCCCCCTGTTTTCACGCAGAGATCTGAAATCATCTGAAAAATACTAAGGGTGCACTGAACGAGTGTGCAGAATTTCAGTCTTCTGAATGCAAAATGTAGGCCCGCCAAAAAAATAATAAAAATAGGCACAACAAAAAATACCTTTTTTAAATTTATGACGTCATCACATCCTATGTCTCGACGCAGAGAGGCGTGAAAGCATATGTAACGTGCTCTACAATGCCTTCAGTCCTGGAAAAACGAAGTAAAAAGCTTTATTGGTACTTTTTTAATCGAATAATGGAGATTTTATTCTATCACCTAAAAATAGGTTATATAATTTAAAAGGTTAAGCGTTAAGCGTTAGCAACACTTATCAAAGTGACACTTTTTTTCCACAAAAGTTACTGATATTTGGCAGGAGCATATTTTTAAGGAAATTGTAACTAGCTTGCGGCACGAAATACATAAATTTTGCCTAAAGTTATAAAATCTAAAAAAATTTCGGAGAGGGGATAGGACACCTAAATACGCCCTATTATCTGGGAACAAATATATAGACGCGCACACAAAAGAATCTTCGTTTTAAATGTCGATGGTGATTTCCCCGTTGGAATAGTTAACGATTTACAATATATTTATAAACCCTATGTTACGAAGAGAAGAAAACAGGATTGCCCTGGTACCCGTTCAAAACGGGATTTTCCATAATCATCCTTTGCATGACACTTGTTTTCATATTATGCTGTACATACTGTACATTTGAGTCTCATTGTATTATGATTATCATCTTCCATAATCGAAATAACAGAACAGAAACGGGACTTTACTTATTTTCACTTTAAATTATTTCGGAATTTGATTTAAATCAACGACTTTTATTAAAAAATCAAGTGATTTAAATCTTGATTTAAATCGTGATTTAAATCAGACTGATTTAAAGGAACCCACCCTCGTTGTTACTATGTCCAACACCCCATTCCTTTGGAACAGACTTTGCCACATCTTTTGGAATATGGACATAAGGGTATACTATCATTGATGGAGTTGTATCATCGTTAACGTTAAATGTAAACATTACTGTTCTTGAATCTTTAACATTAACTTGATAGATGTTTTGGAACCCTTTTCAGCTAGAACACCCCTGTACTCTGCAATTAGAATTTTTTAACGGAATTAGTGTAGATCTTGGTATATCGTACATCTTTGAGGCTGTTTTGATTCCCATGCCTTCTGAAACTGCTTGGAGAGCAACTTCAAGAATTTACTTATAATATTTAAGAGTTCGAATTCATGGCATATTGCAATATTGGATTAGGTCTCTAACCAACAGAAACTACTTCAGTACAAGATATAAAAATTAACATTACCACATCTTGCCGCCTTAAATATAAATTGAATTGATGAGTTCGAAGACCAATCATCTCAACTTTTTGACAAAATTGAGATTCTTGCACGTTCCAGCTCAACTGATGTGGGAAAACCATTTAGGCTGAAAACAAGTTATCTCCTCCCACTGGTTGTAGAAAATATTAAGCATTAAAATTTTTCTTTAGTTTGAAAACATGCCATATCCTGGAAAGACTTGTTTCGATGGCTATGACAGGTTTCCAAACTCAAGGATTCAACTGTAAAAAAAACAAAAACGGATAGTGTTTTGCATCAATAGACAAAACGCCACTTCTTAGAATTTCTGTTGTATGGCTTACTCTACTTGGAAAGTCATAGAAATAACAATCACTACCAATTCTTAGCAGCGTTTGCTTACAAATAGTTTTAAAGACAAGCACCAGTTTATTTATATGCGATTCACTTTAAAAACTTTAGACTTAATTATCTCATAATGAGATTCTGGCGCTTGGTCTTGTGTTATATAACACTATACTAATATGCCATGACTTCTGATTCACGCGATCGAAACTCAGAGCTCAAGTGATCAACTTTTTTCAATTTGATTATTTTTGAATTACAGCGATTGGCACCACAATATACAGTAATTGGCAGGGGTGACATTAACTAGAAAGAGTTAACGTAGGAACACAAGAATTTAGTACATTTGTATTTTCCCTAATTGAAAGCTTTTAAAGTCCTTATAACCATATACAAAATATGAATTCCACAGTAATTGGCAGGGATATGCCAATTACTATCTAGACACATACTTTTTCATACAGTGATTGGCACCCCCATTTTTTCAACAATGGAGATATGGACTACAAGATTGCTTGAAGGGAAAACACATTTTGATAGTTCCTGACCTGCAGTGGCAATAAACCAAAACGTAACATTTAATAAGTCAAAACGATGGTAAATATTCTTTAAACATCCTTAACAAATTCACAAGAAATAAGATCACATTTAATTTTTGGGATATATATCCACCTATTCCATAATCTACTTCACTCTAATACACAAATAGCAAGAAAGAAATTTTATAGAATATAAAAACAAAGACTAGTGTTGCCACCCGTTACTGAATACATTTAAAAAACTGATTTGTTTTCTTATTATTTGAATATTAACTGGAAAAGTGCCAATTACTATCTGGGTGCCAATCACTGTATGGTTTACCCTACAAATTAGTGATGTGAAAGATAATTTTGCACGAAAATTTGCCAATTGAAGATGATGATCGAGTTCATAGAAACAGTTTTAGTTGTCGCTAAACAATATATAGCATTAGATAAACATCCTTTTTCTTAATTCTGATTAAAGTTATTTTTTGATAATAGAAATTTCAACCACCACCTAGAGTGATCCATTCTGAAACACCTGTGATGTCACCACAAGTGGTCTGGTTCAAAAATCTTAAACTTCACTGACAGTGGAAGGTGTTCGGATAGTTATTTATTACGAGCCTTTCGAAAGAAAATTCGTTTTTTGTTTCTACGAGTCTCTTTAGCTGGAATATTGTCTATATTAATTGTAAATATATAATGCTCTAGATCTACAGTTATAGTGTTTGTGCTTTTGTGTAGAGAATATTATTTTGTTGACTGAATATGCCTAATCGATGTGTATTACCCTTTTGTAAGGGAATTTATGACAGCGCTCCGAAGCTTCATGGTTTTACGTTTTCTGATGAAGATAGCCTAAAAACTAAATGTGTGAATGAGAATAAGAGGGAGGCTTTTACATCTTCAATGTATTCTAGGGTGAGTATCACGATACTTTTTTTTTTTAATTTTTTATTTATAGTATTAAATATTGTTATTAAGTGTGTAATATTGCAGTGGCCTCGCTAGGAGTTCAGCTTTGGAGAGTAGGAAAGACTATGGGTGTAGCACTAAAATTTTAATTTTATGTAACTAATCAATTTGTTTATTATTATTATTATTATTATTATTATTATTATTATTATTATTATTATTATTATTATTATTATTATTATTATTATTATTATTATTATTATTATTATCTGTGTTGCCCTCAAGCCAAGATTTGGAGCTGCTTCGTCTCAAAAAGTGTATGTGTTTCTATTGGAAGAGTTCTGTCTCACCTCGTGTGTCGACGCGAAAACTGTATCTTGTTTCGCCTCGTGCGCAACACCTACTAACATTTTAAGTATCACTTTCCTATCAATTTTAGTCGGAGAAATCCCCTTCCCATTATGCGTGTCAACGAATTACCCTTTAACTCACGTAAAACATTGTGGGATAAAAATATAGTAAGTGACAAGATGAAGATATCAAGCTGTTGAATGTTTCTGGTAGCAACTGGCAATGCATTTCAAAATTACAGCAAATGTGTTAAATATATAATTGAATCAGCCTTAAAAAACCTTCTGATTCTAACTAATTTTCTCGCGAAACAAAGTTTCAGGTTAAACGCTCACTATTTTTGAGGATTTTTATTATTACTTCCTTCGCATATCGTGCTATAAATTGATTTTGTTTAGGAAAAATCTCGATAGATCAGTTTTTGTTTTAAACGATGTAATTTTTTACTTATAAGTTCTTGCTTCTACCATAAATACCTTAGATTTATAATTCATGCATCATTGTTTTTACAATGAATCAGCTTATCGAATACCAGAAACAGGCCTCACAGATGCAAAATTCGGAAAATTTTCCCGAAAATATGTTGCATTTTGAGGTGCCTTTAGTGGAACCCCAAGCACTCGTGCCAGAAATAAACGGGACCTCAAAATTATTTCCTGTCTTCAGCGTATAGTTTCATTGGTGTACTGTTTGTTAGTAGATATGAATTTAGAAAAGGGGACAAGTGACTCAGTGGGCTTTGTGGTGGACAAATAAAATAAAATAAAATAAATAATAAAAAATAACACGAAAATGTTAAAGTCATGTTTACTATAACTTCGCTTATCAGTGAAACGACTGGAACTATATCAACCAGTTTTCTCTTTCTGCCCAATATAAATTTTGCAGATTACTTTGAATAATAATATCCATTTTTCACGTTAGCAAAGATCTACGGTTCAAGTTCTTGCTTCAGGAGAGAGAGAGATCCCGAGTTGGATCTCAAAGTCGACCACTTAGACTCGAAATGAAAAAAAAAAAAAAAAAAAAAAAAAAAATGAAATGAAATCTTTATGTTTTACGTCCCATGCTTATGACGTTTAGGCTAAAGGAGACGGTGAATATGAGAAATGAATGAAATGGTGGAATGAAGAAAGTGGGAGGAAACGGGAGAACCCCGAGAAAACCTACGAGCACGGTGTTTGTCCACCTCAAAGCCCACGCGGCACGAGCTGGGATCGAACCAGGGACCCCAAGCACCTGAGGTGAACGCTCTACCACTGAGCCACCGCCCCCCACTTAGACTGGAGTTTTTCCTAGAACCATCAGGCAGGGACAGAATGTACAGGGTGTCTTAAAAGTCCCCTGACATAGGGTAACTCTGTTATTATCAGAAAATGAAATGAAATTTTGGAGTTTTACGTCACACGATTATGTCGGTTAGGCTAAAGGAGACGGTGAAGATGAGAAATTAATGAAATGATGGAATGAAGAAGGTGGGAGGAAACGGGAGAACCCCGAGGAAACCTACGCACACGGTCTTTGTCCACTACAAAGTTCACTTGGCGGGAGCAGAGTTTGAACCCGGGACCCCATGCACCAGAGGTTAACGCTCTACCACTGAGCCACCGCGGCCCAGTTAATACAAAATGTAAGAGGGGAAACCATATCAGAATATGTTGTTTTCAATCTAAAGTTAAGATTTAAAAAAAAAAAAAAAAAATCGGACGACCCGTTTGGGCTGTACACTCTATGTGCCCAATGTTGAATGAAATGCAACGTTGCCATTTACCTGGACCCACAACATAAGTGAATGAAGTTACTTTTTGACATAGGGGCTGGCCATCGACACCTTAGCGTAAAAGATAGTAACTTCATTCACTAATGTTGTGGGTCCAGGTAAATGGGAACGTTGCATTATCATTTAACATTGGGCGCATAAAGAGTGTACAGCCCAAACGGCTCGTCCGATTTAAAAACTTCCTTCACATTAGATTAAAAACATCATATTTGGAGACGGTTTCCCCTCTTACATTTTGTTCTAACTCTGATAATATGAGTTACCCTATGTCAGGGGACTTTTGAGACACCCTGTATAATAAATAGGTTTTGATCGAATTCTTTCCTAAAATATTTTTCTAAATTTCCGACTGTTAATACTTCCAACATAAAATTGCCCTATACATAATATATATATATCTGACATTTTGCTTAAAAATAAATAATTTACATTTACTAATTACTGAGTATACTATGACAAGAACCCAGATTTATGATACTATAACAAGTGAGAATACTTTTATATAGAAGGCATATTAATTCACGTGTGCGAATAATTACGTATATGTAATGGAGACATCACTAGTAAGTGGCGTACCTAATTTTTTACTTATTCCTCCATCCCAGCTCTTTTATGTCCACTTTTTCATGTACTTTTTAACTACAGGATAAACTTGCCACCTTATTTCTGGCTTGCTGGCTTATTAGCCCCTTCTAACTATGCTACTTTAACTAGGCAGAACCTACCTTTAAACAAAACACTCAGATAAAACAAGAATTATTAAATGCTAATCTCAATATTGCGCAAATATACTGACTTGTGTAAATGTTTCTTGCGTCAGTGAATATGAGGTAGGTGCTAAAATGAAAAAATCAGTTAACTGTACTTGGTCTGTTATTTTGCAATACAATTCGAAAAATTATGACTTCTCTTTGTTTACTTAAGAGGGCAGATTACTAAAAATGATACAAAAGCTAACCATTTCTCTTTTTCTCGTTTTTCGTAAGCGAAAAACGTAAATGATATGTAACTTACCACAATAATAGATAGTTATTCTACACCCGAAAATACGAATAGGAAGAATTTTCACTGTTGGCATCTATAGAAATTACAGTGTGGCAGAATATGAATTATCTAAAAATCTAGGTTAAGGCAGTGAAAGAAAAATGAACTCAACGATAATTGATGACTTATTATGTTTTCTTGGCTTCTTGTTAACTACTTTTTAAATAATATTTGTATTTATTTAAAAGGTAGCTACCAAGAAGCCAAGAGAACATGATAAGTAATCAATTACCGCTGAGTTCATTTTTCTATCACTGCCTTAACCTAGATTTTAGGTAATTCATATTCTGGCCACACTGTAATTACAGTAAAAGTTCTTCTGATTCGTATTTTCGGGTGTAGAATAACATTATCTATTATTGTGGTAAGTTACATTTCATTATCTCTTTTCACTTTCGAAAAACGGGCAAAAGAGAAATGGTTAGCTTTTGTATCATTTTTGGTAGTCTGCCCTTTAATTATTTCTCTCTGTTTCCAAACATCTTAGACTTCTTTTGATACTATAAAATGGAACAGGTTTACTGTCAAGAAGATATCTCGTTTTTTAAATATTATTATTATTATTATTATTCACGGAAGCGAACCACTTCTACTGATGGAAGTTGAGTAACATGTATCCTAATATGAACTTCACTACTTCAAGTAGTACCTTCGTTCTTCACCTTGCGTCTCACTTCGGGAAGCCTATCCAATTTGTTTAAAACCTGAATATTTTTACCAGCGTGAAGAATCTTGTCGACGATTATTTCGAAAAAGTCTAATGGCTTTACATCATTCTCAAGAAGTACAGAGTAATAGCTATGGACTATAAATCCTTCTTCCCAAAAATTTTCGCTTACATCATCTACACTGGCATTTGTGAAAAGAAAAAAAAAAAAGTTTATGACAACTACATTGAAATTACCATTAGCAAATATATATCAACTACAAGTACTTCTGGATTGTGAGTTCATCAACTATACAATTATAACTTGATATTAATATTGTTACTGCACAGAATAAACCAAAAAGTTAAACACTACAGAACTAGTACCTAATTTATTTATCCACGCCTCACATAATAGTAGAAGTGCAAAGGCTCGTAAAAGTTTTTCTTGCATGGGTTGTTTGGATGGCAAAGTTTGGGCTGTTTACATTTTAATTTTAATGAACAAATAACAGTACGTTCTATCTTTCATTTTCTCACATGAAAAAACATTTAATTAGTGAAGAAATGTAATTTTGGTTCTGAAGAAAATAAAAAAGAAAGAAAAAATGAACAATGTTCAAGTATCATCAAGAAACTTCAGAAGGTAACACGTTTTAGGAGCTAAAGACACATTTTATGTGAAAGATTAGGCTGAACAAACATATACATCGCATTGATTGAAGATTTTGCAATTGGAGAAGAAAGTTAACAATCGCTATCGCAAAGCTTTCTATTTCAAATATGTTGACACGATATTATAGTCAAGGAAGAAGAAATTACATGAATAATGAAGGCTCACTGTCGTGTTAAACTAGCATAATATCCAAAATGGTCGGTTGTGGCTTGCACTGATTCTTCTAATACAGGTGTGGAAAATCTTCTTAGGTTTGATGTCTACTTTTCACTTTAGAAACCAATGGTGGTCTACTTACCTGTTCGCTAGCACGCTACAGAAAACCATAAAAGAATAACAATGATAGACATAAACAATATGAAAGAAATCACTGCGGAGAACATTTCACGGCTTGCCGATCGACGTATTGGCCACCCCTGTTCTAACAGAATATTTGAAGTTTCTAACAAAATAAGTTAAGTGGTTTCCGAACGCAGAACGAGAAGATGCGTAATCTTATATCAAAGTAAAAATGTTTTTCTATTGTTTCTTTGTGCATGGTATTATTTCCTTGCCTGCATTTTTAATTTAGGCAACTAGAAATACGTATGACACGACGTTTAAATTCTAGTCCTGACATTTGGTTAGGCAACGAGAACGACACCAGTGATATGTTCTGTTACATAACTTGTCATCGCAGGGAAACATAACCCTTTGAGATAACTACGATATTTTGCTATGGGGGCCGTGGGCCCTTACTTCTGAGAATCGAAAGAACATTTCAATTACCACAGACGATATTCTACGGAAGAATGGTGTTTCAGGGGAGTATATTTCCCCTTTCGACAATGACCAATTGCTACGATTGAACTTAAATTAACAAGTATTGTGCATTGTTAAATTGTAGAATCCTCCACAGGAAAACAAATGTGGTAGTTGAACACGAATGGGATTAAAAATTAAAACTTTTCATTTTTACTTACTAAATACATAATATGTAGGCAATTTTCCAACGAAGAATTTGACTATGAAGTCATTGGAAGGTCACCAAAGCCTACACTGATAATTTTCTCCTTTTGAACATTTGAAATGATCTAGATACGCAAAGCATAACCAAATCACTATATGTACACACATGTGTATTGAAATGTACAGATGAAATTTACAAATTTCTTTTTCTACATGCTTAAGGCGGTTGGTACCTCTTCGCTGGGTCGAGTTTTTCCCTATCTAAAAACATTGGAATTTTTTTCGCGTTTTTCTCAGCAAGCAATGAACAAATCCTTACAAAAATTTGCACGGAGTCAGGTCGATAATAAAGGATTCGTTATATGAGCTTATAATTTTACTAAAAGCCTCCAATTAAGTTATTCATTCCCCCCTTTTTTTCATGTGAAGATTTGCAACAACGCATTCACGACACTGCGTTCTCTCTTCTAGCAGGTTGCGGCGAGTAACTGAGGGTTACTTTGAAGTTTGAACATTGTCCACAGCTGTGAGGGAACCCTTTAGAACAATGACATATTTATGGCAGTTCAGTGAGGAGGCGTTGGAGTATGTTTTCTTTGCTGAAAGCAGAAAAAAATAAGCACAACGAGAACAGATCCATTCTTCTTTACATTAGCTTTTGCCCCCGTCAAGTATAGACAGTTACAAGCAATTAGAAGCGAACTCTCTCTATTGAATAAAGATACTTTTAATGTATACGAAAGTGAATTGCACTTTATTATTATTATTATTATTATTATTATTATTATTATTATTATTATTATTATTATTATTATTATTATTATTATTATTATTATTATTATTATTATTACATTTTTCAAAACTTAAAGAGACATACCTTTCTTGACTCCAGTGCCCATTCTATCTATATATGAGGTATTTATAATAAACTTCTATACTGGTAAAAGAAAAACTTCTTTTATAGTGACGTACTGTATCTTCTAAGAGAACTACCAGTATTTGTATTTTATTTATTATATTTCAATTTAAAACAAAGTGTATGGTTTGTAACAACGAATAGTGCTCAAAATAGTACCTATTAGCAGTCAACTTTATATTTAGATCAAACCTAATAATGGACAACAACACCAATATATATTGTATACATTTATTGGATCAAAAGATCCAATATATTTCAGACAAAACTTTTCTTGTAGGCCTTATATCTCGAGAACTACATATAGCGTACCCAAACTATGACTTAACTTAGTATGATGTGCTTATTGCGTAAAAAATACAAAAACTCGATTTAAGGACCGTTCAAAAGTTTTGTGGGCCCTGATCCACAAAATTCAATATATTACATTCAATCAAAAATTTTCTTGTACGCCTCACGAAAATTCGATTTAGGAGCCGTTGCTAACTTTTGTGGCCCCTGATCCAAAAACTAATTATTTGGCAAAATCAAAAACTTTTTTATGCACTTTTTGGATCATTTTTAAAATTCTTAGCCACGATCGCTATCTTTTGATCCATTTTTGGGATTATTCCTAAAATTCTTGTTTTTATATATTTTTTATATTTATATACAAGGTGATACAAAGAAAATTTAGGAAAGCAATTGATCTGATTGAAGATTTGTTTAAATCTATTTTATAGAATCTTTTAGATTTGTTTAATATATTCCTGTTAACTGCAGATTTTTTAAAAAAGATCTCTTTTTAATCTATATTTGTATTCTTTCTTTACTCACTCATGAAGTATATCTATAACTTTTGTCAATTTTTTAAAGTTGCTTCTTAGATAAGTTTCGAGAGTTGTCCGCAAAATTTCGTTAGCATCTTATTTGAACTACTTTTTAAAATGGAATGTGTACGTTTAGAGAACTTGTGGTTTGATCTTACAATGTACATAGTATAATATAACAAAAAATAGTTTTTATGTACTGTAACGCTGTAATCTCACTTTAATTTGCCGTAGTATATTTTTCTTTCTTCTTCTTTTTTTTTTCGTGAAAGTAATATTTGAAACCGAATTATTTCTTTTAAAATTTATGCATGAAATGAAAATTGTTTTTTTAAAAGAACTATGACATATTCATTGTATAAATAAATGTGAAATGTTAGTGTTTTGTTTGATTTATTTGTATTGATTGAAGTCAATACTTCGAGTGTAGCTTTGGCCACTTATCAACGAAATTAAAAAGTCGTAGACCAGTATAATTTAAGCAAGTTACTTGCTTGATTTCAGACATAATTTGGGAGGGGAAGAGTAGAAATTTTACTAATAACATTTTTTTATTTGTTCAGTTTTTTTTTTTTTTTTTTTTTTTTATGTATAGCGTAGCCTTGTGAATTTTGTTTACCTTTTTTTCAATGTAGAAACTTGCCTAGGGATTTTGGAGTATGCTCATAGATATTTAAATTGTGAATAGTGCTTCGGTGATATTTAGCATTTTGATTATACTGCTTGTTTATTATTTTTCTAATAACTTTATTTACATAATGTTGTGGCTTGATGTAACAAAGTATTCCATCACATATTTTTATACTCATACGGTAATGCTTTAGTTTAATATGTATGACATTGACAAATTGGTGTACTTCAACAAAAAAGCCCTATATTTTAAAATGAAGCATGAAAAAATAATGCATAAAATTAAAATTATTCTGTTAATATGTGTTGTACTATTTATATATATGTTGTAGGTATAGATGAAATTTCGCGTTCACCATCTGGAAAATAAATATTTCTTATTTAGAATGCGTAAGTTACAAGGTTATTATTAGCAGGTAACACTAATAAGTCCCTATTCCCTGTTACCAAGAAATAAGTTCCTTTTCATATTTCGAAAAGTAATAACCAAGAAAAGACGTTACCAAGAAAATGACGTTTGTATCTACATTAACAGTACATATTTCATTATGTATAGACGTTTTGTTGTGTAGTAAAAGAATTTCTGATATTACACTTCACTTTCTTCTACAAATGTGCTCTGTTAGAAGGGTAATGTGTGGTCGGTTCTTCAGTTTCTCAGTTGCCTCACGATACTGAAACAACACCGAGGAATAGAATTCGACAGCATTCTCGCTAAGAACACATTTGTGTAACAAAAAAAAAAAAAAAAAGTTATTTCTAAATTTCCTTCGTATGTAGTAAAAATGAAATTATTATTATTTAGCATAAACATTCTATACTACTATTCACAGTTTCAAATACATATACACAGGCTGGTAGCCAGCCCAAAAATGTAGGGGGGGCGACTAAAGTTAGGGGGGCCCGATCCAACCATATCATAATTTATCACCATATTATAGTTCATTTGCAAGCCTACCGTGAAAAGTTTAGGGGGGCCAGAACCCCTAGACCCTCCTCGATACTGACCTGCATATACATATATATAATTATTCCAAAATGCTATCTCCACTGGTTTACCTTTTACCGTGAGGTTACAAAAGTCAAAGAGCGCTGGTGTTTTCAATGTGAAAACCCCACTGGTGTCGGCAGCGCGGCCAGTCTCCGGTCAGGGAAACACCGGCAAGGAGGAACCGATGTGGTGACCACAAATTTTAACTAAGTTACTAGTGCCAAGCTGCACTGATATTCCTTGCTCGTTACAATCTCTTATGCCAAGAATTTCCTATTATTATTATTATTATTATTATTATTATTATTATTATTATTATTATTATTATTATTATTATTATTATTATTATTATTATTATTATTATTATTATTATCACACAGGAAATTTGAAAATGAAATGAAATCTGTAAGTTTTACGTCCCACAGTTATGCCGGTTAGGCTAAAGGAGACGGTGATGATAAGTAATGAATGAAATGGTGGAATGAAGAAAGTGGGAGGAAACAGGAGAACCCCGAGAAAACCCATGCACACGGTGTTTGTCCACACAATGTTCACTTAGTGCGAGCTGGGATCAAACCAAGGACCCCATGCACCTGAGATGAACGCTCTACCATTGAGCCACCGCGGCCCGCACACAGGAAATTTATTTGCTATCACAATCGTCTGCTAATTTATATGTGTAAGACTGAAATACATGAGATGCAAGAGGCATCTTGCTACGTTTGAAAGTAACCATAAACACTCCGAATAAAACTAGACGAATATACTAAAAGCAATAGGTTTAGCAAAGAAAATAAAGAGTGCCCTCTCCTTCTCAGTGCCATAAATCTGTCCTCGAAAAAGACGAGAGGGCTATAAAATTTCATTCCACAGATGTGATGTGGACAGAGTTTAAAAACCTGTTTTAAATGGCCAGCCCGAATTTCTCTCACGCTGCTAACACAAACAGGGAGAAACAGAGATTGCACTGTTGCAAATCTTCACATTAAAAAAAGGGGGGGAATGAATAACTTAACTGGAGGCTTTTAGTAAAATTATAAGCTCATATAACGAATCCTTTATTATCGACCTAACTCTATGCAAATTTTTGTAAGGATTTGTTTATTGCTTGCTGAGAAAAACACGAAAAAAGTTCCAATGTTATTAGATAGGGGAAAACTCCACTCAGCGAAGAGGTAGCAACCGCCTTAATTCTAATATAAATCACAGAAGGTATTTATTTTTCCATGCGCATATTTTGAATTTTTTTCAGTATTCGATATTCTGATAAGAGGAAGAGTGGACCATCTCCTAATGAATACGTTCTTTTACACTCAATTAGTCTCATTAGGCTAAACTTGAATTTTTAGCATCTAGAAATAGAAATATAAGGAAATAGACATATATTCAAGATATTGTGAGACTTGGCAATCTCAGCAATGGAAAGAGAGTTAGGCAAAAGGGAAAATTTCGAATTCATACATAGATAAAAATTTTGCGTTTCTAGCTAGCAAAAATTACTATGCTGCTGATATAAATTAAGTACACACTTTGTACATGTATGTTTGTGTAAAGTATTAACTGTAAGATATGCTCTACCCAAACAACATGGAACAGTCAAGGAGGCTGTTCTTCTGTACAACTGCGGATGCCTTTCAGGGAACTGCTTAATGCTCCACAACATGAATGACGAACGTATCAAGATTTATCCTGAAACGTCCAGTAGACGAATGAACGTTCGCTCATTTTGCTTTTATACATAGAACTGATTTTTCATTTTTTTTTTCTTTTCTTTCTTTCTAACATAAGAATCGTTGTTGAACTTCCATTATAAAAATCATGGCTGCCTTTTCAGAAGTCATTTCTAATCCTCGAATTAACTAAATACAAGTTTCCTTCGAATCTACCGCTGAACCTTCTGCAAAAGAATATGTGCTGCTCTTTAGGAATCGTT
Source organism: Thermobia domestica (assembly GCF_964235325.1). Taxonomy (NCBI): domain Eukaryota; kingdom Metazoa; phylum Arthropoda; class Insecta; order Zygentoma; family Lepismatidae; genus Thermobia; species Thermobia domestica. The sequence continues at coordinate 209,130,752 of NC_137457.1, read as the reverse complement.
TTTGAGCATCTAGTTAATTAGCAAAGATCTATCATGAATCGTTGTTGAATCAGTGGTGACACTTCAGAACAGTCTTTTTAACATAGATCTTGCATCTGTGTCAATATTTTTTTTATTTAGTTATGCTTTAAACAAAACAAAACAAAAAAAGTTAGTTAATTAATTATACTGGATGTTTCTTGCTTTTTCCCTGCAAGAGTATTTCGGATTGGTTCACTATTTCGGAAATGTTATGAAATAACATGAAAACTTGTTAACTTACACGCGACCTTTACCTTTCTGATTAAAGAATGCCTTGAGCGCACGGCCTGATTTACTCTTTGTTTAAAAAAATCTGTACGCATATATTAGGAAAACGGCCATGTGAGGATATCTTTTCATGTTATATAACCTGTTAACATTAGGTTAATCGCATATCCGGATATTCACAAAACATATATATCTTGAATATCAATTCTGATTCACAACTTCGAGAAATTCGTTATATTCAGGCAGAATTTACACGAGAACATATACACAGATGAGAATCATCATATGAGAATATACATTAATGTACAATAAAGCAATGTAATCATTATAAAGCCTTCAAAATATATAAAGTAACGGTTTTATTTGTAATCAGTGGAGTATAAACATCCCACCAGAAACTACAAGATATTACTCTTGAAATAGAGAACTTAATAAAAGAAACTTTACTATCAAAAAGGAAAAAATAAAAAAATTAAAAAAATTAAAAAGAATAAAAAAAATAAGCATATGTATTTTATTTTACGAAACATTGTTTGAAATAATAACTTAAATAATATATAACAAACCAAATTCCAAATTTAAAGGAGGATGACAAAAAATATTTTAAAAAGTGGTGCATCTTGTATTTAAGTTCAACGTTACATTAAAGTAATTTTACCGAACATTTCAAGAACACTAACACTGCAAAACTTTTCACTGTTAGATAATAAATGAAGCTTCTGATAACCTCAATATTTAAGACATCCGACAACTCTGGCTGCAGAAACAAAAGTGAGATTGGATTCTATCCTCTCCCAATAGTTGAAATTGATTGATTCATTCATTCACTAATTGTAATTTAACATTGTTTCCAGCACCAAGGCTAAATAAGACTGGACTTACTACTTCAAGTAGGACCGCTCGGGGTTTGTAGTAAAAGCAATTACCAGCGTGAGAATCAAAATCCGTGTTCATGTGCACAAAGCACACGCTGATACTCAACGGAGCACGTATAATTATCATTTTCAGTACTATTACACATCTTTACATATGCTGCCATGCCCTTGGCCTTTGCAAACGGTTGATAGAATCATTGTCGCCTAGCGTACATTTTATTCGAGTGACATATACCTTGGGCCTATCGTTAATTGTTCGCAGTCTGTGTTCTTTTGAGTAAGTTAGCTGCGAAGTTATGCTTTTGTAATTCTTGTTCTTAACTTTTAATTTATTCAATATCAGTAACGAAAGGTTTTAAACAGAGTAATGCATTCGACTGTAATTAGACTTCTTTTAACATTTTCTTTGGTTCAAAAAATGTTCCTCCGCTTAGAATCGGTATCGTTAACATGCCTGTAAAGTAGATTACACTTTTTATCGACACAAATAGGAAAAAGTTCCCCAAAACATCGCCACAAATAAGTTTTTGCCAACTTGTAGACCCGGTGCTGGGAAATTACTGGATTTTCTCGTAATTGTAGTATATTTACAGGGATTCCAGACAAATGGTTGATCGTGAGTTTAGTAACTGTTCTATCTGGAAGGCCCCTGACGGCACAGAAGACCGTAACATGATGTATGTACAAACGTTGTATGTATACATGTCTATACCAGGGTGTCTGCTGAGTTTCAATTTCAAAATTCCAGTATATTCAGTATAACTATCACCAAAATTCTAGTACCTGTTACAATGATTTTTTTTTTTAAACTTCTTTAGTAATAATCAAACTCTTGATGATTTCAGGTTTGTAACTGTTTTACTATCAAATTAATATTTTATTTTTAATAAATTTAGTTAGCCTTGATGTCTTTGAAATACAAATGACTAGGTATATGTAGCTGCTCATGAAAGCGCTGAAATCTTTACACAAACAATGTGTCAGATTCATACTTTTGAATCGCAAAGAGGTCCTCCTGTTACAGGACAACGCTAAACCCAACGTGGCTAGGATGACCCGGGACACCATTCTACGAATTGGATGGGAAACACTATTGCATCCGCCATACTCCCCGGACATTGTACCGTCCGATTATCAGCTGTTCCATTCCTTGGACAATCACTTTAGAGGTCGTCAATTCAAATCCCTAAGAGGTGCAAAATGCATTTGATACCTTCTTCCCTTCGCGGCCCATCAAGTTCTATCGCGATGGAATCCATGGCCTTCCAGAACATTGACAGAAGGTCGTCGATGCTGATGAGGATTATTTTTGAAGATCTACTTACGTCTTAGGTAACATACCGATGTTCGAAGGTAGTGGGTGAAAAAGCGATAGAACTTTCTTAGTTACTTTATACATAGATAAATATAGATATATTGGTAGATATTGATATCAATTATTTGCGAGAAACTAAAGAAAACACATCACACAATTTAGAAAGACGAGTAAGTACTTTCACTAAAGCCTTTAACAGGGAGAGGAAGGTGTGAAGAAAAAAAGCAGAAGAAAAGAAATATTAGAAAGAAGGAACATAACGCCCACGTCCACGTTCACAGCATCATCTTGGTATGCGTTGTCTCACAATAGTATAGCCCGAAAAAAGGTAGAAAAGTTTTGGTATTAGAAAATAAAGATAATGGGACGAGTGGGTCGTTAAGAATACAGGAGAGCGAAGGAATAATAAATAATTGGAAAACTATATATTAATGAAGAAATTAACGAACAAAAATGCTGTGCTCATCAAATTATTATTCCTATCTCACAAAGCGTCCACCCGACTTTGTGAGAACAATTGGCGAGCTAACTGAAATAATAAGTAGCGACCTCCGGTCTAGAAAGCCAGCATAAACGGCGAGGGTAGAAGATGTGCTGATCACACATCACTCCAAAGGCATGAGTGTCACACGGCGGTTAATAGACCTTCGTACTCTAAGAGCTGCTACGCCAGTGTTTAGCTTTTAGTTTTTAATAAAAGCAATATAATACTGGGAGAAAATGAGAAATAATACAAAATGAGAAGTTTGCAGAAAAAAATGCATCAGAAACGAAGTGAGTGTAAGAGAGAGATGGGATATTATATATGATTATATATAATTATCAGGATATTATATATGATTATTAGGGAGCGGTTTGCAGAAAGATGTGTCTTTTCAACTCTTTCTGAGGGATATGGAAGAGTATGGGACAAGGATTTGAAAAATACTTACACAAGAGTGGTCAAAAATGAAATGAAATCTCTGAGGTTTACGTCCCACAGTTATGCCGGCTAGGCTAAAGAAGACGGTGATGATGAGAAATAAATGAAATGGTGGAATGAAGAAAGTGGAAGGAAACGGAAGAACTCCGAGGAAACCCACGCACACGGTGTTTGTCCACCACAAAGTTCACTTGGCGGGAGCTGGGATTGAACCCGGGACCCCATGCACTAGAGGTGAACATTCTACCACTTAGCCACCGCGGCCCCAAGGAGTGGTCAAATGTACCGTCATGAAGGGTTGTGAATTTTGAGATAGGTAAATGAGAATTAAGCACTGAGGGAATATTGTTGATTGTTGATGTGAGCTAATAGAAAAGTCAGATTTTCGCCAACACGAAAGATACCATTACATGGTCATATTGTACTTCTTCACGTACCAAAACAGCTTTCACAAACATAAAGTAGTGACTTACTTCATAAGCATTTAAGAACGTGTTACCTTGGCAAGGATTTAGAAAAGAAATTTTCACAATTTAGAAAGGAATTCTTTTACGTTTAGATTTTTTTTACGGTTATAATTTTTATTACAATTTTATGCTTCTTCGATCACAACGCAGACAATTAAACTGCTTGACATTTTACACGAATCAACAGGATCATACCTTGTAGCACATTGCCGATTAGGTACTGTTTATACTGTTTGTTTGTGAATAATATACAATTTTTTAAGTTCTAGCAAGGATGGGGTTAAGCTATCAGTCACAGATTTCAATGTGTAGATATCACCTATAATGAAATTAATAAATAACTGAATCAAACAAAGTATCTAAAATAATAAGAAAAAAAAGATACATTACTCATATTATTTCATGTGCTTTAAATAAGACTAAGAGCAGAACAATGATAGAATAACACACTTTGAAGGAAGTCAATAAAAATAATAGTTATTTGATTGTAGTTTTACATTCTTTGTCAGCAGTACGCTGTGTGAGATGTGAATCTAAAATTATAATTGCAAATGCACACACTTGTTCATGGATAGTCACACATTCAAGTTACGGTTAGAGTTAACTAGTGCATGGCGAATTTATGTAAGACACACAGAATATTCAACTATGTACATTTAAATTTTTCGACCAAGGCCATGTTACAGAGAGTAAAGCTGCTAATGATTTTTGAAAAAACTACTTGATTTCTCTCTTTTTTTCTAGGATTTTTTCCCCAGATTTCGCTTGGCTACAGCAAGCAACAATATTAGCATCATTCTTATTATTTTCATTGCAGAAAAGCTTTCAACGTTATTCTATAAAACTTACACATAATAAGATAAAAATGTGAACAGACTTCAGGTTGCAGAAGTCATGCAGATGTAATGCAGCATATAATTCTGCTTAATACACATTAAATGTATATTGTACTTTGCTGGTACTACAACAGCTGACATAACAATGCGTCGAGTACTTGATTTTAAAAAGGATGCAACAATACAATGGTATAAACTGTTTTCTTTATACTAAATATGGTTAAATGAAATCAATATAGGTCAACACAAATAAGTTGTATTTTAAGTTATTTCATGAAATTCGAGATGGGAACATATAACTCTTATTTATAAACAGCATCACGTATCTAGGTACATAATACAACGATCTTCGAGATCATTGTATAAGGGAGGTGTTACACTTAACTTGCTGAAATACCTGTTCTTCTCACGGTGAGAGAGCTTATGGAAATATTTGCACCACATTCTCCCTTTAGGAGAAATTTTAAACTTCTCTACCCATTTAGGATACGTTCGTTAATCAAAGTGGTGAATGAAACATAGCTACGAAATATGTTCCAAAAACCAGTTCAGAAATTTCACGAATCTTCCCGTGATGCAATTACAAACAACAGACATCAGTTTCCAAGAGGAGAAAAATGTTATGGTAAATGTTTCTATTAAAAAATAAATGAAACAGGAATTTTAAAATACGCTGGGACACATATTCACTTATTTTTAATGAGGAATTATTTGCCAAATTTCATCTCTCTAACTTAAAGGATACTCTATTCTGGGCAAAACATTTGAATCCCCTTTACCTTTCTTAGCACAAATATTATATATATATATATATAAAAAAAAAAAAAAAAAAAACCTTTCTTATTCATTGGTCTCGTTATAAACGGAGTATTCTATCCAAATCTCACGTTTCTAGATACATTACATGGCTTGGAGTTTCAGTGAATTACTTTCACCCCTCACATATAATCAAGCATATTGACCCCTTCCAAGACTGGAATTTCCCAAAACGCTGAAATACGTGTTTCCCTTATTTTTAATTAAGAGTTTATATAACGAATTTCAGATCTCCAACTTGTGCGAATCCTTACATTAAGCGCTTTCTGAATACATAAAAGGGAATATTAATTATGTGAAATTTTCCTCCTTACCCTCTTTAGAAGCGGAATTTTCGCAGACATTGGAATACGAATGTAATAATTTTTATTTAAGAGTTTATATACTGACTTTTATAAAGCTAACTTAAACAAATTTTCACAATAGGCACTTTCTTAAGAATGAAAGGAACATTTGCATCTATGGTAATGATCACCTTTTCCCTTAAGGAGTGGAATTTTCAAAAAAGCTGAAGCATATGTCCCATTATTTGTATTTAACAGTTTATATACTGAATTTCACGTCTCTAGCTTAAACCTATCTCCAAATTCAGCAGTTGTGAATAAATAAAAAGAAATGTTTCCCTTTTCCGCCTTAGGAGCAAAATTTTTGAAAACGCAGAAAAACAGATTCTCTTATTTTTAATTAAGAGTTTATATACCGAATTTTATATCTTCAACTTAAGTGAATCCTCACATTCGACACTTTATGTATAAATAAAGGGAAATTTCAATATGATTGATTTTACGCTCTTTCTCCCCCTTTGCAGCTGAATGATTAGAAACGCTGAAATACGTGTTTCTTCATTTTTAATTAAAAGTCTATATATCGAGTTTCAGCAGAGTTCCTACTGATCTGGAGAAATCTATTTCCCTGACCTTTGGCAGGAAATTCCCTGACTTTCATGACAGGCGTCGGATGACGTTGACATATAAATAAGGAATAAATAACGATGAATATTTATATATGAGAACACTTGTTCTATATAGACAAATAATAATCAATTGCTCATACGTACATACCACTTACCTCCCATAAAAATCTGAGTAACGTCCCACCCTGTGATCATTATTGATTGGCTAAGCTGAAATTGGTGTACAATTAATATATGTTAGAAATAATATATTTTATAAACTTTCTCTGACTTTCCCTGCATTCAAGTCTTTTCCCCTGAGTTTCCCTGACTTCCCTGACCAGTAAGAACCCTGTTCAGATCTCCAACTTAGGCCAATTCTCACATTCAGCAATTTCTGATTAAACAAGGGGAAATTTGAGTATTTTGTAAGTGTCCCCTTTCCTCGCTTTGGAGCAAAATTTTCAAGAATGCTTAAACACGTGTCTCCTATTTTTAATGAAGAATTTATATGCCGTTTTATCTCTCTAACGCCAGGGATTCATGACATTATATTATTAAGAGAAATTTTGACTCCCCCCTTAGAATAGGATTGCCAGAATTCCCTCCTTATCCGTTACTTTCTTAACAAAAGGAGTATCTTCTCAATTTTTTTTTTAACCTATAGTAGTATAGCCTTGACGATGATGAATTACCTACTTCTACTCTTTTATATAATACCTTACTGAGCGCAGGGAACACATTTACAATAATAATAATTAATGACTCATCTATAATGTTCCTTCAATGTGCATTTTATAGCCTATATTTCAATTGCACAAGTGGGAAATCTTCGTCATGACAGAGAGCTTAAATTGTTTCTATGTAGATCTTATGCAATTAACAACGGTACGTAGTAAACAAACACACCAACAAATAAAAAATTATTGTGTCGTATGACTTATTCACAACCAGTTATTTATCTTATTTGTTATGAGCTCTTAACCTGTTAATACACGGAAACACTATTTTTTCTCTTCTTTAAATTTTGTAAGAGTCACTCGATACTATCTTCATGTATCAACCTTCCATTCCCCGTACTAACCATCAACAGATAATCACTTCAAATTTCTAGATGTACAATGTTGGGAGATCGAACACTACTGAAAATGAGCAAATTTGTAATTAATCTATTAAAACATTTAACTATTAAATTAATTAATTATTTTTTCAAGAGTTCTTTAATTGAAAATTGTTAAAAAAAATTCGCTGACGAATAGAAAATTAATCGTTCTTTTTTAAATCAAAATGTATATGATATAGATATTCTACAACTATTGTTTACGGCGTATTTCAAACGCTCCATTAGGGTTTCCGTAGCAGTAATTTGAGGGTTATCCAAAGTAAATATTTTGACCTTAATTTGCCTCGAAGTCTCTGTCAGTGTTCTGGAGCTCCTCCGTGGCTAAGCGGTTAGCGTACGCGCCTTCGGCGTGGGAGACCCGGGTTCGATTCCCGGCGGGAGCTCATGTGGTTCGGATTCCACGTTAATCAGTAGGTCCACGTCTCATATAGCCTCGCTGCTGAAAGGAACGCTAAACTAAAAAATTAATCAATCAATCTGTCAGTGTTCTCTATCTCCAAATAGTACTTCGTTTGACTCGCCGAAGTCTTCCAAAACACAAAAGTTTTCTGGTAGTCATAACCTGTTTTAGATGACGGCGTTGTTCAAGATTCACTCCCTCTTTAATATTTTGTCAGTTTCGTTGCAGTGCAACAGTCACTTTTTAGAAAATTGTTTAAAATGTCAAACTGCTATTTCTGGTAAAGAACATTATTGTCGCTTGCTAAAAACATAAAACGATAGAGGAAGGGATAAGACGTGTCAAATTTATTGATGTTGAGGGTGTCTGGTATATTCTCCATATTATCGTTTAATGAAGATTGAGCGTGAATTACTAATCATGAGCAGTGATACTTAGCATAATTTGCTAATTAAGAATTAATAATTATGGAAGACAATATTATTGATATCATAGTGGAATAGTACACAGAGCATAACTAAATATACATATACTGAATTCAAAGGGTAATAAATAATAATATTTTATTTCCTTACACCAATTTCCTATTTTATTTTATTACGATGTTTCATTGAATTTATAGAAAACTATAACGCAAAACTTGATTACTGAAATAACTTTTAATTTACAAACCCAATACGCTGCGGTTTGAGTATATAACTAGAGCGACAAAGAGGTAAAACAAATTGACTTGAAACATGATGAATTAGGATTTCACACTTACGTATACAAACTTCGCTGCAGCATTCTCAGCTCCTCTACAATTGTAATTGCAAAGGACAAGAGGAGACTGTCAAATTTTTGATTTGTTTAGCGGATGATGTTTCAAGAGGTCTAAGAATGAGCATTAAGAATGAAATGATGCCGTTACGTGAAGCACTGTGTATATTGTTTTTCAACTGCCCTCTTTAAATCGATCGCGCGACTGTTCATAGTATCTTCACGTACACAATTTTGAATATTTTGTAGCTTGCTTTAAAATAGAAATTTCTCTTTCTTTGTACTGTTTTTGTTTTGAGAATACTTTCCTTAACTTATAAGTGAAAATTGGATTTGCAAACTTATTATTTGAATCTGATTTTCATAAAAATAAAAAGATAAACTTTTCCTTTTTAAATTAATATAAATTTACATTTCATAAATATAAATTTACTTTTTAAATTAATATAATTTCACCTTTCCGGGATTCTTCACTAATCTTTTCTAATATATGTATTATATGTAGTTTATAAACTTTTCTCTTTAATTGTCTCAATTGAAAAGAAAAAAAGGCACAAACACTTGGAGAATAAATACACTAAAACCAGAATAATGGACTTGTGAAGGACTAGTTGTTGATCGATTTCACGAAAAAACATCCAATGTGTTACTAAACTAAACTTTGTGGGACTTTCTATTGGAGCACTAGCTATCCTGGTTGCCTGTGATTACTAGATTAAGCTGAGAATGTGGTATGGTACTGATTTGGTACAATCTTTCTACTTCAGTCTCTGTAGAGATGTGTATCTACTTGAAGATTTTGGAGCAGTTATGAAGCATTTGCATTTGGACTTCGTTTTTGATGACAAAAGGGTCTTTCCTAGTAAGATGGTGAAATCGGCTCTTGATCCAAATTGGGTCGCTATTGACCCAAAAGTTTACCCCTTGACCTAAAACTACCTAAAAAAAAAAAAAAAATGACCTCCTACCCCCTCCCCTTACCGAATTATCGTATCATACATGCTCAAAATTGAATATTTTAAAATTTTGGTGGGGTTGGTTGAAAGAGTTTGAAAGTTTCACAGGTTGTAGATACTATCTAGATGTAAATGTGCAATTATTTTCATAACCATCGATGAGCATTTTCTTTGTGTTTTTGCGTATTGAAAACTTCAAAAAATTGTAGATTTTTTTGAGGTGGGGGGGCGTCGCTGACTTTTTGGTTAAAAATTTGTTATACCCTTAGCTACAACATATATTTTTTGTGGGGCCTGAAAGTGATGGCAACATTGTCAAAAGGAAATAAAACTGACAACAAACGTGTGTTTTGCACAGTTTTTCCACCATTTTAGGGCGCTCAAGGTGAGGACCCCTTCAAACAATCCGTTGCCAGAGTTCACAATTTTCCTTTTTCTTGCGTCCCTTTTGCTTCTGCCGTTCTTCGGCGCATTTTGTTTCAGACATTCTGTGTACCATATTTACCAGTTTATCTCCTTTGTTTTGATTTTTCTTGGTGATGTACGCTGTATTTCGTTTCTTCATTTACGAGCACATACACCTTATTCGAGCAAGATTAAGCGCACTGATTTTGGCTGTTTTGAGGCAAAACTTTTCTAAGTCCAACTTCGGCTATCTTCGTAAATAGTTAGTCACAGATCCCAGGTTCGAGTCCATCCAACCTTCGTAATCGGGAAAATGTCTGCAGATCTTTTTGTTCTTCTTTTAGGTTTAATACGACATGTCGAAATATTATTAAGTGTAGAAAAAAACAACATTGATTGAAATGCTTAATTATACAATATTTCGAAAATATGTATACATGTGAGCACATGCTGGCTTTTGTCATTTACGTTTCTTTTACGAATTTTCGAATGCCATCCAGTGCGCAATACTTTTCCATTTGAATTTTTTCCGTTGATCCTTGCTTTCCGGAATCACTCACTTATCACGAGCACCTCAAACAATGAGCCTCCGTGGTACACACACTACGTGATAGAAATCTTCAACTCCGAACTATTTCTGAAAAAGTAACCTAGAGTTAGACTTTACTTCGTCGTAACGAAAGAAATTGAACTTATAGTTTGACGTGTCATGATTCGTGACCCCTTTGTTGTATGAGTATGGGATAAACGTTACAATTCGTTATTTCTTAGGAGGATTCAAATACCGCCCAATTTGACATACATTTTTATTTGAAAGTTTTCGCTGTCTTTCCTTTTACTGGAAATACGTATTTTTCTTTTACGTATGGAAACATAAATGATAAAGCCAGCATATGTTCACATGTATACATAATTTCGAAATATTGTATCGTTAAGTTTTTCAATCAATGTTACTTCTTTTCTACACTTAATAACATTTCAACACGTCTTATTATACTTAAAAGAAAAATGCAACTGCACAATTTCTCCCGATTGCAAAAGTTGACTTAGGTTAACAACATACGTTCCTCCTTGTTCTTCAAAGATATACGTGTTAGTTGGTAATCGCAACATCCACAGTACCTCTCGAATTACTTTGTATTCACTTATAGTGCTGATACCGCCTTCAGAAGAATCCTTACTTAATTGAGGAAATTCCTTCAGCTTTGAATTTGCTAGAATTTTTTCTTCGACCTTTAGTAGCTCACGTTGTTTTTCTTTTGAGTTTTCGGCCTCTAATGCATATTCTCTACAAGAAGGTAACACACTATAATAAAATATAGAAGATACTATGACACTACTTATCTTCTATGACTATCAGAAGTTAATATTTCAATACATTCTATTCTGATTCGCTAAACCTGATTATGAGCTGTGTACAATAACTGGACAAAGTTATATATCCAAGTGCGATTGACACTAAAATCTAACAAGGGACGTTCGGGAGAAAGAACTCGCCTGCAGAGGAACTAAGCATGCCATTTGAAAGACCAATTCATGCTGATTACAACAAGCTAATAAAATTCCTGTACGGTTGAAACCTTTTGGACAGGTTCAACGTTAAATGCATAATTTGCACACTATTTATACAACCATTTGATTAGTATGGATTCCGACCAATCAAAGATTATGGACGAGATTAGTACATACTATGAAACTTCTCCATCCGAACGTTACGATGTACTAACAAAACAATCAAATAAAGTTCGTGTCTATGCTAATGAGTCAGTTCCGATCACCACGATATATTGGATTGTTTCAGTTTGCGTTTCACAAGGCAAGTTACCGAACAAATTATATACCTTTTGAATCACCTGTCAAATTTTCTTTTCGCTTCGGTTATGCGAACTGCTCCTTTGACGGATGCATCGCAATTGCACATATAAAATTTCATGGTACAAGGAAATCTTTTGCCTTCGTGATTTCTTCATAGAACAGAAGAATAACAGTGATCATTATCATCTCTAACTTATCATTATTGTAAACAGTACAATGACTAATTTTAACTAACAAACCTGTTAGTTATTTCAAAATAGATTTTTTTGTTACCTCCGATAGATTTCTATTCGTATGTCAATATTTGTTGCTAATGATGATGTACTTAACGCGTTTAAATGCGCATATACTAATTTTTTTATATTAACTTTCAAGTTGAATCTTTCGAACAGTTCTCAACCGTACAGGAATTTTATTAGCGTGTTGTAATCATCATTAGTTGGTCCCTCAAATGGCATGTTTAGTTTCTCTACAGGCGAGTGCTTTCTCCCGAACTTCCCTTGTAAGATACACTGAAAAAATTATTTGTTATGTCTAGAGTCCGGACTTTTATGTAATATCAACCCCCTAAATATGTACATAAATATATAACAAAAATAACTTAAAATGTAAGAAATATGTAATATTATATAAGAATATGTAATATTACATATGTTACATATTTATGAAAACGTAATATTAACACGCATATGAGTATGCAATATTTAAACGAATTATGAAAATAAAAAGAAAAATCTACTACACTTTATCCTGCTTAATGCAAGTCCCCCAATGAAGTGAAATGCTTGAATAGCTGAGACAGCCATACGTCACTGACGTGACTGATTGCACGATAATGAAAATCAGACGCGAATGAAGGAAGATGTGAATCGGCTAGAGAGAAACAGAAAAGCCCCGAGAAAAGCAATGCATACGGCATTTATACGTCAGAAATCTCATGTGGTGTGGTGTGGTCCCGTTTCAAATCTAGAACCTTTTACACTAAATGCGCATCCGTCACCACGGCCCAATCTTGAAATGAATTATACGCAATATACAAATTTAAATACTAAAAGCAACTTAAGACGAAATGTATTGTTTTATATATATTTATTTCATGCAGGGAAAAGCAGTCCTATATCTTTTAAACAACACCAGCTTCACTAAGATTGAAGAATATTTTCACTAATGAACATTTTTAATTTGAAATAAAGTACTTATAAAAGATGTGCCTGCAGTTCAACTGTGTGTTGTTGCACATTGGTTTACAAGGTACATTTCCAAATGATCAGAAGTAAAATTTTGTCGGCGATCGGATAAAATATTCTTGTATGCAGAGAATGATCTCTTCACATCACATGAGGCAACAGGAGCGAGTATTTCAACAGGGGGATGTAGTTGGGGGAAATATCTTCAGGGGGGATTCTTGTTTCACCACTGAGAATCTCACACACTGTCAATAGGCTGTCGTAACCCGGGTTTCTTTCTAGCAGTACATTTAGTTTCTTTCGAACTTTTTCTTCTACATCTCCACACACACCTTGCAGCAGTCTCTTTGCATCCTCTATGATTTCCATGGATTCCGGAAGAGGCCGCCCAACAGTCTCTAGCTTTTTAATGCTTATAGGTAGCCATCCAAAATTGCTGTCTATGTATGCGATATCACACGCTACTTTTGAGTCATTAAACAGTTTGAGCAATGCCAACTGACACAGCAGACTCCGATGAAAATGAATGAACAACAGGCTTAAGTTTTTGAAAATGTTCATTGTGGAAATGTACTGCCTGTATCCAAGTGCCCCATCGCTTTAGCACAGGCTCCGGAGGAAGTGGCACGTCTGGCAGTTGATCACTGTAAACTTGAACACGTTGTGGAGCCTTAACAAACATTTTTTTTCGTGGAAGAAACTAGTTGATTTACTTCGCAAAAGTTGTCTCTCACCTCTTCAGCAACACGCTGAAGAGCATGGGCCATACAGGTGAAATGAATTAAGTGAGGGTAAAAAAACTGTAAGTGCTCTAGCCGCTTTTAACATGTACGCTGCACTGTCTGTACAGAGAACAAGGACTTTTTCTTCCTGTACTCCTCCCGGCCACAACACTTTAAGACCATCGTTTACAAAGCGAGTAATCGTGGAATGATTCGTGCGTTCCAGCAATTTACTCGCAATAAGATAGGATTTAGATGGAGAATCTTCACTTAACTTTCCAATCACTAAATTTGCTACATAACGTCCCAAAACATCTGTTGTTTCGTCCACAGAAATCCAAATATATGAACTACCTATTTCTGCCCTAATGGTATCTATAGCTTCTCTATAACAAACTTCGAGATAACACTTTCGAAGAGTGGATTCGTCAGGAATTCGACGCCCGCTGTACTTCTCCAGAAAAGCACGGTATTTTGGCACTTGAACTTTGTTTCAAGGAATGTTTGCTGCTATCATTGCTTGGCACAAGTCTTTGAAAAACTCACTTACTGAAGTATCTTGATGCATTTGTGTCAAGAGTACTTGTTTTCTTGCAGTTCGAAAATTTTTATTTCTTGCATGGAGTGCACTTCGTACATGTTCTGAGATTTCATGTTACTTGCCACGGTTACCTTATCGCATATTTATCTATCTATGACAGCGTGTTCGTTGCCACGCACCTGCATCTAGATTTCACCTTGAGGGGGTGGAAGTAATTTACCTCTGTTGTTTTTTCTTGTCTGGAAAACTCACTCTATAACACTCTATAACTCACTCAGTTTCTTATAACAGCGAAACACACTTCCTTCCACAATTTCTTCTTTATATATATTTTTTCTTTAATGCTGGGCGTTTCTCTATTTTCTCAATTATTTTTTCATAGTTTTTATCACTAATTAAAGACATGCTAGTCACTAATCAAAGAATGTATTAGTTTTCATTGCGAACACTTCTTTTCACGCGCTACACACGGAACGAACTGTTACGTGAAAAAACTTGTAGAAAACATTTATTTTTTACCTTTCTACTTGGAGATATCTCGGCAACTTTTCTGTTGCCGTCGTCTCAGTGAACGGACTCCCATAAGATTCAATGCATTTTTAGATGTTGCGCAACTATTCCGTCGCCAAAGGCCTACCGCTCACTGGCAACAAAACAGTTGCGCAGCTATCTCGTCGCTGTCGCCTGCAGTCAGCAACTTCACGGGGACAAAATAGTTTTGTTGCCATACCCTCGCTCACTGGCGACGGCAACAGAAAAGTTGCCTAGCATTTGATATCACAATTTACATAATCGGCAACCGGAACAGTTCACATAGTCGCTGGTTTCGGGCATTTTTAAGAACTACGGCCCATTCCAATGGTTAAATAAATAAATTTAAATAAATGAAATAAGACCTGCTTGGACAAATTTCAAAGTCCTCCTTTTCTACTAATTTCAAGACGCTCAATCCAATGGAACTATTTTCTTAACATGTCCATCTATGGGGTCTCGAGAAAAATAATCTCAAAATTGGATGGATTGAGCGTCCTCAAATTAGTATGAAAGGTCTATTAGACATGTACCCTATCGTAGGCACCTTTACCATTTGCATGAGAGGTTTTTTTTTGTTTTTTTTTTTTATCGATTCACACTTGGAATTAGCGTGCACAGGTTTTCGGGCATGTTAACGGTTCAAGTTCAAACAAGTCATGAGTGGAACTAACAATGCGGAACTAAATAATTTGAAGAGATTAACAACGAGGGCGGGGGATGGACTCAGATGACATATATAACATTATTATAACAAGATCTTCTAAAATGTTCTTGCAATTTTTAGAAGTAATGGGGCCATGGCTCTCCAGCAAATTATCCAAATTATGCCAATGCTATCAATGCGTCAACAGGGACGTAATTTCAGACTTCGCTTGACAGGGGCAAGAGCACCACCTACATAAGACTTTCACGTTTTGTACTAGTATATTAGTAGACGATCGATTAAAGTATATATATTCCTTGAACTCTTGGGCGCAATTGCCCCTTCCTGCCCCCCTAAATGATGTCCCTGAGCGTCAATAAGTGACAAAATTAACAGCATTTTGTAAGCTAATACAAACGGGAACAATTATTCTAATCGAAAGATAACAATAATAACGAAAATATAAAACGACTGGAAATAACTAACAGAACGAAACTAACAAAAGCGGCAATCCGACAACACTGTACCGTAACTGTACTCTCACTGTCAGATGTTCTACGTATAGCCATAAAATAAAAATTGGCTTTCTTCGTTCTTCCCGCGTATTCTTCACGTTTTAAAATCGGCCATTTTATACTGTACAGTTTTCCTTTTTATATTTGAAATGGAAAGAAAATTAAGAATGATAATTTTATCTGTATTTTTTTCTAGTTGTGGGAAATTAATGAAAGTAGTAGTGTGTAGTATTACAGCGATATGTCATTATCGAATAATATACCTACCTGTGTTGTTTTTTCTTGGCTGGAAACCTCATTCTAGTTTCTTATAACAGCGAAACACACTTCCTTCCACAATTTCTTCTTTATATACAGCAGTGGCGTATTTAGGGGGGTGGCTTCCGGGCTTAAGCCCCCCCCGAAATCTTACTTAGTATAGTAAAGTAAATGAAATATCTTGCAGAATTTTCACATTTCCAGGCAAAGCCCCCCCCAAATTTGGCAAAGTCCCTCCCGAAACAAAATCGTAAATACGCCACTGATATACAGTATATTTCTTCTTTAACGCTGGGCGTTTCTCTATTTTCTCAATTAATTTTTCATAGTTTTTATCACTAATTAAAGACATGCTAGTCTCTAATCAAAGAATGTATTAGTTTCCATTGCGAACACTTCTTTTCACGCGCTACACACGGAACGAACTGTTACGTGAAAAAACTTGTAGAAAACATTTATTTTTTTACTTTTCTACTTGGAGATACCTCGGCAACTTTTCTGTTGCCGTCGCCTCAGTGAGCGGACTCCCATAAGACTTAATGCATTTTTAGATGTTGCGCAACTGTTTTGTCGCCGAGCTGTTGCCCTGCTTGGCGACATCTCGGCAACTTTTCTGTCGCCGTCGCCTCAGTGAGCGGACTCCCATAAAACTCAATGCATTTAGCCAGAGCAACAAGATAGTTGCCCGACAAAATGTTGCCAGTGAGCGGTAGGCCAAACTGTTGCCCTGCTGTCGCCCTGCTTAGCGACACCTCGGCAACTATTCTGTCGCCGTCGCCTCAACGGCGGACAGAGCGGACTCCCATAGAATAGAATAGAATATTTTGTCATTGAGCTTTACAAGCAATAGACAACGTCCGAATGAAATATACATACATATATATATATATATATATATATATATATATATATATATATATATATATATATATATATATATATATATATATATATATATAGACCTATATATATGGTTTGGGTACAAAACCTCGCGGCGACAACCTCGCGGACCAAAACCTCGCCTGGCCAAAACCTCGCCTCCCGAAACCTCGCGGCCCAAAATCTCGCCGGGCCGAAACCTCGCCTGGCCAAAACCTCGCCGCCCAAAACCTCGCGGGACAAAATCTCGCCGGGCCAAAACCTCGGCGCCCAAAACCTCGTGGGGCCAAAACCTCGCCTGGCCAAAACCTCGCGGGGCCAAAATCTCGCCGGGCCAAAACCTCGCCTTGCCAAAACCTCGCGCCCCAAAATATCGCCATACCCAAAATCTCGCCTGACCAAAATGTAAATGTTCCAACAGATGATAAGGATGACGGTATAAAAGATGCTGTTTCAGAAAAAGTATCACGGGTATTTGACCAAGTCCCGCGATACCATATGAAAATTCTATTTCTGTATTAGATGATTTCAATGTGAAGATAGGACGACAGGATGTTTTTAAACTGGTTATAGGGAAAGAAAGTCTGCATAAGGAAAGCTCTGACAACTAACGGGGTTAGTTTCGTGAACTTTGGAGCATCCAAAAACTTAAAATTTCAACAAAAATCTAATAATATTTATGAAAATATGAAATAATATATGAGTTTTTACGACGTCCCTTGATTATGTCCTGTAGGTTAAAGTAGACGTAGATGACCAGGATGAAGGAAATGATCGAATAAAGAAAGTGGGAGGAAACGGGAATAACCCGGGAAAGCCCATGCACACGATGTTTTTTGTATCTTCTTCTTCTTCTTCTTCTTCTTCTTCTTCTTCTTATTATTATTATTATTATTATTATTATTATTATTATTATTATTATTATTATTATTATTATTATTATTTGTAATGTGGAATTGCATATTAAGAAACTCATTGGGTAAATTTTAAAGAAAAGTTTCATTCGCGATGAGGTTTTGGCCACGCGAGGTTTTGGGTGGCGAGGTTTTGGCCCGGCGAGATTTTGGGCGGCGAGATTTTGTCCCGCGAGGTTTTGGGCGGCGAGGTTATGGCCACGCGAGGTTTTGGCCCGGCGAGATTTTGTCCCGCGAGGTTTTGGGCGGCGAGGTTTTGGCCACGCGAGGTTTCGGCCCGGCGAGATTTTGTCCCGCGAGGTTTTGGCCGGCGATGTTTCGGCCGCGAGATTTTGTCCGTATCCCTATATATATATATATATATATATATATATATATATATATATATATATATATAAAATAATCATTACATACAGACAATCAGTTATTGGTTAATATTATTATGATCAACCTAATAATATTTGAAATAAAGTGATACTGCAAACTAGGACACAATGACTTGACATTCACTAAACTCTTGAATCGAGTAAAATGGATTCGTTATTAACCAGTCATATAACTTTTTCTTAAAAACCTTAAATGGCAGCTGTTGTATGGAGGATGCTAGTTTATTAAATAGCTTTGGTCCTATAACTAAATAACTATTTTTGATCTTCGATAATCTAGTGAAGGGTATATCAATTTTCTTACACAATCTAGTATTATATGTATGTACTTCATCTCTGAGTGTCATATTTCCCAGGTTTTGCTTAGTGTAAAGTAGCACTTGATAAATATACACATTAACTACTGTCATTATCTTAAGCCTGATAAATAGAGGTTTGCAGTGTTCTTTATCATGTGTTCCAACAATAATCCTGATGGCTTTCTTTTGCAAAACTAGAACATCATGTGCTTGGCTACTGTTACCCCAAAGCAAAATCCCATATCCAATTATGCTGTGAAAAAATGCAAAATATGAATTCCTCAGATACTCATAAGGAACTGTATCTTTCAATTTTCTTAACAGAAAGAGCACTAGGGAGAGCTTTGTACATACATATTTGAGATGTTGTTCCCAGGTTAGTTGGCTGTCTATACGTATACCAAGAAATTTAACCTCAGATACATCATAGTTTCCTCTATCATTGCAGTGATTGAGACTAAAGGTTACTTTTTTTGTTTTATCTTGATTTAGCACAAAACCATTTCTTTTAAGCCAGGTCGCTGCTTCTCTTAATGCAGCTTGAGCTTCTATATACACTTCTTCAAAGCTTGTATTTAAGTTAAGTAGGGTAGTGTCATCCGCATATAGAATTGATGTATAGTATTTAGAGGCAAATCATTTATCATTATTAAAAATAGTACCGGACCCAGAACAGAACCCTGCGGTACCCCATATTTCAATTCTAAGATGTTTGGATGCATGTTGTTAACACTGACTATCTGTTTACGTTCCTTTAAATAGGATTTTACAAAGTTTAAACTGCTACTGTGGAATCCGTAATACGCTAACTTATCACATAGAATTTTATGATCTACACAATCAAATGCTTTACTTAAATCGCAGAATGTAGCTAGAACAAAACCCTTATTTTCAAAAACTCAATGCATTTAGCCAGAGCAACAAAATAGTTGCCCGACAAAATGTTGCCAGTGAGCGGTAGACCTAAGGCAACAGCTTGGCGAAGGAACAGTTGGGCAACATCTAAAATTCATTGAGTCTTATGGGAGTCCGCTCACTGCGGCGACGGCGACAGAAAAGTTGCCGAGGTACGTCCAAGCAGGGAGAGATAAAAAAAAAAGATGTTTTCTACAAGTTTTTTCACATAACAGTTCGCTCCGTGTGTAGAATATAAAAAAAGTGTTCGCAATGGAAGCTAATGCATGTATGTCTTTAATTAGTGATAAAGACAATGAAAAAATTATGAAATAGAGAAACACCCAGCGTTATATTTAAAAAAAAGTTAGCAAGAATATTCAGATAGGGCCTATAAATTGAAAGAAGAAATTGCAGGAGGAAGTGTGTTTCGCTATTGTAAGAAACTGGAATGAACTTCCCAGCCAAAAAATAATAAAAAATAAAATAAAATAAAATAAAATAAAATAAAATAAAATAAAATAAAATAAAATAAAATAAAATATAAAAATAATAATAACACGGTATTTACACAGGAGTCTATTACATTTTGAAATGAAACCTTGGAGTTTTGTTCCACGGTTATGCCGGGTAGGCTAAAGGAGATGGCGACGATGAGAATAAATGAAATGGCAAGAGAAGAAAATGGGAAAACCCATCCACACGGTTTTTGTCGACCAGAAGCTCCACTTAGCGCGAGCTGTGATCGAACCAGGGATCCCATGCACCAGAAGTGAACGCTTTACCACCGAAACCTATTAGATTTTAAATCTGATATCATAGTACAACTAAATGGACCAATATCATTAGGCGTCTAATTATTATTAACGCTTATATTACAGGTAAATCATTCTAATACACACATAGTACATGCTTACCTTAATGTCACTATTAGCCTTTCTTCAGGTGGTATAGCTAGTCTGAAGTTTGTGTTTATCTTTGTTATTGCTGGTGCTACTAGAGACAACAGTTCCTCAAAGGTAATCACATTCATTCTACAGTAGCTAAAGAACTTCGAGGGATAATTGCGTAAATCACAATATAGCGTGTAAACGTTTTCCTTCAGCAATCTCTCATTGTGTACCTATATAGGATGTACCCAGTATTTCTTTTTTTCTTCTTTTCTTCCTTCTTCAATTCAACATTAGCGCACAAACAATAGCACATTCTTCGAAGTCCATCGTACTGTGTCCAATCCCGCCAAATTGTGATATCAAATGCCCGGCTACTTTTCTGTTGCCGTCGCCAGTGAGCGAGGGTACAAAACTGTTTTGTCGCCGTGAAGTTGCTGACTGTAGGCGACAGCGACATGATAGTTACGCAACTGTTTTGTCGCCAGTGAGCGGTAGGCCTAAAAGCTAAGGTTTGTGCTGAAATGTAACATTAGTTTTGTGATTACCTAATGTGGATTAATTTCTTGTAAGCGTAATGGAGTTTTCAACTACGTCAAAGGGCAAACCCCTTTTACTGCACGAAGGATTTCAGTACGACTCGCAGAGAAAGAACATTGAATTGACAACATGGGTATGCATATATATTTTAGTATGTTTTCTCTTTGTACAGTTTACAGTCTTTCACTTCTTGCATGTCGGCCTTTTTCGACTCCTGGACGTCAGGTTGTCAGGTTGTATTTTATATACATGCTCTGCGAATCGCACTTATAGTTGCAGAATACTTCGATTATTTTAGACAATTAAATTGGCTGTTTTAGTATTGTTCGCATTTTCTCGGCTATTTTAAACAAGTTCAAATTTAGTAGCAGAAGAACTTGATATTAATTGTTCGTTTTTTTTTTTTTTTTTAATTATGGCAGTGTCTATTGAGTTGCTTTTTTTGATCGTTTGAACTTCTTACTGATGGTTACTAAATGTATTTGATACTTTGATACACTTGATTAAATCCGCCTGTAGGCTTGGCCGAAAGGTATTTTTATCATTGTCGTCATAACCATAGACTTTACAACCAGGGTCCCTTCTCTTTACTTTGCGGGGGGTGGGGGTGGAGTCGCTACACTGTAATCAGAAGTGAAATATATTATTAAATAAAAATTAGTACACAACGCACACAAAAATCTGCAAATGGACAATGTAACTCCAGTTGCGAGTTTTTTTTTTTTTTTTCGTGCCTTTATTATTGGTATGCAACCTCCGTAGACTCTTTCTGCTGTTATTGCTTTCAAATGTTATGTTTAAATGTATATTTAAGTCTTTTTAAAGGTCAGTGTTTTCATGCTTCTTATTGTGGTCTCATTTTCAGCTGTGTGTGAACAGAAAGAAATCTACGTGTCCGGGTTCAGTTAGGACAGTAGGTGAAATTGCTACAGTGCAGTATGACCACACATGCATTCCGGACGTGGGGGGCTTGCAAGATACGAAAGCGCCTAGCAAGAGGGCACGGGAAGAAATCCTAACGCCTGTGTGTATGATCTTCCAAGAGGAAATGGCTGTACCGATAAATCAGGGATTGGATCTGGTCACTGCAATTCCTTTGTACAGCAATAGAAAAGGTAATCTGAACAAAACGAGAAGGGAATCTTTGGGTATCAATCAGGGCACACCTATACCAAGCAATATATGTTTTCCAGATGATTTACTCCTGTTTGAAGATGGCACTTCGTTTTTGCAGTATGATAAGTTGGAAGACGGGCAACGCATTCTTTGTTTTGCATACGAGGGTCTCCGAGAAGCACTGTGGAACAGTGAACAGTAGTTTTTCGATGAAACTTCTTTTAAGATTTGCCCCAAACACTTTGCACAGCTGTACACGGTACATGCAGACATCGGGAGCGTACATGAGACTACGTCAGTTGTACCTGTTCTGTATGCTTTGCTGCCAGATAAAATGGAGGTCACCTATATTATAGGTCACCTATATTATAATAATCAACTGTTCTTTTTTCTTAAAGTTTGGGTTGGAGAGAAGTACCCAAAAGTGTGCAAATTAGATTTTGAAATTGCAGCAACGAGTGCACTTCACGCTACATTCCCACACGCTGAAATATCATGTTGTAACTTCCACTTCGCCGAGAGCGTATAGAGAAAAGTGGAAACTCTTGGTTTTGTAGAAGACTACATTAACAACGAGGAGGTGCGTCGACATATCCGAATGTGTGCTGCATTGGCACTAATACCCAGGGGTGTAGCCAAGGGGGGGCCCATCGGGGCCCGGCCCCCCTAAATGATTTCCTGGCCCCCCCAAATGACCAGCTTTTAAAACATCATAGTAAAATTATCTCGCTTCATTCATTTAAAAGTAACAAAGTCTATTGATAATTAATAATTTATGGTAAAATTTATGGAGAAATATTGTTTTTCCATACCGATCGAAAAATAGTATAGTATCTATTTCTTATACCGATCAAAAAATAGAATACTTTTTTGTGACAGCAGATTACCCAATTTACTGCGATTTATATTTGACAATTTGAAGACAAACGTTTTAACAAGGTACTACAAATACAGCCATAAAACAAAGGTACTAAACTGATTTGTAAGTACAGTATATTTTATATGCTTTAACAAGTGTTTTAAAAGATATAGAGGATGGAAAATTTGGTGAGAAACAATGCTTTTATTCAGTTTGGATTTCATTCGCTCTCTCTCTTATTTCTACTTAGTGTAAGATAATATTTTTTTTTAGTCACGAATAATAAATAAATATTTTTGTCAGGAAACCATAAAGAAATTAAGTGAAATTTCAAAGAAAATCAATCTTGTGTAGATATGTTCTGTATACAAGGTCTTAAATTTAAATATAAAGGTAACCAAGAAGAGTTATCTTGCTTTTTCACCCACCACCTTCGAACATCGATATGTCACCTAACCTGGAAAATCAAAAATAGCCCCCATCAGCATCGACGACCTTCTGAAAACGTTCTGGAAGGCCATGCAATCCATCGTGGTAGAACTTGGTGGGCCGTAAAACGAAGAAAGTATCAGGTGCATTTTGGACTTTTACTAGGGATTTGAACTGGCGTCCTCTAAAGTGGTTGTCCAAAGAATGGAACAGGTGATAATCGGACGGTGCAATACCCGGGGAATATAGTTGTTGCAATATTGTTTCCCATCCAAGGCGGAAAATGGTGTCCTGAGTCATCCTAGCCACGTGGGACTTAGCGTTGTCCCGTAAACGAGAACCCATTTGCAATTCAGAAGTGATGGCTCCAGAGTTTTGAGTTTTTGTTGAGCACAGCTCAACTGCTGACACTACACAGTTGCATTGATACTCTGACCAGCTGGTAGCAGTTCCCGATGCACGATGCACCAAACACACAGAAGGACCTTCTGGTAGAGTGCTGGTTTCGGCTGTTTTGAAATCGGTTCATGGGATGCTAACCAATGATGACGGCACCGTGGAGCTTCGTATAGGACACACTTTTTATCACATGTCAACGCCCTGTCCAGAAATGGCTCCGAAACAGTAAATAAACACAGGCGACTGCCGCATTGCCTTCTGGCCCGGAGTCAAAATATGATAGACCCATCGACCCAACTTGTAGTGCTTCACAAGTTGATGGATGTGCTGCCGAATGGTTTCTCCACACACTGAATTGTAGTCCCAGTTCCTCTTTGTACATGTGTTGGTCTTCTGGCACATGTTGTTTTCGGGTGTTTCGTCATCGTCCTTAAACTTGTTAAACCATCGCTGCAATGTCCGCGTCGTCACGACACCCTCACCAAAGGCCTGGCATATCGTCTGTCCCGCTACAGCGGCGTTTGACCTCCATTGGAACTCGTTCAGCATACATGCTCTTATGACGCCCTGTGGATGTCCCATGTTCCCTCTATCTTTACGCAAGTTTACGGTGTGTCTGAATTGCCACAACCAGGTAGTATGTTGGATATACCTACACCAACAACTGACGTTCGCCTTATCTCCACTCGCATTCAACTCACGGTGTGAGGTCCAATTGAACACAGACCTCCACGAAAAGGGACAGAACTTTCTTGGTTACCTTTATAATAATGCACAAAAGTATAGCGTTTGGTCCCAGGCAGTAGTTCTTGATTGAGCATAATAAAAACTATCTTGAATATAATTTATGGATATTAATAATAATAATAATAATAATAATAATAATAATAATAATAATAATAATAATAATAATAATAATAATAATAATAATAATAATAAACTTAAATAGTGTTTTTAGTCTTCCAGAAGGAAACCAAAATTTTCCTTTCTTTCAGGCCTCAAAAACACTAGCAGCAACACATTTTTTTTGGCTTTGTACATTGTAGCTGGCCCCCCCTCAAAAACGACGGGCCCCCCTAACACAAACCTGCTGGCTACACCCCTGCTAATACCCCTAGAGTATATTGATAGCTGGCTACTTATTATGGAGGACTGCCCACCTAGGACCAAGGTTGAAGCGTTTAATGATTATTTTGTCGGACAGTGGCTAGAAAATCCTACCATTAAAAGAAGTACTTGGAACTGCAGTGCTGAGAGACACAGAACCAACAACGTAGTGGAAGGATGGAACCACAAATTGAACGCTACAATATCTAAACGTTCACCGTACATACTTACTTTGGTAAAGGTGCTGAAGGAAGACGCTAAATTGAGTTTCCATGCCTTTACGAGACACCAAGTGCAAGGTATATCGCAAAAGAGAAGGAAAGTATCTTCCATAAAGCTTGACGAAAGAATACAACGAATTCTCGAGAATCTGAGAAGAGGTTGTGATTTTAAAAAATGTATCAGAAGTTTGAGTTACGTACAAAAGTTGGAATAGTTGATTAAGAAGAAAAGGGACATGCTGTTGGATTTTGTAAATAATTAATGTTTATAATCATTATGACGTGCGACGCGCAAGTGACAAGGTTTCTATTGGAACCACCTAGAAGTATGGATCGAATGTGATGTAAAGATAAATCATTGCGTTTCTTCCATGCTTTCAGACGGCAAAATGAGCGCTCGAATTACTGAAGAATTTCAATTGTTTGTGTAGATTTGCAAGAATACTCCTTTCATCAGAATCTTGTTTTGTTTCTTGTATTTTGTGCGAGTTTTGTGAGTTTTGTGACACGCATAAATGTAACAAGCTTCCTATTTCTTAAATCAGAAATTTGTTTTGTTTCTTGTGTTTCAGATTATTGCCTTGCTTTGAAAATTGCTTGGGAAATTACTCCCACCCTCTCAACGTCAAATTTAGATGCAGGTGCGTGGCAACGGACACGCTACCATAGACAGATAAATATGCGATAAGGTAACCGTGGCAAGTAATACGAAATTCCAATAGTGGCAAGTAACACCGTGCAAGTAACACGCAAACGAAGTGACTGACGAATAATAATTTATTTTATCAAGTTCTAATGTTAATATTCTAAATGGTTACTATGTTGTAAATTTCTGAATATGATTGTGATGTCATCAATAGAGAAGAGACGTCTCAATTGACGTTTAGCACATAATTTGAATACTATCATACTGAGTACAGTTACACATCCCCAGAGGAAATTTTTAGAAGAAATGGTGACATGGAATTCAGAAATTCATATTATGTCTCTTTTAACATTTCAAGCAGTTGTCGAATTATGCGTGGAAAGTATGTGATAGGCCTACCTATTCCATTAGAAATTTCTGCGTGGATCACAATTCCATAAAATTGGTAACGTTATAGCTGAGTATAAAGGATTACATTTTATTAATAACTTAGCTTACCACCGGATTTCCGCTAGACAATTCATCTTTTATTTGACCAATGACCAAAAGTAAAGCAGTTCAGCTAGAAGTAATAAATAATAACTGTCGATCTAGACATTACATAATATCTTAGTACTTCACAGAAGCTCACAAATTTCTAGGAAAAACATTTTAAGTTCTGAATTTGAATATGTATTTAAGAATAATATGCGGATAGCTATTAAGTTCTTTCAAGTACTTATTTGCTTATTCTCATCTCCCTAACTGATTTGTGGTTTTTTGAAAGTTGCTCTCTGCAAAATGCTTTGTAATGTACAGTTTATAATTTCACAACTCTATCATCAACCAAATGTTTTCTTTAAGACCGTCAAGTTGGAAACATTCTGAAACTTATTTAGAAACAACTTTCTGAATTTCATCCCTGATTTTCTGAAACTACGGTTTTTCTACATCTCACGTTGTCTGTGAAATTCTTATTAGCATTTATTGCTCTACATATTTACAATTATATCTTTTATGTCTGTATGAAATCTCCTATGCTTTATATATTCGATCACAAAGGTGACCACTCTTTCAGTAGGTTTAAATCATTCCTCAGTTAATGTAAGAGACATGAGCTTTTGTTTTCATAATTTTATTTACTATGAACTAATAGAATGGAATTGCACTGTTGAGAATTGCTATACCGATCAACTTTCCTAACGTACACATAACAAAATCAAACCTAGCATACTGCAAGTGACACCCTGCTTGCTCTTCTTACGCTCAAGACAAAATGTGCCGTCTGTTACTAATAATGCATTCGGCGAATTCAGAGCCTCTTACCTATCATGTACTTGCTACCTAGCGCTTACTCAAGAGATGCACCATGTTGGAAAGACTACAAGGTGGATGCAATGCGGTGCTAAATTCTTGTTGCTCTGACTATGACGTCATGTAAGTCGCAAATGGACTTTTGACAAGTGCTTGCTCGCTAGTATCTCACACGCGAACTTAGCTTGCATTTGTAATCTTCAACGGAGTGAAAATTTTGATACAAACAGTAATTATATAAACGTAATATAATCAATGCTTAAGCTAAGTGAATTCAAAGGAAGATATTTACAATAGCAAAAGAAACAGCAATATCAGTTTATATTAAACAACTTTGAAGGTTGAACAAGCCAATATTGCTCACTATATTTTTCTCCTTTTCCTTTCTTTCCTTTTCTTTTTAACTTATGAAGTAATACATTTGAGTATGTATAAGCCTGAATAGTCTAAAATGCAATTTGACGTTAATGCACTTTATGATTATATATTTATATATGCTCAAGTATGTTTTCGTAACAAGTTGATCGGTTTCGATTTATTATTATTATTATTATTATTATTATTATTATTATTATTATTATTATTATTATTTTGCTTGAAAGAGAATTCTTTACAGATGGTCCCATATTCATTTTGAGAATATCTCAGAGGTGAATTCATGACTTTCGTAAATAGAGGTGCACATACGTATATTTTCGTTATGCTTGCGCAGTTTTTTTTTTTAATAAAAAAAAAGAGGTTGTTCCCATAAGTTTTATCTGAATCTCAGCGGAGGTAGAAATTTTTATTGAATAGGGTTGTACGTCTGAGAATGAAGTACGTACGTACGCGCGCGCGTGCGCGTGCACACACACACACACACACACACACATATATATATATATATATATATATATATATATATATATATATATATATATATATATATATTGGGTGTTCTAAAAATGACGCCCACGGACCACAGATCACTATTCTACGGGGATGCGGCACAGGACCGACACTTCACAGGATCGACACGACATACAACCGACAATTCAGCTCAGAAACCTGTTACGGTCCTGTGCCGTGTCGATCCTGTACCGTTTCGGTCCTATGCCGTGTCGATCCTATGCCGTTTCGGTCCTGTGCCGTTTTGCTCTTACGCCGCTACTCTGAAATAATTTAACTTTTAATCATGTGCCTAAAAAAATAATATTTTTATTATCTGTTTAATCTTTGATCTTACAAATTATAAACTCCTGTCGATTCTATGCCTGTGCAAGTTATATGCATAGAATAAGTACGATCGAAACGGCATAGAGCCGACACGGCATAGGACCGAAACGGCACAGGATCGACACGGCACAGGACCGAAACGGCACAGGATCGACACGGCGCAGGACCGAAACGGCATAGGACGGAAACGGCATACGATCGAAACCGTACGATCATCACTACTGCGTAGGATCTATAAAACCAAAGATTTATTTCTCAAGAAAGCAATCAGAGCCCTGTCAATTGATTTTAAAATATAAGAATTATAAGATATTTACTATATGAATATTAATAATTGTGAATGACAAAATAATGATAGTGCTAAATGGACAAAATGTAATTTCTTGTGTACTTGGTCAAAAGCATTTCTATATGTATTGAATACTTGAATACTTATATTTATTATTATTATTATTATTATTATTATTATTATTATTATTATTATTATTATTATTATTATTATTATTATTATTATTATTGCTGATCTCGGTTTTAACCGGTTTCACTTTAATTATCTGACGGTCGTCTCTGACAACTGCAGATTAAAGGGTTCTCCAAAGAACTTCCTGATCATTTGACAGGTGTCTAATATTACTGATTTTTAAAAAATTTTTTTTCAAAGATTTGTTAGGAGAGGTTTTGCGATTATCTCTTCAAGTTGTATTACAATACTTTTAGGGACAGTTGCTGTAATGTCCCTGTTGAGATAATGATTGGTATTAACTAATTGCATTATTATTATATTTACAGTTTGCAGTTTACAGTTTCTATTATATTTATAGAATATGTTCCCTATGAATTCTGGATGTTACAAGCGTATACTTGCGTTGTCACTTCCTGAATATATAGAAAAATACGTACAATATGTTTAATACATCATTATAGAGCATGTTGCCGCCTCCTGTATAAGCAACTTGGTCAACGTCTATGATGTTTTTTTTCCCTCCTTGTAACAGCAAACACACCTAAGACTAGACCGTTTTAATTGCTGTACTTCGTAAGAAATTTATCTATCGTTAGCCATTCCTTGTTCCATCTATGTACTCTAACGCTGGCAGTCCCTGGGCCAACAATGAAAATAATTTAACTTCTAGTCAGTTGACGCCCATGTATACAGGGTGGCCCATTTTAATATTTCCACAAAAATGTCTCGAAAACGGTTGAATATAATTGAACCGAACAAAAACTCAAATAGGAAATGCCATGGGCCACATCGAATGCTGTTGTTGCGGTTCTCTCCAGGACCGCTATGGGAGCCTAGGGCCCAACTTTAAAATTTTAAATAGAAACATGGGTGAGTGACACCTCGTTCGATAGATCTTTAAAAACTAAAAAAGTATTGTGGCAAAAGATTTGTCATATGGGTCACCGTATTTAAACTTGCCACCAAGACATGATGCCTGTATCAGATAAAACGTGCAGTACCACTAATATGAAAATGGTTGGGGATAAATGAACAGAACAGAACAAGAGAATGATACAATAGAGAAAAAGATGATTAGAGTAAAAGTATTATAATGAGAGTGAGGTGCAATTAGATGGAGCAGCACCTCACTCTGCGCAAAGAGTGGTGGAGTATTCGAATGTGCGTTATAATGAAAAATGAAATGGAAGAAATGGACCAATATTATGGCCCGCACAATCCCCAGATTTATCCTCACCAGATCTTTATTTCTGGAGATATTTAAAGAATGTTGTATATAAACGCGAACCAAAAACTAGGGAAGATATGATGGAGCGAATTCCAATGGCTTTACTCAAATCCTAAGTAACGTTTTATTACAAACTGTCATGCATTTTCGCCGAAGGATTAATTTATGTATACAGGAAAATGGAGATCTCATTGAATAAACTGTGAGATAGAGTCCCCATTTTGTTGGTACGTGAGAGGCGAGGAGACTCACAACATGAAGAAAAAACACTCCGAATGTGGGAGGCGAGGTGAATCACGAAGAAAAATGCCGGACGTGAGAGGCGAGGGGACACGTAGAAAAAACACCCCGGACGTAAGAGGTGAGGGGGCTTAGAAATAAAAAGCCCTGGCCATGATATGCAAGAAGACACAGAAGGAAAGGAATCGAAGCAATATCACGCAGACGACGGTTGAACAAAACCAACGTTTGTACACATTGTTCTAAGAACTGCATTGTTCAAAAATTTTGTTTCGCATTTCAGTTGACTCATTTTTGCATCAAATCATTGCCTGCTATAAAAATGGAAGATACCATTTAACACGAAATTTACCTACTTTTTCTCATTACAGAGACATCTATCTCTTATAAAAACACATTTCAGATACTTTTGTTGAGTAGATTCAATTTGCAAAACCCAAGGTTCTCATTTGAAATTTCACCGTTCCTTCCCGCTTCACCACTTACGGAGGGAGGTTGGAGCGATAATTTTCTAAGAATTAGATTTCCTCGTTTGCATTATGGCACTTTTACTCTAATAATCTTTTCATCAGTTACATCACTCTCAAGCTGTGGAATGATAAATACCCTCTGTGATTTTCTATTCGAATTTTTGTTCTGTTCATTTATCATTAACCATTTTCATTCTATGGGCACTGGACGTTTTATCTGATACAGATACCATGTCTTTTTGGTCATTTTGAAAACGGTGACCCTATGAACAATATTTTGCCACAGTGCTCTTCAAGCCCGTGCTGGGTCACTAAGAATAGGTGTTGATTGCCACGGGTGCTGACTGCCACAGCCAACTATTGGTGCTGATTACCACGACTGTCGTTGATTGCAAATATGAAGGTGCTGACTGTCACGAGCCTGGGAGAAACAGTATTTGGAAAGAGAGGAATTAATCCCTCATACTAAATTTATGATTATTAATTAATTTAGTAGGGATTAATTTAGTAATCATCACAGCAAATCTATGTGGCATACTATAAGTTACAAAGTTGCTCACTAAGTGGAACGACATACACTTGGATGTTTATAAAGGGATTGTCTTTTCTCTTATATGAACAATTTGCACATTTCATTGTTTATATTAATTGTTTTCTTCTTTTATTTAATGGATATGATGGTCTGAAGCCAGCTGACAAGGAAAGTTCGGGAGAAAGCACTCGACAGAGAAATAACCATGTCATTTGAAGGACTAATCCATGCTGATTACAACAGGTAATAAAACTCCTGTACGTTGAGAACTGTGCGAGGTATTCAGCTTGGAAGTTTATATGAGAAAATGAGTAGATGCACGTTTCAACGCGTTAAGTATTCTCTCCCATGGCGAAGCCTGATGGTTTAAACTTGCTATTGCTTGATCACTGGGATTCATTCACAGACAAATTGTCCATTACAAGTTGCATGACGGATAGCAAAGATGTAATAGTTGAGAAGATACCAAAGAATTGCACACAATTTGTGCAACCATTTGATGTGTTTTGATTCCGATAAATCAAAGATTATGACAGGAGATTTGTACATAGTATGAAACTTCTTCATCCGGACGTTATAATGTACCAACGAAACAATCAAATAAAGTTCGTGTCCATACGAATCACTTCCGATCACCGCGATACATTGAATTGTTTCAGTTTGCGTTCTACAAGGCAGGTTACACTTCTCGAATTTGCTTTTTGCTTTGGTTCTGCGTACTGTTCCCTTGACGGATGCAACGCAATTGCACATATAAAATGTTCATGGTGCAAGGGAGTCTTTTGCCTGCGTCATTTCTTCATAAAACAGAAGAACAACAATGATCAATTTTCATCTCTAACCTATGATTATTGTGAACAATGTAATGACTGATTGTCAGTGGCGGCTGGTGCTTTGAATTTTAGGTGGTGCACAATAGATGACCTCCCCTTTTTCATTATTATTATTATTATTATTATTATTATTATTATTATTATTATTATTATTATTATTATTATTATTATAAATAATAATAGTTTAATAATAATAATAATAATAATAATAATAATAATAATAATAATAATAATAATAATAATAATAGCAGTGGCGTATTCACGATTTTGTTTCGGGGGGGCTTTGCCTGAAAATGTGAAAATTCTGCAAGATATTTCATATACTTTACTATAGTAAGTAAGATTTCGGGGGGCTTAAGCCCGGAAGCCCCCTAAATACGTCACTGATAGTTATTATAAATAATAATAGCGATTTCTTCATGGCATGCTTCAAGCATGCAATGGAGAAGATCATTTTGTATGATTTTTGACGTACTCTTGAAAATTATTACGCTTTCTAAATGACTGTCAAGTTCTGCACTGAAATTAATTAATCTACGAAACACGCCTCGATTTGAAGACGAGTCTGTTTTTCATCATGTCCTCTTAAAGCCAATTCGAAGGTGCCACGAAACCAAATGCAATTGATAATTATATTGAGCACGTACCTGTTTTGCGTCATTTTTTGATTGTGATTCTCAATGGACCGCCTATAACCAGCATTTAGTTGAGTAGCAATATTCACGTTTCCCAATACAGTGAGATCAGAACGTGTCTTATATGACCTGACGTTTTTTTTTTTTTTTTTTTTTTTTTGTCGTGCAGATGCTGGATATTCGCACCTTTTTTTACTCCATGCATCTTCCTACACCCCTAACAACAAACAGGGAAAACAAAACAAAGCATTTTTAATTTCACATTCACATAACCACTTATGCTGTTCGTATAAGTTGAGATTAAACTTCCTTGTAAATGTTCGTTTCTGACTTCTAATTACTTGCGTTATATTGAGAGTCAGAATCGGTCTTCCGATGTCTTTCATAAGTAGGTTTGCTTCTAAAGTTCTTTTCGAAAACGGCTAATTCAACAGAGACGTTATAGAATTCATTGCTACTGCATTGCTTGTTCACGTATATCAGGGACAGACACGTAATTATGCAATTACAGCAACAATATTCCAATGAACAACAAAGATCGGCACACACACCACACATACAAACATACAACACAACAAAGTCCGCTACCCGCTTTAAACTCTCGCCCCTTCCCCAATTAACGCCCTTTTACTAAAAACTGCCCTCCAATTTTCTGATTCACCCATGCACACATGAAAAGGAAAACATTGTATCTATGCTGCCAAATTTCTACTTATTCAGATACGAGTCTATTAAATATCGACCCCCCTCAATTTGTCTTCACTCTTTACGGGGTCACCTTTACTGTCTTCATAGCTATCTTGACGTTACTTGGTTGACAGAACCAATAGTTATGACCACTTGGCAATCTCGCTTTTAGGCAAGGCGCAAGTTTTTTTCTCTCTCTCTATGTATGCAACATTGTCACAAAAGGAACAGACTATTCCCCTTCAGGTGAGAACCGTGTCAACCAATACTGCAGGGGGAGGGACGGTGGTAAAATTCCAGTTCCAAAGCGTTATGTTTTGGAAAGGCTGGTTTTGTTTGGTAGATTTGTTTGCAAAAGATGTGCAAGCATATGGATCCTTATGAGGCAGTGCATGACATGATAACCCCCCTCTTACTGCGCAACCCCCGCAATGGCCCAGAAGCTGTTAAAGCTGGGGAGTTTGGCAAACTATCAAGCAGAAAGCGACTAGCCAGCCCCGTTTCAAATGCACTTGTTTAAGAAAAGATGATGTTGAGAATAAAATGAAAAGTGATTTAGCACAAATAAAAAATGAAAATATTGGAAGGAGAATTGTACAAACATGCAAACATTAAGAGAAACCGCCACTCCTAATTGTATCTAACAAACCCGTTAGTTATTGCGAAACACCTTTTTTTTTCTGTTACTTCCGATAGCTTTCAATTCGTATGTCAATATTCGTTACTAATTATGTTGTACTTAACGCGTATAAATGCGCATATTCTCATTTTCTCATATAAACTTCCAAGTTGAATATCTCGAACCGCTCTCAACCGTACAGGAATTTTATTAGCTTGTTGTAATCATCATGAATTTGGGCTTCAAATGACATGCTTAGTTTCTTTGCAGGCAAGTGCTTTCTCCTGAACATCCCTTGTGAGGGACAGCCAGCAGTGCTTTTTTGATGGAACTTTCAAGAGCTGCTCGAAGCAATTTGCGCAGCTGTACACAGTTCATGCTGACATACGGAATTCAAGTGAGAACACATAAATCGTGTCAATTTTGTACGCACCGCTCCCTGACAAAACTTAAAGTACACTCATGTCTAAAATTATTGTCGCATATCTATAACTGTCTTCTTGTAAGAATATAATTTGATAATGATTTTGCAGAGTACTTTTAATACTGATATTATGTGTATAATCAGGAAATGTATATTTGTGGTAAATTTCATAGGAAAAGAATTATAAATATGAAAATCATAATGAGTAAAATAAAATTGAACTAAATGGACATGAAAATTTTATTTTCCTTTCATTGTTCTTATTTACTGCTCTTTTGACATGAAATTTACTACATACTTGTCTTTGCCGATTACAGTTACTAACATTATAAGAAATACCGGGCGAAGTTATATTACTAGAACAACATATTTATAGTTATGCGACAATAATTTTGAACATGAGTGAGTGTATATACAGAGACCTGTTTACCTTTGTTAGGAGTTGGTCTGAACAACACGATCCTAAGGTTCATCACGTTCTTTTCATGCTTCTTGGCGTCCGGTAATGTTACGTCTAGCAACTTTCTCTCAGGCTCGTGGCAGTCAGCACGCCATTCTAGTAATCAGCACCTTGATATTGGCAATCAGCGCCAGTCGTGGCAATCAGAACCAATAATTGGCTCTGTGGCAAACAGCACCCCACCGTCACTAACGAGGGCTCTGGACAATTCTACCAAAATGGTACCCATACAAACGTGAATATATATATATATATATATATATATATATATATATATATATATATATATATATATATATATATATACAATAACACACCGAGCAAGGCTATGTGATAATATGTTAAAAAAACAGTATCAACATTATCACGTAACAGTTTCAACACAGTAACTGTGTCTTCATCAGACTTCCACTCCATATATATACATATAATATATGTGTGTGTATAACTTAATTAATATACTAAACGTCGGGAGGTGATTCCTGACCTGGAGATAAACGAAAAGTATAGACCAACCTGGGTGTAGAATTGCCTCTGAGCTATAACCATCCGAAAATTTTCGAGAAAATGCAACAGCAACCATACTCGAGAACAAAATGTCGGATGTAAATCGTGCAAAAAAGGAATGTCCATTATTTTTAGTCGTAGATTCCATTAGTGTACAATCGGATGTAGTGCAGTGGCGATGCAAGGGTGACTCCCAAAGAAACTGGAGCATTCCTTGGAGTATTTTATCAAACGTTGAATGAGGAAATGAACAACAATCAAGTACAAGATTTAACATTCTAAAATAATAGTGCATCCTTCAAGTTAGAAGAACACTCAGAATTCGAAAGAAAGAGAGATACATATGTGTGATTCATCTATTTTGTCTCAGTACAGAATAAAATCTCGGAAGAAGAATTTAAATAAAACGAAGTCTTTAACGTATCACACTTATATCTTCTAGGCTAATGGTAACGGATGATAAATGAACAGCTTCCTGTCCAAGAGTGTGTGAAAAAGTGAAAAATATCTTTGATCCAAATTAGGTTTAAAACGGCTGTGCATAGGACTGTCCGGCGGCATGTAAAGAAATATAACATCGAAAAATGCAAAGATCATATGTGATGAACGAGTGTACAAGGAATTCTCCAAATGACCCAGGGAATCCAAATAATGTGTGAATACATATGGGGCAAAAGTAAGCTGCATTAAACGTTTCCTCCTCGTAATATGTAATTCCGTGGAATATGGTACTTCTGTGCACAGAAGCAACAAAAGTGGACGAAACAAGGGATGTTGTACACGTTGCATAACGATACAAAGAAGTGCGCTGGAACAGTATACTTGATTTATCCGTTAGGTGAATCTTCTCCCAGGAATACTTTTGATGGCGTTTTCCCCTTCCTTCGAGTTGGCAAACCTCAACTTTTCCCTGAGCTATGAAAAACTTCATTGCTATTGTGAATATACCAAAATAGTATCCTAGTGTAGACCACTTACATTTTGATTTTGTCATTGCTGGAGAAATTTTCTAAAAGAAAGCTCGTTGAAATTACATTTAAAAAAATAGTCTTTTTTCGACGTTCTAATGTACCTTGGAGCTGGATAGAATACCTACACGGAGGAACACCTACGGAACTATCGTCCCTTGTGTGCCAATTGCGAGTGGCTCGCAGAAGGCTGTCTTGCAGTTTTATTGTGGAACGGCATCAATTAGCGTGGCTGAGTTGTAATAGGCATCTACGCAACTTGTGAGTGATATACATAGTCAGATGCTCTACTGTTACACGTGGAATTGCTGTATAACAGGATGGGAAGTGTTGCGTTCAACGGTAGAGGGTTGTGTCCAGGTATTCACGGTCGTGTAAAAGTATAGGCGTTATTGTTTAAGTAAAATTGATTGTGTTAACCTGTGCATACCTGCGCAATGGCAGAGTACCCTGTTCACGAGCTGGCAGATATGCAACCTCATTTATGAAGAAGCAAGGGGCAATAGCCCACAGGCGAGGTGTTTATATCGTGACCGTCGCCGTCAAAAGAGAGTAACTTTCCTTGTATTTTTTCCACGCCCCCATATTCGCCTTCAAAAGATAGGGTCTCTTCAATTTCTCCTACGTGAAATCGGAGGAAATCGCACCATATGGACAATTGAACTTGAATACAGCGTACTACGAATGATCAGAGACTGTCTTTAAACTATCATGTGAAGAGCATAAAAATCCACATACAACTGTAGTAAACGATCATCAACAGAAATTTGGTGTGGTATGGTGGATAATTTTGTGGTAGGATCTTATTTATTACTGGCCTGCCTGTGTGGGAGTACGTATCTTTTATTTTTACGTAATTTTCTCCCAAAATTGATAGAACATGTGCCCTTGAACATAAGACAGCAGATGTGATTTCAGTATGACAGTGCACCTGCACATTTTGACAGGAATATGCAGACTTACCTAAATGAAACATTCCCAGATCGTTTGATTGGGAGAGAAAAACTTGTGTTATGACAACCTCGTTCATCCTACCTCACACCGCTTGATTTTTTCTCACGTATGAAACGCCATGTGTGTGCAATTCCGGCCACGACAGTCGAAGAACTTGTAGTTCGATTTAATATAGCTGCGTGAATCATCTACGAAATTTCAGATGTGCTTGACCACACGCGGAAAGAATTGCTTCGCCGATGTCATCTTTGCAATGTGGTCAACGGTCGACAATATCAGACTGTGAACTGTTATTCTTCACAGCTGTCTCGTGTACACATACTGCATTGCACAAATACTGTACAAGGTACCTCTGAGTATTTCACAGTTATCCTACCTTGTACGAAACAGAATAAATCGATAGTTTGAAATTGTATTTCTTTCTTTCCTTGTGCAACACGCGCAACAGCTTGAAAATCGTCGAATTTTATTCTTCCACGGATTTACGCATTACGGGGAGGAAATCTTTTAATGCAGCTTACTTTCGCTCAAATTATATTCACATAATTTGTGGGAATCACTGTTGTTATGTGAAGAATCCCTTATACTCTAGTTCATCATACATGATCTTTTACCCCTGACTGTCTTATGCACAGTCTTTATAAGCCTACTCTGGATCAAAGTTAGTTTTTCCAGTTTTACACACTCTTAAGTTGAACAGGAAGCCGTTCATTGATCATCCGTTACCATTAGCCTAGAAGTTATAATTGTGATACAATAAAGACTTCGTTTCATTTAAATTCTTCTTGCGAGTCCAGGAATCACCTCCAGACGTTCACTACATTAATTAAGTTACACCTTATATATATATATATATATATATATATATATATATATATATATATATATATATATATATATATATATATATATATATATATATATATATATATAATGATAAAAAAGAATACCGATATTAGTGTCGATGACATAGTTTTTGGGGTCACTGAGACGAACAGTAACACTTCCGATGCAGTTTAAATCCATACTCAGCTTGCCCTTTATGCTCAAAATGAAACGTATTCTCCCCGTGCGAAGAACGGATATTCTGTTAATAATTTATTATTAAACATCACACCATAAAATCCAAATTGTATCACGTAATGTACACGTTATACTGTTACTTGCTTAATGTATAAATGGAGGATGAAGGACTATTATTGGATCAAAAGATCCAATATATTTCAGGTAATGATTTTTTTGTAGGATTTATATCTGGAGAACAACATATAGAGTACCCAAACCTAAACTATGACTTAACTCAGTATGATGTGCTGAGTGCCTGAAAAATACGAAAACTCGATTTAGGGCCCCTGTTGCCCTTGATCCAAAAAATCTAATATATTTCATTCAATAATAATAAAAAAATCTTGTACGTCTTATATCTGAAGAACTACATATAGTGTATCCAAACCAAAACTATCACTTAACTCAGCATGATGTGCTTATTCCGAAAGAAATACGAAACCTTGATTTAGGGGCCGTCCAAACGTTTGTAGCCCCTGATCCAAAAAAAAATCCAATATATTTCATTCAATCAATAATTTTCTTGTATGCCTTATATATGGAGAACTACATATAGTGTAATCAAACCCAAGATATCACTTAACTCAGTGTGATATGCTTATTGCGTAAAAAATATGAAAACTCGATTTAGGGACCGTCCAAAAATGTTGTGGCCCGTTATAAAAAAAATCCAAAATATTTCATTAAATGGAAATTTTTCTTTTACTCCTTATACCTGGAGAACTACATATCTGGAGAAAACTCGATTTAGAGACCGTTCGAATATTTTGTGGTCCCTGATCCAAAAATTAATATTAGCCAAGATCATAATATTTTGATCCATTTTTAGATCATTCCTAAAATTCTTGTTTTTATCCAATCTTTCTTTTAAACAGTATTATTCTCTTTGTTCTCAATTTGTAATGTATAAAGCAATTATAAAGCATTGCTTATTATCCAATTTGTATTCGGTGTAGAGCTTCAATTTTCTCAAAATTTCAAATAAGATAATGAAATATGATTTAGTATCGAATCGGAATTCGTGTCAGGTATTATTATTACTTTTATTGGTGTTTTCCTTTCTTTCAATTGTTAAAACAAGAAACTTAATTGCACTCTCATAAACTATGTGCTCTTTTCCAATAGCATAATAAGTGCTCATATAATTTTAAACTTTGAAATTAAGAATTGAAGCAGTACAGGAAGTACAATTTGGATAATGAATGATTTATAATTGATGTTTAGTGGCGTACTGAAGGAAAGGGATTTCGGACTTTGAAACTCCCCTTGAGCAAGGTATTATGCAAAAGTAAGCACGTTTACCATATTAGCACGTTTATATATATAAATACTTGATATTATATAAACTTATGTTCCTAAAGGCCCTGAACCCCCTAAACATTTGCGTAGAGTACTGATTGTGTTTCTCTTATTATTTTAACCGTTTTATGCTTTGAACGAAATTTGAAGTGCAGGGACCCTGTAAAGGTGACCACCTTTACTATCAAAAATTTTTTTAATGCTTCTCAGTTTTTCTTCAAAACGCTCAATAACGAACGAAAAATAAATGATTGAGTTTGATTTTGAATCGAAATTTGAAATACCAGTGAAAAGTTGGCCCACCCAACCTTATTTTGTAAATGACTCTTAATAATTTTCAAAACGAACTATTTTCTCTTCAAACCAATCAATAAGAAAGGAAAACACGTTATTAGCTTGAGTATTGAATCGATATTTAAAGGCAGAAAAAACAGTATGAAATTGACCACCAAATGTATCCTGCAAATAAATATATTTTACTGGTTGTTTTGAAACAAGTGATTTTTTCTTCAAAATAAGCAACCCACTCCGAAACAAATCACCTTCATCAACATTATTTCTTAAATATATTCTTATGTTTTTCGAATCAAATTACTTTTCTTCCAAACAAGCAACAACAAATCCATATCAAACGATTGATTTTTGTCTTGAATCGAAATTTGTAAGTAAAGGAATCAGATTGAATTTTATCACATTCTAAATTTATTTTGTAAATCTCTCTTTCTATTTTTTCGAAACAAGCGATTTGCTCTTAAAAACAACCAATAAGAAACGCTTAGCTTCGGTTTTGATTCGAGATTTTAAAGTGGAGTCAATATGAAATTGCATCACCCATTTCTCTTGAAAAGACTCTTTATGATTTTCGAAACAGACTATTCTTTCTCAAAATAATTAATAGCATACGCATATCAAACGATTGATTTTGGTTTTCAGTCAAAATTTTAAGTGGAGGAACAAGGGTAAATTTGGCCATATACCAACTTTATTTTGTAAACATCTCTTTATGTTTTAAGAAAGTTACGATTTTTACGATTTTTTATTCAAAAAAGTCAATAACAAACGAAAAACAAACGATTGGCTTCCGATTTCAACTCGAAATTTGAAAGGAGGCAACTTCACATAGGTGCATTGCTTCGCTTAAAAAATTCCAAATTTCAAAACGCAAATTCTAAGCCTACAGTTTTAAAATTGCAGTTACATGTACATACTTCAACTTAGTATACATAAAAAATTACAACATTGTAAAAAAAATCAGACAAATAATATTATTTATTCGGTATTGAAACCTCGAATCAACTATTGGAGTTATTTAGCGTCATTTTTTTTAATATCACAAAATTAAAGGTGTGGGACATGGATATATTACGAACAGTATTTTTATACAATTTGTAATTTGTTTAGAATTATTTATCCTTACAATTTTTTTATATCCCCAAATTCAAGGTGAGGTATATGCGATATTGATGTATTCAGAAAGTGTTGACCACCCTACAGAATGTCGGTCGTACACTGTTTCGGTCCTATGACGTGTCGATCCTATGCCGTTTCGGTCCTGTGCCGTTTCGGTCCTATGACGTGTCGATCCTATACCGTTTCGGTCCTGTGCCGTGTCGATCCTATGCCGTTTCGGTCCTATGCCGTGTCGATCCTACGCCGTTTCGTTCCTATGCCGTTTCGATCGTATGACGGTTCTCTCCTATATATCCTTAAGAAAATAATTGTTACTTAATATTGTGTAATTATAAAATAATGTATTTTTTTTATTATTTTGATCGTATGAAAGTTCTGCTGTCGATCCTATGCCGTTTCGGTCGTATGCCGTTTCGGTTCTGTGCCGTGTCGATCCTATGCCGTTTCGGTTCTATGCCGTTTCGATCGTATGCTGTGTCGATCCTACGCCGTGTCGGTCCTGTGCATGTAACCCCTATTCTACAGGCCAAAATAAAGCGAAAATGTTATATGATGGAATGCCCTCCGGGGCCTTCTTCAGCCGCTATAGGAAATCAAAATTTCACTATGTGGCAACATCGCATTCACTCGGAACCATTAGCATTGCTCTACAAATTCAAGCAGTTATATCGATTGTTAAGGTAATTAGCGGTGCTAGTCAACGTCTATTGACTTTAACTGTCGTCTGGCAAGAACCAAGGTAATTATTTGATGGGTTGGTAGATCTAATCTATGGTTCTTTATCTGCGACGTTGCCACATAGTGAAATTCGCGTCTCCAAACGAAGACCCGAAAGATATACAAATATATATTTTTTGGT
Organism: Thermobia domestica; assembly: GCF_964235325.1. Taxonomy (NCBI): domain Eukaryota; kingdom Metazoa; phylum Arthropoda; class Insecta; order Zygentoma; family Lepismatidae; genus Thermobia; species Thermobia domestica. The sequence continues at coordinate 209,088,782 of NC_137457.1, read as the reverse complement.
TTATTTTGATTTGTAGAATAGTGCTCTGTGGTCCGTGGGCGCCATTTTTAGAACACTCGATATATAATTTTAAACATAGTTTTTACTTTTGTTTTTATATAAAAAAAAAAATCATCGTATTTGAAATCACTGATGGTTTATTTACAGAATTTGTATTTGTACAAGAGGTTTGGTAAAATTGACAGTTCTCTGAATATTAGTGTCAAAATATACGCCAAACGACAAATTGTATTATTAAACATTTGTACGAAATAGAACGTTACAAATTTTCATGGTGTTCTAAAAGTATATAGAAATATACACAGAAAGTACCTTAAACAAAAGAAATTGCAAGAACACCAGCACTTCTAATCTCGTTTTGTAGTTAATTTATCTTCGTAGGACCGGGTAAAGGAGTTGATAACGAGCAGGTAGAGTGATTTGATTACACAGCACTTGACAAAATATTTGCAATAAATTCGGGAGACAGCGATAAGCGGAGATAGTACTGTTAGAGTTGCTAGGATGGTAGATATTTGTTGTATCATTTTTTTTTTGTTTTTTTTCTTTTGCTATTTATTGTGCCAAAATAACTGTTCAGTGTGTAATAATAAATATACCTTGGATAGAATAGAAATTCCTTGTATCATCTTAAATTAAATTTTTGATTATTCAATATGAAAAACAAACAGCTTTTTTTTTTTGATTCTACGAAAAACTGAAATTATTAATTTAGTGTCCCATGATTATGTCCTGTGCACTAAAGGACACAAACGATAAATGCAAATGAATGATTATGGGAGAATTTGGTGGACTGAGAATGTGGGAGTACCCTAAGAAACTCACGGACACGATGTCCACCACAAACTCACTTGGCCGGGAAGCGAACCAGCACCCTTTGCACCAGAGATGAGCGTTTTGCCACTGAGCCACCGTGCTTCCTTGACTGTTCGAGAATCTACCTTATTTCTATATTTACTACAGTCACTCTTAATTTTGTAATTCTGGAGGAGACCCCTAAATATGCATATATAATTATCCGAAGTTATTATAAAAATGAAGAAACAAACATTTCAAAATCTGAGTGTAAAAATGCCCCAACAATGTCACCCATGGCATGGGAGATGGATACTTTATTCTCTTGGTCCAATGCATTGTTATATATATATCTTTGTAGCCGTTGATCATTATTACGAACATCCCACTCATTAGTTACTTAATTCTCGATATCACTTAAACGAACACAAAAGAATTTCCACTTGTCACTTCTAGCATGTCCATGAAGTTAGCAGGCCACCTATGGCAGGCCAGAACTTCGACTTCACAGATCGTTAGTGCTTCGTTAGTGCTCGTTAGTGCCGCAAACCCCATCGTTAGTGCTACAAAAATAACGTCTGAATTTTAATAGTTACTATTGGTCTGCTAGCTTCATGCCAGCAGGCCAACATATCAGAATCACACCATAAGTGAAATAGCCGGTTTGAGCATCGTTAGTGCTCGTTAGTGCTATAAACATTAACGTTAGTGCTTCCATATATACAGTTTTTAGGGTAACAAAATGGGTCAGTTTAATGAAGTTAGCATGAACTTAGCAGGCCACCTATGGCAGGCCAGAATTTCAACTTCACAGATCGTTAGTGCTTCGTCAGTGCTCGTTAGTGCCGCAAACCCCATCGTTAGTGCTATAAAAATAACGCCTCAATTTTCAATAGCCACTATTGGCCTGCTAACTTCATGCCAGTGAACTTGGCAGGTCACATATGGCATACCAGAATTTCGACTTCACAGATCGTTAGTGCTTCGTTAGTGCTCGTTAGTGCCGCAAACCCCATCGTTAGTGCTACAAAAATAACGTCTCAATTTGAATAGTTACTATTGGCCTGCTAACTTCATGCCAGCAGGCCAACATATCAAAATCACACCATAAGAGTAGTAGGGGTCCCGTTATATTGCGCCGAGTCAGCAAAAATTTTCTCGATTCTGATTGGCTGAGAGAGGTCACGTGACTTTAGGCCCCGCCCACGCGGGAAATTCAAATTTTTCAGGTCACGTGGTATGGCGTCATGAGTCACCCCGCGGGGAAATCCCTCACCCTGGATTTTTGAAATTTGTTCCCTTTTATGGCTAAGATGTGTGATTCTGATTGGTTGACAGCTGTCACGTGATTTTGGACCCTGCGATATTTGAAATTCGTTTCCTTTTACGGGTAAGATGAATCCTTTGGTACCACGATGCTGATTGGCTGATAGAGGTCACGTGATCTTAGGCTCAGGGATTTTTTTTAAAATTCGTTCCCTTTTATGGGTAAGATGAGTGGTTTGGTACCTTGAATTTGATTGGTTGATAGCGGTCACATGATCTTAGACCCTGGGTTTTGAAATTTGGGTATCCTCTTTGATGAGTACTTTGGTACTACGATACTGATTGGCTGATAGAGGTTACATGATCTTAGACCCGCTACACGCTGAACAGGTCACATGGTATGACGTCATGTTTTACCCTTGCGGGGAAATCCATTACTAATTCGTTTCCTTTTACGTGTAAGATGAGTGCTTTGGTACCTTGATTCTGATTGGCTGATAGAGATCACGTGATTTTAGGTCCTAGGATTTTTGAAATTAGGGTGTCCTTTCTGATGTATACTTTGGTATCTCGATTCTGATTGGTTGATAGAGGTCACATGATTTTAGACCCGCCACACGGTGAACAGATTACATGGGAAAACCCCTCACTCATTTGTTTCCTTTTACAGGTAAGATGAATGTTTTGGTACATCAATTTTGATTGGTTGATAGAAGTCACATGATCTTAGCCCCCCACAGCCCATGAGTGAAATATAGAGCGATATGTCGGTGATCCTGGATTTTAGAATTTAGTTCCCCTTTTTGGTACCTTAAAGTTCCCGTGGAGGGTTCAACCCCATCCTTAAATAACCCTTTTATGGTATCATGATATTGTACTAAAGTTTACATTAAATATTATCATTCTCTTTGGCAGATAAGATGATTACCAGCGTTCTTACCTTGATGGAGATCCTGTCCTTGAATTAGTAGCCTATGTCTCTGGAAGTAACAATGGTGAAAGAGGGGTGTCGCTTGTAGATTTCTTATAACACATTGTTGTGAGTTTCAGCGATTTATTGCTCAGTAAGCGCTTCATTAATGGAAACAGTGTTGCCAGATTTTTTCTTACCTAAACTGCTCCGATTCTTTTCGAAACGGTTCCGCAGAGTGCAAGAAATTTTAAACTAAAAATTTTTCGAACTAAAAAAATTTCAAAACTAAAAATTTTCGAACCAAAAAAGTTTGTTACTAAAAATTTTGAAACAAAAATTTCAAACAAAAGTTTCGAAACAAAAATTACAAAAAAATTTCGAAACAAAAATTACAAAAAAATTTCAAACTAAAAAAATTAAACAAAAAAATTTCGAACTAAAAAAATTGAAACAAAATTTTGTCGAACTAAAACATTTTTTAAAAACAAAAGTTTCGAACTAAAGATGTAAATCACATCTAAAAATTTTCAAATCAAACTTTTTATCGAACTAAACTTTTAAAATTTTCGAACTAGAAATTTAAACCAAGTTTTAGAAAAATCCTAAGAAATGTTTCTCCAGGAATCGAACTCAGGTCTTTCAAACCAAAGATGTGTATGCTAACCGCTTAGCTATGAATGAATTCGATTTTAATCGTGCTTGGTGGGTTTCGAACCATGGTTCTTGAAAAGGATACACATATACTTTAAGAAAATAAATCTGACAGTGTAACGCATCCGTTCGTGGATTAAAATAAAATGCTGATAGACTTTTTTTTTTGTGTTGACATAGAAGTACATATGATTGAAAATGCAAACGTCAGCGGATCGCATTACTTTTGTTTTACTACGAACGTGTCAGCATGATTCATGAAAAAAGCAAACATTGACATTCTCGTATGGAATATGAGGAAAATGAAATGTCGTCACAGTTACGACAAGTAGTGACATGATCCTGGCAGAAGGGAATTGGCATCGGAATTGCGATACTAGATGTTGTAACTATTGAGTAACGTGAATGACGTCACGATCGATTGTTACACATCGTTTTGGTTCGTGATTCATGACAAAAGCAGCGTGCGTTTTGATTGGTTCGTTGTGATGTCATTTTATAAATTTCCTCGTTTTTTGATTGGTTGATGATGACATCGTTTTCGCAGCGACCTAAATAAAAATCTAAATTTCATTTTTCAAATCCTACACCGCTCTCAACTATCGAGTGAGAAGGTTTGTTTTTTAAAAGTGTCTTCATTTAAGAAGCTTTACTGCACCGACTTTTTGTTCATTGAATTTGAGGTAAGTTCAGTGAGATTTTATTTTTCACACAAGATTCGAAAATCATTTTTATTTCATATTTGTGGGGGTGGATCACTCATACACTGTTTTACTTTTAGTACGAAATATTTAGACTATGAAGAAATTAGTGGAATGGGAAAGTGGGAGTACGAATCAGGACCCCCACACATTAGAAGTAAGCACGATAAATGATATGGTTTAGCGTCCCTTTAGCGAGCACCCGTCGGGAATTGAACCATGGCCAGAAAAATGTGTACGCTTAGTTTTGAAAAGAATACATTACAAAATTTCAGAAACTATGCCTGAGAATAATATGGTTCGATTCCCTTTGAAAGCATTATTTTATTTTAGCGTCCCCTTCAGCTTAACGTGATATTCGAGCAACCGCCCGGGATTGAACCAAGGCCAGAGGTGTGTACGTCAATCATTTAACTTAGTTTTGAAAAGAATGTATGATAACGCGTGAGAATATTAAATTTCAGAAAAGGCTTGACAGTGATCCGATGTGTGAAAGCAAACCCCACCGAGGATTGAACCAGGGCCTTCCACATCCGAAGCATGTACGCTAACCGCTTAAATAAAAAAGAGTGCATGAATATGTGGTTAAAAGATTTACGCTATACAGATTTTGTTTCGACAATTACGTATGTGTTACGTTAATGGTTGGTGAATCTCTTCAACTTGCAAACGCATCATTTAAAGGTCGTTGTGAGTAGAAAAAATGCTTACGCGTACTTTGTCACATCTCAGTACTGTTGAAACATTCATTCATTCATACATTCTTTTTATCACTATAGAATGGTAGGTCAGTTACATGCTGATGTAATGGTCTCGAGTTTGACAGCAATAAAACACTCATTTCAGTAACATAATTATTTTTTAAAAAACTTTGATTTCTAGTACACGTGCTTTAATAATGAGATTCTGAACGCCAGCGCCAGGGAATCAAACTCAGGACCTTTACATGAATTGCTTAGTTAAGAATTTATCATGAATGTTATGATTTCCTGTTTATCAGGTGGTTAAGATTTTTCTTTCTTCTTTTCTTTTGTAGTAAATTCACGCTGCACAATTCCTTTTTTCCCATTACATATTTGTTTTACCGTACCTGTTTGTTTGTTTTCATTTTTAACCATGGCCGAATCGGGTTTTACTGTTTGTAATGAAATCACTAGTCATTATAGACGATTTATGTACGTTTAGGTATTATGAGGTGTGTACGTCAGTCATTTAGCTTAGTTTTGAAAAGAATGTATGATAACGCGTGAGAATATTAAATTACAGAAAAGGCTTGACATGCCCCCGACGTGGAAAGCAAACCCACCGAGGATTGAACCAGGGCCTTCCACGTCCGAACCATGTACGCTAACCGCTTAGTCACAATAATAAAAAAAAATACACTATACAGATTTTGTTTTGACAATTACGTATGCGTAACGTTAATGTTCGATGAGTCTCTTCAACTTGCAAACGCATCATTTAAAGGTCGTTGTGAGTGGAAAAAATGCTTACGCGTGCTTTGTCACATCTCAGCACTGTTAAAACATTCATTCATTTCATGCATTCTTTTTATCACTATAGAATGATAGGTCAGTTATATGCTGATGTAATGGTCTCGAGTTTGACAGCAATAAAACACTCATTTCAGTAACATAATTATTTAAAAAAAAACTTTGATTTCTAGTACACGTGCTTTCATAATGAGATTCTGAACGTCACCGACAGGGAATCAAACTCAGGACCTTTACATGAATTACTTAGTTAATTATTTATCATGAATGTTATGATTTCCTGTTTATCAGGTGATTAAGATTTTTCTTTCTTCTTTTCTTTTGTAGTAAATTCACGCTGCTCAATTCCTTTTTCCCTTACACATTTATCGCAATTGTACCTGTTTGTTTGTTTTCTCCTTTTATTAGCCATGGCCGAATCGGGTTTTACTGTTCGCAATGAAATCACTCGTCATTATAGACGATTTAACATTGAGGGCAGAATGCTCGAAGTTCAATTCAACGCACCGCCCGTAGGAACCGATATCATACAGTATGTACATAATAGTTTCCAAGCAATGCTGGACCATTTATTAGCCAATGTCGACGATGAGGCGATGGTTGGTTTATCTGTAATATCACCACGCAATACCAATAAGCCATTTTGGGTGAGTTTTCGCCAAGCGCGAAACCTAACACTGGAAACGATGTGGGCCTCGTTCGAAAGAGTTTTACAAAGTAACAATGCATTTCTCCTGCACGAGCCATTCACCGTTCATTTCCATCGTGTGGATATTCCAAGAGGATACGGATATGGAGATCGTTTAGCACAAGGAATACTTCAAAATGAAGAATTGTTACGTTGCAAGCGAGGTATTGTACGTGTACAAAATCAAGATTCAAGGTGTCTAGCGTACGCCCTTGTTATTGCTATTGGCCTGAAAAAATACAAGAATGTAGATGTAAAACGACATAAACAGTATCAACATCAGAGAAAATGTATTGTGGACCAAGAAGTCGATGCGCTATGTGCAAATGCAGGAGTCAATTTGGATCATGGTGCCAGTGTAAATGAAATACGACAATTCCAGTCATACCTCAAAGAATATAAAATTACTGTGTATACTAGTTTCTCAGGCCATGACATCATGTACGAGGGGCCCAACGATGAAAATCGCACTCCCATAAATTTGATTTGTTTGGCTGGCCATTTTGACATCATCCAATCTTTAACTGCTTGTTTTGCAACCAAGTTCTACTGTGAAGCGTGCCATAAAAAGTATAGTGAACGTAACAGACATGTGAAAAATTGTCCTGTAACATGTTCCAAATGTTTACAGAGACCTCTATGCGACAAGAATCAAACGCTAGTGTTGTGCAACGACTGCAATCGTCAATTTTATGGCGAAGAATGTTTTAACAATCATCGTAATATTGTATATCATCGTGGGGAACCTATATGCAAAATGGTGAAGCAATGTACTAGATGCTACAGAGTATATTCTTTTGTACGAAGTGGACAACGCATTCATGATTGTAATGAGATTTTTTGCAATGTATGTAAGAAGATTGTTCCAGGATCACATCAATGTTTTATGCTTCCCGATCGCCAATGCTTGAAACCTGGTGTTCCTTCACTCATGCACGCAAAGAAAGCCTTGTTGATATTCTATGATATAGAATCTATGCAGGATACGAATATTGGCGATAATACGTATGTACACGTTCCAAATTTATTGGTTGCACAACAAGTATGTTATGCATGTGTTGAAAACGCTAATATCCAGCAGTCTTGCAGTACGTGTGGTCAGCGCCAGCATATTTTCCAAGGAGAGGATCCAGTTTATGATTTTCTCCAGTACTTGCGGGAACGTCGTCCCAATATAAATAGGATTTTCTGTCTCGCTCATAACTCGAAGGGCTACGATGGACATTTCATCCTAAAGACCATGGTCGAACAATGCCAATGGAGACCTGACGTCATATTAAATGGGACCAAGATACTGAGTTTAACGTTGAATAATCTGACGTTCATTGACTCGTTGAACTTCCTACCTATGGCATTAAGTAAATTGTCAAAAGCGTTCAATTTACCCGCAACCAAAGGCTACTTCCCGCATTTCTTCAACACCAAGGAGAATCAATCGTATATTGGACCACTTCCAGAAACGAAGTATTATGGTGCAAATGAAATGGCCGTCGAAGACAGGAACAAGTTCATGCAGTGGTACAACGATCATCGTAATGACACGTTTGATTTCCAGAAAGAAATTATCAAGTATTGTATTCAAGATGTCAATGTACTGCGACAAGCATGCGTTTCGTTTATGACGTCATTTGAAACAGAAACCAAAGTGAATCCCTTCTTGGAGACAATCACGATTGCCAGTGCTTCCAATTTAGTATTCCGCCGGAATTTCCTCAAACCCAACACCATTGGAATTCTACCGGCACATGGCTATCGATGGAGAAGTACGCAATCGATCGCTGCAATGCAATGGCTGGCCTACATTGAAAAAAGCGAAGGAAAACAAATCTTACATGCGGCCCGACAAAAAGAAGTGTTTATTGCGGGATTCCATGTTGATGGCTACTACCAAGATCCTGAGACGTTAGAGGAGCACGTCTACGAGCATGCCGGCTGCTTTTATCACGGGTGTAAAGTATGTATTACTACAGGCCGTAATCAACCCATCTACGGCAATCTAGAAGACACTATGGAATTCCGTTATGAACGAACGCAACGAAAAAATGCAAGACTGCGTGAATTGGGGTACATTGTACATGAAATGTGGGAGTGCGATTTAATCAGTTCTTAAAACAAAATCCAACAATGGCGACGTATCTGAAGAATCATCCGTACATGAACCGCAGACCATTAAATCCAAGAGATAGCTTTTTTGGAGGAAGGACCAATTGTGTGAAATTGTACCACCAAGTCGACGAAAAAGCAGGAGAAGTAATAAAATATTTCGATATTGTCTCGCTTTATCCTTACATAAATAAGTGTGCTAAATACCCTGTAGGCCATCCTAGAATTTATCTACAGGGTGATGAAAATATACCACCAATAAATAAAGTCAATGGTCTGATCAAAATGACGATATTACCAAGTCGCGATCTTTATCATGGTCTCCTGCCTTACCGATGCAACAAGAAACTACTCTTTCCACTGTGTGCTGCGTGTGCCGAAGAAATGAACCCAGACCCTACAGCAACGTGTACGCACAATGACCAGGAGCGATGCCTCACTGGAACATGGGTATCATATGAAATACAGAAAGCAATAGAATTAGGATATCAACCGGTGGAAATATTTGAAATTTGGGATTATGACATTGAACAATATGATCCCATCACGAAAACAGGTGGCTTGTTCACGGAATATATCAATACATTTTTGAAATCGAAAATGGAAGCTTCTGGCTGGCCCAGTTCCTGTGTCACCGAAGAAGACAAATCAAAATTCATACAAACCGTCCTGGAGCGTGAAGGTATTGCATTGGATCCGACCAAAATTGAAAATAATCCTGCACGAAGAAGTTTATCTAAGCTTTGTGTGAACGCATTATGGGGAATATTTTCGCAACGTTCAAACTTTAGCCAGACCACAATTATTGATCGGCCGGAAGAATTTTATGAAAAACTCACTTCCCCCGACATTAAACTCCATCAAATTGTACCCATCAATGATACGATGTTGTATGCGTTCTGGGAGTACAATGAACATGTGCCTGTTCAAAACCGAAACACCAATGTCGTGTTAGGTGCATTTACAACATGTCAGGCACGTCTGGAACTGTACAAGTACCTGGAAATGTTGCAGGAACGTGTTTTATATTTCGACACGGATTCTGTGATATTTACAGAAAAGCCTGGAGAGCCAACCATTGAACCTTCAACGTACTTGGGATGCTTATCGGATGAGATGGAGTCTTACGGCCAACGAGCATACATCAAGACATTTGTCAGTGGAGGACCAAAAAATTACAGCCTAGAAATATACAATCCGGATACCAACGTCACCAGCTACATATGTAAAATTAGAGGATTTACATTAAATTACAATGCAGGACAACAATTAAATTTCAACACGCTAAAAGAAATGATAACAAATCAATGCCGTGGACAAGTCACCATCACCATCCCCCATAAAATATGCAGGACCAAAGACCATACCATCGTCACACGCAAAGAAGAAAAAATGTACAGCATCCGATACACAAAACGTCGATTTAAAGAACTCAATTCTTATGATACGGTTCCGTACGGGTACGTTAAAAAACAGAAGATGGAACTGGAAAAAGAAGATGAAGAAGAAAAAACTGTAAACACCCAATGAGGCCGTCATTTCTTTTTTCCTTTTCCTTTTTTCCACTCCTTAATCACAAAACCAACACCAAGAAGAAAAAAAAACGCAGTACCCAGAAGAGTTCATAAATCATCACCAACACCATCAGTGGAAGAAATGCAGAATCTCATATTTCAACGGGGAACCTTGACCATAAAGCAGCAACACCTAGAAAAATGCAGTACCCAGAAGAGTTCGTAAACCAACATCAGTGGTAGAAAAGCTGTCATCTCGTACCCGAGGAGGAAGATGAGCCTAAACAGATCCATCATTTACGAGTAAGTTTTATTTCTCTCTTATCAATATTGACTCGTTTTTATTGTTTCAGAAAAAAAAAGAAATTCAAAAAGTAATCCATTGTTTCTTCTTTTTCTTTACAGGATACGTCTACAACATTCGAAGATGATGACACGTCCAACATATTCATTAAACTAGATCCTGTATTTATTATGTTAATAAATTGTATGAGAAGAGCACATACCTTTCGTTAAAATACAACAAGTTGAAAAAAAAATGTGTTTTATTATTTCTTGAAACCCTGAACACTTGTTTTCAAATAAATGGTAATCTTGAAAATTTAAGGTGGAAAATATATCCAAGATTTGGTTTACATGATTAGTTTGAAAAATTAATTAAAGAATTTTTTAGTGTCCAAAATTTGGTTTTTAATTTAGTTCAAAAAATTGATTTGAAAATATTCAAATGTGGTTTACAACTTTAGTTCAAAACTTGTTTTTAAAAATTGGTTCGAAATTTTTTTAAAATTTTTAGTTCGAAATTTTTTTGGTTTGAAAATTTAGTTCGAAAGTTTTTTTAGTTTAAAATATGTTTTGTTCGAAAAATTTGTTTAAATTTTTTAGTTCGAAAATTTTTTGAAATTTTTGTTTCAAAATTTTTAGTTCGAAAATTTTTTGTTTTAAAATTTTTTAGTTACAAATTTTTTTTAGTTCGAAAAAATTTTAGTTTAAAATTTCTTGCACTCTGCGGAACCGTTTCGAAAAGAATCGGAGCAGTTTAGGTAAGAAAAAATCTGGCAACACTGTTTCCATTAATGAAGCGCTTACTGAGCAATAAATCGCTTAAACTCACAACAATGTGTTATAAGAAATCTACATGCGACAAGAACGGAACCCTCTTTCATCATTAGAGAATAAATGTATCCTTTTAGAGACACGCTAATTCAAGTACAGGATCTTCATACGTAAACATACAAGGTAACAGACATCTTGCACATAAAAGGAAACGATAATATTTAAGATGAACTTCAGTACAGTAACAATAAAAGGGAACGTAATTCTAAAATCCCTGGTCAAGGGTGGATCGCCATCATATCACTCTGAATTTCCCGCATGGGCTGGGGCTAAGATCATGTGACTTCTATCCACCAATCAAAATTGAGGTACCAAAACATTCATCTTACACATAAAATGAAACAAATGAGTGAGGGATTTCCACACGTTATACCATGTAACCTGTTCACTGTGTGGCGGGTCTAAAATCATGTGACCTCTATCAGCCAATCAGTATCGTAGTATCAAAGTAAACATCAAAATTGATACCATAATTTAAAAAATCCTAGGACCTAAGATCACGTGTCCTCAGGTACCAAAGCACTCATCTTACCCGTAAAAAAAAAACGAATTTCAAAAATCCCGAGTGATGAATTTCCCTGCAAGGGTAAAACATGACGTCATACCATGTGACCTGTTGACCGTGTAGCGGGTCTAAGATCATGTAACCTCTATCAGCCAATCAGAATCGAGGTAGCAAAGTACTCATCAAAGAGGATATCCAAATTTGAAATATCCTAGAGTCTAAGATCACGTGACCGCTATCAACCAATCAAATTCAAGGTATCAAAGCACTCATCTTACCCGTAAAAGAGAACATTTTTTTAAAAAAAGTCCCAAAGCCTAAGATCACGTGACCTCTATCAGCCAATCAACATCGTGGTACCAAAACATTCATCTTACCGTAAAAGGGAACGAATTTTCAAATATCCCAGGGGTCTAAGATCACGTGACAACTGTCAACCAATCAGAATCACTCATCTTAGCCATAAAAGGGAACAAATTTCAAAAATCCAGGGTGAGGGATTTCCCCGCTGGGTGACTCATGACGTCATACCACGTGACCTGAAAAATTTGAATTTCCCGCGTGGGCGGGGCCTAAAGTCACGTGACCTCTCTCAGCCAATCAGAATCGAGAAAATTTTTGCTGACTCGGCGCAATATAACGGGACTCCTACTACTATAAGTGAAATTACAGGTTCGAGCAACGTTAGTGCTCGTTAGTGCTATAAACATTAATGTTAGTGTTTCCATATATACAGTTTCTAGGGTAAAAAATGAGTCCGTTTTATGAAGCTGGAATGAACTTAGCAGGCCACATATGGCAGACCAGAATTTCGACTTCACAAATCGTTAGTGCTTCGTTAGTGCTCGTTAGTGCCGCAAACCCCATCGTTAGTGCTACAAAAATAACTTCTCAATTTTTAACAATCACCATTGGCCTGCTAACTTCATACCAGTGAACTTGGCAGACCACATATGGCAGACCAGAATTTCGACTTCACAGATAGTTAGTGCATCGTTAGTGCTCGTTAGTGCCTCAAACCCCATCGTTAGTGCTACAAAAATAACTTCTCAATTTTTAACAATCACCATTGGCTTGCTAACTTCATGCCAGTGAACTTGGCAGACCACATATTTCAGACCAGAATTTCGACTTCACAGATCGTTAGTGCTTCGTTAGTGCTCGTTAGTGACAGAAACCACATCGTTAGTGCTGCAAAAATAATGTCTCAATTTTGACAGTCACTATGGGTCTGCTAATTTAATGCCAGTGTACTTGGCAGACCACATACGGTAGACCAGAATTTCGACTTCACAGATCGTTAGTGCTTCGTTAATGCTCGTTAGTGCCGCAAACCCCATCGTTACTGCTACAAAAATAACGTCTCAATTTTTAACAATCACTATTGGCCTGCTAACTTCATGCCAGTGAACTTGGCAGACCACATATTTCAGACCAGAATTTCGACTTCACAGATCGTTAGTGCTTCGTTAGTGCTCGTTAGTGACAGAAACCACATCGTTAGTGCTGCAAAAATAATGTCTCAATTTTGACAGTCACTATGGGTCTGCTAATTTCATGCCAGTGAACTTGGCAGACCACATACGGTAGACCAGAATTTCGACTTCACAGATCGTTAGTGCTTCGTTAATGCTCGTTAGTGCCGCAAACTCCATCGTTAGTGCTACAAAAATAACGTCTCAATTTTTAATAATCACTATTGGCCTGCTAACTTCATGCCAGTGAACTTGGCAGACCACATATGGCAGACCATAATATCGACTTCACAGATCGTTACGCTTCGCTAGTGGAGCTCCTCCGTGGCTAAGCGGTTAGCGTACGCGCCTTTGGCGTGGGAGACCCGGGTTCGATTCCCGGCGGGAGCTCATGTGGTTCGGATTCCACGTTAATCAGTAGGTCCACGTCTCATATAGCCTCGCTGCTGAAAGGGACGCTAAACTAAAATCAACTCAACGCTTCGCTAGTGCTTGTTAGTGCCGCAAACCCCATCGTTAGTGCTACAAAAATAACGTCTCAATTTTTAACAATCACTATTGGCCTGCTAACTTCATGCCAGTGAACTTGGCAGACCACATACGGCAGACCAGAATTTCGACTTCACAGATCGTTAGTACTTCGTTAGTGCTCGTTAGTACCACAAACCACATCGTTAGTGCTACGAAAATAATGTCTCAATTCTTAACAGTCACTATTGGCCTGCTAAATTCATGGCAATGAACTTTGCAGGCCACGTATGGCAGGCCAGAAGTTCGACTTTACATGTCGTTACTGCTTCGTTATTGCTTGTTACTGCCACAAATCCCATCGTTAGTGCTACAAAAGTAAGGTCTCAATTTTTGACAGTCACTATGGGCCTGTTAACTTCATACCAATGAACTGGCAGGCCACCTATGGCAGGCCAGAATTTCGACTTCACAGATCGTTAGCTTTAGGTTAGTGCTCGTTAGTGCCAGAAACCACATCGTTAGTGCTACGGAAATAACGTCTCAATTCTTAACAGTCACTATTGGCCATCGTTAGTGTTCCACACTTAAGGTCTAAAATTCTACAAACCTCATTTTCCTCTCATAATTTCATGCAAAAAAGCCACGCACTAAACCTACAACAGACCACAATTTTGATTACATCCGTCATTAGTTCCCCGTTAGTGCTTGTTAGTGCACCATATCCAATCGTTTGTGCTTTACAGATAACGGGTACATTCTAGAAGAAAACCATTATTGTCCTGGTAACTTCATGCCAGTAGTCGAGGGACGAAATAGACGGCAACCCACAAGTTTGATTACATCTGTCACTAGTTCTTCGTTAGTGCTCGTTAGTGCCGCACATCTCATCGTTAGTGTTCCCTAGTCCTGCATATCCCATCGTTAGTATTGCATATATAACAGCTACATTTTTTAAAGAAATCCATTGTTGCCATGCTAACCTCAACCCAGGAAACGAGGAACAAAATCAACTGGAGGGTATAATTTTGATTACATATGCAATTAGTACTTCATCAGCACGCGTCAGGCGCGCATATTCTACCGTTAGTGATCCACTGATAAAGACTACACTTTTTAAGAAAGCCAATATTGATCTGATAATAGTATGGTAGCAGACCAGTAACGAAATCTACGGGAGACCACAGTTTTGATTATGCCCGTCATTAGGCTTCATTAGTGCTCTTTTGTGCCTCATATGAAACCGTTAGTGGATCTGTCATTACTTCTTCGTTAGTGCCGTACATCCCATCGTTAATGTTCGTTAGTGCTGCATATCCCATCGTTAATATTCGATATATATGGGCTACGTTTTTAATAAAGCCATTACTAGCCTTTTAACTTCATTCCAGCATACTAGGGACCAAAGAAGACCACAATTTATATTACATCCTTGATTAGTGCTTAACGAGTGCTCGTTAGTGCCGCATATTCCATCGTTAATGCTTCACGAATAACAGCTACATTTTTTAAGAAGCACGTATTGGCCAGCTAACTTGATGCCATCAGAACAGGGACGAAATCTAAAGCAGGTTACAATTTAGATTACACTCCTCATTAGTGCTTCATGAGTGCTCGTTAGTGTCGCATGTCAGACCGTTGGTTTCTCAAAGCTAACGGCTACATCTTTCAAGAAAAACATTTTTTGCCTGCTAAATTTATGGCAGGAGAACAGGGATGAAATCTATGCAGACAACAATTTTGATTACATCTGTCATTAGTGTTTCTTTAGTGCTCTCTAGTGCCACACATCCCATCGTTAGTGTTCGTTAGTGCTCCATATCTTATAATAAGTACTGCACATATGTCGACTATATTTTTTAAGAAAGGCAGTATTGGCCTGCTAATTTTATGGTGGGAGACATAGACCAAATCCGCACAAGAACACAATTTTGATTACACCTGTCACTAGTTCTTCTTAAGTATTTCCAGCGCCACTTTCCTATATAACAATACTATAAGGTAAAAACTACGTGTATCATCATACGCGATTAAATTAATTCTAGGAAATCATATTTGATTGAATAAATAAATAGCTGTTTGATTAAAGGGGTAATTAAATTTGATATAATTAAACAATAGTATAAGGTATAAGCGGTACGTGTATCATCATACGCGATTAAATTAATTCTAGGAAATTATCTTTAGTTGAATACATTAATAGGTGCTTGATTAAAGGGGTAATCAAATTTGATAGGCATTTGATATCAAATTAATTAGTTTGATATCAAAATTTAATTAAATTATATCTTACAATGTTGCCGAATTTACACTATAAATATGCAAAATATAGGGAATTTCAGTTCTTTTAAGGCCTATTTGGCAACACCGCAGTGTTACAAGTTCGCAATACAGCGTGATTACAGTGTAATTAATCGTCCACCATTTTCAAATGTCATATTTGTCAAACTATCTACTCTACACCAAAAAGCACTAACGTTATTGGTTGGTTCACTAAGAAGCACTAACGATTACAATAGAAGAGATCATTAGTGCTTTTGAATTTGGCGGGAATTTGACGCAATAAAAATTCCCCATGCTTTTCTAATGGAATTTTGGAACTTATAATTGGCTACGTCTACAGTAATAGTGAAGCATTCACGGAACTATTAGTGTTTTCTAGAAGCACTAACGATACACTAACGAAAAACACTAATTCCTTTGTTAGTGCTTAAAGTAGGGATCAAGATCACGCTGACCCCCAAAGCTTTTTCATTTGTTGCATCTACACTAAGAAGAAACGCTAGGGGTTGGTGCACAAAGAAGCACTAACGATGAACTAACGATTGCACTAGAAGAGGTCATTCGTGTTTTTCAATTTGCCGGAAATGTCACGCAATGCAGAATTACCCATGCATTTCTTACGGGAGTTTCATGATAGATAATTGCCTATATCTACACTAATAATAAAGCATTAACAAAACTATGAGTATTTTCTGAAAGCACTAACGACACAAAAACCAATGGCACGAATTTTTTCACAACTGGACAGTGTGGGGAGACTAGCGTGGACCATTGCTTTGGCTCTAGAGCCTACACTAATGAAACACTAACATTAGCGGTTGGTGAAGTAAGAAGCACTAACGATACACTAACGAATGACACTAATTATTTCGTTAGTCCTCAAAGTGGGGACCAGCGTCAATTTGGAACCCGAGAGGTGTTTTACTTGTAGCATGTACACTAATGAAGCACTAACGTTAGGGTTGGTGCACTAAGAAGTACTAACGATGCAACAATGATTGACACTAATTTTATCGATAATGCGTTAAGTGGAGGCGCAAAGTTCACGAACGTGTAATTTCAACATCACTAACGGACAAATTGAGTCACGACCAAGCACTAACGTAGGACAAACAGTTGGCATTAGAAAATGAATTCTATCTCAATTAGGGAAAAAAGCGGGGTCAACCTGACGGAAATTGATTTCGTTATAACGATGTTATTAGAACAGCACTAACGCTCAAATTTGCGCACTAACCTGCAATAACGTAGCACAAAAGTCTGGCATTACAAAATCAATTCTATCTCAATTAGGAAAAAGAGCGGAGCCAACTTGACACTAATTTATTTCGTTATACTGGCGTTATTTGAACAGCACAAACGCTCATATTTGGGCACTAACCCGCACTAACGTAGCACAAAGTTTGCCATTAGGAAGTCAATTCTATCTTAATTAAGGAAAAAAAAAGCGATGCTAGCTTGACGTCAAGTTGGCCCCGAAATTTAAATTGTTCATAACTTTGTTATTTTGATAGCACAAACCCTGAAATTTCTGCACTGACCAACACTAATACAGCACAAACGAATGGCATTATTTATTTTTCCCAGTCGAAATGTAGTGGTTCCAACTTGATACTAATTGTAATGTGTCGTGCACTAACGATATGATATACAACATTAACGAGTACTTACGAAGCACTAATGATAGATAAAATCAAAATTGTGGTCTGCTATAGGTTTTGTGCGCGACGTGTTTGCACGAAATTAGAAGGAAAAAATGGATTTTTTAAAAGTATAGACGTTATCTGTAAAGCATTAACAATGAGATATGCAGCACTAATGAGCAATAATGACGGGTATAATAAAAATTGTGGTCTACCGTAGATTTCGCCTCTGGTTTGCTGGCATGAAGTTAACAGGTCACTAATGGCCTTAAAAAATGTAGCCTTAATCGGTGGATCACTGATGGTGGGAAAGCGGCACTGGAAATACTTAAGAAGAACTAGTGACAGGTGTAATCAAAATTGTGTTCTTGTGCGGATTTGGTCTATGTCTTCTACCATAAAATTAGCAGGCCAATACTGCCTTTCTTAAAAAATATAGTCGACATATGTGCAGTACTTATTATAAGATATGGAGCACTAACGAACACTAACGATGGGATGTGTGGCACTAGAGAGCACTAAAGAAACACTAATGACAGATGTAATCAAAATTGTTGTCTGCATAGATTTCATCCCTGTTCTCCTGCCATAAATTTAGCAGGCAAAAAATGTTTTTCTTGAAAGATGTAGCCGTTAGCTTTGAGAAACCAACGGTCTGACATGCGACACTAACGAGCACTCATGAAGCACTAATGAGGAGTGTAATCTAAATTGTAACCTGCTTTAGATTTCGTCCCTGTTCTGATGGCATCAAGTTAGCTGGCCAATACGTGCTTCTTAAAAAATGTAGCTGTTATTCGTGAAGCATTAACGATGGAATATGCGGCACTAACGAGCACTCGTTAAGCACTAATCAAGGATGTAATATAAATTGTGGTCTTCTTTGGTCCCTAGTATGCTGGAATGAAGTTAAAAGGCTAGTAATGGCTTTATTAAAAACGTAGCCCATATATATCGAATATTAACGATGGGATATGCAGCACTAACGAACATTAACGATGGGATGTACGGCACTAACGAAGAAGTAATGACAGATCCACTAACGGTTTCATATGAGGCAGAAAAGAGCACTAATGAAGCCTAATGACGGGCGTAATCAAAACTGTGGTCTCCCGTAGATTTCGTTACTGGTCTGCTACCATACTATTATCAGATCAATATTGGCTTTCTTAAAAAGTGTAGTCTTTATCAGTGGATCACTAACGGTGGAATATGCGCGCCTGACGCGTGCTGATGAAGTACTAATTGCATATGTAATCAAAATTATACCCTCCAGTTGATTTTGTTCCTCGTTTCCTGGGTTGAGGTTAGCATGGCAACAATGGATTTCTTTAAAAAATGTAGCCGTTATATATGCAATACTAACGATGGGATATGCAGGACTAGGGAACACTAACGATGAGATGTGCGGCACTAACGAGCACTAACGAAGAACTAGTGACAGATGTAATCAAACTTGTGGGTTGCCGTCTATTTCGTCCCTCGACTACTGGCATGAAGTTACCAGGACAATAATGGTTTTCTTCTAGAATGTACCCGTTATCTGTAAAGCACAAACGATTGGATATGGTGCACTAACAAGCACTAACGGGGAACTAATGACGGATGTAATCAAAATTGTGGTCTGTTGTAGGTTTAGTGCGTGGCTTTTTTGCATGAAATTATGAGAGGAAAATGAGGTTTGTAGAATTTTAGACCTTAAGTGTGGAACACTAACGATGGCCAATAGTGGCTGTTAAGAATTGAGACGTTATTTCCGTAGCACTAACGATGTGGTTTCTGGCACTAACGAGCACTAACGTAGAGCTAACGATCTGTGAAGTCGAAATTCTGGCCTGCCATAGGTGGCCTGCCAGTTCATTGGCATGAAGTTAGCAGGGCCATAGTGACTGTCAAAAATTGAGCCCTTACTTTTGTAGCACTAACGATGGGATTTGTGGCAGTAACAAGCGATAACGAAGCAGTAACGACATGTAAAGTCGAACTTCTGGCCTGCCATACGTGGCCTGCAAAGTTCATTGCCATGAATTTAGCAGGCCAATAGTGACTGTCAAAAATTGAGACATTATTTTTGTAGCACTAACGATGTGGTTTCTGTCACTAACGAGCACTAACGAAGCACTAACGATCTGTGAAGTCGAAATTCTGGTCTGCCGTATGTGGTCTGCCAAGTTCACTGGCATGAAGTTAGCAGGCCAATAGTGTTTGTTAGAAATTGAGACATTATTTTTGTTGCACTAAAGATGGGGTTTGCGGCAATAACGAAGCACTAACGATCTGTGAAGTCGATATTATGGTCTGCCATATGTGGTCTGCCAAGTTCACTGGCATGAAGTTAGCAGGCCAATAGTGATTGTTAAAAATTGAGACGTTATTTTTGTAGCAGTAACGATGGGGTTTGCGGCACTAACGAGCGCTAAGGAAGCACTAACGATCTGTGAAGTCGAAATTCTGGTATGCCATATGTGACCTGCCAAGTTCATTGGTATGAAGTTAGCAGGCCAATAGTGACTATTGAAAATTGAGGCGTTATTTTTATACCACTAAGGATGGGGTTTGCGGCACTAACGAGCACTATCGAAGCACTAACGATCTGTGAAGTTGAAATTCTGGCCTGCCATAGGTGGCCTGCTAAGTTCATGCTAGCTTCATTAAACTGACCCATTTTGTTACCCTAAAAACTGTATATATAGAAGCATTAACGTTAATGTTTACAGCACTAACGAGCACTAACGATGCTCAAACCGGCTATTTCACTTATGGTGTGATTCTGATATGTTGGCCTGCTGGCATGAAGTTAGCAGGCCAATAGTAACTATTAAAATTCAGACGTTATTTTTGTAGCACTAACGATGGGGTTTGCGGCACTAACGAGCACTAACGAAGCACTAACGATCTGTGAAGTCGAAGTTCTGGCCTGCCATAGGTGGCCTGCTAACTTCATGGACATACTTCTAGCCGCACCTTTTCCCGTTGTCCCTTGCTACTCAGATGACGTCACAGCCACGACGGCACTCAAGGCCACATGCGCATGCAACGACCTTGTAGTCTTTCCACCATGAATTGCACATTACCAATGCGTCATTGTACAGATCGTTATCAAAATAATGAAAACACCAGTAGTTATAACACGTGGATTGTTCTATGCTGAAACACTGTGGATGCCTGTGCAGCACTACCTGGCATTTGTTAGTGATATGTTAGGTTATTGATTGTAATGCGTCAAGCGGGACAGAAGAGATGTGTGTTGAAGCAGATAAGTAGTAGTGATGTAAAATGGGAGCTATGTTTGAGTTCCAAAAGTCAAATTCTGAGCGCACAGTTAATTGATGCAAGTGTATTTAAAGTCAGTGTCTTAGGTCTTGCGAGGAGCAATGCTTAAACTGATGACAGCCTACAGAATTCACAGCAAACCAAAATCGACGAAGAATAATAGATGGAACAGAACCCTCAATAAAAGGGATCGCCGAGCATAGAAGAGAATTGCCACCATGGACTATAGAGTGAATGCAACAAAAGTAATTGCGAAACTCAATCAGCACCTTCAGCAGCCTATTGCGACAATCACAGTCTAAAGCGAATTATATAGCCTAATATCTGCGGTAAGGTTAGAGTTTCTAAAACGTGCTCATCAATGTGATACAGCGAAGAGAGGACCACCGAATATTGGAAACACGTAATATGTCCTCTTTCACCTCACTTCTAACAATACGTCGTGTTTATATAGGTGGAAGCTCAAACAAGTTTATGCTCCGAACGAGTTCCTTTCTACATGGCGATGGGACTATAATATTCTGGATGCAATTTCCTGGTATTCTGCAGTCCTGTGATTTCGCTCACAGGAGGCACTACCATAAGTGATTATGTGGACAATTTAGATGGACACGCGTATCTTAATAGTCCAACTGTTGTTCCCAGTCAACAAAGCAACTTTGCAAGATGAAATATGCCAATTAACTTTACACGAGCTGTTAAGACGTGGTTACACGCTCATCAGGCTGAACTACACCTCTTTTGGCCTTTGCAATCCCCAGACCTCAACATTATGGAATATATGTAGTCAATTCAGAAGTTTCAGCTATGGAACAGACATCCTCCTGCACATCACCTTTGCCGACGAAGTGCTGTACTGCACAAAAAAGGGTACAGTATTCCTCTGGTAACCATTTACAACTTAAATTATTAAAAACATTTATTTATTGAAAAGTTGTTACATTGTAGAGAATATTATTGAAAATTCTAACCTTTGTGTAATATTTAAAAATTGTGACGTAGACCTATATTAACCGTGTTAATAAATTATAAGTTTCTGTACATTTTTAATGTCGAGAAAATTACTTTTTTTTTTTTTTTTTTGCTGTTACATTATTTATTTCTGAAGGAAATACGTTGGTCAAATAACAATCAAATTTCTGGAGTTAAATTTCACCCACCTTCAGATGATCAATTGAGTAAAAATTATGTACCTGTGTGTAGAAATCTAATAACAATACAATTATTTGAGCCAAATACCGTAAAAAAATGTCATATTTATTTATTTATAACAGGTTTCAGATACAGCACTAGGCCATTTTACACTGGAACATTTTAACAATTTGATAACATACAAATTTAATAACAATTTGAGGTCAAGATGGTACAACACAACAGCGACATTACAAAAATAGCTTATTTATAGATGATCTGAAAGTATACTCACTTGAAAAAACGTCTATAGTTTCTGGTAACTGATTATAGGTACTGACAATTCGGTTTAGAAGGGACCTTTGGACAATATTAACTCTCGCCGCTCGAGTGTAAAAGAGATCACTAGACCGTGTTGTTCCAGCGGGTACGCGAAAATTGATCTGACTTAACAACTGTTCACATGATATGTGGCCATTTGCAATTTTTTGTAAAAATATTAGGTCAGAAATTTTTTTCTCACTAGGGGAGGTTTGATGTTGAGGGATTTTAAAACGTCATTTTTTGGAAGTGTTTGGAGGTGAGGTACTCGGTAGGATACAATAGCTAGAAAGAAATTAATTACGGAATTTAATTTTTTTAAAATGAGTAGGGCAGACCATAGGAGAAGAGTGCTCAATAGTGGGAGCAATGTATGACTTATAGAACGAGCTTAAGGAATTAGGATTTTTTATGTTAGTGAAGCGATAAAGGAGTCCCAGTTTCCTCATAGCAGTACAAGATATTGTGCTTATATGATCCGCAAAAATAAGCTTACTGTCAATGATAACACCAAGATCTCTGAAAGAGAAGACAGGATTTATGTTCTTATGACCAATTTTGTAAATGTGTTTTATAGGCTCCTTTTTTAGAGAAATCGTAAGAGAAGCACATTTTTCGCTGTTTAAGTTAAGTTTCCAAGAGTTACAACAGTTGAGAAGAATTGAAGAATCATGTTGAAGAGCAAGCGCATTATACTCGGATTGAACTTGTCTGTAGAGTTTGCAGTCATCAGCGAATAGAAGAATATTGGTAGAGCTGTTTGTGAACAAAGAAGGCAAATCGTCCATGTATAACAGGAATAGAAGTGGACCCAGAACACTGCCTTGAGGAACTCCAGAAGTTACGGGAATAAAATCAGAAAAGTGAGCTGAAACTGAAACTCGTTGTGTCCTATTACTGAGATAGGTTTCCAGAAGACTAAGCAATTTGCCATGTAAATTGAATCTAAAATTGAGTTTGTATAGAAGAAGATGGTGTGGAAGGGAATCGAAAGCCTTAGCCAGGTCCAAATACAAAATATCGAGTTGAGGATTTTCTGAGATGCTGTCCACAGTATCGGACAGAAGAACAGATAAATTAGTAACAAGATTTTCCTGGCAAAAAGCCGTGTTGTAAGGAGTTTACAAATGGAGCAACAAATTGAAAGATCCTGTTTTTGATTATCTTTTCACAAACGAGTGAGAGAGGTGATAATGAAGAAATAGGTCGATAGGAGGACACACCATTTTTATTCTTACCAGACTTATGAATAGGAGTGATATTAGCTCTCTTCCAACAGGTGGGAAAGACACCTTCTGCAAAACAGAGATTTAGTAAATTCGAAAGGGGTTGAGAAAGCGAACTGGCAACACTGCGTAGGAAGCAAGTGTAAGTATTACCTGGCCCTAAGACGCGCTGCTGGGGCAATGTCAAGAGAAGAGAAAGTACTTCGGTCGGAGTGGTACTGATAGAAGACAAAGATTCATTTGTAAGCTTGAGTCCGAGCCCTTGTAGATCTCTATCTCTAGTAACTGGTGGCCGACTACCAGATTTTTACATACGATTTTGGAAAATTATTAAAAATCGAGTTAATAGATTACTTTCGCGTATAATAATGTTATATATTCATGTTTAAAGCTTTGTTCATTGTACATACCCGATGTGGAGGTGATGTGATGAGAAAACCTACATGTAATAATTTTTTGAAATGGAATTCACCCTTAAAGTGCTGACTACTGGTGGCTTTGCCTTATATGAGTCTTGTATGTCACAAGTTGAGCCAAAATTTTAATTATTTATCTAGTGTAATCAGAAAAGACCCTTGTACAAAAAAAGAACAATGTTAGCATACAGAAAATATACACAGAGGACGTACTGATAATTCAGACGATCCGTGGAGACTGCAGATGTACTCTGAATCATAAGTCAAAGGTTAGAGAAGTTTTCGTTTTTCTTTCCCCATGGTTACATAAGAGTGATCGACGACTCTCAACACAATATTATGAAATACATAGATTTGTATTTAGTTCTGACTAACTTACACAATTTGAAG
The DNA here is from genome assembly GCF_964235325.1 of Thermobia domestica. NCBI lineage: Eukaryota > Metazoa > Arthropoda > Insecta > Zygentoma > Lepismatidae > Thermobia > Thermobia domestica. The sequence continues at coordinate 209,064,411 of NC_137457.1, read as the reverse complement.
TAATGATAATTAATTAATTAAAAACACATACCTTAATACTATATCTGAATTAACTATGTACCAATAGAATAATTAGAGTCTATTGTTCTCATTATGATATTGAATTTAGAAAGAAGCAAAAAAGGAATCTAGAAAAGAGTGAAAAAGTAGCCGGTACATGCAGTTATCATTTTTTTTATCATATCTGTTTAATTGTTGATTTAAATGTTGACTCATGTGTTCAAAGCATTTTAGTCGATCTAAAGTTTTCACTTCGACCACAACTTATAACCCATCAAATCACCGTATCTTTTATTATGGACTATTTTTAAGTGTGAATAAAATTCGTTTCGTCAAATCGGTTGATGACTGAGAAAACACGAGGATATTAATTAGTGTATTAGCTGAGGCTACAAAATATGCCCATTTCAATAAAAAAATCTGTCACAACAGCCTTCGTGTGCTTGTATGTGTAGCTTACACAAAAATCTAAAAAAAATAACTACAAAACTTGGATGAGTACGTATGTTCATAGACACTAATTTAGTTACTACTGGTTACACATTTAAGTGGTAGAAAAGTAACAATAGTTATATATTTAAGTGGTTTACTGAATTCAATTCATGACTTCACTACTGAATAATAGTTCAGTATGGGAGCTAGATCTTGTTGATTAATCTTGCAAGTTAGTATGCTATAACCTTGTTCTTATTTATTTGAATACATTCAAATAATTGATTATAAACAAACAAACAAATAGTTTACTTTCAAAGAAATCTTAACTTCTGTTATTTTTTTCAATTCTTGTTGCTATTAGCAAACATCATAGACACTTGAAAAACTTGCATCGCAATTTTCCCTAAGCCATTTCCCTACTGAAAGGTGCGAAAAGTTCCCCCTGAACCAACAGAGAACCTACAAACATGAACGTCATTGTTTTCAGCGCAGGATAGCAAGTAATAATTCAGTCGCAAATGTTGACTAGTTATAATCAACGCATGAGCAAAAGGAAATGTTTCCCATTTCTAAAGTATTTCAAAGCGCAATAAAATATCAGTGGAAATTATCTGAAGTATTTCAACTATAAAGTAATTGTTAATCTACAAAAATGTTTAGGTTTATTGGGCTTTTCCTGGTCAACATTCACTTGACTTTCAACATACTTATATCACAGTTAACTATTACAATTCATACCATTGTTACTCATTGATTGTAGGTATAAACATTGACAAGGATTTTGGTACTTTACTATTATTATTTAAAAGTGAACAATAGATCCATGAGTGTTTCTTGGGAAATGCTTTGTGGTTATCCATAAATATTTTTGTACTGTTTTAAAAGAAGAACAAAACCTTCACTGTTTCAAACGTTTGCAGCAGAATATCAGTTTTCCAATATCTTTATATATATATATATATATATATATATATATATATATATATATATATATATATATATATATATATGTGTGTGTGTGTGTGTGTGTGTGTGAAGATGGATTTATAATCACTGGAGGAAGAACATATCGCAATTATGACTCATGAGAATAATATTCCATTATGGTGTAAAACTTTACTCAATTCATATTTCATACTTCACGTGTTAAAGAATCATTTCATTGGAAGGTGATTATAAGTAGGTAATTATGACTTAGTATGAAATAATTCTTCATCCTTCTTTGCATTGTGCTATTGAAAATTATACTGTACAAGATATAGTCTTACAGTGGATAAAATTAACTGTTGTATGTACAAACTAAAACACGGAATGCGTTTCTTTATTTTCCAGTGGAATGAAGTGGGAATTGACATAAAGTTTAAGTTAAGGTGAACGAAACATTCGTTTCGCAATTACTACGGAAACATTTCAACTACAAGGAGAGAGTATGTGAAATGCAGAAAATTTTAAAAAATGAGTTTTTAAAAACATGTGACATTCAAAAACATAACATATGAGGTTATTCTCTAAGACTGCTTGTTAATCTTTTCCTTAAGCTAAATGTTATGATAGTAGTGTGATGTGCGCATACAAGTATTTCCTTTGTAACACATGCGGGTAGTTATATAGTAACAGGTATATGTTAATTGATTAGCCATAACTGAGCCATATTAATTGATAGCGATATTTGAAACATTCATTGTAATGAAATTTCAATTAACTCAAGTATCAAAGTGAAAGTGTATCTCTGCAATGTATGTAAGTAATCTTAAAGATTTTATTTCAATATATTAAACAAAAATGATTACTCATCTTTAAAAAGTCTCTGAAGTTGAAGACGTACCAAAGGGTAATACTACAGAAATAATAAACACTTCAGACCAGAGTATATACACTTGTTTATTAAAAATTAAATTATAGTGTAACGGTTTCGACAACTTAACGTTGTTTTCATCAGACACTAACTGAAAGAGATATCTTAGAGCGTAGATATTTATACTAAAAGTGAAAGTCCTTGTGTGCATGGGAAGCCACCTGGGTCGTACTTCCCCGGGCGTACGAGAGAAAATAATGCCATATATAAACATGTTAAGAAACGGGGCATGATATAGATTGGGAAGGTGTAAAGGGGCTAGAAAGGGAGAATATACCAATGATAAGGAAATGGAAGGAAGCACGAAGGATAAAGAAAGAGAAAAGTGACAAATTAATGAACTGGACAAGTGGACTGTTAATACATGAACTATGGGATAAATTATTGGAACAAATTGAAGTGAAAAAACAAGATTGAACGTATTTATATGTAATTTATGTTCATATATTTAATACTAGCAGCGTTCACCCCGCTTCGCTGCGGTCACCCCGGAACGCAATAAACTTTGTTACTTAGATAATTTTTACTTTTTCGCTTTCAAGTGATATGATAAAAACCATAGTAGATTGCAGTAAATGTTAACATTATATCGCCTCTCATTTATGTTAACCCGCCCCGCTTCGCTGCGGTCACCCCGGAACGCAATAAACTTTGTTACTTAGATAAAAAACCATAGTAGATTGCATTAATGTTAACATATCGCCTGTCATTTATGTTAACCCGCCGAGTGACACGGTCATGCGGGTTGCATATAAATACGTTTATTTTTACCTATGATGAAATGGACACTTGAATGGTCAATTATCTCAAGACACTGGTAATTAAAAATTAAAGTGATATGATAAAAACCATCTAGGGTCCAAATCCTAATAATCCCCCAAAAATGAAAGAAATTGGTTCAGCCGTATTAGCGTGATGAGGGAACAAAGGATTTGTACGTTCTCTTTTATATATATAGATTATATATAGTTTAATATTGTATATAGTTATGTAGAGTTTTATATATTGTTATATTTTATAGTTTATTTTTTTATGTCTATATATATATTTATATTGCTGTATTTATAATCAGGTGTATGTAGTATAGTCTGTTATTTATATCTAATAGGCATCAGAGGGAAAGTTTTAAGGCAATTGGTCAAGTATAAACAACAGGTGTGCCTGTAAAAGATAAACACAGGTGGGAGGGTAATTAAGTCAGGGCAGCTGACCGAAAGATGACGCCCGGGGAAGTACGACCCAAGGGGCTTCCCATGCACACAAGAACTTTAACTTTTAGTATAAATATCTACGCTCTAAGATATCTCTTTCAGTTAGTGTCTGATGAAGACAACGTTAAGTTGTCGAAACCGTTACACTGTAATTTAGTTTTTAATAAACAAGTGTATATACTCTGATCAGAAGTGTTTATTATTTCTTTAGTGAGTTCCAGAGTCGTGATGGATAGAGTTGCAGGTAATATTACATGAAATATAATCTATATTTTTTAATTGCTATTTAAACCTTCGTTAGAAGTGCAAGCCTGTATGTGTATTAATCACATCGACTACTGTTCCAAGAAGGATTCTGTACTTTAAAGAAGATGAGTAGCTGTAGGTTCTGAATATCACTCAATATTGTAAAACTTCATCCCATAAAGGCATAGGTAGAGCGTTAATAAAATGAGCGGCCGGAATCTACTCCCACTTATAAGATTTCCACTATGAAACATATTTTTACAAAATACTGTACAGATAATCTCTCCAAGTTTGCAAGGTTAGTTACAGATAGTCTTTGACCGTAAGGTGGTAGACATGATCTCTACAGAGCCCCGTAGCAGGTTATGCGGCTGAGGTTAGGATTCCCATATAAAGCCCCGTAGCAGGCTAAGCCAGGAGATAGGATAGGCGTAGTCCCGTAGCAGACTAGAGGCCTTGGTTTAGGTTACTCCTAATGTTCCGTGACAAACAGTAGGAGAAACACCAGAAAACTGGTGCAGAATTGCCGTCGTCCAGCCAATTTATAGGGTTCCTTGGGCGGCTGTGGCGCTGCTGCTGCTCCGTCGTTATCGTCTGCTCCGTGGGAGGGGCCAGAAGCCAGTCATCTGCAGGTGATAGTAGATCTATCTGGTGTGTGGAATCCTCTTGCTAAACAATGTAGTGGTGTTTGTAAACACTGGCGTGTAGAATTGTTTATACACAACACATATGGGACATTACAATATCTTTTCATTAAATTCTGTTCATTAGTAGATGCAGATGAATCTATGAGTTCAATTCTATTGTGGGGCCGCGGTGGCTCAGTGGTAGAGCGTTCACCTCTGGTGCTTGGGGTCCCGGGTTCGATCCCAGCCCACGCCAAGTGAACTTTGTGATGGACAAACACCGTGAGCGTGGGTTTCCTCGGGGTTCTCCCGTTTCCTCCCACTTCCTTCATTCCACCATTTCATTCATTGCTCATCACCGTCTCCTTTAGCCTAACCGGCATAACCGTGGGACGTAAAACTCAAAGATTTCAGTCCATTTCATTTTCATTTCTACTGTGGAGCCTTATTTTCTAAGAAATAAAAATCTTTGATATATTCGAATCTCATTCAAAACTAAATAACTTTTCTGACCTTGTTGGCTTAAGACGAATGCCAATTTGAGAGTTGGGTTCTAAATTTTCACGAAAATTCCTAGCGCTTTGCCCTAGCACAATAGAACTTTTCATCATAGGATAGTACCAAGGTTCTACGTACATTCTATTAGTCACTGGTGGAAGGTGTTAAGTGCTGTCTCAATTCATTTTAGAAATAGTTGAATTAAAAAAAAAAAAAAAAACAATTTTCGGTTTTCTGTTCTCAAAATCGATTTCAATTTTCAAAACCGTTTCTCACAAGGAAACATCTTATATTGATAGTAGCATTGCCCAATCAAACAATGTGCCATCGATAGAGGAGTGAAGAAAAGTGAGAAATCCGAAGTTTTATTGGCCGACACCCAAAAATACAGGAGATTCAGAGGAAAGAAGGATCTAGAATCATGTGAAGATAGCAATGCAAAAGATATACTGACACAGAAAGAGCTTCAAAATGATTAAAGTAATCAAAATGACATTTACACAACAGTATAGTAAGCAACTATTGTACTCACAAACATGTCCAATAACATCATATATAATGCAGTGTTACCAACTGAGCACAAAATGAAAATTTGTTAAATGGCACGGAAAACAAATTATAACATGTATAGCTTACAGATGACGAGAAGAACCTTAGCAGAAGTAGTGTGACGTAGGTATGGGCTCGCCCACTTTTCGCACGGGGGTTTCAAATGACACCACGGAAAGCACACAGATAACTACCCGGAGTAGCAGACGACAACTAAGTATAGACCACACCTCAAAAACCGAAAATGGACTTGACCGTGTCATTGACCTTTCCCCGCTACCCCTGTTTTAGGGTTCTTCTCGTCATCTGTGAGCTGTATAAAATCTAATTATGTGTAGAAACATACTTAGACCATACTTATAGAACCATACCCATAGCAAAATTTTATACATGTTATAATTTGTGTTCCGAGCCATTTAACAAATCTTCATTTTGTGCTCAGTTGTCAACACTGCATTACGTATGATATTGTTGAACATGTTTGTGGGTAAATTAGTTGCTTACTATACTGTTGTCTAAACGTCATTTTCATTACTTTAATCATTTTGAAGCTCTTTAATTGAATAACCAGCCACATTTATAAAGGTGCAGTAAGAACAATAACTAACTTTTTTTTTTTTTTTTTGACAATTACAAAATTCAATTGATGATCCTAGTGTTCCTACTTAATCTTACAACATTTAAGAGGTTTACTCCATGATCCTTAAGTCTTAATTAAGACACTGGACTTCAGCACTTTCTATATAAAAATGTATGAGATAAAGCTTCAGCAAAAAAGATACATTATGTCAATAACCAATCATGATACAATACTTATATCTTTGACAATTTTTACCCATAGAAGGGAACAAGTAGGATCATATAAATTTACAGAGTATGTATTCGATTTCTAGAGAAATTTACTGTTATTTTTTTTAAAGCTCTTAAATTTAAGGGGTTCTATGATTCTTATCCAAGTTCTAAAAACGGAACATCAATATGTTCATTTCCTATTAAAGAGAATTGGCACCCGACTATCCATACAATCATACAAAAATGTCTGATCAAAAATCATATAATAGGTCAAAAACCTCCAAATTAAAAATATTTGGTAATTATTTCCTATTGAAAGGGACAAGCAGAACTAGTCAAACTTACAAATGTATATATTCGAATCCTAGAGAACATTTAGTAAATTTTATTGTTTCACAATTCCCAAATTTAAGTGTTAGGCCAATGTTCCTCTTGAAAAAATTAAGAGAGAAACACCAATGTACCCATGTTTTATGAAGGAGAATAGATCCCTGTACTCAACTCTATATTCTAACCATAGAAAACGATAAAACTTCTTCAAAGAGGGTAAAATAGGCCAAAATCCTCCCTAATTGAATTTTTGGCAATTTTGCACCTATACAAGGGAACAAAATGAATGACATAAACTTGAACATTTATATACCCGCCCCATACTATCACATCGAATTTTTAAATTTGGTAACTTATAAGACATAATTGCTGATCCTTTATATTCCCACAGAATTTGTGTTTTGAGCTAAAGTACTCCTGCCAAAATTTTGAGGAGTTGTCATATGTAACTCTACGCCATTGACGTTGTGGTTAGGACCATGGGCGTTAGGGATAAAATCGGGCCAACTTGCGTCAGTATGTTTAATTATTTGGTTTACGTCAGTTTCTATATAGAAGTATAATGTTATGAAATATTATGTTTTCAAGACGACAACAGTGAACACTATCTAGGTTACATTTTTGAAATAGCTATCCTAAAATTTTGAAGTGAGCTAACTTAAAAAAATCCAAGAAGCTAAGTCACATTTTTAAGATTGAGATATTAAATTTTATATAAGATGGTTTCAGATCAAATTCACCAAGTTTTTAGAAGGGGTACTAGGTAGTATGTAGCCCATAATTTTCAATTGCCTATTTATTAATATCACTCATGCTACCGTTAACAATATTATTTTATACACAACGATAGAAAGTACTTGAGACAACATTAAAACGTGTTGATAATGCATACTAAAATTTGGGAAAACTTACCTTAGTATGGTCGTCCAAGAAATTAAATTGGTTTCGAAATTATCTTGAACCAGTTAACATCAATCTTTTTATCTTAAATTTAGGAGGAAGCACTTTCAATCAGTTGACACCTTAGTTTCATATAATCCAACGATCTATACATTCAAAACTATAATACGATTAAGATGAATCATGTGATATCTGACTCATGAATACTAAGTTTGTCAATATGACAATCATAGACCATAAAATATACAAATAGTTTTACATTTCAAGGGTCTAACAATAAATATACACAAGTTATGATATAGTCTCATAATGAATGGATCATAATGTCCTACTGTTATTTCCGAATATATATATATTATTGAATATTATTTTTATCAATTTATAGGGAAAACATGGAAAACCTAAATTAATCAAAGTATATACATCTAGTTTTATCCAGAAAACTAATATTTAATCTACCATAATGTATAATACCGTGCCAAATAAATGGCTGAATCATATAATGTATTCCTCCCAAAATATCGCTTTTGGTTCTTTTTCCAATCAAAGGGAATAAAATGGATCACTCAAAATTTATACAGATATGTACCCCAGTCCTATAAAATATTTGTCAAACTTTTTTTTTTTTGCCAGTTCCCAAGTTTGGAGGAATGGAATAATTCACCTGATAAAATTTGAGAGCTATACATCAAGATGCCTATATCTTTGAAAGAGAATGGACCCATATACGCTCCGATAGGATGGTCTATCGAGGTAAACTTCCGTCACAGAGGATAAATTAGAACTGAAACTTCCGAAATTAAAAAAAAAAAAAAAAATGTTTGTCAACTTTCTTTTATGCATCCAAGGGAACGAAATGGAGCAGTTACTTACACTGTTTTTTTTTCTGTTCTCTTCCCCGAGTTATTTTATTTTTTTAATTTTCAAAATTTGAAAGGTGACATTATGCACCCATCTCAAGAATTAGCCCCATCGAAAAATATGTCCATACCAAAAATAGCTTGGCCCAGGAAACACTTCTGGCTCCAGTCTATGGCTTCATGGTCACAGGAGAAAAGAAGTTAGACTAAGTTACACACATTCTACTAATATGCTTCAGAACATGTTCTGGTTTATACGCAGCATTAATTTTCAGATAGTTATTCACATATCCTAACGACAATTTCCCTTGTAATAACTTCTAGCCACAACCATGACAATTTTCGACGCATAGAGTAACTTAATTGCTCAATGTTTTGTATCGATATTTGTATAGGTAATTGCGTCTACCTTTCCATAATCGGACAAGTTATATCTACGCTTTGTCCACAGTGACTTCAAAGTTGAAGCAATCTCCCATTAGGTGATATTTGTACAGTTTTCTAATAGTTTTTCGTTATATGAAGGGATTTAATTTCAGCGCATGCACATTAGCATTATCAAAAGCCTTGAGAGGTTATATTTTGTGAATAGAATGGTAAATTGTTGCTTGAGACATGGAACTGGGCGAACATAGCTTGGCATGTTCTTATTCTGCGTAACTGGGGTATCGGCTGCACTGGGATCCGTTTTGTAATAGGTTTAGTCCAGGAATGCAAATAAGCAACAAAATTTTACTACTCCAAGAAAAACGTTACTAGCCCACATTCCACAATAGAGATCGTTTACTTACCTTCGGTATGATATTAAATACTTGCCCGCATTGATGAACTACTCGCCCCGGGCGAGTGGTCATTTGCATCCCTGGCGCTCGCATTACATATCATTGCACTAGGAATTCATGATGGAGATTCCAATAGTAAATCCGTGCTCATCATTGATTAACTGTCCTCTAATAGCTAAAGTGCATAGGAAAGTAACACGATGAACCTTCTCAGAATTAATTTAGTTTCAGCGTCATTAGCTTCACACAATGCAACTATATTGCTATATCATATTACGGCCTCCTTAGTGTTGCAACTTTCACGTTCCTATGCTGCTTGGGAACCGTACGGTACCCTTTGCACTTCGCCTGTATGCAAGTCAATAAGATTATCTACTCATATGAATTTTTAACAAACATTTGGGAAGTCATTTTAGTTTGGAGCTAGGTGTCAACAAATTTCATAATAACACCAATTATTTTCTTTCATATTTTTATTCATATTTTACATCATGAACAGATGGACTTAAAAGAGGCGCAAAATGCCTATTTATGGACGTTCTTGAAGCAATATTTCCTTAAACAAACTATACATGAACAATGCATTTTTAGCAATAAACGTGAATATTCACAATTTAACCTGCTTTTTTTTCACTATAGGCTCCGGTTTTTCATCAAATTGTAGAAAATGAATAGTACAATCCCAAGAAATTGTGTTATTTTTGATGACTCGTCATCAAATAAAGATCTACAAAAGAATTAATCCTTGCTTTATTTATAGATTTGAACGTTTGTCTTTAATAAAGGACAAATATAATGGTAATTTCAATCATATTATCTATACATTAATCCTATATACATTGTAGAAATTAGTGAATTCAGCAAATTTTCACTTGCTAATAATTTAGCTGAATCCCAGTCATTTGATGGCACATTCAAATGTATAGGATCAATTGGTTTCTTTCTCAATCAGATCGCATGTACCAGCTGCTAACACTGCTTCTTCCAGTGGCGACTTGTGGATTGCTGTTTCTGATTTTGCAGACGAACGATCAAAGACAGGAGGTATATACTATACTCATTGACTAATCAGTATAACTTTAGGTGCAAATGCTATGTGACATGTGAAATTAAATAAAAGTCTGTTTTTGAAAATAAAAATAATTCAGAACATTTTACCCGATTAGTCGAATTATTATTAAGTCCACTCTCCTTTCTTTGATTGGTGCAAATCTGCCTAATACATGGTGGTTGAACTCTGGTATTCTTATTGTTGGGTATCTTTTGATGGAAAGTATAACCAACGCTGATAACCTTCTTGGGACATTTAATTCCTTGAAAGTGTCAATTATTTTCGATGTGGAAAAACGCGTTTCTCCTTTTTGCTGACGTCATAGGTACAGTTAATATTAATATCAGAAGCTTTGTAGATTTCCTAAATTTTTCTAGATTATTTCCAGCAATTCATTCTAGCAAACTTACTCCTTGACAGTAATTCAAATTCCTCTGCAGCGTAGACTGAAGACAGTTAGTGACAGAGATTAATTTTATAAAAAATGTAAATTGAACACACTTTATTCACAGTTTATCCAGGAAAACTTGAAAAACTTGTGGAAATATATCTAGCGCAAACAACATTGCTGCCATAAGATGTCCTGTGGATTTAAACTGGATCTTTTTCTGAACACTCTCCTGAATTGCTCTTTGCTTTTTTTTTTTTTTTGTCTAAGACTTAATTGCAAGTTTTTCTTCAGTGAAGGGCTGGGCAAATTGCATTTTTGTAAGTTATTTACAGAAATCATAGTATAGAATTCATTCAGAATTTGTAGGTTAGTTACAGAATTAGAGCATACACAATGTAAGTAAATCCAATAAAGAAAAACCAAACCAGCCAATTACAAAAATAGCTTATACAAAAAAGTATATGAATCGTGAATGTCACATATACACCAACATACACATATGCATGAAAGAAAAACTATATTCCAAATCATCCAACTTGGTTGTAAGCAATGCACGATGAATACAAATTAGCCCTACTTCTAAATGAGGCGAACCAATGCTTATCTATGTCATACGTTCTGCAAAGTAAACTTTGAAACGCTCAAGATGTAGGATCAGCATGTAACAGAAGCCAAAAGTCAAAGAACGTCAAAACAAACAGTTGACCAGTTCTAAGCCCAGAAATGTTTGCTGGGAGGGGTCCAAAGTATTTGAGGAGGTCCAATACGTCTATGTAAAATCGAACCTGCCTTTCTTGCACCCGAAAAGGTGATAAGTAATTCTTAATTACTGCCACCTATATTTCAAAACTGATAGAACGATTATTTTTATGAGAAGAAATAGTACATGATAGGGCGTAAAATAGAATATTACACCTATTGGCGTAAAATATATCAAACATTTCTATGTTAAACAAGTATAATTCGTTAAGCAGGTCTACAAATGTTAGTCGAGTTTCGAAATTCTTGGGAGGTTCGGACCCGGTGGATCCCTCGTGGCTGCGCCTCTGAGCATTGCTAACTAGTCCCAAATTCAATGTAGCGTTTCCCATAGAATTTTATGTAGAAAGTTATCAGGAGTATAAAGTTCATGTATTTTATAAGATAAATATGTATGTACTAAAATACTAAACACAAAGGGGGAATTATACCAGTATATATTGACTTGTTAATATTTGGGACACAAATTTCTTTACAAGAAGCCATCATTTTGTTATAAGCTAAGAATTAACTTGGAAATGCTTGTATATTTTCATTTACTTTCTGCTCTAGTATTACTGATGATATACGTTCGGCTTTGGACAAGAGAGAGATACCATACTTACCTTACTGGATTATAGCAAAGCATTCCAGTCAGTAAACCACGACATTTTGCTACAGAAACTTGTACAAAAATTTAGTTTCTCTACTTCAGCTGCCAAGTGGGTCCAAAATTATTTATGCGACCGAAAACAGTATGTGGTGGTTGCCAACTTAGTTTCTGGTCAGCGTTACCTCCCTTGTGGGGTTCCTCAAGGTAGTGTTTTAGGGCCTCTTCTTTTCTGCCTGTATGTTAATGACTTACCACAATCTCTAAAACACTGTAAGCATCACATGTATGTGGACGATGTTCAACTGTATCTATCTTCTTCACCAAGGCACATAGATACTTGTATAACAAAGATGAACGAAGACTTGAGTAATTTGGTTAAATGGTCAGCAAATAATTGTTTGATTCTAAATCCAGTCAAATCAAAGTCAATTTTAATTACTTCCAAACGTGCAACGACGTTAATAGATGCTTCACTTGCTCCCAATATAACTTTAGAAGGCGTAGATATTCCTTTCTCTTCCTCTGTGAAAAATCTTGGCGTCATACTTGACAAATATTTAACTTGGTCCGATCAAATTAACGCATCATGCAAGAAGGCTTTTGGAATTATTCATTCTCTCAGCAAATTAAAAAACTTTTTACTACCACAGTTGAAAAAAACTCTTGTTCAAACCCTAGTGGTACCACATTTGGAGTACTGTGACACCGCCTTAACTGACGCTGATATACATTTACGAAAGCGTTTGCAGCGAGTACAAAATGCTTGTGTACGTTTTATTTTTAACTTAAAATTCTCCGATCATGTAACGCCATTCTTTAAAAAGCTGGATTGGCTGAAGATGCAGCAACGGCGAAAATTGCACTCGTTGTTACTGCTGTATAAAACACTTACTTTTAGAGAACCTTCCTATCTTCTAAAACACCTTAATTTTTTAAGCGATTTCCATGAGAGGGACACAAGATCACGTTTTAATAGCCAGCTCTCAATTCCTATTCATAGATCAACTTATTCCTCAAAATCATATGTAATCTCAACGTGTCGTGATTGGAATACTTTGCCAACCTCGGTACGTGAGTCAAACTCTCTAGCATCTTTCAGAAGAGCAGTTTATAATTTATTGTTATCGAAGCAGGATTGAATGGACACAGAGATAGAAGAGCCAATAGAGAAGCTTGTCACAAAGATATAAAACTCAACATTTATTACATATTGTAACATGTATGTACTTCCGTGTAGCACTATATTATATTTGTGTGTGTTATGTGTGCGCGTGTGTGTGTGTTCAAGTGACCGTCTGTTTCTTGTATGTTTCTTTTTACTCCCTTACTTTTTTCTTTTGCTATTGTTTACTATATTTTTTGATTTTTCAATTTTGTATCATGTTTAGGTGTTAGAGGAGGCTTCATACAGCCTTAACCTCGACATGTAAAATAAGTCGAAATAAATAAATACTTTCTTTTTTAATTTGTAATTTTGCAATCACTCTTTTTTTTTAAAAAAAAAAATCATTATATTCGTTTGCTTCAGCATAGTCCCATGATTAAAAATTTGAATGTATAAAAGTAAATTCCATTTGTTAATTGGTTGTGAAATAAAGTTCAAAAATCTCATGTATTGCGAAAAGCTTCTCGTTCACTGGAAACCGTACCGTTTTGCAGAAGCAGTGCAACGACCCGAGCCTTTAACTTTTGAGATAGGCGAAACGAGACTTAACATTCGCTCCAATTACCGCGCTGCAGAAATCTGGTCGTTGTATGTTCGCTGCAACGAAATATAAGTTAGGCTCTCGGAATGATTGTTTGCACTTTCTAAAACGAATTAATGGATTTTAGAGTTAGGGAAGTAAAAAGTAATATATGGGAGTTTTGGAAAGTAAAGTTTTTTCTGTTCTTTAGTATTACTGCTAATAATATATTTTCCTGAAATACTTTGGTCGTTGCTTAACGCTACAACACACACATTAGCCATCACTAGCTTATTCCTCACTAGTTATATCCTCGGGGTATTAGTGGGGTAGTACATAAAAAGAGGTATTGATATAGTAGATGTAGACATTTATCACGAAAAAAGCATAGATAATAAAATAAAATAGAAAATGAGAAAATATAACATATAAGATTAGAAAATAAAAACTACTTCCATTTGCATTATAAGAAATGCCTTAGGCTTACAATAGAACCGATACCATAATGCAATAAATTACAAATATAAAAACAATTCCTTTAATAACGCAGCCACACACACAAAAGAAAATTTGTGCACCAGACCCCAGGGTATGGATTCGATGTATGTTGTTACAAAGAATCCAAATTTCGAAACGCTAATATTATCGATCGTGTCAATTTTTTATGGGCGAAAAACTTTAGTGGTTTTAGATAGGGACGATACGTGACAGAGCCATACAAAAAACGTTGTGTGCTGTGTACCCCAGGGTAGAGATTCTATGTATTTCGGTACACAGAATCCAAATTTCGAAACGCTAATATTATCGATCGTGTCAATTTTTTATGGGCGAAAAACTTTAGTGGCTTTAGATAGGGACGATACGTGGCAGAGCCATACAAAAAACGTTCTGTGCTGCGTACCCCAGGGTAGAGATTTGATGTATTTCGGTACACAGAATCCAAATTGCGAAACCCCAGGTTAATCGATTGTGTCAATTTTTATATGGGCGAAAAAATTAGCGGTTTTAGATAGGGAGGATACGTAACACAGCCATACAAGAAAAAGACGTTCTGTGCTGCGTACCCCAGGGTATAGATTCGATGTATTTTGGTACGCAGAATCCAAATTTTGAAACCCCAGGATCATCGATCGTTTCAGCTTTTTATGGGCGAAAAACTTTAGCTGTTTTAGATAGGGAGGATACGTAACACAGCTATACAAAAGCGCTCTGTGCTGCGTACCCCAGGGTATAGATTCGATGTATATTGGTATACAGAATCCAAATTGCGAGACCCCCGATCATCGAACGTGTCAATTTTTTATGTGCGAAAATCTTTAGCAGTTTTAGATAAGGAGAATACGTAACAATCCATACAAAAAACGTTCTGTGCTGCGTACCCCATTGTATAAATTTGATGTATTTTGTTACACATAATCCAAATTTTGAAAGCACAGGACCATCGATTGTTTCACTTTTTTATGTGCGTAAAACTTTAGCGGTTTTAGATAGGTAACGTAACACAGCTATATAAAAAACGCTCTATGCTGCGTACCCCAGGGTATAGATTCGATGTATTTTGGTACACATAATTCAAATTTTGAAACCTCAGGATCATCAATGATTTCAGTGTTTTATGGGCGAAAAACTTTAGCGGTTTTAGATACGTAACACAGCCATAGAAAAAACGTTCAGTGCTGCGTACCCCAGGGTATAGATTCGATGTATTTGTTACACAGAATCCAAATGGCGAGACCCCACCATCATCGTTCGTTTCAATGTTTGTATGTGTGAAAAACTTCAGCGGTTTTAGATAGTGAGGATACGTAAAACAGCCTTACAAAAAACGTTCTGTTCTGCGTACCCCAGGGTATAGATTCGATGTATTTTGTTACACATAATTAGAGACCGGATGTTAGGCAAAATGCCTATTCTTTAATATTAAAGATATGATCAAAAATAATGTTTCAAAGTTTATGTGGGGGGTTATAGTTTCGATTTAAGCCAATTTTATTTTGCCTATTTTGCCTATTTCGACCTTTACTGCCTAAATAATTGCTTTAGTGCCTAATGTTGCCTATTTTATGCATTTTCTTTAAAACAAGCCTTCATTGGGGAAATATATAATTTATACAATATAAATAAAGACGCATATATACGTATAATAAGTGTTTGTAAATACAAACACGTGCTACGTTACAATGTCCATACAGGGTGAACTACAAAGATGTGCATAAACTTTGGGAGGTGATTAATTACATCAAAAGAAGACAAAAAGTCCTCTTGTATTTTGTCGAATTCTGTGTCGTGTACGAGTGACAGTGGTGCTAACTTGGAATCGAAAATCAAATCTTGACAATTGGAACGGAACAGATAGGTGTGCACATACGCTGTGAGGTGATTTGTGACATGAAAAGAAGACAAAAAGTCCTGTTGCATGTAGTCGAATTCCTCGTCGTGTACGAGTGACAGAGGTGCCAACTTGGAATCGAAAATCGTACACATACTTCGACAGATGATTCGTGACATGTAAAGAAGACAAAAAGTCCTCTTGAATGTCAGGAAACACCTCCCGAAGTATGTGCACACTTTTATGTCTCGTTCCAATTGTCAGGATTCGATTTTCAATTTTAAGATGGCACCCCTGTCACTCGTACACGACGCGGAATTCCATAACATGCAACATGACTTATTGTCTTCTTTTGATATGCATCATGCAACAGGTCTTCTTTTGATATCACGAATCACCTTCCGAAGTATGTGCAGATCTTTTAGGTTCACCCAGTATGTATGAATACATAACAAGCTTCGTTTCTATATGTACAATAAAATAAGATATTAACAAACAGGTATGTTTCTATATTCTTTGAACATTATCTATGACCTGAACCTATTTTTTAATGGTATTGAGTATTTATCTTCATTATTTCGAGTTACATTTTAGTGCCTATTTTACTGCCTATTTTTAAAATTTTTAGTGCCTATTTGCCTGCCTATTTTACAGGTTTTTAGTGCCTAAACATCCGGTCTCTACACATAATCCATATTTTGAAACGCCAGGATCATCGAGCGTTTCATTTTTAATGGCGAAAAGATTTAGCCATTTTAGATAGGGAGAATTCGTAACACATCCACACAAAAAGAGTTCTGTGCTGCGTACCCCAGGGTATAGATTTGATGTATTTTGTTACATAGAATCGAAATTTTGAAACCATAGGATCATCGAACATTTCATTTTTTATGGCGAAAAAATTTAGCAGTTTTAAATAGGGAGAATACCTAACACATCCATACAAAAAACGTTCTGTGCTGCGTACCCCAGGGTATAGATTCGATGTATTTTGGTACACAGAATCGACATTTTGAAACCCCAGGATCATCGACCGTTTCAATTTTTTAAGGGCGAAAAAATTTTAGCGGTTTAAATAGGGAGAATACGTAACACAGCCATACCAAAAAAAAAAAAAAAGGTCGCTCTGTGCTGCGTACCCCAGGGTATAGATTCGATGTATTTTGGTACACAGAATCTAAATTGCGAAACCCCAGGATCATCAATCGTGTCAATTTTGTTTTTTGGGCGATAAACTTATGTGCTGTCTCAGGCAACAAAATTCGCTGGTTTTTCTCCCATAAAAAAATCACATGATCGATCGTGTTGAGATTTCGAAATTTGGATTCTGTGTGTAAAATACATCGAATCCACACGCTGTGGTTCGGTGCACAGAACTTTTATTTGTGTGTGTGTGTGGCTGTGAAATAATTAAAGTTTAATAGAGTTTATTACTTTAGCACTAATTAACATCTAGCAGTTTAAATTTTTCTACTTTTCTTCGTTTCGAATTACATAGGATGAAGTTATAATGCAACGACATATGCGGAGATGTAAAATTTTATATAATTATTCCCCTTAAAACTGGTGGTGCGGCACTCTGTTTCTGTAAGATAGTTCACGTACAGGTGAAAACATTCCTGAAGAAAGTTACTTTATTATGTAGATTTTTTTTTTTACTTCTTTTGAATAGAATAGAAGTTGCAATAAAATATAAATAAGTAACTACAAAATGAAATTTTCTCTAATTATTTTGAACTTTGTGACCACGACGCCGTCTCAGTGAACCTTTTAACACCTTCCTTATTTTAACGACACTAATCTGTTATTGTCTCTGATGAACAGAACTGAAATTGTGATGAAGAATTAAATAATAAATAACTGTGAAAAACAGATACAGTTCGCTTGAGCACATTCAATGCCTTTAATTTGGTTAGGAGGGTGATGATGACTGAAAATATTTGAATTTATTTGTTTAACCTTATTTCATAAAGAGTTAAGCGAATGCATATATCTAGATTACATAAAAGTGTGTTTTCCATTTGTTTCATCCCTCAAACCCAAATATTTTCTCAACTCACTGTGTAGTGCAAGATCGGCTTACAGCTAATACATGCATTTAAATTAACACAAACCAAAAATATTCTCAGACATTAATAGATCATTAACAGATCTGAACTCTTCTCAGGATCCAAAGTTCCTAGAAAAGAAAGAGGAAAATAAGAACTTCATTAAGCAACTCAAACATAAATGACTGCTTGTTATAAATAATGCTTATATGAATTTTCTTGCTATTTATAAAATTTTCAGTAATACATTCAAATATGAACATTATAATAGAAAGGCCAGACCAGCACCAGAAGAAAATTACCATTGAGTCTGTTTATTCATTACAATGGACAAAGGGTGTCAACAATGTCAGGTAATACTATCTGAATCACACTTATGCACAATGTTAATGTTTGATTATTTAAAATAATAAAAGTGATTTCATAATTAGTATAAAGAACACAAGAAATAAAGAAAAGTTCCACAAATGTTTCCTGTGTTCTTTCATGGTAACCATTCTGCTTTATTTCAAGACCATAATAGCCCACTGTACTGATGTCTGATGACAAGTTATCAGCAGTATCAGTCATATCAGTTAACAACTTGTCACAATTCTACATGGTTAAATTGACTAACTTGGTTGAAATGAGATTTTTATGAGACTGATTAGTTTTCGAACATCTAGTTTTACTTCCACGTTATGCCGACTAGGTTAAAGGAGACGGTGATGATGAGAAATAAAGGAAATGGTGGACAGAAGAAAGTGGAAAGAAATGGGAGAACCCCGAGAGAACCCATGCACACGGTGTTTGTTCACCATGAAGTTAATTTGGAGCGAGCTGGGAATGAAAAAAAGTACCCACAGATCAGAAGTGAACGCTCTATCACTGAGCCACCGTGGCCCTGATTTGTTATCGAGAACATGTAACTATTTAAATCTCTTCGTCGATCATTTTATGTAAGATCTTAAAAGAAAACATTTTTGTCAACAAATCTTGGTGTATACTGGGACCAGAAAGGCCTCTCTAAATTACTGTGATCGGTAAAGACATCTTGAAAACATTCCTTGTATACTTTTGTATAGTGCTCTTTTAACAAAATTGCGTAACATGCTTAAATTATTTCCATATAATCAATTTTTGTGACTTAAATACGAGTAGCTAAATAACAATCGCTATGTTATCATTAATTAGTTCACAAAAAACGAAAGATTCTCAAGTAATCTTTTGAAAAAAAGAATTTTATGTGTCATGGAATGAAAATGCATTGGGTTGTGTAGATGACGGATAAAATGTTGGATTTTTAGATGTGAAACAAAATGTTTAAAAGTCAAATTGCTTGCAAAGATACTGCTCAAAGATTAGAACTGAATTCTACGTAAGTTGAGTTGAATATCATATGGTAGTTGGTTTAGTAGTAAGCCTGCGTTGTACTGAGAACAATTACTGCCTTTCTGTTCACTTTTGCTGTTTACTTTCTTCAAGTTTCTCGCATATGGCACCTATTTCATAACAACAAGATTCAACTATAATAGTTGAACGAAGAGAGAAACTAGTGAACAACATTTAATTCACTCTGTCTGACCAATGCGATCGTGAAATGTTATTGAGGCATTCCATCCGTACACAGCCGAACAAATAACTGATGTACTGTCTTCAACAGTCTTTCAACTGTTACTAATTTTGACAAGGCCTTGTTCTTAGTGATCCAGGTTGAATTCACTCAAATTTGGAAGGTATGAATTATTGGACACGGAATAAACGAGTACGTGCTCTTTCGCTTTCTGTGGAAAACTGTTCCGGGGATAAAATCCCCTTTCCCAAGAATTGAAAGTTGACACAAACAGAGTAGGATGAAGTTGACAGAAGCAAAAGCAATGACGCACAAATATAACAAATAAAACTAATGGACACAAGTTTCGTATTTTCCATTTCCTGATTTTTTCTCGGTAAATACTCCGCTACCCTCTCTTAATCATCTGTGACAAGCTTAGCCTTATATTTTCGTTACAAGCTTAGCCTGCTCATGCTTTCTTATTGTAGGGGCCGCGGTGGCTCAGTGGTAGAGCGTTCACTTCTGGTGTGTGGGGTCCTGGGTTCAACCCCTGCTCCCGCCAAGTAAACTTTTTGCTGGGCAAACACCGTGTGCGTGGATTTTCTCGGGGTTCTCCCGTTTCCTCCCACTTTCTTCATTCCACCATTTCATTCATTTTTCATAATCACCGTCTCCTTTAGCCTAACCGGCATAATCGTGGGACGTAAAACTCAAAGATTTCATTTCATTTCATTTCTTTCTTTCTTATTTTATTTCTGATTTAAATAAGGCATGGTAATACTTTTAGCTACTAGCAACAATTTACGTTATATTTTTAAAATTTCATTAAAGCAGCCGCGCTCAATATGTTATAAAAGTCAACAGCGGCGGCACAGAGTGACAACTGCCAGCTATCCTCTCTACTCTCTCTGACATTACTCTTGTCCTATTTTTAGGTGCGAATTAGTTAATCTGTTAAAAAACTCACAACTTTATGTTGAAAAATTACTCACAAAATTTATTAGTTCTTTACTTTTCTACACAAAGATGTACTTTATTCTGAGAGTTAGGAACGAACATTCACTTCCTTTTAAAATACTCGATTTTCTCTTGAGCTGATACTTTGTATTGGCTTGTAAGTGTATTTTGCACTCTACAGAGGTTTGCGGTATACACTTTAACTTCGTTATTTTTGAATATTTTGATTTAAAAAAATATAGAAATGTAGTTCACATACAAAAGGGATATACAAGGAAAATTGGTAACAGGATTTATGATTTTAGATTTCCGGGCTTTCGGCATCTAAGTCCATTTAGCCCGTCACGTTTGAGTAATGACGTCCCTGGACGAGCACACAGTAGTATAGACCGTACTTCCCCCCCGTAATTCGTTGCCAACCCCCTAAAATTAAATTATCTGTTTTTATACTAGTTTATTAAAATTGTACGAATTTTATGCTATTTTTTGGTACAATTTATGGTGATTTTATACAATTTATGGTGATTTTATGATAATTTTATACAATATTTGGTGATTTTTCCTACATTTTGCCATATTTATAGTGATTTTCAGTGTTGCCATCCAACAAAAAATTATTGTAAAATATTTTTGATAATATACTTTGATATCTAAGTGGGTAACACTTGATGGAAACTACAAATGGTTAAGAATACAAAGGTTACTTACCGTTCTTCCCAAGCCTCTAAGAAACTTGTTCCTTCCCTTTCTTATTCCTCCCTGAAGTGGTGAAGAATAGCTGAATGAGCTTGAGGGGATGCCAAGTGAAGGTTATGGTAATCTTAAATAGAACTGGTGTTTGTATTCAAGAAACTAATTGGAAATGGTTAAAGGAAGGAGAGACATATGGTGAAAGAATGGTGAGTCCTAAGGTCAGGTAACCAGTGGGGGAAAGGAGCAGGAAGAGGGGGTGGGAGTAGACCTATGCGCTTATGCTGACTTGAAAACACCTGCCTGTGGTGAGAGGTAGGGGGGATACAATATGAGACAACAGAAAAACATGGGTTGGAGGGGGATGAGAAGGTGTATAGAATTCTTTGACGGCATGTAAAGAAAAGGATTAGTGCCAGATGGTATGAATGTTGATGGTCCAGAGGATTGGAGGTGGAGTGGGAGTCCTTTCATGAGTAAATGAACCTTTTTTTAAATTGGCTTGTTTATTGTCAACCAGCTTGATAATGACCCTGCTACCTGAGGTTAGGGAAGATCGACCCTTCTTTACCTGAGTTTGAATTCATTACAGATAGAATAAAATCTTTACCTGAGTTGAGTCTTCCTTTTTCCTTTAGCAGGAAGGCTTCAAACAAGATTTCTTTAACACATTTTTGCATAAATTAGTTTATTTTTTAAAAATTAGATAATGAATTAATTATTCATGAAAATTAATTAATTGGTAATGAAAGGGTTAGAAAGAATTATTTTTTCGTGTTTAACGTTTATTTTAGAGGTATATTGTGATATGTATAGTATAGAGTAGTACATATTGTACATAAATGTATCAGATATTGTGGGAGGAAACAGACGCAACTCTAAGAAAAGTATTTCATGTATTTATATGGTGTTTTCACTAGCTGATAGGGAATTTTAGCATAGAGTATCATCTTTGGGGTGATGTAAGGGTATATTCGTGTACGAAACTCAGTTGAATTACAAATTAGATATGTATATATGAATAGTTTAGTCAAGGTACGAATGTATACATATTGTTTTTGATATATGGACAGGAATATATGTACCATATTGCATGCATATCATCTTCCGTTTGCATGTAAGTGTTTTAAGCATGCCCTCAATGTAATGATGGGTTGCATAACCTCTTTGATTTTATGTAAGGTTGTATAATTTCCACTTTTTGGGTTGTATTGTAGACTTATATATTATGACTTTTTATGCATGTAGAGGTTTTAATCATGCCTTGAATGTAGTGATGGGATGCATAACCTCCAACTTTTCGTTTGTATTGTAGGCTAATATATTATGACTCTTAAGTGTTTTAACTTTACCTTGAATGTAATGTTGGGATATATATTGTGATTTTTACGTGTGTAAGTGTTTGTTAAGCATGTCCTAGTTGTATTTTAAGTATAAAGGATATCACTGTAGTTTAATCCATTTGCTTTTGTGTATCTTTTAAGTCAAGGCTTATAATAAAAATATTGATACGTTTACTTACTTATAAAGATGATTCATCTTGTAGAAGACATTATGACGTCAACATGGTTTCCAACTTAGGATGATTTATTGTAGGAACATAAAATATTATAAATACGTATCAATAACCTTATATGAAGCATACGTATTCTTCTTTTATCTTATATAGAATACACATACTTCGTAATATATCAATATTTGTTTGTATATAGTTATAGAATAAAACATAATAGCGTAAATTGTAACGATTTATTCTATTTATATAGTTTACAATATTCTATTTCCAATATTGGCATATATATATATATATATATATATATATATATTTATATATTTGCAATATTCTTTAAATAAGATATTTACGATACTTACAATATTCTTTAATAACTTATTCCCATATTTACATTATATATATATATAGGTAGGAGTACAAACTGAAGGGTGTTGTGAAAAACTTATGAACATATCTGAGGATATTATGACTATGTTACGACACAATGTTACCTTTACACAGTTTACTATTTACATATTTACTGATATACTTATATATACACAATACCAATCATTTAACACATTTAATACTTTGATAACCATAAGGTAATGTCCTATAGTCAGTAATACTGTCATGATTTAATCGTCGTCTTTTATTTTCAACTTTTTGATGTGTTTTAGCTTCAGACCTCGATACGATGACAAAACCTAGCTTTCCTACAATATTCCCTGGGTTGTTTAACTCTATTTTGTTACGTCTTAAAAAATAATCACAATTAATTTTCCTTCAACGTTCTACTGTCCTCTAATTTTAAAATACGTAATCTACTTTCCCCGTTTCAACTTCTTTTAAACGATACGCATAATTTTTTGGCCCTAATCCTAAAAATGCATTAATTTCCCATCCCTCGGGAACTTCGTTAGTTAGTTCACCCAGGTAGGAACCTAAAGAAAGTCATCACGTCGCTGTACAAACATAATACTATCAGTGTCGCAGTACAATACACGATCAGGATGTACAGCTGTTAACAACTCGTAAAGTTTTAGACGTGCCCACGAGGTGATGAATTCTGCAAGGACAACATTTGAAAGTTTCCATGGTTTGTTTTTGTTTTCAATGTTTTTATACGTTACAATGAGATGTTGCTCTCCAATGGGTAATACAGTTTGTACCTCATATTGTGGCGCCCATAGATAACTCAAAAATTTTTCTGGAGTATCAACAATTAGATTGCGATAAATCTGTTCGCTGTCCCCATTTTCCATATAGCGAGTTGAGGAATATTTTGGAAATATACCTCAGACCAGGGTTCGATTGAATGTTATTTTCCGTTAACTGAATGCATTCATGTTCATAATAGTCTGCAATATAATTTTCTTTGTCATTTTTAGTCTTACACGAGCTGGGAAACCCTGAAGATTCCTGTTTCATTTTTAGGAAGGAATTCACATAATCTTAAAACAGATTATTTTCCAATCCGGATAATTTGAATTCCCAAATTTCGATAATTTGCAGAATTTTGTATCCGAGCTGTAAAGCTACATGAAGTTCAGGGGTACAGTACGTACTAGTGATGACACGTTCGGAATCGCAGTGCATGCAATTGTTAATACTTTATTCCATACACGTACGGCATAACCCAAACAAAAGGCGTCCATTACACGTATATGGTAAAATTGGAAAATATAAGTCTTTTGGAGGCAAGATGGTGCATTTGACTAATCCATGAATACTTTCCACTTGTGGAAAATCTGGCCCCTTGTATATTTTTGGTTTACCTATAGGCAATGGCTTACGTGCCATTACCCATGGGTATAACGATGTTACATCATAATATGCCACGAACTCTTCGCTGGTACATTCGTACAATGCATTGAAACATTCAGTACGTCCACCATGAAAACTATCCTTAGGTACCAGGTGATCGACAAGATCATGACACTGTGTTTGAATAAACTCTTGTAATTTTTTGTCGTTTCTCACCAGGTGGTCCCATTCGCATTCCCACATTTCAACGACATTAAGATTTAATTTTTTAAGAAATGCAATTTTCGTGGTAGTTTTTTCATACCGATCTTGTAGCGATGTACATTGCTTAGAGGTGGAATTCGAGGATACGTGTCGCAGTGTAGGATAACAGTTCAAGCAGCCGTGATAGTAATACCCATGAAATTCGTAAAATGTATTTGTTTTACTTTCAAATCCATCGACCTTATACCTCCCAAATCGCTTTTCCAATCCATTTCCGGAATGACGGATTTCATTACCAGTAGTACGTTCTAAGTACCGTAACCAGTACATTGCCTTTAGGCTTTGACGATCACGATGGTCGAACCCATAGGGTGAATAATTGGAATAATTTCTCTGGGTAAATATAAGGTACGATACGTCAGTATTGCTAAACTAGCAATAGTTGGTGCGACGATAAAACATTGGATACCTTTTGTTTTGTCCTCAATTAAGTTTGAAAATTTAATGACAGCCTCTGCTAAAATTTTGACATCATTTCTACAATATTCCATCATTTCCTTTTGGAGATCATACTCCTCGCCACTTGCAGCACGTTTTTCGTACCAGGCGATGAGTTGGTTTCGATCTTCGGTGCTCCGTGAATCAGGATCAAAATACTTTAGCTCGGGAATTTTGCCTACATAATTTTGGTTGTTTAATGTATTAAACAAGTATGGGAAATCTCCCTTTCGTAAATTTGCAGAAAGACCTAATGTGTTCGGGAGTTTTGATAATTTAACTCCCATATACAAATACATGTCACGGAAGTAAATCTTTTGTCCCAAACGCATTTCAACAATTTTTTGCCCTGACATTATTACTTCAGGTGTAAAATGATGGTTCATTATTAAAGTTTTAGCACAGAATTGCATATCATAATTACTGCCATTATGTGAAAATACAATGATTTTTTTTAAATATTGGTCGAGTTATTAATACATGATTAACAAATCCATCAATGTCGTAGAAATCAAACGAACGGAATCCGTTTTTATCTCCGCATACAAAGCATGTATCATCAAGCTTTATGTCCTTACACTTGTAGCAGGCATGAATACAATTCACGAAATTTACGTGATGTTCTTGTTCTCCCTGTTCATTTTTAGGAAGCAACATTGTTTCTACATCAAAGATGATATACAAAAAGGTATCTACATACTGCACCATAGCCGTTTGAACAAAACAAATATGGTCATCGTTTACATATGTATAACATGTTTTACAATAACGTTCACCGTATTCATGTTCAGACTTACGTGAACGCATGTCAACCATATCACCGCATTGGACACAGATTTTCTTTGTTTCGCATAAACTCTTTCCGCAAACAAATACTGTTTTATGATTGGCAAAGCATTCATCCCTAGAAAACAATCTACGACAATCAGGGCACTCGAGTTTAATATTATTATTACAAACATTGTGATACTTTTCGCACATTATGCATTTGAAGTTACACTTATGATTTTCTGTGTGATGATAACCTTCCAAACAATACTGACAATAACTTTTCTTGTTTAATAGCGTTGTAATATTAGTAATTAATTCATAATGTCCTTCAATATACAAAATAAAAATTTTCTTTGGTCCATGTATTCCAGGATAAATTACATTGTAGTTTCGACTTAAACGATTCTTTTCGTAAACAACAATTTGATAATGAGGTACTAGCTTATTTTGAAACTTTTTTACATCATCAATAGTGCATCCATGTTGGATTTCAATGTCAACTTTAGCATTGACACAGAATTCCTTTGCCTGATTTAACAAACGTTCAGAATTGTTTTTCAATGTATGTAAGTAGTTATAACGATGATCAGCCCTAGCCATTCCAAGAATAATACTTTTGGTAAGACAATACACATCCTTTTGTATAGGAATAGTACATTGCTGGATGTGTGTTACAAGATCAACATATTTTGCTGAACCCATAGTTCGTCCCCTACCTTTACATGAATCAACAATATGAATTCTGAAATTTACTTTATCACCAAATAAATAATTTTCATTACTATTTAATACATTTTCAATACTACAAAATAGAATGTCGGAGCTTAAATCTGACTTTTGACGCCACGAAATGTATATTGGTTTATTAATCGTCGAAGCAGAACTTTCTATTGTTATACCAACATACATATCATCGTCGGCATCATTTAACACATTCTCCTTTACAAATTCAAATAACAACTGAATATATTTTTCACGATCATCAATTCCATTTGTGTGCATACGTTCAATTGTAACTTCCTTTCCTGTAAGTCCAAAATAAGTATAATGTTTGGTTGTATTATTAAAAATACGAAAATATTCAGCCGTTCCACCACTCCCATACATGTTAAGTTCTGATACAGAATTAGTGTTAGTACTTGGAAAGTTTATAGAATTCCCCATGAACACGCTAAAGTCATCGGTAGTTAAACCGTTAGTTTTTCCTTCAGACACAAGCTTTATAAATTTTTCACGGGCTAAATTCCTCATATTATCTTGATGAAAGAAGCCTACATGATATAAATCAATAATATCTTTCGCAGTCTTACAAGTCTTCAAAACAACATGAGGATTACAACTAAAATGCGTAAATAATGCATGCAATAACTTTACATATGATTCATTGCTTACCCTTACACCCGTACCATGGCATTGCGTTAACACTTCCCACGTAAATAAAACTTCGTTAGGATTTTCGTATCCGCGCGATTCTTGTGCTGACAACATGGTGCAGATCACAGAGTGTCCTTCCATTGTATTACTCTTGCACAAAGTATGTAATCGCAGTTTCAATTATTGTTTCTTAAAACAGTAAATATTTTACACGACGATGTACTATAAATAAATTAATAGTGTTTTTCACCGGGGACACAGAAGTTTTGATACTTCTTTTCGTAGTTTTCAAATGACAAGGTTCCGTAGCTAAACTTTGTGATATGATCCAGAATGTGTTTACCAAAGATACACTTTTTAAGAATCTTTTCACACTTATCAGTAACTATAAATCACAATGTCCCGTATCTTTTTCAGTTCACTAAGGATACACTTAATACTTTACTGTTTCAATGTAATACAACTTCACTTAATCCACAAGATTTACTGGCAATACACTTGAAAGATTATCGGTAATTGCACCAATACTTGCCGTTAACTATAATAATAATATTTCCCGTAACTTTCAGTTCAGCTTAGATGCACTAGTACTTGCCACTCACTATATTTTATAGTTCACCGAAGATATACTTCTAAGTTTATCGGTTAATCCTTCACTACTTTCCGATAATTGTAATTTACAAATTGCCGTAATGAAATTGTTTTAGGCTAATTACAGCACGCAGCGTAAACCAGGAAACGTATTCACTTTTTCAATGATTCTTCAATACTGAATTACAAACAATGTATTGTTTTATTATGAACGCAGATAATTGGAAATTCTAAGAAGTTTATACAATTCCAAAAATTCTACACGAATATTTCCGAAGATTGCCGAACTTTACCGAAGATGAAACATAAGAGCTTATCGAGAATTCCTGTACA
Organism: Thermobia domestica; assembly: GCF_964235325.1. NCBI lineage: Eukaryota > Metazoa > Arthropoda > Insecta > Zygentoma > Lepismatidae > Thermobia > Thermobia domestica. Next base: position 209,036,261 of record NC_137457.1, on the reverse strand, counting down.
CGTTTGGTAAATGTAACTTCCAAAGATTTGTAACTTTAAAGATCAGCAAAGGTATACTTGAAAGTTTATTGTTAGATGTACGTGTACTTTGCAATAATTGTAACTTCGTAACGAAATTGTAGTAACAACACGCAGAGTATAATGATGAACGGCTTCCCTTTAACAGTACTAGTTGTATAGGGCGCGGTGAGACTTGCTGCGCGAAATTTTTACTTTTCAAAACATAATCTCGTACACAGGTACATTTAGTTTGAAGTCTCGTACTCAGATGTTTGAAAAATACGTGAAAATATTTTTAAATTAGTAATAGTAATATTACGAAATGTAATAATTATATTATATTGTAATAAACACAAACTAATTTCATCAACATTCCGCAACGTTACACAATATGTTGTAATACTTCGAACAAGTTTAGTTGGTTCGTATCTTTTATTACCTCATAAGAACAGCTACGCTGCGAACCTACAAATAATTCGTTTTACTACGAAAACTCCGAAGAATAAAATTCTGAAATAGTAAAAACTCCTAAGAGCAACTTATTTTTACGGATCGCTTGCTAAGCAAGCTCCGAGGAACTATGTTCCGAAAATACAAATAGTTGCGAAAGAACAAATAATTGTTACACAAACTCCTTATTTATTTATCCTCTCGTATTATTAACAGATTCGTTTTCTACGAAAACTCCTAATTTTTTATTGGATCGTTTGCTCTGCAAACTCCTTGTTAAAATTGATTGCGAAAATACTAAAATGTGTGAACCTACAAATAATTCGTTTTACTACGTAAACTCCTAATTTTTAACGGATCGCATGCCAAATTATTTTACGTTTCGCTTCCTATGGAAGCTCAGAACAGCTACGCTGTGATCCTACAAAATAATTCTTTCTTGTCATTTCAAATAACACTCCTTGTTAAAAATGTTTCGAAAATACTAATTATTTTACGGATCGTATCTTTTATTCTCTCGTATTATTAACAGATTCGTTTTCTACGAAAACTTCTAAGAGCAAACTTTGATTGTGATCCGTTAAATAAATTGATTGTGAACCTACAAATAATTCCGAAATATTAAAACTCGGATGAGCAATCTTTGATTGCGAAAATGTTAAAAATGTAAACCTACAAATAATTACGAAAATACTAATTATTTATATTCTCCTAATAAATTAGTCGGAAGAGCAAATTTCATTTGTGAACATATTTAGAATTCCATAGGAATGTGAGCAAACTATGATTGTGAACCTACTAATAATTCCGAAAATATTAAAACTGCAAACTGTTAAATAATCAGAAATACTAAACTTGACAAAACATACGTTGAACATAAGAAAGTTATTTTTCTTAACACAACACTCGTTCAGTGTGAAACTATTTAAAAATCCATAGAAATCTGAGCAATCTATGATTGTGAACCTGCAAATAATTCCGATAGAAACTCAAAGTAACATAGTTGCAAACTGTAAACTAATTCGAAATACTAATTGACAAAACATACGTTGAACATAAGAAAGTTATTTCTGTAACACAACACTCGTACTGTGAACTTAAAAATTAATTACACGAAACTCTTTGATTGTAAAATTTTAAGTCAGTGTTGCAAACCAATACGCAAATAAAAATAAAAAGAACAAGTTACGAAATAAAAATGCAGAACTCAAAATTAAAACGCAGAAACAAAATTTAAAACAGTGCTGAATTCCAAAATGCAAGAAAAAAATTAAAACTACAAGTTACGAAACAAAAACGTAAAACTGAAAATAGTAAATGCACAAAAACATTTTGAAACATGATGTTGAAATTCAAAATGCTGAAAGTAAAAAATAAAAATGCAGAAACAAAATTAAAACTACAAGTTAAGAAATAAAATGCACAACTTTAAACAAAAAGAACAGAAACAAAATTTAAAACACAATGTTGAAATCCAAAATGCAAAAAGTAAATTTAAAGTACAACTTTAAAATTAAAAGATGCAAAACTAAAAATAATAAAAAATCAGAAGTAAAATTTTAAAACACAATGTCACTATTCAAATTACGAAAACAAAATTAAAAATACAACTTACGATACAAAAATATGAAACGAAAAATAAACAATGCAGAAGCAAAACTAAAACTACAACTTTAAAATTAATATGCAGCCTAAAATAAAAAGTGCACAAACAAATTAAAAATGTAAACTGAAAATAAAAATTCAGAAATGAGATGAAAACAATGATGCATTCTAAAATACAGAAAGGAAAAATAAAAATGCAGAAATTAAAAACTCAAAGTGCAGAAATAAAATTAAAAATGTAAAAGTGAAAATGAAAATACAGACACAATATTAAAACAATGTTGCAATCCAAAATACAGAAAGGAAAAAATGGAGAAAGTAAAAAAACTAAAATCGCAGATACAAAATTAACATTACAAGAAATAAGAATGCAAAACTGAAAATAAAAATACAGAAACAAAATTTAAACCACAATGTTACAATCCAAATTGCAAAAAGAAAATTAAAAGATGCCATATGAAAATAAACAATGCAGAAGAAAAATTTTAGAACACAATGTTACAATTAGTCAAATGCACCATCTTGCCTCCAAAAGACTTATATTTTCCAATTTTACCATATACGTGTAATGGACGCCTTTTGTTTGGGTTATGCCGTACGTGTATGGAACAAAGTATTAACAATTGCATGCACTGCGATTCCGAACGTGTCATCACTAGTACGTACTGTACCCCTGAACTTCATGTAGCTTTACAGCTCGGATACAAAATTCTGCAAATTATCGAAATTTGGGAATTCAAATTATCCGGATTGGAAAATAATCTGTTTTAAGATTATGTGAATTCCTTCCTAAAAATGAAACAAAGAAAATTATATTGCAGACTATTATGAACATGAATGCATTCAGTTAACGGAAAATAACATTCAATCGAACCCTGGTCTGAGGTATATTTCCAAAATATTCCTCAACTCGCTATATGGAAAATGGGGACAGCGAACAGATTTATCGCAATCTAATTGTTGATACTCCAGAAAAATTTTTGAGTTATCTATGGGCGCCACAATATGAGGTACAAACTGTATTACCCATTGGAGAGCAACATCTCATTGTAACGTATAAAAACATTGAAAACAAAAACAAACCATGGAAACTTTCAAATGTTGTCCTTGCAGAATTCATCACCTCGTGGGCACGTCTAAAACTTTACGAGTTGTTAACAGCTGTACATCCTGATCGTGTATTGTACTGCGACACTGATAGTATTATGTTTGTACAGCGACGTGATGACTTTCTTTAGGTTCCTACCTGGGTGAACTAACTAATGGACTAAACTATTCATATATACATATCTAATTTGTAATTTAACTGAGTTTCGTACACGAATATACCCTTACATCACCCCAAAGATGATACTCTATGCTAAAATTCCCTATCAGCTAGTGAAAACACCATATAAATACATGAAAAGTAGTATCATTGATACCAGTTCTGACGCACTTTCTCCCCAAACCCGCCACTGACGATAGTACTTAAACAAAGTTACCCCAAACCCGCCACTCACCATAGTACTTAAACAAAGTTACAGAGCGCAAAGTATATTGAGTATTGCACCTTGTGTACTTGCTTTTATCACATTTTAAATGATTAAAACTCACATCTAAATCTTACATCTAAAATTACTTACATCTAAAATTACTTACATCTAACTTAACTCTTCTATTCGTTGTATTTCTCTTTCTTGTCTACTCTTAGCATATTGATCATATAACTCTTTTAACTTAGGAATCAAATCTTCTTTCCTTAATTCTATATTATAATGGCCCCAAGCTAGAGTATGTATACCATCATTCAATATATATCTCTTATCATCATAAGCACTTAAAGCTAACTTGTTTTCTTCTACCGAGTATACATTATGCTTTTTACTACGAATATGATTTTGTATTCTATATAATTCTTTCTTTTCTAAAACACAGTTCTCATAATCCTCAAATGATATATCTTTTATAACTACACTTTTCTTTGTACCCTTTGCTTTTCTAATCGGTTCATCCTGATCTCCTTTCTTTTTAATAGCATACATTTTTGATTTCAGACCGACAAACTTTTCTATTACAACACCTTTCAATTCATCTTTAAATTTTCCTAATACCTTTTTATTAACTAATTTCAATCCATATTCATTGTTTTCTTTATAATCAGAAGTATCTAAATATTCATACATATCTTTCATATCTTCGTAAAGGTCTTCTGTTTCTATATGTGCTATAACAGAATCAGTATCAGTCATTAACAATTTTACATTGTCTTCATATCTCTTTTTCAAAACATTGTAGTAAAAATCATACAAGCATATTTTAGAGATATCTAGTACTGCCATTCCTACATAGATAGGCTTGTTAAATACAATTTTAGTTTTATACATATGAATAGCAGCTAAATTCTCAGAGAATATCGTTCTATCTTTAAAGTTAGGTTTAGCTACTAAATCCTCTAACAAATTTTCATTATGTACTAATCTTACATTTATTCTTTTTCTTATATTTTCCATAGTTTTACCAAAAACGGCACTATTAGCCAACTTGTAAAAATCCTTCTCAAATTCATTCTTTGCTTGTGACCGTATATTAGTATTTAGATCTATATATTTCTTTAACCAGGCTGATTGTTTAAAAGTTATTACCTTATGTATTTTCTTAAGCTTCATTCCTTGTGACAAGTAGAATTTAAGGTTTTGATAGTATAGTATATAATGCTCTTTATCATATAGAGTTGTCAATAGCTTTGGAAGTTTTGTTATTAATATAGTTTTCTGGAGCTAAGGGAAAATCTGAATGTTTATTATGGAGTTGCTTTGGATATTCTAAGTCAACTTCTAAAATATAACCATCTTCAGAATCATCTTTTGTTTCTAGTATTGTTTTTGCTAAATGTTTCTCATTATACTTATTAACATATATCCATTGAAAACCACCATATGGCATGTGATGATTCATCGCCCAACCATACTCGTTATTTGCATCCATGTAAGTTATATAAGAACTCTTTTTCTTCTTATCAAAGTTATCTAAGTATTTATTATTAGCAACTGCATATCGATTTGAACATTGAGAGATTCCACCTCTTATACCCTTCTCTATAAATAGTAATTTGTCATAGTCAGTTAATAATTCTAGTTTTTGTTTTGTCATTTTTAACATTGCATCCCAGAAAAACCCAGGACCGGTAAGATACCACGCTGGATCTAATTTATATGTTTTAAGAGCTGTATCTCTGAAATTTTCAATAATATCTGTTAATTGAAGAACATCTGTTTTGTTGTAATGAACAGTAAAATCATCTATTAACTTCAGATCGAATTCTTTACAAACTCGTACATGAAGGTTATGGCGCTCAGGACTCATTTTTTCTCCTGTTAATCTGTTTGTAAATTTGTCTGGAGATAATGGAACAGGCTCCTTTAACTTTTCCTTAGAATCAACATAATCATATGGATAATCACCTTTTGTAGTAACTAGATCAAGCTTATCAATTGGAAAAAACTTTAATGTTTCTCGACATTGTTCTGGCTTTAAATTCTTTGCTAACTCTGCTAAGCTTTTTAGTAAAAATCTTAATGAATCAATGAATCTTAACTTGATGGATTTATCTTTTCCTTTTGCATCCTTATATCGAATGGTTTTTGAAAATGTAATGTAGTTTTCTTCAGTGTTAGCTATTACATCTATTTTTTCTTTCTCATCTCCACCTCCTAAGCTTTTTGTAAATAAATGTGCATCATACCTAGAGAGATTGTGGAAATATACAGGAATAAATCTTGGATTTGTATATTTTAGATTGCAATAAGAGTGAGCAGCACCTCTAAATTTACCTGTTAAATGATCATGATCATGCACTTTTGTTTTACATGACTCTCTACTATTTTTAAGCTTTTTATATTCATTCTCACAATCTACTAGGATTTCTTTTATCTCTTTTCTCTGCTCTTTTATCTCTGTTATGCCATCATCCTCCTCATCTTCTATTTTGAGATGATGTTCTTCTTCCAAGTGTTTAGCACCTTCTTTTATTTTCTTCTTTAAATACTCAATTTTAATCTTTAAACCTTCTATTTTCTTTACTAATAAACGTGGTAGATCTTCAAGACTTCCTTCACAAATATGACATATTGTGGCTGATTCATATATTTCTTCTTCCTCTTTAGATAATGGAATCATAGGTGTATAAGTATCATATATTTTTGCTATTTTGATTACTTCTTCTGTTAACCTTTTTATAAGCTCTTCTGCTACATTATCCCCTATGTATTCTACTGGCTCACTTTTATAGGATTCCAAAGTGCTTTTTACATAGTAAATAAAACTATTAGGTTCATGTAGTTGATAAGCATTTGAGTAGGATCTTTCAGGATCAGGCTGACATGTACTTATTCCTCTTAGTAATGATTCTAAGTCTGCTATTATTGTGAATGGTATTCTTAAAGAACGCCTATCATTTACAAATTCTAATATCTTATTCCACTCTCTAGGCAAAATGATTTTAGCAGCAGAATGTAAACCACAGTATTCTTCATGTTGTTTTAATAATTCTTCTGATTCAAAATGTTTAGCTAGACATCCCTCACATAAAAATCTCTTATGTCCATCTTTTGTTATTTGACTTCCAACAAGCTTCCATAAATCTTTAATCAAGCAGTAATGTGTTTTATCTTTTTTCTTTAGATATAAAAGACGAAAATGATTTTGTTTTCTTTCTTTAGGTATTTTAAGTGGGTATACCTTTTCATTATCATCTAGGGCAAAGACACTGATAGATATATTAGCTCTATTTTCAAATTTTGGTATATCTGTAATTTGCACAGGAAAGGGGATATCTTTAAAATATTTATCTAATTCATGCTCATATTGTCTAGGAACTCTTTGTGGATCTTTATTAACAGGATGTAATGCTCTTAGAACAGACCATAAGAAACATTTTTGATCTTTGTTTTTAATATTAATGCATGCTTTTCTTCTTTTAATTGTTTCTGGAAGTTCTATATATGATAATCCATTCATTCCTACGTATTTATTAATTCTTAACTCAAGATAATTAACAGAATGCAAAGTCCAACCTGAACCTTTTCCTTGAAACTCTTCTATCTCTGTTCTAATTTTTCTAGTTGCATTTTCATAATACTCATTTAGATCGGTGAATTGAAGTATAATTTCATTTGATGTTTTAAAATTATGTTCTCGAATCTGCTTATCTTTTATGAAGTTACATGTGAATGACATATTTACCTTAAGTGCATTAAAATATTTAAATCCATTTTTAATCATACTTTTAACTGGTTTGCTAATTGAACGTAGGAATTTAGAAGGATCTTTATATTCACCTGTGTTTTTTATTTTGAAAGTGTGTAATCTATGTTTAAATGCTGTTTCTTCTAATTCTACTTTGATGGGTATACGTGCTGGCTTCGGTTCTTCAAATACTTCTTTAAATGGGAATATATTTCTAATCTGTTCATCATCATATTGTTTAAGAAGGTCTATCAGTTCTGCTTTTCTTAATCCGGAATATCTTTTGATTCCCTTTTCTTTACATAAGTTTTTTAATTCAACAACAGTATGTTTAATTAAACTCATAATTGCTCTATCGTTTTATATAGAAAATCTTACTATTACTCAATTTTTTATCTTCGCCGAATTATTTCTAGTCATTTTTGTATTATTTTACTTCCATATATCCTAATACAACGCTTAACATTGTACACTCCTGCCATTGTCTACATATCACGCGTTGTATTAGAACACGACTTTGATGAGAATACCCCATCAAAGTTACATATACACATATTAAAATTACATCATTTTTGTAAACTTATTCATCATCGTCATAATCATCACTACCATATTTATATTCATCATCACTATCCAAATCAGATGTTTTTTGTTGTATTATTAATAATTCTTTTTCCTTTAACAGTATTTGCTTCTCTAGTAATGCTGTTATGAGTTTAAGATCATGATGAATTAATTTAAGTCTATCATGTAATAAATCAAAATGTGTCTTCATATTTATTATATAGAAAATTAGCAAAAATGATCATTATTTTTTAAAATTTATATATATACGATAGAGTAATTATGAGTTTAATTAAACATACTGTTGCTGAATTGAAAAACTTATGTAAAGAAAAGGGTATACGAGGTTATTCAAAGCTTACAAAAGCAGAACTAATAACCTTAATCAACGAACACAGAACAACTACCACAAGTTCACAACAACTAACTGAACTTATAAAAGACATGGTTCAAAAATTAAATCCTGAACATATCGTAAACTACTTTGAAAATCCACTTTGTAAAAATATAGTTATAGATGTGCTTAATAATCGAAATGTCGAAGAATGGAGACAAATTTCAGAAATAAAGGATTTATCCGATAACTTTCTACATACTTTTAGAAACAAGATAAATTGGTTTTCAGCTATATTTAAACATAATCTATCACTTTCTTTTATTGAAAATCACAAAGAACACATTGATTGGGTTAGATTATCAAGAAGAAAAGATCTGACTCAACACGAAAGCATTATTAGTAAGTATGGCGATATGATTTTCTGTGATGAATTGTGTGAGCCAAAGTTTGATTCAAGGTATGGGCGATATTCTCATCTAAAACCAGAATTCGTATTAAAACATAAAGAACATGTAAGACAACATATAAAATGGTATTACTACACTGATGAATATGCTCGACAAATGACGGAAGATTTTCTTAATGAGTTTAAAGAAAAGATTGATTGGTCTGCATTCACTGAAAAAAATAACTGGAGTAAGTATACAGAGAAACAAGCTATTAATTTTTGTACACAATTCAGAGAATACTTACAATGGGATATAATCTCTTATCATTCAAATTTGCTCACACTTGCATTCCTAAGAACCTTTAAAGATAAACTCTGTTGGGATGCAGTTTCTATAAAGTGTCATATTGAAAGCAAAGAACAAACAGCCTTCTTGAGCGAATTTAATCCTCTTATCAATTGGCGAGCTATTACACCGAAACTAGATGAAACACATGTAAGAAAATACCAAAATAGAGTTTATTGGCCAAATGTTAGCTTAGATGATAAAAGCGAAAAATTCATTCTCGAGTTTGAAAGCAAAGGTTTAAATTTAAATGAGATAGTATATACTTGTTGGAATAGGAGTTTTTCTGAAAGCTTTATAATGAGAATCAAAGACAAGATCAATATAGTTCAATTCTTAAGATTCAATAGACATGTTAGCGATAGCCTTAGAAACAAACTAATGTTACTTTCATCAGGTTTACGCTTAATAGAAAACTCAGAAGAATGTCCAATATGCAAAGAAACAAAAACTCAATTGTGTAAAACAGTATGTGAACATGTGTTCTGTGTTGAGTGTATGGTTACCTGGTTAGGAAATAATAACACTTGTCCTTTGTGTAGAACGGTTATATATAATAATAACAATTGATAACCCGGTTTATTCTAGATATTGATAGCATGTTTTTATGTAGAATTAGGTTAGTGTAGATTAATGTTAAACTTTTATGATCAATAATCATAAAAGTTATATTTACATAATCCTTACCTTCATAAATATCTCCATCCACATGATAATCATACTTTTTCTTTTACTTTATTTAGAAGGTTGATTGAGTCTCCCTTACAACTAAAACAATCATCATTCACAAGTGGAATGATTCACTATTCATACTAACCTTTTATGTAATAATAACCATAAAAGACATTATATATTTACACTACAACATTACTCTTATCTATCCAACTATTATGTGAATCATCAAACCCGAACCATTTAACAAACACTTTATTACCTTTCTTTCTCAATATTTTTTCAACCAAATACTCATCCTTATATTTAGTTTTCAATAATTCTGGTTCATAAAATCTTCCTCTAACTTCTTCATTGTTTAAATCTTTAATTTTATATGTTGGTTGATTAGATGGTATAACCTCATTAATAACAAACACTTCTGTTGACCAATTTGGTGTATAACCTTTTTCAAACAGACCTTTAATTTTACTTATACGAACATAATCACCAATCTTATACTTTAACTTAACAGACTTATATTCCTTCTTATACACTTTATTCAATATCACATGCTCATTTTTCTTATTCACTTCTACAGGTTTCACACAAATTGTTCTATGTACTTTGTTATTATATTCATCAACTAAACCTTGCAATATTTTTAACCATTTATAATTACCTTGAACAGTAAATTTCTTCCACATATTTTGTTTAAGTGTTTTGTTAAATCTTTCAACAACAGAAGCTTTTTTACCACTATATGTTGAGTAATGATTGATATTGTTTTTTCCCATCAAATCTTCAAATTCTTTATTATAAAACTCTTTGCCTTGATCAGTTTGTAAATTATTAGGTTTTCTTACTTTTAACACTGATTCAAATGCTTCTGTAACATTCTTACCACTCTTATCTTTAACAGGAACAGCAAATGCATATTTTGAAAACACATCTATAATCGTTAGCAAATACTTATAACCTTTATTTAATTTTGAAACACCTTTTAACACACCACTATCCATTTCCACAAGATCTGCTTGCCATAAATCATCTATACCTTTAACAATAACACTTAACCTAGGATAATTTTTTCTAGATGGTTTATGAATTTCTTCTATAATATCTTCTCTAATACCTTCACCTTCATATAGTCAATCGGGGTTTTTAATGAATTGGGATTTATTAGTACCACATACAACACATATACCTTTCTTAACATATCTTCCATTCTTTGTTTGTTCTATTCTAATGTTATCTATTTTTGTATCTGTTGATTTCTTACACTTAACACAATACATCATACTATTTATTATATGGAAAATTATTAACCTCAATCTATAATTGAAACACTATATCAACTAACAACATCATTCTAAAGATCAACCTAATTCAAACTATAATTCAAGCATATGTTTGTTTGATGCCGATATTTGATGATTAATACTATAATTAACGGGTGTCGATATTTGATGATTAATACTATAATTAACAGGTGTCGGTATTTGATGATTAATACTATAATTAATGCTGTTGTTGATTAATACTATAATTGATCATGAACTTCAATCTATAATTCAATCTATAATCAATCTATATAAAAACTTCTACAATTCAAACACTGTTCATCTATATAATTTAATCAATATAACATTCTATAACTTAATCTATAATTCGAACAATAATTCAATCTATATAACAATTTATAATTCATCTGTATAATTCAATTTAGAATGTTGTTATATAGATTGAATTAGAATGTTATTATATAGATTGAATATAGCAAATGGTTTTATGAAAGCTCTCTTTCTATATACATAATAACTTGCAATGGTTGCCCTTCTTCCATAGCTGAATTCTTATTTGCTTGAAACATAATTATATCACCCATTTTAATGTTTACAGGTAAATTTTCAATCAAAGTATCACCTAAATATATCTCTAGAAAGTATGTATCCAAACTTAATTCCATGTGCATTATTTTCCCATTATAGAGAAATTTGTAACCATTAGAGAGATTAAATATTCTAAAGATTGGTTCCTTAACATTTTTAACTCTCAATCGACATATTAGGGGTATAGTTTCTTTCTGCATAATCAATTTAGTAGTATCCATCCTAATCTTTTGAAAATCATCTTTCTTTATATATGTGTCTTGTAATGTTTTTAATACATCTTCAAATTTGTTTCTATCACCTTCCAATTGACTATTAACATTACTATTTATTAAATCTAGCTGTTGTAAAGTTACTACATCATGTTGATCAATTGCATCACTTACATTAACAAGTCTTTTGTTTTTGAAATCAACCCATGTTATATTTGATGTAAAAACTTCACTTACATGATTGAGGTTTGTAGTCCTCGTTTTAGTATTACCAAAGATGTCCATATTTATTATATAATAATTCAAATTATTTAACAGCAAGTAAAACAGTTATACGAGCTCCACCAAAATCAATCAAATCACCATTTTCATCTTTAATTGAAACTTTGAAATTATTAAATTTATTGTGATGTATTGGGAAAAATATCTTTTCATTAGGTTCATATATAATTGGTTCTCTAAACTCTGCATTTGTTCTAAATGTTGCAATTAAGTCTGTTTCGTTGTGTGTTGTATCATTGTGTTTTAAAATCATACCTTCTGCTAAATCACAGTGAATATTTATAGTATCAAACGGATGAAACCTTGGTGGTTTATCTCCAATATGTTCTATGTTATTAGCCAAGTTTTTATCACTAAAACCTAATACAGTGTTAATGGTATCTAAGGTTATATCACAAACCTCACTAAATATTTTAACTCTATTTCTTTTCCTGTCTTCTGTAATTTCAAAAGTATCTTTGAATTCATCAGTGTAGAATGGAAGGTTTGATTTAATATATTCTTCTAATTCTTTTAAACTATATTGACCAGGTTGAACTATGGCTTGTCTTGTAACTTCAGGTTCTTCAGTGCAAAACGTTAATTTATTATTTTTTTCTGTAATGTTTGGAGTTAAGTATGTTGTGTAAAATCCTGCAACAGCTACTTCTAAATCGTTTTCAAATGGGTAATGCAATGACATGTTTAATACAGATGAATAACCATTTAAATTAAATACTTTCATTTATTATATAATAAATAATTAAAATGGATAATTGGGATATTAAAGTAAGGTTAACAGAAGAAACGGCGAAGAGTAAGAGGAATGGAGAGTTGTTACCTGATGATATAAGATGTTTAATAGTTGGGCCTAGTGGATGTGGTAAAGCGACGTTAATGATTGATAATTTTTTGTTGGCACTTAAATGGTTAAAATATGCAAATGTTTATATATATTCTAAAAGTTTAAATCAACCTAAATACCAACACTTAATACAACTTTTTCGAGATATAGAACGTAATATTAAAGACACAATAGCAATAATAAAAGGAAACAATGAAAAGATTATTCCATTAGATGAATGTGAGGATTATTCTGTGGTAGTATTTGATGATTTCATATTAGAAGAACAAAATCACGTTAGAGAATATTTTACTCGAGGGCGTCATAAGGGTTTGAACTGTTTCTATCTTGGACAAACATATTCTAAAGTGCCAAAACAATTAATTAGGGACAACTTAAACTTTCTTTTTATATTTAGACAGGACAATGTAAATTTAAAACATATATATGATGAATTTCTTGCATCTGGTATGTCGTTTGAAAAATTACAATTATTATGTAGCAAGTGTTGGAGTGAAGAACATGGTTTCTTAACAATAGATATGACTAGGAAGGTGAATAATGGTAAATATAGAAATAAAATTAAAGAATTTCTAAAAGTGTAAACTAAACGTATATGAATGCAGGTGAACGTATATGTTATGTTATGTTATGTTATGTTATGTTATGTTTTTATTTTTTTCTTTATATAATAAATGGATGTTAATAAAGCTAAGAAGTATATTAAGTTAAAAGAAGAACTTATTAAAAGATTTAAGGAAATTAAACAAAGTAATCGAAGTAAGTATGAAAAATTTAAAGAACAAGATCAGCCTGTTATTGATGCAATTAAAGATTTAGGACAAGATATATCAAAAGTAGCAGAAGAAAATAAAAATCTAATTCAAGAGTTAGTTCCAGTTGTACATAAAAGTGCGAGAGTGGATTCAAACTTATTAGAAACACCGCCTATGTATGATAGTTCTATAAATGAAAGTGATACGCCTATAACAGAAGAAATAAAACACATGAAAAAACAAATTAAATATAAAGTAGAAGGAATAGAATCTTTAGCAACAACTCATTTGGGTAAAATTGCCTCAAGATATTATGCAACTAGAGATGATAAAAGTTTTGGAATACAGCCATATGATGAAGATGGGAAAATTATACATATGATAGGAAATGCGGAAGTTAAAATTCATGGTGATGATTTAGTTATTAATAATCGACATTATACAGGAACAGAAGGTTTATGGGAATTATTGACAAAACATAATCCAACAAATTATAATGATGATGATCTAGAAAAATATAAACAAATAGTAATTGATTCTAGTGTTGCATTTCATAATAATGATCCAAGTACAAGAAAACAAAAATCAAGTAAAGGTAAAAAATATAAAGAAATTATCAAACCTATTTGGGATGAATATATAAAACCAACAACACCTTCAAAAAAGACACCAAAATCTGGAGAAGGAATAAAGGTATATAACGAATTATCAAAAGAATACATATGGATGGATGGTGTGAGAAAACTGATTGATCGTTTGATTGTTATTGATGGGGAAGAAAAATCTGGAAATGATAACTTTTATAATGAAAAAGTAGGTATTATGGATATGATTAATTCTAAACTTGCACAATTTTTACCTAATGATCCAAAAGGTATAGGTTATTTGATAAAGATATTGAATACGCTGCCACCAAAATTTTGGAATAGTGAAAAGTATGGAAAAGGATTAGTAAATGATTTGATTAATAAACTTCCATTTGAGTTGCATATTCCAGGATTTAGATTTTGCGGGCCTGGGACTAAGTTAGAAGAAGCATTAGAAAGAGGTGATGAAGGTATTAACAAATTAGATGAGGCTTGTAAAGAACATGATATATACTATAGGGATAATAAAGATACAGAATCAAGACATATTGCAGATAAGGAATTAGAAAATAAAGCTTGGGAAAGAGTTTTTGATAAAGATGCTAATTTAATAACTGAAAAACTACCTGCTCTTGGAACTGCTTTAATGATGAACACAAAAGTAAGATTTGGTTTAGGTTTATAAGTAATGAAAGTAAGATTAGGTTTATAAGTATTTTTTAGATTTAGGTTTATAAGTATTTTTTAGATTTAGGTTTATATATGTACTTTTTATGGAATTTTTTCATAAAATGCTTTTAATTATATAATAAATATGCAGTTAAAAGGTTTTACATTTCTGATTCCTAATCAGGAACTTAAACAATTAAATATAGATCACATTTTAACTAACAAACAACTCAAACAAAAGGAAGCAAAACTAAGTAAAGGACAATGTATGTCTCTATCTCTTTCTATACCACAACTTAAGAAAATAAAGAAATGAAGACAAATGATAATAAAGTTCATTATGGTGGTTTTATATTTACTATTCCAACGATTTTAGCTTTAATAGGTGCTTTAGGTTCTGTTGCTGGAGGTGCGGCTGCTATTGCTAAGACTGTAGATGATGCAAAAAAGAATAAAATGGAATTAGAAGAACAAAAGCGACATAACTTAGCAATGGAAGAAAAACAAGGTGGTAAGCTTTCAAAAAACGTAAACTCCAAAACAGTAAAGAAAAAGAAGAAATTAAACCTTTAAGTAATTTAGATCTAATACAACTTGTTAAAAAACTTAAGATAAGAAACTTTAGAGGTGTATTTATGAGTGATGAATTGCCTAAACAACCAAGGAAGAATGAGTGTGGTATTGTTAATTTTGATACGTCTAAAAATATAGGAACGCATTGGATTTGTTATTGGAAAAAAGGAAATAGAAAGTATGTGTTTGATTCATTTGGAGGTAATCCGCCAAAAACACTCGTAAAATATCTTGGTCATAATATAGAGTACAATAGCAGCCGTATACAACAATTTAACGAGGTAATTTGTGGACATTTATGCATTACAGTGTTAAAAATGTTTACAGATGGGTATAGTTTTTCAGAAATTATTAGTCAGGTTAATAGGAATAAGGATATTTGGATAAGTTATATTTAAGTTTTTATGGGCTTAATTCATAAAACGATTATAAATATTTTTTATAATAAATATGGATAAGATAGAATCATATGAATTACAATCCTTTAAACCTAATCAAAAAACAATCGAGAATTTAAATAAGCCAAACAGGTCTATTGAATTCGATATTGACGTGGGTGATGGCTTCATACATCCTTATTATGCTGATATTTATGTAACTTTTGAAATTAGAGGTAGAGATGGTGATGGAGAATATACTACTGGTCAAAATATTAGACTTATTAATAATTTCTTCCCACATTTGTTTTCTCAAATTCAAATTAGTAAGCATGGTCAGATATTGGATATTATTGATTATCCTGGTTTAACTTCAACAGCTGTAAATACATGTACGATTTCAAAACCAGAGGCAAATCACTATGATGAATGTGGATGGGAAGGAATTACGAGGGCAAGAACAGATGAAGAAATAGTGTTTTTGCTAAGACTTTTGCCAGGATTTTGTTCAGATTTTAAAGATATTATGTGGAAAGGAGGATTGAAATATACATTTAAAAGAAGTGGTTCTGATGATAATGCATTTGCTATTTGGAAAACAAGAAAGCAGGATGGAACATATGAGAATGATCAACCACATCCAGGTAAAATTAAGATTACAAATATGGAGTTAAGAATGCCTATTGTTAATTATGAACCTAACTATGCCACCTTGTTAAGATCTAATATGTTAAAAGAAGGTAAAATTCCTATTTCATTTAACACGTATCAATGTTTACAGAAATCAGTTAGTGGTAAATATTTAGAATTCGATTTAACCACACAATTTAACTCAAGTGAATTTGATATGCCTAATTTTGTGATTGCCTTTTTCCAAACTGATAGAAATGATAATCAAGAAAGAGATTCAAGCTATTTTGATCATTGTAAAGTTCAGAATATCCATTTTCGTAATTCTAGAAATGAATCTTTCCCATTAGAATCTTTAAACTTAGATTTTGCAAAACATAAGTATTTGAAAGTTTATGAAATGTATACGATATATAAGCGAGCTACAAATGGAAATACTGAGATGTTTTATTGTCCTAAGGAATTTTTAGAAAATAGGCCGATGTTCGTAATTAACACAAGCAAGCATAAATCAGTAACTGTAAGTGATAGAACTAATTTGAAACTGACTGTTAATTTTGAAAGCGATGTACCAGATAAAACAATTTGCTATGTTGTTATGATTGGTAAGAAAAATTTAGAGTATGATGTTGAGAAAGAAAAAATAATTGAGAAGATATAAAACAATTATATGTTTATTAGATTAGTTTAGTTTGTATGTGTTTTTATGATATTATCATAAAAACTTATTTAATAAAATGACTATTCCAGATAACATTCCAGGTGAGAATTTAATTGTGTTAATTGAAGATACTATATTAAATCTTGAGAAGTTATTAATGAAAAACAAAAGGAAGTTCAAGAGAATAAAATGTGTTTATATTACTCTTATTACGTTATCAATTCTATTATCAGCTTCTACAGGGTTCATCAATGTATTTATTCCTGTTACAGTGTATTCAATTATTACAACTGCATTTGCTTCGACTTCTGCTGTTATCACTGGTCTATCAACACGGTTTAATATAGCTTCAAAGAAAGAATATTATAAAAGTATGGTGAATCGAATTGGGCTGTTTAAAGATGAGCTTAATGTAATTAAGCTCATGAATGGTGAATTAACAGATGAAAATGTAAGAGATATTGTTAACAGAATCAATGACATATTAACGAAATTCGAGGCTATTAGAAACTGATTTTTAAAAAGTTTTAATATAATAAATACAATGGCGAGTCATATTGAACTTTTAAATAAACTTGGAAGTCTTGAACAAAAACAGGTTATTGGATTAAGAGAATTAGAATTAAATACAGAATATAAGATTGTGAAAATGGAAAAGATTAAAACTAAGTTTGGAAAGAGCATTTTAGTTGAATGTGAAGAGTTTAAGGTATTTCTTCCACCTAGATTTACAAAACACTTAACAGATATAATGATTGATGAGATCGTTAAAGATGGAATAAAAATCAAATACACTGGTTTAAAAGATAATTATCCAACTGTTGAGTTCTGTATGTAAATCCAAAAAATAATAAAAATGATCAAAAATATGTTGTCAGAAGTAAAAAATGGAGTGAATGGAATGGATCCTCAAAAGAAATTTATACTTACTAATAACTTCAATGTAATTGTGAAAAATGTGCAAACCGAAGTTCAAGTTGTTTTTGATATTAACGGCTGTCTATTCAGTTTGAATTATGATCAGTGGACAGAGTTTAAGAAGTCATTGTTTCCGATAGAGAACGAGGTTAGCAGAAGATTCCATTATCAGTATCCGAACTTGTAACTATTATAATACTAATTTGTAACTATTATGTAATTATGTAGAATTTAGTTAACTTTTATGGTATAATCATAAAAGTGTTTTTGTAATTTTATTATCAATATCCGAACTTATAATTTTAAGTGTATAAGTGTTTTTATAGTATCAGACTATAAAAAACTAAAACCTTTGGATATACAGAACATAATGTCATTTAAATTTTAAAGATACATATATAATTAAGGGATATATT
Organism: Thermobia domestica; assembly: GCF_964235325.1. NCBI lineage: Eukaryota > Metazoa > Arthropoda > Insecta > Zygentoma > Lepismatidae > Thermobia > Thermobia domestica. The sequence continues at coordinate 209,017,878 of NC_137457.1, read as the reverse complement.
TGAGTTTTTTGTAATTATATCCTTAGAGTTATGCAATTTATAAGACATTCAATAGATAATAAATTTATTTCTCTATTGAATGTCGTTTAAATTTTGAAAATCGGTTAATAAACAACGGAGATATGACAAATTCGGAATAGTATCCTTAGAGGTATGCAACCCACAGCACATTCAGAAAATGGCAAATTTTTTTCTCTGTCGAATGTCGTTTGAACTTTGAAAATCTGTTAATAAACAACAAAGTTATAAAGATCTGGAGATATTTTCCCTCATGAGCCGCCATTGATGTTAGGGTTTCCAAAAAATTATCATGTTTACCTTATTTAGTACTAGTTCATTTGTAAGTTTCAGAGCTTAATTCATAATTTTAACAATTCTGGAAAAACATGTTAAAAAGAATTAGTTTCCAACCCTGTTTGTCACGTGAAGGTAAAAATCATCACGTTATATTGTCACGTTATATAGCTACAATTTCTTCTCTTCACAATCGAAAAAGTTTTAAACTTCTTAGTTTAGCTATATAACATGACAGTTTTGGTGTTGTTATTACTTGACTTGCATATACTGCTTGAGGGAATGCAACTTGTGACTTAAAAAGAAACAAGTTCTCCTTTACATATGTTCATATGGAAGTCACGTACGCAGCTTGCATGCAAAAAATCTTCCTCATATACAATGGAAGTAGATAGCCTTCGCTTTAATACAACTTATTTTTTTTATTCTTACCAAGCAAACTGGATTGTGTGTGCATGTATCAGTGAGTTGGATGAATGAAAATATATATATATATATATATATACTGTGGCTGTGCGTTTATTCAATACTCATATACACTTTAAGTTCATCTTCTTATTACTCAGCTATTAGTAGGCCGATTTTAATCAAACAAAAAGTATTTTTTCAATCAAAGACAGCACTATAAGTTATAAGTTTTAGATGTAAGTTTTTATGATTTTAAATGTCATAAAAGCATATTCAATCTCACTTTAACATTGTAGTTATGGGAATACTTTGCATTAGTTTCTTGGGTCCTTATATGCTAGTCCGCTAATGTTAAAGCAAAAATATATATATTCAAAGAAAGTGTTTAGTAATTACGTTAGTCATCTAGTTGTGATTTATAGTTAGTGATATTATATCCCTTTTCTTTAAATTCTGGCAATCTTTTTTGTATCCAATCATGAAGTTTTATATGGGATATGGAACAAAAGTTCTCATTATAATATGCAGGAATTCCACATACAACACACTTATTATTAATATTTCCTTCATTAGTTAAGTCATAACAAGATGTAGTTTCACTCCTTCTAGAAAGATGTGGTGGGAAACCAACACGTATTATATCTTTAAATAAAATAACTTGTGGTGCTGGTAATGTAATACCTACGGGGTTATATGTTGGATCTACAAACTTACATTCTGATAATGTAGCAGGTCTTAGAATCATAAATGGTGTATCTGCATCCTTAAAGAATTGATACATTATTTTTATAAAGTCATGCTCTAACATTTTATTCTGTATTTCCATCACTCGTTCTTTTGATGAGAGTGAATAATCTAGCAGCGGTCCAGAATATTTTAAACCCTGTTCAGCTTCTTTATTGAGATTCTCTGCTCTATAATATCTTTTACAATTATCAGACCTCTTGTTTCCATTTCTAGCGAACTCTTGGAATTCTTTTAATTCTCCACAAATTACACACTTTTTCATGATTTATTAAATATAAAATATTCAAAATAATTAATTCATTGTTTTGTTATAATTACATTGATTTCCGCAATTTGATTTTAAATGTGATAAAAGCAAGTGCACAAGGTACAATACTCAATCTACTTTGCGCTCTGTAACTTTGTTTAAGTACTATGGTCAGTGGCGGGTTTGGGGTAACTTTGTTTAAGTACTATGGTCAGTGGCGGGTTTGGGGAGAAAGTGCGTCAGAACTGGTATCAATGATACTACTATGAAATACTTTTCTTAGAGTTGCGTCTGTTTCATCCCACAATATCTGATACATTTATGTACAATATGTACTACTCTATACTATACATATCACAATATACCTCTAAAATAAACGTTAAACACGAAAAAATAATTCTTTCTAACCCTTTCATTACCAATTAATTAATATTCATGAATAATTAATTCATTATCTAATTTTTTAAAAAATAAACTAATTTATGCAAAAATGTGTTAAAGAAATCTTGTTTGAAGCCTTCCTGCTAAAGGAAAAAAGAAAGACTCAACTCAGGTAAAGATTTTATTCTATCTGTAATGAATTCAAACTCAGGTAAAAAAGGGTCGATCTTCCCTAACCTCAGGTAGCAGGGTCATTATCAAGCTAGTTGACAATAAACAAGCCAATTTAAAAAAAGGTTCATTTACTCATGAAAGGACTCCCACTCCACCTCCAATCCTCTGGACCATCAACATTCATACCATCTGGCACTAATCCTTTTCTTTACATGCCGTCAAAGAATTCTATACACCTTCTCATCCCCCTCCAACCCATGTTTTTCTGTTGTCTCATATTGTATCCCCCCTACCTCTCACCACAGGCAGGTGTTTTCAAGTCAGCATAAGGGCATAGGTCTACTCCCACTCCCTCTTCCTGCTCCTTTCCCCCACTGGTTACCTGACCTTAGGACCCACCATTCTTTCACCATATGTCTCTCCTTCCTTCAACCATTTCCAATTAGTTTCTTGAATACAAACACCAGTTCTATTTAAGATTACCATAACCTTCACTTGGCATCCCCTCAAGCTCATTCAGCTATTCTTCACCACTTCAGGGAGGAATAAGAAAGGGAAGGAACACGTTTCTTAGAGGCTTGGGAAGAACGGTAAATAACCTTTGTATTCTTAACCATTTGTAGTTTCTATCAAGTGTTACCCTCTTAGATATCAAAGTATATTATCAAAAATATTTTACAATAATTTTTTGTTGGATGGCAACACTGAAAATCATTATAAATATGGCAAAATGTAGGAAAAATCAGCAAATATTGTATAAAATTATCATAAAATCACCATAAATTGTATAAAATCACCATAAATTGTACCAAAAAATAGCATAAAATTCGTACAATTTTAATAAACTAGTATAAAAACAGATAATTTAATTTTAGGGGGTTGGCAACGAATTACGGGGGAGAAGTACGGTCTATACTACTGCACACTATCCGGAGAAAGGAAAGGAAGAAATGATTGGGGAAGGAAGGAAGCGGCCTGGGATTTATAAGTTAGGTACCGCATTGGCATTTGCCTGGTGTGAATGAGGAATACCAAAGAAATCCTTTTTCAGGGTGGCTGGTCTGAAAAAGCGTTTTACACCTTGAATCCTGTGTAAAGTCCAAGTGTCCCCACCTTGAATCGAATCTGGGACCGCTCGTACCGAAGGTGGACGGGGGCCACCACAATTGGAAACACAACATTTTACATGAACACAAATTTAAAACTATTCTGCGAGTCCCTTTAAAAATTGGTAAAAGTTTTTTAAAAAGGAAAGAATTCTCACCAATTTATTTAAAATAGGCGTTGGGTATGCTACTTCCTGATACATAATTTTTAGACCTGATAGTCATCTTTTTTGTTATGGATCTTCAATTACTGAGATTTGTAATCTTGAAACTGATATATCTCTAAAGAGACATACTAGAGAAAAACTAAAATTTTACTAAACAAGCATTATTTGTTCAGTAACAAGTGGTTAAATTTTTTTATTGAGATTTTGATAGCTTTTGAGTAGTTCTTTGCTTTTGTTTTGGCGAAATAAGAAGAAATTGCGCGCTCTACAAACAGGGTAAAAAATTATAGAAAATCGAAATAATACGTTAATAACACTTAGGCGCTCACCCAGAAAGTTTTGTTCGTTGGGGTCCAAGCTTTGAGAAGGGTCCAGTACAAAAGGTATTACGTCTATGTGATACTGAATGAATATTATTCTACCCCCGAAAAGACGATAAGTAATTGTAAAATACTTCCACCTATATTTTCAGAAGACATGGTAGAACTAGGTTGCTTTTATAAGAGAAAGAGTAAACGTTAACTGTACGATCAAATTTTCATCCTACATCAATCATTTCCCTGTTAAACAAATATACTGTAGTTTTATTCAGAAAGTGTACAAAGTACGTTGATTTAGGAAGTTTTAGGGGGTTCCGGACCCGATGGGCCCTGGTAACAGTATTCTGTAATATATTTCTTTTAGTTACGCAGCTCACATTTTATGCAAAAATACAAACACCTGGGAATACCTTTTTTTATCTATTTATAATTTGATGGTTGAAAAAACTTGACTGTTTCCTGTACATAGTGTTTCTTTTTTGATATTGAAGTTTCGACCTGAAGCGGTTGTCAACTATTTTGGTGATAGTTTCCTTAGGACGTTACTAATCACTAACCAAACTTCTTATCTTTAGAGATATAGGAAGAAATTTTCGAGTATGCAGATAAAAAAGAAGTTCGTTGTTTCTTTCACTTGTTTCTTGAACTTTCCGGTTTGACCAGATTGGTCCTCATATATAGACAAAAATATCTTTGAGTGCTCTGGCTTGTTAATTACGTATTTAAGAGTCTTATATCAGAGTTTGGGAATTGAATTGTGCAAGGAAATTTGTGGTTATTGAAGTCTAAGGCATAACCACTGAGTACTTGTATTGTGGTATCTCTATTCTTAAGTCTCAATCCACCCACTCAATCTATCTCTTCAATACAAAGGTAGCTGGATGGGGAGCATTTCGCCACAACAACTCTAGCGAAGGAGTTTATTTTTTGTATTTTTTTTGAATTTTGCTTAAACAGTAAATAAATAAGCCCTCTTAGTAATAAAGTGATCTTCACTACTTATATAAGCTCAAATATTACTTAAGGCGAAACCACTAACAATTAGTTCGTCCCAGCAAAGTATCATTACAATAAACAACATTCGCAACTGAACTGAACTTTATGTCCTTATACCTAGCATACATAGCTTAGTTAAAAGTGAACTATCAGTTCAGTTGTACATCGGTTTCTAATAAAACAAATTTCTTCACTTGAAACAAAACTTAAAACAGGTAATGAAATATCAGTAGTTAAATTGTAACCATTTGTTAATATGCAAGTAACGATTGTTTTGTGAAAATTTAATACGTTATAAGTGTGTCTTTTATTTTTTTTATATTTCAGATTAAATATAATTGATTATCAAAACCTCGCAATATTTAAAAGTCTATAACAAAAAAGGATGAGACTCGCAGTATTATTATTTCATTTTTTTAAAGTAATTACCACAAAGCCCAATTGCAAACAAATTAATTACCACAAAGTCCAATTGCAAACAAATTAGCTTTAAGTCTTATTTTTCTTTTAATTTTTTAATTTTAAAAATAATATTTGTGTATTTCAAACTTTAATTTTCAACTGTTTTTAAAAGGTATTTGTAGTGTAATAGGCTTAAACGTTGTTTGTTAACTATCTTTCAATATATTTAATTTAGTTGTCTTCATATATTTTTGTGTGTTCGAAAGCAATACCGTAAACCTGGGTAACTTCGTCACTCCGGGGTAACTTCGTCGTGGTTGCAATGTTGTCACATTACATGCGTGCGTGCCGTCATCAATAGCGAAACTAAAGTGTGTTTTCTTCTTTTTACTTTCAAAGGAGCTGGAAACATGCCTTGAAAGTACCAGAAAGTTGTGGGAGCCCGCATATATCAAAGCTATCAGAAGAAAGAACTGCAGGAGACCATGAAGTTAATAGTGCAGGGGAAATCCATCTTTTACGCTTCAAAGGTGAGAGGCGTGCAGCGAACGACCCTCCAGGACAAAAAGCATACACATCATGATGAAACTGTTGGACTACTTTTGACGTTGGATGAACTGGAAGAGAGGTGCGCACCACGCCACCGGAGGACATGTACAACTTCGATGATACCAACATAACAGATGACCCTGGATCAAAAAAGGTGATTGTGCCTAGAGGTACCAAGGATGGCGTCCACAAATGATCCCACAAGTCTCAGGAAAGACTTGGATGCCAGGCTTGTGGAATGCCTGAGCAGTCGCCGTAAGGAAATGGAGCCGGGGAAACGCACAAAGGGTAAGAATATTCTACTGGGAAAGAACATCGAGCCCTCCGGTGTCGCAGCTGCCGGTCCATCGACTGGTGCCAAAGATTCTGGCCCCCAGCATATAATAGCATATAATACGGAGAGCGACGACAACATATGTGGTATCGCCAAGTGTGATTAGAGATACTACCGTAGAGCTGACTGATCGTGAGTGCAATGCCTCGATTGTCAGAAGTGGGTTTACAGGCAAGAGCGCCCATCAGGGGGGGGGGGCAAGGTTGGGCGATCGCCCCCCTAGAGGAAATTGTACTTCGATATACCGAAAATCCAATAGAATTTTTACATTAGTTACAGCTAAATTTGAAACTATTTTTGAAACGTCGCTAATACTTGCTCCCCCTTGGAAACCCAACATGTGCGCCCTTATTTGCGGGGTATGCAATAACAGAGCCAAAGACGTTCACTACATGTGCGCTATTTGTGAGGATGATGACTGAACTGAACACTTCATGATTAACCAATTTTACCGGAATAAAAGTTTGCACTGTGACTTGTCACATTAAAACCGTTGGAATGTAGTATTTTCTTTTACTGGCAACACTCAATACGTGCTTTTAATACTGTACCGTATGGTATCGGTACTTTACGAACCTACATACCCTTCATATCTGTTTTCCTTATGTTGAATTTACCCTATACCTGAGGACAGTTGGCCAATTCATTGACAAAAGCGTGCCTGACGAAGTTGCCCCATGTGGTTCGGAATATCATTATGACATTAATGGTACGAGTTCATTACGATTTAGATGTTCATACTTCATGGATTTCAATTATGTGCATCCAGTGTTGCAGAGTTTGCATACAAAAATATGTTCAGAACCTGACGAAGTTACCCCGGTTTACGGTATATTCAAAAATAGTTACCACAGAAGTTTTAAAGTGCAAATTAAGATTACGGGCGACAAAACGTCGAACATCTAGAGAAATAAAGGAATGCTTATTTTGAACTCCCAATGTATAGTACATCTTTATGTACATAAATTGAAAAATAAAATTGGTCAGCAACTATCATTGGTTTTTTTGATATGGATTTAACCACATCCACTTGTGTTTAATGTTTGTCATTGGTGTATCATTAAATAATAATCCTGTTCAATAATCATACAATTATTACTAAACGTAAACTTAAGAATATCTTTATTAGCAAGATATATTATTTAATGGCATCTAACATTCCCATTGCAGTTTATACTGGAAAAGAATGAAGTGCTTATTAATCTTTGCCGTTTTCTGCAACGTTAAAGTTCATGCACGAGTGTTGATTGAGGGCAATGTGTACGATTATACTTTTAATAATGAGAAAGAAGCTGAAGCTGGTAAGTAGATGATCGTATGAATACCGAATAAACATAGCCACGAAAAACTCGCTCCGTCAAATTGTAAATATCATTTTTACAGTACTTACTTATTTTTTTTAAATAACTTAGTTGTACTAACACTCATGTTAATTGTAGAAAATAACCTCCGAAGAACACAATATGCAAGGTTTAAGTTAAGATGTACCCGTGTCAATTCCACTGGTATGAAATCGTGTCTGCATGTCCTTATATTCTCCTTCAATTTCTTGTAGTATTTGTTATACCATGCATAATGTTTGTTCATATGCTCATAATTTAAACATTCCCCATAAATAAAAACCGATAGCAACAGGTCCGGGGTCCGCAGCGAACATAAATCTGTACTCACTGCCCATTCAGCTCTAAACATTTCATAAACATGAGTAAGAGTTCTCCGGGATATGGAAAGATTTTCGCATCTTATCAGAGAAGCAGAACTCACGTTCATTTCTCAGATGGCCATAAATGCACCATAGTGTTGACAAATACTGAACCAATAACACGTGTGGGAAGCAAAGATACTATACACATATAGTCTGGTCATATATGGGTTGAGCGTGATCTACTTGAAGATTTTCGGCAGCCAAGCTATGCTGTTGTGGTTATTTACATGTACCTACAAACGAAACCAGACTTCGCGTTAGATGGTAATACAAACGGGTTCACTCGGCCATGAGCAACCTTAATCAGTAACCAGAGATGAACACATACAGCTTTCTTCTATGTCTGATTCATTCAACTATTATAAAGCTCTGATCCGGTATGACTTCAACTTCAAACACTCCAATACACGTCTGAAAATTGCTCTGCTCTCACTAGTATTGTGGTAGGTTTTTGGTCTACTATTATGTTTGATGTACGTCAGAGCAGTGCATTTTTTAAGAAATCGCTACTGGGTATCCAGGCACAAAAGGGCCCTTGACACACACAACAAAATTCAAACGATTTTTTTCAAGTGCATTTTTGTATAATGTACACTTTTAATATAACACAAAATTACGTATTTGTCAGACTTCTGCTAACCGTTTCATTTCCGATTCAACACATTGCCATCAATACAGGAGCGGACATTTTCGTTTTTACATTTTAGTGCAGATCCGCCTTCAGGTCGGTACTTCAAGATAAAACCGTACTGTGTTATCATAATTGAATATTTTCCTTTATTGATTGATTTATTTATTTTTATATCCATATTGGACATGGACAGGACATAGACAAAGAAACGTGACTGGTACAGATGGAGAGAATACAAAACACACAATGCAAGAGACGAAATACTCAACAAGGAAATAACAATACCTGAACTTGACTAAACATTTCCCTAACGAAATCATTTTGTGTGTATACGTATGTATTCAGTACTAAATATTACTACTAATACTTTATTTTTTAAAAAACAATGGAATCAAAATTTATCTTTAAGGTTTAAACCTTATCAATGGTTTAAATCATAGCATGTAAGCTTTTTCGTAAGTGGTTGCACTTCTGCTATAATTTTTAATATTTAATTCTCAATCTGTTTCACATTGTTTGGTTTCTCTCTTGTTCTTAAGCGTGTTATTCCAGTTGTAACTGGTTAATTTCTAGTATTATTTGCATACTTGAAATTTTAAGCTGTTTCATATTTGGTTTATTACCTGTATTATGTATTAAAGCATTTTAGGCTATTTGTTAATGGTTATACGATTGCTATTATTTCTACACTTTAAAGCTGAAGCTGTTTCACACTGTTTCGTTTCTCGTGTGTTAAAGTATGGTACCCCAGTTTTTATTAGTTATACTCCTGCTATTATTTTCACACTCTACATCTGAATGTGTTCTGCGTTGTTTGGTTTCTTATGTGTTTAGAATACAATCGAATAAGTTTCTCATCTAGTTACCATATGTTTGACGGAGTTTTCCATATCACTAGCAGTCTTAACACCTGTATTACGTTCACGGCAATTGATACATGATCTACCATCACCGAATAAAGGGTATTGATTGATAACACATCGCAACATAGACCAATGTGAAATAAATATGTTGATTTTGAATATAACAGGTAATTCAATTCTGAAATAGGCTACTTCCTCACAAACTCACTCCTTTTATAAATACCACTATCTGGCCTGCTCTCCCGTCCGTCCTTTTGCTTCACGAACACCGCTACAGCCGGTCTTCGGTCATAGTTTGCAGTAGCGTTCCATTTACTGATATTCGTTCTATTTTGTCGTGTTTTCACTCATCGACAACGATGAATATTTCGAAGCTGATTATTGTATGAAACAGCTCATTCAACTGACATGCTGTGAGGCGATATTGCAAGTAAGGCAGCAAGAAGTTTCTGCAACATTCCTGAGGAGACTGGTAATAGTCTCCTCAGTCTCACAGAATATTGCATTCGTGCATCAGCACTATCTGATGCTTCTGGTGTAATGGTACTTCTTCAATTCCTGGCCAGCTGTGGCATACATTTGGCTGTACTTCTTCTTTTCCAAATATTGCTTCTACTAATGGATGAGCAGTATTTATCATCGACTGTGCTGAAGATGCGAACAAAGTAATCTGAATAGAGCTGAGAATGCCGTAACTTTTTATGTTCAGTCGAATACCAAGGAAGTTTAAGCAAGACTGCACTATTTCTCTTCGAACAGCTTCCCAGTTTCTGTTCTGACGAGTCACATGCGTATTATCAGTTGTACGGCACTGGCGCCTCTGTTCATTGTCATCCACGTCCTTGCTAACTATGCAGTCCTCAGGGATTCTCCAACATTAAAACGTTTCCTTAATGCTGCATCCCTTGCTGTAAGAACATCAGGCAGTAGAAAATCAAACCGTGGAAGAATTTTCTGCATCTGCTGGAAGATACTGGTGATATCAAACATGAGAACTGTTAGCTTAAACTGCATGGAATTTTCTGCCCAAGGCGGCAATCAATGTATGCAAGTGTTCAGCAAATCGTACCTCTAAGTAGGCAGGAGAGATATAGAAATTAGGCATTATTTTGTGCAACATTTTTGTATTTATTTTCAATGTTCTGAAGTACGTTGCAACAAGTTTCAAACTTGACAGCCAATGTGCCATTTCAGGGACAGTCCAACAGGTCCTCCATTGCAAGATCGGATCTGTGGCAATTGTCTCCAGAAAACATACAAGCAGAAAAAAAACATGGCAATCTAACTAATTCTGTCGATCTAGTTCCTTCCTATTTACCTTAAACTCCTTTTCAATAGACAGGTTACCTTAACCTCAAATATGTTCTAACACATGGGCCTACATTATAGATGACAGAGGACAATCCTGGCTTTGACTTCACATAGATACATTAATCATTCGGCGTGAGAAATTTTCCTTAAGAAGCCATCTGCGTCGACACTCTGAATCAGCAGCTCCTGCTTGCTATACATCTAGCAGTTTTCGATCTAAGTTTGTCAGGTCAGAAACACAATTGGCTAACGTCGCAACGCAAAGTGTTCCCCAAAAGTGTAAAAGTTCTATTCACAATATTTTATCAGAAATAATGGGCCTTATGCAGAGACGTTTTAAAGGGTGATTAGTGTCATACTTAAGAGTTCGACTAACATATGTTTGCTGCAGTAGTCAGCTCTTCAGCATGGCGCTAATCATACTCAAAATTACTCTGCATAAGGCGGAATTAGTCTTAATTGTAACGAACCAAAACAGTGCTGTAAGAAAAAAATAAGTAAAGTTTCCACTTCATAAAAATTAAATATCCAAAGAGCAACTTGTTTTCTTTGTTATTTTCTCTCAAAGAGTATCCAAAAGGTAAGCCAAAAGTCATTTGAACCATTACATGTGAAAGTTCGACTTCAACCTTTCCAACTCCTTAGGCGGACTATTAACTTTCTTTGTATTAGAGCAGAATATAAGTGCTATCATTACGAGATAGACAAATGAGTACGCGAAACGATGGAAAGAGGAATAGCTGAAATTTCAAGAATGAAGCTATCCACAGAATACAAGCTAAAACATATAGTCACAAAGCCAAAGTATATTGAAGTAATTTTAAATTTACAGTAATTCAAGTAATTTATTATTCAAGTACTTTTCTAGTAATTTAAAAAATTATGAATTGCACTGGGTATCCCAAACTGCTGGGCCTGGGTATCTTACAAAAAGGTAGCTTAAAAATGCCCTGAGTTATAAGGCATTTTCGGAAAATATCGTACGAAGAAAACTCACCCCGAAGGTACTAACGTCTCTGGGTCTTGCCACAAGAAATGGCTTACACAGTATACTAAAGATAGTAATGAAATATTTTTACATAAAATATCATAAACATCGCACAAATCGTATTACAAAAACAAGAGGACATAAATTCAATTGCTCCGCCGAAAAACGTTCCAAGAGACAATTTCTATCTTATTGAGATTTTAACAGAGCAAAATGCCAAACGACACTCCCCCACTCGGATTATTCCTTTTTCCATAATATTGAGGTTGACCGAACTTAACAGCCAATGAAGTGAGCGGCAAATCGTCACTCTCTTCCAGAACAACGTTGCAACCGACGTGAAATAAACCTGCAAGCTGTCAGGCACCGTCCCTTATAATGTGATAAGTAAATATTCAATTGTTTCGCCAAAACAATGAAAAAATAATGTGTTGAAATTAAAGGTTTGAGGTTTTCATCACGTACAGCCACTACAAAAGTATCTTCCCCATAAGTGCTCTAATTCCATTACTTTGTGTCCAGGTCATTGTGAGAAAGCCTAGACAGATGCAACCCAACTTACACGTAACTTTTCTCGGCAATGACAGCAGTTGGTCGCACTGAGTCAAGTCTTTATGCAAGTAAAATTGTGAGTAGATGACGCACGAAACATTTCTCCATTCTGAGATCAATCTCTCTGGTTCAGAGCGCGTTGTCCAATGAACATCATATTTTAATCTCAATACTGCTGTGTATGTAATGTATTATTTCATTATAATATACAGTATATTCAAATAAATAAAACACTTATCACACATGAATCAGAAAATGATTGAAAGTAGACAAAAATATTAAATCTAGAACAACTTCTGGAAATAAGTTTGTAAATCACTGTCTCGTTTGACAGACTTTCTCTAGTTCTCCTTATTCGAGCATCTTTTCCTTTCTAGGTCTAGGTCACACTGGGCATGCATTGAAAGTGAAATTGAAACAGAAACACTTGAAAAAATTTCAGCCTGTCCGAGATTCTAACCCGGGTCTGCCGAATAAAAGTTCAATGCGCTAACCACTCACCTACCGCGCCACATAACCTTCCATCCAAACTAATACCTATTTAAAATCGTTTCATGAAAATATAAATGAGGTACAAATTCTTGTGTGAGTCTCTTAATGACTTACTCGAGATTTCCTTGTTTAACTCAAAAACAAGTTATATAGACGTTCCTTAATGAGGAAAATATCACGAAACGTTCTTTAAGTTGGGGTTACGTCAACGGTTGCAGGGATGGTCCCGATTTGCATTACATTTCGTCTTTACCATAACTTCTAATTTCCAAAGTAGAAAAGACGATAGAAATTATTTTCACATTCTTTGAATCGTATCAACATATGTAGAAATAGACAGTTCTATGTCTATGTTCCATAACTACTAGTTTATTTTACTCGGGTAATCGGCTTCTGATCATGAGGCGCGATCCACTTGGTGTTCGAATTCAAGGTCGCAAGGTCGGAATTTTAATTGTCGTCAGTATTTCTGTGTTCGTGTCCCTGTAGTGTTTGGAATGGGATACGGACAAAATCTCGCGGTCGAAACATCGCCGCCCAAATTCTCGCGGTCCAAAACCTCGTCGGCCAAAATCTCGTGACCTAAAATCTCGCCTGGCCAAAAAGTCGCCGTCCAATACCTCGCGGACGATCTCACTTGGGCAAAAACTTGCGGAATGAAACTTTTCCTTAAAGTTTACCCAGTAAGTTTTTAATATGCAATTCCATATTACAAATAAATAAATAAATACATAATAATAATAATAAGAAGAATATACAAAACATCGTGTGTGTGGGCTTTCTCAGGGTATTCCCATTTTCTCCCACTTTCTTCATTCCATCATTTCCTTCATTCTGATCGTCTATCTCCTTTAACCTACAGAACATAATAGAGGAAAGTAAAAACTCAGATATTATTTCATACTTTCAAAAGTATTATTCGAATTTGTTAGAATTTCCTAAGGTCACCGTCAAAGTGAAATAAAAATCACCCATCTATATTGAATATTTGACCGAAAACGGTAGGGTGGTTCAAGAGTTATTAAGTCACAACGCAGCCATTTTCATTTTTATGAATTTCTATATGTCTTTGCCTCCAGTCAAAGTGAAAAGACAAAAAACATTCCAGGCAGTAACCTGATCTGTGTGCCAAATTTGACATCCCAGGCCCGAACCTCATCTATGTTGAAAATTTGATCGAGATCGCTCGGGTGACTCAAGAGGTATGATGTCACAAGGATAGTCATTTTCATTTCTATATAGTATATACAGAATTTCAAAGCACGCGTTAGAATTTTTCTTGTCATTATTTTAATGCAATTATCTGTTATTAAAAAATATATACATATAGCAATATATAGAGCATTTTGCATCGAAGAAATCGCCGTGACGAGGATTTAAACTAACAACATTTCTTCCTAGGTGAGATTACGTCCCGCGTAGTTTAGACCAGCCGAGATTCTGTGTTCCAAGATCAGGACTGCGTGATTTCAGTCATGATCAAATTGTAAAGTATTATGTAGAAACAATAGTCCAGATAATTCAACTTTAAATTGACAACTCATATGTACGGAGGCGTTGCCATATGGTCTCACCTTGGGCCCTGATTTTCACGGCACGTCATTGGAATTACTCATATTGATTGGAATCTGGTGTTTCAGGGAACTGGATTACTTTTTTTAAAGTTAACTAATTTAACGAACCTTTCTCAAAACCTCGTTTACAAATTTTTACGCGTTTTACTCACTTTTACAGTTCTTCAACTAACTCCTTAAGAACAGGGACAAAAGTACAGAAATACTGAGGACAGTAAAAATCACAAATACTAATTCGCGCGTTCTGCCCTTGCTTGGAGTAAAACAAAATACGGTGAACATGCAATTTTTGGTTTTCCATCTTCCGTGTTGTTAAATCCACAGTTGGAGTGAGTTAGTGGGTCAAATGGATCGAGTTTCCTGAGTGGGTCAGTTAATTGTGGGTCAACAGCATGTGACCCACTGCGACCTGTCACCCACCGTGACCCACCACCCATCGTAACCCATCACCCACAATGACCCACTGTGACCCACCGACCCACTTTTCTCACTGCATTGCAGACAGCATCTTCTGAACAGCATATTTTTTCATCCACAACTCTAGCTATAGGAACTAAAAACACGTTTCTGATTGGTTGCAGCTTGCGATTGTCCAAACCTTCACGTGTATGTATTGAGTATTATAGTAGTAATAAAAAATTGTCACTTTGTTGGAATAGAAGAAGAAGAAAATTGAAGAAGTAGTTGAGGTTAAATTTATATCATGGCAGTCAAGGTGGAACAAAACGACCCCTGCGGCGCTTCTAACCCGCTCCTCTACCTCTTCCTACTACTTCTATTACTTATATTGTGGATTTCTATAGCAAAACTACACTTGTAAAGGAATCAATTTTTAGTGTATTTTCATCTTATTTTAATGAAAAAGTGTTTTGAAAATTTTAAAAATAAAATACAAAAATAAAAACTTTCCTGGGTCACACCTAAAGCATTTATAATTACTAGCCCATTGCGCTAGTACACTTGACTACGAAGACCGCTTGTAACAGACGCTTGGTTTTTGCTATATTTATGCTACTCCAACTTATCAGAAGCGCGTATTTAGCTCCTACGAGTAAGCGTAATCTAAATATATGCTTCTTAACACTCGTCAATTTGTCTACGTTTTACTTTCAAGTCCTCCATTTCTCATTCTCATTTGTTTCTGTTTACTTACCTGAGATGAGTATCCCTAAGTGAAAAAGAAACTTGAGGAATTTTTGTGTATAGATATTTTTAATTGTAATAATAGGAATAGGACGTATACTACTACTTGGCTATCGAGACACACAGCCTGTGAGTTTTAGAGGAGCTAACTACAGGAAAAAATACATTTTTGAATCATTGTAACATTTAAATTATTATATAAAAAATTGATGTAACTATGTGAGCCTAATCACCAAGGCCAAATTGCAGTCAAATAAAATAACTTTTGGTACATAGTTAGGCCTTAATTCAAATTGTGATGTTATGATATTGCGTTTATTATAATAATATCCTAAGGGATAGTGGGGATGCGAATATTTGATTAAAAAATGACTATTTTACTAGCCGTTAAACTTACGGAGCTGAAATTCAGTATATTAACTCTTTATTCAAACTGGACAGTACGTCTCCTAGCATTTTTTAACATTCTCTTTTAGGGGGAGAGGTACACTTTCTACATATGGTAACTGATAGTGGTTTAGTTTGTAAAAATAATCGAAAACAATCGATATTAGTTGAGAAACAAATTGAGAAATAATACAGCCGGGTTTGATTCCTGGCGGAAGCTCATGTGGTTGGGATTCAGGTTAACCTGTAGGTCCAGGTCTCATATAGCCTTGCTGCGGAAAAGGACGTTAAACTGAAAATCAACTCAACTCAACAAAAAATACACTGCTTCGCATTACATATCCATATATACCTACCAAGCGCTTTATAATAATTGCTGAAGCTTTTTATATGTAATTGCTGAAGTGTTTAGAGCACAGAGCAATCAATCCATAAAGTTGTGAGAAAAATAGACAAAAATTGTAATATAAACTTCTGTATGTTGGTCTACTTGATTTGGGACTTTTAAATTTCATCCGTTTTTCCACTGACAAGCATCGATAATTCAACAAGGAAATAATTAGACCATTATAATTTAATTGAAATTCATCGCAATTTTGCCCATGACAAACACTTTACCATTTTATATCGTAAAGGTCAGATGCATCGTTATTGTAACAGAGCGGTGCTGGAGCGATTGACCGTAGAAATTCTAACTGCAATTAATTAGAATTTGACAACGTGGTTTTATTACAAGTATACTGTTTAGTCGATAGAGAAGAAGCCGCGGATCATGTGTCAGAGTTGATGACGATGTGTTTTGGTGGGTCAGTGGTTCATGGTGGGTGGTGATCGAAGTGGGTCATGGTGGGTGGTGGTTCAGAGTGGGTCATGGATCAGAGTAGGTCACGATGGGTGGTGGGTCAGTGGGTCGTGCGTCAAGTTTTCATTGACGGACACCATCTCTGATCAAATCCGTAAAACTAAACCAAACAAAGAGCAATATTAGTACACAAAACGCTCAACATCTCAGCTATTCATGATATAACTATTGCATGATCCCAATAACTTTAGTGTGTAAACAAATCATCATTCGTCTTTTTTTACCGAAATATGTCGTGATTTTTCCGACCACCTGATACTTTAAATATTGTTAATACGCAAAGTTCATTGATCTCATCACTTATTCACTTACTCTCTTATGATCATGAAAACCTTTAGGATACCTCCTGTAGATATAGAAAGGTGAAATGCCATATCCAGTCTTGGTGTAGCGTGCAAGTAAACAAATGAAAGGCAACAGGATAATATTTTCTTCCTCCAAACCCCCTAAAATAGAGTGTGTTGATTATTCAACAAAAAGACTTGAAATCCAATCAGAAAATTCATAAAATATAAAATATGTAGCCAAGTCTCGACTTTGGAATAATAATAATAATAATAATAATAATAATAATAATAATAATAATAATAATAATAATAATAATAATAATAATAATAATAAAGGAATAACATAATTACAAAATCATTTATGTAACCTTCCAATTAAGAACAAATTATTGCCACGACGGGATTCGAACCCGTATCTCTGCCATACAAGTTTCATAATTTGGCAATCTACCACAAATTCCTCATACAAAGATAAAACAATAAACTAGTAGTTAAGGAAGATAAAAATAAAACTTTCTCTTTCTACACGTGTTGATTCAATTCAAAGAATGCGAAAATAATGTCTGCCGGCTTGCATTTTCGCGGATTCCAAGAATTTCATATATCCTCTTATCTTATTGGCCAATACACATAGAACATCCAGAGTCATGACCTACATATAGAAGAAAGTAAATCGGCCATCGCAGCCGAGCAAGTTAGTTTAACACCCCAGCAATAAAAACCGTTTTTGGCGGGGGTTCAAACCCTGCACAAGGATTTTTTAATTTTACTTTTTAATTGTTCATAACACTTTTTTCATTAAAATAGGATTGAAAAGAATACTCAAAAAGGTGATTTACCGATTATTTCTTTAATTTTCGTAACAAATGTTTCATTAAAATAAGCTCTCAGTTTCACTAAACTGATCCATAGTAAAAGTAGTAGTATTAGTATTAAAAGTAGTACTAGTAGTAATAGTAATAATAATAATAGTAATAGTAATAGTAATAGTAATAGTAATAGTAGTAGTAGTAGTAGTAGTAGTAGTAGTAGTAGTAGTAGTAGTAGTAGTAGTAGTAGTAATAGTAGTAATAGTAGTAGGAACGGTTTAGAAGCCCCACAGAGTTGGTTAGATTTTGTTCTCTTGCCCAAATTTTTCTGTACATTTTACATGACCACTTCAAACAGCTGGCTAGGGTAGCGCGCGAATACTGAAACTCTTGGGATCAACATAAATGCTGCCGGCTTTTCTTCTTTGGAAGTTAGAATTTACGATGAGTAGTAATATAAACCGGTAGCAGCTAAAAACGATTAGGTAGTCTCAACTTGAAGAACTTTTCGTAATATTTCCCTCATTGGCGAAGCTCTATATAACTTGTTTTCGAATTAAAGAAACAAATCTCGAGTAAGTTATTGTGACACTCATAAGGAACGTCTTTTTATACGAGCATTAGTATTTTGTATAGTCTTACATGAAACGACTTTAAGTAGCTAATAATTTAGATAAAAGGTGAAGTGACGCGTAGGTAAGATTTTAGCGTATTGAACTTCTATTCGGCGGGCCAGGGTTCGAATTCCGGTCAGGTTGAAACTATTTCAAATCTTCCACTTTCAATTTCAATACATTCTCAGTGTGACGAGGAAGATCTTCTCTCCTCCTCATATCTTGGTTTATGATAAACAACAGATGTATTGGTGATATCTTTTTTCTTCTAAAATAATAAGTATTTATATCATAGTAAAGACTTTTTGGAAGTACAGTATCTATAGAAAAGTAAAATGCACATTTTCCGAAGTGTCGTGCCTTCAATAAAATGAATTATTGACAGACTATCCTTTGGAATCCTTTATATGAATCAATTTGTTGTGTAAACATACAATTTGCACCAACTTCACCGGGGAAACATGAAACCCTTTTCTACATCTTTAGTCAGGATCTCGCTGACAGAAAATACCTAAATTATGACAAACAATAAGATTAAAACAAATGTGGAATCCATCAGGGAATTTAAATTAATTAGCATATTAGCTATACTACAATTTACAGTGCTAGGTTACACTTCAATGATGGTTATTGTCCTCCAAGTGACGGTTAATCTTTTAGATAAGATTCAGTAAGATGAGACTATTGGATGAGAGAAGCGTTCGTGTCATTGATACGTAAAGCTATATGTGGGATGAGACTACGACTCTAGAATTTCAAACAAATAAGACATTTAAAATATTTTATCATATTGTATTTGTCAAATTCACAGTAATGTTAATTTTAAAGCACGTTCTAACATGCTCATGAAACCATAATTTTATACCACCTTATGTGAACAATGAACAGTGAATTTGATTTTTTTTCCAAAGTGCTAGCAAGGAATGCTGTTCAATATGGTAAAACGTTTCTTATTTTATGAAAAAGAGCATACCTTCAGATTAGCCATAAAAAATAATTTTATTCAAATGGTTGTCTGGGCTCGCTTATCAGTAACTACTCCTGTCAACAAAATTTTGTAGTATTTTTTCGATTATTTGTGGCGCTATTTGGTTAGTGGCTCTATTAATACTGTTCTTAAATGTCTGAACCTTTTCTGGATTGTCAGAATAACGTGAATCTTTAACGCTATTGCAAAATAAAGTCTAACGGCATCAAATTGCAGCTTCACTGAGGTCAAGTAATATCAGAAAAACGGCTGAAGATACAGTTATTGAAGTTAGTCCGGCTGCTTAACGGTCAGGAAAAAGCAGACGAACGTAACACTAGTAACACTAGCGTATCGAACACTTTCATGTGACGTATAAAAATTTGCTACGTAGTTTGAATAGTCCGTATTGTGAAGAATGTATTGTCCCGCTGAGCATTCGGTACATTCTTAGCAAATGTCCTGAACAATCAGATCTCACAGAGCGTCACGGACTGTCGCTTACACATGATAGTGTATTGGGCAATGATATTAATATTGTTGGGCTTGTCCTTGTTTATCCTGTTTTCAGCCTTGCTCACTTTCTCTCAGCTTCTTAGTTCCTTTGCTCTTTTATTTATTATTGCTGGAGTTCTATCTTCTATTCAGACTTTTTATTGTGTTTTACTATTTGTTGTTATTGTTACATATTTTCTATATTGTTACTAGTATTACTATTTATATTAGTTACAGTTATATATTTTTTATTCTCATATATTTATTATTTCACCCTTCTTTTTAGGTTTTTATGTCTATTTTGCAGAAAATTTTGTTTCTTATATTTTAATGTGCGTTTTATGACAGCCTGTTCTTCGAGTCGTATTGATGATAGTGACGGGTACAAATAGGCTCGATGCTGAGACCCCATTAAATCAGAATCAATCAATCAATCAACTTTCTTTGTGGAGACTGAATCCTATAATAAAATTAAACCTTTTTAAATTTATTAAGCACTTCGTTGCGTAAGAACTATTGGAATCTGAGTCTTCAAAAATGTTATGTATACTGGGTGTCACAAAAAGATCGGGACAGTGGAATATCTCGAGAAATACACGTCGTATCCTAAAATACAAAAACACGTGCCAAATATATTTTTGAATTCTATTTGAGGGTGGAACAATGAATTCACCCAGGTGCCCCCTAAGGGGCGCAGAGAGGGACAACTTGAAAAGGTTAAATGAGACCCCCCAGTTGTTAGTGCAGGTTCAGATGCTACATACAAAAATATATATCTTTTACTGGAAACACTTTTGTGTACTCTTGACAGATGGCACTGTAATCGCGAAAAATCTGTTTCATTGAGTAACGCAGCAGAAAGATCGGAACAGGAAAATATCTCGAGAAATACACATCCGAGCATGAAAAAACAAAATACGTGTCAAATATTTGTTCGATTTCTATTTAACTGTGTGCAAATCAATCTTCCTTGGCACCCCCTAAGGGGCAGAGGGGGCAACTTGAAAATTTTAAATGGGATCCCCCAGTTGGTAGTGTAGATTCAGATGCTACATACAAAAATACATAACTTTTATCTCTAACAAATTTGTTTGTTCGATAGATGGCACTGTAATCGCAAAATCTCTGTTGTATCGAGCAAAGCAACAGAAATGTCGAGACGGTGGAATATCTCGAGAAACACGCATTTGGGCATGAAATTAAACATAAATATATGGGTCTAATATTTTTGATCCCTAAAGTGTGTGTGTGCAAGACTGAACTTGGTCAACCCCAAGAAGGGGTGGGTGGAGGAGAGACTTGGAAATGTGATATAGGATCCTGCAATTGTTATTGTAGATTCAGATGCTGTACACAAAATCGACGTAACTTTTATCGGAAAAGTTGTTTTGAGTTTTTGACAGATGACAATGTAATATCAAAAAGCAGTTTTACCGACTAACGCATGAAATGTACTTTCGAGCAAGAGATACAAATACTGTATACCTGGCGAACGTTTATTTGAATTGTTTTATTTCAATTACCGTCACTGCAAGCTGTAATCATGTAATTATGAGCGTTGACAAATAAGGAATTATGGGACATTTGCTTCCTCTGGAATTTAAATTGCCCCTGTTCTTTTTAAATTATCCCTACATGTGAGGACTCATTGTGCACAATTACCTTTTCAATGGTAGCTTCTCCCATCTGCCCCCGTCTTCTGAAACACTGTGCTTCTCTCTCCTCGAAAAAAGCATTCAGGCGCCCATGGCTGTAGTCGCAACAACTAAATATTTATTTGAAAGTGCACAAAAATGTCGGAGTTTAAAACACACGCAATATTTCAAATTGATCGTTGCGCCCCCAAGAATATTGACAACATTAGGCTAAAGTAGTTCTCCGCGAAACGAAGGCATTAGAATCAGATCAAACAAGCATGGAAGTACCCTAATTGCCAAGAGTTGTTTTCATATCGAAACAACGTTGGTCATCTACGTGTATGTCAAATAGATCATCGAAATAGAGCTGGTAATTTCGTTTGTAGTTGCTGTTTAGTTCCTTCCGGAGTAGCCTCGGCATGCCTGCTCGGAGTTAGTTTTGAATGGAAGACACTGTACAACAGTTTTCATCAGTGCAAAATTAGTGATTTACTACGTAGTGGCCTGTTACGGCTGAGAGACAATAGGGAGTAGTGTGGAATGAGTGAGAATCGAAATCCTCCCAGAGACTTCCTTATCACGAAGTCTTATTGTGAATTAAATTCGAGGTGTTCGTTGTGAGTGAATGTCTTGTAAATTAAGTGCACTTTAGTTGCGAAGGTAAATTCAAATTGTGGTGATTTCGAAGTGCTGGACAGATATTAACTATTGATGACATGGCCACTCTTTGTGAGTACGACAGAATAACTATTTTGACGATGCGCGGATGGGGTGGTCGCCAAAGATCGTAAGCTAGACAACTAGATAGTTGGATCATTTTTCATTGACGGGAATTTGAAGGATGGGAAGTATGAAGATATGCTGCGGAACGACGTACTTCCAGCAATTAGAAACATTGTAGAAGATAACTTAGCCAAAACGAGGTTCCAGCAGGATGGTGCGGGCCCGCACTACGGTGTATATGATAAACAATTTCTGAATGTGCTATTCCCCGAAAGGTGGATTGGCAGAAGAGGTGAAATTGAGTGGCCAGCTCGTTTTCCTCACTTGTCGCCACTGGACTATTTTCTCTGGGGACATTTGAAGAATCGTGTGTACGAAAGGAAGCCTACCAACTTAGATGAGCTTTGGCAAAGCATTATTGAACAAATTACACTCATTGAACCCAATGTCATTAGGGCTGCTGTAGATGGATTCTATCATCGAATAGGGAATTTTCAGATCTAACAAGGTGTATAATTTGAGCACTTACTATAACACACTGATTACTGGCGAATATCGTAGACACCAACAAGCGCCACGACGGTGACAGGCGAGGTGATGAACCGACAGAATAGACCCAGGAGGGAATATACAGCTACTCAGGTACGTTCGCGTAGCTGTTCCTGTGTAGCACTACAAGTAGTTAATTTATTGCCTGTTGCTATATCAGATGTACACATTAGGCCTTTCCGCTTCAATATTGTAAAATTTCTTGGGTAGAGCAAATATACTACTCGGGACTTGGACTTTTCCCATCACCTTTTTATTATAAAAAGTTCCTCTAATACAGAAGTATGTACAACAATAGATTCTTTTAAATACTTTAGGTTAGAAAAAATGAAATGAAATCTTTGAGTTTTACGTCCCACGCGTATGCCGGTTAGGCTAAAGGAGACGGTGATAATGAGAAATGAGTGAAATGGTGGAATGAAGTGGGAGGAAACGGGAGAACCCCGAGAAAACCCACGAGCACGGTGTTTGTCCACCACAAAGTTCACTTGGCGGGGGCTGGGATCGAACCCGGGACCCCAAGCACCAGAGGTGAACGCTCTACCACTGAGCCAACGCGCCCCCCTACTTTAGGTTAGAGTCTGGTAGGAACCCGATGACCAAGCGTCGTGGGGTTTGAGGTGAGGTAACTCTCCTTGACCGGGCGTCCTGAGAGGGGTTAAGTTTTGTATGATTTAGGTGTCTCCCTCGGTGACCGGGAAACGGGAGAACCCCGAGAAAACCCACGAGCACGGTGTTTGTCCACCACAAAGTTCACTTGGCGGGGGCTGGGATCGAACCCGGGACCCCAAGCACCAGAGGTGAACGCTCTACCACTGAGCCACCGCGCCCCCTACTTTAGGTTAGAGTCTGGTAGGAACCAGATGACCAAGCGTCGTGGGCTTTGAAGTGAGGTAACTCTCCTTGACCGGGCGTCCTGAGAGGGGTTAAGTTTTGTATGATTTAGGTGTCTCCCTCGGTGACCGGAAGTCGTGAGAGAGAGAGAGAAGGAACCCAATGACCGTGCGTCTTAGAGCTTTGGGATTAGGAGTCTCTCAATTGACCAAGCGTCGTGAGAGGGTAGGGTAACACAATTTCCGGACGCCTTAGGGGTTTAGGTGATTTGATCAACCTGTGGAGATTGATGTTGGTCGAGGCCTGCAGCTCCATTTTGTCCTGTAGTGTCGGCTTTCTTTGGTGATCCTCGTTTTTCCGACTGTTGGCGATGGTGGGAAACTCCTCTTCGGGACCGTCGTCTGTTTGTTTTTATTTGCTACTAACACATGTAGTTCACACGTGGTTATTGTATGACATGTAGACATGCGGAACCTTACATGAATGTTTAATTTTAAACTTTCTCTGATTATTTCCTGCTAAGGTGACTAAAATAAAATATTTTCGATAACGATTCGGCATGCCTCTTTGTATCTTTTGATCGGAAGCGTATTTCGTGATTACAGCGATAAAACATAGTTTTGCCACTACAGTGTCATCTCTCAAGAACACAAAAGAACTACTCAGATAAAAGTTGTATATGTGTGTGCTTTTCATCTGAATCTGCAATTACAACTGTGGGGTCCTATTTTAAATTTCCAAATTGCCCCCTACGTCCCACTAAGGTGTATCTAGGTGTTTTCATTTGCACACACACACTTTAGGGATCAAAAAAATTAGACCCATATATATATGTATGTTTAATTTTATGCCCAGATGCGTATTTCTCGAGATATCCCACTGTCCCGACACTTCTGTTGCGTTGCTCGATAAAACAGAGATTTTGCGATTACAGCGCCATCTATCGAGCAAATAAACAAATATGTTGCAGATACAAGTTACGTATTTTTGTATGCTGCATCTAAATCTGCAATCTGCACTACCAACTAGGAGGTCCCATTTAAACTTTTCCAGTTGTCCATCTCTCTTCCTCCGTTAGGGGGCGCCAAAAAGCATTGTTTTGCACACAATTAAATAGAAATCGGACAAATATTTGACACGTATTTTGTTTTTTCATGCTCGGACTCGTATTTCTCGAGATATTTTCCTGTTCCGACCTTTCTGCTGCGTTACTCAATAAAACAATTTTTCGCGATTACAGTGCCATCTGTCAAGAATACACAAAAATTTTCCAGTAAAAGATACGTATTTTTGTGTGTAGCATTTGAGTCTGCACAAAAAATGGGGGTTCCCATTTAAACTTTTCAAGTTGCCTCCCTCTGCCCCCTTAAGGGGCACCCGGGAGAATTCATTGTTCCACCCTGAAATAGAATTTAAAAATATATTTGGCACGTGTTTTTGCATTTCATGATACGACGTGTATTTCTCAAGATATTCCACCGTCCCGATCTTTTTGTGACACCCTGTATAAGTAACTAAATAGGAAAGCGATATCGCTTCACTAACTAGTTTTCGATTATTATATTACTTAATACCTTGATGATTGATTACACAAAATGAATCTAACAACTTTTCATTGCTTTAGCACACTGAAGTCAGGTGCTAAGAGGACTTTCTTCAGACTATTACATACACAAGGGAAATTGTTCATAACAATTTCATATTGACATACTTGTAAAAAAGGCAAAAGAAATATTTTAAAATATACAATTGAATGAATTTGACCAAATAGAGAAGTTAACTGGAAGAAGTAGTAAAGTCTTTTCTTCACTGTGTCCTTATAAAGTTCCACAGAAATCACAATATAAGCTTCGTCAATATATGTTTCATTGAAAAGATTAATACATTAAATTATTTTTTTGTTCAATTCTTGATCCACCAAGGACGTTTCGTTAACTCAGGGGGCAATTATTATCTTGTCTGTTCTCAAATGAAGACCGAGTGCAAAATATATTATCAGTTATTTCTTTCGTAAAATTATGTTCAGTTTTTCTGCACTTGCTGGTAGAGAATGATGTGAACTGAGAGGTTTCATAACGAATATAGTTTCTCAGAGGTGTACTGGTCATGATAAATATTCTACATGGCGTCGAATTTATCAATTTACTCCACTCAAATCTCGTTTTCTGCAATGGTGTATTCTTTATCTTATGTCCAATGCTACGTGCAAGACTGAGTACATTATTTAAATCGTTTGCTGCATCTTATTTCTCAGTAATTTATGAAGGTCCTTGGTAAAGTATATGCTATTTCGGAGCAACATTTGGCTAAGCAAATCGTGCAATATTGTTGTAAAATTGTTGAACTAATAGCAGTGAGTATTATCATCATAGACAGTATATATTTAGCTATCCTGATGCTATTTTGTTTGGCACACAGTGTCAAGAGAATGGAGATATTTTTAATACAAATAACAACCAGTTTCTGTTGTATTCTGCTCAGATTTCGAATAAATTGATTTTTCTTCTGACGAAACTTTTGTATAATTTGAACTACTACTAGAGTGTATTTTTCTTTAATCTTCTTCTTACTTCGTCAGTAACTCTTATTAAATAAAGCTATATTTTGTGTTCTGACAAGACGTGTTAAGGTGGTACCTAACACTCTGCGGGAACGCAGTAATATTACAGAGAAATGGATGAGAAGAGCACCAACGATTTGTTTTCCTGTATAGTGTTATTGCATTTCATGAATAACGCTTTTTTAAAAGTACAGTTAAAGTCGGTAGGCAGAATCTGGAAGTCTCCAAAATAAGGAGTTGGATCAACCCGAGAGAGTAAAAGCAACCGGTGGTCCTAAATCATCAAGTCCACTATCCTGATCATTTCTAGACCGTCGGTCGCTTGATACGAGCGGAAGTTCCCTCCGTACATCTCTCTCCCCCACTTCTGAAACTAAAAAATGAGATCAGAAACTAATGAAAATATTAATGAATTTCTTTTTCCGGCTTTATCTGTAAGATGTGTTTTACAATTTCATTTATTCATGCTTTGGATGGACCGAACGGGTTTTCGAAAAATTTAACATAAACATTAAAAGGTACCATATTTTGTCCTTAATATTTTACTTTTTGCTCTGTATCCCCCAATGAGTTGAGATATGGGAAGAACATCCCTAATTAAATTTATAGAGCATTAAATTATCTTTCCAACGGTACGAATATTGTTAGGTTTACTTCCTGAAGTGGCCGTTCAGAAAGGTAAGTTTGAAGGCAAGTGCGCTTTGATACAAATGCTGGTTCTTCGAATGGCACCACTGAATTTCTGTCAATAAAGAGTTAGTTTCCGAGATAAAAGCTGATATTTCCCCCCAAATATTTGAAGAACAGTTCTCACCCTTCTCCCTTGATCTCTCTTGCACTGCCAGGATTATTTCTAAATCTTCGGGCACTTGATACGACCCTGTGTTACGGATTACTAAATTTTGAGATAAGTAGAGATGTCTTTTATACTGTTAAAATCCATTTCCAGTTGATATTCATTATGATTCCGATTTTTCAACTCTATCTGTGTGTGGTATTTCCACCGGTCATTGAAAATAATTCCCTATGTCTTTAACAAAAATGCGGAAAATATAAATAATGTAGAACACATGTAAAGATGTTTTAAGTGAGGACAAATCATTCACAGGTGATATACAAGATTATTGATAACATCGTTGTGCACCTGAAGAGTATTTCTAAAATCAAGAATGGGCCTTTCGAAATGGTCACTTTACAAAATGTTTTTACAGAAACCTCAATAATTATATTTGTATGTAATTTATAAGAATATTGCATCGAACTTCATTAATTACTTACTAATTACTAGGAACAAGCAGGACTATAATCATATTCTACATTATCATATCAAATTTGCGCAAAATATTTTCAACATGATATATTTCCATAGTCTTTTGAATCTTCACCAGATGAATCATTTTCTGGTACATAAGTGTTTATCAGTGAGTTGTAACATTTGCTACCGTTACAGCTGCATATTCTAATGTACTCTACTGAAGCCCGCACACACTTGCAGTTGTTTGCGTCCTGGATATGTTTACGTGTACAAGATATTAACTCTGGGCAACTTTTAGGCATAGATTCCTGACAAGTAAACCTTACGTTTGGGTGAATCGAGTTGCTGACTGAGACACATATGAGAAAGTAGTACTAAATGTGGTCAGTATTTCAGTAAAGTTGTAGGTGCGAAGCTCCAGGAGATTGGGAGATACAGCTACCAGAACATCACATGGAAGTACAGAATAGTCTTCATACCGTTGGAGGTAAAAGCTCTGTAAGACCTCTTGTAACGACAAAAGGTGAACAACAAATATATGGGTATATATTAGAACTAGGGGGAAGTCATATAGTAAGGGTATACCAGACGGCGGCCATCTTGAAATCCGCCATCTTGAATTAAGGTTAAGTTTTTAAAATAGGAATAGGGTCATGTGATACATGATTTAAGGCGCAAATTTAATCAAAAGAACAATGGTCACGTTAATTTTGAGTTACGCACAATTGGTAAAAAGTTACAGGGAAATTAAGTATTGTTGCAGCATATGTATTAGTCCTATAACCCACCTTGTAAATTTTGTTTTAATGATAATAATTAAATAAAAAGCAGGTGTATAAATATTAGGTCTATGGTAAGAGTTGCCTTGATGGCGGTCATGTTCAAATCAGACAAAAGTTTTAAACAAAACGCATAACATTGACACCTTATTAATAGCAAATTTTACCATAAATCCAACGATATAACCATTTTTGCTTTATCATTAACCAGCATTTGTTATCGCATAAACAAGTTGTTAATTTAAGGAAAAATGACCAAAGAGGAATTGAGTCATAATTGAACTTGGGTCTTTCTTCTAGAAAAGTCCTCAATTAGTACAATCAATATGTAGTTCAGAAAAGAGTGCATGACTTGCACAAATTCTCTGCTCACAGTGAGCACACCTGAGAAAGGCAATCGAGTTACACTTGACACATCTGTCGTTAACAATTCCGTCAAAGCACTAGTCGTAAGGAGCGATCCATTTAATTTTGTGCTGGTTAATGATAAAGCAAAAATGGTTATACCATTGGAGTTATGGTAAAATTTGCTATTAATAAGGTATCAATGTTATGCGTTTTGTTTAAAACTTTTGTCTGCTTCAAAATGGCGGATTTGAACATGGCCGCCATCAAGGCAACTCTTACCATAGACCTAATATTTATCCACCTGCTTTTTATTTAATTATTATCATTAAAACAAAATTTACATGGCGGGGTAAAGGACTAATACATATGCTGCAACAATATTTAATTTCCCTGTAACTTTTTACCAATTGTGCGTAACTCAAAATTAACGTGACCATTGTTCTTTTGATTAAATTTGCGCCTTAAATCATGTATCACATGACCCTATTCCTATTTTAAAAACTTAACCTTAATTCAAAATGGTGGATTTCAAGATGGCCGCCGTCAGGTATACCCTTACTATATGACTTCCCCCTAGTCCTAATATGTACCCATATATTTATTATCCACCTTTTGTCGTTACAAGAGGTCTTACAGAGCTTTTACCTCCAACTGTATGAAGACTATTCTGTACTTCCATGTGATGTTCTGGTAGCTGTATCTCCTAAACCCCTGAAGCTTCGCACCTACAACTACACTGAAATACTGACCACATTTAGTACTACTTTCTCATACATGTCTCAGTCAGCAACTCGATTCACCCAAACGTAAGGTTTACTTGTGAGCTGTCCATTTGGGCACCGATTTTCCATTCGTAGTTTGCCAACTATAATGTTTGAGTTGAAGGAAGTCAATATTCGATTCACTGGTTTGCCGTCAAATGTATGTTTGAAGATGTGCTCGCTTGATGTGGAGCATTAGAGCATTCTTCACTGCTGGAAGATAGTCTGCTTTTTTGTGACCAACCAAATCAACACTGACAGCATTGATCGAATGTTTTATTTTGTGAATCGGTGTAGAGATTCACTACAAATTCTTGTGCACGTGCTATCGTCTCATTATTCACATTACCAGATCCTAAGTTACTTAGAAAGTATGATTTCATTAAATATTCATTCCATGCTTTATTTTTTCCGATTTCTGCGAACTGACTGGTGGTGGTTTGGCAGATATTCTTGAAATTTGTGCTGAACTTTCTAAACAGGGCGTGGTCACAAATTGATTATTTATTCGACCATTACAGTCCATGTTTCATTGAAGGAGAGACAAAATTTAGGAGAACAATAACTACTTGCTGAGTGATTCGTAGAAGCATTGAAGATCGAGATTGTTCGCTTCCTCAACAATGGAAATGTTTTATTGATTTGCTGGAAAAGAGATCTAACTTCACAGCTTTTCTTTCTTTGGAGCTGATTAAGTTCTGTAGACAAATATTGAAAGACGAAGAGTTAGTTATCACATCAGGTGGAATTACAGACTTACTTCACGTTCAGTCATTACAGTGAGAAGGCATACCATTTCTGAAATCTAATCACGAATAGGCTGATACGAGAATAATACTTCAGGCATACCAAGCTTCCAGATGCAGTTATAAGCAGCTGCTCATGGACTGCAAATAAATGTTCTCCTTATACTTTTTAAAAACAATTATGGCAGAAGAAACATGGATGTCTACAAGAACAGTAATAAAATTACAAATTATTCCAATCCACACAATTGTGAATGAGCTCAACGTGAAATATGCCATTCCTTGCCAGCATTCCATGTACTTACTGGAAGTGAAACCACCAATCAGTTCGCAGGAATTGGAATAAAGAAAGCATGGAATGCATATTTTAAAAAATCATACTTGCTGAGTAACTTAGGATCTGGTAATGTGGATGATGAGATGATAGTACGTCCAGAAGAATTTGTGATGATTCTCTACACCGACTCTCAAAATTTCTCAATCAATGCTGTCTGTGCTGATATGGTCAGTCATTTGGCGGCACGCCAGCGAATGAAATATTGACTTCCTTCAACCCGAACATTTTGGTTGGCAAACTACGAATGAAAAATCGGTGCCCAAATGGACCATTCGAGAATCTATGCAAAAAAGTTTCCCAGAGTTAATGTCTTGTACATTTAAACATATGTGAGACATAAACAATTGCAAGTGTGTGCGGGCTTCAGTAGAGTATATTTTTTAACCTGTAGCTGTAATGGTATTACCTGACCAGCGAACGAGTGCCGGCGGCCGGTTTTGGAACTAAAATGCAAGCAGCAGTGTTTCTAACCGGATTCCTTGTAATTAATCTATCACAGTTCTTTTTGTCCTATTCGTAATGAACCACTTCACGCATATGCTCAAGTGAAGAGAAACAGTTTCGAAAGTTATTGAAGTTATTTGCAGAACATTTTAAGTAACAAGCAGAAAAAAAAATCCTTCATATTAACTTGCGAATGCGGTATTGTAAAAAGCATCAGATACTCTCTGTGGCAAAGAAAACGAATTAGAATTGGTCGATTCGACTCGTTCCGAAGTTTTTGACGAGAGGATATGTAGGATGTGTACTCATTATTTTCTGGTGACTGTCTCTAGTATTTTTAAGTCTATAAAATATGTATAAGGACAAATTTAAGGGAAGCTCGGGGCGAAAAATCATCGCAGTTCCTAAGTTCAGTATTAACAAATAATAATAATAATAATAAAATAAAATAAAATAAAATAAAATAAAATAAAATAAAATAAAATAAAATAAAACACCCAGCCTCTTGCAACCATGCGTAGCACATTTTAATACTTGCACTTGAAATAAAAATATAATTGGATAAAGGCGATTGCCTTTGTCTTTGAATTTAATATGTGAATAACAATATAGGGCTTTTCAGATAGAGGAGGGGGAGGGGAGGGGCAGGTTTTATTAAACAAGATCGTACATCTGATATGTTTTAAATATAGGCAACTTGTACTTGCAGGATAAACTCAGTCTTCTGAAGTCAAACCACAAATGCCATTAAGATGTCAAGAGAATAACGTATTAGCATTATTACATACTACAGACACAAAGATACCACTAGGCTCCCAAGTTTCAAAATTATAATGTGTGTGAAAGCAGTTAGTAGATTTAATTATTTGTCACATGATAGCTAGACCCTGAGATAAATTCAGAGGGAGTCCACGGGAAAATTCTTTCGTCATAAATAAACGTTGTAAATTTATTATGTACTGAAGCAATTATACTTACGCTTACATTACCCATACGCTGATGTTTATCAATACTTTTATTCAAACTCTACCAAAGGGCTGGATTTCTATAATGATCCTTAAAGAAGGATGCAATGAATCAATTTTTACAAATCAGTCCCGAAAAGCAAGCTATACAATCTCATAAATCTTTAAAAAATGAAGGAAAAATTTCTTCACCTTTTATCTTCCCAAAATGATTCACTTCTCTAAAAAAAAAAAAAAAGAAAGTAATTTCTTTATTTTAACGTTTCATGATTATGTTGTTTATGCTAGGGGACACAGGTGATTAATGAAAGGATTGTAAAATTAAATTTTGGTCTCTCACTAGGAATCAAACCCAGAACCACGTACAGTAAAAGCACATGAACTAGCCAATAGACCAACGGAGAGGACTTTAACAGTTCTCGAGTGGAAACATATCGGAATTCTTCGCTGACCAAAACTCTAGAAAATAATTTATTTGTCTACCGATAAACACACACTTAAAACAAACACGAGCATCGTGAGCCTTAACATTAACTTGATTTAAACTAAGTATTTCGCAAATCTCTAAGCTATCAACCTTAAATTAACCTTTTAGTCATTGACATTGTCATTCCTACGTTTTACAGTTGCTCCGGTTTTATAATGAAATCGAATAAAACGTAATCAATTTTTATACAATTTGCTTAATACACGGTAGAAGCACACTGAATTGTCAATTGTGCTATGTTGTTCTTAAATTGGTAATTTCCATTCATATAGCACTATTCACAATACATCTGCATTACTGCAAAAATGGTTAACTACAACTATATAGCCTCTGGCTTCCTTTATTAAGCGTAAACAGATTAGGCTATGTATAACAGCAACTGCAACTTTTAAAAACCGTTGGATACACTGCAGGGTGAAACTCTCCGCTCCCCTGTCCCACCGCGCTTGCCCTGGAACTGCTGTAAACACAACAGCAGCGCCATCCCTCCAAAAACCGCACTGCTATCCTGGTCAAGTAATAACAAGTGTTGTAACTCACTTATAAACAGTTATGTACCAAAAAATGATTCATCTGATGAGGACTCAAAAGTCTAAATTTTGCAAACATTTTGCGAAGATTTGATATGATAATATATAATCTAAATATATAAAATTGAAAATCACTATGATTGTGACTCTAAATCTCCTGAATCAGGACCGATCTCGGTCAAATATGAAACATGGATGAAGTTCGAGGCTGGGCTGGTTTTAGGCTATTGAATTTGATGGTAGAACTGATGGTAGGGGGAGTGCAGGGATAAAAAAATATAAAACAATAACTAATGAACCACTCGACCGATCTTGATCAAATTTTCAACATAGTTGAGGTTCAGGCCTGGAATCGTTTTTATGTTTTAAATTTTTGCGGAGCAACGGAGGGGAGGAGAAGGAGGGGGAGATATATAAACATATTTTTATATAAATCTAAAAGTGTCTATTTTTGTAACTTTAATAACCCTGGAACTATCCGACCGATCTCAATCAAATTTTCAAGATATATGAGGTTCGGATATGGAAACATTTTTGTTATTTCACTTTAACAGTAGATTCTATGGTTGGCGGAGGAGAGGAGTAAGTTTAAAAAATCTAATAAAATCTAATAATTTTTGAACCACCCAACCAATCTCGATCAAATTTTCAACATATACGAGGGTCCCGTGTTGGGTATTTCTATCGTTTCACTTTCACTAGAAAATGTAGGGGGCGGGAGGGGGAGATATATGTAAAAAATGAAATAAAAATGACTGTATTTGTGATTTTATCACACTTGAACCACCAGACCGATCTCAATCAAATTTTCAACATTCATGTGTTTAGAGGCAGGGACTACTTTAGGCTATTCGCCTTGAAGATGCAACGTAGGGGAGGAGAATGGGGAGAGAAATTTACAAATGATCAAAAATGACCGAGATTAGTGTTGAATCCATAGTTTTCGGGGTCGATGACAGAAACAGTGACACTTTTGATGCTGTTTCAATCCAAGTACAGCCCTGATACTTGGGGAGGGAGATAAACATTTAAAAATGATCGAAAATGTGATTGTCGAATCCATAGTTTTAGGAATAGCTGAGATTAACAGTGACAATTTTGATATCGTGTGCCGCAGCAGGGAAGAGGGTGAGGGGGAGCTATATATAATAATGATCGAAAATGACCAATATCAGTGTCTAATCCATAGTTTTCGGGATCAATGAGATAAACAGTGACATTTCCGATCCGGTTGAAATCCAAAATCAGCCCTGCCACTTGGGGAACGGGGAGAAGAAGATATATAAAAATGATCAAAAATTACCACTATCAGTGTCGAACTTATAGTTTTCTGGGTCCCTTAGATGAACAGTGATACTTTCGATTCCGTTTAAACTCAACTTCAAACCCGCAACTTGGGGGAGGCGAGGAAGAGATATTTAAAAAATCATCGAAAATGACCGATATTAGTGCTGAATCCACACTTTTGGGGTAGCTGAGATGAACGGTGACACTTTGAACGGTCCGCAACATGGAAGAGGGGTATATATATGTATATATATATATATATATATATATATATATATATATATATATATATTATATATATATATATATATATATATATATATATATATATATATATATATATATATATATATATATATATGTTCAAGAATGACCGATATTAGTGTTGAATCTATAGTTCTTGCGGTCACCGAGATGAACTGCGAAACTTCTGATGCTGTTTAAATCCATTTTCAGCTATGACACTTGGGGAATGAGGAGGAATGACATACATTAAAATGATCGAAAATGGGCAATGTCACTGTGCATTTAAATTATTTATTTCAACCTAGAGAAGCGACAAATATATGCTAGTATTATTATAATTCTGCTTGTTTCCAGTAATTTAATGAGTATTTAATGAAGTTCGATGTAATATTCTAATAAATTACGTACATATATAGTTATTGAGGTTTCTTTAAAAACATTTTGCAAAGTGACCATTTCAAAAGGCCCATTCTTGAGTTTAGAAATACTCTTCAGGTTTACAACGGTTATCAATAATCCTGTATATCACCTGTGAATGTTGTTTGCCCTCACATAATACATCTTTACATATGTTCTTATGTACATTATTTATATTTTCCGCTTTTTTCATTATAAGATAAACATTTTTGATAAAGCAATATGCAATTATTTTCATCAACCAGTGCAAATACCGCACGCAAATAGAGTTGAAAAATCAGAACCATCCTGAATATCAACTGGAAATGGATTTTAACAGTATAAAAGACATCTCTACTTATCTGAAAATTTAGTAATCCGTAACACAGGGTCGTATCAAATGCCCGAAGATTTAAAAATAATCCTGGCAGTGCAAGAGAGATCAAGGGAGAAGGGTGAGAACTGCTCTTCAAATATTTGGGGAAAAATATCAGCTTTTATCTCGGAAACTAACTCTTTATTGACAGAAATTCAGTGGTGCCATTCGGAGAACCAGCATTCGTATTAAAGCGCACTTGCCTTCAAACTTACCTTTCTGTACGGCCACTTCAGGAAGTAAACCTAACAATATTCGTACCGTTGGAAAGATAATTTAATGCTCTATAAATTTAATTAGGGGTGTTCTTTCCATATCTCAACTCATTGGTTAGATACAGAGCAAAAAAGAAAATAGTATGGACAAAATATGGTACTTTTTAATGTTTATGTTAAATTTTCCGAAAAACCGTTCAGTCTATACAAAGCATGAATAAATGAAATTGTAAAACACATCTTACAGATAAAGCCGGAAAAATAAATTCATTAATATCTTGATTAGTTTCGGAGATCTGCCCTTCTGTTAGAAACGCTAATTTTTTAGCTTCAGAAGTGGAGGAGGGGGATTTACGGGCGGAACTTCCGCTCGTATCAAGCGAACGGCGGTCTAGAAATGATCAGGATAGTAGACTTGATGATTTAGGACCACTGGTTGCTTTTACTCTCTCGGGTTGAACGAAAGCTAATAACCACATGTTCTGCCTCCCGACTACTACCAAGTTTGTTAAGATTTTATATATTGCTCTGGGTTGAAAAGAACAAAAAATATTAAAAATGATTGCTAGGTGGAGAATTATGAAAAGTAGCAGTATTCAAACTCGTTTTAACATTAGAAATACAATATAGTGATATAGAAACTTCAATGCTGATGCTTTATAAGATTAAAATATTGTAAGCGAACAAAATGCTGTTCGTACGATTGATTATTTTGCTAACGCAAAATTTAATTGTGCTTCTAATATACGTATTGTAGGTTCAAGAAAAATGTGTGAAGACTTAACTTGCCTGAGCACAGAAGCTTGCATTCGAGATGTTATTGAGAGGAAGTATAATGAGTTTAATTTCCGTGCAAAATGTGCTCCAATCCGTGCAGGTAATGAAATAAAATATCAATTATTACTTATAAAAGAAAATAATTTAATATCTCATTTCTCTTTTACAGTTATCCATAAAAGTATTTTCCTCTTAATTCCTATCATTCGATGAGGTCTATTCAGCACACTTGCTGGTATCACAAACACACGGACGGATGCAATGCAACTTACAAGTAACAATACTAACAATCAAAAACAATTGGTAGATCTGGCAGTAGAAACAGACCTTTGCTGCGGAGATGATTATGTACAAACATTTTCTCTATTAATATGAATTTCTTTCGTTTGGAGCGTGTTGTTCAATGAGCACCATCTCTTTGTTTGTCTATAATGTAATATTATATTGCTTGTGAGAAGAAACGAAAAAACACTGACGTACATGAGTTAGAAAATGGTTGAAAAAGTCTGAAAATGACAATTGGAGGAAGGAAGTTAGTAAATATTATTTTTCATTTATTAACCCATTCAAGTTCCTCGTCATTCGGATATATCGTCCCTTCTCCAGAGGAAATCTTGCTAATCACGCTGAATATGTTTTAAAACTTAAGTTGAAGCATGTTAAAAAGGTTCCGATCTCCAGAAATTATAGCTTGAGTCTCCTGCGTAGAAATTAAATGTAATATATCTACACTAATCATTAATCTGATGTTCCACAATGACTTGTCTCGTTAAAAATCATATACGTAAGTTTACACGAGATTCTAAGATCCATGTGATGAGATGATAATTAGCTTAGTTAAGTAATTTTCTTCATCAAATTTTGTTGTTTAGTTAATGGTTATTACAATTGTATCAGTAATTTATTAGTTTCATTATTAGCTATCATTTCAACCTGCGTCATTTCTAATATTCAACCTTTTTTACACAAGTTATTCGGTTGTAAAAAAAAAAAAAAAAAAAAAAAAATTTTGCCACAAATGTTATGGCAAAATCATAACCTTTGTGGAAAAGAATGTTTAATATATATGTTGTTTCCATTATAATTACCGTGTACTATACCGATTTCAATGTATGTGTCGGTGGAGGACGGGATGTGATTGACAAGAGTTAATATTCGAGTACATTTGCTTATTTGTTCCTTGTTTTGTTCAACTAGTACTGATAATATTGTTTTCCGCAAATTTGTTATCTTCAAAGATAGATTACTTATCTAAACTTTTACAACTTCTAATAAGTTCTTTCCATCAAATCCATTCTTATATTGCTTCATGAACTTCCGTGTTTAGATTCTATTCAAACTTTCCACCTTGACATGAAACTCAACATAATCTATCTGAGATATTTCTGTTTGTCTATTATCACGCGCAATACGAACCAATTTGTTTCGGGATAGTTGGCTGAAATTGTGATTCCTCTGCAAATTAAATTTTTAACTTGTTTTACCTAGTTTCCGCTAGCCATTCTAGTATGATTTACATAGTAACTCCCGTATAAAGTGATTTACATAGTGATACACAGCGAAAAGCCCAGAAATGGAAACTGTATAATCCATGCCCTATTTTTACAGGAGTTAAGTATGCTTTAGCGTTCTTAGTTTGTAACGCTGAATAATAAATGTAGTGTTGTAAGTTTTGCTTTAACATGTACGACTTCTTTACTAGTCCTTCAAAAATATATAATTTTATGTTGAGATTTCAATACTGCTAGGGTGGTGGTATTATGAAGTATGTTAGACGACTTAACTCTCTTGGTACTTACGGTCTGCGAAAACAGCTCAGCACTTTAGACGTATCGGCAGACCACAGCATAACAAATGAATGGAGCTCCTTAGTTGCTAAGCGATGAGCATACGCGCCTTTGGCGCGGGAGACCCGAGTTCGATTCCCGGCGGGAGCTCAAGTGGTTCGGAGTCCACGTTAATCAGTAGGTCCACGACTCATATGGCCTCGCTGCTGAACGGAAAGTTAAACTCAAAATCAACTCAACAACAAATGAATATAATTTGTTCACAGTTAAGATTTCAAAAATACTTTTTAATGAATTGTAAATACCTTCTTTATAATTTTGTGAATCACATGGTATCCATATATTTCACTTTACATTAACGTTAAATGCAAGTTACTTTTAATGAGAAGTTACTAAACTGAGTACAATGAAACAACATTCACACAAACACAAATTATGGAAGTAATGTTGAAAAACACATGTGTTTACATAGGCGTCCGCAGGGGGTCGAACGGGTATATCTCTAAAATAAGAAAATTGTTTCAAATAAAAAATGTATGTATTTTATTTTAAAGAAAGAAGGATGTTTATAAAACTGGAGCTTCATTATTGTTTAAATATATGATAAATCTTATCTACGCATTTCCACTTGTGCACTAGTTTTATATATATATATATATATATAAAATGTGTGTATGTGTGTGTGTGTCGACCTGATGCACGGATGTAAAATGCTTATTATAACAATATCTTGAAATTGTTTACTTGACACTCAAGAACATATTACTTTGATCTGTTAGAACTCTTGGTGGGTGTTCCAAGTCAAATGTTAGGTGGCATTTAGATTTGATGATAAATCATCAGGGGTAGAGAGATATTTTCATCATACGCATTTTTTAATCATACGCAAGAGAGATATTTTCTATTCACACACAGCGATATCGCTCGGAGATATCTCTCGCAGAGGTCAATAGATTCTGACATCTTTCGGAGGTTATGCGAACTATTTCAGAAAAAAACAGGGCTACGATGTTTGGTTGTGGTGTGTGTGTGTGCGCGCGTTTCTACCTGTCACTCGTGAAAGGACAATTCCTGTTTCTTCGTATTGTGTTCCCGCTGTAGTAAAATAAAGAGCTTGAAATGGAAAATAACGATTATGCGGCTTTTGCAATTATCACGTCCGTGACAATGATATAATTGTGTTTGTTTAAAAAAGAAGTATAGAATAGTGCTACCTATTTAGACACTAAATTAAAAGATAAAATATACGTTCTTCCCCCAAATATTTAAACACACACACACACACATAATATATATATATATATATATACACCTCGTATAAAAATCCATAACTACCCAACTTTTCGTTAAACCTTTTAGGATTCATGGTATCTTTAGATACCATGGCGTAAGTGTTGTCTTTGACCGCTTATTTAGGTTCTATAACAGGTATTTAGGCCGACTTTTTTATTGGTTAAATCAAGAACACCCCAGATGCATTCTGGAACCAGATGGTCAACTTGGTGACGCCAAGTGGGGACGGAGGGAAGTGACTTATCCTTAAGGAAATTTCAAAACTTTTTCAAACCTTTAGTTTCCAACATACCAGATTGAAACCTTGCATACAGATTGTGTGCACCTTTGAGTATTTCTCAATTTTTTTAAATCCCTATGTGTACTCGGGCCCGAGCCTGAGGGTCGCAACTATTCCGAGAAGGCTATTTTTTTTAAAGAAAAATTTCCGAATTTTCCCAATTTTTCTTCTTTAGGTATACGATACGCACATGTGAGTCCTACCGTTGGAAAGGGCTTGTTATATTGAAGAAAACAGTGTTTGAGCCATGACTCTAGGCCAATTAGTAACGACGCAGTAAATTTTTATAATATGAGTTGAGTTGATTTTGAGTTTAATGTCCTGTTCAGCAGCGAGGCTATGTGAGACGTGGACCTACTGATGAACGTCGAATCCAAACCACATAAGCTCCTACCGGGAATCGAACCCGGGTCTCCCACGCCAAAGGCAAGTATGCAAACCGGTTAGCTACATGTGTGTGTGTGGCCTAAATTCAGATTTTCAAAAAAAATTTCATCCCTTGGTTTTCAAGATACAAGATTGAAATTTTGCACACGCATTGTGTACGTAGGCATGTATTTTCAAGAAATTTTCAGATCCCTGCGTGAACCCAGGGCCGGGCCAGAGTCAGTGTCGGATGTAGAAAGTAAAAAATCGGGGAGCCAGCCAGACCCCAGACTATGATAGGTATATCATGACTTTACTATAAACTTTCAAACATATATAAATAATAAATATTTTTTTTTACTAAAAAAACTGGGGTCCTAGGCAGGGCTGGATTAAGGGGGGTGCAAAGGTGCACGTGCACCCCCGCTTCGTTGTAAATATATCGGCCGCGGTGGCTCAGTGGTAGAGTGTTCACCTCTACTGCATGGGGTTCCGGGTTCAAACCCTGCTCTCGCCAAGTGAACTTTGTGGTGGACAAACACCGTGTGCGTAGGTTTCCACCCACTTTCTTCATTCCACCATTTCATTCATTTCTCATTCTCACAGCCTCCTTTACCCTAGCCGGCATAACCGTGGGACTTAAAACTCAAAAATGTCATTTCATTTCGTTGTAAATATACACTACCTAAAGATGGGAAGCTGGCAGTGAGTTTTGCAAAATAAATAGTTTAAGTCAATTTTCTGAAGGTTGAAGGAAAAGAATTCATCGAGACCA
Organism: Thermobia domestica; assembly: GCF_964235325.1. NCBI lineage: Eukaryota > Metazoa > Arthropoda > Insecta > Zygentoma > Lepismatidae > Thermobia > Thermobia domestica. The sequence continues at coordinate 208,977,320 of NC_137457.1, read as the reverse complement.
GACACTCAGCATTTCCAAAGGAATTTCTCATTCACATCACAGATGCCAAAAGGATTTTTAAAAAACTCAAATTTAATTCAAATGTACTGGTAGTTATTGGTGCACCCCCTCAGAGAATCCTGGATCTAGGTCCCCCGGCCCCGGGCTAGATCCGCCACTGGCCAAAGTGGTGAAGTGTTTCGGGAGGATTCTTTTAAAAAATCCGGGTTTTCCCGAATTTTCCGGTTCAGGTGTATGATACGGACATGTGAGTGGCACCGTTGGGAAGGGTTCGTTATACTGAAGAAAATGGCGTTTGAACCATGACTCTAGGCCAAATAGTAACGATGCAGTAAATTATATATATAATTTAAATTTTGCACACGTATTGTGTGCATAACTCGTATTTTCTTTTTAAAAAATCATATCCCTACGTGAACCCAGGCTCGGATCAGAGGGACGCAAAAATTTCGAAAAATCGTAAAATCTCCCGGTTTTTTTCGATTTTCCAGTTTCTGGTATATAATACGGACAAAGGAGTGGTACCGTTGGAAAGGACGCTTTACTCTGAAGAAAATGAGGTATAAACCATGATCCTATGATAAATGATCCCATGATCTTTACATATTTCAGATTCTATCGAGAATCAAATTCATGGTGTATATTTTAAAGTGAAGTTTCCCTATCTATTCAAGAAATTTGTATTTCAGTATAGAGGCAAATATTTTTGCTAACTTCATATACCCTGCATTTAATTGCAGTTTATTTCATTATAAACCATTGCTTAATTCTATTATAGAATTGCTCATAATATTTGTCAAATTATTTTCGACATTTTCAAGTATAAATGTATTATTATTTTTTCATTTCTTTATATAACGAAATGTAATGCCATAGTAACATTTTGCACTATGCTCTTTGTTTCGTTAAGAGCTAAAGGTTACTTATTTCTAAACGAAAAATAAAATTAGTTATATTTAGTTCCAGAATTAAAGATGATGGAAGCCAATGTGCTGACCACACACAAAACAACTTAAATCCATCTTCTTGACCATGGCTAATTATGGACTACAATTGCAGAGCATTCAATTTATTTTTGAGCTATAAACTTATTCATAGTTTTTATTAATAGTAAAATCTAGAACAGTTTTAAGCTTGTAAAATTCTACTTCATTTTGTTCGCTTGACAATAAATATATAAATAAATACTAGCAGAATATCGAATCACACCTTCTACTGTGACATTTTCCTCTTTACTGGAGTCCTATCTGATTGATGAAAAAATAAAAATAAAAAAAGTAGTAAAACGAAGACTGGAACACGGGTCGCGGGAATGGGAATTTTGTACGGATCCAATGAGCTACGGAATAAGACACACAGATCGTTTACTATATATATGGTAATAACCCTAAGCTTCACGCTGTGTAAGATCGTTGTGTCACTTTTTTTTTTTTTTTTTAAGAAGAAATTCAAACCTTATAAATCGTTATGACAAGTGCCTCAATTTGAATGGTGAATATGTTGAAAAGTAATGTAATGTGATATTTTTCTCATGTGTATAATAAACATTTTGTATCTGCGAGTGTATGCCATTGATATCAGACGGCAGTCCTTTTCCGAATTGACCTCATAGTATTTAGTACATTGATCTTAATTTCAATGTGATTGATTACTCAAGCGACTCTCCGAAACCAGGACTGGAAGTCAAATTTATCTTGACATAAATTTGATTTCTCCAGCCATACAAACAAATGGCACAACCGAACAGTGGCGTCTAAAAGCTTGGGGCTCTCCCGTAGACAGCGTGGAGTGGGACCCCTTCTCACCGTCCCACTTCACAATTTTGAGCTCCCTGTTGGTGTGGGCCCCCCACAATGCGGGGTCTGCGAATCCCTTATTTACGCCCCTGCAACTGAATACTGGAGCTACGATAAGCGCATTAATTAGATTAATAATGCTGTGGGTTATAATGTAGATAGATATAGATATAATTTATTTAAAACAAAACATTTTACTTGATTTTTCATTTTCGAAGTTTAGAATTTTGCAGTATTAGTTTCTCATTGAATAACTGCAAATTAGAACATTAACTTTTAGCATAGAAATGAACTATGACTATTCATTTCTATGAACTATGAACTATGTAAAGCTCTTCAAGCGTTGTGAGATAAAGTTGTAAAATAACCATCAGGAGTGTTTTGTCTAATTCTGTTAATTTTGAGGAGAATCTAACACTCTAGGGGATATTCATGACTTTTTAACTTTTGTTGCAGGTATTTTCAAAAATCTTTAGAGGAATTCTACAACTTTGGGGGAGGGGGTCGTTTAGAAGACGCTGCACTGTAATATATTTGCAAATTAGGTAGGCTATAAGCAATGGCAATAGATTTTTATTTATAAGTTATTTTATACTAGATGGGAAATCAATCTAACAACTCTGTTTAATTTGAATTATCTGTATTATCTGGAGAATCAAAAATATTATATAAAATCATGATAACTATTATTTACAACCGTTGTCAATCCAATGTTTGATAAAGATCTTTCAACGTTTCTCCAGAACATTCCATCTTGGGCAACCCTCTTTCAAATCATTCCTCAGTGCTTCTTAATTTGACCATACCATACGGTATCAGGGCCTCTTCTAGGTCACTTCTTATCATACACAGAAAATAACAGAAGAACATATTATTGAGAGTGGTCAAAAGAGCAGGAAATATTTCAGACCAAACTAATGGAGGAAGTGGCCAGTGGACATCTTGACAGAGGACGAAATGGCAGGTGGATATAATGATGGTTTATAATTACAAGTACATTGCTATTTAATTGAATTTTACATTATAAAATTTCTACTTTACTGTATGCGCTCATTTAATCATTATATATATATAATGTTATTACATATAATCTTAGAAGTTCTAGGGAGAAGATTAACCCGACTAACATAATGGTTAACGTGGTGACTTTTGGTTCAAATATTTTAATACGATATTTAAAATAAAATACAATTTATATAGAAGTAAAGTAAGTATGAAATAACTATACATAAATTCAAAATTCGAAATTTTAATTATGAAGTATCTATATACAATTTTGGAATTCGAAATTGATTATAACAACATAAGATAAGCACTAAAGCGCTTGATTGACAAACCAGAGTAAGAACTGAAAATAAAACAATATTGAATAGGTTTACAACAGGGGTGGCTAGGCTTTCTTAGGTTTGAGGGCTACTTCTCATTTCCGAATTCTCTAGTGATCTACTAATCAAAATATAGATTAATAATGAGGACGTGATGGACAGTAAAGAAGAAGTAAACACGAACAATAAAATTAAGATTAATTAAATATTTTTTTAAAAACCTAATTAATTCATTTATATTTTCTCAGAAACGTTCATTTGTTTTCAGAAACTAGAAATCAGTCCATCGAGACTGATTGACACAGATAGTGTGACACAGACCACCGCGGGCTACCTCTCACGATTGCCGATAGGCTAGAGACCATGGTTGATGTGTTGGCCATCTCTGGTCGGTTATCATGACTTGTTTCGAAGACATGAAAAGGGTTTCAATCAAGGACGTGTCGCTTCTGATGTATGTGGTCCAGGTTTCAATTCCCGGTTTTATCTTATTTTAAACTATGGATCTACCTTTGCTTTAGCCGAGGTTAAACTTCAGATATCAAAGCAAACCAAATTGAAGCGGTTAATTTGTTGTAGCTTTCGTAGTTTGGAAGTCTCCTCGCATTTCATGAACAGAAACCGGGAAAAATATATTTCTTTCATTTTTGTAAACAGAACAGACCACTGGACGACAGGTATAAACAAATTCTTAACAAAACCTGTTTTTAACCAGATATTTCCCGCTTTCCTTCCAAGAAGCTGGCAGCCAAGGAGGGTTGGAAGCGGTGACCTATTCATTCCTTTGTTTCTCTACGGGGGGCTATACCTGGCTTGCATGCGATAAGTTGAACATGTCGAACTTATCGCATCGTATCATATGCAGGAGAGATATCATGAGATAAACTAATTTAGACATGATGATTTCTGAAATTTATCTCTACCCTTGATGATTTATCATAACGTCTAAACGGCCTCTCAGGAAAGCAAGGTAGCGTTACTCCGCCTTCCGAAGTGATCAAAACTTCTTCGAAGAAAGAAGAGCAGACACGCTCATTGTTAAAAATATGCATTGTTCTGTCTCTCTCTCAATCTCTGCGTTGCTTATATGAAATCCCTACAAACCCGTGACTTGGGATGAGTCAAGTGTACAATTGAAAATAAGTATTTGATTTCAGCGAGCGGTAAGCACGCCAAACGGAATATCTTTGAAAATAAAGGGGGAGGGGGATATGAGTTCGCTGTCTTGGGACTGGATCGCTCTTTTTTCTTTGTTGAAACAAGGAAAAAGACAATATTTATTACCTCCCGCACTCCCCCTTACCCGTATTTAAAAGCAAGACCCATAAAGCTATGACCTGCTACTTGTCAGTAACAATGACTACTCGCTAATCCATATTTCAAGGTTGGGTAAATGATCTGCCTACCAAACTTCCTTTGAATGGAATGTTATTTTCGGCTGGTATAGAAGGGATGCTAACAAAATACAACATATGTTGTCAGTTAGGCATTATAAATTTCTATATGTGGTAGCTAGTCAATGTTTCAAGTAAAAGAGGTCAAGTTAGTTCAGTTGAGTTCTTAACTGTGTGGAAACCACTTGTTGATATTTGTTTCCAATTTATTTTAATTTGTGCATGTAACTAAACTAGTAGTAGACTTTTTCTCTGCTAGGACAATGAACATGAAAAGGAAAAAAACAAAGAAAGATTGATATATTCTTAAAAGAAACTACCTTTTCTAAAGATACTTCTTCTGCAGTAAGGGTTGGTTCAAAAGTGGAGTTAAGTGATAGTGGAGAAGTGGAGATATCAAATGACAGCGCAGTGAGTGTATTTTCCTCCAAATTGTCCCAAATTTGATTCCACATTTTCTGACAGTGTTTTAAGTGACGTAATCAGCTTTGGTCCAAAAGATATTGGAAATTATGTTGATTTAAATGCCCATGCATGTTTGTTGGACACTGACAGGTATGATCTCCTAGTATCTACATGCCAACCTAGCCAAACGTATAATTTTAAAGAAGATGCTGTGACTGGAAAGCGTCCTTTTCTATACAAATGGTTTAGTCAGTTTCCTTGGCTTTCATACTCTAGAAAACTACAGGGAGGGTTTTGTGTTTTATTTCGTCCACCTATAGAAAGGGGATTTCAGGGGTCTTTTATTGTAACTCCATTCCAAAAGTAGAATGACTTTTGCCTGTGCTCGTTCACACGAAAAACCTGAATGGCACATCGCATCCACAGAACGTGTTCAAGCTTTTTCAAACTTACGGCTAACAAAACTTTACTTGTTGAACAGAAAGTAAACGAATCAGCTCAGAAACAAGTTGAGGAGAACATGAAAAAGCTATTATCTATTATAGAGGCAATTGTATTTTGTGCAACACATGACTTATCTTTGTGAGGGAAGGATTTCAATTCCGGTAATTTCTATGATCTTTTCCAATTTAGGGTGGATTCTGGCGATGGTTTATTAAAACAGCACTTTGAGACTGCCGCTGAAAACGCAAAGTATGTGTCAGTACGTATTCAGAATGAGCTTATATCAATTGCCGGTAATGTTTTATTCCGAAATTATATAAAACCTAAGATTATGTATTCCAAGTACTACAGCGTGCTGGCAGACGAGACAACCGATATTGCGGGTATAAAACAACTATCGATAGGAATTCGATTTTATGACCCCAGTGAAAATAATGTATGCGAAGACTTTATCGAATTCATTCCTTTAGATGAGTTCAATGCCGTACATATTGCTAAGACAATTCTAAAGGTATTAGAGGAGACCGGTTTATCTGAATGCGAATTTGTTGGACAAGGCTTTGATGGCTGTTCTACCATGGCAGGGTGTAGTAATAGTGTGCAAAGTATTATTAGGAAAAATGTCCAAAAAGCATTTTTTTAACCACTGTGCTTCAAATAAGCTAAATCTTGTTGTTAACAAATTGTGTACCGTTTCCGACATAAGCAACACCGTCGACACTGTTAAAGAAATCATTACTTTCTTACGTGAAAGCCCATTGAAAAGGAAACATATTCCTAGCATCTTACTCCTTTCAGATATTATATGGTCTTCTAAATACAACAGCATAAGAATTTATTCTGAACACTTCGTTCAAATAATGAGCGCATTAGAAGACTTATCTATAAATTATCCTGCTTCATATATAAGAAGCAATTCTTATCGCCTCTTCTGTACAGGACCTGCAGGTAGTTTCATAGTTTCTTTGGTAATTATCATTAATCATTCTTCCTATCTTGAGTCAGTGGCTCAAATTTTACAAGGAATCCAATTTAACTTAATGGCAGCAAAGTCTCATATTAATTAGTTGATTGGTATATTTAGAAATCACAGAGTAAACGGAGGAGAGACTTTTCAAGCGATTTTCCAAAAGTGTAATAGTGTAGCGAAAGAACTTGATATTCACTTAACAGTTCCAAAAACTTTCGACAAGTTCATCCTGCTAATCCTCCTTCTACTTGCACAGAAGAATATCGTAGAGCTATTTTTGTCCCATACATCCATTCTCTTTTACAGTCACTAAATAACAGTTTTCTAAAATTAATAGTCCAGGTTTCTCCTTGTTTGCATTACATCTATCCGAGATGAGAAATCTTTCTAACTCTTAGTTCCTGCAGAAGATGGAAGAAGTAAGCCGAACATACAAGATAGAAAATTTCATTTCTCAGGCAGAATGCTGGTTTGATTTGTGGAGACATAGAAATCTGGATTCTGCCAATTTAGAAAAACTCACTCTTTTCAATTTGATGGACCAATCCACATTTTACCCAGCAATATACGAGGCAATTCAAATTTCTATTCCACTTTCCGTTACAACTTGTACCGTTGAAAGAAGTTTTAGTACATTAAGACGTGGTAAAACTTGGTTAAGATCTATCATGTCTGAAGAACGATTAACAGGATTACGCATGAACAGTCTCAATCGAGAAACTGTACAAAAGAACAAAACAGAATTTACATCTGCTGTATTGGATGCCTTCGGAAAAGAGCCAAGACGTGTACAATTTTTGTTCAAAAAGTAACGCATATAAAGTATTGATTGGCTATTATTCGTGTGCTATGTGAATTTTGTTTTAATATTTATAAGAGTAATTTCGATGAAGCAAATTTAGTTTTTTAATTAACCACGTGACTTTGAAAACAACCTTTATCAAACAAACTTCCCAGATATGCAAAATTTCTGAATTAGTAGTACTTCATTAACTGTGATTCGGACAGTGAATAATAAAGGATAGAAATTCGTACTTGAAATCAAACTAAGTGAACAATTTAGTTTGTGAGTGAAATCTGAAATGGTTTGAGTTACCAGAAATATAAGGACGTTGGCAGACTGATAGTGATCATTATTGTTATAAACCTGAATGTGGTCTCTCCTGCTATTGGTAAGCATAGGCGCAAATCCTGGGGGAACAAAGGGGACATGTCCCCCCAATCTTGGATCTGGGAGGACTGTCCCACCCCCAAAAATCTGACGTGAAAAGCGCTTTTTGGGATAAGTGTGATGATTTGTGTCTGACTGCCACAAAGGAATGTAAGATGAAATTGATTTCTCTTGGCTTTCCCATTTTTAAAAAAAGAAAAAACAATCGTATTCTGTAGTATTTCAAACTGAACTTCGTGCTGTAGTGCGTTCAGTAATTTCATCAATATGTATTAATTCCACTTCCGCTACTTGGGCACAAATTGCAATAAATGCCAGAGGAGAATATGACCTTCTCCTCATGCTGGAAAGTTGTCTCAGCTGTAGGTACGGGCACAAATTCCACGAAAATGTGGGGACATGTCCCACCAACATTGGAACTGGAGGCTTTTCCAATAATCCGATTTGAAAAGTGCTTTATGCAGATAAGTGTGATGATTTGTGTCCAACTGCCACAAAAGAAAGTGAGATGAAGTTGGTTTCTCTTGGCTTTTCAATTTTTAATGAAAATGAAGGTGCCCAACTGTGCATTGCGTAACCTGATGAGAAATCTTATCTAGGCCCTAGCACACGAAGAGTATATAGACTACCCAATGTCAGTAGAACCAGTGTTGGGCAAAATCAATTGAAATCAATTGCAATTGATCAATCAATTGAAAGTAATTGCTCTGAAAATCAATTGCAATTGATTTCAATTGCAATTGATTTCAATTTGTAATTGACAATTAATTTCAATTGCAATTGAATTCAATCATAAAATTTGCAATTAAATTTTCGTCAATTGTTAATTGTTAATTGGTCACCAGGCAATTGAAACTTTTAATTGTTAATTGTCAATTGCTAAGGGTGCAATTGAAACATTCAATTGTTAATTGCAATTGACAATTGAAACTTGTAATTGTTAATTGCAATTGAAATCAGCAATTAAAACTGAAGATAAGAAGATGTGTGTATATTGTATTGTCCACTTGTTACTGTTTTACATATTTCAAATAAGGTACTTATAAGAAATGCTGGATACCTACCATCCCTTCCCCCCCTGGGAAGAAAGTCGTGAAACTAAGTATTGTTTAAATATATTATGTTTATGGTTCTATCCCCCTCGAAAGAACTCTATATGCCCGTTATGCATACAATAGGAATGAGCACGAGCGAGTTCGAGCGAGTTTTCTTTAAAACTCGACTCGACTCGAAGCAGACATATTTGAGTTCGACTCGAGATCTCGGCTCGAAAAATTTCCCCCAACTCGATTCGAATTCGGATCGAGTTTCCAGTAGAGTCGAGCCAATTCGAGCTAAATCCTTTGTGTAGTTCCAAGTACTACTATCTTCAAGTATCCTACATAGACAATATAATTATCAATGATACTACTACTACTACTACAACTAATTATTATTATAACATCGTGTACCTGTATAAACATGGAACATAGGCGGTTTGTATCGGAATACTAAAAATTAGTTGACTGTCGATCTCGGTAGTCAAGAAATCTTCAGGAGGCAAGGACATCGGTCACGAGGTTCTTGGTTTGAGTTCAGGAGGAGCAAGTATTCGAAAAATTGTTAGAAGTTATGGGATTCCAGCCAAACATGTTTAAAACTGCTCGACCCGGGTTTAGGGTTATGAACGACTCAAGCGGCTCGCTCACAGCTCATTCACTTATCGAGCCGAACCGAGAAGTGAGCCAAGCCAACAGCTCATCCAACCGAGCCAGTTCGAGCCGATGGCTCACACGAGCCGAACCGAACCGAGCTGATTGCTTACCCCAACCGAGCCGGATCGAGCCATTGGCTCAGTTAAGCTGACTCAAACCCAGCCTATGGACTCGTTTCAACGCAGCTGGTTCGAGCCATTGGCTCCAATCGAGCCGAGTCGATAAGTCGTCTTTACCGAGTCGGTTCAAGCCATTGGCTCAATTGAGCCCAGTCGATGGGTAATCCCAACCAAGCCAGCTCAAGCTGTACGCTCAGTTGAACCGAGCCGGGCCGGTTGACATCACTATTCCGGTTGGGCTTCTACTTTGGCTAAAAAATTGGACCGTGCAGTTCTCAGTCTTGATGGTAAGAACTACAAAAAATGTTATGAAATCATTAGTTTTACGTCCCACGCTTATGCCGGTTAGGCTAAAGGAGACGGTGATGATGGGAAATGAATGAAATGAAGAAAGTGGGAGGAAACGTGAGAACCCCGAGAAAATCCACGAGCACGGTGTTTGTCCACCACAAAGTCCAAACTGCGCGAGCTGGGATCGAACCAGGGACCTCAAGCACCGGAGGTGAACGCTCTACCACTGACCCACCGCGCCCCCTGGTAAGAACTACAGTATATACTTATATTGGTGCTCACGGCGTCATTAACTTGTTCCACCACCAACGAATTTCGAGGTACTTTGTTTTGCACCTTTTGTGCGTGTTTTGTGTCGCTTTGTGCGCCTATTCCCACATTTTGTGCATCACCGGAAGTGGGTCAAAATGGGCCTACAAATATGGCGGAATAAATTATTGCTCTTCCGCCACCAATGAATTTCGAGGTCGTTTCCTTCACATCGTTTTGTGCGTCTACTTCCGTTTTGTGCGTCATGGGAAGTGGGTCAAAATGGGCTTCCAAGATGGGACGAAAATGACCCACTGTTCCGCGAATATCGAATTTCGAGGTCGTTAATTTCACATCGCGTACCCTTTTGTGCGCCTATTTCGACGTTTTGTGCGTCACTGGAAGACGGTCAAAATGGGCCTCGAAGGTGGGACGAAAATGACCCACTGCTCCGCCACTACCGAATTTTGAAGTCCTTCCTTTTGCATCGACTACTGAATTTTCGTGTTGTTTCGTGCCCCCATTTCCACGTTTTGTGCGTTACCAGAAGTGGGTCAGAATGGGCTTCCAAGATGGGACGAAAATGACCCACTGTTCTGCCACTATCGAATTTCGAGGTCGTTAATTTCACATCGCGTACCCTTTTGTGTGTGTATTTCGACGTTTTGTGCGCCACTGGAAGGCGGTCAAAATGGGCCTCGAATGTGGGACGAAAATGACCCAGTGTTCCGACACTATCGAATTTCTAGATCATTACTTTCGCATCGTTTAGTGCCTTTTTTAAAAAGTTTTCTGCACCTATTTCTCGTCTTGTGCATCACCCGAGGTGAGTTAAACGGGGCTTTAAAGTGGGAGTTAAATGGCTCACTGTTCCGCCACTATCGAATTTCGGGGTTGGTTCTTTCGCTTCGTTTAGTGTGTATTTTGTACCGTTCTGTTCGCCTACTTCCACGTTTTGAGCATCACCAGAAATGCGTCAAAATGGTCTATCAATGTGTGAGGAAATAGAGCCATTGTTCCGCCACTATCGAATTTGGAGATCGTTTCTTTCGCATCGTATAGTGCCTGCTTTGTACTGTTTTGTGCTCCTATTTCCACTTTAGTGCGACAACGAAAATGGATCAAAATGGCTTACAAGTATAGCGGAATAACTTAATGCTGTTCCGTCACCATCGAATGTCGAGGTCGTTTCCTTCACATTTTTAATGCATGATTTGTGTCGCTTTGTGCATCAGTGGGAGAGGGTCAAAATGGACCTTGAAAGTGGAATGAATATGTCTTTTTCTGCCATATTTGTAGGTCATCTTTGACCCACTTTCGTTGGCCTACAAAACGTGAAAATATGCGCAGAAACGGTAAAAACATGCACTAAACAATGCGAAAAAGCGACCTTGAAATTCGATACTGGTGGGAGAGTGGATCATTTTTCTTCCCACATTGAATGCCCACTTTGACCCCCTACCATTGATTCACAAAACGTGGAAATAGGCTTACAAAACGGTAGAAAACACGCACAAGATGATGTGAAGGAAACGACCTCGAAATCGTTCCTGACGGAACAACATTAGCTTGTTCCGCCATATTTGTAGGATAACATTAACCCATTTCCGCTGACGCAGAAAACGAGGAAATAGGCGCACAAAACGACACAAAAAATTTCCATGTAATTAAGCTAAATTTCCATTTAAGTTTGTAAGCTTAATTATATGGAAAATTTTAAACATTTTTCCTTTACCTTGATTTGGAACTTTTAAATTTTATTCAGTTTTCCACTGAAAAGTATATATCATTCAACAAGAAAATAATTATTAATTATAATTATAATTATTATCTATATAATTGAATTCATTGTAATTTGTTCCATAACAAACACTTTATCATTTCGTACTAGCTGTTATGCCCGTTCTTCGCACGGATCAGATAAAATATCAATGTAAACAAACTGAACAACGGTAGAACAATTAAGAAACATTTCTAAAATTGGATATATTTTGTGTGAATATATATATCTAACAACGTACATGTGTTTTCATTGGGAAGGCCGATGGGAGCTGGATTCGAACGTAAACACTATCGGGGGTGTCACTATACGTCTGAGGAACCCCAATAAATATGGATTCGACACAAATTCTACTACTTTTACATGTCCCGGTGAACCCCCCTCAGACCCCCTTGGTTCGTATTGTGAAAAAATCTCCTCTAGCCCCCACCAACCCCCAACCAATACCGCGAAAACTATGAATGTGAAACTAACATCTGCAATTTTCTACTACTTTTTACATATGCCGGTAAAAGTCTCTATAATCCTCTGGTTCCAATTTTGAAAAAACAATGCCTCTGGCCCACAGCCGATGGGGGCTGTATTTGGAAGTCAACGCCTGTGGAAGTATCACCATTCATCTCAGCGACAGCGAAAGCTATGGATTTGACACTAATATCGGTCACTTTCAATTATTTTTACATGTCTCGCAATTCCCCACCCCCGGTGACTCCCGACCCGCATACAATGGTGGCTAAATTTGAAAATCATCGCTAATGAAAGTAATCACCGTTGACCTCAGCCACCGCGAAAACTACGGATTTGACATCGGTCATTGTGGATTATTTTTACATGTCTCGTGATGCCCCCCTTTATAATGACCCCCTTTCTTAGCTGATGGGGGCTAAATATGAAAGTAAACGCGATCTTGAGTTTCACCATTGAGCTCAGCTATCCCGAAAACTATAGATTTGACATTAATATCGGTCATTTTCGATTATTTTTACATGTCTCGAAATTCCCCCCTCTGGTGACCCAAGGCTCGCATACAACGGTGGATGAATTTGAAAGTCATCGCTTATGGTAGTGTCGCCATTGGTATCAGCAACCGCGAAAACTATGGATTTGACACTAATATCGGTCACTTTGGATTACTTTTACGTTTCGGTATCCCCCCCCCTCCGTTGACCCACGGCCCGCAGCCGAATACGGTGAATTTGGAAGTTAATGCGATCGGAGTTTCACCATTGATCTCAGCGACCGCGAAAACTATGAAATCGACACTGATATCGTTCTACTTTTAAATGTCCCGGTAAACGCCCCCCTGAGACCCTCTGGTTCGAATTTAGTTGAAAACGCTTTGCCTTGGTGTGGGACCTGGACCAAGGTATCTTTGACCAAAATTTGGTAAATTTCGGTCTACTTTTCTGGTCCCCAGGCCGGTCCCGGTAAACGTCCCCTGGAGACTCCCTAGTAAGAAATTAAAAAAAATCTTCGTCTTGGTCTGGGGCCTAGACCAAGCTACCCGTGAACAAATTTTGAAAAGTTTCGGTCCACTCGCGTCGTCGACAGGCCGCACAAAGATAGACAGACAGACACACAAACAAACTCTATTTTATTTATATTAGAAAGATCAGATCCGCCGTTATTGTATTAGTGCGGTGCTTGAGCGATTGGTCGTAGAAATTCAAACTCCGATGAGTGATAATTTTATAGGCTTGTTTTATTACAAGTTTAAACTCTTTAGTCAGTAGAGAAGTGGGCGTGAATCATGGGTCAGAGTTGATGACAATGGGTTTTGGTGGGTTTGTGGGCCACAGTGGGTAAGAGTGGTTTATGGTGGGTGGTGGGCCACAGTGGGTCACGGTGGGTCGTGGGTCACGACGGGTGGTGAGTCAATTGGTCGTGGCTAAAGTTTTCATTGCTCCACGCCCTCTCTGAACTACAGTGTTGAAAATTAATCAGTGAAAATCAATTGCAATTGATCAATTGATTGAAAGTAATTGCTGTGGAAATCAATTGCAATTGAATCAATTGCCAATTAATTTCAATTGCAATTGAATTACAGAATTCAATTGCAATTACTTTCCACTGCAATTACTTTCAATCGATTGATCAATTGCAATTGATTCTCCTTTAGTAATGGCCAACTGCAATTAACAATTAACTATTACTTTTTTCAATTGTTAATTGCAATTAACAATTAAATTTACAGAGTAATTGTTAATTGTTAATTCAATTGAAATTTGCCCAACACTGAGTAGAACCCATCTTTTGATTAATACGCATTTCATCTATTTGTAGTGTCAGCCTAGGCATCTACTCGTGCTTCGTAAGCTAACAACTTCTATGGCCTGTGGAACAGGGAGGTTTAATGCCGCGCTCACAAAAGCTCTGCACTGACTTCTATCCTTAGCCAACTGGATCCAGTTTGTCCTTTGTATTCCTATTTCTGCGAGATCAATCTTAATATTGTCCTCCCATCTGCGCCTTGGTCTTCCTAATGATCGTTTTCCGATTGGTTTTTCAGTTAAGACTTTCAAAGCGTTTCTACTTTCATCCATCCTAGCTACATGACCTGCCTACCTAAGCCTCCTAAACGTGATGACCCTAACATGTTTTGTAATTATAGCCTATATTACCCGCATACATAGGGACCTCGGTTCATTTAATTGAGACTCCATGAATACCTCCTATTAGACTTTATTATTTCTCTTTCGTTCCAAACCTGCCAATTGAACAATAACTATAAATATGTATATGTTTTTGCCCATAAATTTCTAATGTAAAACCAAATAACTAACAAGCAACAAGGAACGATAAAGCTCAATATAACTGACTATATAGGAGCAAAATTTTTTGTCATATGACAAGAACAAGAATTTTAAGATTGCAGTAATTGCACGTTTTGATTATTAGGGTTATATGGAAAGAACTGCTTGGAACTAAACAAATAAACATGAAGATAGAAAATACATTACAATAAAAAACGAATTGTTTGATTAATTTTCTATTATTTAAATGTCATACACCACGTCGTAATAGTAAATTTCTAATTGAAAAAAATATTTATGTCCATTCCAAGATTTAAGCACAAAATCACGAATTTCCACTAATCACAGGAGAAAAGAAATAGGTTAGAATTTAATATACTTTAGCCGAAACAAAAGCCTCCTACGATAGTGAATATTCCTAACTTTCCGTTACTCCATTTTTACTTTTTTCAAATTAATTAAACATAATCTAAAAGGAGCAAAGAAGGGCACGACTGCCTCGTTTCTTACCTATTCCACTAACTAAATTGTAAATGCGCAGTCAACAAGGTCCACAATTCAGCCAGCAGATGTCAGGTCAAACAGTGACATCTTAGTCAAGGCTTAGACTCAGCTCACCCTAGCGTTAAAAACTCGAACCATATAACCAATGCGAGCATTTACTGTCACAAAAGATGGAATACAATTTCTTTCTTAAAAAAACATTTACATATTTTTTCCTTAGAGACCAACGAAAATTCACGTTACATATTAATGTGCCTCCCGCTTTAAATAAAATTTTATGAAGTTCTCCAGATAGTGAATTTGAGTTGTTTTATTTTGTGAAGTTCATTCTTTCAATGTAACTCGATTATGAAAAGAATAGAAACTCGTCTAGCCTGTAAGCCGTATCGGTCTAATAATGATTGTAATGGAGTAATGTAAAATGCAGCGTCATGAATTGTTTCTTTTTGAATCGATACAGGGAAGTAGAAATGTGACTTCGCCGGAATCGTAACTTTACTTGCTGTGATGACGTTTGCATTCCTTTGCAAGTGCAAAGAGTGCGTAGTGTCTCGTGACATTTCTTCCGATTCTTGCTTTTCCATTGGAAACGTAGGTTTCCTAGGATTTTTGTATAATGATATGGATTTATTCTCCAAGTCTATTTGAGAGAAAAGTCTTGTGAGAATGTCATTCCCAAAAATCGGATTGAAGTCAGCACCTATGATGCGGATGCGGTGAGATGGTGGTGGTGCCAATTTTAAATTTAATTAAAGCTATTTCTTTTAAAGTTAAAACTTTGTTGGCAATGCCCTTGATACGAGTTTGAAATGGTATTAGCGTACATTTTGGGGGTACGTCCCGTCTTGACCATAGACTAAGACTAGAACCCGTATCTATTATAGCTGGTAGACTACTTGTATTTATATTAATATTGAGTAACAGTTTATTATTTTCTATTCCCAGCTTAACATGTTCACGATGTTCATTATTGGTCGTCTGGGTGAAAAAATTGGCGTCCGTGTCCTTAAAAGTTTCCGCTGTTGCCTGCTCTTCTTGATTGCCATCACATTTTAATTGTGGTGGTGTCTGTGTGGCCCACGCCGACTTTTCTGAAATGGCCCGCGAAGCTTGACTTTGGCCTGCGAGCCCATCTATGCGTTTCCCTGGTTGGAATTTTTTGGATTATTCCAACACGTGGATGCTCCGTGGTTCTTCTTGTAACAAATTGAGCAGACTGATATTTTGTCGCCCTTTACAAAATTTTTCTTTTTTTCAACCACTGTTATTTCCTTTATTGCTATTCTTCGCACCCGCTTTTTGTCCGTTTCCTTTACGAGTTTTTCCTCCGTTGTTACGCCTATAATTGGTTTTCATGGCGTTCTGTGCCACCATTAACGATAACTCGGCCATTTGATTTGCTAATTTGGTAAGGTCCGTGTGAGGAGGTTGTGAGGGCGGGTTTTGACTTTGGTGGGGGTGCGGATTCGAAACTTCAGGTGCAGAGGAAGTTGACTGAGGAGGGAAGATATTCTGCGATGGAGGTGCAGAAGGTAACGATTGCGAATAACTAGAAGCAGGTTGGGTGTGATGCACAGTAGAAGTTGGCTGTTGTATACACGACTCCAAAAGTGCATTACCACCTGCAATTCTCCTTTTCCTGCAATAGCAGGCAACCCAAAAAGCTAGGCGGTTGGGTTGGTTGCGAATTCGAAAGGCGTTGGACAAAACCTCAATTTTGTAACAAATATATCAGTGTGGCAAACTGCAAATAACAGAATAAAACGAATTATTGAAAATGACAATTTTATTATCATGGCGGAGTTGGAAGACATCAAAAGTTACAACATGATCTTACTTAAGCAGTTCAAACAAGATGAATGGCAAGAAACACATATCACAGGAAAGCATTTCTCTCCTCCTCGGCAACAAAAAATAATCTCATAAAAAGAAAAAAGTTTCATAATGTGAAGGTTTAATATAAAAAAATCACCAAACATTTTGAAAGTTGACAACGGAAAATTCATGAACAACTGAACCGAACTGCATGCGAATGAATTGTGCACAGATATTGCAGACGTAAAATGAGGATACGGGTTTCGTATTTTCCTAAAAAAAGGTGGGTGGGGCACGAGCCCCTTCAAACCTTTGATCACGAAATATGAAACGTGCTAGTAACACTATGTCAAATGTGTGTAAAGGACTTAAAGAATTGCAACGAAACTTTGTGTATGGACAACAAACCAAAAATAAACGAATACGTGTTTTTATGTTATGTGGAAAAACGATTTTAGGGGGCAAAAGTCCCCACGCAAAATGTTTAAAGCTGACGCCTGAAAGGCAAGGAGAAGTGAACGAACGTGAATGAAATTGTGAACAGAGATTGCAGACGTGAATTGAGGATACGGGTATAGAATTTTCTTGAAAAAAAATGTTGGGTGGGGCACGGACCCCTGCAAACCTTTGATCGCGGAATATGAAAAGTGCTAGTACTACTATGTCAAATGTGTGTAAAGGACATGAAGAATTGCCAGGAAACTTTACGTATAGACAACATGCAAAAAACAAACGAATGCGGTTTTTGATTTTCTGCGGAAAAACGGTTTCAAGGGGCAAAAGAACCCACCCCAAAATTTTGAAAATTAACGCCCGAAAGATTAAAGAAGTGAACCGAAGGGAATGAAATTTTGCACACATATTGTAGACATAAAATGTGGGTATACGGGTTTCGTATTTACCTGGAAAAGACGGCTAGGTGGGACATGGGCCCCTACAAACCTCTGATCACGAAATATCGAAAGCGATAGTAACAGTATGTCAAATGTGTGTAAAGGGCACGAAAAATTGCAACGAAATTTTGTGTATGGACAATACACCAAAAATAAACGAATACGGGTTTTTATTTTCTGTGGAAAAACGATTTTAGGGGGCAAAAGTACCTACGCAAAATTTTTAAAGCTGACGCCCGAAAGGCAAGAAGAAATGAACCGAAGTGAATGAAATTGTGAACAGAGATAGCAGATGTAAAATGAGGATATGGGTTTCGTATTTTCTTTAAGAAATGTTGGGTGAGGCACGGACACCTCCAAAATTTTGATCACGGAATATGAAATGTTCTAGTAATACTATGTGAAATGTGTGTGAAGGACATGAAGAATTGCAATGAAACATTATGTATAGACAATACGCGAATAAAAGGATTACGGCTTTTTTATTTTCTGCGGAAAAACGGTTTCAGGGGGCAAAAGAACCCACACCAAACTTTTGAAAGTTGACGCCCGAAAGATAAAAAGTGAACCGAAGGGAATGAAATTTTGCACACATATTGTAGACATAAAATGTGCGTATACGGGTTCCGTATTTACCTGGAAAAGACTGTTAGGTGGTGCAGAGACCCCTCCAAACCTTGATCAATTCTTTTTTTATATTGTGTGGAAAAACGATTTTCGGGAGCAAAAGCTCCCACCCAAAATGTTGAAATTTTATGCCTGAAAGGCAAGTTGAAGTGAACCGAAGTGAATGAAATTGCGAAAAAATATTGCAGGCGTCTAATTAAGGAATACGGGTTTCGTATTTTCCTGGAACAAACGGTTGGGTGGGGCACGGAACCATCCAAATATTTGATCAAGAAATATCAAAAGTGCTAGTATCAGTATGTCAGATGTGCGTAAAGGACATGACGAATTGCAACGAAATTTGTGTATGGACAATACGCGAAAAATAGACGAATATGAGTTTTTTTTATTTACTGCGGAAATACGGTTTTAGGGGAAAAGCTCGCATCGAAAATTTTAAAAGTTGACGCCCGAAAGGCAAATAGAAGTTAACCGAACTGAATGGAATTGTGAACAGATATTGCAGACGTAAAATGAGGGTACGGGTTTCGTATTTTCATTAAAAAAAACGGTTGGTTGGTGCACTTACCTCTCGAAACCTTTGACCACGAAATATGAAAACTGTTAGTAACACTCGGTCAAATGTGTAAAGGACATGAAGAATTGCTGGGAAACTTTACGTGTTGACAACACGCAAGAAATAAATGAATACGGGTTTTTATTTTCTGCGGGAAAACGGTTTCAGAGGGCAAAACTATCACCCAAAATTTTGAAAGTGTACGCCCGAAAGGCAAGTAGAAGTGAACCGAAGTGAATGAAATTATGCACAGATATTGTAGACCCAAAATAAGGGAATACGAATTTCGTATTTTCCTGGAAAAAAAGATGGTTGGGTGGGTCACGGAGCCCTCCAAACATTTGATCACGAAAACATTGTAAGCGTTAAAGGTGCCTCCCGAAATATTATAAAATACTATATATACTGTTTGTGCTTACTGTTGATCTTCCAAATTTGAAAAATCAGATGGATACACTTGTGAAACACGAAAGATCTTATTTTACATACCCAATATCTACACATAATTTCTTTCGCTTCTGTCCACTCCTTCCGTCACCGGACGCCTCGCTCCACCCAAAAGTTTTTTCTTTGCAGGAAAATACGAAACACGCATTCCTTCATCTTACCTCTACAATATTTGAGAACAGTTTCATTCACTTCGGTCCACTTGTTTTTGCCTTTTGGGCGTCAATTTTCCAAATTTTGTGTGGGGGCCATTTCCCCTTTACCGTTTTTCCACAGAAAATAAAAAAAACGCATTAGTTTTTTTTCGCATATTGTCACTACACAAAATTTCGTTGCAATTCTTTATGTTCTGTAGGCACTTCTGGCATACTGTTATTACCACTTTTGATATTTCGTGATCAAAGATTTGGAGTGGTCTGTAGCCCACCTAACCGTTTTTTTTTGGAAAATACGAATCCGTATTCCCTCATTTTATGTCTACAATATCTGTGCACAATTTCATTCACTTCGGTCCACTTGTTATTACCTTTCGGGCGTGAACTCTCAAAATTTTGGTCTGGTTTATCGCCCCCTGAAACAACTTTACCGCAGAAAATAAAAATACACGTATTAGTTTATTTTATGTGTAGTATCTACCTACCAAATTTTATTAAAATCGGAGTGTTACACTTGGGAAGTGTTACTTGTCAGTCATTGTAGAACTATTTTTCTTGTTTTTCCATCAATAAGAAATTGCCTGACAAGTAAAGGGTCCAAATGGATGAATCGAGTTGCGGGATGAGACTTAGTGCGACTGATAGACGATATGGAAATATGTATGTGTGCAAAGTTATAAGGGCTGAACGCCATAAGAAACGGAGGGGGGTCAAAATTGATGGGAGGAGGGCTATGCTATGTTAATGAAATACATCAAATAAACTATTGAATCATGAAAATAGTGAAAGATAGACAATGCAAACGGCGATAGTTTCTCATATTGACAGAAGAAGAATGGGCAGAGTAGATCGCGAACCTCTGGCGGCAGCTTCAAATCCGCCATTTTGATATCTGTGATAATTTTGGAAATGGAAAGGTAGTGATGTGATAGATCAGTTAGGGCCAGCATGTTCTCAAAAGTCAATTATGAACTTTAGTGATCGGTATCTGTACTTAGTTGTTAGATTTAGGATAATCTTCATAGTTATTTACGAAACTCTAGGAGACTGATACTCGTATGTTGAAAGTTTGGACTATCACGAAAACACATGTAAGTTGAACATGTCCAAAGCCAAGAAAACTAACCTCGAAATTTGATATCCAAGTTGTATATTATTATATTTCACTGTCGAATATCAAATTTTACTGTTAGTTTTCTTGGTTTGTAGATATGAGTTATTTTTTGTCCATAATACGACTAATAATGCTAAAAGACTCACAAATCAAATTTTGTTCGTACTTTTAGCATTTCTTACAATCAACGTTCAATTGTAGTTCTTAGCCTTTCAAAATTATGAGCCTCATAGACTCCTTCTTTCTTACAAATGTTAGTATCAATAATATAACCTATTGAAAAATTATCTTAACGGTAACCCACCGACAAACTGTAAGCAACCCCTGTAAAATGAAAAGAAGTATTTCATTTTAACGAACCACGATCATGCTCTTTAGGCTAAGGGAGACAATGAGTAAGGCAAGTGAATGTTGATGGAAGATATGATGGAATGAGAATGTGGAAGGAAATTGGAGTATCCCGAGAAAACCCACACACGATACGATGGTGTCCACCACAAAGTTTCTTGGCTGAGGATTGAACCAGAGGCCCCACGTACCAGAAACAAGTGTTTACCACTGAGTCACCGTGTCCTCCCGCAATCCCTAAGAGACGCGGGCATCCAGTTAAGAATAATTGACATAAAAAAACATACTTACCATTTTCTCAGGAAGGAAACTCCACGAATCCCACATTCTGACCGTTTGTACTTCTTGTATGTTGGTGTATCACAAACATTATTTAGTATATCGATACATCTGTCAGAATAATAGTGTTTCCTCCAAAGTAGAGGCAGGTGACTTAGTGATGGAGCGCTTACTTCTGGTGCGGGATGGACCTCGTTCGATCCCAGACTTAAAGTTTGTAGTGGATACCATCGTACCCGTGAGATTTCTTGGAATTATCCTGTTTACTCCTACATTCTCATTTCACGAATTATTTCCCAAAAGTTAGCTTCCATCTATTACCTCTCTTTATTATTGGATCGGATTTTAGTTTAGCAACCGTTGGGTAGCAAAATTACATGATATGGAGCTACGGATTAACGTGAGATCCGAAATGCTTGCGCTCCCGCCTCGAATCGGAGCCGGGTCTCCTATGCGAAAGTCGCAGACGCTACCCAATATCCATGCGTGATCTCTCTGTCTTCATTAGCCTAGAAGGCATAACATTTAAACTTTATGGACTTCATATAATTTCAGTTCTTCCTCGATAGCCAATTCTATACTGAGACAAAGTAGATCGATCAAATGTGTCCATCTTCCCTTTTTTATAATTTTAATGATGTTCTTGTAACTTTGACTGTGTTCTAAGATTCCTCTTAGTTGAAATATGGTATTTCATTGTAGTTAACTTGCCTCGGTCAACGTTTCATAAAATATCCCCATAATTCTTCAATTTCTTTGAGGTGACCTGGTGCTGGTCCTGTACCATATCGAGTTGTGCATTAATGGAAGCCATGGCTAAAAATAATATACATTTCCTTTCCCCCGACTTCGATCCGACATTTTGTTCTCGAGTTATCTCTGTTTTGGACATTTTTCCGACTGGTTTTTGGCTGTTCATAGCGCCAAAAGGAAGCATTTGTGCACCCAGGTTGTCTTATCATGGTGTCAGGAATCAGCTCCCAAACGTTGTGAGTGTTGTTTTGAAACACGCTCTATATTTATATCCTGTTTCTGATTAGCTTCTCTTTTCCAATCAATTTCCAGTATTCCCAAAACAAACCAAAAGTGAACTAAATTCACTAAATCGCCTACCCCCTATGCTTTCTTCTTGTATAGTACTTATTATATATTTATATTGTAGTTGACACAGATTGCCAATATTGATTGAAATATCTGGTTAAAATGCTAGTAGAGGAATTCCCTCTTCAGTACAGAAATTCCCTCCTTGCATCCTACCCCAATTTTAGGCGAGATGGGATTAAGTAAGATGAGAATTCCGATCTCGCCTAAAGTGATAGGCATTCTTATCTTGGAGATATAAGTGGCTGATAAAGCGTTAGGCTAGATGGAATGGAATCATCTGAAAAGGTAGGGGGACGGTAGGTAGCAGCATGACGTCACGCCGTACCCCATGCCTATCTTTGTCCATTGTAAATTCTTAGGAAGTGGGGGTTGCCGTACTCAGTTTTTTGGAGGTGGGGATCGGGTCTCCCGCGTTCCCATGCGCTTTTACCCCTGCTGCTAAGTATTAATTGCTGTGAGGACAAACGAAAAATATTATGTGATAATAATAATAATAATAATAATAATAAAGGATCTGAATGTTCAATATATTTTTTCAACTTTTATTACAATTGCAGTCTGTTCCCGTGAATCTGATTATATTGTTTTTGTAAGGAATAAAGAGGCTTCAAACAACAATATGATTTGTATAAAAGAAAAAAGCCTTATCAGTTGTATTACAAACTGACAAACTGACCTTATGTCTGTTTTTTTAAAACACAATGGTACGAAGCACAGAATCCACCACGCCTGCGGTGTGGTTGCTTTTTTGCCTCAGGCAGCTTCAGTACTAAAATTAAGACTTTCATTCTCTTAATTTATGTGTAGCTATCAGTCAGTCACACAGTTTCTTTGCATCGCTGAATTTTACGAGAAAGGTTTTGTTCATCGGATAGGAAGCGAAGCTCATCGTACGTGTAATCCCTTCCCCTCTTTTGCACAGTGTGTGAAATTTAACTTGTATAGAGTTCAAAAAAGAGAATGCTATTTTTTTAAATGACATTATCGAATAAGATTGACCATTATTACAATATATTCAAGATGAAAAATATTCATTTAACAGTCGTCGTACTTAGTTGTCTGCACTGAAATTCCCATAATGTACTTTCTTCTTTTCTAATATGAGCTCCGAGCTTCTTCGTGGCTAAGTGGTTAGCGTACGCGCCTTTGGCGTGAGAGACCCGGGTTCGATTCCGGTGAGAGCTCATGTAGTTCGGATTTCACGATTAATCAGTAGGTCCCGTCTCATATAGCCTCGCTGCTGAAAGGGACGACAAAATCAACTCAACTCATATTCAGCACCATAGGAGATATAACTCCGAGGGGAATTTTGTCCCTGGAAAACCTCCCAAAATCATCAACGGTACGAAATATGTCTGCAATGCAAGATGTCAATCATTTCCAACTCTATGCTCTGTGACCTAGTTTGCTTTTCATGTTTTCAGTAAACTAGACAGACAAAAGGAAGAATAGAGGCTTTCTTCCAGAAAATTGTGTTCGAGGGTGGGGGGTCACACAGGCCCGCATCCATGGGGAGTCTAGGGGAAAGGGCTCATCCTAAATTTTTACATGAGAATGATTTATGAGCATTAAAGTAGTCAGCCATTAAGATTTTTTCTTTTTGTTTTAGGATGATACTAGATTCGACTCCTGGTGTAAGCTCTATGAGTTTATTTGATGTATTTCAATAACATAGCATAGCCCTCCTCCCATCAATTTTAACCCCCCTGAGTTTCTTATGGCGTTCAGCCCTTATAACTTTGCACACATACATATTTCCATATCGTCTATCAGTCACACTAAGTCTCATTCCGCAACTCGATTCATCCATTTGGACCCTTTACTTGTCAGGCAATTTCTTATTGATGGAAAAACAAGAAAAATAGTTCTACAATGACTGACAAGTAACACTTCCCAAGTGTAACACTCCGATTTTGATAAAATTTGGTAGGTAGATACTACACATAAAATAAACTAATACGTGTATTTTTATTTTCTGCGGTAAAGTTGTTTCAGGGGGCGATAAACCAGACCAAAATTTTGAGAGTTCACGCCCGAAAGGTAATAACAAGTGGACCGAAGTGAATGAAATTGTGCACAGATATTGTAGACATAAAATGATGGAATATGGGTTTCGCATTTTCCTGGAAAAACGGTTAGGTGGGCTACAGACCACTCCAAATCTTTGATCACGAAATATCAAAAGTGGTAATAACAGTATGCCAGAAGTGCCTACATAACATAAAGAATTGCAACGAAATTTTGTGTAGTGACAATATGCGAAAAAAAACTAATGCGTTTTTTTTATTTTCTGTGGAAAAACGGTAAAGGGGAAATGGCCCCCACACAAAATTTGGAAAATTGACGCCCAAAAGGCAAAAACAAGTGGACCGAAGTGAATGAAACTGTTCTCAAATATTGTAGAGGTAAGATGAAGGAATGCGTGTTTCGTATTTTCCTGCAAAGAAAAAACTTTTGGGTGGAGCGAGGCGTCTGGTGGCGGAAAGAGTGGACAGAAGCGAAAGAAATTGTGTGTAGATATTGGATATGTAAAATAAGACTTTTCGTGTTTCACAAGTGTATCCATCTGATTTTTCAAATTTGGAAGATCAACAGTAAGCACAAACAGTATATATAGTATTTTATAATAATTCGAGAGGCACCTTTAACGCTTACAATGTTTTCGTGATCAAATGTTTGGAGGGCTCCGTGACCCACCCAACCATCTTTTTTTCCAGGAAAATACGAAATTCGTATTCCCTTATTTTGTGTGTAAAATATCTGTGCATAATTTCATTCACTTCAGTTCACTTCTTCTTGCCTTTCGGGCGTACACTTTCAAAATTTTGGGTGATAGTTTTGCCCTCTAAAACCGTTTTCCCGCAGAAAATAAAAACCCGTATTCATTTATTTCTTGCGTGTTGTCAACACGTAAAGTTTCCCAGCAATTCTTCATGTCCTTTACACATTTGACCTAGTGTTACTAACAGTTTTCATATTTCGTGGTCAAAGGTTTGGAGGGGTCCGTGCACCAACCAACCGTTTTTTTTAATGAAAATACGAAACCCGTACCCTCATTTTACGTCTGCAATATCTGTTCACAATTCCATTCAGTTCGGTTAACTTCTATTTGCCTTTCAGGCGTCAACTTTTAAAATTTTCGGTGCGAGCTTTTGCCCCATAAAACCGTATTTCCGCAGTAAATAAAAAAAACTCATATTCGTCTATTTTTCGCGTATTATCCATACACAAATTTCGTTGCAATTCGTCATGTCCTTTACGCACATCTGACATACTGATACTAGCACATTTAGTATTTCTTGATCAAATATTTGGACGGTTCCTTGCCCCACCCAACCGTTTGTTCCAGGAAAATACGAAACCCGTATTCCTTAATTAGATGCCTGCAATATCTTTTCGCAATTTTATTCACTTCGGTTCACTTCAACTTGCCTTTCAGGCATAAAATTTCAACATTTTGGGTGGGAGCTTTTGCTCCCGAAAATCGTTTTTCCACAGAATATAAAAAAAGAATTGATCAAGGTTTGGAGGGGTCTCTGCACCACCTAACAGTCTTTTCCAGGTAAATACGGAACCCGTATACGCACATTTTATGTCTACAATATGTGTGCAAAATTTCATTCACTTTGGTTCACTTCTTATCTTTCGGGCGTAAATTTTCAAAAGTTTGGTGTGGGTTCTTTTGCCCCCTGAAACCGTTTTTCCGCAGAAAATAAAAAAGCCGTAATCATTTTATTCGCGTATTGTTATACGTATAGTTTCGTTGCGATGTTTCATGTTCTTTACACACATTTGACATAGTGTTACTAGCACTCTTAAATTTCGTGATCAAAGGTTTGGAAGGGTCCGTGCTTCACCCAACATTTTTTACCAGGAAAATACGAAACCCGTATCCTCATTTTACGTCTGAATCTCTGTTCGCAATTTAATTCACTTTGGTTCACTTCTTCTTGCTTTCCGTGCGTCAGCTTTAAAAATTTTGCGTAGGTACTTTTGCCCCCTAAAATCGTTCTTCCACAGAACATAAAAACCCGTATTCGTTTATTTTTTGCGTATTGTCCATACAGAAAGCTATGTTGCAATTCTTTATGTCGTTACACACATCTCACATACTTTTACCAGAACTTTTGATATTTCGTGATCAAATGATTGGAGAGGTCCGTGCCCCACCTAACCGTCATTTTCAGGTAAATACAAAACTCGTATACCAACATTTTATGTCTACAATATGTGTGCAAAATTTCAATCACTTCGGTTCACTTCTTTTTATCTTTTGGCGTCAACTTTCAAAAGTTTGGTGTGGGTTCTTTTGCCCCCTGAATCCGTTTCTCCGCAGAAAATTAAAAACCGTATTTTTTTTTTTTTTTTTTTTGCTTTTTGCGTATTGTCTATACATAAAGTTTCGTTGCAATTCTTCATGTCCTTCACACACATTTCACATAGTATTACTAGAACATTTCATATTCCGTGATCAAAGGTTTGGAGGTGTCCGTGCCCCACCCAACATTTTTTTAAGAAAATACGAGACCCGTATCCTCATTTTACGTCTGCAATCTCTGTTCACAATTTCATTCACTTCGGTTTACTTCTTCTTGCCTTTCGGGCGTCAGCTTTAAAAATTTTGCGTGGGGACTTTTGCCCCTAAAATCGTTTTTCCATAGAACATAAAAACCTGTATTCGTTTATTTCTGGTGTATTGTCAATACACAAAGTTTCGTTGCAATTCTTCATGCCCTTTACACACATTTGACATACTGTTACTATCGCTTTCAATATTTCGTGACCAGAGGTTTGGAGGGGCCCGTGTCCCACCTAACCGTCTTTTCCAGGTAAATACGAAACCCGTATACCCACATTTTATGTCTACAATATGTGTGCAAAATTTCATTCCCTTCGGTTCACTTCTTTAATCTTTCGGGCGTTAATTTTCAAAATTTTGGGGTGGGTTCTTTTGCCCCTTGAAACAGTTTTTCCGCAGAAAATCAAAAACCGTATTCCTTTCCATTTGCGTGTTGTCTATACGTAAACCTTCCTGGCAATTCTTCATGTCCTTTACACACATTTGACATAGTAGTACTAGCACTTTTCATTTCCGTGATCAAAGGTTTGCAGGGGTCCGTGCCCCACCCAATATTTTTTTCAAGAAAATTCGATACCCGTATCCTCATTTTACATCTGCAATCTCTGTTCACAATTTCATTCACTTTCGTTCACTTGTCCTTGCATTTCGGGCGTCAGCTTTAAACATTTTGCGTGGGGACTTTTGCCCCCTAAAATCGTTTTTCCACAGAACATAAAAACGCGTATTTGTTTATTTTTGGCGTATTGTCCATACACAAAGTTTCGTTGCAATTCTTCATGTCCTTTACACACATTTGACATAGTGTTACTAGCACGTTTCATATTTCGTGATCAAAGGTTTGTAGGGGTCCGTGCCCCACCCAATATTTTTTTTCGAGAAAATTCGATACCCATATCTTCATTTTACATCTGCAATCTCTGTTCAAAATTTCATTCACTTTCGTTCACTTGTCCTTGCCTTTGGGGCGTCAGCTTTAAACATTTTGCGTGGGGATTTTTGCCCCCTAAAATCGTTTTTCCACAGAACATAAAAACCCGTATTCGTTTATTTTTGGTGTATTGTCCATACACAAAGTTTCGTTGCAATTCTTCATGCCCTTTACACACATTGGACATACTATTACTATCGCTTCGATATTTCGTGACCAGAGATTTGGAGGAGCCCGTGTCCCACCTAACCGTCTTTTCCAGCTAAATACGAAACCCGTATACCCACATTTTATGTCTACAATATGTGTGCAAAATTTCATTCCCTTCGGTTCACTTCTTTAATCTTTCGGGCGTTAATTTTCAAAATTTTGGGGTGGGTTCTTTTGCCCCCTGAAACAGTTTTTCCGCAGAAAATCAAAAACCGTATTCCTTTGCTTTTTGCGTGTTGTCTATACGTAAAGTTTCCTGGCAATTCTTCATGTCCTTTACACACATTTGACATAGTAGTACTAGCACTTTTCATTTCCGTGATCAAAGGTTTGCAGGGGTCCGTGCCCCACCCAACTTTTTTTTCAAGAAAATTCGATACCCGTATCCTCATTTTACATCTGCAATCTCTATTCACAATTTCATTCACTTTCGTTCACTTGTCCTTGCCTTTCGGGCGTCAGCGTAAAACATTTTGCGTGGGGACTTTTGACCCCTAAAATCGTTTTTCCACATAACATAAAAACACGTATTCGTTTATTTTTGGCTTGTTGTCCATACACAAAGTTTCGTTGCAATTCTTCATGTCCTTTACACACATTTGACATAGTGTTACTAGCACGTTTCATATTTCGTGATCAAAGGTTTTGAGGGGCTTGTGCCCCACCCAACCCTTTTTTTTTTAGGAAAATACGAAACCCGTATCCTCATTTTACGTCTGCAATATCTGTGCACAATTCATTCGCATGCACATCGGTTCAGTTGTTCTTGAAATTTTCCGTTGTCAACTTTCAAAATATTTGGTGAGGCTTTTATATTAAACCTTCACATTATGTAACTTTTTCTTTTTATGAGATTATTTTTTGTTGCGGAGGAGGAGTAAATGCTTTCCTGTGATATGTGTTTCTTGCCATTCATCTTGTTTGAACTGCTTAAGTAAGATCATGTTGTAAGTTTTGATGTCATCCAACTCCGCCACGATAATAAAATTGTCATTTTGAATAATTCGTTTTATTCTGTTATTTGAAGTTTGTCACACTGATATATTTGTTACAAAATTGAGGTTTGGTCCAACGCCTTTCGAATTCGCAACCAACCCAACCGCCTAGTTTTTGGGTTGCCTGCTATTGCAGCAAAAAGGAGAATTGCAGGTGGTAATGCATTTTTGGAGTCGTGTATACATAGTTTGGCAGGTATGAATTAGAATTCGTTTGGCTATAATGATCGTACAAAGGGACTGGTGAGGGGCGGTTAGGTTGGCCAATTAAAGAGTGAATTGCGTGTGATAATTCTACATAATTCCTCTTTTGCATGAGATCTTAAGCTTTTTCCAGTTCGTGGAGTCGATCCTGCAGCCGCTGGATTGTTGGAAAGGATTCTAACGCTATCTTTTGCAGCAAATTTCGTTGTAGTCCTAACGAAAGAAAATGTATTTTCTGTTGCTCTGAAGCCTCTGGCATCAGCTGTCTGATAGTTCTCAATTTCCTTAAGAAATATGAATCGACCGATTCATTTTCGTTTTGTTGTATTTGAAAAAATTCTAATTCCGCCTTATACGCTGGTATATTTGGACGGGACAGAGAAATTAATTTGGTTTTCAGCTGTTCGTAGTTTAGTGTGTCGAATTGATTCAGATTTTGTAATTGTAAGACAAAATCAAGAGCTACGTCCTGTAGATACATAGGAAAAATTTCTTTCTTCTTTTCGGGAGTCCAAGCCTGAAGTAAAGCCAAATGATCAAACAGCATGAAAAATCGATTGGGGTCGTCAGTACTGTGACCAGAATATCTAGTTAAGTGAGGAATATTAACAGGTATACGGAAGCCTGATTCTGCCATATTGTTATCACCTTCTTTATATGTATATTTTCTAGATCTAGTTATCGGCATAAATACCTGCCAGCCAATAACGAATAAATCTACCGTTAAGAGTAATGAAAGTATTTATGAGAATATGGATACTATCTTTTATATGATCCTGCTTTTAGTAACACTTACACTGTATTGTTAAAAAGTTTTTAAGTCCGTGTTTTCGTTAATAAAAAGAGTGCCCCGTCAGAAAGTCCTTTTAATGTCTGTAAATAGACGCCGAACCATCTACCATGTAAAATTTCATGGGTAGAGCAGTAAAATGTACTCTGGATTTGGACTTTTCCCCTCACCTTTTTATTATAAAAGTTTATGTACACAAATAATAAAAAAAATCACTAATATTAGGTAAGATTAGATGGGAGCCCGGTGACCAAGCGTCGTGGGCTTTGAGTTCAGGACCCTCGTGAAGTTAGCGACCAAAAGTTTCATAAATCGATATTTTTTAGAGTTCTGACTAGCACTCAAAGAGTTCTAGAGAACTTGATAGGTTAGACCAATAGTTCTGGGTAAATAAAGATTTTATAGCGATTTTAAAATTCTGGTGCTAACTTCACGCAACACCAAAAATCTTAAAATGTCTTTATTTTTTAAGAGTTCTGAGTAGAACTCAAAGAGTTCTAGAGTTCTTGCTAGGTTAGACCAATAGTTCTGGGTAAATAAAGATTTTATAACGAATTTAAAGTTTCGGTGCTAACTTCACGCAACACCAAAAATCTTAAAATGTCTATATTTTTTGGAGTTCTGAGTAGCACTCAAAGAGTTCTAGAGTTCTTCATAGGTTAGACCAATAATTCTGGGTAAATAAAGATTTTATAGCGATTTTAAAATTTCGGTGCTAACTTCACACAACTCCAAAAATCTTAAAATGACTTTATTTTTTTAGAGTTCTGAGTAGCACTCACAGAGTTCTAGAGTTCTTGATAGGTGAGACCAATAGTTCTGGGTAAATAAAGATCTTGTAGCGATTTCAAAGTTACGGTGCTAAATTCACGCAACACCAAAAATCTTAAAATCTCTATATTTTTTAAAGTTCTGATTAGCACTCAAAGAGTTCTAGAGTCCTTGATAGGTTAGACCAATAGTTCTGAGAAAATAAAGATTTTAAAGCGATTTTAAAGTTTCGGTGCTCACTTCACGCAACACCAAATTCTTAAAATCTCTATATTTTTTAGAGTTCTGAGTAGCACTCACAGAGTTCTAGAGTTCATGATAGGTTAGACCAATAGTTCTGGGTAAATAAAGATTTTAATAGCGATTTTAAAGTTTCGGTGGTAACTTCACGCAACACCAAACATTTTAAAATCTCTATATTTTTTAGAGTTCTGACTAGCACTCAAAGAGTTCTAGAGTTCTTGATAGGTTAGACAAATAGTTCTGAGTAAATAAAGATTTTATAGCGATTTTAAAGTTTCGATGCAAACCACGTAAAAACAAAAATTTTAAAATCTCTATATTTTTTTAGAGTTCTGACTAGCAATCAAAGAGTGTTAGAGTTCTTCTTAGATTAGACCAATAGTTCTGGGTAAATAAAGATTTTATAGCCATTTTAAAGTTGAGGAGCTACCCTCACGCAAAAACAAAAATAATAAAATGTCTATATTTTTTGGAGTTCTGAGAAGCACACAAAAAGTTGTACAGTGCCTGATAGATTAGACCAACAGTTCTGGGTGAATAGAGATTTTATAGCGATATTAAAGTTTCGGTGCTAACTTCACGTAAAACCAAAAATCTCAAAATCTCTATATTTTTTAGAGTTCTGAGTAACACTCAAATGGTTCTAGAGTTCTTCCTAGGTTAGAGCAATAATTCTAGGAAGATAAAGATTTTATTGGGACTTTAAAGTTTCGCTGCAAACTTCAAATAATACCAAAAATTTTAAAATTTTATATTTTTTAGACTTCTGAGTACATTCAAAGAGTTCTAGAGTTCTTGCTAGGTTAGACCAATAGTTCTGGGTAAATAAAGATTTCATAGCGATTTTAAAGTTTCGCTGCAAACTTCACGCAAAACCAAAAATCTCTATATTTTTTAGAGTTCTGAGTAGCACTGGAAGAGTTCTAGAGTTCCTGCAAGGTTAGACCAATAGTTCTTGGTAAATAAAGATTTTATATCGATTTTAATGTTTCGGTGCTACCTTCACGCAAAACCAAATTCATAACATGTCTATATTTTTTAGAGTTCTCAGTAGCACTCAAAGAGTTCTAGAGTTCTTCATAGGTTAGACCAATAATTCTGGGTAAATAAAGATTTTATAGCGATTTTAAAATTTCGGTGCTAACTTCACACAACACCAAAAATCTTAAAATGTCTTTATTTTTTTAGAGTTCTGAGTAGCACTCACGGAGTTCTAGAGTTCTTGATAGGTTAGACCAATAGTTCTGAGTAAATAAAGATTTTATAGCGTTTTTAGAGTTTCGATGCTAACCACGTAAAAACAAAAATCTTAAAATCTCTATATTTTTTTAGAGTTCCGACTAGCAATCAAAGAGTGTTAGAGTTCTCCTTAGGTTACACCAATAGTTCTGGGTAAATAAAGATTTTATAGCCATTTTAAAGTTGAGAAGCTACCCTCACGCAAAAACAAAAATAATAAAATATCTATATTTTTTTTTGTTCTGAGTAGCACTCAAAGAGTTCTAGAGTTCCTGCTAGGTTACACCAATAGTTCTGGGTAAATAAAGGTTTTATAGCGATTTTAAACTTTAGATGCTAACTTCACGGAACACCAAAAATGATAAAATGTCTATATTTTTTAGAGTCCTGAGTAGCACTCAAAGATTGCTACAGCGCTTGCTAGGTTAGAGCAATAGTTCTGTATAAATAAAGATTTTAGAATGATTTAAAGTTTCGGTGCTACTTTCACGCAAAACCAAAAATCATTAAATATCTCTATTCAGTAGAGTTCTTAGTAGCACTCAAAGAGTTCTAGAGTTCTTGATAGGTTAGACCAATAGTTCTGAGTAAATAAAGATTTTATAGCGATTTTAAAGTGTCGATGCTAAGCACGTAAAAACAAAAATCTTAAAATTTGTATATTTTTTTAGAGTTCTTACTAGCAATCAAAGAGTTCTAGAGTTCTTGATAGGTTAGACCAATAGTTCTGGGTAAATAAAGATTTTATAAAGATTTCAAAGTGTCGGTCCCAACTTCACGCAAAAACTAAAACCATAAAATGTCTCTATTCTTTAGAGTTCTGAGTAGCACTCAAAGAGTTCTAGAGTTCTTGGTAAGTTAGACCAATAGTTCTGGGTAAATAAAGATTTTATATTGATTTTAATATTTCGGTGCTACCTTCGCGCAAAACAGAAAATCTTAAAATGGCTATATTTTCTTAGAGTTCTGAGTAGCACTCAAAGAGTTCTAGAGTTCTTCATAGGTTACACCGATAGTTTTGGGTGAATAAAGATTTTATAGCGATTTTAAAGTTTCGGTGCTCACTTCACACAACACCAAAATTCTTAAAATCTCTATATTTTTTTAGAGTTCTTAGAAGCACTCAAAGAATTCTAGAGTTCTTGCTAGTTTAGACCAATTGTTCTGGGTAAATAAAGATTTTATAGCGATTTTAAAGTTTCGCTGCAAAATTCACGCAAAACCAAAAATATGTAAATCTCTATATCTTTTAGAGTTCTGAGTAGCACTGAAAGAATTCTAGATTTACGGCAAGATTAGACCAATAGTTCTTGGTAAAAAAGATTTTATATCAATTTTAATTTTTCGGTGCTACCTTTACGCAAAACCAAAAATCATAACGTATCTATATTTTTTGGAGTTCTCAGTAGCACTCCAGCTAAGTTAGACCAATAGTTCTGGGTAAATAAAGATTTTATAGCGATTTTAAAATTTCGGTGCTAACTTGACGCAACACCAAACATCTTAAAAGCTCTATATTTTTTAGAGTTCTGACTAGCACTCAAAGAGTTCTAAAGTCCTTGATAGGTTAGACCAATAGTTCTGAGTAAATAAAGATTTTATAGCGATTTTAAAGTTTCGATGCAAACCACGTAAAAACAAAAATTTTAAAATCTCTATATTTTTTTTTAGAGTTCTGACTAGCAATCAAAGAGTGTTAGAGTTCTTCTTAGATTAGACCCATAGTTCTTGGTAAATAAAGATTTTATAGCCATTTTAAAGTTGAGGAGCTACCCTCACGCAAAAACAAAAATAATAAAATGTCGATATTTTTTGGAGTTCTGAGTAGCACTTAAAGAGTTTTAGAGTTCCTGCTAGGTTAGACCAATAGTTCTGGGTAAATAAAGTTTTTATAGCGATTTTAATGTTTCGGTGCTAACTTCACGCAAAATCAAAAATCATATAATGTCTACATTTTTTAGAGTTCTGAGCAGCACTCAAAAAGTTGTACAGTGCCCAATAGATTAGACCAACAGTTCTGGGTAAATAGAGATTTTATAGCGATTTTAATGTTTTAGTGCTAACTTCACGTAAAACCAAAAATCTCAAAATCTCTATATTTTTTAGAGTTCTGAGTAACACTCAAAGAGTTCTAGAGTTCTTCCTAGGTTAGACCAATAGTTCTAGGAAAATAAAGATTTTATAGCGATTTTAAAGTTTCGCTGCAAACTTCTCGCAAACCCAAAAATCTTAAAATCTCTATATTTTTTAGATTTCTGAGTAGCACTGAAAGAGTTCTAGAGTTCCTGCAAGGTTAGGCCAATAGTTTTGGGTAAATGAAGAATTTATATCGATTTTAATGTTTCGATGCTACTTTCACGCAAAATCAAAAATCATAACATGTCTATATTTTTAGAGTTCTTAGTAACAGTGAAAGAGTTCTAGAATTCTTGCTGGGTTAGACCAATAGTTCTGGGTAAATAAAAATTTTATAATTTAAAGTTTCGCTGCTACCTTCACGCAAAACCAAAAATCATAACATGTCTATATTTTTCAGAGTTCTGAGTAGCGCTCAAAGAGTTCTAGAGTTCTTGCTAGGTTAGACCAATAGTTCTGGGTAAATAAAGATTTTATAGCGATTTTAAAGTTTCACTGCTAACTTCACGCAAAACCAAAAATCTTAAATCTCTATATTTTTTAGAGTTCTGAGAAGCACTGAAAGAGTTCTTGAGTTCTTGATAGGTTAGACCAATATTTCTGGGTAAATAAAGATTTTATAGCGATTTTAACTTTTCGCTGCAAACTTCACGCAGCACCAAAAATCTTAAAATCTCTATATTTTTTAGAGTTCTGAGAAGCACTGAAAGAGTTCTTGAGTTCTTGATAGGTTAGACCAATATTTCTGGGTAAATAAAGATTTTATAGCGATTTTAATATTTCGGTGCTACCTTCACGCAAAACAGAAAATCTTAAAATGGCTATATTTTCTTAGAGTTCTGAGTAGCACTCAAGGAGTTCTAAAGTTCTTCACAGGTTAGACCAATAGTTTTGGGTAAAGAAAGATTTTAAAGCGATTTTAAAGTCTCGGTGCTCACTTCACGCAACAACAAATTCTTAAAATCTCTATATTTTTTAGAGTTCTGAGAACGACTCAAAAAGTTCTAGAGTTCTTGGTAGGTTAGACCAATAGTTCTGGGTAAGTAAAGATTTTATAACGATTTTAAAATTTCGGTTCTCACTTCACACAACACCAAAATTCTTAAAATCTGTATATTTTTTTAGAGTTCTGAGTAGGACTCAAAAAATTCTAGAGTTCTTGCTAGGTTAGACCAATAGTTCTGGGTAAATAAAGATTTTATAGCGATTTTAAAGTTTCGCTGCAAATTTCACGCAAAACCAAAAATTTTAAAATCTGTATATTTTTTAGAGTTCTCAGTAGCACTCAAAGAGTTCTAGAGTTCTTGAAAAATTAGACCAAAATTTCTGGGTAAATGAAGGCTTTAAAATGATTTAAAGTTTCGCTGCTACCTTCACGCGAAACCAAAAATCATAAAATGTCTATTTTTTTAGAGTTCTGAGTAGCACTCAAAGAGTTGTAGAGTTCTTGATAAATTAGACCAATAGTTCTGGGTAAATAAAGGCTTTGTAATGATTTAAAGTTTCGCTGCTACTTTTACGCGAAACCAAAAATCATAAAATGTCTAATTTTTTAGAGTTCTGAGTAGCACTCAAAGAGTTCTAGAGTTCCTGCTAGGTTAGACCAATAGTTCTGGGTAAATAAAGATTTTATAGCGATTTTACAGTTTCGCTGCAAACTTCACGCAAAACCAAAAATCTTGAAATCTCTATATTTTTTTAGAGTTCTGAGTACGACTCAAAGTGTTCTAGAGTTCCAGCTAAGTTAGGCGAATAGTTCTGGGTAAATAAAGATTTTATATTGATTGCAATATTTGAGTGCTACCTTCACGCAAAACCGAAAATCTTAAAATGGCAATATTTTCTTAGAGTTCTGAGTAGCACTCAAAGAGTTCTTAAGTTCTTCACAGGTAAGACGAAAAGTTTTGAGTAAATAAAGATTTTATAGCGATTTTAAAATTTCGGTGCTCACTTCACGCAACAACAAATTCTTAAAATCTCTATATTTTTTAGAGTTCTGAGAACGACTCAAATAGTTCTAGAGTTCTTGATAGGTTAGACCAATAGTTCTGGGTAAATAAAGATTTTATAGCGATTTTAAAGTTTCACTGCAAACTTCACGCAAAACCAAAAATCTTTAAATCTCTATATTTTTTAGAGTCCTGAGTAGCACTCAAAGATTACTAGAGCTCTTGCTAGGTTAGAGCAATAGTTCTGGATAAATAAGTATTTTAGAATGATTTAAAGTTTCGGTGCTACCTTCACGCAAAACCAAAAATCATTAAATATCTATATTCTTTAGAGTTCTGAGAAGCACTAAAAGAGTTCTAGAGTTCCAGCTAAGTTAGACCAATAGTTCTGGGTAAATAAAGATTTTGCAAAGA
Source organism: Thermobia domestica (assembly GCF_964235325.1). Taxonomy (NCBI): domain Eukaryota; kingdom Metazoa; phylum Arthropoda; class Insecta; order Zygentoma; family Lepismatidae; genus Thermobia; species Thermobia domestica. The sequence continues at coordinate 208,940,626 of NC_137457.1, read as the reverse complement.
TTTTAATATTTCGGTGCTACCTTCACGCAAAAAAGAAAATCTTAAAATGGCTATATTTTCTTAAAGTTTTGAGTAGCACTCAAAGAATTCTAAGGTTCTTCACAGGTTAGACCAATAGTTTTGGGTAAATAAAGATTTTAAAGCTATTTTAAAGTTTCGGTGCTCACTTCACGCGACAAAAAATTCTTAAAATCTCTATACTTTTTAGAGTTCTGAGTACGACTCAAAAAGTTCTAGAGTACTTGGTAGGTTAGACCAATAGTTCTGGGTAAATAAATATTTTATAGCGATTTTAAAATTTCGGTTCTCACTTCACACAACACCAAAATTCTTAAAATCTCTACATTTTTTTAGAGTTCTGAGTAGGACTCAAAGAATTCTAGAGTTCTTGCTAGGTTAGACCAATAGTTCTGGGTAAATAAAAATTTTACAGCGATTTTAAAGTTTCGCTGAAAACTTCACGCAAAACCAAAAATCATAAAATCTCTATATTTTTAAGAGTTCTGAGTAGCACTGAAAGAGTTCTAGAGTTCCTGCAAGGTTAGACCAATAGTTCTTGGTAAAAAAAAGATTTTATACCGATTTTAAAGTTTCGATGGTAACCACGTAAAAACAAAAATCTTAAAATCTCTATATTTTTTTAGAGTTCTGACTAGCAATCAAAGAGTGTAAAATTTAAATATTTTATAGCAATTTTAGAGTTGAGGAGCTACCAACACGCAACGCCAAAAATCTTAAAATCTCTATATTTTTTAGAGTTCTTACTAGGACTTAAAAAGTTCTAGAGTCCTTGATATGTTAGACCAATAGTTCTGAGTAAATAAAGATTTTATAGCGATTTTAAAGTTTCGGTGCTCACTTCACGCAGCACCTAATTCTTAAAATCTCTATATTTTTTAGAGTTCTGAGTAGCACTCACAGAGTTCTAGAGTTCTTGCTAGGTTAGACCAGTTGTTCTGGGTAAATAAAGATTTTAATAGCGATTTTAAAGTTTCGGTGCTAACTTCACGCAGCACCAAAAATCTTAAAATCTATATATTTTTTAGAGTTCTGACTAGCACTTAAAGAGTTCTAGAGTCCTTGATATGTTAGACCAATAGTTCTGAGTAAATAAAGATTTTAAAGCGATTTTAAAGTTTCGGTGCTGACTTCACGCAACAAAAACTTCTTATAATCTCTATATTTTTTAGAGTTTTGAGTAGGACTCAAAAAGTTCTAGAGTTCTTGGTAAGTTAGACCAATAGTTCTGGGTAAATAAAGATTTTATAGCGATTTTTAAATTTCGGTTCTCACTTCACACAACACCAAAATTCTTAAAATCTCTATATTTTTTTAGAGTTCTGAGTAGGACTCAAAGAATTCTAGAGTTCTTGCTAGGTTAGACCAATAGTTCTGGGTAAATAAAGATTTTATAGCGATTTTAAAGTTTCGCTGCAAACTTCACGCAAAACCAAAAATCATAAAATCTCTATATTTTTTAGAGTTCTGAGTAGCACTGAAAGAGTTCTAAAGTTCCTGCAAGGTTAGACCAATAGTTCTTGGTAAAAAAAGAGTTTATATCGATTTTAATGTTTCGGTGCAATTTTCACGCAAAACCAAAAATCATAACATGTCTATATCTTTTAGAGTTCTCACTAGCACTCAAAGAGTTCTAGAGTCTTGGTAAATTAGACCAAAAGTTCTGGGTAAATAAAGGCTTTGTAATGATTTAAAATTTCGCTGCTACCTTTACGCGAAACCAAAAATCATAAAATGTCTATATTTTTAGAGTTCTGAGTAGCACTCAAAGAGTTCTAGAGTTCCTGCTAGGTTAGACCAATAGTTCTGTGTAAATAAAGATTTTATAACGATTTTAAACTTTAGATGCTAACTTCACGCAACCCCAAAAATGACAAAATGTCTATATTTTTTAGAGTCCTGAGTAGCACTCAAAGATTACCAGAACTCTTTCTAGGTTAGAGCAATAGTTCTGGATAAATAACTATTTTAGAATGATTTAAAGTTTCGGTGCTACCTTCACGCAAAACCAAAAATCAATAAGTATCTATATTTATTAGAGTTTTGACAAGCACTCAAAGAGTTCCAAAGTTCTTCACAGGTTAGACCAATATTTTTGGGAAAATAAAGATTTTATTGCGATTTTAAAGTTTCGGTGCTCACTTCACGCAACAACAAATTCTTAAAATCTCTATAATTTTTTTAGTCTTCTGAGTACGACTGAAAGAGTTTTAGATTTCTTGATAAGTTAGACCAATAGTTCTGGCTAAATAAAGATTTTATAGCGATTATAAAATTTAGGTGCTAACTTCACACAACACCAAAAATCTTAAAATGTCTATATTTTTTAGAGTTCTGACTAGAACTCGAAGAATTCAAGAGTCCTCGATATGTTAGACCAATAGTTCTGAGTAAATAAAGATTTTATTGCGATTTTAAAATTTCGGTGCTCACTTCACGCAACAACAAATTCTTAAAATCTCTATAATTTTTTTAGTCTTCTGAGTACGACTGAAAGAGTTTTAGATTTCTTGATAAGTTAGACCAATAGTTCTGGCTAAATAAAGATTTTATAGCGATTTTAAAATTTAGGTGCTAACTTCACACAACACCAAAAATCTTAAAATCTCTATATTTTTTTAGTGTTCTGAGTAGCAGTCCAAGAGTTCAAAAGTTCTTGATAGGTTAGACCAATAGTTCTGGATGAATAAAGATTTTATAGCGATTTTAAAGTTTCGGTACTCACTTCACGCACCACCAAATTCTTAAAATCTCTATATTTTAAGAGTTCTGACTAGGACTTAAAAAGTTCTAGACTCCTTGATATGTTAGGCCAATAGTTCTGAATAAATAAAGATTTTAAAGCGATTTTAAAGTTTCGGTGCTCACTTCACGCAGCACCAAATTCTTAAAATCTCTATATTTTTTAGAGTTCTTGGTAGCACTCAAAGAGTTCTAGAGTTCTTGCTAGGTTAGACCAGTAGTTCTGGGTAAATAAAGATTTTAATAGCGATTTTAAAGTTTCGGTGCTAACTTCACGCAGCACCAAAAATCTTAAAATCTCTATATTTTTTAGAGTTCTGACTAGCACTCAAAGAGTTCTAGAGTTCTTGATTGGTTAGACCAATAGTTCTGGGTAAATAAAGATTTTATAGCGATTTTAAAGTTTCGGTGCTAACTTCACGCGAAATCAAAAATCATAAAATGTCTTTATTTTTTAGAGTTCTGATAGCACTCAAAAAGTTGTACAGTGCCTGATAGATTAGACCAACAGTTCTGGGTAAATAGAGATTTTATAGCGATTTTAACGTTTTGGTGCTAACTTCACGTAAAACCAAAAATCTCAAAATCTCTATATTTTTTAGAGTTGTGAGTAACACTCAAACAGTTCTAGAGTTCTTCCTAGGTTAGACCAATAATTCTAGGAAAATAAAGATTTTATGTGGACTTTAAAGTTTCGCTGCTAACTTCAAATAAAACCAAAAATTTTAAAATTCTATATTTTTTAGAGTTGTGACTAGCATTCACAGAGTTCTAGAGTTCTTGTTAGGTTAGACCAATAGTTCTGGGTAAATATAGATTTTATAGCGATTTTAAAGTTTCGGTGCTAACTTCACGCAAGACCAAAAATCTTAAAATCTCTATATTTGTTAGAGTTCTGACTAGCATTTAAAGAGTTCTAGAGTATTTGATAGGTTAGACCAATAGGTCTGGGTAAATAAAGATTTTATAGCGATTTTAAAGTTTCGCTGGTAACTTCAGGCAAAACCTAAAATCTTAAGATGTCTCTATTTTTTAGAGTTCTGAGTAGCACTCACAGAGTTCTAGAGTTCTTGATAGGTTGGACCAATAGTTTCGTTAAATAAAGATTTTGTACCGATTTTAAAATTCCGGTGCTATCTTCACGCAAAACCAAAAATCATAAATTGACTATATTTTTTGGAGTTCTGAGCAGCACTAAAAGAGTTGTACAGTGCCTGATAGATTAGACCATCTGTTCTGGGGAAATACGGATTTTATAGCGATTTTAAAGTTTCGGTGCTAACTTCACGTAAAACCAAAAATGTCAAAATCTCTACATTTTTTAGAGTTCGGAGTAACACTTAAAGAGTTCTAGAGTTCCTCCTAGGTTAGACCAATAGTTCGAAGAAAAAAAGATTTTATCGGAACTTTAAAGTTTCGCTGCTAACTTCAAATAAAACCAAAAATTTTAAAATTTTATATTTTTTAGAGTTTTGAGTAGCACTCAAAGAGTTCTAGATTTCTTGCTAGGTTAGACCAATAGTTCTGGGTAAATAAAGATTTTATAGAGATTTTAAAGTTTCGCTACAAACTTCACGCAAAACCAAAAATCTTAAAATCTCTATATTTTTTAGAGTTTTGAGTAGCACTAAAAAAGTTCTAGAGTTCCAGCAAGGTTAAGCCAATAGTTCTCTTTAAATAAAGAATTTATATCGATTTTAATGTTTCGGTGCTACTTTCACGCAAAACCAAAAACCATAACATGTCTATATTTTTAGACTTATGAGTACGAGTCAAAAAGTTCTAGAGTTCTTGCTAGGTTAGATCAATAGTTCTGGGTAAATAAAAATTTTATAATGATTTAAAGTTTCGCTGGTACCTTCACGGAAAACCAAAAATCATAACATATCTATATTTTTAGCGTTCTCAGTAGCACTCAAAGAGTTCTAGAGTTCTTCCTAGGTTAGACCAATAGTTCTGGGTAAATAAAGATTTTATAGCGATTTTAAAGTTTCGCTGCTAACTTCACGCAAAACCAAAAATCTTAAAATCTCTATATTTTTTAGAGTTCTGAGTAGCACTGAAAGAGTTCTAGAGGTCCTGCAAGGTTAGACCAATAGTTCTTGGAAAAGAAAGATTTTATATCCATTGTAATGTTTCGGTGCTACCTTCACGCAAAACAAAATCATAACATGTCTATATTTTTTAGAGTTCTCAGTAGCACTCAAAGAGTTCTAGAGTTCTTGATAGGTTAGACCAATAGTTCCGGGTAAATAAAGGCTTTAAATGATTTAAAGTTTCGCTGCTACTTTCACGCGAAACAAAAAATCATAAAATGTCTATGTTTTTAGAGTTCTGAGTAGCACTTAAAGAATTCCAGAGTTCTTTGCTAGGTTAGACCAATAGTTCTGGGTAAATAAAAATTTTATAGCGATTTTAACTTTTCGCTGCAAACTTCACGCAACACCAAAAATCTTAAAATCTCTATATTTTTTAGAGTTCTGAGAAGCACTGAAAGAGTTCTTGAGTTCTTGATAGGTTAGACCAATATTTCTGAGTAAATAAAGATTTTATAGCGATTTTAATATTTCGGTGCTACCTTCACGCAAAACAGAAAATCTTAAAATGGCTATATTTTCTTAGAGTTCTGAGTAGCACTCAAAGAGTTCTAAAGTTCTTCACAGGTTAGACCAATAGTTTTGGGTAAAGAAAGATTTTAAAGCGATTTTAAAGTCTCGGTGCTCACTTCACGCAACAACAAATTCTTAAAATCTCTATATTTTTTAGAGTTCTGAGAACGACTCAAAAAGTTCTAGAGTTCTTGGTAGGTTAGACCAATAGTTCTGGGTAAGTAAAGATTTTATAGCGATTTTAAAATTTCGGTTCTCACTTCACACAACACCAAAATTCTTAAAATCTGTATATTTTTTTAGAGTTCTGAGTAGGACTCAAAGAGTTCTAGAGTTCTTGCTAGGTTAGACCAGTAGTTCTGGGTAAATAAAGATTTTAATAGCGATTTTAAAGTTTCGCTGCAAACTTCACGCAAAACCAAAAATTTTAAAATCTGTATATTTTTTAGAGTTCTCAGTAGCACTCAAAGAGTTCTAGAGTTCTTGATAAATTAGACCAAAATTTCTGGGTAAATGAAGGCTTTAAAATGATTTAAAGTTTCGCTGCTACCTTCACGAGAAACCAAAAATCATAAAATGTCTATTTTTTTTGAGTTCTGAGTAGCACTCAAAGAGTTCTAGAGTTCTTGATAAATTAGACCAATAGTTCTGGGTAAATAAAGGCTTTGTAATGATTTAAAGTTTCGCTGCTACTTTTACGCGAAACCAAAAATCATAAAATGTCTAATTTTTTAGAGTTCTGAGTAGCACTCAAAGAGTTCTAGAGTTCCTGCTAGGTTAGACCAATAGTTCTGGGTAAATAAGGATTTTATAGCGATTTTACAGTTTCGGTGCAAACTTCACGCAAAACCAAAAATCTTAAAATCTCTATATTTTTTTAGAGTTCTGAGTACGACTCAAAGTGTTCTAGAGTTCCAGCTAAGTTAGGCGAATAATTCTGGGTAAATAAAGATTTTATATTGATTGCAATATTTGGGTGCTACCTTCACGCAAAACCGAGAATCTTAAAATGGCTATATTTTCTTAGAGTTCTGAGTAGCACTCAAAGAGTTCTTAAGTTCTTCACAGGTAAGACCAAAAGTTTTGAGTAAATAAAGATTTTATAGCGATTTTAAAATTTCGGTGCTCACTTCACGCAACAACAAATTCTTAAAATCTCTATATTTTTTAGAGTTCTGAGTACGACTCAAATAGTTCTAGAGTTCTTGATAGGTTAGACCAATAGTTCTGGGTAAATAAAGATTTTATAGCGATTTTAAAGTTTCACTGCAAACTTCTAGCAAAACCAAAAATCTTAAAATCTCTATATTTTTTAGAGTCCTGAGTAGCACTCAAAGATTACTAGAGCTCTTGCTAGGTTAGAGCAATAGTTCTGGATAAATAAGTATTTTAGAATGATTTAAAGTTTCGGTGCTACCTTCACGCAAAACCAAAAATCATTAAATATCTATATTCTTTAGAGTTCTGAGAAGCACTAAAAGAGTTCTAGAGTTCCAGCTAAGTTAGACCAATAGTTCTGGGTAAATAAAGATTTTGTAAAGATTTTAATATTTCGGTGCTACCTTCACGCAAAACAGAAAATCTTAAAATGGCTATATTTTCTTAAAGTTTTGAGTAGCACTCAAAGAGTTCTAAGGTTCTTCACAGGTTAGACCAATAGTTTTGGGTAAATAAAGATTTTAAAGCTATTTTGAAGTTTCGGTGCTCACTTCACGCAACAAAAAATTCTTAAAATCTCTATACTTTTTAGAGTTCTGAGTAGGACTCAAAAAGTGCTAGAGTTCTTGGTAGGTTAGACCAATAGTTCTGGGTAAATAAAGATTTTATAGCGATTTTAAAATTTCGGTTCTCACTTCACACAACACCAAAATTCTTAAAATCTCTACATTTTTTTAGAGTTCTGAGTAGGACTCAAAGAATTCTAGAGTTCTTGCTAGGTTAGACCAATAGTTCTGGGTAAATAAAAATTTTACAGCGATTTTAAAGTTTCGCTGAAAACTTCACGCAAAACCAAAAATCATAAAATCTCTATATTTTTAAGAGGTCTGAGTAGCACTGAAAGAGTTCTAGAGTTCCTGCAAGGTTAGACCAATAGTTCTTGGTAAAAAAAGATTTTATACCGATTTTAAAGTTTCGATGGTAACCACGTAAAAACAAAAATCTTAAAATCTCTATATTTTTTTAGAGTTCTGACTAGCAATCAAAGAGTGTAAAATTTAAATATTTTATAGCCATTTTAAAGTTGAGGAGCTACCCTCACGCAACGCCAAACATCTTAAAATCTCTATATTTTTTAGAGTTCTGACTAGGACTTAAAAAGTTCTAGAGTCCTTGATATGTTAGACCAATAGTTCTGAGTAAATAAAGATTTTATAGCGATTTTAAAGTTTCGGTGCTCACTTCACGCAGCACCAAATTCTTAAAATCTCTATATTTTTTAGAGTTCTGAGTAGCACTCACAGAGTTCTAGAGTTCTTGCTAGGTTAGACCAGTAGTTCTGGGTAAATAAAGATTTTAATAGCGATTTTAAAGTTTCGGTGCTAACTTCACGCAGCACCAAAAATCTTAAAATCTCTATATTTTTTAGAGTTCTGAGTAGCACTCAAAGAGTTCTAGAGTCCTTGATATGTTAGACCAATAGTTCTGAGTAAATAAAGATTTTAAAGCGATTTTAAAGTTTCGGTGCTGACTTCACGCAACAAAAATTTCTTATAATCTCTATATTTTTTAGAGTTTTGAGTAGCACTCAAAAAGTTCTAGAGTTCTTGGTAAGTTAGACCAATAGTTCTGGGTAAATAAAGATATTATAGCGATTTTAAAATTTCGGTTCTCACTTCACACAACACGAAAATTCTTAAAATCTCTATATTTTTTTAGAATTCTAGAGTTCTTGCTAGGTTGGACCAATAGTTCTGGGTAAATAAAGATTTTATAGCGATTTTAAAGTTTCGCTGCAAACTTCACGCAAAACCAAAAATCATAAAATCTCTATATTTTTTAGAGTTCTGAGTAGCACTGAAAGAGTTCTAAAGTTCCTGCAAGGTTAGACCAATAGTTCTTGGTAAAAAAAGATTTTATATCGATTTTAATGTTTCGGTGCAATTTTCACGCAAAACCAAAAATCATAACATCTTTTAGAGTTCTCAGTAGCACTCAAAGAGTTCTAGAGTCTTGGTAAATTAGACCAAAAGTTCTGGGTAAATAAAGGCTTTGTAATGATTTAAAATTTCGCTGCTACCTTTACGCGAAACCAAAAATCATAAAATGTCTATATTTTTAGAGTTCTGAGTAGCACTCAAAGAGTTCTAGAGTTCCTGCTAGGTTAGACCAATAGTTCTGGGTAAATATAGATTTTATAGCAATTTTAAAGTTTCGGTGCTAACTTCACGCAAGACCAAAAATCTTAAAATCTCTATATTTGTTAGAGTTCTGACTAGCACTCAAAGAGTTCTAGAGTACTTGATAGGTTAGACCAATAGGTCTGGGTAAATAAAGATTTTATAGCGATTTTAAAGTTTCGCTGGTAACTTCAGGCAAAACCTAAAATCTTAAGATGTCTCTATTTTTTAGATTTCTGAGTAGCACTCACAGAGTTCTAGAGTTCTTGATAGGTTAGACCAATAGTTTGGTTAAATAAAGATTTTGTACCGATTTTAAAATTTCCGGTGCTATCTTCACGCAAAACCAAAAATCATAAATTGACTATATTTTTTGGAGTTCTGAGCAGCACTAAAAGAGTTGTACAGTGCCTGATAGATTAGACCATCTGTTCTGGGGAAATAGAGATTTTATAGCGATTTTAAAGTATCGGTGCTAACTTCACGTAAAACCAAAAATGTCAAAATCTCTACATTTTTTAGAGTTCTGAGTAACACTTAAAGAGTTCTAGAGTTCCTCCTAGGTTAGACCAATAGTTCGAGAAAAAAAAGATTTTATCGGAACTTTAAAGTTTCGCTGCTAACTTCAAATAAAACCAAAAATTTTAAAATTTTATATTTTTTAGAGTTTTGAGTAACACTCAAAGAGTTCTAGATTTCTTGCTAGGTTAGACCAATAGTTCTGGGTAAATAAAGATTTTATAGAGATTTTAAAGTTTCGCTACAAACTTCACGCAAAACCAAAAATCTTAAAATCTCTATATTTTTTAGAGTTTTGAGTAGCACTAAAAAAGTTCTAGAGTTCCAGGAAGGTTAAGCCAATAGTTCTCTTTAAATAAAGAATTTATATCGATTTTAATGTTTCGGTGCTACTTTCACGCAAAACCAAAAACCATAACATGTCTATATTTTTAGAGTTATGAGTAGGAGTCAAAAAGTTCTAGAGTTCTTGCTAGGTTAGATCAATAGTTCTGGGTAAATAAAAATTTTATAATGATTTAAAGTTTCGCTGGTACCTTCACGGAAAACCAAAAATCATAACATATCTATATTTTTAGCGTTCTCAGTAGCACTCAAAGAGTTCTAGAGTTCTTCCTAGGTTAGACCAATAGTTCTGGGTAAGTAAGACCATTATAATGATTTAAAGCTTCGCTGGTACCTTCACGCAAAACCAAAAATCATAAAATGTCTATATTTTTAGAGTTCTGAGTAGCACTCAAAAAGTTGTAGAGTTCCTGCCAGGTTAGTGCAATAGTTCTGGGTAAACAAAGATTTTATAGCGATTTTAAACTTTATATGCTAACTGCACGCAACACCAAAAATGATAAAATGTCTATATTTTTAAGAGTCCTGAGTAGCACTCAAAGATTACTAGAGCTCTTCCTAGGTTAGAGCAATAGTTTTGGATAAATAAAGATTTTAGAATGATTTAAAGTTTCGGTGCCACCTTCACGCAAAACCAAAAATCACTAAATATCTATATTCTTTATAGTTCTGAGTAGCACTCAAAGAGTTCTAGAGTTCCTGCTAGGTTAGACCAATAGTTCTGGGTAAATAAAAATTTTGTAAAGATTTCAAAGTGTGGGTCCCAACTTCACGCAAAAACAAGAACCATAAAATGTCTATATTTTTTAGAGTTCTGAGGAGCACTCAAAGAGTTCTAGTGTTCCAGCTAAGTTAGACCAATAATTCTGGGTAAATAAAGATTTTATATTGATTTTAATATTTCGGTGCTACCTTCACGCAAAACAGAAAATCTTAAAATGGCTATATTTTCTTAGAGTTCTGAGTAGCACTCAAAGAGCTCTAAAGTTCTTCACAGGTTAGACGAATAGTTTTTTGTAAATAAAGATTTTATAGCGATTGTAAAGTTTCGCTGCTAACTTCACGTAACACCAAAAATCTGAAAATATCTACACTTTTTAGAGTTGTGAGTAGCACTAAAAGAGTTCTAGAGTTCTTGCTAGGTTAGACCAATTGTTCTGCGTAAATAAAGATTTTATAGCTATTTTAAAGTTGAGGAGCTACACTCACGCAAAAACAAAAATATTAAAATGTCTATATTTTTTAGAATTCTGAGTAGCACTCAAAGCGTTCTATAGTTCTTGCTAGATTAAACCAATAGCTCTGCGTAAAAAAAGATTTTTTAATGATTTAAAGTTTCGCTTCTACCTTCACGGAAAATCAAAAATCATAAAATGTCTCAATTTTTTAGAGTTCTGAGTAGCACTCAAAGAGTTCTTGAGTTCCTGCAAGGTTAGACCAATAGTTCTGGGTAAATAAAGATTTTATAGCGATTTTAATGTTTCGGTGCTACCTTCACGCAAAACCAAAAATCATAAAATGTCTATATTGTTTAGAGTTCTGAGTAGCACTCAAAGAGTTCTAGAGTTTTTAATACATTAGACCAATAGTTCTAGGTAAATAAAGATTTTAACACGACTTAAAAGTTACGCTGCTAACTTCACGTAAAACCAAAAATCTCAAAATCTCTATATTTTTCAGAGTTCTGAGTAACACACAAAAAGTTCTAAAGTTTTTCCTACGTTAGGCGAATTGTTGTAGGAAAATAAAGATTTTATTGGGACTTTAAACTTTCGCTTTTAACTTCAAATAAAAAAAATTTAAAATTCTATATTTTTTAGAGTTCTCACTAGCACTCAAAGAGTTCTTGAGTTCTTCTTAGGTTAGACCAATAGTTCTGAGTAAATAAAGATTTTATTGCCATTTTAAAGTTTAGGAGCTACCCTCACGCAAAAACAAAAATAATAAAATTTCTATATTTTTTGGAATTCTGAGTAGCACTCAAAGAGTTTTAGAGTTCCTCCTAGGTTAGACCAATAGTTCTGGTTAAATAAAGATTTTATAGCGATTTTAATGTTTCGCTGCTAACTTCAGGCAAAACCTAAAATCTTAAGATGTCTCTATTTTTTAGGGTTCTGAGTAGCACTCACAAAGTTCTAGAAATCTTGATAGGTTAGACTAATAGTTCTGGGTAAATAAAGATTTTATAGCGATTTTAAAGTTTCGGTGCTAACTTCACGCAACACCAAAAATCTTAAAATCTCCATATTTTTGAGATTTCTGCCTATCACTCAAAGAGTTCTAGAGTCCTTGATAGGTTAGTCCAATAGTTCCGTGTAAATAAAGATTTTATAGCGACTTTAAAGTTTCGATGCTAACCACGTAAAAACAAAAATCTTAATATATCTATATTTTTTAGAGTTCTGAGTAGCACTCAAAGAGTTCTAGAGTTCTTGATAGGTTAGACCAATAGTTCTGGATGAATAAAGATTTTATAGCGATTTTAATGTTTCGGTGCTCACTTCACGCAGCACCAAATTCTTAAAATCTCTTTATTTTTTTGAGTTCTGAGTAGCACTCAAAGTTCTAAAGTTCTTGCTAGGTTAAACCAATAGTTCTGGGTAAATAAAGATTTTATTAGCGATTTTAAAGTTTCGGTGCTAACTTCACGCAGCACCAAAAATCTTAAAATCTATATATTTTTTAGAGTTCTGACTAGCACTCAAAGAGTGTTAGAGTTAAATATTTTATAGCCATTTAAAGCTACCTTCACGCAAAAACAAAAATAATAAAATGTCTATATTTTTTGGAGTTCTGAGTAGCACTTAAAAAAGTTTTAGAGTTCCTGCTAGGTTAGACCAATAGTTCTTTGTAAATAAAGATTTTATAGCGATTTGAAAGTTTCGGTGCTAACTTCACGCAAACTCATAAATCATAAAATGTCTATATTTTTTAGAGTTCTGAGCAGCACTCAAAAAGTTGTACAGTGCCCGATAGATTAGACTTACAGTTCTGGGTAAATAGAGATTTTATAGCGATTTTAAAGTTTTTTTGCTAACTTCACGTAAAATCAAAAATCTCAAAATCTCTATATTTTTTTAGAGTTCTGAGTAACACTCAAAGAGTTCTAGAGTTGTTCCTAGGTTAGACCAATAGTTCTAGGAAAATAAAGATTTTATTGGGACTTTAAAGTTTCGCTTCTAACTTCAAATAAAACCAAAAGTTTTAAAATTCTATATTTTTTTAGAGTTCTGAGTAGCACTGAAAGAGTTCTAGAGTTCCTGCAATGTTAGGCTAATAGTTCTGGGTAAATAAAGAATTTATATCGATTTTAATGTTTCGGTGCTACTTTCACGCAAAATCAAAAATCATAACATGTCTATATTTTTAGAGTTCTTAGTAGCAGTCAAAGAGTTCTAGAGTTCTTGCTGGGTTAGACCAATAGTTCTGGGTAAATAAAGATTTTATAATTTAAAGTTTCGCTGCTAGCTTCACGCAAAACCAAAAATCATAACATGTCTATATTTTTCAGAGTTCTGAGAAGCACTCAAAGAGTTCTAGAGTTCCTGAGAAATTAGACCAATAGTTCTGGGTAAATAAAGATCTTATAGCGTTTTTAAAGTTTCGGTGCTCACTTCACACAACACCAAAATTCTTAAAATCTCTATATTTTTTAGAATTCTGAGTAGCACTCAAAGAGTTCTAGACTTCTTCATAGGTTAGACCAATAGTTTTGGGTAAATAAAGATTTTATAGCGATTTTAAAGTTTTGGTGCTCACTTCACACAACACCAAAATTCTTAAAATCTCTATATTTTTTAGAGTTATGAGTAGCACTCAAAGAATTCTAGATTTCTTGCTAGGTTAGACCAATAGTTCTGGGTAAATACTTATTTTAGAATGATTTAAAGTTTCGGTGCTACCTTCACGCAAAACCAAAAATCTTAAAATCTCTATAATTTTTAAAGTTCTGAGTAGCACTGAAAGAGTTCTAGAGTTCCTGCTAGGTTAGACCAATAGTTCTGGGTAAATAAAAATTTCATAGCGATTTTAAACTTTAGATGCTAACTCACGCAACACCAAAAATGATAAAATATCTATATTTTTTAGAGTCCTGAGTAGCACTCAAAGATTACTAGAGCTCTTGCTAGGTTAGAGCAATAGTTCTGGATAAATACTTATTTTAGAATGATTTAAAGTTTCGGTGCTACCTTCACGCAAAACCAAAAATCATTAAATATCTATATTCTTTAGAGTTCTGAGAAGCACTAAAAGAGTTCTAGAGTTCCAGCTAAGTTAGACCAATAGTTCTGGGTAAATAAAGATTTTGTAAAGATTTTAATATTTCGGTGCTAACTTCACGCAGCACCAAAAATCTTAAAATGGCTATATTTTCTTAAAGTTTTGAGTAGCACTCAAAGAGTTCTAAGGTTCTTCACAGGTTAGACCAATAGTTTTGGGTAAATAAAGATTTTAAAGCTATTTTAAAGTTTCCGTGCTCACTTCACCCAACGAAAAATTCTTAAAATCTCTATACTTTTTAGAGTTCTGAGTACGACTCAAAAAGTTCTAAAGTTCTTGGTAGGTTAGACCAATAGTTCTGGGTAAATAAAGATTTTATAGCGATTTTAAAATTTCGGTTCTCACTTCACACAACACCAAATTTCTTAAAATCTCTATATTTTTTTAGAGTTCTGAGTAGGACTCAAAGAATTCTAGAGGTCTTGCTAGGTTAGACCAATAGTTCTGGGTAAATAAAGATTTTACAGCGATTCTAAAGTTTCGCTGAAAACTTCACGCAAAACCGAAAATCATAAAATCTCTGTATTTTTTAGAGTTCTGAGTAGCACTGAAAGAGTTCTAGAATTCCTGCAAGGTTAGACCAATAGTTCTTGGTAAAAAAAGATTTTATATCGATTTTAATGTTTCGGTGCTAATTTCACGCAAAACCAAAAATCATAACATGTCTATATTTTCAGAGTTCTGAGTAGCACTCAAAGAGTTCTAGAGTTCCTGCTAGGTTAGACCAATAGTTCTGGGTAAATAAAGATTTTATAACGATTTTAAACTTTAGATGCTAACTTCACGCAACACCAAAAATGATAAAATATCTATATTTTTTAGAGTCCTGAGTAGCACTCAAAGATTACTAGAACTTTTGCTAGGTTAGAGCAATAGTTCTGGATAAATAACTATTTTAGAATGATTTAAAGTTTCGGTGCTACCTTCACGCAAAACCAAAAATCATTAAGTATCTATATTTATTAGAGTTCTGACAAGCACTAAAGGGTTCTAAAGTTCTTCACAGCTTAGACCAATATTTTTGGGTAAATAAAGATTTTTTTGCGATTTTAAAGTTTCGGTGCTCAGTTCACGCAACAACAAATTCTTAAAATCTCTATAATTTTTTTAGAGTTCTGAGTACGACTGAAAGACTTTTAGATTTCTTGATAAGTTAGACCAATAGTTCTGGCTAAATAAAGATTTTATAGCGATTTTAAAATTTCGGTGCTAACTTCACACAACACCAAAAATCTTGAAATCTCTATATTTTTTAGAGTTCTGACTAGAACTCAAAGAATTCTAGAGTCCTCGATATGTTAGACCAATAGTTCTGAGTAAATAAAAATTTTATAGCGGTTTTAAAGTTTCGATGCTAACCACGTATAAACAAAAATCTTAAAATCTTTATATTTTTTTACTGTTCTGAGTAGCACTCAAAGAGTTCTAAAGTTCTTGATAGGTTAGACCAATAGTTCTGGATGAATAAAGATTTTTTAGCGATTTTAAAGTTTCGGTACTCACTTCACGCACCACCAAATTCTTAAAATCTATATTTTTTAGAGTTGTGAGTAGCACTCACAGAGTTCTAGAGTTCTTGCTAGGTTAGACAAATAGTTCTGGGTAAATAAAGATTTTATAATTTAAAGTTTCGGTGCTAACTTCACGCAACACCAAAATACTTAAAATCTCTATATTTTTTAGAGTTCTGATTAGAACTTAAAAAGTTCTAGAGTCCTTGATATGTTAGAGCAATAGTTCTGAGTAAATAAAGATTTTATAGCGATTTTAAAGTTTCGGTGCTCACTTCACGCAACACCAAATTCTTAAAATCTCTGTATTTTTTTAGAGTTCTGAGTAGCACTCACAGAGTTCTAGAGTTCTTGCTAGGTTAGACCAGTAGTTCTGGGTAAATAAAGATTTTAATAGCGATTTTAAAGTTTCGGTGCTAACTTCACGCAGCACCAAAAATCTTAAAATCTATATATTTTTTAGAGTTCTGACTAGCACTCAAAGAGTTCTAGAGTTCTTGATAGGTTAGACCAATACTTCTGAGTAAATAAAGATTTTATACCGAATTTAAAGTTTCGATGGTAACCACGTAAAAACAAAAATCTTAAAATCTCTATATTTTTTTAGAGTTCTGACTAGCAATCAAAGAGTGTAAAATTTAAATATTTTATAGCCATTTTAAAGTTGAGGAGCTACCCTCACGCAACGCCAAACATCTTAAAATCTCTATATTTTTTAGAGTTCTGACTAGGACTTAAAAAGTTCTAGAGTCCTTGATATGTTAGACCAATAGTTCTGAGTAAATAAAGATTTTATAGCGATTTTAAAGTTTCGGTGCTCACTTCACGCAGCACCAAATTCTTAAAATCTCTATATTTTTTAGAGTTCTGAGTAGCACTCACAGAGTTCTAGAGTTCTTGCTAGGTTAGACCAGTAGTTCTGGGTAAATAAAGATTTTAATAGCGATTTTAAAGTTTCGGTGCTAACTTCACGCAGCACCAAAAATCTTAAAATCTCTATATTTTTTAGAGTTCTGAGTAGCACTCAAAGAGTTCTAGAGTCCTTGATATGTTAGACCAATAGTTCTGAGTAAATAAAGATTTTAAAGCGATTTTAAAGTTTCGGTGCTGACTTCACGCAACAAAAATTTCTTATAATCTCTATATTTTTTAGAGTTTTGAGTAGGACTCAAAAAGTTCTAGAGTTCTTGGTAAGTTAGACCAATAGTTCTGGGTAAATAAAGATATTATAGCGATTTTAAAATTTCGGTTCTCACTTCACACAACACGAAAATTCTTAAAATCTCTATATTTTTTTAGAATTCTAGAGTTCTTGCTAGGTTGGACCAATAGTTCTGGGTAAATAAAGATTTTATAGCGATTTTAAAGTTTCGCTGCAAACTTCACGCAAAACCAAAAATCATAAAATCTCTATATTTTTTAGAGTTCTGAGTAGCACTGAAAGAGTTCTAAAGTTCCTGCAAGGTTAGACCAATAGTTCTTGGTAAAAAAAGATTTTATATCGATTTTAATGTTTCGGTGCAATTTTCACGCAAAACCAAAAATCATAACATCTTTTAGAGTTCTCAGTAGCACTCAAAGAGTTCTAGAGTCTTGGTAAATTAGACCAAAAGTTCTGGGTAAATAAAGGCTTTGTAATGATTTAAAATTTCGCTGCTACCTTTACGCGAAACCAAAAATCATAAAATGTCTATATTTTTAGAGTTCTGAGTAGCACTCAAAGAGTTCTAGAGTTCCTGCTAGGTTAGACCAATAGTTCTGGGTAAATATAGATTTTATAGCAATTTTAAAGTTTCGGTGCTAACTTCACGCAAGACCAAAAATCTTAAAATCTCTATATTTGTTAGAGTTCTGACTAGCACTCAAAGAGTTCTAGAGTACTTGATAGGTTAGACCAATAGGTCTGGGTAAATAAAGATTTTATAGCGATTTTAAAGTTTCGCTGGTAACTTCAGGCAAAACCTAAAATCTTAAGATGTCTCTATTTTTTAGATTTCTGAGTAGCACTCACAGAGTTCTAGAGTTCTTGATAGGTTAGACCAATAGTTTGGTTAAATAAAGATTTTGTACCGATTTTAAAATTTCCGGTGCTATCTTCACGCAAAACCAAAAATCATAAATTGACTATATTTTTTGGAGTTCTGAGCAGCACTAAAAGAGTTGTACAGTGCCTGATAGATTAGACCATCTGTTCTGGGGAAATAGAGATTTTATAGCGATTTTAAAGTATCGGTGCTAACTTCACGTAAAACCAAAAATGTCAAAATCTCTACATTTTTTAGAGTTCTGAGTAACACTTAAAGAGTTCTAGAGTTCCTCCTAGGTTAGACCAATAGTTCGAGAAAAAAAAGATTTTATCGGAACTTTAAAGTTTCGCTGCTAACTTCAAATAAAACCAAAAATTTTAAAATTTTATATTTTTTAGAGTTTTGAGTAACACTCAAAGAGTTCTAGATTTCTTGCTAGGTTAGACCAATAGTTCTGGGTAAATAAAGATTTTATAGAGATTTTAAAGTTTCGCTACAAACTTCACGCAAAACCAAAAATCTTAAAATCTCTATATTTTTTAGAGTTTTGAGTAGCACTAAAAAAGTTCTAGAGTTCCAGGAAGGTTAAGCCAATAGTTCTCTTTAAATAAAGAATTTATATCGATTTTAATGTTTCGGTGCTACTTTCACGCAAAACCAAAAACCATAACATGTCTATATTTTTAGAGTTATGAGTAGGAGTCAAAAAGTTCTAGAGTTCTTGCTAGGTTAGATCAATAGTTCTGGGTAAATAAAAATTTTATAATGATTTAAAGTTTCGCTGGTACCTTCACGGAAAACCAAAAATCATAACATATCTATATTTTTAGCGTTCTCAGTAGCACTCAAAGAGTTCTAGAGTTCTTCCTAGGTTAGACCAATAGTTCTGGGTAAGTAAGACCATTATAATGATTTAAAGCTTCGCTGGTACCTTCACGCAAAACCAAAAATCATAAAATGTCTATATTTTTAGAGTTCTGAGTAGCACTCAAAAAGTTGTAGAGTTCCTGCCAGGTTAGTGCAATAGTTCTGGGTAAACAAAGATTTTATAGCGATTTTAAACTTTATATGCTAACTGCACGCAACACCAAAAATGATAAAATATCTATATTTTTTAGAGTCCTGAGTAGCACTCAAAGATTACTAGAACTTTTGCTAGGTTAGAGCAATAGTTCTGGATAAATAACTATTTTAGAATGATTTAAAGTTTCGGTGCTACCTTCACGCAAAACCAAAAATCATTAAGTATCTATATTTATTAGAGTTCTGACAAGCACTAAAGGGTTCTAAAGTTCTTCACAGCTTAGACCAATATTTTTGGGTAAATAAAGATTTTTTTGCGATTTTAAAGTTTCGGTGCTCAGTTCACGCAACAACAAATTCTTAAAATCTCTATAATTTTTTTAGAGTTCTGAGTACGACTGAAAGACTTTTAGATTTCTTGATAAGTTAGACCAATAGTTCTGGCTAAATAAAGATTTTATAGCGATTTTAAAATTTCGGTGCTAACTTCACACAACACCAAAAATCTTGAAATCTCTATATTTTTTAGAGTTCTGACTAGAACTCAAAGAATTCTAGAGTCCTCGATATGTTAGACCAATAGTTCTGAGTAAATAAAAATTTTATAGCGGTTTTAAAGTTTCGATGCTAACCACGTATAAACAAAAATCTTAAAATCTTTATATTTTTTTACTGTTCTGAGTAGCACTCAAAGAGTTCTAAAGTTCTTGATAGGTTAGACCAATAGTTCTGGATGAATAAAGATTTTTTAGCGATTTTAAAGTTTCGGTACTCACTTCACGCACCACCAAATTCTTAAAATCTATATTTTTTAGAGTTGTGAGTAGCACTCACAGAGTTCTAGAGTTCTTGCTAGGTTAGACAAATAGTTCTGGGTAAATAAAGATTTTATAATTTAAAGTTTCGGTGCTAACTTCACGCAACACCAAAATACTTAAAATCTCTATATTTTTTAGAGTTCTGATTAGAACTTAAAAAGTTCTAGAGTCCTTGATATGTTAGAGCAATAGTTCTGAGTAAATAAAGATTTTATAGCGATTTTAAAGTTTCGGTGCTCACTTCACGCAGCACCAAATTCTTAAAATCTCTGTATTTTTTAGAGTTCTGAGTAGCACTCACAGAGTTCTAGAGTTCTTGCTAGGTTAGACCAGTAGTTCTGGGTAAATAAAGATTTTAATAGCGATTTTAAAGTTTCGGTGCTAACTTCACGCAGCACCAAAAATCTTAAAATCTATATATTTTTTAGAGTTCTGACTAGCACTCAAAGAGTTCTAGAGTTCTTGATAGGTTAGACCAATACTTCTGAGTAAATAAAGATTTTATACAGATTTTAAAGTTTCGATGGTAACCACGTAAAAACAAAAATCTTAAAATCTCTATATTTTTTTAGAGTTCTGACTAGCAATCAAAGAGTGTTAGAGTTAAATATTTTATAGCCTTTTTAAAGTTGAGGAGCTACCCTCACGCAACGCCAAAAATCTTAAAATCTCTATATTTTTTAGAGTTCTGACTAGGACTTAAAAAGTTCTAGAGTCCTTGATATGTTAGACCAATAGTTCTGAGTAAATAAAGATTTTATAGCGATTTTAAAGTTTCGGTGCTCACTTCACGCAGCACCAAATTCATAAAATCTCTATTTTTTTTAGAGTTCTGAGTAGCACTCACAGAGTTCTAGAGTTCTTGCTAGGTTAGACCAGTAGTTTGGGTAAATAAAGATTTTAATAGCGATTTTAAAGTTTGGGTGCTAGCTTCACGCAGCACCAAAAATCTTAAAATCTATATATTTTTTAGAGTTCTGACTAGCACTCAAAGAGTTCTAGAGTCCTTGATATGTTAGACCAATAGTTCTGAGTAAATAAAGATTTTAAAGCGATTTTAAAATTTCGGTGCTGACTTCACGCAACAAAAAATTCTTATAATCTCTATATTTTTTAGAGTTTTGAGTAGGACTCAAAAAGTTCTAGAGTTTTTGGTAGGTTAGACCAATAGTTCTGGGTAAATAAAGATTTTATAGCGATTTTAAAATTTCAGTTCTCACTTCACACAACACCAAAATTGTTAAAATCTCTATATTTTTTTAGAGTTCTGAGTAAGATTCAAAGAATTCTAGAGCTCTTGCTAGGTTAGACCAATAGTTCTGGGTAAATAAAGATTTTATAGCGATTTTTAAGTTTCGCTGCAAACTTCACGCAAAACCAAAAATCATAAAATCTCTATATTTTTTAGAGTTCTGAGTAGCACTGAAAGAGTTCTAAAGTTCCTGCAAGGTTAGACCAATAGTTCTTGATAAAAAAAGATTTTATATCGATTTTAATGTTTCGGTGCTATTTTCACGCAAGACCAAAAATCATAACATGTCTATATCTTTTAGAGTTCTCAGTAGCACTCAAAGAGTTCTAGAGTCTTGATAAATTAGACCAAAAGTTCTGGGTAAATAAAGGCTTTGGAATGATTTAAAATTTCGCTGCTACCTTTACGCGAAACCAAAAATCATAAAATGGCTATATTTTTAGATTTCTGAGTAGCACTCAAAGAGTTCTAGAGTTCCTGCTAGGTTAGACCAATAGTTCTGGGTAAATAAAGATTTTATAACGATTTTAAACTTTAGATGCTAACTTCACGCAACACCAAAAATGATAAAATGTCTATATTTTTTAGAGTCCTGAGTAGCACTCAAAGATTACTAGAACTCTTGCTAGGTTAGAGCAATAGTTCTGGATAAATAACTATTTTAGAATGATTTAAAGTTTCGGTGCTACCTTCACGCAAAACCAAAAATCATTAAGTATCTATATTTATTAGAGTTCTGACAAGCATTCAAAGAGTTCCAAAGTTCTTCACAGGTTAGACCAATATTTTTGGTAAATAAAGATTTTATTGCGATTTTAAAGTTTCGTTGCTCACTTCACGCAACAACAAATTCTTAAAATCTCTATAATTTTTTTAGAGTTCTGAGTACGACTGAAAGAGTTTTAGATTTCTTGATAAGTTAGACCAATAGTTCTGGCTAAATAAAGATTTTATAGCGATTTTAAAATCTAGGTGCTAACTTCACACAACACCAAAAATCTTAAAATCTCTATATTTTTTAGAGTTCTAACTAGAACTCGAAGAATTCTAGAGTCCTCGATATGTTAGACCAATAGTGCTGAGTAAATAAACATTTTATAGCGATTTTAAAGTTTCGATGCTAACCACATATAAACAAAAATCTTAAAATCTCTATATTTTTTTAGTGTTCTGAGTAGCACTCAAAGAGTTCTAAAGATCTTGATAGGTTAGACCAATAGTTCTGGATGAATAAAGATTTTATAGCAATTTTAAAGTTTCGGTACTCACTTCACGCACCACCAAATTCTTAAAATCTCTATATTTTTTAGAGTTGTGAGTAGCACTCACAGAGTTCTAGAGTTCTTGCTAGGTTAGACCAATAGTTCTGGGTAAATAAAGATTTTATAGCGATTTTAAAGTTTCGGTGCTAACTTCACGCAACACCAAAAATCTTAAAATCACTATATTTTTTAGAGTTCTGACTAGGACTTAAAAAGTTCTAGACTCCTTGATATGTTAGGCCAATAATTCTGAGTAAATAAAGATTTTATAGCGATTTTAAAGTTTCGGTGCTCACTTCACGCAGCACCAAATTCTTAAAATCTCTATATTTTTTTGAGTTCTGAGTAGCACTCACAGAGTTCTAGAGTTCTTGCTAGGTTAGACCAGTAGTTCTGGGTAAATAAAGAATTTAATAGCGATTTAAAGTTTCGGTGCTAACTTCACGCAAGACCAAAAATCTTAAAATCTATATTTTTTAGAATTCTGACTAGCACTCAAAGAGTTCTAGACTACTTGATAGGTTAGACCAATAGGTCTGGGTAAATAAAGATTTTATAGCGATTTTAAAGTTTCGCTGGTAACTTCAGGCAAAACCTAAAATCTTAAGATGTCTCTATTTTTTAAAGTTCTGAGCAGCACTCACAGAGTTCTAGAGTTCTTGATAGGTTAGACCAATAGTTTGGGTAAATAAAGATTTTGTACCGATTTTAAAATTTCGGTGCTATCTTCACGGAAAACCAAAAATCATAAATTGACTATATTATTTGGAGTTCTGTTCAGCACTAAAAGAGTTGTACAGTGCCTGATAGATTAGACCAACTGTTCTGGGTAAATAGAGATTTTATAGCGATTTTAAAGTTTCGGTGCTAACTTCACGTAAAACCAAAAATCTCAAAATCTCTACATTTTTTAGAGTTCTGAGTAACACTTAAAGAGTTCTAGAGTTCCTCCTAGGTTAGACCAATAGTTCGAGGAGAAAAAGATTTTATCGGAACTTTAAAGTTTCGCTGCTAACTTCAAATAAAACCAAAAATTTTAAAATTTTATATTTTTTAGAGTTTTGAGTAGCACTCAAAGAGTTCTAGATTTCTTGCTAGGTTAGACCAATAGTTCTTGGTAAATAAAGATTTTATAGAGATTTTAAAGTTTCGCTACAAATTTCACGCAAAACCAAAAATCTTAAAATCTCTATATTTTTTAGAGTTTTGAGTAGCACTAAAAAAAGTTCTAGAGTTCCAGCAAGGTTAAGCCAATAGTTCTCTTTAAATAAAGAATTTATATCGATTTTAATGTTTCGGTGCTACTTTCACGCAAAACCAAAAACCATAACATGTCTATATTTTTAGAGTTATGAGTAGGAGTCAAAAAGTTCTAGAGTTCTTGCTAGGTTAGATCAATAGTTCTGGGTAAATAAAAATTTTATAATGATTTAAAGTTTCGCTGGTACCTTCACGGAAAACCAAAAATCATAACATATCTATATTTTTAGCGTTCTCAGTAGCACTCAAAGAGATCTAGAGTTCTTCCTAGGTTAGACCAATAGTTCTGGGTAAATAAGACCATTATAATGATTTAAAGCTTCGCTGGTACCTTCACGCAAAACCAAAAATCATAAATTGTCTATATTTTTAGAGTTCTGAGTAGCAGTCAAAAGGTTGTAGAGTTCCTGCCAGGTTAGTCCAATAGTTCTGGGTAAACAAAGATTTTATAGCGATTTTAAACTTTATATGCTAACTGCACGCAACACCAAAAATGATAAAATGTCTATATTCTTTATAGTTCTGAGTAGCACTCAAAGAGTTCTAGAGTTCCTGCTAGGTTAGACCAATAGTTCTGGGTAAATAAAAATTTTGTAAAGATTTCAAAGTGTGGGTCCCAACTTCACGCAAAAACAAGAACCATAAAATGTCTATATTTTTTAAAGTTCTGAGTAGCACTCAAGGAGTTCTAGTGTTCCAGCTAAGTTAGACCAATAATTCTGGGTAAATAAAGATTTTATATTGATTTTAATATTTCGGTGCTACCTTCACGCAAAACAGAAAATCTTAAAATGGCTATATTTTCTTAGAGTTCTGAGTAGCACTCAAAGAGCTCTAAAGTTCTTCACAGGTTAGACGAATAGTTTTTTGTAAGTAAAGATTTTATAGCGATTTTAAAGTTTCGGTGCTAACTTCACGTAACACCAAAAATCTTAAAATATCTACACTTTTAGAGTTGTGAGTAGCACTAAAAGAGCTCTAGAGTTCTTGCTAGGTTAGACCAATAGTTCTGGGTAAATAAAGATTTTATAGCTATTTTAGAGTTGAGGAGCTACACTCACGCAAAAACAAAAATATTAAAATGTCTATATTTTTTAGAATTCTGAGTAGCACTCAAAGCGTTCTATAGTTCTTGCTAGATTAAACCAATAGCTCTGCGTAAATAAAGATTTTTTAATGATTTAAAGTTTCACTTCTACCTTCACGGAAAATCAAAAATCATAAAATGTCTCAATTTTTTAGAGTTCTGAGTAGCACTCAAAGAGTTCTTGAGTTCCTGCTAGGTTGGACCAATAGTTCTGGGTAAATAAAGATTTTATAGCGATTTTAATGTTTCGGTGCTACCTTCACGCAAAACCAAAAATCATAAAATGTCTATATTGTTTAGAGTTCTGAGTAGCACTCAAAGAGTTCTAGAGTTTTTAATACATTAGATCAATAGTTCTAGGTAAATAAAGATTTTAACACGACTTAAAAGTTACGCTGCTAACTTCACGTAAAACCAAAAATCTCAAAATCTCTATATTTTTCAGAGTTCTGAGTAACACACAAAGAGTTCTAAAGTTTTTCCTAGGTTAGGCGAATTGTTGTAGGAAAATAAAGATTTTATTGGGACTTTAAACTTTCGCTGCTAACTTCAAATAAAAAAAAATTTAAAATTCTATATTTTTTAGAGTTATCAGTAGTACTCAAAGAGTTCTTGAGTTCTTCTTAGGTTAGACCAATAGTTCTGAGTAAATAAAGATTTTATTGCCATTTTAAAGTTTAGGAGCTACCCTCACGCAAAAACAAAAATAATAAAATGTCTATATTTTTTGGAGTTCTGAGTAGCACTCAAAGAGTTCTAGAGTTCCTGCTAGGTTAGACCAATAGTTCTGGTTAAATAAAGATTTTATACCGATTTTAATGTTTCGCTGCTAACTTCAGGCAAAACCTAAAATCTTAAGATGTCTCTATTTTTTAGGGTTCTGAGTAGCACTCACAAAGTTCTAGAATTCTTGATAGGTTAGACTAATATTTCTGGATAAATACAGATTTTATAGCGATTTTAAAGTTTCGGTGCTCACTTCACGCAGCAATAAATTCTTAAAATCTCTATATTTTTGAGATTTCTGACTATCACTCAAAGAGTTCATGAGTCCTTGATAGGTTAGTCCAATAGTTCCGTGTAAATAAAGATTTTATAGCGATTTTAAAGTTTCGATGCTAACCACGTAAAAACAAAAATCTTAATATATCTATATTTTTTAGAGTTCTGAGTAGCACTCAAAGAGTTCTAGAGTTCTTGATAGGTTAGACCAATAGTTCTGGATAAATACACATTTCATAGCGATTTTAAAGTTTCGGTGCTCACTTCACGCAGCACCAAATTCTTAAAATCTCTTTATTTTTTTGAGTTCTGAGTAGCACTCAAAGTTCTAAAGTTCTTGCTAGGTTAAACCAATAGTTCTGGGTAAATAAAGATTTTATTAGCGATTTTAAAGTTTCGGTGCTAACTTCACGACGCACCAAAAATTTTAAAATCTATATATTTTTTAGAGTTCTGACTAGCACTCAAAGAGTTCTAGAGTTCTTCATAGGTTAGACCAATAGTTCTGAGCAAATAAAGATTTTATAGCGATTTTAAAGTTTCGATGGTGACCACGTAAAAACAAAAATCTTAAAATCTCTATATTTTTTTTAGAGTTTTGACTAGCAATCAAAGAGTGTTAGCGTTAAAGATTTTATAGCCATTTAAAGTTGAGGAGCTACCCTCACGCAAAAACAAAAAAAATAAAATGTCTATATTTTTTGGAGTTCTGAGTAGCACTTAAAAAAGTTTTAGAGTTCCTGCTAGGTTAGACCAATAGTTCTGGGTAAATAAAGATTTTATAGCGATTTGAAAGTTTCGGTGCTAACTTCACGCAAACTCAAAAATCATAAAATGTCTATATTTTTTAGAGTTCTGAGCAGCACTCAAAAAGTTGTACAGTGCCCGATAGATTAGACCAACAGTTCTGGGTAAATAGAGATTTTATAGCGATTTTAAAGTTTTTTTGCTAACTTCACGTAAAATCAAAAATCTCAAAATCTCTATATTTTTTAGAGTTCTGAGTAACACTCAAAGAGTTCTAGAGTTGTTCCTAGGTTAGACGAATAGTTCTAGGAAAATAAAGATTTTATTGGGACTTTAAAGTTTCGCTTCTAACTTCAAATAAAACCAAAAGTTTTAAAATTCTATATTTTTTAGAGTTCTGAGTAGCACTCAAAAAGTTCTAGAGTTCTTGCTAGGTTAGACCAATAGGTCTGGGTAAATAAAGATTTTAAAGCGATTTTAAAGTTTCGCTGGTAACTTCAGGCAAAACCTAAAATCTTAAGATGTCTCTATTTTTTAGAGTTCTGAGTAGCACTCACAGAGTTCTAGAGTTCTTGATAGGTTAGACCAATAATTTGGGTAAATAAAGATTTTGTACCGATTTTAAAATTTCGTTGCTATCTTCACGCAAAACGAAAAATCATAAATTGACTTTATTATTTGGAGTTCTGTTCAGCACTAAAAGAGTTGTACAGTGCCTGATAGATTAGACCAACTGTTCTGGGTAAATAGAGATTTTATAGCGATTTTAAAGTTTCGGTGCTAACTTCACGTAAAACCAAAAATCTCAAAATCTCTACATTTTTTAGTGTTCTGAGTAACACTTAAAGAGTTCTAGAGTTCCTCCTAGGTTAGACCAATAGTTCGAGGAAAAAAAAGATTTTATCGGAACTTTAAAGTTTCGCTGCTAACTTCAAATAAAACCAAAAATTTTAAAATTTTATATTTTTTAGAGTTTTGAGTAGCAATCAAAGAGTTCTAGATTTCTTGCTAGGTTAGACCAATAGTTCTTGGTAAATAAACATTTTATAGAGATTTTAAAGTTTCGCTACAAATTTCACGCAAAACCAAAAATCTTAAAATCTCTATATTTTTTAGAGTTTTCAGTAGCACTAAAAAAAGTTCTAGAGTTCCAGCAAGGTTAAACCAATAATTCTCTTTAAATAAAGAATTTATATCGATTTTAATGTTTCGGTGCTACTTTCACGCAAAACCAAAAACCATAACATGTCTATATTTTTAGAGTTCTGAGTAGGAGTCAAAAAGTTCTAGAGTTCTTGCTAGGTTAGATCAATAGTTCTGGGTAAATAAAAATTTTATAATGATTTAAAGTTTCGCTGGTACCTTCACGGAAAACCAAAAATCATAACATATCTATATTTTTAGCGTTCTCAGTAGCACTCAAAGAGATCTAGAGTTCTTCCTAGGTTAGACCAATAGTTCTGGGTAAATAAGACCATTATAATGATTTAAAGCTTCGCTGGTACCTTCACGCAAAACCAAAAATCATAAAATGTCTATATTTTTAGAGTTCTGAGTAGCAGTCAAAAGGTTGTAGAGTTCCTGCCAGGTTAGTCCAATAGTTCTGGGTAAACAAAGATTTTATAGCGATTTTAAACTTTATATGCTAACTGCACGCAACACCAAAAATGATAAAATGTCTATATTCTTTATAGTTCTGAGTAGCACTCAAAGAGTTCTAGAGTTCCTGCTAGGTTAGACCAATAGTTCTGGGTAAATAAAAATTTTGTAAAGATTTCAAAGTGTGGGTCCCAACTTCACGCAAAAACAAGAACCATAAAATGTCTATATTTTTTAGAGTTCTGAGTAGCACTCAAAGAGTTCTAGTGTTCCAGCTAAGTTAGACCAATAATTCTGGGTAAATAAAGATTTTATATTGATTTTAATATTTCGGTGCTACCTTCACGCAAAACAGAAAATCTTAAAATGGCTATATTTTCTTAGAGTTCTGAGTAGCACTCAAAGAGCTCTAAAGTTCTTCACAGGTTAGACGAATAGTTTTTTGTAAATAAAGATTTTATAGCGATTTTAAAGTTTCGGTGCTAACTTCACGTAACACCAAAAATCTTAAAATATCTACACTTTTTAGAGTTGTGAGTAGCACTAAAAGAGCTCTAGAGTTCTTGCTAGGTTAGACCAATAGTTCTGGGTAAATAAAGATTTTATAGCTATTTTAAAGTTGAGGAGCTACACTCACGCAAAAACAAAAATATTAAAATGTCTATATTTTTTAGAATTCTGAGTAGCACTCAAAGCGTTCTATAGTTCTTGCTAGATTAAACCAATAGCTCTGCGTAAATAAAGATTTTTTAATGATTTAAAGTTTCGCTTCTACCTTCACGGAAAATCAAAAATCATAAAATGTCTCAATTTTTTAGAGTTCTGAGTAGCACTCAAAGAGTTCTTGAGTTCCTGCTAGGTTAGACCAATAGTTCTGGGTAAATAAAGATTTTATAGCGATTTTAATGTTTCGGTGCTACCTTCACGCAAAACCAAAAATCATAAAATGTCTATATTGTTTAGAGTTCTGAGTAGCACTCAAAGAGTTCTAGAGTTTTTAATACATTAGACCAATAGTTCTAGGTAAATAAAGATTTTAACACGACTTAAAAGTTACGCTGCTAACTTCACGTAAAACCAAAAATCTCAAAATCTCTATATTTTTCAGAGTTCTGAGTAACACACAAAGAGTTCTAAAGTTTTTCCTAGGTTAGGCGAATTGTTGTAGGAAAATAAAGATTTTATTGGGACTTTAAATTTTCGCTGCTAACTTCAAATAAAAAAAATTTAAAATTCTATATTTTTTAGAGTTCTCAGTAGTACTCAAAGAGTTCTTGAGTTCTTTTTAGGTTAGACCAATAGTTCTGAGTAAATAAAGATTTTATTGCCATTTTAAAGTTTAGGAGCTACCCTCACGCAAAAACAAAAATAATAAAATGTCTATATTTTTTGGAGTTCTGAGTAGCACTCAAAGAGTTCTAGAGTTCCTGCTAGGTTAGACCAATAGTTCTGGTTAAATAAAGATTTTATACCGATTTTAATGTTGAGGAGCTACACTCACGCAAAAACAAAAATATTAAAATGTCTATATTTTTTAGAATTCTGAGTAGCACTAAAAGAGCTCTAGAGTTCTTGCTAGGTTAGACCAATAGTTCTGGGTAAATAGAGATTTTATAGCGATTTTAAAGTTTCGGTGCTAACTTCACGTAAAACCAAAAATCTCAAAATCTCTACATTTTTTAGAGTTCTGAGTAACACTTAAAGAGTTCTAGAGTTCCTCCTAGGTTAGACCAATATTTCGAGGAAAAAAAAGATTTTATCGGAACTTTAAAGTTTCGCTGCTAACTTCAAATAAAACCAAAAATTTTAAAATTTTATATTTTTTAGAGTTTTGAGTAGCAATCAAAGAGTTCTAGATTTCTTGCTAGGTTAGACCAATAGTTCTTGGTAAATAAAGATTTTATAGAGATTTTAAAGTTTCGCTACAAATTTCACGCAAAACCAAAAATCTTAAAATCTCTATATTTTTTAGAGTTTTGAGTAGCACTAAAAAAAGTTCTAGAGTTCCAGCAAGGTTAAGCCAATAGTTCTCTTTAAATAAAGAATTTATATCGATTTTAATGTTTCGGTGCTACTTTCACGCAAAACCAAAAACCATAAAATGTCTATATTTTTAGAGTTCTGAGTAGGAGTCAAAAAGTTCTAGAGTTCTTGCTAGGTTAGATCAATAGTTCTGGGTAAATAAAAATTTTATAATGATTTAAAGTTTCGCTGGTACCTTCACGGAAAACCAAAAATCATAACATATCTATATTTTTAGCGTTCTCAGTAGCACTCAAAGAGATCTAGAGTTCTTCCTAGGTTAGACCAATAGTTCTGGGTAAATAAGACCATTATAATGATTTAAAGCTTTGCTGGTACCTTCACGCAAAACCAAAAATCATAAAATGTCTATATTTTTAGAGTTCTGAGTAGCAGTCAAAAGGTTGTAGAGTTCCTGCCAGGTTAGTCCAATAGTTCTGGGTAAACA
The DNA here is from genome assembly GCF_964235325.1 of Thermobia domestica. Lineage (NCBI taxonomy): Eukaryota > Metazoa > Arthropoda > Insecta > Zygentoma > Lepismatidae > Thermobia > Thermobia domestica. Next base: position 208,910,716 of record NC_137457.1, on the reverse strand, counting down.
AAGATTTTATAGCGATTTTAAACTTTATATGCTAACTGCACGCAACACCAAAAATGATAAAATGTCTATATTCTTTATAGTTCTGAGTAGCACTCAAAGAGTTCTAGAGTTCCTGCTAGGTTAGACCAATAGTTCTGGGTAAATAAAAATTTTGTAAAGATTTCAAAGTGTGGGTCCCAACTTCACGCAAAAACAAGAACCATAAAATGTCTATATTTTTTAGAGTTCTGAGTAGCACTCAAAGAGTTCTAGTGTTCCAGCTAAGTTAGACCAATAATTCTGGGTAAATAAAGATTTTATATTGATTTTAATATTTCGGTGCTACCTTCACGCAAAACAGAAAATCTTAAAATGGCTATATTTTCTTAGAGTTCTGAGTAGCACTCAAAGAGCTCTAAAGTTCTTCACAGGTTAGACGAATAGTTTTTTGTAAATAAAGATTTTATAGCGATTTTAAAGTTTCGGTGCTAACTTCACGTAACACCAAAAATCTTAAAATATCTACACTTTTTAGAGTTGTGAGTAGCACTAAAAGAGCTCTAGAGTTCTTGCTAGGTTAGACCAATAGTTCCTGGTAAATAAAGATTTTATAGCTATTTTAAAGTTGAGGAGCTACACTCACGCAAAAACAAAAATATTAAAATGTCTATATTTTTTAGAATTCTGAGTAGCACTCAAAGCGTTCTATAGTTCTTGCTAGATTAAACCAATAGCTCTGCGTAAATAAAGATTTTTTAATGATTTAAAGTTTCGCTTCTACCTTCACGGAAAATCAAAAATCATAAAATGTCTCAATTTTTTAGAGTTCTGAGTAGCACTCAAAGAGTTCTTGAGTTCCTGCTAGGTTAGACCAATAGTTCTGGGTAAATAAAGATTTTATAGCGATTTTAATGTTTCGGTGCTACCTTCACGCAAAACCAAAAATCATAAAATGTCTATATTGTTTAGAGTTCTGAGTAGCACTCAAAGGGTTCTAGGGTTTTTAATACATTAGACCAATAGTTCTAGGTAAATAAAGATTTTAACACGACTTAAAAGTTACGCTGCTAACTTCACGTAAAACCAAAAATCTCAAAATCTCTATATTTTTCAGAGTTCTGAGTAACACACAAAGAGTTCTAAAGTTTTTCCTAGGTTAGGCGAATTGTTGTAGGAAAATAAAGATTTTATTGGGACTTTAAACTTTCGCTCCTAACTTCAAATAAAAAAAATTTAAAATTCTATATTTTTTAGAGTTCTCACTAGTACTCAAAGAGTTCTTGAGTTCTTCTTAGGTTAGACCAATAGTTCTGAGTAAATAAAGATTTTATTGCCATTTTAAAGTTTAGGAGCTACCCTCACGCAAAAACAAAAATAATAAAATGTCTATATTTTTTGGAGTTCTGAGTAGCACTCAAAGAGTTCTAGAGTTCCTGCTAGGTTAGACCAATAGTTCTGGTTAAATAAAGATTTTATACCGATTTTAATGTTTCGCTGCTAACTTCAGGCAAAACCTAAAATCTTAAGATGTCTCTATTTTTTAGGGTTCTGAGTAGCACTCAAAGCGTTCTATAGTTCTTGCTAGATTAAACCAATAGCTCTGCGTAAATAAAGATTTTTTAATGATTTAAAGTTTCGCTTCTACCTTCACGGAAAATCAAAAATCATAAAATGTCTCAATTTTTTAGAGTTCTGAGTAGCACTCAAAGAGTTCATGAGTCCTTGATAGGTTAGTCCAATAGTTCCGTGTAAATAAAGATTTTATAGCGATTTTAAAGTCTCGATGCTAACCACGTAAAAACAAAAATCTTAATATATCTATATTTTTTAGAGTTCTGAGTAGCACTCAAAGAGTTCTAGAGTTCTTGATAGGTTAGACCAATAGTTCTGGATAAATACAGATTTCATAGCGATTTTAAAGTTTCGGTGCTCACTTCACGCAGCACCAAATTCTTAAAATCTCTTTATTTTTTAGAGTTCTGAGTAACACTCAAAGAGTTCTAGAGTTGTTCCTAGGTTAGACGAATAGTTCTAGGAAAATAAAGATTTTATTGGGACTTTAAAGTTTCGCTTCTAACTTCAAATAAAACCAAAAGTTTTAAAATTCTATATTTTTTAGAGTTCTGAGTAGCACTCAAAAAGTTCTAGAGTTCTTGCTAGGTTAGACCAACAGGTCTGGGTAAATAAAGATTTTAAAGCGATTTTAAAGTTTCGCTGGTAACTTCAGGCAAAACCTAAAATCTTAAAATGTCTCTATTTTTTAGAGTTCTGAGTAGCACTCACAGAGTTCTAGAGTTCTTGATAGGTTAGACCAATAGTTTGGGTAAATAAAGATTTTGTACCGATTTTAAAATTTCGGTGCCATCTTCACGCAAAACGAAAAATCATAAATTGACTTTACTATTTGGAGTTCTGTTCAGCACTAAAAGAGTTGTACAGTGCCTGATAGATTAGACCAACTGTTCTGGGTAAATAGAGATTTTATAGCGATTTTAAAGTTTCGGTGCTAACTTCACGTAAAACCAAAAATCTCAAAATCTCAACATTTTTTAGTGTTCTGTGTAACACTTAAAGAGTTCTAGAGTTCCTCCTAGGTTAGACCAATAGTTCGAGGAAAAAAAAGATTTTATCGGAACTTTAAAGTTTCGCTGCTAACTTCAAATAAAACCAAAAATTTTAAAATTTTATATTTTTTAGAGTTTTGAGTAGCAATCAAAGAGTTCTAGATTTCTTGCTAGGTTAGACTAATAGTTCTTGGTAAATAAAGATTTTATAGAGATTTTAAAGTTTCGCTACAAATTTCACGCAAAACCAAAAATCTTAAAATCTCTATATTTTTTAGAGTTTTGAGTAGCACTAAAAAAAGTTCTAGAGTTCCAGCAAGGTTAAGCCAATAGTTCTCTTTAAATAAAGAATTTATATCGATTTTAATGTTTCGGTGCTACTTTCACGCAAAACCAAAAACCATAACATGTCTATATTTTTAGAGTTCTGAGTAGGAGTCAAAAAGTTCTAGAGTTCTTGCTAGGTTAGATCAATAGTTCTGGGTAAATAAAAATTTTATAATGATTTAAAGTTTCGCTGGTACCTTCACGGAAAACCAAAAATCATAACATATCTATATTTTTAGCGTTCTCAGTAGCACTCAAAGAGATCTAGAGTTCTTCCTAGGTTAGACCAATAGTTCTGGGTAAATAAGACCATTATAATGATTTAAAGCTTCGCTGGTACCTTCACGCAAAACCAAAAATCATAAAATGTCTATATTTTTAGAGTTCTGAGTAGCAGTCAAAAGGTTGTAGAGTTCCTGCCAGGTTAGTCCAATAGTTCTGGGTAAACAAAGATTTTATAGCGATTTTAAACTTTATATGCTAACTGCACGCAACACCAAAACTGATAAAATGTCTATATTCTTTATAGTTCTGAGTAGCACTCAAAGAGTTCTAGAGTTCCTGCTAGGTTAGACCAATAGTTCTGGGTAAATAAAAATTTTGTAAAGATTTCAAAGTGTGGGTCCCAACTTCACGCAAAAACAAGAACCATAAAATGTCTATATTTTTTAGAGTTCTGAGTAGCACTCAAAGAGTTCTAGTGTTCCAGCTAAGTTAGACCAATAATTCTGGGTAAATAAAGATTTTATATTGATTTTAATATTTCGGTGCTACCTTCACGCAAAACAGAAAATCTTAAAATGGCTATATTTTCTTAGAGTTCTGAGTAGCACTCAAAGAGCTCTAAAGTTCTTCACAGGTTAGACGAATAGTTTTTTGTAAATAAAGATTTTATAGCGATTTTAAGTTTCGGTGCTAACTTCACGTAACACCAAAAATCTTAAAATATCTACACTTTTTAGAGTTGTGAGTAGCACTAAAAGAGCTCTAGAGTTCTTGCTAGGTTAGACCAATAGTTCTGGGTAAATAAAGATTTTATAGCTATTTTAAAGTTGAGGAGCTACACTCACGCAAAAACAAAAATATTAAAATGTCTATATTTTTTAGAATTCTGAGTAGCACTCAAAGCGTTCTATAGTTCTTGCTAGATTAAACCAATAGCTCTGCGTAAATAAAGATTTTTTAATGATTTAAAGTTTCGCTTCTACCTTCACGGAAAATCAAAAATCATAAAATGTCTCAATTTTTTAGAGTTCTGAGTAGCACTCAAAGAGTTCTTGAGTTCCTGCTAGGTTAGACCAATAGTTCTGGGTAAATAAAGATTTTATAGCGATTTTAATGTTTCGGTGCTACCTTCACGCAAAACCAAAAATCATAAAATGTCTATATTGTTTAGAGTTCTGAGTAGCACTCAAAGAGTTCTAGAGTTTTTAATACATTAGACCAATAGTTCTAGGTAAATAAAGATTTTAACACGACTTAAAAGTTACGCTGCTAACTTCACGTAAAACCAAAAATCTCAAAATCTCTATATTTTTCAGAGTTCTGAGTAACACACAAAGAGTTCTAAAGTTTTTCCTAGGTTAGGCGAATTGTTGTAGGAAAATAAAGATTTTATTGGGACTTTAAATTTTCGCTGCTAACTTCAAATAAAAAAAAAATTTAAAATTCTATATTTTTTAGAGTTCTCAGTAGTACTCAAAGAGTTCTTGAGTTCTTCTTAGGTTAGACCAATAGTTCTGATTAAATAAAGATTTTATTGCCATTTTAAAGTTTAGGAGCTACCCTCACGCAAAAACAAAAATAATAAAATGTCTATATTTTTTGGAGTTCTGAGTAGCACTCAAAGAGTTCTAGAGTTCCTGCTAGGTTAGACCAATAGTTCTGGTTAAATAAAGATTTTATACCGATTTTAATGTTGAGGAGCTACACTCACGCAAAAACAAAAATATTAAAATGTCTATATTTTTTAGAATTCTGAGTAGCACTAAAAGAGCTCTAGAGTTCTTGCTAGGTTAGACCAATAGTTCTGGGTAAATAAAGATTTTATAGCTATTTTAAAGTTGAGGAGCTACACTCACGCAAAAACAAAAATATTAAAATGTCTATATTTTTTAGAATTCTGAGTAGCACTCAAAGCGATCTATAGTTCTTGCTAGATTAAACCAATAGCTCTGCGTAAATAAAGATTTTTTAATGATTTAAAGTTTCGCTTCTACCTTCACGGAAAATCAAAAATCATAAAATGTCTCAATTTTTTAGAGTTCTGAGTAGCACTCAAAGAGTTCTTGAGTTCCTGCTAGGTTAGACCAATAGTTCTGGGTAAATAAAGATTTTATAGCGATTTTAATGTTTCGGTGCTACCTTCACGCAAAACCAAAAATCATAAAATGTCTATATTGTTTAGAGTTCTGAGTAGCACTCAAAGAGTTCTAGAGTTTTTAATACATTAGACCAATAGTTCTAGGTAAATAAAGATTTTAACACGACTTAAAAGTTACGCTGCTAACTTCACGTAAAACCAAAAATCTCAAAATCTCTATATTTTTCAGAGTTCTGAGTAGCACTCACAGAGTTCTAGAGTTCTTGCTAGGTTAGACCAGTAGTTCTGGGTAAATAAAGAATTTAATAGCGATTTAAAGTTTCGGTGCTAACTTCACGCAAGACCAAAAATCTTGAAATCTATATTTTTTAGAATTCTGACTAGCACTCAAAGAGTTCTAGACTACTTGATAGGTTAGACCAATAGGTCTGGGTAAATAAAGATTTTATAGCGATTTTAAAGTTTCGCTGGTAACTTCAGGCAAAACCTAAAATCTTAAGATGTCTATTTTTTAGAGTTCTGAGTAGCACTCACAGAGTTCTAGAGTTCTTGATAGGTTAGACCAATAGTTTGGGTAAATAAAGATTTTGTACCGATTTTAAAATTTCGGTGCTATCTTCACGCAAAACCAAAAATCATAAATTGACTATATTATTTTTAGTTCTGTTCAGCACTAAAAGAGTTGTACAGTGCCTGATAGATTAGACCAACTGTTCTGGGTAAATAGAGATTTTATAGCGATTTTAAAGTTTCGGTGCTAACTTCACGTAAAACCAAAAATCTCAAAATCTCTACATTTTTTAGAGTTCTGAGTAACACTTAAAGAGTTCTAGAGTTCCTCCTAGGTTAGACTAATATTTCGAGGAAAAAAAAGATTTTATCGGAACTTTAAAGTTTCGCTGCTAACTTCAAATAAAACCAAAAATTTTAAAATTTTATATTTTTTAGAGTTTTGAGTAGCAATCAAAGAGTTCTAGATTTCTTGCTAGGTTAGACCAATAGTTCTTGGTAAATAAAGATTTTATAGAGATTTTAAAGTTTCGCTACAAATTTCACGCAAAACCAAAAATCTTAAAATCTCTATATTTTTTAGAGTTTTGAGTAGCACTAAAAAAAGTTCTAGAGTTCCAGCAAGGTTAAGCCAATAGTTCTCTTTAAATAAAGAATTTATATCGATTTTAATGTTTCGGTGCTACTTTCACGCAAAACCAAAAACCATAACATGTCTATATTTTTAGAGTTCTGAGTAGGAGTCAAAAAGTTCTAGAGTTCTTGCTAGGTTAGATCAATAGTTCTGGGTAAATAAAAATTTTATAATGATTTAAAGTTTCGCTGGTACCTTCACGGAAAACCAAAAATCATAACATATCTATATTTTTAGCGTTCTCAGTAGCACTCAAAGAGATCTAGAGTTCTTCCTAGGTTAGACCAATAGTTCTGGGTAAATAAGACCATTATAATGATTTAAAGCTTCGCTGGTACCTTCACGCAAAACCAAAAATCATAAAATGTCTATATTTTTAGAGTTCTGAGTAGCAGTCAAAAGGTTGTAGAGTTCCTGCCAGGTTAGTCCAATAGTTCTGGGTAAACAAAGATTTTATAGCGATTTTAAACTTTATATGCTAACTGCACGCAACACCAAAAATGATAAAATGTCTATATTCTTTATAGTTCTGAGTAGCACTCAAAGAGTTCTAGAGTTCCTGCTAGGTTAGACCAATAGTTCTGGGTAAATAAAAATTTTGTAAAGATTTCAAAGTGTGGGTCCCAACTTCACGCAAAAACAAGAACCATAAAATGTCTATATTTTTTAGAGTTCTGAGTAGCACTCAAAGAGTTCTAGTGTTCCAGCTAAGTTAGACCAATAATTCTGGGTAAATAAAGATTTTATATTGGTTTTAATATTTCGGTGCTACCTTCACGCAAAACAGAAAATCTTAAAATGGCTATATTTTCTTAGAGTTCTGAGTAGCACTCAAAGAGCTCTAAAGTTCTTCACAGGTTAGACGAATAGTTTTTTGTAAATAAAGATTTTATAGCGATTTTAAAGTTTCGGTGCTAACTTCACGTAACACCAAAAATCTTAAAATATCTACACTTTTTAGAGTTGTGAGTAGCACTAAAAGAGCTCTAGAGTTCTTGCTAGGTTAGACCAATAGTTCCTGGTAAATAAAGATTTTATAGCTATTTTAAAGTTGAGGAGCTACACTCACGCAAAAACAAAAATATTAAAATGTCTATATTTTTTAGAATTCTGAGTAGCACTCAAAGCGTTCTATAGTTCTTGCTAGATTAAACCAATAGCTCTGCGTAAATAAAGATTTTTTAATGATTTAAAGTTTCGCTTCTACCTTCACGGAAAATCAAAAATCATAAAATGTCTCAATTTTTTAGAGTTCTGAGTAGCACTCAAAGAGTTCTTGAGTTCCTGCTAGGTTAGACCAATAGTTCTGGGTAAATAAAGATTTTATAGCGATTTTAATGTTTCGGTGCTACCTTCACGCAAAACCAAAAATCATAAAATGTCTATATTGTTTAGAGTTCTGAGTAGCACTCAAAGGGTTCTAGGGTTTTTAATACATTAGACCAATAGTTCTAGGTAAATAAAGATTTTAACACGACTTAAAAGTTACGCTGCTAACTTCACGTAAAACCAAAAATCTCAAAATCTCTATATTTTTCAGAGTTCTGAGTAACACACAAAGAGTTCTAAAGTTTTTCCTAGGTTAGGCGAATTGTTGTAGGAAAATAATGATTTTATTGGGACTTTAAACTTTCGCTGCTAACTTCAAATAAAAAAAAAAATTTAAAATTCTATATTTTTTAGAGTTCTCACTAGTACTCAAAGAGTTCTTGAGTTCTTCTTAGGTTAGACCAATAGTTCTGAGTAAATAAAGATTTTATTGCCATTTTAAAGTTTAGGAGCTACCCTCACGCAAAAACAAAAATAATAAAATGTCTATATTTTTTGGAGTTCTGAGTAGCACTCAAAGAGTTCTAGAGTTCCTGCTAGGTTAGACCAATAGTTCTGGTTAAATAAAGATTTTATACCGATTTTAATGTTTCGCTGCTAACTTCAGGCAAAACCTAAAATCTTAAGATGTCTCTATTTTTTAGGGTTCTGAGTAGCACTCACAAAGTTCTAGAATTCTTGATAGGTTAGACTAATATTTCTGGATAAATACAGATTTTATAGCGATTTTAAAGTTTCGGTGCTCACTTCACGCAGCAATAAATTCTTAAAATCTCTATATTTTTGAGATTTCTGACTATCACTCAAAGAGTTCATGAGTCCTTGATAGGTTAGTCCAATAGTTCCGTGTAAATAAAGATTTTATAGCGATTTTAAAGTTTCGATGCTAACCACGTAAAAACAAAAATCTTAATATATCTATATTTTTTAGAGTTCTGAGTAGCACTCAAAGAGTTCTAGAGTTCTTGATAGGTTAGACCAATAGTTCTGGATAAATACAGATTTCATAGCGATTTTAAAGTTTCGGTGCTCACTTCACGCAGCACCAAATTCTTAAAATCTCTTTATTTTTTTGAGTTCTGAGTAGCACTCAAAGTTCTAAAGTTCTTGCTAGGTTAAAAAAATAGTTCTGGGTAAATAAAGATTTTATTAGCGATTTTAAAGTTTCGGTGCTAACTTCACGACGCACCAAAAATCTTAAAATCTATATATTTTTTAGAGTTCTGACTAGCACTCAAAGAGTTCTAGAGTTCTTCATAGGTTAGACCAATAGTTCTGAGCAAATAAAGATTTTATAGCGATTTTAAAGTTTCGATGGTGACCACGTAAAAACAAAAATCTTAAAATCTCTATATTTTTTTAGAGTTTTGACTAGCAATCAAAGAGTGTTAGCGTTAAAGATTTTATAGCCATTTAAAGTTGAGGAGCTACCCTCACGCAAAAACAAAAATAATAAAATGTCTATATTTTTTGGAGTTCTGAGTAGCACTTAAAAAAGTTTTAGAGTTCCTGCTAGGTTAGACCAATAGTTCTGGGTAAATAAAGATTTTATAGCGATTTGAAAGTTTCGGTGCTAACTTCACGCAAACTCAAAAATCATAAAATGTCTATATTTTTTAGAGTTCTGAGCAGCACTCAAAAAGTTGTACAGTGCCCGATAGATTAGATCAACAGTTCTGGGTAAATAGAGATTTTATAGCGATTTTAAAGTTTTTTTGCTAACTTCACGTAAAATCAAAAATCTCAAAATCTCTATATTTTTTAGAGTTCTGAGTAACACTCAAAGAGTTCTAGAGTTGTTCCTAGGTTAGACGAATAGTTCTAGGAAAATAAAGATTTTATTGGGATTTTAAAGTTTCGCTTCTAACTTCAAATAAAACCAAAAGTTTTAAAATTCTATATTTTTTAGAGTTCTGAGTAGCACTCAAAAAGTTCTAGAGTTCTTGCCAGGTTAGACGAATAGGTCTGGGTAAATAAAGATTTTATAGCGATTTTAAAGTTTCGCTGGTAACTTCAGGCAAAACCTAAAATCTTAAGATGTCTCTATTTTTTAGAGTTCTGAGTAGCACTCACAGAGTTCTAGAGTTCTTGATAGGTTAAACCAATAGTTTGGGTAAATAAAGATTTTGTACCGATTTTAAAATTTCGGTGCTATCTTCACGCAAAACGAAAAATCATAAATTGACTTTATTATTTGGAGTTCTGTTCAGCACTAAAAGAGTTGTACAGTGCCTGATAGATTAGACCAACTGTTCTGGGTAAATAGAGATTTTATAGCGATTTTAAAGTTTCGGTGCTAACTTCACGTAAAACCAAAAATCTCAAAATCTCTACATTTTTTAGAGTTCTGAGTAACACTTAAAGAGTTCTAGAGTTCCTCCTAGGTTAGACCAATAGTTCGAGGAAAAAAAAGATTTTATCGGAACTTTAAAGTTTCGCTGCTAACTTCAAATAAAACCAAAAATTTTAAAATTTTATATTTTTTAGAGTTTTGAGTAGCAATCAAAGAGTTCTAGATTTCTTGCTAGGTTAGACCAATAGTTCTTGGTAAATAAAGATTTTATAGAGATTTTAAAGTTTCGCTACAAATTTCACGCAAAACCAAAAATCTTAAAATCTCTATATTTTTTAGAGTTTTCAGTAGCACTAAAAAAAGTTCTAGAGTTCCAGCAAGGTTAAGCCAATAATTCTCTTTAAATAAAGAATTTATATCGATTTTAATGTTTCGGTGCTACTTTCACGCAAAAAAAAAAAACAATAACATGTCTATATTTTTAGAGTTCTGAGTAGGAGTCAAAAAGTTCTAGAGTTCTTGCTAGGTTAGATCAATACTTCTGGGTAAATAAAAATTTTATAATGATTTAAAGTTTCGCTGGTACCTTCACGGAAAACCAAAAATCATAACATATCTATATTTTTAGCGTTCTCAGTAGCACTCAAAGAGATCTAGAGTTCTTCCTAGGTTAGACCAATAGTTCTGGGTAAATAAGACCATTATAATGATTTAAAGCTTCGCTGGTACCTTCACGCAAAACCAAAAATCATAAAATGTCTATATTTTTAGAGTTCTGAGTAGCAGTCAAAAGGTTGTAGAGTTCCTGCCAGGTTAGTCCAATAGTTCTGGGTAAACAAAAATTTTATAGCGATTTTAAACTTTATATGCTAACTGCACGCAACACCAAAAATGATAAAATGTCTATATTCTTTATAGTTCTGAGTAGCACTCAAAGAGTTCTAGAGTTCCTGCTAGGTTAGACCAATAGTTCTGGGTAAATAAAAATTTTGTAAAGATTTCAAAGTGTGGGTCCCAACTTCACGCAAAAACAAGAACCATAAAATGTCTATATTTTTTAGAGTTCTGAGTAGCACTCAAAGAGTTCTAGTGTTCCAGCTAAGTTAGACCAATAATTCTGGGTAAATAAAGATTTTATATTGATTTTAATATTTCGGTGCTACCTTCACGCAAAACAGAAAATCTTAAAATGGCTATATTTTCTTAGAGTTCTGAGTAGCACTCAAAGAGCTCTAAAGTTCTTCACAGGTTAGACGAATAGTTTTTTGTAAATAAAGATTTTATAGCGATTTTAAAGTTTCGGTGCTAACTTCACGTAACACCAAAAATCTTAAAATATCTACACTTTTTAGAGTTGTGAGTAGCACTAAAAGAGCTCTAGAGTTCTTGCTAGGTTAGACCAATAGTTCTGGGTAAATAAAGATTTTATAGCTATTTTAAAGTTGAGGAGCTACACTCACGCAAAAACAAAAATATTAAAATGTCTATATTTTTTAGAATTCTGAGTAGCACTCAAAGCGTTCTATAGTACTTGCAGGATTAAACCAATAGCTCTGCGTAAATAAAGATTTTTTAATGATTTAAAGTTTCGCTTCTACCTTCACGGAAAATCAAAAATCATAAAATGTCTCAATTTTTTAGAGTTCTGAGTAGCACTCAGAGAGTTCTTGAGTTCCTGCTAGGTTAGACCAATAGTTCTGGGTAAATAAAGATTTTATAGCGATTTTAATGTTTCGGTGCTACCTTCACGCAAAACCAAAAATCATAAAATGTCTATATTGTTTAGAGTTCTGAGTAGCACTCAAAGAGTTCTAGAGTTTTTAATACATTAGACCAATAATTCTAGGTAAATAAAGATTTTAACACGACTTAAAAGGTACGCTGCTAACTTCACGTAAAACCAAAAATCTCAAAATCTCTATATTTTTCAGAGTTCTGAGTAACACACAAAGAGTTCTAAAGTTTTTCCTAGGTTAGGCGAATTGTTGTAGGAAAATAATGATTTTATTGGGACTTTAAACTTTCGCTGCTAACTTCAAATAAAAAAAAATTAAAATTCTATATTTTTTAGAGTTCTCACTAGTACTCAAAGAGTTCTTGAGTTCTTCTTAGGTTAGACCAATAGTTCTGAGTAAATAAAGATTTTATTGCCATTTTAAAGTTTAGGAGCTACCCTCACGCAAAACAAAAATAATAAAATGTCTATATTTTTTGGAGTTCTGAGTAGCACTCAAAGAGTTCTAGAGTTCCTGCTAGGTTAGACCAATAGTTCTTGTTAAATAAAGATTTTATACCGGTTTTAATGTTTCGCCGCTAACTTCAGGCAAAACCTAAAATCTTAAGATGTCTCTATTTTTTAGGGTTCTGAGTAGCACTCACAAAGTTCTAGAATTCTTGATAGGTTAGACTAATATTTCTGGATAAATACAGATTTTATAGCGATTTTAAAGTTTCGGTGCTCACTTCACGCAGCACCAAATTCTTAAAATCTCTATATTTTTGAGATTTCTGACTATCACTCAAAGAGTTCATGAGTCCTTGATAGGTTAGTCCAATAGTTCCGTGTAAATAAAGATTTTATAGCGATTTTAAAGTTTCGATGCTAACCACGTAAAAACAAAAATCTTAATATATCTATATTTTTTAGAGTTCTGAGTAGCACTCAAAGAGTTCTAGAGTTCTTGATAGGTTAGACCAATAGTTCTGGATAAATACAGATTTTATAGCGATTTTAAAGTTTCGGTGCTCACTTCACGCAGCACCAAATTCTTAAAATCTCTTTATTTTTTTGAGTTCTGAGTAGCACTCAAAGTTCTAAAGTTCTTGCTAGGTTAAACCAATAGTTCTGGGTAAATAAAGATTATATTAGCGATTTTAAAGTTTCGGTGCTAACTTCACGACGCACCAAAAATCTTAAAATCTATATATTTTTTAGAGTTCTGACTAGCACTCAAAGAGTTCTAGAGTTCTTCATAGGTTAGACCAATAGTTCTGAGCAAATAAAGATTTTATAGCGATTTTAAAGTTTCGATGGTAACCACGTAAAAACAAAAATCTTAAAATCTCTATATTTTTTTTAGAGTTTTGACTAGCAATCAAAGAGTGTTAGCGTTAAAGATTTTATAGCCATTTAAAGTTGAGGAGCTACCCTCACGCAAAAACAAAAATAATAAAATGTCTATATTTTTGGGAGTTCTGAGTAGCACTTAAAAAAGTTTTAGAGTTCCTGCTAGGTTAGACCAATAGTTCTGGGTAAATAAAGATTTTATAGCGATTTGAAAGTTTCGGTGCTAACTTCACGCAAACTCAAAAATCATAAAATGTCTATATTTTTCAGAGTTCTGAGCAGCACTCAAAAAGTTGTACAGTGCGCGATAGATTAGACCAACAGTTCTGGGTAAATAGAGATTTTATAGCGATTTTAAAGTTTTTTTGCTAACTTCACGTAAAATCAAAAATCTCAAAATCTCTATATTTTTTAGAGTTCTGAGTAACACTCAAAGAGTTCTAGAGTTGTTCCTAGGTTAGACCAATAGTTCTAGGAAAATAAAGATTTTATTGGGACTTTAAAGTTTCGCTTCTAACTTCAAATAAAACCAAAAGTTTTAAAATTCTATATTTTTTAGAGTTCTGAGTAGCACTCAAAAAGTTCTAGAGTTCTTGCTAGGTTAGACCAATAGTTCTGGGCAAATAAAGATTTTGTAGCGATTTTAAAGTTTCGCTGCAAACTTCACGCAAAACCAAAAATCTTAAAATGTCTATATTTTTTAGAGTTCTGAGTAGCACTGAAAGAGTTCTAGAGTTCCTGCAAGGTTAGGCCAATAGTTCTGCGTAAATAAAGAATTTATATCGATTTTAATGCTTCGGTGGTACTTTCACGCAAAATCAAAAATCATAACATGTCTATATTTTTAGAGTTCTTAGTAGCAGTCAAAGAGTTCTAGAGTTCTTGCTGGGTTAGGCCAATAGTTCTGGGTAAATAAAGATTTTATAATTTAAAGTTTCGCTGCTAGCTTCACGCAAAACCAAAAATCATAACATGTCTATATTTTTCAGAGCTCTGAGAAGCACTCAAAGAGTTCTAGAGTTCCTGAGAAATTAGACCAATAGTTCTGGGTAAATAAAGATCTTATAGCGTTTTTAAAGTTTCGGTGCTCACTTCACACAACACCAAAATTCTTAAAATCTCTATATTTTTTAGAATTCTGAGTAGCACTCAAACAGTTCTAGACTTCTTCATAGGTTAGACCAATAGTTTTGGGTAAATAAAGATTTTATAGCGATTTTAAAGTTTTGATGCTCACTTCACACAACACCAAAATTCTTAAAATCTCTATATTTTTTAGAGTTATGAGTAGCACTCAAAGAATTCTAGATTTCTTGCTAGGTTAGACCAATAGTTCTGGGTAAATACTTATTTTAGAATGATTTAAAGTTTCGATGCTACCTTCACGCAAAGCAAAAAATCTTAAAATCTCTATAATTTTTAAAGTTCTGAGTAGCACTGAAAGAGTTCTAGAGTTCCTGCTAGGTTAGACCAATAGTTCTGGGTAAATAAAAATTTTATAGCGATTTTAAACTTTAGATGCTAACTCACGCAACACCAAAAATGATAAAATGTCTATATTTTTTAGAGTCCTGAGTAGCACTCAAAGATTACTAGAGCTCTTGCTAGGTTAGAGCAATAGTTCAGGATAAATACTTATTTTAGAATGATTTAAAGTTTCGGTGCTACCTTCACGCAAAAACCAAAAATCATTAAATATCTATATTCTTTAGAGTTCTGAGTAGCACTCAAAGAGTTCTAGAGTTACTTCTAGGTTAGACCAATAGTTCTGGGTAAATAAAGATTTTATAAAGATTTCAAAGTGTCGGTCCCAACTTCACGCAAAAACTAAAACCAAAAAATGTCTACATTTTTTAGAGTTCTGAGTAGCACTCAAATTGTTCTAGAGTTCCAGCTAATTTAGACCAAGAGTTCTGGGTAAATAAAGATTTAATATTGATTTTAATATTTCAGTGCTACCTTCACGCAAAACAGAAAATCTTAAGATGGCTATATTTTCTTAGAGTTCTGAATAGCAGACAAAAAGTTCTAAAGTTCTTCACAGGTTAGACCAATAGTTTTTGGTAAATAAAGATTTTATAGTGATTTTAAAGTTTCGGTGCTCACTTCACGCAACAACAAATTCTTAAAATCTCTATATTTTTTTCGAGCTTTGAGTACGACTCAAAGAGTTCTAGAGTTCTTGATAGATTAGAACAACAGTTCTGGGTCAATAAAGAATTTATAGCGATTTTAAAATTTCGGTGCTTGCTTCATACAACACCAAAAATCTTAAAATGTCTTTATTTTTTTGAGTTCTGAGTAGCACTCACAGAGTTCTAGAGTTCTTGCTAGGTTAGACCAATAGCTCTCGGTAAATAAAGATTTTATAGCGATTTTGAGAGTTTCGGTGCTAGCTTCACGCAACAGCAAAAATCTTAAAATCTCTATATTTTTTAGAGTTTTGACTAGCACTCAAAGAGTTCTAGAGTTCTTGATAGATTAGACCATTAGTTCTGAGTAAAAAAAGATTTTATAGAGATTTTAAAGTTTCGATGCTAACAACGTAGAAAAAATAATAAAAGGTCTATATTTCTTGGAGTTCTGAGTAGCACTCAAAAAGTTCTAGAGTTGTTGATAGGTTAGACTAATTGTTCTGGGTAAATAAACAATTTATAGCGATTTTAAAGTTTCGCTGCTAACTTGAGGCAAAGCCTAAAATCTTAAGATGTCTCTATATTTTAGAGTTCTGAGTAGCACTCACAGAGTTCTAGAGTTCTTGACAGGTTAGACCAATAGTTTGGGTAAATAAATATTTTATAGCGATTTTAAAATGTCGGTGCTTTCTTCACGCAAAACCAAAAATCATAAAATGTCTATATTTTTTAGAGTTCTGAGCAGCACTAAAAGAGCTGTACAGTGCCTGATAGATTAGACCAACTGTTCTAGGTAAGTAGAGATTTTATAGCGATGTTAAAGTTTCGGTGCTAACTTCACGTAAAACCAAATATCTCAAAATCTCTATATTTTTTAGAGTTCTGAGTAACACTCAAAGAGTTCTAGAGTTGTTCCTAGGTTAGACCAATAGTTCTAAAAAAACAAAAATTTTATCGGAACTTTAAAGTTTCGCTGCTAACTTCAAATAAAACCAAAAATTTTTAAATTCTATATTTTTTAGAGTTTTGAGTAGCACTCAAAGAGTTCGAGAGTACTTGCTAGGTTATACCAATAGTTCTGCGTAAATAAAGATTTTATAGCGATTTTAAAGTTTCGCTGCAAACTTCATGCAAAACCAAAAATCTTAAAATCTCTATATTTCTTAGAGTTCTGAGTAGCACTGAAAGAGTTCTAGAGTTCCTGCAAGGTTAGGCCAATAGTTCTCTTTAAATAAAGAATTTATATCGATTTTAATGTTTCGGTGCTACTTTCCCACAAAACCAAAAACCATAACATGTCGATATTTTTAGAGTTCTGAGTAGCAGTCAAAGAGTTCTAGAGTTCTTGCTAGGTTAGACCAATAGTTCTGGGTAAATAAAGATTTTATAACGATTTTAAACTTTAGATGCTAACTTCACGCAACACCAAAAATGATAAAATGTCTATATTTTTTAGAGTCCTGAGTAACACTCAAAGATTACTAGAACTCTTGCTAGGTTAGAGCAGTAGTTCTGGATAAATAACTATTTTAGAATGATTTAAAGTTTCGGTGCTACCTTCACGCAAATCCAAAAATCATTAAGTATCTATATTTATTAGAGTTCTGACAAGCACTCAAAGAGTTCTAAAGTTCTTCAGAGGTTAGACCAATATTTTTGGGTAAATAAATATCTTATTGCGATTTTAAAGTTTCGGTGCTCACTTCACGCAACAACAAATTCTTAAAATCTCTATAATTTTTTTAGAGTTCTGAGTACGACTGAAAGTGTTTTAGATTTCTTGATAAGTTAGACCAATAGTTCTGGCTCAATAAAGATTTTATAGCGATTATAAAATTTAGGTGCTAACTTCACACAACATCAAAAATCTTAAAATCTCTATATTTTTTAGAGTTGTGACTAGAACTCAAAGAATTCTAGAGTCCTCCGTATGTTAGAAAAATAGTTGTGAGTAAATAAAGATTTTATAGCGATTTTAAAGTTTCGATGCTAACCACGTATAAACAAAAATCTTAAAATCTCTATATTTTTTTAGTGTTCTGAGTAGCACTCAAAGAGTTCTAAAGTTCTTGATAGGTTAGACCAATAGTTCTAGGTGAATAAAGATTTTATAGCGATTTTAAAGTTTCGGTGCTCACTTCACACAACACCAAAATTCTTAAAATTTCTATATTTTTTAGAATTCTGAGTAGCACTCAAACAGTTCTAGACTTCTTCATAGGTTAGACCAATAGTTTTGGGTAAATAAAGATTTTATAGCGATTTTAAAGTTTTGATGCTCACTTCACACAACACCAAAATTCTTAAAATCTCTATATTTTTTAGAGTTATGAGTAGCACTCAAAGAATTCTAGATTTCTTGCTAGGTTAGACCAATAGTTCTGGGTAAATACTTATTTTAGAATGATTTAAAGTTTCGGTGCTACCTTCACGCAAAACAAAAAATCTTAAAATCTCTATAATTTTTAAAGTTCTGAGTAGCACTGAAAGAGTTCTAGAGTTCCTGCTAGGTTAGACCAATAGTTCTGGGTAAATAAAAATTTTATAGCGATTTTAAACTTTAGATGCTAACTCACGCAACACCAAAAATGATAAAATCTCTATATTTTTTAGAGTCCTGAGTAGCACTCAAAGATTACTAGAGCTCTTGCTAGGTTAGAGCAATAGTTCAGGATAAATACTTATTTTAGAATGATTTAAAGTTTCGGTGCTACCTTCACGCAAAAACCAAAAATCATTAAATATCTATATTCTTTAGAGTTCTGAGTAGCACTCAAAGAGTTCTAGAGTTACTTCTAGGTTAGACCAATAGTTCTGGGTAAATAAAGATTTTATAAAGATTTCAAAGTGTCGGTCCCAACTCACGCAAAAACTAAAACCAAAAAATGTCTACATTTTTTAGAGTTCTGAGTAGCACTCAAATTGTTCTAGAGTTCCAGCTAATTTAGACCAAGAGTTCTGGGTAAATAAAGATTTAATATTGATTTTAATATTTCAGTGCTACCTTCACGCAAAACAGAAAATCTTAAGATGGCTATATTTTCTTAGAGTTCTGAATAGCAGACAAAAAGTTCTAAAGTTCTTCACAGGTTAGACCAATAGTTTTTGGTAAATAAAGATTTTATAGTGATTTTAAAGTTTCGGTGCTCACTTCACGCAACAACAAATTCTTAAAATCTCTATATTTTTTTCGAGCTTTGAGTACGACTCAAAGAGTTCTAGAGTTCTTGATAGATTAGACCAATAGTTCTGGGTCAATAAAGAATTTATAGCGATTTTAAAATTTCGGTGCTTGCTTCATACAACACCAAAAATCTTAAAATGTCTTTATTTTTTTGAGTTCTGAGTAGCACTCACAGAGATCTAGAGTTGTTGCTAGGTTAGACCAATAGCTCTCGGTAAATAAAGATTTTATAGCGATTTTGAGAGTTTCGGTGCTAGCTTCACGCAACAGCAAAAATCTTAAAATCTCTATATTTTTTTAGAGTTTTGACTAGCACTCAAAGAGTTCTAGAGTTCTTGATAGATTAGACCATTAGTTCTGAGTAAAAAAAGATTTTATAGAGATTTTAAAGTTTCGATGCTAACAACGTAAAAAAAAATAATAAAAGGTCTATATTTCTTGGAGTTCTGAGTAGCACTCAAAAAGTTCTAGAGTTGTTGATAGGTTAGACTAATTGTTCTGGGTAAATAAACAATTTATAGCGATTTTAAAGTTTCGCTGCTAACTTGAGGCAAAGCCTAAAATCTTAAGATGTCTCTATATTTTAGAGTTCTGAGTAGCACTCACAGAGTTCTAGAGTTCTTGACAGGTTAGACCAATAGTTTGGGTAAATAAATATTTTATAGCGATTTTAAAATGTCGGTGCTTTCTTCACGCAAAACCAAAAATCATAAAATGTCTATATTTTTTAGAGTTCTGAGCAGCACTAAAAGAGCTGTACAGTGCCTGATAGATTAGACCAACTGTTCTAGGTAAGGTGCCTTCCATTTCAATTCAGGCAGAGCATGTACCATCACCATCTCAGATATTGTTGAAACTTTTTTTATAGCAACTAGACATGTTTTTAAGAGACCCATATTTTTTTGTTTTGTCGAAAAAAATTTTCCCGCCAAGTAATGGGCCATCAAAGACGGGGAGTACAATTTATGAATTGTAGAAGACATGGAAAATGGTCAACTTTGGAGCCTCACCATTCGGCTATGGAGACAGGGAGAGTTATAATTCTTGTTGTGGTATGTACATAGGGATATAAATAAACTATATTTTATTATAGTTTGGTTTGCGCATGCGTATCTTTTTGTACATAAATTAACAAATGAACGTCAATTTATCAAAAAAGTCGAAGTTTGCGAATTTTTTTCGAGCACTTTCGGTTCGAATTTTAAAATTCTGTTTTCGCGGTTGGTAAGACCTGGTTACCCGCTTTCCGAAAAAGAATTTGTATCGCTTGTGTGTGCAACCGTTTAGTCGCAAAAAATTCGAGAAATTGTAAAATTTTCAAAAATCGCCATTTTTGGGCGCCATTTTCTCGAAAACACCATCTTTTAAAATTCTGAAATTTTGTCAGATTGTTCAACTTTACATGAATAATAAACACACCAAATACCATTCTCGACCAATGCTTCATGAATTAACTGCAGCCTTTTAAAATTTATCGAAGTTTCGTTAACTTTGATGTCACAGTTAGCAACACTGCAAACAATAAAAGTGCAATGATTTGATGATGTTTGTGGTTCACATTCATTAAATGAAGAATAAAAGGTTTTCTTGACTGTTTTTTTTTTCATCATTTTGATCAAGAAGGCTCTCGGAAATAGTAAAATGAGCCTCCCCCTACTCCTCCGTTTTCTTAAACCGAAATAATCTGAGTTGGAAATTACGATTACGAAACACACAAATTTTAAGTTTACTTGAAATGGCCATCCAATAAATTCTGATGATCTACAAAAAGCCTGAACTATTAGCTCAGTGATGATTTGGAATGCTGCAGACAAAGTCTCGATTAAGTGCGATGTCACTACAGTGATCGAAAGAGGACAAAAAGTTAAAAAAAAAAATAAACGTTTCCTTACGCGTTTCAAAGAAATTTACTGATTTTTAAACAGAACAATCCCAACATAAGAATGGGTCACTCGGAATTTTACAGTATTCGACTAAAGTGGGTCAGTCCGCAACCTACGAGGGAAGTGTGTATGTGTGTGTGTGTGTATTGTGCAAATTTTAAGTTAGCTGCTACTGCGTTGCTACAAATTAAAGGTGCAGCCTGTGTTGAAGCTGTCATGAGTGACCTATTTCCTTTAGTAGTATGATCCGTAGAAAATAACAACTGTCTTCTTCAAGAATATGGTGAATGTCCTGGAGTGGAAGGAATAAGTGTGGAGTCTTTAGTTGTTGATCCTGATGAAAATGAAAGTGTTACATATGCCATATGGAAAACAATAATCTCGTTAAAAAACTGTGCCACTTTCTGTTTTCGTATCGTACATTGCTGGTTTAACTGTAAGAATTGTAATTCATGACTACATGAAGAAAATCCAAAGAGAATTAATTGCTACCGAAAAGCACCGTATAAAATTTTAAGATACAAATTCTATTTTACTTCATGTGGACTTCGCTGAAAACTGGACTGTTATTCTGCAAAGTGAAATTCATAGTTATCACTGGAATATGAAACAACTGACAGTTTTGTTGTAATAAACAACGATAAAACACACGATTCGGCTCATGTACTCATAGCCATAGACAAGATTCTAAAAATACTCGAAGAAAAGCGAAAATATATTTTATAGAAAAAGGTTTGAATACGTGAAATTAGTGTCTACAATTTCCCAAACCGTGTCAGTGATTTCTGATGGTGTTGCATCCCACTTTAAAAATCGCTTTCAGATGTTCGATATGCAGACAGGTCCGATAAAGCAGTGGTTTTGCAGTGAAACCGGCCATGAAACCGGTTTCTGCGACGGTATTGAGGGGGGAGGTGTAAAGAATGTGGCAACGCGGCATAACCTTAAGCAAAAACAGATACACAGTATTAAAACCGCAGAAGAAAATGAAATGAAATCTAAGTTTTACGTCCCACGCTTATGCCGGTTAGGCTAAAGAAGACTATGATTATAAGAAATGAATGAAATGGTGGAATGCAGAAAGTGGGAGGAAACTTGATAACCCCGAGAAAACCCACGAGCACAGTGTTTGTCCATCACAAAGCCCACACGGCGCGAGCTAGGATCGAACCAGGGACCCAAAGCACCGCAGGTGAACGCTCTACCACTGAGCCACCGCGCCCCTACTAAAACTACAGAAGAATTCGTGAGTATAGTGCAAGTACAAACTCCGGGTATTTCTGTCGTTTTGTTGCCTGGAACTGAATTCGACGACTTTCGGAATAAAAAAAGGGAAAGTATGCGACCGGTAACTGGTATTCAACGAAGTCATCTTTGGCTTTCGGAAAATGGCGAAGTTTTTATGGCAGTAATGGGTCACCATGAACTAACTTCATGCTTCCCCCAAAATCGAACTTCTGCAATTCAAAGTGTAGATTTATGAAATCTGCAAAAAGGAACTCTTGCTACCAGTGGTGCGTAGCAGAAATATTATGAATAAATCATGAATTACGTGAAGTTGAAGTCCTGTTTATGATTCTACATAGACCTTCAGCATTTGTGACTATCGACAATGTGCTACGCAGGGGCGGATCCAGGACGGACTTCTGGAAGGGGGGGGGGTAATACTGCTACTTAGAGGTACTTTTAAGAGCTCCAAACTCTGAAATCGGTTTTATATATATATATATATATATATATATATATATATATATATATATATATATATATATATATATATATATATAAATTCTTCTCCTTGATCCACTCCTGGGCGAGTTGTGAGTGAGCCAACACCTATGTTACATGCTCTTAGCGAAGACACCAACAAAGCAAATGATTGGTCCATGTAAAATAATAATAAAATCAGGGAAATTTTGTTTCCGAAGACCATTTTAAGTAAGTGAACTTGAAATTTGTGCGTTTCGTAATCGTAATTTCCACCTCAGATTATTTCGGTTTAACAAAACGGAGGAGTAGGGGGAGGCTCATTTTACTATTTCAGAGAGCCTTCTTGATCAAAATGATGGAAAAGAACAGTCAAGGAAACTTTTTATTCTTCATTTAATGAATGTGAACCACAATCATCATCAAATCATTGCACTTTTATTGTTTGCAGTGTTGCTAACTGTGACATCAAAGTTAACGAAACTTCGATAACTTTAAAAGGCTGCAGTTAATTTATGAAGCATTGGTCGAGAATGGTATTTGGTGTGTTTATTATTCAGGTAAAGTTGAACAATCTGACAAAATTTCAGAATTTTAAAAGATGGTGTTTTCGAGAAAATGGCGCCCAAAAATGGCGATTTTTGAAAATTTTACAATTTCTCGAATTTTTTGCGACTAAACGGTTGCACACACAAGCGATACAAATTTTTTTCGGAAAGCGGGTAACCAGGTCTTACCAACCGCGAAAACAGAATTTTAAAATTCGAACCGGAAGTGCTCGAAAAAAATTCGCAAACTTCGACTTTTTTGATAAATTGACGTTCATTTGTTAATTTATGTACAAAAAGATACGCATGCGCAAACCAAACTATAATAAAATATAGTTTATTTATATCCCTATGTACATACCACAACAAGAATTACAACTCTACCTGTCTCCATAGCCGAATGGTGAGGCTCAAAGTTGACCATTTTCCATGTCTTCTACAATACATAAATTGTACTCCCCGTCTTTGATGGCCCATTACTTGGCGGGAAAATTTTTTTCGACAAAACAAAAAAAAAACGGGTCTCTTAAAAACATGTCTAGTTGCTATAAAAAAAGTTTCAACAATATCTGAGATGGTGATGGTACAATTTTATATTTTTTTGCCTGAGTTGAAATGGAAGGCACCGTAAGTAGAGATTTTATAGCGATGTTAAAGTTTCGGTGCTAACTTCACGTAAAACCAAAAATCTCAAAATCTCTATATTTTTTAGAGTTCTGAGTAACACTCAAAGAGTTCTAGAGTTGTTCCTAGGTTAGACCAATAGTTCTAAAAAAACAAAAATTTTATCGGAACTTTAAAGTTTCGCTGCTAACTTCAAATAAAACCAAAAATTTTTAAATTCTATATTTTTTAGAGTTTTGAGTAGCACTCAAAGAGTTCGAGAGTACTTGCTAGGTTATACCAATAGTTCTGGGTAAATAAAGATTTTATAGCGATTTTAAAGTTTCGCTGCAAACTTCATGCAAAACCAAAAATCTTAAAATCTCTATATTTCTTAGAGTTCTGAGTAGCACTGAAAGAGTTCTAGAGTTCCTGCAAGGTTAGGCCAATAGTTCTCTTTAAATAAAGAATTTATATCGAATTTAATGTTTCGGTGCTACTTTCCCGCAAAACCAAAAACCATAACATGTCGATATTTTTAGAGTTCTGAGTAGCAGTCAAAGAGTTCTAGAGTTCTTGCTAGGTTAGACCAATAGTTCTGGGTAAATAAAGATTTTATAACGATTTTAAACTTTAGATGCTAACTTCACGCAACACCAAAAATGATAAAATGTCTATATTTTTTAGAGTCCTGAGTAACACTCAAAGATTACTAGAACTCTTGCTAGGTTAGAGCAGTAGTTCTGGATAAATAACTATTTTAGAATGATTTAAAGTTTCGGTGCTACCTTCACGCAAATCCAAAAATCATTAAGTATCTATATTTATTAGAGTTCTGACAAGCACTCAAAGAGTTCTAAAGTTCTTCAGAGGTTAGACCAATATTTTTGGGTAAATAAATATCTTATTGCGATTTTAAAGTTTCGGTGCTCACTTCACGCAACAACAAATTCTTAAAATCTCTATAATTTTTTTAGAGTTCTGAGTACGACTGAAAGTGTTTTAGATTTCTTGATAAGTTAGACCAATAGTTCTGGCTCAATAAAGATTTTATAGCGATTATAAAATTTAGGTGCTAACTTCACACAACATCAAAAATCTTAAAATCTCTATATTTTTTAGAGTTGTGACTAGAACTCAAAGAATTCTAGAGTCCTCCGTATGTTAGAAAAATAGTTGTGAGTAAATAAAGATTTTATAGCGATTTTAAAGTTTCGATGCTAACCACGTATAAACAAAAATCTTAAAATCTCTATATTTTTTTAGTGTTCTGAGTAGCACTCAAAGAGTTCTAAAGTTCTTGATAGGTTAGACCAATAGTTCTAGGTGAATAAAGATTTTATAGCGATTTTAAAGTTTCGGTACTCACTTCACGCACCACCAAATTCTTAAAATCTCTATATTTTTTAGAGTTGTGAGTAGCACTCACCGAGTTCTAGAGTTCTTGCTAGGTTAGACCAATAGTTCTGGGTAAATAAAGATTTTATAGCGATTTTAAAGTTTCGGTGCTAACTTCACGCAATACCAAAAATCTTAAAATCTCTATATTTTTTAGAGTTCAGACTAGGACTTAAAAAGTTCTAGAGTCCTTGATATGTTAGACCAATAGTTCTGAGTAAATAAAGATTTCATAGCGATTTTAAAGTTTCTGTGCTCACTTCACGCAGCACCAAATTCTTAAAATCTCTATATTTTTTAGAGTTCTGAGTAGCACTCAAAAAGTTGTAGAGTTCCTGCCAGGTTAGTCCAATAGTTCTGGGTAAACAAAGATTTTATAGCGATTTTAAACTTTATATGGTAACTGCACGCAACACCAAAAATGATAAAATGTCTATATTTTAAAGAGTCCTGAGTAGCACTCAAAGATTACTAGAGCTCTTCTTAGGTTAGAGCAATAGTTTTGGATAAATAAAGATTTTAGAATGATTTAAAGTTTCGGTGCCACCTTCAAGCAAAACCAAAAATCTTAAAATCTCTATATTTTTTAGAGTTCTGACTAGGACTTAAAAAGTTCTAGAGTCCTTGATATGTTAGACCAATAGTTCTGAGTAAATAAAGATTTTATAGCGATTTTAAAGTTTCTGTGCTCACTTCACGCAGCACCAAATTCTTAAAATCTCTATATTTTTTAGAGTTCTGAGTAGCACTCAAAAAGTTGTAGAGTTCCTGCCAGGTTAGACCAATAGCTCTGGGTAAATAAAGATTTTATAGCTATTTTAAAGTTGAGGAGCTACCCTCACGCAAAAACAAAAATATTAAAATGTCTATATTTTTTAGAATTCTTAGTAGCACTAAAAGAGTTCTATAGTTCTTGCTACATTAAACCAATAGCTCTGCGTAAATAAATATTTTTTAATGATTTAAAGTTTCGCTTCTACCTTCACGGAAAATCAAAAATCATAAAATGTCTCAATTTTTTAGAATTCTGAGTAGCACTCAAAGAGTTCTTGAGTTCCTGCTAGGTTAGACTAATAGTTCTGGGTAAATAAAGATTTTATAGCGATTTCAAAGTTTCGGTGCTAACTTCACGCAACACCAAAAAACTTAAAATCTCTATATTTTTGAGATTTCTGACTATCACTCAAAGAGTTCTGGAGTTCTTGTTAGGTTAGTCCAATAGTTCCGTGTAAATAAAGATTTTATAGCGATTTTAAAGTTTCGATGCTAACCACGAAGAAACAAAAATCTTAAAATATCTATATTTTTAGAGTTCTGAGTAGCACTCAAAGAGTTCTAGAGTTCTTGATAGGTTAGACCAATAGTTCTGGATAAATAAAGATTTTATAGCGATTTTAAAGTTTCGGTGCTCACTTCACGCAGCACCAAATTCGTAAAATCTCTTTATTTTTTTGAGTTCTGAGTAGCACTCAGAGTTCTAAAGTTCTTGCTAGGTTAAACCAATAGTTCTGTGTAAATAAAGATTTTATTAGCGATTTTAAAGTTTCGGTGCTAACTTCACGCAGCACCAAAAATCTTAAAATCTATATATTTTTTAGAGTTCTGACTAGCACTCAAAGAGTTCTAGAGTTCTTCATGGGTTTATCCAATAGTTCTGAGTAAATAAAGATTTTATAGCGATTTTAAAGTTTCGATGGTAACCACGTAAAAACAAAAATCTTAAAATCTCTATATTTTTTTTAGAGTTTTGACTAGCAATCAAAGAGTGTTAGAGTTAAAGATTTTATAGCCATTTAAAGTTGAGGAGCTACCCTCACGCAAAAACAAAAATAATAAAATGTCTATATTTTTTGGAGTTCTTAGTAGCACTTAAAGTGTTTTAGAGTTCCTGCTAGGTTAAACCATTAGTTCTGGGTAAATAAAGATTTTATAGCGATTTGAATGTTTCGGTGCTAACTTCACGCAAACTCAAAAATCATAAAATGTCTATATTTTTTAGAGTTCTGAGCAGCACTCAAAAAGTTGTACAGTGCCCGATAGATTAGACCAACAGTTCTGGGTAAATAGAGATTTTATAGCGATTTTAAAGTTTTTTTGCTAACTTCACGTAAAATCAAAAATCTCAAAATCTCTATATTTTTTAGAGTTCTGAGTAACACTCAAAGAGTTCTAGAGTTGTTCCTAGGTTAGACCAATAGTTCTAGGAAAATAAAGATTTTATTGGGACTTTAAAGTTTCGCTTCTAACTTCAAATAAAACCACAAGTTTTAAAATTCTATATTTTTTAGAGTTCTGAGTAGCACTCAAAAAGGTCTAGAATTCTTGCTAGGTTAGACCAATAGTTCTGGGCAAATAAAGATTTTGGAGCGATTTTAAAGTTTCGCTGCAAACTTCACGCAAAACCAAAAATCTTAAAATCTCTATATTTTTTAGAGTTCTGAGTAGCACTGAAAGAGTTCTAGAGTTCCTGCAAGGTTAGGCCAATAGTTCTGGGTAAATAAAGAATTTATATCGATTTTAATGTTTCGGTGCTACTTTCACGCAAAATCAAAAATCAAAACATGTCTATATTTTTAGAGGTCTTAGTAGCAGTCAAAGAGTTCTAGAGTTCTTGCTGGGTTAGACCAATAGTTCTGGGTAAATAAGGATTTTATAGCGTTTTTAAAGTTTCCCTGCTAGCTTCACGCAAAACCAAAAATCATAACATGTCTATATTTTCCAGAGTTCTGAGAAGCACTCAAAGAGTTCTAGAGTTTCTGAGAAATTAGACCAATAGTTCTGGGTAAATAAAGATTTTATAGTGTTTTTAAAGTTTCGGTGCTCACTTCACACAACACCAAAATTCTTAAAATCTCTATATTTTTTACAATTCTGAGTAGCACTCAAAGAGTTCTAGACTTCTTCATAGGTTAGACCAATAGTTTTGGGTAAATAAAGATTTTATAGCGATTTTAAAGTTTTGGTGCTCACTTCACACAACACCAAAATTCTTAAAATCTCTATATTTTTTAGAGTTATGAGTAGCACTAAAAGAATTCCAGATTCCTTGCTAGGTTAGACCAATAGTTCTGGGTAAATAAAAACTTTATAGCGATTATAAGTCTCGCTGCAAACTTCACGCAAAACCAAAAATCTTAAAATCTCTATAATTTTTAAAGTTCTGAGTAGCACTGAAAGAGTTCTAGAGTTCCTGCTAGGTTAGACCAATAGTTCTGGGTAAATAAAAATTTTATAGCGATTTTAAACTTTAGATGCTAACTCACGCAACACCAAAAATGATAAAATGTCTATATTTTTTAGAGTCCTGAGTAGCACTCAAAGATTACTAGAGCTCTTGCTAGGTTAGAGCAATAGTTCTGGATAAATACTTATTTTAGAATGATTTAAAGTTTCGGTGCTACCTTCACGCAAAACCAAAAATCATTAAATACCTATATTCTTTAGAGTTTTGAGTAGCACTCAAAGAGTTCTAGAGTTCCTTCTAGGTTAGACCAATAGTTCTGGGTAAATAAAGATTTTATAAAGATTTCAAAGTGTCGATCCCAATTTCACGCAAAAACTAAAACCAAAAAATGTCTATATTTTTTAGAGTTCTGAGTAGCACTCAAATTGTTCTAGAGTTCCAGCTAATTTAGACCAATAATTCTGGGTAAATAAAGATTTAATATTGATTTTAATATTTCGGTGCTACATTCACGCAAAACAGAAAATCTTAAAATGGCTATATTTTCTTAGAGTTCTGAATAGCACACAAAGAGTTCTAAAGTTCTTCACAGGTTAGACCAATAGTTTTTGGTAAATAAATATTTTATAGTGATTTTAAAGTTTCGGTGCTAACTTCACGCAACAACAAATTCTTAAAATCTCTATATTTTTTTCGAGCCCTGAGTACGACTCAAAGAGTTCTAGTGTTCTTGATAGATTAGACCAATAGTTCTGGGTAAATAAAGATTTTATAGCGATTTTAAAATTTCGGTGCTTGCTTCATACAACACCAAAAATCTTAAAATGTCTTTATTTTTTTAGAGTTCTGAGTAGCACTCACAGAGTTCTAGAGTTCTTGCTAGGTTAGACCAATAGCTCTGGGTAAATAAAGATTTTATAGCGATTTTGAGAGTTTCGGTGCAAACTTCGCGCAACACCAAAAATCTTAAAATCTCTATATTTTTTAGAGTTCTGACTAGCGCTCAAAGAGTTCTAGAGTTCTTGATAGATTAGACCATTAGTTCTGAGTAAAAAAAGATTTTATAGAGATTTTAAAGTTTCGATGCTAACAACGTAAAAACAAAAATAATAAAAGGTTTATATTTCTTGGAGTTCTGAGTAGCACTCAAAGAGTTCTAGAGTTGTTGATAGGTTAGACTAATTGTTTTGGGTAAATAAACATTTTATAGCGATTTTAAAGTTTCGCTGCTAACTTGAGGCAAAACCTGAAATCTTAAGATGTCTCTTTTTTTAGAGTTCTGAGTAGCACTCACAGAGTTCTAGAGTTCTTGACAGGTTAGACCAATAGTTTGGGTAAATAAATATTTTATAGCGATTTTAAAATTTCGGTGCTATCTTCACGCAAAACCAAAAATCATAAAATGTCTATATTTTTTAGAGTTCTGAGCAGCACTAAAAGAGTTGTACAGTTCCTGATAGATTAGACCAACTGTTCTGGGTAAAAAGAGATTTTATAGCGATGTTAAAGTTTCGGTGCTAACTTCACGTAAAACCAAAAATCTCAAAATCTCTACATTTTTTAGAGTTCTGAGTAACACTCAAAGAGTTCTAGAGTTGTTCCTAGGTTAGAACAATTTATAGGAAAATAAAGATTTTATCGGAACTTTAAGGTTTCGCTGCTAAATTCAAATAAAACCAAAAATTTTAAAATTCTATATTTTTTAGAGTTTTGAGTAGCACTCAAAGAGTTCTAGAGTACTTGCTAGGTTAGACCAATAGTTCTGGGTAAATAAAGATTTTATAGCGATTTTAAAGTTTCGCTGCAAACTTCATGCAAAACCAAAAATCTTAAAATCTCTATATTTTTTAGAATTCTGAGTAGCACTGAAAGAGTTCTAGAGTTCCTGCAAGGTTAGGCCAATAGTTCTCTTTAAATAAAGGATTTATATCGATTTTAATGTTTCGGTGCTACTTTCACGCAAAACCGAAAACCATAACATGTCGATATTTTTAGAGTTCTGAGTAGCAGTCAAAGAGTTCTAGAGTTCTTGCTAGGTTAGACCAATAGTTCTGGGTAAATAAAGATTTTATAACGATTTTAAACTTTAGATGCTAACTTCGCGCAACACCAAAAATGATAAAATGTCTATATTTTTTAGAGTCCTGAGTAACACTCAAAGATTACTAGAACTCTTGCTAGGTTAGAGCAATAGTTCTGGATAAATAACTATTTTAGAATGATTTAAAGTTTCGGTGCTACCTTCACGCAAAACCAAAAATCATTAAGTGTCTATATTTATTAGAGTTCTGACAAGCACTCAAAGAGTTCTAAAGTTCTTCACAGGTTAGACCAATATTTTTGGGTAAATAAATATTTTATTGCAATTTTAAAGTTTCGGTACTCACTTCACGCAACAACATATTCTTAAAATCTCTATAATTTTGAGAGTTGTGACTAGAACTCAAAGAATTCTAGAGTCATCGGTATGTTAGACCAATAGTTCTGAGTAAATAAAGATTTTGTAGCGATTTTAAAGTTTCGATGCTAACTACGTATAAACAAAAATCTTAAAATCTCTATATTTTTTTAGTGTTCTGAGTAGCACTCAAAGAGTTCTAAAGTTCTTGATAGGTTAGACCAATAGTTCTAGATGAATAAAGATTTTATAGCGATTTTAAAGTTTCGGTGCTAATTTCACGCAACACCAAAAATCTTAAAATCTCTATATTTTTTAGAGTTCTGACTAGGACTTAAAAAGTTCTAGAGTCCTTGATATGTTAGACCAATAGTTCTGAGCAAATAAAGATTTTATAGCGATTTTAAAGTTTCTGTGGTCACTTCAAGCAGCACTTAATTCTTAAAATTTCTATATTTTTTAGAGTTGTGAGTAGCACTTACAGAGTTCTAGAGTTCTTGCTAGGTTAGACCAATAGTTCTGGGTAAATAAAGATTTTATAGCGATTTTAAAGTTTCGGTGCTAACTTCACGCAACACCAAAAATCTTAAAATCTCTATAATTTTTAAAGTTCTGAGTAGCACTGAAAGAGTTCTAGAGTTCCTGCTAGGTTAGACCAATAGTTCTGGGTAAATAAAAATTTTATAGCGATTTTAAACTTTAGATGCTAACTCACGCAACACCAAAAGTGATAAAATGTCTATATTTTTTAGAGTCCTGAGTAGCACTCAAAGATTACTAGAGCTCTTGCTAGGTTAGAGCAATAGTTCTTGATAAATACTTATTTTAGAATGATTTAAAGTTTCGGTGCTACCTTCACGCAAAACCAAAAATCATTAAATACCTATATTCTTTAGAGTTTTGAGTAGCACTCAAAGAGTTCTAGAGTTCCTTCTAGGTTAGACCAATAGTTCTGGGTAAATAAAGATTTTATAAAGATTTCAAAGTGTCGATCCCAATTTCACGCAAAAACTAAAACCAAAAAATGTCTATATTTTTTAGAGTTCTGAGTAGCACTCAAATTGTTCTAGAGTTCCAGCTAATTTAGACCAATAATTCTGGGTAAATAAAGATTTAATATTGATTTTAATATTTCGGTGCTACCTTCACGCAAAACAGAAAATCTTAAAATGGCTATATTTTCTTAGAGTTCTGAATAGCACACAAAGAGTTCTAAAGTTCTTCACAGGTTAGACCAATAGTTTTTGGTAAATAAAGATTTTATAGTGATTTTAAAGTTTCGGTGCTCACTTCACGCAACAACAAATTCTTAAAATCTCTATATTTTTTTCGAGCCCTGAGTACGACTCAAAGAGTTCTAGTGTTCTTGATAGATTAGACCAATAGTTCTGGGTAAATAAAGATTTTATAGCGATTTTAAAATTTCGGTGCTTGCTTCATACAACACCAAAAATCTTAAAATGTCTTTATTTTTTTAGAGTTCTGAGTAGCACTCACAGAGTTCTAGAGTTCTTGCTAGGTTAGACCAATAGCTCTGGGTAAATAAAGATTTTATAGCGATTTTGAGAGTTTCGGTGCAAACTTCGCGCAACACCAAAAATCTTAAAATCTCTATATTTTTTAGAGTTCTGACTAGCGCTCAAAGAGTTCTAGAGTTCTTGATAGATTAGACCATTAGTTCTGAGTAAAAAAAGATTTTATAGAGATTTTAAAGTTTCGATGCTAACAACGTAAAAACAAAAATAATAAAAGGTTTATATTTCTTGGAGTTCTGAGTAGCACTCAAAGAGTTCTAGAGTTGTTGATAGGTTAGACTAATTGTTTTGGGTAAATAAACATTTTATAGCGATTTTAAAGTTTCGCTGCTAACTTGAGGCAAAACCTAAAATCTTAAGATGTCTCTTTTTTTAGAGTTCTGAGTAGCACTCACAGAGTTCTAGAGTTCTTGACAGGTTAGACCAATAGTTTGGGTAAATAAATATTTTATAGCGATTTTAAAATTTCGGTGCTATCTTCACGCAAAACCAAAAATCATAAAATGTCTATATTTTTTAGAGTTCTGAGCAGCACTAAAAGAGTTGTACAGTTCCTGATAGATTAGACCAACTGTTCTGGGTAAAAAGAGATTTTATAGCGATGTTAAAGTTTCGGTGCTAACTTCACGTAAAACCAAAAATCTCAAAATCTCTACATTTTTTAGAGTTCTGAGTAACACTCAAAGAGTTCTAGAGTTGTTCCTAGGTTAGAACAATAGTTATAGGAAAATAAAGATTTTATCGGAACTTTAAGGTTTCGCTGCTAAATTCAAATAAAACCAAAAATTTTAAAATTCTATATTTTTTAGAGTTTTGAGTAGCACTCAAAGAGTTCTAGAGTACTTGCTAGGTTAGACCAATAGTTCTGGGTAAATAAAGATTTTATAGCGATTTTAAAGTTTCGCTGCAAACTTCATGCAAAACCAAAAATCTTAAAATCTCTATATTTTTTAGAATTCTGAGTAGCACTGAAAGAGTTCTAGAGTTCCTGCAAGTTTAGGCCAATAGTTCTCTTTAAATAAAGGATTTATATCGATTTTAATGTTTCGGTGCTACTTTCACGCAAAACCGAAAACCATAACATGTCGATATTTTTAGAGTTCTGAGTAGCAGTCAAAGAGTTCTAGAGTTCTTGCTAGGTTAGACCAATAGTTCTGGGTAAATAAAGATTTTATAACGATTTTAAACTTTAGATGCTAACTTCACGCAACACCAAAAATGATAAAATGTCTATATTTTTTAGAGTCCTGAGTAACACTCAAAGATTACTAGAACTCTTGCTAGGTTAGAGCAATAGTTCTGGATAAATAACTATTTTAGAATGATTTAAAGTTTCGGTGCTACCTTCACGCAAAACCAAAAATCATTAAGTGTCAATATTTATTAGAGTTCTGACAAGCACTCAAAGAGTTCTAAAGTTCTTCACAGGTTAGACCAATATTTTTGGGTAAATAAATATTTTATTGCAATTTTAAAGTTTCGGTACTCACTTCACGCAACAACATATTCTTAAAATCTCTATAATTTTGAGAGTTGTGACTAGAACTCAAAGAATTCTAGAGTCATCGGTATGTTAGACCAATAGTTCTGAGTAAATAAAGATTTTATAGCGATTTTAAAGTTTCGATGCTAACTACGTATAAACAAAAATCTTAAAATCTCTATATTTTTTTAGTGTTCTGAGTAGCACTCAAAGAGTTCTAAAGTTCTTGATAGGTTAGACCAATAGTTCTAGATGAATAAAGATTTTATAGCGATTTTAAAGTTTCGGTGCTAACTTCACGCAACACCAAAAATATTAAAATCTCTATATTTTTTAGAGTTCTGACTAGGACTTAAAAAGTTCTAGAGTCCTTGATATGTTAGACCAATAGTTCTGAGCAAATAAAGATTTTATAGCGATTTTAAAGTTTCTGTGCTCACTTCAAGCAGCACCAAATTCTTAAAATTTCTATATTTTTTAGAGTTGTGAGTAGCACTTACAGAGTTCTAGAGTTCTTGCTAGGTTAGACCAATAGTTCTGGGTAAATAAAGATTTTATAGCGATTTTAAAGTTTCGGTGCTAACTTCACGCAACACCAAAAATTTTAAAATCTCTATATTTTTTAGAGTTCTGAGTAGGACTTAAAAAGTTCTAGAGTCCTTGATATGTTAGACCAATAGTTCTGAGTAAATAAAGATTTTATAGCGATTTTAAAGTTTCTGTGCTCACTTCAAGCAGCACCAAATTCTTAAAATCTCTATATTTTTTAGAGTTCTGAGTAGCACTCACAGAGTTCTAGAGTTCTTGCTAGGTTAGACCAGTAGTTCTGGGTAAATAAAGATCTTAATAGCGATTTTAAAGTTTCGTTCTAACTTCACGCAGCACCAAAAATCTTAAAATCTATATAATTTTTAGAGTTCTGACTAGCACTCAAAGAGTTCTAGAGTTCTTGATAGGGTAGACCAATAGTTCTGGGTAAATAGAGATTTTATAGCGATTTTAAAGTTTCGGTGCTAACTTCACGCAACACCAAAAATCTTAAAATCTCTATATTTTTTAGAGTTCTGAGTAACACTCAAAGAGTTCTAGAGTTGTTCCTAGGTTAGACCAATAGTTTTAGGAAAATAAAGATTTTATTGGGACTTTAAAGTTTCGCTGCTGACTTCAAATAAAACAAAAAATTTTAAAATTCTATATTTTTTAGAGTTCTGAGTACGACTCAAAGAGTTCTAGAGTTCTTGATAGATTAGACCAACAGTTCTGGATAAATAGAGATTTTATAGCGATTTTAACGTTTTGGTGCTAACTTCACGTAAAACCAAAAATCTCAAAATCTCTATATTTTTTAGAGTTCTGAGTAATACTCAAAGAGTTCTAGAGTTCTTCCTAGGTTAGACCAATAGTTCTAGGAAAATAAAGATTTTATTGGGACTTTAAAGTTTCGCTGCTAACTTCAAATAAAACCAAAAATTTTAAAATTCTATATTTTTTAGAGTTCTGAGTAGCATTCACAGAGTTCTAGAGTTCTTGTTAGGTTAGACCAATAGTTCTGGGTAAATAAAGATTTTATATCGATTTTAAAGTTTCGGTGCTAACTTCACGCAACACCAAAAATCTTCAAATCTCTATATTTTTTAAAATTCTGAGTAGCACTTACAGAGTTCTAGAGTTCTTGATAGGTTAGACCAATAGTTTGGGTAAATAAAGATTTTGTACCGATTTTAAAATTTCGGTGCTATCTTCACGCAAAACCAAAAATGATAAATTGTCTATATTTTTTGGAGCTCTGAGCAGCACTAAAAGAGTTGTACAGTGCCTGATAGATTAGACCAACTGTTCTGGGTAAATAGAGATTTTATAGCGATTTTAAAGTTTCGGTGCTAACTTCACGTAAATCCAATAATCTCAAAATCTCTACATTTTTTAGAGTTCTGAGTAACACTTAAAGAGTTCTAGAGTTCCTCCTAGGTTAGACCAATAGTTCTGGGTAAATAAAGATTTTATATCGATTTTAAAGTTACGGTGCTAACTTCACGCAACACCAAAAATCTTCAAATCACTAAATTTTTTTGAGTTCTGACTAGCACTCAAAGAGTTCTAGAGTACTTGCTCGGTTAGACCAATAGTTCTGGGTAAATAAAGATTTTATAGAGATTTTAAAGTTTCGCTACAAACTTCACGCAAACCCAAAAATCTTAAAATATCTATATTTTTTAGAGTTCTGACTAGAACTCAAAGAATTCTAGAGTCCTCGATATGTTAGACCAATAGTTCTGAGTAAATAAAGATTTTATAGCGATTTTAAAGTTTCGATGCTAACCACGTATAAACAAAAATCTTAAAATCTCTATATTTTTTTAGTGTTCTGAGTAGCACTCAAAGAGTTCTAAAGTTCTTGATAGGTTTGACCAATAGTTCTGGATGAATAAAGATTTTATAGCGATTTTAAAGTTTCTGTACTCACTTCACGCACTACCAAATTCTTAAAATCTGTATATTTTTTAGTGTTGTGAGTAGCACTCACAGAGTTCTAGAGTTCTTGCTAGGTTAGACCAATAGTTCTGGGTAAATAAAGATTTTATAGCGATTTTAAAGTTTCGGTGCTAACTTCACGCAACACCAAAAATCTTAAAATCTCTATATTTTTTAGAGTTCTGACTAGGACTCAAAAAGTTCTAGAGTCCTTGATATGTTAGACCAATAGTTCTGAGTAAAAAAAGATTTTATAGCAATTATAAAGTTTCGATGGTAACCACGTAATAACAAAAATCTTAAAATCTCTATATTTTTTTAGAGTTCTGACTAGCAATCAAAGAGTGTTTCAGTTAAAGATTTTATAGCCATTTTAAAGTTGAGGAGCTACCCTCACGCAAAAACAAAAATAATAAAATGTCAATATTTTTTTGGAATTGTGAGTAGCACTTAAAGAATTTTAGAATTCCTGATAGATTAGACCAACAGTTCTGGGTAAATAGAGATTTTATAGCAATTTTAACGTTTTGGTGCTAACTTCACGTAAAACCAAAAATCTCAAAATCTCTATATTTTTTAGAGTTCTGAGTACGACTCAAAGAGTTCTAGAGTTGTTGATAGATTAGATCAACAGTTCTGGGTAAATAGAGATTTTATAGCGATTTTAACGTTTTGGTGCTAACTCCACGTAAAACCAAAAATTTCAAAATCTCTATATTTTTTTAGAGTTCTGACTAGCACTCAAAGAGTTCTAGAGTACTTGATATGTTAGACCAATAGTTCTGAGTAAATAAAGATTTTATAGCGATTTTAAAGTTTCGGTGCTCACTTCACGCAACAACAAATTCTTAAAACCTCTATGTTTTTCTAGAGTTCTGAGTACGACTCAAAGAGTTCTAGAGTTCTTGATAGATTAGACTAATAGTTCTGGGTAAATAAAGATTTTATAGCGATTTTAAAGTTTCGCTGCTAACTTCAGGCAAAACCTAAAATCTTAAGATGTCTCTATTTTTTAGAGTTCTGAGTAGCACTCACAGATTTCTAGAGTTCTTGATAGGTTAGACCAATAGTTTGGGTAAATAAAGATTTTGT
Source organism: Thermobia domestica (assembly GCF_964235325.1). Lineage (NCBI taxonomy): Eukaryota > Metazoa > Arthropoda > Insecta > Zygentoma > Lepismatidae > Thermobia > Thermobia domestica. Next base: position 208,874,068 of record NC_137457.1, on the reverse strand, counting down.
ACCGATTTTAAAATTTCGGTGCTATCTTCACGCAAACCAAAAATCATAAATTGTCTATATTTTTTGGAGTTCTGAGCAGCACTAAAAGAGTTGTACAGTGCCTGATAGATTAGACCAACTGTTCTGTGTAAATAGAGATTTTATAGCGATTTTAAAGTTTCGGTGCTAACTTCACGTAAAACGAAAAATCTCAAAATCTCTATATTTTTTAGAATTCTGAGTAGCACTGAAAGAGTTCTAGAGTTCCTGCAAGGTTGGGCCAATAGTTCTCTTTAAATAAAGAATTTATATCGATTTTAATGTTTCGGTGCTACTTTCACGCAAAACCAAAAACCATAACATGTCGATATTTTTAGAGTTCTGAGTAGCAGTCAAAGAGTTCTAGAGTTCTTGCTAGGTTAGACCAATAGTTCTGGGTAAATAAAAATTTTATAATGATTTAAAGTTTCGCTGCTACCTTCACGGAAAACCAAAAATCATACCATATCTATATTTTAACGTTCTCAGTAGCACTCAAAGAGTTCTAGAGTTCTTCCTAGGTTAGACCAATAGTTCTGGGTAAATAAGATCATTATAATGATTTAAAGTTTCGCTGGTACCTTCACGCAAAACCAAAAATCATAAAATGTCTATATTTTTAGAGTTCTGAGTAGCACTCAAAAAGTTGTAGAGTTCCTGCCAGGTTAGTCCAATAGTTCTGGGTAAACAAAGATTTTATAGCGATTTTAAACTTTATATGCTAACTGCACGCAACACAAAAATGATAAAATGTCTATATTTTTAAGAGTCCTGAGTAGCACTCAAAGATTACTAGAGCTCTTGCTAGGTTAGAGTAATAGTTTTGGATAAATAAAGATTTTAGAATGTTTTACAGTTTTGGTGCCACCTTCACGCAAATCCAAAAATCACTAAATATCTATATTCTTTAGAGTTCTGAGTGGCACTCAAAGAGTTCTAGAGTTCATGCTAGGTTAGACCAATAGTTCTGGGTAAATAAAAATTTTGTAATGATTTCAAAGTGTGGGTCCCAACTTCATGCAAAAACAAGAACCATAAAATGTCTATATTTTTTAGAGTTCTGAGTAGCATTCAAAGAGTTCTAGAGTTTCTGATACATTAGACCAATAGTTCTAGGTAAATAAAGATTTTAACACGACTTAAAAGTTACGCTGCTAACTTCACGTAAAACCAAAAATCTCAAAATCTCTATATTTTTCAGAGTTCTTAGTAACACACAAAGAGTTCTAAAGTTCTTCCTAGGTTAGGCGAATAGTTCTAGAAAAATAAAGATTTTATTGGGACTTTAAAGTTTCGCTGCTAACTTCAAATAAAAAAAATTAAAATTATATATTTTTTAGAGTTCTCAGAAGCACACAAAGAGTTCTAGAGTTCTTGATAGGTTAGACCAATAGTTCTCAGTAAATAAAGATTTTATTGCCATTTTAAAGTTGAGGAGCTACCCTCACGAAAAAACAAAAATAATAAAATTTCTATTTTTTGGAGTTCTGAGTAGCACTCAAAGAGTTCTAGAGTTCCTGCTAGGTTAGACCAAAAGTTCTGGTTAAATAAAGATTTTATAGCGATTTTAATGTTTCGCTGCTAACTTCAGGGAAATTCTGAAATTTTAAGATGTCTCTATTTTTTAGGGTTCTGAGTAGCACTTACAGAGTTCTAGAGTTCTTGATAGGTTAGACTAAAATTTCTGGGTAAATAAAGATTTTATAGCGATTTTAAAGTTTCGGTGCTAACTTCATGCAACACCAAAAATCTTAAAGTCTCTATATTTCTTAGATTTCTGACCATCACTCAAAGAGTTCTAGAGTCCTTGATAAGTTAGTCCAATAGTTCCGTGTAAATAAAGATTTTATACCGATTTTAAAGTTTCGATGCTAACCACGTAAAAACAAAAATCTTAAAATATCTATATTTTTTAGAGTTCTGAATAGCACTCAAAGAGTTCTAGAGTTCTTGATAGGTTAGACCAATTGTTCTGGATAAATAAAGATTTTATAGCGATTTAAAAGTTTCGGTGCTCACTTCACGCAGCACCAAATTCTCAAAATCTCTTTATTTTTTGAGTTCTGAGTAGCACTCAGAGTTCTAGAGTTCTTGCTAGGTTAAACCAATAGTTCTGGGTAAATAAAGATTTTATTAGCGATTTTAAAGTTTCGGTGCTAACCTCACGCAGCAGCAAAAATCTTAAAATCTTTATATTTTTTAAAGTTCTGACTAGCACTCAAAGAGTTCTAGAGTTCTTGAGAGGTTAGACCAATAGTTCTGAGTAAATAAAGATTTTATAGCTATCTTAAAGTTTCGATGGTAACCACGTATAACAAAAATCTTAAAATATCTCTATTTTTTTTAGAGTTCTGACTAGCAATCAAAGAGTGTTAGAGTTAAAGATTTTATAGCCATTTAAAGTTGAGGAGCTACCCTCACGCAAAAACAAAAATAATAAAATGTCTATATTTTTTGGAGTTCTGAGTAGCACTTAAAGAGTTTTAGAGTTCCTGCTAGGTTAGACCAATAGTTCTGGGTAAATAAAGATTATATAGCGATTTTAAAGTTTTGGTTGTAACTTCACGCAACACCAAAAAACTTAAAATCTCTATATTTTTTTAGAGTTCTGAGAGCACTCAAAGAGTTTTAGAGGTCTTGATAGGTTAGACCAATAGTTCTGGATAAATAAAGATTTTATAGCCATTTTAAAGTTTCGCTGCAAACTTCACGCAAAACCAAAAATCTTAAAATCTCTATATTTTTTAGAGTTCTGAGTAGCACTGAAAGAGTTCTAGAGTTCCTGCAAGGTTAGGCTAATAGTTCTGGGTAAATAAAGATTTTATAATTTAAAGTTTCGCTGCTAGCTTCACGCAAACCAAAAATCATAACATGTCTATATTTTTCAGAGTTCTGAGAAGCACTCAAAGAGTTCTAGAGTTCCTGAGAAATTAGACCAATAGTTCTGGGTAAATAAAGAATTTATATCGATTTTAATGTTTCGGTGCTACTTTCACGCAAAATCAAAAATGATAACATGTCTATATTTTTAGAGGTCTTAGTAGCAGTCAAAGAGTTCTAGAGTTCTTCCTAGGTTAGACCAATAGTTCTAAAAAAACAAAGATTTTATTGGGACCTTAAAGTTCCGCTTTTAACTTCAAATAAAACCAAAAGTTTTAAAATTCTATATTTTTTAGAGTTCTGAGTAGCACTCAAATGTTCTAGAGTTCTTGCTACGTTAGACCAATAGTTCTGGGCAAATAAAGATTTTGTAGGGATTTTAAAGTTTCGCTGCAAACTTCACGCAAAACCAAAAATCTTAAAATCTCTATATTTTTTAGAGTTCTGATTAGAACTGAAAGAGTTCTAGAGTTCCTGCAAGGTTAGGCTAATAGTTCTGGGTAAATAAAGAATTTATATCGATTTTAATGTTTCGGTGCTACTTTCACGCAAAATCAAAAATCATAACATGTCTATATTTTTAGAGGTCTTAATAGCTGTCAAAGAGTTCTAGAGTTCTTGCTGGGTTAGACCAATAGTTCTGGGTAAATAAAGATTTTATAATTTAAAGTTTCGCTGCTAGCTTCACGCAAAACCAAAAATCATAACATGTCTATATTTTTCAGAGTTCTGAGAAGCACTCGAAGAGTTCTAGAGTTCCTGAGAAATTAGACCAATAGTTCTGGGTAAATAAAGATTTTATAGCGATTTTAAAGTTTCGGTGCTGACTTCACACAACACCAAAATTCTTAAAATCTCTATATTTTTTAGAATTCTGAGTAGCACTCAAAGAGTTCTAGACTTCTTCATAGGTTAGACCAATAGTTTTGGGTAAATAAAGATTTTATAGCGATTTCAAAGTTTCGGTGCTCACTTCACACAACACCAAAATTCTTAAAATCTCTATATTTTTTAGAGTTATGAGTAGCACTCAAAGAATTCTAGATTTCTAGCTAGGTTAGACCAATTGTTCTGGGTAAATAAAAATTTTATAGCGATTATAAGTCTCGCTGCAAACTTCACGCAAAACCAAAAATCTTAAAATCTCTATATTTTTTAAACTTCTGACTAGCACTGAAAGAGTTCTAGAGTTCCTGCTAGGTTAGACCAATAGTTCTGGGTAAATAAAAATTTTATAGCGATTTTAAACTTTAGATGCTAACTCACGCAACACCAAAAATGATAAAATGTCTATATTTTTTAGAGTCCTGAGTAGCACTCAAAGATTACTAGAGCTCTTGCTAGGTTAGAGCAATAGTTCTGGATAAATACTTATTTTAGAATGATTTAAAGTTTCGGTGCTACCTTCACGCAAAACCAAAAATCATTTAATATCTTTATTCTTTAGAGTTCTGAGTAGCACTCAAAGAGTTCTAGAGTTACTTCTAGGTTAGACCAATAGTTCTGGGTAAATAAAGATTTTATAAAGATTTCAAAGTGTCGGTCCCAACTTCACGCAAAAACTAAAACCAAAAAATGTCTATATTTTTTAGAGTTCTGAGTAGCACTCAAATTGTTCTAGAGTTCCAGCTAATTTGGACCAAGAGTTCTGGGTAAATAAAGATTTAATATTGATTTTAATATTTCGGTGCTACCTTCACGCAAAACAGAAAATCTTAAAATGGTTATTTTCTTAGAGTTCTGAATAGCACACAAAGAGTTCTAAAGTTCTTCGCAGGTTAGACCAATAGTTTTTGGTAAATAAAGATTTTATAGTGACTTTAAAGTTTCGGTGCTCACTTCACGCAACAACAAATTCTTAAAATCTCTATATTTTTTTCGAGCTCTGAGTACGACTCAAAGAGTTCTAGAGTTCTTGATAGATGAGACCAATAGTTCTGGGTAAATAAAGATTTTATAGCGATTTTAAAATTTCGGTGCTAACTTCACGCAACACCAAAAATCTTAGAATCTCTATATTTTTTAGAGTTCTGACTAGCACTCAAAGAGTTCTAGAGTTCTTGATAGATTAGACCATAAGTTTTGAGTAAAAAAAGATTTTATAGAGATTTTAAAGTTTCGATGCTAACAACGTAAAAACAAAAATAATAAAAGGTCTATATTTCTTGGAGTTCTGAGTAGCACTCAAAGAGTTCTAGATTATTTGCTAGGTTAGACTAATTGTTCTGGGTAAATAAACATTTTATAGCGATTTTAAAGTTTCGCTGCTAACTTGAGGCAAAACCTAAAATCTTAAGATGTCTCTAGTCTTTAGAGTTCTGAGTAGCACTCACAGAGTTCTAGACTTCTTGACAGGTTAGACCAATAGTTTGGGTAAATAAATATTTTATAGCGATTTTAAAATTTCGGTGCTATCTTCACGCAAAACCAAAAATCATAAAATGTCTCTATTTTTTAGAGTTCTGAGCAGCACTAAAAGAGCTGTACAGTGCCTGATAGATTAGACCAACTGTTCTGGGTAAATAGAGATCTTATAGCGATGTTAAAGTTTCGGTTCTAACTTGACGTAAAACCAAAAATCTCAAAATCTCTACATTTTTTAGAGTTCTGAGTAACACTCAAAGAGTTCTAGAGTTGTTCCTAGGTTAGACCAATAGTTCTGGGTAAATAAAGCCATTATAATGATTTAAAGTTTCGCTGGTACCTTCACGCAAAACCAAAAATCATAAAATGTCTATATTTTTAGAGTTTTGAGTAGAACCCAAAGAGCTCTAGAGTTCTTGCTAGGTTAGACCAATAGTTCTGGGTAAATAAAGATTTTATAGCGATTTTAAAGTTTCTGTTCTAACTTGACGTAAAACCAAAAATCTCAAAATCTCTACATTTTTTAGAGTTCTGAGTAACACTCAAAGAGTTCTAGAGTTGTTCCTAGGTTAGACCAATAGTTCTACGAAAATAAAGATTTTATCTTAACTTTAAAGTTTCGCTGCTAACTTCAAATAAAACCAAAAATTTTAAAATTCTATATTTTTTAGAGTTTTGAGTAGCACCCAAAGAGTTCTAGAGTTCTTGCTAGGTTAGACCAATAGTTCTCTTTAAATAAAGAATTTATATCGATTTTAATGTTTCGGTGCTACTTTCACGCAAAACCAAAAACCATAACATGTCGATATTTTTAGAGTTCTGAGTAGCAGTCAAAGAGTTCTAGAGTTCTTGCTAGGTTATACCAATAGTTCTGGGTAAATAAAAATTTTATAATGATTTTAAACTTTTGATGCTACCTTCACGCAAAACCAAAAATCATAACATGTCTATATTTTTTAGAGTTCTCAGTAGCACTCAAAGAGTTCTAGAGTTCTTCCTAGGCTAGACCAATAGTTCTGGGTAAATAAAGCCATTATAATGATTTAAAGTTTCGCTGGTACCTTCACGCAAAACCAAAAATCATAAAATGTCTATATTTTTAGAGTTCTGAGTAGCACTCAGAGAGTTCTTGAGTTCCTGCTAGGTTAGACCCAGAACTATTTTCTGGGTAAATGAAGATTTTATAGCGATTTTAAACTTTTGATGCTAACTGCACGCGACACCAAAAATGATAAAATGTGTATATTTTTTAGAGTCCTGAGTAGCACTCAAAGATTACTAGAGCTCTTGCTAGGTTAGAGCAATAGTTCTGGAAAAATAAAGATTTTAGAATGATTTAAAGTTTCGGTGCCACCTTCACGCAAAACCAAAAATCACTAAATATCTATATTCTTTAGAGTTCTGAGTAGCACTCAAAGAGTTCTAGAGTTCCTGCTAGGTTAGACCAATAGTTCTGGGTAAATAAAAATTTTATAAAGATTTCATAGTGTGCGTCCCAACTTCATGCAAAAACAAGAACCATAAAATGTCTATATTTTTTAGAGTTCTGAGTAGCACTCAAAGAGTTCTAGTGTTCCAGCTAAGTTAGACCAATAATTCTGGGTAAATAAAGATTTTATATTGATTTTAATATTTCATTGCTACCTTCACGCAAAACAGAAAATCTTAAAATGGCTATATTTTCTTAGAGTTCTGAGTAGCACTCAAAGAGTTCTACAGTTCTTCACAGGTTAGACGAATAGTATTTTGTAAATAAAGATTTTATAGCGATATTAAAGTTTCGGTGCTAACTTCACGCAACACCAAAAATCTTAAAATCTCTATATTTTTTAGAGTTCTGAGCAACACTCAAAGAGTTGTAGAGTTCCTGATAGATTAGACCAATAGTTCTGGGTAAATGGAGATTTTATAGCGATCTTAAAGTTTCGGTGCTAACTTCACGTAAAACCAAAAATCTCTAAATATCTGTATTTTCTAGAGTTCTGAATAGCACTCAAAGAGTTCTAGAGTTTCTGATACATTAGACCAATAGTTTTAGGTAAATAAAGATTTTAACACGACTTTAAAGTTACGCTGCTAACTTCACGTAAAACCAAAAATCTGAAAATCTCTATATTTTTTAGAGTTCTGAGTAGCACTCAAAGAGTTCTTGCTAGGTTAGACCAACAGTTCTGGGTAAATAAAGATTTTATACCCATTTTAAAGTTGAGGAGCTACATTCACGGAAAAACAAAAATAATAAAATGTCTATATTTTTTAGAGTTCTGAGTTGCACTCAAAGAATTCTAGTGTTTTGCTAGACTAGACCAACAGTTCTGGGTAAATAAAGAGTTTAGAATGATTTAAAGTGTCGGTGCTATTTTCACGCAAAACCAGAAATCATAAAATGTCTATATTTTTTAGAGTCTTGAGTAGCACTGAAAGAGTACTAGAGCTCCTTCTAGGTTAGACCAATAATTCTGGGTAAATAAAGATTTTATAATGATTTAAAGTTTCGGTGCTACTTTCACGTAAAACCAAAAATCTCAAAATGTGTTTGTGTTTTAGAGTTCTGAGTAGCACTCAAAGAGTACTAGAGCTCCTGCTTGGTTAGAGCAATAGTTCTGGGTAAATAAAGATTTTATTATGATTTAAGGTTTCGCTGCTACCTTCACGCAAAATCAAAAATCATACAATGTCTATATTTTTTAGAGTTCTGAGTAGCACTCAAAGAGTTCTTGAGTTCCTGCTAGGTTAGACCAATAGTTCTGGGTAAATAAAGTTTTTATAGCGATTTTAAAGTTTCGGTGCTACCTTCACGCAAAATCAAAAATCATAAAATGTCTATATTTTTTTAGAGTTCTGAGTAGCACTTAAAGAGTTTTTGAGTTCCTGCTAGGTTAGACCAATAGTTCTGGGTAAATAAAGATTTTATAGCGATTTTAAAGTTTCGCTGTTATATTCATTCAAAATCAAAAATCTTAAAATCTCAATATTTTTCTAGAGTTCTGAGTAGCACTTCAAAAGTTCTAATGTTTCTCATGAAAAGTAAGAACAATTGTCGTAAAATAAGGGAATAAATGGGAAATAAATGTTTCGGCATAATCTACTGATCACACATGCAATCGTTGGAAATCATTATGAAGTATATAACACGTGCCTAACAAAATTGAAACAATGTTACCGAAAACATAGAAATCGACAATTGCAGGTGTGTGAAGTGGCAGGACCACTAACAGCTCAAAGTCTGAATTTGAGTAGAATTTGGGCTCTCAGAAAACCCACTCCCAGAATTTTAGCTTTGAATTTAGAGGCTCTAAGTCTATGTGAAAGTTGGTCCTGCCAACTTCACGCTGCAAGTCCACCGGAAGCTCAAATTCTCAAACTCCGTTCAGATATCCAGTAGAATTTGAGCTTTCAAAAAAACCAACTCCCGGAATTTGAGCTTTGAATTTAAAGGATCTAAGTCGACTTAAAACCTGCAATTTTGAACACATCGTACCAGGACACCAACAGCTCAAATTCTGAAACTTCGTGCAGATATTGAGTAGAATTTGAGCTCTCAGAAAAACCAACTCCCAGAATTTGAGCTTTCAATTTAAAGGCTCTAAGTCTATGTGAAAGTTGGTCCTGCCAACTTCACGCTGCAGTACCACCGAAAGCTCAACTTCTCAAACTCCGTTAAGATCTTCAGTAGAATTTGGGCTTTCAAAAAAACCAACTCCCGGAATTTGAGCTTTCAATTTAAAGGATCTAAGTCGACTTAAAACCTGCAATTTTGAACACATCGTACCAGGACACCAACAGCTCAAATTCTGAAACTTCGTGCAGATATTGAGTAGAATTTGAGCTCTCAGAAATTCCAACTCCCAGAATTTGAGCTTTTAATTTAAAGGCTCTAAGTCCATGTGAAAGGTGGACCTGCCAACTTCTCGGTGCAGGACCACCGAAAGCTCAAATTCTCAAACTCCGTTCAGATATTCAGTAGAATTTGAGCGTTCAAAAATCCAACTCCCGGAATTTGAGCTTTCAATTTAAAGGGTCTAAGTCCACTTAAAAGTTGCAATTTTGAACACATTGTACCAGGACACCAACAGCTCAAATTCTGAAACTCCGTGCAGATATTGAGTAGAATTTGATCTCTCAGAAAAAACAACTCCCAGAATTTGAGCTTTCCATTTAAAGGCTCTAAGTCTATGTGAAACATGTTCTTGCCAACTTCACGCTGCAGGACCACCGAAAGCTCAAATTCTCAAACTCCTTCCAGATGTTTTTCAGTAGAATTTGGGCTTTCAAAAAAAAATAACTCCCAAATTTTGAGCTTTCAATTTAAAGGCTCTAAGTCCATTTGAAACATGGTCCTGCCAACTTCACGCTGCAGGACAACCGAAAGCTCTAACTCGGTCCAGATATTCACCAGGAGTTCAGTTTTCAAAAATACCAACTCCCGGAATTTGAGCTTTCAATTTAAAACGTCTAAGTGCAGTTAAAAGCTGTAATTTCGAACACATCGTACCAGGACACCAACAGCTCAAATTCTGAAACTCCGTGCAGATATTCAGTAGAATTTGAGCTCTCAGAAAAAACAACTCCCAGAATTTGAGTTTTCAATTTCAAGGCTCTAAGTCCATGTGAAAAGTGGTCCTGCCAACTTTACGCTGGAGGACCACCGAAAGCTCAACTTCTCAAACTCCGTCCAGATCCTCAGTAGAATTTGAGCTTTCAAAAAACCAACTCCCGGAGTTTGAGCTTTCAATTTAAAAGGTCTAAGTCCATTTAAAACTTGCGCCACAAACAGCTCAAATTCTGAAACAGAATGCAGGATTTGAGTAGAAATTGAGCTCTCAGAAAAACCAACTCCCAAAATTTGAGCTTTCAATTTAAAGGCTCTAAGTTTATTTGAAATGTGGTGAGAATTTGAAGTTTCGATGGTCCTCCAGCATGAAGTTGGCAGGACCACCTTTCACATGGACTTGGAGCCTTTAAATTGAAAGCTCAAATTCTAGGAGTTGGTTTTTCTGAGAGCTTAATTTCTAATCAATATCTGCACCGAGTTTCAGAATTTGAGCTGTTGGTGTCCTGGTACGATGTGTTCAAAATTGCAGCTTTTAAGTGGACTTAGACCCTTTGAATTGAAAGCTCAAATTCTGGGCGTTAGTTTTTTTTTGAAAGCTCAAATTCTACTGAATATCTGGACCGAGTTTGAGCTTTCGGTTGTCCTGCAGCGTGAAGTTGGCAGAACCATCTTCAAATGGACTTAGAGCATTTAAATTGATCTCCTGATCACACATGCAATCGTTGGAAATCATTAATCAAATTCCGGGAGTTGTTTTTTCTGAGAGCTCAAATTCTACTCAATATGTGCACGAAGTATCAGAATTTGAACTATTGGTGCCTTGGTACTATGTGTTCAAAATTGCAGCTTTTAAGTGGACTAAGACCCTTTAAATCAAAAGCTCAAATTTCTAGAGTTGTTTTTTTTTGAAAGCTCAAATTCCAGTGAATATCTGGAGGGAGTTTGAGAATTTGAGCTTTCGGTGGTCCTGGAGCGTGAAGTTGGCAGGCCCACCTTCCACATTAACTTAGAGCCTTTAAATTGAAAGCACAAATTCTGGGGGTTGGTTTCTCTGAGATCTCAAATTCTACTCAAATTCTCCACCGAGTTACAGAATTTAAGGTGTTAGTGGTCCTGCCAAATTCACGCACCTGCAATTGTCGATTTCTATGCTTTGGGTAACATTGTTTGAATCTTATTAGGCACATGTTATATACTTGTTAATGATTTCCAACGATTGAATGTGTGATCAGATTATCACGAAACATTTCTTTCCCATTTATTCCCCTATTTTGCGACAATTGTTCTAACTTTTCATGAGAAACTTTAGAACTCTTGAAGTGCTACTCAGAACTCTAGAAAAATATAGAGATTTTAAGATTTTTGATTTTGAATGAAATTAGCAGCGAACCTTTAAAATCGCTATAAAATCCTTATTTAAACAGAACTATTGGTCTAACCTAGCAAGAACTCTAGAACTCTTTGAGTGCTACTCAGAACTCTAAAAGATATAGATATTTCAAAATTTTTGGTTTTACGTGAAGTTAGTTAAAGTCGCAATAAAATCTTTACTTTCCTAGAACTATTGGTCTAACCTAGCAGGAATTCTAGAACTTTTAAAGTGCTACGCAGAACTCTAAAAAATATAAATATTTTAAGATTTTTGGTGTTGGGTGAAGTTAGAACCGAAATTTTATTTCACTATAAAAACTTTATTTACCGAGAACTATTGGTCTAACCTAGCAAGAACTCTAGAACTCTTTGAGTGCTACTCAGAACTCTAAAAAAATATAGAGATTTTAAAATTTTTGGTGTTGCGTGAAGTTAGCACCGAAACTTTAAAATCGCTATAAAATCTTTATTTACCCAGAACTATTGGTCTAACCTATCAAGAACTCTAGAACTCTTTGAGTGCTACTCAGAACTCTAAAAAAATATAGAGATTTTAAGATCTTTGGTGTTCCGTGAAGTTAGCACCGAAACTTTAAAATCGCTATAAAATCTTTATTTACCCAGAACTATTGGTCTAACCTATCAAGAACTCTAGAACTCTTTGACTGCTACTCAGAACTCTAAAAAATATATAGAGATTTTAAGATTTTTGGTGTTGCGTGGAGTTACAACCAAAACTTTAAAATCGCTATAAAATCTTTATCTACCCAGAACTATTGGTCAAACCTAGCAAGAACTCTAGAACTCTCTGAGTGCTACTCAGAACTCTAAAAAAATAAAAATATTTTAACATTTTTGGTGTTGCGTGAAGTTAGCAGCAAAATTGTAAAATTGCTATAAAATCTTTATTTACCCAGAACTATTGGTCTAATTTCTCAGGAACTCTAGAACTCTTTGAGTGCTACCCAGAACTCTAAAAAATATAGCCATGTTATGATTTTTGGTTTTGCGTGAAGGTAGCAGTGAAACTTTAAATCATTATAAAATTTTTATTTACCCAGAACTAATGGTCTAACCTTGCAGGAACTCTAGAACTCTTTCAGTGCTACTCAGAACTCTCAAAAATAGAGACGTCTTAAGATTTTAGGTTTTGCTGAAGTTAGCAGCGAAACTTTAAAATTGCTATAAAATCTTTATTTACCCAGAACTATTGGTCTAACCTAGCAAGAACTCTAGAACTCTTTGAGTGCTACTCAGAACTCCAAAATATATAGACATTTTATTATTTTTGTTTTTGCGTGGGGGTAGCTCCTCAACTTTAAAATGGCTATAAATTTTTTTTTTTATCCAGAACTATTGGTCTAACCTATCAAGACCTCTAAAACTCTTTGAGTGCTTCTCAGAACTCTAAAAAAATATAGAGATTTTAAGATTTTTGGTGTTGCGTGAAGTTACAACCAAAACTTTAAAATCCCTATAAAATCTTTATCTACCCAGAACTATTGGTCTAACCTAGCAAGAACTCTAGAACTCTCTGATTGCTACTCAGAACTCTAAAAAATAAAAATATTTTAACATTTTTGGTGTTGCGTGAAGTTAGCACCAAAATTTTAAAATTGCTATAAAATCTTTATTTACCCAGAACTATTAGTCTAACCTAGCAGGAACTCTAGAACTCTTTGAGTGCTACTCAGAACTCTAAAAATTATAGACATGTTTTTTGGTTTTGCATGAAGGTAGCAGCGAAACTTTAAATCATTATAAAATTTTAATTTACCCAGAACTATTGGTCCAACCTAGCAAGAACTGTAGAACTCTTTGACTGCTACTCAGAACTCTAAAAAATATAGACATGTTATGATTTTTGGTTTTGCGTGAAGGTAGCACCGAAACATTAAAATCGATATAAAATCTTTATTTACCCAGAACTATTGGTCTAGCCTTGCAGGAACTCTAGAACTCTTTCAGTGCTATTCAGAACTCTAAAAAATAAAGAAATTTTAAGATTTTTGGTTTTTTGTGAAGTTTGCACCGAAACTTTAAAATCACTATAAAATTTTTATTTACCCACAACTATTGGTGTTAAAAAATATAGACATGTTATGATTTTTGGTTTTGCGTGAAGGTAGCTGCGAAACTTTAAATCATTATAAAATCTTTATTTACCCAGAACTATTAATCTAATTTTGCAGGAACTCTAGAACTCTTTCAGTGCTACTCAGAACTGTATAGAGATTTTAAGATTTATGGTTTTACGTGAAGTCAGCACCGAAACTTTAAAATCGCTATAAAATCTTTATTTACCCAGAACTATTGGTATAACCTAGCAAGAACTCTAGAACTCCTCGAGTGCTACTCAGAACTCTAAAAATATATAAATATTTTAAGATTTTTGGTGTTGGGTGAAGTTAGAACCGAAATTTTAATTCGCTATAAAATCTTTATTTACCAAGAACTATTGGTCTAACCTAGCAAGAACTCTAGAACTCTTTGAGTGTTACTCAGAACTCTAAAAAAATAGAGATTTTGATGATCTTTGGTTTTACGTGAAGTTAACACCGAAACTTTAAAATCGCTATAAAATCTCTATTTACCCAGAACTGTTGGTCTAATCTATCAGAAACGGTACAACTCTTTGAGTGCTGCTCAGAACTAAAAAATATAGATATTTTATGATTTTTGGTTTTGCGTGAAGTTAGCACCGAAACTTTAAATTCGCCATAAAATTTTTATTTGCCCGGAACTATTGGTCTAACCTATCAAGAACTCTAGAACTCTTTGAGTGCTACTCAGAACTCTAAAAAATAGTGACATCTTAAGATTTTAGGTTTTGCCTGAAGTTAGCAGCGAAACTTTAAAACGGCTATAAAATCTTTATTTACCCAGAACTATTGGTCTAACCTATCAAGACCTCTAAAACTCTTTGAGTGCTACTCAGAACTCTAAAAAAATATAGAGATTTTATATTTTTTGTTTTTACGTGGTTAGCATCGAAACTTTAAAATCGCTAACTAACTAACTAACTAACTAACTCTATGGCCTATGGAACCCGGAGGTTCAGTGCCGCGTTCACAAAAGCTCTCCACTGACTTCTATCCTTAGCTAATTGCATCCAGTTTCTACTTTGTATTCCTATATCTGCGAGATCCATCTTAATATTATCTTCCCATCTGCGCCTAGGTCTTCCTAATGGTCGTTTTCCTATGGGTCTACCAATCAAGACTTTGAAAGCGTTTCGATTTTCTTCCATTCTAGCTACATGACCTGCCCACCTAAGCCTCCTAGACTTGACGACCCTAACAATGTTGGACAAACCGTATAAACTATGTAGTTCCTCGTTATGAAGCTTCCGCCATTCCCCATTCTCGTTCCTCTTGGGTCCGAATATTCTTCTCAGGATCCTGTTCTCAAATACTTTCAGTCTATGTTCTTCCCTCAGAGTAAGCGACCATGTTTCGCAACCATACAGAACAACAGGCATGATTATCGTTTTATATATTTTAAGCTTCAAATTCCTCGACAGAATTCGCAACGACAAGAGATTTTGAACCGAGTAGTAACACGAATTCCCTGCTTTTAGTCGACATTTAATTTCTTCGTGAAAATCGCTACACAATCTTTATTTACTCAAAACTATTGGTCTAACCTATCAAGAACTCTAGAACTCTTTGAGTGCTACTGAGAACTCTAAAAAATATAGAGATTTTAAAATTTTTGGTGTTGCGTGAAGTTAGCACGGAAACTTTAAAATTGCCATAAAATCTTTATTTACCCAGAACTATTGGTCTAACCTGTCAAGAACTCTAGAACTTTTTGAGTGCTACTCTGAACTCTAAAACAATATAGAGATTTTAAGATTTTTGGTGTTGCGTAAAGTTAGCACCGAAACTTTAAAATCGCTATAAAATCTTTATTTACCCAGACCTATTCGTCTAACCTAGCAAGAACTCTAGAACTCTTTGAGTGCTACTCAGAACTTTAAAAAAATAAAGACATTTTAAGATTTTTGGTGTTGCGTGAAGTTAGCACCAAAATTTTAAATTCGCTATAAAATCTTTATTTACCCAAAACTATTGGCCTAACCTATCAAGAACTCTAGAACTCTTTGAGTGCTACTTAGAACTTTAAAAAATAAAGACATTTTATGATTTTTGGTTTTGCGTGAAGGTAGCAGCGAATTTTAAATCATCATAAAATTTTAATTTACCCAGAACTATTGGTCTAACCTAGCAAGAACTCTAGAACTCCTTGACTGCTACTCAGAACTCTAAAAAATATAAACATGTTATGATTTTTGATTTTGTGAGAGGGTAGCTCCTCAACTTTAAAATGGCTATATAATCTGTATTTACCCACAACTATTGGTCTAACCTATCAAGAACTCTAGAAATCTTTACGTGCTAGTCAGAACTCTAAAAAATATAGAGATTTTAAGATTTTTGTTTTTATGTGGTTAGCATCGAAACTTTAAAATCGCTAAAAAATCTTTATTTACCCAAAACTATTGGCCTAACCTATCAAGAACTCTAGATCTCTTTGAGTGCTACTCAGAACTCTAAAAAAATATAGAGATTTTAAGATTTTTGGTGTCGCGTAAAGTTAGCACCGAAACTTTAAAATCGCTATAAAATCTTTATTTATCCTGAACTATTGGTCTAACCTATCAAGAATTCTAGAACTCTTTGAGTGCTATTCAGAACTCTAAAAAATATAGAATTTTAAAATTTTTGGCTTTATTTGCAGTTAGCAGCGAGACTTCAAAGTCCCGATAAAATTGTTATTTTCCTAGAACTATTGGTCTAACCTAGTGAGTACTCTAGAATTCTTTAGAGTGTTACTCAGATCTCTAAAAAATATAGATTTTAAGATTTTTGGTTTTACTTGAAGTTAGCACCGAAACTTTAAAATCGCTATAAAATCTCTATTTACCCAGAACTATTGGTCTAACCTATCAAGAACTCTAAAACTCTTTGAGTGCTAGTCAGTACTCTAAAAAAATAAACACATTTTAAGACTTTTTGTGTTGCGTGAAGTTACCACCAAAATTTTAAAATCGCTATAAAATCTTTATTTACCCAGAACTATTGGTCTAACCTAACAAGAACTCTAGAACTCTTTGAGTACTACTCAGAACTCTAAAAAAATAGAGACATTTTAAGATTTTTGGTGTTGCGTGAAGTTAGCACCAAAATTTTAAAATCCCTATAAAATCTTTATTAACCCAGAACTATTGGTCTAATTTCTCAGGAACTCTAGAACTCTTAGAGTGCTACCCAGAACTCTAAAAAATATAGCCATGTCATGATTTTTGGTTTTGCGTGAAGGTAGCAGCGAAACTTTAAATCATCATAAAATTTTTATTTACCCAGAACTAATGGTCTAACCTTGCAGGAACTCTCGAACTCTTTCAGTGCTACTCAGAACTCTCAAAAATAGAGACATCTTAAGATTTAGGTTTTGCTGAAGTTAGCAGCGAAACTTTAAAATCGCTATAAAATCTTTATTTACCCAGAACTATTGGTCTAACCTAGCAAGAACTCTAGAACTGTTTGAGTGATACTCAGAACTCCAAAATATATAGACATTTTATTATTTTTCTTTTTGCGTGGGGGTAGCTCCTCAACTTTAAAATGGCTATAAAATCTTTTTTTTTCCAGAACTATTGGTCTAACCTATCAAGACCTCTAAAACTCTTTGAGTGCTACTCAGAACTCTAAAAAAATATAGAGATTTTAAGATTTTTGTTTTTACGTGGTTAGCATCGAAACTTTAAAATCGCTACAAAATCTTTATTTACTCAAAACTATTGGTCTAACCTATCAAGAACTGTAGAACTCTTTGAATGCTACTCAGAACTCTAAAAAATATAAAGATTTTAAAATTTTTGGTGTTTCGTGAAGTTAGCACCGAAACTTTAAAATTTCCACAAAATCTTTATTTACCCAGAACTATTGGTCTAACCTTTCAAGAACTCTAGAACTGTTTGAGTGCTACTCTGAACTCCAAAAAAATATAGAGATTTTAAGATTTTTGGTGTTGCGAGAAGTTAGCACCGAAACTTTAAAATCTTTATTTACCAAGTATTATTCATCTAACCTAACAGGACCTTTAGAACTCTTTGAGTGCTACTCAGAATCCTAAAAATAAAGACATATTACGATTTTTGGGTTTGCGTGAAGGTAGCAGCGAATTTCAAATCATTATAAAATGTTAATTTACCCAGAACTATTGGTCTAAGCTAGCAAGAACTCTAGAACTCTTTGACTGCTACTCAGAACTCTAAAAATATAAACATGTTATGATTTTTGGTTTTGCGTGAAGGTACCACCGAAACATTAAAATAGCTATAAAATCTTTATTCACCCACAACTATTGGTCTAACCTATCAAGAACTCTAGAACTCTTTGAGTGCTACTCACAACTCCAAAAAATATAGACATTTTATTATTTTTGTTTTTGCGTGAGAGTAGCTCCTCAACTTTAAATTGGCTATAAAATCTTTATTTACCCAGAACTATTGGTCTAACCTTTCAAGAACTCCAAAACTCTTTGAGTGCTACTCAGAACTCTAAAAAATATAGACATGTTATGATTTTGGTTTGGCGGGAAGGTACTAGCGAAACTTTAAATCACTATAAAATTTTTATTTACCCAGAACTATTGGTCTAACCTAGCAAGAACGCTAAAACTCTTTGACTGCTACTCAGAACTCTAAAAAAATATAGAGATTTTAAGATTTTTGGTGTTGCGTAAAGTTAGCACCGAAACTTTAAAATCGCTATAAAATCTTTATTTACCCAGAACTATTGGTCTAACCTATCAAGAATTCTAGAACTCTTTGACTGCTATTCAGATCTCTAAAAAATAAAGACATTTTAAAATGTTTGGTTTTATTTCAAATTAGCAGCAAAACTTTGAGGTCCCTATAAAATCTTTATTTTCCTAGAACTATTGGTCTAACCTAGCAAGAACTCTAGAATTCTTTGAGTGTTACTCAGAACTCTAAAAAATATAGTTTTTAAGATTTTTGGTTTTACGTGAAGTTAGCACCGAAACTTTAAAATCGCTATAAAATCTCTTTTTACCCAGAACTATTGGTCTAACCTATCAAGAACTCTCAAACCCTTTGAGTGCTAGTCAGAACTCTAAAAAAATAAACACATTTTAAGATTTTTTGTGTTGCGTGAAGTTAGCACCAAAATTTTAAAATCGCTATAAAATCTTTATTTACCTAGAACTATTGGTCTAACCTAGCAGGAACTCTAGAACTCTTTGAGTGTTACTCAGAACTCTAAAAAATATAGAGATTTTAAGATTTTTGGTTTTTGCGTGAAGTTTGCAGCGAAACTTTAAAATCGCTATAAAATCTTTTTTTACCCAGAACTATTGGTCTAACCTAGCAAGAACTCTAGAACTCTTTGAGTGCTACTCAGAGCTCAAAAAATATAGAGATTTTGAGATTTTTGGTTTTACGTGAAGTTGGCACCGAAACTTTAAAATCGCTACAAAATCTTTATTTACCCATAACTATTGGTCTAACCTATCAAGAACTCTAGAACTCTTTGAGTGCTACTCAGAACTCTAAAAAAATATAGAGATTTTAAGATTTTTGGTGTTGGGTAAAGTTAGCACCGAAACTTTAAAATCGCTATAAAATCTTTATTTACCCAGAACTATTGGTCTAACCTATCAAGAACTGTAGAACTCTTTGACTGCTACTCAGAACTCTAAAAAATAAAAACATTTTAAAATTTTTGGTTTTATTTGAAGTTAGCAGCAAAACTTTGAGGTCCCCTATAAAATCTTTATTTTCCTAGAACTATTGGTCTAACCTAGCAAGAACTCTCGAATTCTTTGAGTGTTACTCAGAACTCTAAAAAATATAGATTTTAAGATTTTTGGTTTTACGTGAAGTTAGCACCGAAAAGATAAAATCGCTATATAATCTCTTTTTACCCAGAACTATTGGTCTAACCTATCAAGAACTCTAAAACTCTTTGAGTGCTAGTCAGAACTCTAAAAAAATAAACACATTTTAAGATTTTTTGTGTTGCGTGAAATTAGCACCAAAATTTTAAAATCGCTATAAAATCTTTATTTACCCAGAACTATTGGTCTAACATAGCAGGAACTCTATGACTCTTTGAGTGCTACTCAGAAGTCTAAAAAATATAGAGATTTTAAGATTTTTGGTGTTGCGTGAAGTTTCCAGCGAAACTTTAAAATCGCTATAAAATCTTTATTTACCCAGAACTACTGGTCTAACCTAGCAAGAACTCTAGAACTCTTTGAGTGCTACTCAGAACTCAAAAAAACATAGAGATTTTGAGATTTTTGGTGTTACGTGAAGTTAGCACCGAAACTTTAAAATTGCTATAAAATCTCTATTTACCCAGAACTGTTGGTCTAATTTATCAGATACGGTGCAACTCTTTGAGTGCTGCTCAGAACTCTTAAAAATATAGACATTTTATGATTTTTGGTTTTGCGTGAAGTTAGCATCGAAACTTTAAAATCGCTATAAAATCTTTATTTACCCAGAACTATTCTTCTAACCTAGCAAGAACTCTAGAACTCTGTGAGTGCTACTCAGAACTCTAAAAAATAAAGACATGTTATGATTTTTGGTTTTGCGTGAAGGTGGCACCGAAACATTAAAATCGATATAAAATTTTTATTTACCAAGAACTATTGGTCTAACCTTGGAGCAACTCTAGAACTCTTTCAGTGCTACTCAGAACTCTAAAAAATATAGAGATTTTAAGATTTTTGGTTTTGCGTGAAGTTAGCAGCGAAACTTTAAAATCGCTATAAAATCTTTTTTTACCCAGAATTATTGGTCTAACCTAGCAAGAACTCTAGAACTCTTTGAGTGCTTCTCAGAACTCTAAAAAATATAGACATTTTATTATTTTTGTTTTTGCGTAAGTGTAGCTCCTCAACTTTAAAATGGCTATAAAATCTTTTCTTACCCAGAACTATTGGTCTAACCTAGCAAGAACTCTAAAACTTTTCGAGTGCTAGTCAGAACTCTAAAAAAAATATAGAGATTTTAAGATTTTAGTTTTTACGTGGTTGGCACCGAAACTTTAAAATCGCTATAAAATCTTTATTTACTCAGAACTATTGGTTTAACCTATCAAGAACTCTAGAACTCTTTGAGTGCTAGTCAGAACTCTAAAAAATATAGAGATTTTAAGATTTTTGGTGTTGCGTGTAGTGCTCTCATCGTGTCGGGTCGGGTCGGGTTGAAGACCAACCCGACCCGACCCGAGACCCGAATGGACTGACCCGACCCGACCCGACTGACCCGAACCGTGATCCGATCTGATTGACCTGACCCGATAACCCGCCCCGAGCTGACTCGGTTGACCCGACCCGACAACCCGACCCGAATAACCCGACCCGACAACCCGACCCGAGCTGACCCGATTGACCCGACCCGACAACCCGACCCGAATAACTCGGCCCGAATAACCCAACCCGAGCTGACCCGATTGACCCGACCCGACAACCCGACCCGACAACCCTTCCCGAGCTGACCCGATTGACCCGACCCGACAACCCGACCCGAATAACCCGAGCTGACCCGACTGACCCGACCCGGCAACCCGACCCGAGTAGCCTGACCCGACAACCCGACCCGAACAGACCCGACTGACCCCACCCGACCCGAGTTGACCCGACCCGTTTGAGAGCACTATGGTCACGACACTGGGTGAACGCCAAAATGCACTCACATTGCGAAACTAGTTTTAAAAGCATAATTTTAGAAAACAAAGCATAATTTAAAATATATAGCACAATTCTTGGAAAATTCTCTTTAACCGAAAGTTTAACGGGATGATCTACCTTTTCATGGCACAAAATTTTTTATATTGGACCTTATGGGGAGAACATGGCTATCGAATTTCCTCAGTTTCTAAGGAACTATGTATCTCTAATGGGAAAGAAAAATTTTGCAGCATTCTACAGAAGTTTATTAACGGGTTGAAATACTTAAATTGTATATTTGTCTGCTAGTTTAGCAGAAATAAATTATTAAAAAATAAATAAATTAGTTTCTTTTTATACAAATTATAATATGTCTAACTTTGGAACCAATTATGATAGAAAGATCAACTTTTTTTTGTTTTATTCCTTGAGAAGAAACGACTCTAATAGTTTTAATCACAACCATATCTGACACGCCAATTAAAAAAATTTTAAAAAAATAGTATTTTAATATAAGTATTAAAGTCCACCTGTCAAAGTTTGACGAGGGTAAGTCACGCCCCATTCTAAGCTTGACCGCGAAAAGGGTGGGGGTTGGTGAAATGGAGGGGGAAGGGGGTGGATGTCTGAATGAAACAGGTTCTCGACCAGTTTCTGAGATTACCTGTCAGCTGCCAAATACTGTTAGCTTTATAGAGTTTGTCTCCCTCAATGGTTCCATACTAAGAGACTGGACGATGTGGTGTGAAGTATCCTCTTTTTCCCGTTACCTCTGGAAGTTCATCAAGATGCATTCTAGAGTGCGCGGGAAGAACAGTATATATCAGAAAACGCTGTTATTTTGGGAATTTTTTCCCTTCCGGACAAATATTATAGCATACAGTAGTGGCGAAGGGAAGGGGGGCAGAGGGATGCCCCCACAGGATTCCGACAATGTAAAGTCCTGGTTCCCATATATAGGTGTCCGTAAAAAATGTCCCCTAAGTTCTTTTTAAAATAATGTCTTGGGAATATATTTCAAATTTGAGGTGTTTTCCTGGTAGCCGTACTTTTCCAATATGGCCGCCGCCCTACGTAAATCTCTCTCTCTCTCTCTCTCTCTCTCTCTATATATATATATATATATATATATATATATATATATATATATATGAGAGATCGTGAACCAAGGCACTTAGAAAGATAATTTTGGTGTCAAACTATAGGTTTCTGAGGCCGATGAATTTAAATATGGCATTGTTTATTGCCACTTAGAAACCTTACAACCTGGCAACACTGTTGTCTAACGATTAACTGTACAAAGTTACAAATGCGTATATGCACGCATTACTCTAGGATGTAGCGTACTTCCTTAGGAGTAAACGAAACCTACTTTTTCTGGTAGCTTTCATCACGACAAGACATATTTTACATGGTAACATGAGAGAACATCGTCTAAATCCAATATGGCAGCCAATATGATGGCTAATTACTAGGCAACCAAGTAATAGACTTATTCAAATGCCTGTCAGTCCTAATTGGCCTAGAGCCTAGAGAATGGGAGAAAGAGGCAAGATACGGTCTCATTGAAGAAGCGTCTCCTGAGGGGGCGAGGGAAATTTAAAATACTCCATTTTTTAATGAAAAACACGGTTTTGCCTCCTTGTCCGCAGACAACACTGCACACCAAATGCTCTATAAGACGTTCTCTAAATAGCCCTGTTAGATCCAACCTGTATTGTGTGTAAACCGTGCATTTTCACGGGGGAACAGCGGAGCCAAAGCCCTGTTTTTTGTGATATTTCTGGTTTCTCGTGCTTACTTCGCTAAGACTAAGCACTGTAAGCCAATCTCCAATTATCCTATAGCAGTGCTAATTTCAGATCATTTCCTCCGGAGGCACCACGCACAGGGGGAAAGCGACTAAAAATTGTGTGCTCCACAGAAATTTCTGCGAAGATCTCAAGCACCCGAGGGTGAATTTCGTAGCTCTTGGGAGAATTCTCCCCCCCCCAGAATCACCCCTGAAATCATCACTGTCCTAGGGAGTTGAAACAAGAAGCAGGATACCCAAAAAAGAACAAACTTTCAAAGCATTTAAAGTTTAGGCTCGTTGCGCTAAGCGCCTTCTTAGGACGAGAATATGGGAATTGAAAAATGCACGTTTTCTTTTATTTATTTATTTATTTATTGAAAAACATGTTTGCCCTTTTTTGTCCCCAGACAACCATGCAGACGACACACACCAATTGTCTTATACAAAAATGTTGCCATGATAACTCCTATAAGAGCATTTGGAACGATGTCCATACTGTGCATTGTTATATGGGAACAAGGGAGCAAAGCCCTGTTTTCTTTGACTTTTTCGTTTTCCGCGCTTACCCCGCTAAGACTACGCACTGTCAGTTAGTCTCGATTTATCCTAAAGACTTGAAAATCAGATGTTTGATAAATGTTAACATGGGGCCTTCAGTGTACAAGGGATTCAATTTATTTACTTCTTATTTATTTGTGAACGAGAAGGACACTAGGAAGGGGTCGGGCCTCCAATTTCGAGGTCACATCGGCCCTTTAGGGAAAGTTAGATTTGAAAAGGAAGTGGTCGTGGTCCTGACCGTTTTAGAGAAGGTACCACCCCGGCATTCGCCTGGTGAAATTGAGGAAAACCTCAGCCAGGATGATCGGCATAAGCGGGATTTGAACCCACACTCAACCTACTCAGTGCGGCGTAGCAGGCGGCTGCTTTTCCCCTACATCACCGGCTGGGTTAACCACCGGCAGAGAGTTTGCACTATCTTCGTATTAAAAAGGGACATATTTCAATGCTTTTTCATGACACTTGTATCAAAAAAATAAAAATGTGGGATTTGAATTCCTTGTGCACTCACGCCCCCATATATCAAATATGATTTTTTCTTGTGAACGAGCTAACAGCCTTGATTTCAATGGAAAAAAAACCAACTTGGTACACAAACTGATTTGTACAATGATCTTGGATGAGTTCGTTAACCTGAATGACCAAATTGAAAATTTGAAAAGACGCCGTTTGAACCTTTCAAAAATTCTTAATTCCTACAACTGAATCGTTTCATGCTAAAAGAGTGTTAGTCCATAATCAATGTTTATTTTAGTTTATCAAACCTGGGAGGCATGCAACTATAGTGGTCCTTATGTAAGTTGAATGACATAACTTCTAGCTATCCTATGGCCACATACCATAAGTAATACATTTAGAGTAGAGGGCGGAGGGCATTTGAACAATAAATTTCCCGAAATTCTTATTTTCTCCTTCACACTCAGTAAATTTTCTTATACAAGTGCATCAATGTGCTGAATATGATATACCAATGTGACCAGAGAATGGAGAACTTTTTCAAATTTTCGATGAGACGTAAGCCCATAAGGGATATCGTTCAAATATATTTCCTTGGGAGGTAGATTTAAACAAGGGTAGGGAAGGTTTGAACAAACAATAATATGAGTCAAAGGATAATTATGGTGGTCCGCTTCAGAGGGCTACTTTTTACGGTAGAGAACTAATTGCTAATATATATCACTCAATGTGGTTGACAACAATATGCTATCAAGTCTGAATTATTAGAATTCGATTTTTTGTTTGGTTTGCCCGGAAACTGCCTGAAGTTAATGTTCTGGACTCGGTCTGAAGGACCCTCAAATCTCAATAAATAGACCAAATAGCATTCCGTTCGCTAATTTTGATTCAGTTCATCTTATAGACACCAATTTAACCAATTTAAACCTTGCTTAAAATGTGTCCCACACTCTTCATTCAAAACTGTCCCAATACGTATGACACACACACACACAAAAAGTCAGAAATGAAACCAAATTTGGTTCAAAATTGCCTTACTTCAATGTGAACGCCAGCATGATCCAGAAAAAAGTACAAACGACAGCCGTTTCAATTTTTCAAGGAAAGCTGTCTCTTGTTGCCCTGTGCCAGTTTTTTTTTTTTTTTTTTTAACTCTTTGATTTACTAATGTACTCTCGAAAATATTCATCCTTTCTTTACATACAACATATTTTCTGAGGCAGAACTAGAAATATTTCCTGAGATGACATAAAAACAAACAGTAATGAAAAATATTTTCTTTGAAATGTCAAACGAAGTGATACAGGGGAGCGAGGTGGGGGGAGTCTCAATTGAAGTCTCATCAGATCACACAAGAACTAACTCGTTAAATTTCATTACAAAAGATTCTTTTGCAAGTTAAAATAATTTTGCACAATGTACATAAACTTTTTAATTGTCGTTAGAAATAAACAAAATAATAAATGTCCTAAATAACTTCATTTCTCCACTACAGCTGTAAAAATTGTTCAGAACTTTGATACTTTTGAGACATCTTTTTGGAATATTATCCTGTTGCTGTTCTTGAGATAATAATAATAATAATAATAATAATAATAATAATAATAATAATAATAATAATAATAATAATAATAATAATAATAATAATAATAATACTTTTGCCTCCTGAAAATAACCAGATGGTAAAGTTATGGTCGATACATTTTTGGAATTCGAAGGCATTTTAGAATGCTTGTCTATCATCTGGCTATCAGAAATAATTGATCACCATTTTCTCTACATATCTATAATTTCTTACAGGGTAGAAACACCTCCTCGAAAGAGAGAGAGATTAAAAAAAGAGAGAGAAAGTGGCCGAACTTGGGCTATTGAACGTGAGGACAGGATGTTTACATTCGCATTGACACCTGCTGTGAAAACGGTCCCTCCATATCTCTCGGGACGAAAACAAAAGAAAAGGGTGGCCGCGGATGCCTTACCCTCGTCAAACTTCTTGACAGGTGGACTTTAATACTTATATTAAAATACTATTTTTTAATTGGCGTATCAGATATGGTTGTGATTAAAACTATTAGAGTCGTTTCTTCTCAAGGAATAAAACAAAAAAAAGTTGATCTTTCTACCATAATTGGTTCCAAAGTTAGACATATTATAATTTGTATAAAAAGAAACTAATTTATTTATTTTTTAATAATTTATTTCTGCTAAACTAGCAGACAAATATACAATTTAAGTATTTCAACCCGTTAATAAACTTCTGTAGAATGCTGCAAAATTTTTCTTTCCCATTAGAGATACCTAGTTCCTTAGCAACTGAGGAAATTCGTTAGCCATGTTCTCCCCATAAGGTCCAATATAAAAATTTTTGTGCCGAGAAAAGGTAGATCATCCCGTTAACATACTGTGTTAATATTTTTAAAGCCAATATTTACAATGCAAAATCATTGAGAACATAACAATGCAACAATGAAAAGCTTATTTTCATTTCTGTAAACTTTTCGGTGTAATCCTTTGATGTGGAGAAAAGAAAGTAAAAAAAGAAATTTTTCCGCCAACAATGAATAGTATGCAAGAACTCCATACTATATTGTTACAGTGACGACGCCAGCTTTAAGTTCTTAGGGGGGCAAAGGAGGGCAGATACATTTTCGGGAGGGGGCTATTTGCCATACCAAAAATGACATATTTATTACGTTTGACTTATTTTACATTACATTGTGTATTTCGTTGCTGTTTTTATGTTAGATTTATATGATTATAAATTAAACTTATTTCAAATAAAATTTGTAACTATCAAATAAGTAACGTCTGTACATGAAATATTTTTCAATGAAACTTTTGAAGCCTAAACATAAATTGAATTACTTTCGCGTATGCTACAAGTAACACATCCGTCTATATGCTACGTATCTCTCGCTCTCTCTCTCTCTCTCTCTCTCTCTCTCTCTCTCTCTCTCTCTCTATATATATATATATATATATATATATATATATATATATATATATATAGAGAGAGAGAGAGAGAGAGAGAGAGAGAGAGAGAGAGAGAGGGAGCCAGAGAGAGAATTTACGAGGAGCTGCTAAAAATGTCGTAGTCCAATGCAGAAGGAGTGTAGGTACTAGGTAGAAAAATGAAACCGTAGTTTAGAAAAACATATCTCTGTATGTACAAATATAAATTTTCATATTAATAATGAAATTCTTATTGTTTCTCAGGCCTCTGAAGTGATTATGTGTGCCCAAACAGATAATTTCACGAACATCCAGATCCTTACTGTTATAACATTTTTGTTCCACCAAGGAAAGTCACCGAAGTAAATTAATTAGGAAATCAGTGAAACACCACGGGACTCCCCTCCGTTATATATAGTGGTGAAGAAGTAAGTGGCTTAGTATAAACGTAGCAATTTCTCAACAAATTATGCTTTACATCCAGGATGATTAAAAGCAATGACTCTTCCTGGAATCATGGATGCAATTTGTGACATTATTCTTAAAAATTGCAGCATTTCAGCCAGTGGTGGATATAGCCCGGGGCCGGAGGGCCTAGGCCACCCCAGTTTTTGTGTGACAAAAATAATTCAAGCTATTTATATTTATATTTATTATAGTCTGAGGTCTGCACCCCGCTTTCTCAGTTTTTACCTTCTCAGCAAAACTTGTGTCAGGGATTCTGGGCATTTCTTTGGAACTCGTCGGTACCATAATTCAGAATGGCTTGGGTATGCGCAAGTTCTCGGCATAATGGGTTCCCAAAATATATGTCAGGAGAATAAAAGGGTAACGGCATTAAGAGAAGTATTCTTCCAATTTGACCGTAATGCTGATCAATTTCGCTGACGAATAGTAACCATAGATGAAATATGGTTGTACCACTATGATCTTGAATCGGAACAACAGTTAATGGAGTAGTAGCACTCATTTCTCCATCGCCCCAAGAAGTTCAAGACACAGAAGTAGGTTGAGAGACTGTTTGGAACATTCTTCTGGTATAAGTATGGAGTGGTAGACTACCTCCTCAATGGTCAGATATTTAATCCAGAATCTCTACATTACTTACAAAACTGAAAGAAAAATTCAAAGTTCAACGCTGCGGAAAATGAAAAGAAAGGAATTCTGTTCCTTCAGGAGAATACACCTGTCCATCAAGCCCCTGCGAACATAACTGACATTGCATAATCTAGGATTTCAATGTCTAGATCAGCGTTTCCCAACCGGTGTGCCGCGGCACACTGGTGTGCCGCGAATGGACCGCTGGTGTGCCCTGAGGAAATCGAATCAAAATTATTAATTTTATAGCAACCAAATTGCAAGACATAGAGAAAAAATTATATTTTTGTATTTCACATTACTATGAATTTCTACCATGGAAAAAATTACTGTAATTGTAATATATTATTCTACATCTATTACTGTGTAGCAGACAGTATTTCGGCTCGTACACATTTCCACGGTTAGCTGCTATGTTACGCTTCAATTGAGAGTCATACTAACACCGAAAAATGGAAGCACTTGTACGGTACGCGTCAAGTGAACGTTTATAGAACACTCATTCGCACGTGAATGACAGAACAACACTTTGTTCAACAGCAGTGTTTTGACTTCGACGCATCGCAAGCTGTGTGATTGTAATAATATGCACCGGTTTTGGCTAAAACAGCAAAGTTAAAAGTACAAGACATTTGTTTGTTCGTTCGTTATTTAGTGATCTTCGTTCTTAGTGAAAGGTTGGATACAGATTTCGAAAACAAAAGAACGTATTTTTAAAAATTTGAGTCCTATATTTCATTGCAATTGTTTTCTATTTTAAAATTATAATAAAAAATAAGCATAATGAATTAGCATAGCTGAAAACCAGTGATCGAGCTTTCATCTCTGTGAGAAGATAATCAGTAATCACAGATAAAAAATTACCATTTTATTTTAGATTAGCAAATAATAATAATAGTAATAATAATAATAATAATAATAATAATAATAATAATAATAATAATAATAATAATAATAATAATAATAATAATAAGTGTGCCGCGAGAATTCAAGATACACCCATAGTGTGCCGCAAGTTGAAAAAGGTCGGGAAACGCTGGTCTAGATCATCATTCTTATTCCGCAGATTTAGCTCCGTCTAACTATTACGTGTACTTATTTTCCAAACTTAAATAACACTTGAAAGACGCCATTTTAGATCTGATAGGGGTAGTGCTACGAACAGTGGAGAGAGGAAAGCTAGATTTTTTAAACTTTTCTGCAAAAGCTGGAGCACTCTACAAGGTAGTATATTGACTCTCGGGGGAAGAGAAGAAGAAGTAAAACTTCACCAATCCACGTGCACTCCTTCTGGGTTGGGCTACGAATTTTTCAGCAGTTCCTAGTCAATATGGTAGACGTCACGTTAGTACTTTGAAACAAAATAAGTAAAGGAGCACTAGTGTAAACCAATTACTAACTAAAGATCAGCACTCTGACAATACATTTTATTGGGAATCAATTTCATTCCATAATTTTATTATTATCATTTGCAGGAAGGGAAAACACAACTCTTTTTATCTCCTTCAAAACATTAAGCCCTGGTAGTTGCAAACTAAGCTGTTATAAGCACATCCTCTGAATATTGGAAGCCGAGAATAATGTTTCAGAAAAAAGAAGTTTTAAATAAAACAAAATATGAAACTGAAAACTTCAAACCTGGACAAATACAAACAAGTACGTAACTGGTTTTACCTTTCTTTTGTTTCCAATCGAAGTTGATCCAATGAGAAGAAAACAAGTCGACCAAATCTACTATTGTTCGCTAGGCACAATTATTAAAAATCATAAGAAAGAACTATAACTAAAATTTACCTCAAAAGGGGCTAAATTAGAAAACAGAAATATGCGTGCATACCCAGACGCTCAAAGAAGAAAGCTTGAGGATTAACCTGCCACATAGTAAATTCATGGAAAGTAGACTAAAATTTGTCAATGAGATTGGTTATGATACTGATATATAATACTACATGAAGAATGTTTAAAGATTGTACGAGTCTGGGGGGCAGTCTAGGTGGCAGTCAGGGGGGTAGAAGTAGCTACTAGGGGGTCGCTCGCCACCCTTGCCCCCCTTTGCCGTCATCACTGTATTGTTATGTTTACTTTTTGAACTTAAGCACTTTCTGTACTTTTTGGTGGCATCTTTTACTTTCCCTTTCTGTATATATGTACCTGTAAGGCGCACACAAATGATAGAAAAAATTTATTCGAGCAAAGCACATCTCTTTACAATGAATTAAGTAGAAAGTTCATTAAATATGAGAGAAACTAGTTGCAAAAAAATATCAATAAATAGATCAAGATATTTAGAATATTTGATGTATAATAAATATACATTATACACGATTAATGTAAAATAATCATTGAAATTAACAATAAAGCATAATTTAAAAAAAGCATAATTAAACAAGAAATAAAGCATAATGTGGGTTGCTCTAACAATTAAGTTGTATGAAGACGAGAAGAAAACGAAAGCTGATTCCTTAACGAATTTCGTTGATCTTTGTGTCTACAAAAACGCATTCCTAGAAACCTACAAGCTAGGTATCATCTCTGTGATTATATCAGTTTCTAGTGCTACATGTGAAAGGTCATTCTCTTCTTTGAAAAGATTAAAGACTTGTATACGCAAGTCAATGACTCATGATAGGTTGAAAAACTTAGTGTTACTTTATATTGAGAAGAAAATTGCTAAATCGTTATATCTTTAACAAGTTCAGAATATGTTTGCTGCTGCCCACACGAATAGAAAGATCCTCTTCAAGTAGAGGCACGAACCTATAAGTTATTTTCTTTACCTGTAAAAGTGTATTTGCTTCCACTTAAGTCAACCAGCTACACATATTTTAAACGCCATGATTAAATAACTATTTACTTATATTAGAAATCAATTGCATTAATGAATCCTAGTTGTTTGAGGTACTAAATTCTTATATTTTCACTGTTTTCCAAAGAGTAAAATCATGAACAATAAAGATGGAAACATTCACCTTGAATACACACACACACACATATATATACACATATATATATATTGGAGATGTCCCCCTCAAAATCCTCTTGGGCCCTTCATTGCCCCCCCTGAAAAAAACTCTAGCTACGCTACTGGACACCATGCACCAGAGATGAATTCTCTACCACTGAGCCACCGCGGCCCTGCTTGAGCTTGGTCATCCATATCCAATCTCTCTTTTGGCGTTGCTTAAACAACTTCTAGTTTTGTTCTAAATCCAGACTCCATATTGGCGTAGATATTAATATTACAGTCGATTGGTAAAATCAATCTTCCACATTTAAAAATTAAAGTACACACAAGTAGAAAAATAAGCATTTATCATAAAAATACTAGCTGCAAGTGTTCAAAATAGATTTATGGTTTCTATAAAATCAATTGAAAATTGCTATTTTTAATTAGGCAGCTAGTGAAAAACAGCAGCTTTCGACTCCAGCCAAGTTTAAACTCAACCTAAAATCAGTTGACCAAAGTGAACTGACCAGACTGACCCGACCCAATAACCCGACCCGACAACCCGACCCGATAACCCGACCCGAGTGACCCGACCCGATAACCCGACCCGAGCTGACCCGACCCGACAACCCGACCCGAATAACCCGACCAAACAACCCGACCCGAGCTGACCCGATTGACCCGACCCGACAACCCGACCCGAATAACCCGACCCGACAACCCGACCCGAGCTGACCCGACTGACCCGACCCGACAACCCGACTCGAGTACCCTGACCCGACAACCCGACCCGAACTGACCCGAATGACCCGATCCGATAACCCGACCCGAGTTGACCTGACCCGACGCAACCCGTAACCCGACCCTATTTGGGTTGGGTCGGGTCAACCCGACCCGTTTGAGAGCACTAGTTGCGTGAAGTTAGCACCGAAACTTTAAAATCGCTATAAAATCTTCATTTACCAAGAACTATTGGTCTAACCTATCAAGAACTCTAGAATTCTTTGAGTGCTACTCAAAACTCTAAAAAAATAAAGACATTTTAAGATTTTTGGTGTTGCGTGAAGTTAGCACTGAATTTTTAAAATCGCTATAAAATCTTTATTTACCCAGAACTATTGGTCTAACCTATCAAGATCTCTAGAACTCTTTGACTGCTACTCAGAACTCTAAAAAAATATAGAGATTTTAAGATTTTTGGTGTTGCGTGAAGTTAGCACCGAAACTTTAAAATCGCCATAAAATCTTTATTTACCCAGAACTATTGGTCTAGCCTATCAAGAACTATAGAACTCTTTGAGTGCTACTCAGAACTCCAAAAAATATAGAGATTTTAAGATTTTTGGTGTTGCGTGAAGTTAGCATCGAAACTTTAAAATCGCTATAAAATCTTTATTTACCCAGAAGTATTGGTCTAACCTATCAAGAACTCTAGAACTCTTTGAGTGCTACTCAGAACTCTAAAAAAATATAGAGATTTTAAGATTTTTGGTGTTGCGTGAAGTTGGCACCGAAACTTTAAAATCGCTATAAAATCTTTATTTACCCAGAACTATTGGTCTAACCTAGCAAGAACTCTAGAACTCTTTGAGTGCTAGGTACTCTCGGTGACCAAGCGTCGTGAGAGGGGTGTAGATTAGGTATCTCTCTCTCGGTGACCGTGCATCGTGAGAAAGAGGAAAGGAACCCGGTGACCAAGCGTCGTGGGTATAAGGATGGGTACCTCTCGGTGACCAAGCGTCGTGAGAGGGGTTTTAGGTGTTGCGATCAATCCGGGAAGATTGATGTTGGTTGAGGTGTGCAGGTTCTTTTTATTCTGTCTTGTCGGCTTCCATTGTTGATTCTCGTCCTTCCGACTGTTGGCGATGGTGATCGACTCCTCTTCGGGACCGTCGTCTGTTTGTTTTTATTTGTTACTAACACATGTAGTTCACACGTGGTTATTGCCTGGTACGGCAACGTGGGGATCCTTACAATATAGAAACATAATATATATATTTGAATATGAGTCTTTTCAGTCGTCTCTCAACGTTCGAGCATAGATCCAGTCGAGGATGGAGAAATGAACTTTCTCCCTGCAGCTTAGAAAATACGTCTTACGATAACTTTTGTAAGAATAATTAGATTTTCATTATATATCTCAACAAACGTGACTCCGACAGGACGGAATATCTCATGGCTATGTTTTGGAAGACAGATTGATGACCCAATGAATGCCTCCGTACTTCTTGAACCAGAACTTGATCTTAGACCGCTGATTGATATTGCCTGTGATTTTCTACTCTTAGTGCATTTTCTACCTCTGTCCTCCGCATGATATCCAACCTCTTCCTCATAGATCTAGGATTACAACAAAAACCTCTAACAATGTGACACAAATTCTTACCATTATCAGGACGATCAATATCACCTTTTCGAAAGGCAGTCAAACCTAAATACCAAAGTGACCAGACGTCCCGTTTTAGCTCTTGTCCTGTTTTTCATTATTCCAAATGTCCCGTTTATGCTAAAATACACATAGTATCCAATAAGTGTTCCGAAAAATATAAATGATATGAATGTGAGGGCTAGTATTAAACTCCAGAGTAAGATTTCGTATTTATTTATTAAATAACGTTTCATTATTGTTAATGCTGTTAGTTTCACTTTTGCAAAAGAACAAGTTACTGTTAAAATATACAAATATAAATATTTTTTTGTTTTGTTTTGAAGAAAACGTGAAATTTTAATTGTTGTAGCAAACTACCACTTTGTTTAGTCAGTCTCAACTGAACGGTATAGGGCGAGAGAGCAAAATAATGTTGCATGAGGCGTCCTTTGAAATGCCTGTCTTATTCGTCTTAACTCTGAAGTGAAGACACTTTCCTACGAAAATTTTATTCAAATAAATACTGGTCTGGGTGTCAAAACATAATGAGAAGAGGAAAAAATATTAGTATATTATATTCTTATTATCGGGTCTTACAGTATGTTGAAAAAAAAACAAAAAAAAACATACCCAGTATTTAACCAGAGTATGACTAATAAAATAACGTTCTTTCCTAGTGGAAAGACAGTCCCTGTCCTTTAGAATCCTCATGTTTTTCTCTATTTCATTCTATTTGGGAATATTCACGTAAGACTGAAAAGAAATGTAAAATTTTATGGAGTCCATCGTATCAGAAGATTAATTCCAAATAAGAACTCATTTGATTCGGGATCCCAACTTAAGCTCTAGGTCCATCTCTCGTATATCCTCGGTGCTGAAAGGGATACCAAACTCCTAATTAACCAATCTAAGAGTCTTAGAACTCATAAGTTTGAGGGACGATAATTCGTTTGTGTTACGTGAAGGGTCGCAATTACTAAAAACTATGCATGGAGCAATTTCCACATAAACCTAAAAATATAAAGTAGATCAAAATCTCAAATCTGGGTATAAATGATTTCTTACTTAACTGTTATTACTCATAATTAAACTTTGGATTGTTAGTTTCCAAAAAAAAAAAAAAAAAAAAAGTCTGTAGATTCCTAATATTAATTCAAAAGATCGTTAGATGTGTTGTAAAATCTTAAAAAAGAATATACAATTCCTTTGAATTTTAAAAGCCCATTGATGGAACTGCTGTGTTAAAACTTTAAGCCTCAATAGCTCAATCGGTAATTAAACTATGAATATATTTTTGATTTCAACGTGTTCTTGAAGCATAAAACTTTCTGCAGATATACACTTTATGCATGTGGGAGGTACCTCGGCGGAAGGTAAAGTTCGTTTTCTTCGCTTTTGCTTTTTTTTTTCATCGGGTTTCTTGGGAGAAGCATTCCAACTCCTTGGGAGAACACTCATAAAAATTGATATGTGAATCAATGAAGTCGTCCACTACATGGTAATACCCTGTATGTGTACTTATTGCTTATATGGGGGAGGAGATGGGGCAAAGAAGGCCAATTTTTGGAGTTTCAGTTTTTCGAGTAAATTACATTTATTTGATTTTGAAGCAGCATAGCAAAATAGAATATATATATTGTATTCTATTGTATTTTGCTATGTTGCTTCAAAATCAAATACATAGATATATATTTCATTGGGGATTCTCCCTTAAATCTTGACACACCTTAAACTCTTGCAGTGGGGAGATTGGGAAGGCTAAAAGAAAGTGTACACCATATTGGATGAACATAATTGTAAAGTTATTAAAAAACTACTTTCTTAGTATAATATTATTTCAATAATAAAATTTCGAAGTTTAGGGAACTTATATCCTTTATCAACTTATCTTTGATCAGTTTCAACTGTAGGCATTGGGGATGATTGCAATAACCTATAGAAATATTCACTACGTTTTATCAAACTCAAATCAAGTTTATGTAGTTAATACCAGAATACATACAATATATTCTATATGTGAACTTACAGCATGAGGAGGACTTTGTTCCCTTTTGCTCCCATATTTTAGTAGATCCTTGCAACATCAAACAATACGATTATTTTCAAAGATTTAAGGAAGAACTATACCAAATTTCATTAAAATCAAATAAGTTTTACGAGAGTTATAATGAAACAGACCGATAGAGATGCAAATGCTGACTGAGGTAGTTGGTAGACATTTGCTACTCTCGTTTCAGTTACGTGTATATTTAGTTTCGAATATAGCATTGTTTCTATTAATGGAATAAATCTAGAAGACTGTTACTTTTGATCTAATATCATACTTGTAGCCTTATGTCATTACCTTAAAAACTAAGAAAAAATATAACAAAATGAAAACTTATCTAAAACGCTAATACTGCATAAAATAATTGTTCCTTCTACGAAAAGAAAAAAGTGTACTTTATGAAGATTCAAAAATGCATCAGTTGACTTGTAGGTAAGAACGTTACTCACTATGCCATATACTTGCATGCAGCATTTCTAGTATCAACTTTTAAAATGTAAGTGAATTTTATGGTCTTGTTATGTGTAACTTACCATATAAAAGTTTTATATTTTCCCTGCTTCTTACACCTTTGTGTTATGTATTGTGCAAACTGCATTTGCAAACGTAATATACTTTGTTATTTTACCAGAACCAACGGCTTTAAAATTTTAATAAATTCAATTAAATTTTTAAGCTAACTATTTTTCTCATATATTCCATTCTTTTAAAGGGCAAGAAATACTACTCCACTAAATACATGCATTTTCTTTTGTGACAGATAATATATCAATAAACAACCATGTGCAAACATAATTATAAATTTAGTCGAGAGAGAGTTAATCCTGCAGAACAAATCATGTGGTCCAAATGTCGGATGTAATCTTAAGTCTTAAGTTTGAATATATATCAGTTAAAACTTTGTAAAAATATTTCATATTTTGTAAATATATAATATTTTACAACCCGTATTCAGATCTTTGCTTTTAATACGCACATTGTAAATAAAAGTCGTGTGAAAGTGTGTAATAGAATTTTATTATGTAGAAATATACGCTATTTTTATCGTACTCTTTGTTTATGAATCCTTAAACCGCCGGTATTTGTCATCGAAATAAATTACAACTATCGGCATCGTCTTGGCTAGCAGGATGAGTGAATAGTCATAATAAGAAACAATGATCGATATATGTGGTCAACAGGAAGTTTTACCATCTTCGCTTCACTTCTAGTTATTGGAAGAAATAGGTTTCAAGTTATTAAAGGGGCAAGGAGGCTCACTAAATGGCGAAGGTACAAGTAAAAGATGGAGAAAAAAGTTACTAATTGAAATGATACATAGTTATCATATTATCCGACCCGAGATCCAATCACTTCTTCATTCCATATTGACAATTTTCAAATTTACATCCTCTATAACATAATATACGTCAATATTAGCATGAACCACACTAACCTATATATATTGTTCAAGTCAGCAAAATAAAATTGATCATTTTAATATATCACATAATGCCATTTCAAATCTGGCATTTCTTAATCCCTATCTATGTGCCAAATTTCAGTTAGATCCCCAAGGTACTCTTTAGTGCAGTGAAATTACATTCAAAATTCCAAGAAAAAATTTTCTTGCAGTCGGATCAATGATGTTAATCTGTAGTTATTGATGAAACATTTTCTTCTGATATACAAAAAATAAATATAAGGCGCATTTGGAAACTTGACCATAAGGAAACTTGTCCCAAACAGTGGATTTTCATAAGAAATACCAGATAAAATATGTTAGGGTAATGAACGAAAAAATTTATTTATAAAAATTTAAGATTCGCGTGAATTATTTTTCTGAAAAAATCCTTCGGAAAAAATCACCTCAATATAAATCTTATAGATTTTTTTAAAGAACAAATAAATGATTCCATACTACCAGGTTATCACTAAACTATTTATTTATGAAATATGAATAAATCATTGAGTCGTTTTTAAAAAATCGCAAAGTAACTCTCCCCTATAATAAACCTCCTCTCTTAGAGCTTTCGAGGACAAATGAGTTATGGCATATTCTTAGGTTATTAATAAAATATTTCCTTATGAAAGATAAACAAAATTGACTTTATCGTTTTTGAGAAAATCGTTTGAAAAGAACTCATCTTCAAGATTAAACTACATTTTTACTCTAGTATATAGGTGGAGACACGATGTCTCAGTGGTGGAATACTTACCTCTGGTAAGTAGTGCCACTGCTTTGATCTCCGGACAAGTAAGATTGTGTTGGACAACATCATATTCGTGGGTTTTATCGAGGTACTACCGTTTCCTTCCACTTCTTCATTTCTTCTATTCTTCTATTATCATTAATTTGTTTTCATCTTCCGTCTCCGTTAGACAAGAGAACATAATGTAGGGATGTCAAAAAGAAAAAGCTCACTCCATTTGATTTTTCCGCGTCGTGCGTCAGTGTAGGAGTGAACTACACTAACCAATATATCGTTCAACTCAGTTAAAATCGTGGAACATTTTGATATATCATACATGCAGGTGAGGTACCTTGGTATGAGTTATAGTTTTTGAGATTTATTAACTAGCGTCTTAACGTATATTCAGTAGCGTCCTTCAGACCTAGCATTTCTTAGCTTATATCTGTATTCTAAATTTAATCTCGATCGGCTGGTTTTCTTTTTCGTGAAAGTGATTGTTTTTATATGTATCATTCGCTGCGAAGATTACCTTTGCAGACAAATCTAAAAGCAATAAGAAGGGAGAAAGACAAAGAGAAATCTACATGTTTCTGTTTTGCAGAAATTGAACATTTTAACTGATTGTACAGATCGATACAAGGTACATATTGTACAGTATGTTATACTCGTGTAATCAATCTAGGTTCATGTTTCTGTGGACATGTTTCTATTGAACCAATAATTCAAGGATTCAGTGCAAAAGGGAGTCTAATTCACCTTCACTCGTGAACATACTGTACTTATCTGTAAGATCTCTATTTGAAGCTACTTCCAGAAAATAATAAATTAATGTCCATATTTTGTAACTGTTGTATTGTAAAAAACAGTGTTAACTTTCAATGTAGTTAGGTAACTATACTATACAAACTTCGTCTCTTTTTACTGATTCTAGAGAAAGAAGGATGTTTTCAATTAGACCCGTATGGATGTGAGCGCAGGCATTCATAGGAAGACCAATTTCGATTATTCTTTTTTATTACCTTCTCGGTTCTCCTATATAAATTTCATGAGGATCTTTGGGCCTAGATGATGAAACATGTCAATGGGTATTGTGTGAAAACTGATTAACCTACTTCAATGTATGTTCACTCACAGTGGCGTAGCACACTTTTGCGGACCTCCCGCAAAGTATAGAGAAGGGGCCCTAGTTGTAAAGCCGATAGAAGTAAGATTGAAGTTCTACTTCTTTAAATCTTTATTCATCGCAAGACTTCAGGGCCCCCTATACGTCGGGGCCCCCCGCACTGCGGGGGTTGCGGGAGCAGCTGCTACGCCACTGTTCACTCATAATTTCGGTGCAGGTTCACTGATAACAATGATTATTTTTTTCTGTTTGTTTGAAAGACTATACTTTCCATATGATCCCGTACACATTTTATGAGTATCTAACAACAGTCTTTAGAGCTGGATTTTGAAACTCTTGGACGATTAACATTGGTAGTACTATCATTGTGTATACAGGGTGTGTTCACAAAGTTTCAAGACTGGTCTTCGCACGCGTCCCTACTCAGGTAACACTCAGTCTTGAAACCTTGTGAACGCAGTCTGTACGATCACCCATAGTTTCAACATAGATGCACCCATTTTGATAACTAGATATTTGTTTGAAAGAATATACCTTCTCTGCGGGCCAATAATTAGAATCTAAAAACAGTCTTCTGTGCTACATCATGAAACTCCCCAACGGATGACAGTGTTAATGAAGAAATTAACGACATTATTATATGCACATCCATCCATAACGCCAACATAGGTGTACTAATTTTCTGTTGTATTAATTTCGATTATTTTTTTCTTGTTTCAAAGAATATATTTTCTCGCCGATTTCATATAAATTTTGTCAGGTCCTGATGATAATCTTTGGTGCTAGATAATGACACTCCCCAACATTTCCTGTCTATGTAAACAAAAATATGTATTTACGCACATTCCATTCTTGAAGCCGGAACATTTTGCATTAATTTAGTGTCGGGCCTTTAGTTTTGGTTTAACGAGGAAGTGGGAAAAATATACTTAGAAGAAAAATTACTGATTTCGAAAACGTACTAAAAAGTCAGAAAAGAATGAAACATTTAAAAGCAAACAGAAACTCATTACCATTACATATAATAAAAAGAAATTAATGTCAAGCCAAACTAATTAATACTTTAAATAAAATAAGTTGGATGGTACTTTTATCAAGCATTAATTTGTTAGCTCGAGACACTTTGATTTTTTAAAATAAATAATAGTATTTTTTAAAAAATTCGTTCGTGTTTATTTTTCTGGGTGACTTTTCAAAGGCACTGATTGCGTTTACCTTCAGAATTATAGGTCTAGTAATTTGGTAACTTGTTGTACAATTGAATCACTGATTGGAAAAAGGGAATAAGTGCATCAGACCTAAGTTTTCAAAAACGCTAAAAAACCTTCCCGAAGCGTTGTTTCTATTTGTTGCAAAAAGTGTATAATTGATTACTTGTAGCAAAAGAACTAACAAACACTAAGACAAGAAGAAGAATCTTGTATTGCAGCAGTGCAATTAGTTAGATGAGCTTAAAAACGGAAAAAATATTCCCTTTTTCCAATCAATTAGAGTTGGACGCAATTGTAATTGTGTGTAGGGTATGTAATATGCAGTTTATGATAGAAAGCTATGAAAATGTACATGCTGAATACAATGTTGTATATTAATCTTGGATATATGTATCCGAACTATCACGAATGTTAGGCTTCTAACACTTTTATTGTCACCGTTCGTTTTTTTTTTTTTTTTTTTTTTTTTTTGTACAATACATGTTATTCGTACAGCAAGAAAAGTAATACAATAGACAGCTGAATAAAATACGTAGCAAAATACGTTGTCACAATAGAATGGCTTTACATAGGGTCCTGTCCGTGTGCATCTTCGTCTTCTACAGTTTCTTGGTCAGTGGCTTTCCATGAACAAATCATCCTATAAAACTGTTTGTATTGGTCAGGTATGTATTTGATGATTTGTGAAGAATCGTTGATCTTTTTCTGATTGAACGAGACTTGCCAATCGTATGCCTTTGACGTTGGCAGTGTGACATTACTTTTGAGTAATCGAAAAATATCAGTTCTTAGTCCATTGATAAACTTATGATCTTGCACATAACATGGAGATTCTGCTTTGTAAACAGTGTCTCTATTTACTTGGAATTTCACTGTTTTGTCCACAATGCTACCTGAAGATTTCTTGTAAAACGGTTACCACCAATGTTTAAAATCTAAGATTTCTTCATTGAGAACTTCGTAAACCTGAAATGGAGAATTAGTATTTCTTGCATTCGCAATCATGTGGTTATACTGTGCTGGTAAATAAATACGATTGTGTCGTTTGAGTTCTGGTTTGATTACAGCAAAATTTCGGTCACATGGTAAAAACTGTGACCTCTGACAGGCAAATATTGCTGTATAGTGCTGAACCGTTATGATACGATCAGGCTGAAAAGCATTCATGTCATTGAATGATTGCAGTTTTGACCACCACTTGTGTCACTGGAAACATGTAAATCTGTAACTGATTGGGGCAAAAAGTTCTCTATAGATTGTGCAATGCGAAAAGAAGGCGAAGTATCGTAATGCCAGCAGAGGGCTCTGGTGGTTGTTTACTTACATAGTCTCACAGTTGTGGTGGTGTCCTGTAGTGACTGGAAGAAGGAAATAAGAAACGTAGTTATTCCCTTTTTCTAATCAGTGAGAGATTTTGTCTTCTACATTGGTCATATAGAGTTGCCCAAACATTCCTATTTTCTACTCAACGATGTAACTATCTTAAAGGAACACATCTGCTATCTCAGGTTAACATCGCAAAAAATTGTACTTATTCCCTTTTTCCAATCAGAGGTTCAATTATTGCTGCAATTTTTTATATTATTTACGTATTTTAATTACTAATGGTATCATCAAATAACGGAGATGCTTCACAAGCTAGAAAAATTTCGGATTTTACAAAGAATGGTTCAGTGCAAATACTAGTGACAGTGACTGTTTGGTAGGTGCTTTTGAAACTAATAATACATTACCTTGTACACATTGCGCAAAGTAGTATATAAATGCCTGAATATTAGCTATACATGTAGGTAAGAAACATCAGGATGCGAATGATGATGATGATATTTGCTCTATCGCCAATAATAGCTACCTTCAAGGTAAAACTGCAAATAATATTAACACTAAAAGCAATAACATCACACAAGTTTTGCTAGATTTCAACGTGTTAAGATACTAATGTCCAGTGGCGTATTTACGATTTTCTTTTGGGGGGGCTTTGCTAACTTTCGGGGAGGGCTTTGCCTGAAAATGTGAAAATTCTGCAAGATATTTCATATACTTTACTATAGTAAGTAAGATTTCGGGGGGGGGCTTAAGCCCGGAAGCCCCCCCCTAAATACGCCACTGCTAATGTCACTAAGGTCTTCTATACATATTTTAAGGCGTGTTCTATGAGATGCTCGATCAACGTTGGCTGATGCACTCACAGTGGTGTGAAATCAAGCAACAATTACAAATGATAAAAAAGTCGGGATCAATCTATGTTTATTCCCATTCGTTGCTTTAAGTACCGTAAACTGTTGTTACTTGGAAAATCTGTGGCTACTTGGGAAACTGACACCTTTCGTGTTATATAATATAATAATGAGATAAATATGACAGATATGTCTTTTTCTTCCAGACCAATGAAAAGTAAGCACCTAAAACAAACAAACAAAAAAAATATGGATGGTCATATGACTTATTTATAGACGTCTAAAAATTCTCATACCAATTGATACTTTTTTTTTGTATTTTTTGAATTTTTCGTAAATTGTCCATGTGTTTCCGTAATGAAAAGTTATTTTTACCTGTTTGTGTTAAATACCATTGCTTTCAGACGTTTTCAAATGAGACGAATTAGTTTTACATTTCCACTTTCTTTCTGGGACAACTGTAGCCATTTTAAAATCTCCTTCCGTTTAATTTCCTACTAAAACGATGATATTGATCAGGGGATAGACAACAATGACATTATTGAAGTTTTCCCTGAACCTACCTACAACCGCAGAGAACAAGTTGTTTTTCCATATGACTTCGCAGCAAAGAATTTCAATATGTGAATTTTTGTGCTTATCGTACAGTGTTATAACAGTAACATTATTATAACAATAACATATAATATTTTTGCGAAGAGTTAACGTAAATGTACACTTATAAAAATGGTACCAAGTAATTTTGTAAAACATTGTAAGGCAATTTTGTAAACCAATACCACTGATCTGATACATACATAAATTTCATAAAATTATGTAGGGCATGTTTTAGTGTCTTAAAGAAGTCTCAAGAGCTTATGAATGTATTGGCATTTGCCGAAATTTCCCTTGCATTGTTTTTTTTTTTTTTTTTAAACTGCCGTTTATAAAAGAATATTGCTAAAGCAATGTTTTTAATGGTTCTCTAGGCCTTCAGAAAGACAATCTTATCACTAGAGTTAATTTAGATTGGTTCAACAATTTATTGTTTAACTAAAAGGTTGTGCA
Organism: Thermobia domestica; assembly: GCF_964235325.1. Lineage (NCBI taxonomy): Eukaryota > Metazoa > Arthropoda > Insecta > Zygentoma > Lepismatidae > Thermobia > Thermobia domestica. Next base: position 208,831,210 of record NC_137457.1, on the reverse strand, counting down.
AGAAAAGTATGTTTTATTTAAAACATCCTAGGAACAGATTAATATGACGGGCATGTTCAAATGAATGTTCTTAGGAAAGTGTGATCCTACAAGAGGTTCTTTCGAACGAGTCCCTTCTTTCACACAGCTCTTACTACTATGAAAAGAACAAGTAGGCCCAAAAGTGGCACATTTTGCCAACTGAGGGGCTTCAGTCTCAGTAAAATTTTGTTATTACTGCAGAAAAAGGAGTCGCGTGAAGTTTGCCCAACCACATCGTAGAAATACAAAAAAATTGTCAAGATTTAGTGCTAAATTAGTGCTTATTAGTGCTCAAGACCGCAGAATTAGTGCTCAATTGGTTTTCGAGCTATATTGGTAACTAAGATGGTTGGGCCAACTTCACGCTTTCTAAAAGTTGTTTCAAAATTCAAATTAAACGGTATAGGTATTTAGTGCTTAATTACTGCTCTTCATCCCTCATGGTCCCAGAATTAGTGCTCAATAAATAAGGGCATACGGCGCATATGCATTTTTGGGGTAAATGTGACTTGGCCCAACCACTTCGAAACAAATCAAAAATTTTCATGTCACGAATTAGTACTTAATTCGTGCTTTCAATCCCGCATGGTCCTAGAATTAGTGCTCAATTTATTTTCGAGATATATTGATTATTAAGATGGTTGGGCCAACTTCACGCTTTCTTATAGTTGTTTCAAAATTCAAATTAAACGATATAGGTAATTAGTGCTTAGTTAGTGCTCTTTATCCCACATGGTCCCAAAATTAGTGCTCAATAATTAAGGGATATGTATTTTTGGGGTAAATGCGAGTTGGCTTAACCACTTCGAAACAAATCAAAAATTTTCATGTCACGAATAAGTGCTTAATTAGTGCTTCCACTCCCGCATGGTTCCAGAATTAGTGCTCAATTTATTCTGGAGATATGTTGATTATTAAGATGGTTTGGCCAACTTCACGCTTTCTAAAAGTTGTTTCAAAATTCAAATTAAACGGTATAGGTAATTAGTGCTTAATTAGTGCTCTTCACCCCATATGGTCCCAGAATTAGTGCTCAATAAATAAGGTCATACGGGGCATATGTATTTTTGGGGTAAATGTGAGTTGGCCCAACCACTTCGAAACAAATCAAAAATTTTCATGTCACGAATTAGTGCTTAATTAGTGCTTTCAATCACGCATGGTCCGTGAATTAGTCTCAATTTATTCTCGACACATATTGATTATTAAGATGGTTGGGCCACTTCACGCTTTCTAAAAGTTGTTTGAAAATTCAAATTAAACGGTATAGGTAATTAGTGCTTAATTAGTGTTCTTCATCCCACATGGTCCCAGAATTAGTGCTCAGTAAATAAGGGCATACGGGGCATATGCATTTTTGGGGTAAATGTAAGTTGGCACAACCACTTCGAAAGATATCAAAAATTTTCATGTCACGAATTAGTGCTTGATTAGTCCTTTCAATCCCGCATGGTCCCAGAATTAGTGCTCAATTTATTCTCGAGATATATTGATTATTAAAATGGTTGGGCCAACTTCACGCTTTCTAAAAGTTGTTTCAAAATTCAAATTAATCGGTATAGGTAATTAGTGCCCTTCATCCCGCATGGTCCCAGAATTAGTGCTCAATAAATAAGGTCATACGGGGCATATGCATTTTAGGGGTAAATGTGAGTTGGCCCAACCACTTCGAAAGATATCAAAAATTTTCATGTCACGAATTAGTGCTTTCAATCTCGCGTGGTCTCAGAATTAGTGCTCAATTTATTCTTGAGATATATTGATTATTAAGATGGTTGGGTCAACTTCACGCTTTCTAAAAGTTGTTTCAAAATTTAAATTAAACGGTATTGGTAATTAGTGCTTAATTAGTGTTCTTCACTCCACATGGTCCCAGAATTATTACTCAATAAATAAGGGCATACGCGTCATATGCATTGATGGCATAGATGTGAGTTGGCCCAACCACTTCGAAACAAATCAAAAATTTTCATGTCACGAATTAGTGCTTAACTAGTGCTTTCAATCCCGCATGGTCCCAGAATTAGTGCTCAATTTATTCTCGAGATATATTGATTATTAAGATGGTTGGGGCAACTTCATGCTTTCTAAATGTTGTTTCAAAATTTAAATTAAAAGGTATAGGCAATTAGTGCTCTTCACCCCACATTGTCACAGAATTCGTGCTCAATAAATAAGGACATAAGGACATACATAAAAACATATGTATTTTTGGGTTAAATATGAATTGTCCCAAAATACTTCGAAAGAAATCAAAAATTTTCATTTCACGAATTATTGCTTAATTAGTGCTCTTCATCCCACATGGTCTCAGAATTAGTGCTCAATTTATTCTCGAGATATATTGATTATTAAGATGGTTGGGCCAACTTCACACTTTCTAAAGATTGTTTCAAAATTCACGGAATAGGTAATTGGCTTAATTAGTGATCTTCATCACACATGGTCCAGAATTAGTGCTTAATAAATAAGGTCATTCGGGGCATATGTATTTTTAGAGTAAATGTGAGTTGGGCCAACCACTTCGAAACAAATCAAAAATTTTCATGTCACGAATTAGTGCTTGATCAGTGCTTCCAATCCCGCACGGTCTCAGAATTAGTGCTCAATTTATTCTCGAGATATATTATTAAGACGGTTGGCCCAACTTCACACTTTCTAAAGATTGTTTCAAAATTCACGGAATAGGTAATTGGCTTAATTAGTGGTCTTCATCACACATGGTCCAGAATTAGTGCTCAATAAATAAAGGCATACGGACGATATTTTGAATTGTGTTATAATTGAAGTTTCTTAATTAAGCTATACTTATTCCTACAGAAAATATTCCTAAACATATAGAAAATATTTTTGTAACCTAAAGGCTTTTTCATACATTTCATTTGTAGTATCTGTTTTCTTATAAAAACCATGTACCCCTAGATGATGTACTGCGACCTTTCTGCGTCCTCGCAGTGCAGTTGACCCTTTCCTCCTGAAGGAAATTCATTCATTGCCCTCACTTCCTTTATGGTGGAAACTTGTCCTCGTCCTTGCGTATTCTCCTCCTCGCAGTGGCCCTCACACTCGTTCACCCTCCCCCTCGCGAAGGGAGTTGTCTGAGGTCCTTCCTCGCCCATGTCCTGGTGTTGGGAATTTGTCCTCTCCGTCGTGCAATCTCGCCCTCGCTTTCGAAGCTTGTTCTCGCTCTCGTGCAACCCCGCACTCGCGTCATTGTGGGGAAAGAAATTTGAGGGTGAGGAAGAGGTCTCAAGAGGGTCAGCCTTGCGAGAATGAACACCTCTGCATGAAGTTACATTTTTTTTTTAAATATAAGAATATGGGTATGCATTGGTACACAAAGAGAGGGCTCTTTTTCCAGGAATTCTAAAAACCCTGTTCACCCGTCTGGACCTTCCTCTATTAGTCTTCGCGACACGTGGTAGAGATTTATGATCCCTTCTGGCTAAAACCAATGTTGCCTCGATTCCTTTTCCTTCTTTCCTTTTTCCTAGTTGAAGTATTTTTTTTAAAATTTTTGTTGTTGTTAATTGAAAATAGGAAGGAAAGCTTTCTCCTTACTTTGCCGGACTTTTAACGACACAAGTGGATCGGAGTTACGGCAACACTGAGAGCAGTGACAGCTTACACGCTCGCGAGGACTAACCGAGGGTTGTGGGGGTGAAAAGAAGCAGTGGTTGGGGAAAGAGCCCTTTAAAGCTGTCCCGATGTATACCAACACTTAAAAATTACTTATTGTCTTTAGGATTTTATAATAACACCGACTCAATGCTAGATATAGTGCCTCCTGTATTAGACCCGAAAACTTTGGATCCCTCCCAACAAAATTTTTGGGTGTGCGCCTGGATTTAGGGCTATGCGTTGGACGCCTTTAAGAAAACGTGTCACTTCCAATAGAAGTGCCTACAATAAGAATCGGGTAGTTCAGCTTAATACGTGAGGATAGTTAATAACAATGAGCAACAGCCTTTGACGCGGGATGCTCGGATTTGATTGCCGGCGGGAACTTACGTGGTTCGGATTCAACGTTAAGCTATAGCCTATGCCCACGTATCATATAGCCTTGCTGCTGAAAGTGACGCTAAACTCAAATCAAACTAGAAACAATTATCAACATTGGCACTTTTACTATCTTAGACAGCGTTTTTCAGTTCAAGAATGTACTATTGAATCAAAAGCAGTTTAACATTTTATCTTCATTTAATTTTTCCTCCCCCTCCCCTGCAAAAACTATACGTCTGCCAACAGTGCACTTACAATTGCATTAGAAACAGTATCTTATTCTGATTCCAGTTGCATTCCGTTAAGCATTTGCAGCATAAGAATCATCACCATTTGACATCTAAACGCTAATTAGTTTTGAAGTATGAGGTATTTGGAAAGGAAAAGAAGGACTCCATGACTAACATTAAGTAAAACAGTATTGTTACTACATGCCTTCCATTGCTCCAACAATTGGATTTGGTTTTGCTACGTTTCTTTATTTGAAACGCTTGAAACGCTAACAGTATTCAAAAATGAATGCAACATTATCAGAAGTTTGCTTAATTTTCAGCTTACTGTAAAAAGGATTAAAGAAAAATTACTATAATATGAAGTCTGAAAGTGGAAGAAAATGAAAAGAAACCTAGACACTAGAGACTAGAAGAAGAAAATAGATTTCTATAACATAATGGAATATATGAACAATCATAACTTAAAAAGTAAGTGAAATATTAGCAGTGCAACAGCACTAGAAAAAAACTCCCTAATATTGGTTATATTTTATATTACTAGACATACTTCAGAATGCAAATGTTCCAATTCTTATAATACAATAAATTTTCATAAAACGAAGTAGGTCATTTTCATTATTCTACATAAAAAGTATACCCAAATTCATGTTATAATTCAGTATCTAATAACGAAAATTAATTATAAAAGTAATAAAAAAGATTAATTTTTTTATAATACAGTGTGCTCTTCTTTCTTGCCTCGACCATAGATTGGTGGGCAACATGGAAATTTTAAAACTTTTCTCTCCCTTGCGAGAGCTGTTTTATACTTTGATAAGGTCGTAACTGCATCTAGATTCTTTGGTCTTCCTCTTCCTCGTTTTCCTTTTTCCTTTCGCACTATCCACAGGATGATCCAATCGGATTGCCGAATAAGATGGCCAAGCATATTGTTTCTTCTTTTTCCTATTATCTTCATGATCTGTCGTCCTTCATCAACTTCCTTTAGTACGTCTTCACACACACAGTAATACAGTACCACACATAAAATAGTCTTAATCATACTTGCATTTTGTTTGTTTACAGATGATTAGACAAAAATTTACATAAAACATTTTACCCCAGAGTTAACCCTCCTTTATAAAGGTAGATTCGCGCAACGCCACTGAAAGGTGGGGTGTATTGCACCCCATAACCTCAAATACAGTAGCTTTGGCTATATTTTTAGCACCTTTTTAATGAGTTGGGATATAATATTGTTATTATATTATTGATTGTTTTTGCTTTTTTGCTTTCTAACCCGTGGAGTCATCTAGTAGTTAAATTCTCATATTTATCATATTTTAGTAGTCAAATTATCACATGTTAAATTATCATTTTTCATTCACCAAAGTCACCAATTTAAAACATGTAACTTTAGAAAGACAGACAATACACTGCAGGGACGCACTTACGGGGGGTCTACCGGGTCCGGACCTCCCTTCAAACTTCGTAACTCAATATACACAATATGAAGGAAAAGTAACGGAACTTTTTCTTTACAGATAACCACAAACTCCATCTATTGAAGCAACTTATCTGCTCAACAAAACGAGACTGCAATCATGAGAACCGAATAACAGTGTCAAGTTATAGCAAGAAAAATGAGTGTATCTGGTGTCACCTTATTACAAAAACACGATGGAGCAAAGAGGCAATATTAAATTTTGTTTCAAGCTACGTAAAACATTTACACAAATATTGGAAATGATGAAACAAGTGTATGGTGATGAGTACTTATCTCGTACACGTGTGTTCGAGTGGTATACGCGATTTCGGGACGGTCGTGAGTCCTTGGAAGACGACCCAAAGCCAGGCAGACCGAAAAACAAAAATTGCGAGGAGCTGGTGGAACAAGTGCGAGAAATGGTCGTATACGATGCGAATTCGACTGTGAGATGGATGGCGGAAGAATTAAATACAACAAAAGATATGGTTCACGAAATCTTACCAACGGCTTTAAAGAAACGAAAAGTCTGTGCTCCGTACACCTTAATTGACGACAAAAAAACTTGCTCGCGTTGAACATTACAAGGACCTGATTAAAACAGCTAGACAGAACAGAACATTCCTAAAATCGATTGTAACTGGTGATGAGATTTCATGCTTCAAGTACGACTCGCAAATAAAACTCTAAAGTGCTACTTGGAAGTCTCCAAGTTGTCCGAATGTGAAAAAAATTGCGTTTTCAAAAGTCACGCGAGAAGACAATGTTGATTTATTTTTTGGGACCGCGGTGGCTCAGTGGTAGAACGTTCACCTCTGATGCATGGGGTCCCGGGTTCAAAGCCTGCTCTCGCCAAGTGAACTTTGTGGTGGACAAACACAGTGTGCGTGGGTTTAATCGGGGTTCTCCCCTTTCCTCCCACTTTCTTCGTTCTACCATTTCATACATTTATCATCACCGTCTCCTTTAGCCTAACCGGCACAACTGTGGGACGTAAAATTCAAAAATTTCATTTTTTCATTTTGATTTATTTTTATGATTCCGAAGATATTATAAATCGTAAATTCGTTCCACATAGTCAAACCGTTAATGGTGAACATTATCTGTGTGTTATGGAGCGTTTGTGGAAGCAAACCGTTCCCGTAAGGTCCGAGTGTCAAGCGCCAGGCAGTTGGTCTTTATTGTACGACAATGCACCATGTCACTGAACCATCGCAGTTCGTGACTTTGCTTCTGCATCCTCCGTATTCGCTTGATTTATCACTGTGTGATTATTTCCTAATTCCAAAATTAAAATTGGCCATGAAAGGAACATTTTATGACAATATTACATACTTCCAGTCTGCCGTGAAGGATGTATTTTGAATTAAAAAGGTGCAATTGGTAAAATACTTAATTAATTTTGTTTAATTTAAAACATTACGTTATTTTTCCAACATACTGTGTACATTTGCACCCTGTCTTAATAAAATTATAAGTTCATAGCAGAGAAATCCTTGATATAGGCTAAAGATTTGACCTTACTCATCATCTGTACTATTTCTCTTCTAATAGAAACAATTTAATCTAATTTTATCACTTTTCGTGAAAGTATAGCTGTTAGTACTAAAAATTATTTATATTTTTGTTTTCGGCTGTTGAATAATACCCATTAGATACTAGTTAAACATAGTGTCTTGTATTATCGAAACCTTCCCAACAAAAATTTCCCTGTTATGATACATGGTTGTGAGGAACACAAATTTTTAACAACATTTACTTTTAGAACACCATAAGAATAAAAGTGAAACAATCAGATAAATATAAAATGTATATAGCTGTGATGAACCAAACTCAGAAGCTCCCGACGTGCAAAGCTATGGAACACCTCCTCTCCTGTCGAGCAAAACCTCTGTCTGGCCGATTTCAGCTATCAAATATACCAAGATTTAAAGAATATTTAGTTCTACTGCGACATCTTCAAATTTGAATTTTAACTACCTCAGCATTTTGTCTATTATTTGTACATTTTTTGAAACCAAAAAAAAGTAAAAAGGAGGCCCATTAAAAAATTTGAGCCATTTCGATCAAACGTAGTGCGACATCTTTAAATTCGAATTTTAACTAGCTCAAAACTTTGTCCATTTTTTGGATATTTTTGTACAAGCAAGAAAAAATGTACTATTCAGATAACAAAGGAAGCTCTCTTAAAAATTTGAACCACTTCGATCAAATGTAGTGCGACATTTTCAAACTCGAATTTTAACTAACTCAGAATTTTGTCCAATTTTTGTACCTTTTTGTACCACCAAGAAAAAAATTGTACCATTTAAATAAACGAAAAGAAGTCCCATTTTAAAATTTGGAGGTTGCATTTAGTTGTAGTGCAACATCTTCAAATTCAAATTTCACTAGTTCATAATTTTGTACAATTTTTGTACAATCAACAAAACAAATTGTAGCATTGAAGTTAACAAAGGAGGCTCATTACAAAATTTGGGCTATTTCGATCACCTATAGTGTGATCTCTTCAAATTCGAATTTTAACTAGCTCAGAAGTTTGTCCAATCTTTGTACCTTTTCGTACCAACAAGAAAAAAAAATGTACCATTCAAATAAACGAGGGAGGGCTATTTCAAAATATTGGCCACTTCGATCAACTTCGGTGCAACGTCTTCAAATTCGAAATTTTTACTTGCCCATAATTTTGCACTATTTTTGTATTCTTCGTTCCACGAAAAACAAAATGATACCATTCAAGTAAACGATTAAGGGCCATTTCAAAATTTGTGGGTGAATTTAGTTGTAGTGCGACATTTTCTAATTCTAATTTTAACTAGCTTAGAATTTTGTACTATTCTTGTAGCTTCTTGTACCACCAAGAAAACAACTGTTCCATTTACATAAACGAAGGGAAGCCAATCCAAAACTTTTTGAGTTCATTTAGTTGTAGTACGACATCTGAAACATGAATTTTGACTTGCTCAGAACTTTTTACTATTATTTTTTCTACGGAGTTCCTACAGGAAATGTTAGAAAATTTGATTCTTATCAGGGAAAGTAGGATAAATTATTGAAAAGTACCTTAATATCAGGAAATAATTGATAAGTTTTTAATAGGAAAAAGCAGGCGTTCCGAAAAATTTAGGAAATGAATACATCATTAAAAGTTCAAAATTTAGGCCGTCGATCATCTTCAGAGCGACGTCTTCAAAATCGAAATTTTGCTAGACCAGAATTTTGTATTATTTTTTGTAAATTTTCGTTCCAGGAAGAAAGAAATTCGAATTTGAAGATGTCGCTCTAGAACTAAATGCAGTCCAAATTTTGAAATGGTTCTCCCACCTTTATTTGAATGGTACAATTGTTATGCTTGCTACAAGAAGGTACAAAATTAGTTCAAAGATATAAGCTAGTTAAAATTCAAATTTGAAGATGTCGCACTACAACTAAACCGGTTCTATAACTTTTGAAATGGCTGTCCCTCGTTTATTTGAATGGTATGATTTTGTTTCTTCGTGGAACGAAAAGGCACAAAAATAGTACAAAATTCTAACCAAGTAAAATTTCGAAGTTGAAGACGTTGCACTGAAAGTGATCGAAGTGGCCAATATTTAGAAATAGTCTTCCCTCGTTTATTTGAATGGTACAAAATCTTTTCTTTTTGGTACAAAAAGGTCCAAAACCGGACAAAATTCTGAGCTACTTAAAATCCAAATTTGAAGATGTCGCACTACTACTAAATGAACACCGAAATTTATCCCCCAGACATGAGCTACTTGCCCTACAAATCGTTGAGATTCCGTCAGTAGCCATCAAGAAATAAACCTGGAGTGAAACTATAAATTCTCGTATGCAAAGTGAAGTGTAAATTATTTTGATGCCTCATAAAACATGACAACTTGCATAAACAACTTACAAATCAATACTTTAAACAAAGCTATTACGATTACAACCAATTATTTGAGCAAAATACCTCGGTCCAAATCAGTACTACATCCTAAAAACAGTGGGGTTAATTCTACGTAAATCGAAACCATAAATTAGCCCCATAAACTCTTACTTCTTGAGCGCTAAGTCTAAGGACGTTAAATGAAGACTTCTAAAAAAATACTAAACCCTGAGAAAAACTTACATTATTTTTTTCCTGGGTAACATACGCATATGTCGAAAACATAAATATGCCCTCCAAGTCTTTATTTGCTAAGATCTAACTCGGGGTCTATCTGGGATAAAAAGCACTAATTAGACATTAACACCTGCCGTGCAAAATTTTGATTTTCTTATAACTGGTTCAGTCAACTTCAAATTTACCCCAAATATAAATGTGACACTTATGATCCCATTCATACAACACAAATTACGGTACAATGCGGGATTGAAAGCACAAATTAGGCACTAAAACCTGACCTGAAAATTTTTCATTATCTTCTAAGTGGATGGGCCAATTTCACATTCACCCTAAACGTGCATATAAGCAGTATACCCTTCTTTATTGAATATTCTGGCATAATGTGGGATTGAAAACACTAATTAAACAATAACTCTTAACGTAAAAATTTCCATTTTCTTGTAAGTGCTTAGGAAAACGTCATATATACCCCAAAAATAAATATGCCGTATATGTACTTAATTATTAAACAAAAACTCTGGAACTTCGCGGGATTGAAAACAAAAATTAGGTACCGGTACTAATTGCTGACATGAGAAATGTTTACTCTTTTCTAAGTAGTTGGGCAAAATTCACACTTACAACAAACGTACATATGCCCCGTGTACCCTTCTTCATTGAGCGCTAATTCTGTTACCATGTGGGATGAAGAGCACTGATTAAGCACTAATTAGCTATAACGCTTAATTTGAATTTTGAAACAACTTTTAGAAAGCGTGAAGTTGCCCAAACCGTCTTAGTAATTAATATATCTCGAGAATAAATTGAGCACTAATTCTGGGACCATGCGGGATTGAAAGCACTAATTCGTGACAAGAAAATTTTTGATTGCTTTCGAAGTGTTTTCGGCATATTCATATTTACCCCGAAAATGCATATGCCCCGTATGACCTTATTTATTGAGCACTAATTCTGGGACAATGTGGGATGAAGAGCACTAATTAAGCACTAATTACCTATACCGTTTAATTTGAATTTTCAAACAACTTTTAGAAAGCGTGAAGTTGGCCCAACCATCTTAATAATCAATATATCTCGAAAATAAATTGAGCACTAATTCTAGGACCATGCGGGATTGAAAGCACTAATTCTTGACATGAAAATTTTTGATATCTTTCGAAGTGGTTGGGCCAACTCACATTTACCCCAAAAATGCATTTGCCCCGTATGCCCTTATTTATTGAGCACTAATTCTGGGACCATGTGGAATGAAGAACACTAATTAAGCACTAATTACCTATACCGTTTAATTTGAATTTTGAAACGAGTTTTAGTAAGCGTGAAGTTGACCCAACCATCTTAATAATCAATATATCTCAAGAATAAATTGAGCACTAATTCTGAGACCATGCGAGATTGAAAGCTCTAATTCGTGACATGAAAATTTTTGATATCTTTCGAAGTGGTTGTGCCAACTCACATTTACCCCAAAAATGCATTTGCCCCGTATGCCCTTATTTATTGGGCACTAATTCTGGGACCATGTGGGATGACGAGCACTAATTAAGCACTAATTACCTATACCGTTTAATTTAAATTTTGAAACAACTTTTAGAAAGCGTGAAGTTGCCCCAACCGTCTTAGTAATTAGTATATTTCGAGAATAAATTGAGCACTAATTCTGGGACCATGCGGGATTGAAAGCACTAATTCGTGACATGAAAAATTTTGATTTCTTTCGAAGTGATTGGGCCAACTCACATTTACCCCAAAAATGCATATGTCTTGTATGCCCTTATTTATTGAGCACTAATTCTGGGACCATGTGGAATGAAGAACACTAATTAAGCACTAATTACCTTTACCGTTTAATTTGAATTTTGAAACGAGTTTTAGAAAGCGTGAAGTTGGCCCAACTATCTTAGTTATCAATATATCTCAAACTCCAATTGAGCACTAATTCTGCGGTCATGAGCACTAATAAGCACTAATTAAGCACTAAATCTTGACATATTTTTTTTGTATTTCTACGATGTGTTTGGGCCAACTTCACGCGACTAGAAAAAGGTAACATGGACTAAGCTGTAGAAACATCACAACGAAACGAAAAATTAATAGCAATAAATAACAAGTGGTAGTATGAAAAAGAAAAAAAGAAACTTTCCAAGTAACCCCAGTTGACGGTACCGGTACTTCCAAACTATCTCATAGTATTAAGAATCTGACTTCTTGAGTGAAGCAACGAATTCACCTCTGGTGCAATATCTGTCATGACACCTTAACCTGGCCTTCAACGAATATGAACCTGGCCTTTCGATAGTGAACGAGTATGACCGAATATGGACCTGGCCTGGAAACCTTGATCAAACTAGAAATTTTACAATTTCAAGATTGTCAAGAATAAACTTTCCCACTGTGACATCTGTGGATGGGTCCATCGTTTAATTTCTGATGATATTGTTGCGACTCCGGATATCTCTATTGGAGAAATATCTAGTTCACGTTTGCAATTGCATTGCGCAGAATCTTACTGATTACCAACATATTTTTCGAGGAATCTCTACTATTGAGGTTCAAAATGCAATTAACTTCTTTCTGTTAGGCAATTCGGGAGGTCTAGATGGACTTCGTCTTCAGTTCTGAAAGACCTTCTTTCTTGTCAAATGCAAAGAATCGATAAAATCCTTTTGTGAGTTATAAATTTAATCATTTGTGGAAAAGTACCTAGGGTAGTTCGCCCTTTGGTTTCAATACTAAACTTAGTGAGCAGGGAAAGAAAGATGTTTCTATTCGCCCAATAGCGGTAGGGAATGTTTGCGCACAACATCGGTAAATATGTATGCATTAGAATACGTGAGGTAGTTAAGAACATTTTATCCTACCATCAACTAGGTGTTTGCATTCCTAATTGTGTCGAGGTAGATATTCATGCAAGTCAAGTTTATTTTTCTTCTACTTACAGTGCTACTAAGGCGGTCGTTAAGTTGGTTTTTCTTAACGCATTTAATGGCCTTCGCCGGATACCATGCTTGCCACAGTGCTAATGGTTTTATTTTAATTTATCCGTATGTTCATCTATACTATGCTCAATCCAGTGATATATTTTTCGACGGAAACATTATTTCTCCTCAGAGAAGTGTCCAATAAAGTGATGCCCTGGGCCCAGCACTTTTCACTGTAACTACTCATTCTTTAGTTAAATCATTGGACCAGAATTAACAATTTAGTACTTCGATGATGGAGCAATTCGAGGTAAATCAGAAGTAGTTCTTTCATTCTTACTGCAAATAAATGAGAAGGTATCTGTTTTAGACTTACTTTTTAACTTTTCTAAGTGCGAGGTAGGTTGTCTTGGATCAGATAAAACTACATTCGACGAAATATTTACAAGATTTAATGACGCTCTTCCAGGCATACGTCCTCCAACACTCAGAATGGTTGTCTTGTAGCTGCTCCTATCACATCTGAAGCACTTACTAAGGTGCTATTTTATAAACTATCTAATTTAAATTGTTCTCTCGTCGAATTTAATCAATTTCAGCCAATTCCAGTCTTTTTCTCTTATGGGTAATTCCTCACTTAACTTAGTTTCTTACGATGTTTTCCGTCGTGTCACGAGACTTCACTGCTGGAAAAATATGAACTTGTCTTGTAAACTGGCATTGAATCAGCTCTGAACTGCTCCTTAAATTATGAATCTTGGATGCAATCATGTTTAGCTATTGGCCGTGGGATCCTTAGCATCTTACCAGGGATCATTTCGCTTTGTTGATCTTATCCTTTCACAGGGTTATTGTTTGGGCCCAGATGGGGTAGTTCAGGAAGGCTCTCATGGGTGGGCAAGTTTAGCAGACACAAATCTTTGAGTTTTACGTCCCACGGTTATGCCGGTTAGGCTAAAGGAGACGGTGGTGATGAGTAATGAATGAAATGGTGGAATGAAGAAAGTGGGAGGAAACAGGAGAACCCCGAGAAAACCCACGCACATGGTGTTTGTCCACCACAAAGTTCACTTGGCGGGGGCTGGGATCAAACCCGGGACCCCTAGCACCAGTGGTGAACGCTCTACCACTGAGCCACCGCGGCCCCTTAGCAGACACAAACTTCCCAGTAATTAGCAAATCGTGTTATCAGTCTTCTTGGAATACATCAATTGCATCTCACGTTCATAATCATCTGTTATAGTATGTTGTTGTTCCGGAAGATAAAGCCAGGCTCCTTCTGCCTCATCTCTCGAAGCTGGTTTATAGTTGATTGCGTTACCTTCTCCACTTTTAGACCTTATCTGGTCAAATGAAAGCTTTCAAATTGCTGCTACCCTACGTTTAAGTTTAGCTTTTTGTGAGTTTCGTCGCTCTCCTGATTGTGGAGATCAGGTTAATCAATGTGGCCTCCATGACGGTTCATGCATGAGGGGTGCTGGTAGATACAGACTATACTCCTCCATTAATGATATAATACTACACCTCACTTCGAATCCAAGAAACTGTGGAATGTCGGTCTATAACAAAGTGAAGAAAGTCACTCTTAAACTGTTCAAACATGCGTATTTAAGCAATGTGCAATGAGTATATAGAGGATTCCCGGCAGGGTATACTTCCAAGACATGCTACAAACATAATTCTCAGATATGCTCTGAATTAAAGGTGGGTCCAAAGGTGCATTTCTTTCGCGGGTCGCTGCACTTCTATATCTTATCATTTTGCCGCTATTTCCCTCTAAAGTTAATTTTACCAACTTTCGGATGCCTGTATCTCGTTTAAGACTATTAGACATTCCAGTTTGGTTTCATGTATAGAACCACCTTTCAAGTGTTATAAACGAAGGGACATTTAATTGAGAAATACTACTATTATGGGTTATTTGTCGTCGAGAATGGTTTGGTCTTCTTACAAGATAAATGTTTCAACTTTTACAAATTGTTAATCAAGTTCCTTCTCCGACTTTCGATTTACGAAGTTATTGATTGTTAAGAATATCATACCAGAATAAATCATGTTTTCTCACAGTACTGAAGTACTTTATAGCATGTTGTACTTAAAACTTTGTCCATTCCTACTCTTGAAGGGTTTCAGAAGGATTAGCCGAAGAATTGAAGTATTAAAACTGTTTATCAATTATTTTAAATCATTTTTCTTAGAAAATATGTTTCTTTCTTGATTTTCATATACAAAGCTCTAAAGCAAATTTAGCGACTTGCATATAAATGCTTTATGATATTTTTATATTTTGTGCATGAATGTGATTTACAATATAAATGTAACATTTTTTGAAATAGGTTTGTATAAGCTGTGACATTGCAAGAGAAATTGCAATATATCACACAGGAGATTACTTGTGGAATTGCAAAAGAAAGTGCAATATATTTCACTATAAAAATATCGAAAACATGAGTTTCTTCGGTTTCCAAGTCCACTCAAATCTTGTAAGTTGACGAACATTTCCTTTTGATACTAAAATACACGAATCACTCTACATTTTTACATAAAACTCCATTGCCTTTTATACTTTTTATACTGTAATATTTTCAATTTCTCTAGCACAGTTCTAGTAATCCATGAAATATTTTAATATTTGTTTCTTTTTGAATCGCTTTTGATAAAGTTACATTTCCGTTTAATGAAATATTAGATTTTCTTAGCAAATTTCTAATCATTTGTTTTAGATCCACCAGATGGGTTTTGCAAACAGATCTGTGAGACTCTAGGTATGGTGTGCGTGCAACGAATACCGCCGATAGGAAAGTCACTGTCAGGTGAATGTAGAAGAAGTAAGTTTCCTTATTTGTTGCTGTCTCATATATAACAGAACAAATAATTTAAAAATTGTCACGCTAGATAAATTGAATGAAATACTTGTTTATGATAGTTTAATTGAATTCATCTTTACTAGTTTAACAGTATTACAAGGAATATCCAAAAGATTTAATTATTATCATGAAAGAAAAACATACGATACTCACTGTAATTGGTCCAAGTTAGTTCTCCTCCAAGTAGTCTCTCTGCAGAGTCACACATTTTTCCAAGTTTCTTCACCTTTTTCAACCATCTTTGTAGATGTCCTACAATTTGCTCGAAAACCACTGTTCCGCTTGGAGAATGACATTCTCTCTCTCGTCAAGTCGCCGACCGCGAAGTGGTTTCTTCATCTCGGGAAAGAGCAAGAAGTCACTTGGCGCAAGAGCAGGCGAATAAAGGTGGATGCGGCAAAAGTTCATAGCCTAACCGGTGGGTCGTGGCAAAGTCGTGGCGAGTTTGCTTCTGAACAGATATCAACAAGCGAGGAACCCATCGTGCAGATACCTTATTAATGTGAAGTTCCAAATGAACAATCCTCCACGCTCTTTCGCAACGTAGCGCAGTCTCCGCCATCACTATTTACATGGTCTATCTTCTTTCTTCGAGAATAACGTTTTTCTTGGATAAGATAAAACTACATTTTCTTCACCATGTTAAGATCATCCTTGATTGAGAGTCCCCTCGCTCGTTGCTCGACTGTGAGGGACATGTGATACTTTAAATGTTCCGTTTCCACCGCACAACCGTATCATATGATGGGTTTTCATACCCATAGACAGCTTTCATTTCGTCGCGGATTTTGCGTGTGTTATTGCCCTTAAAATGGAGGAACTTTATGACACCTCGGGCTTCAATTTTATTCATTACGCAAGTGGATGTCTTCTACAGGCTGTGGAAAGAAAAATACTTCAGACACATATTTGATATTTGCACAATAATGCATAGAAAGAACATTGATTATGCACATACCTGTATAATTTCTTTATGATTATTAAAACTTTTGGATACTTTTTAGTACTTAAAACCAATTATTTTTAAGAGAATATTAGATCTTTTACCTTTAGTTGAATTTAAAAGTTAGTGTGTTTGAAGTTAAAAGAATTGCTTCCTTATTACATTGTAAAATATACAAATCCTTGCAGCGGAATGACTAATGCTCGTTCCTATAGTCCTAAAATCGATTCCGGATGAAGATGCTAGCCTGTAGAACCCATTTTAAGGAGCCTATCTCATCTTACAAAGCCTCGGTCTCAAACCGAATATTAAATTCAAATAATTCAACTATGAGCTCCAAGTTGAATTTGCATTTCTAAACAGATACACTTATCGATTTACATCATTTCTAGACAAAGCAATTTCTAAATGATACTCTTCAGAACGTTCGTATCTTGCTATGTGATATTTTATATAACATATGACGGACATTTTGAGCTATATAGCTCTATTAACTATTTTAATTAATCAATATTGTATAAAGCCTGCAAGTGTTGAAATTACGTCCCCTATAAATACTGATATGAGAAAGAAGTTAGGAAACGCTTGACCCAACTACATGTTTTCAAATTCAGAATACAGGAACACTGTATCCCTGAGAATGGTAACGAACGAGGAGCTGACATAATATTAACACATACTAAGTGGACAATGTATCATGCTGTAGTGCAGGCATGTGAATATTCAATAGCCAAAGCTCCTCACAGAAGAGTTGTACATTTCTAGAAATATGTGACAGGAGATTATCCTGCCGAAATATGAGGTCCTGTGTGGTCTGAAGAAGACTACTCGACAAGAAGAAGACCACTCACTTCTTGCATTCGACGTGACTCTTACCTACAAATGGTGGAATGGATCAGAAATTTCCATCATCTATGACCAGGAAGACCCATGACCCACCAGACCCATTGATTCATACAAACTCAAAACCCGGAGTGACCTAGACTGGCGGAGTGTGACCCTAGAAGATCCATGATGCGAACTGACCCGGTCTCTCAAGAAATGAGTCGATGTTACCCTGACACGAAACGTCATATACGTGAGGAGTAAATGTAAGGTTACTAATGCAATTCTAACAAAATGATTCTCTGATTTCTCATTGGCTTTTCAGTAAATATACTATTCCTTCTCGATTGTTCTTTACGTCAGTGTGTCAAATGTTGCTCTGAAATATAACTACAAAGTTTATCAGTCAATATCAGCAAAATCAAAGAAACGATAAACTATACGTTTCTTTTATGAGAGATTGTCAAAGTTTAATCGACCTTTAAAAGTTGGCGTTTAGAACATAAAATATACCACTCAGGCAAAAAAAAAAAAAAATAATAATAATAGTTTGTTAACTCTTTTTGTATAGGCTGCATTCAAACGCCATACATGGGAAAACAAGTAAACGTGAAATTATACATAAGTGACTGAGGGAAGCATAGTAATATGTCACATTTTCTAACTCTCAAGTAAACTGGAACAGAAGATTCAACATTCCCATGCAATTCGATGCAATGACAAATACCAAACAAGCTTTTTCTGACATCTACAAACATATTTCCGAAATTAAACTCCCTGCATACTGTTCAATACAAACCATGGTTCAACACTGTTCTATGGTTGAATACAAACCATTCCACCTAATAACTCGATCTCATTGGAAGTGGAGCTTACTATTATGTTCGCCCGAGAAGGTCATTTGTGAAAACATAAAATATTCATAACATAGCTCAGAAGGAACATCATTATTTAACGCCAAATTCTGCAGTAGTGCTGCAGAGATGATGTTTCAGCTGCTTCTGAGTCACCAGGTCTATATGGATCTCAGGATCAGTCCGAGTCACATTGGGTCTGTCTGGGTGTGAAAAGTGAGATTCATTCCCAGATGACCCTAACAAATTTGTAACCAAGTGACCCATGACCCATCCCATCACTGTTACCTACACGTTCCCTACCCACACGCTTGCTTACACTTGTCAAATCAAATGTCTGAATGGCCTTTGTTCATATGTATAAATTCTCTCGAACAGTTATCAGTATGATAGTATTGGTGATACAATGTACGTTACCCAATACATACAGTTTCCGATTTTAAATACCAGTCTATACTTATTTGTATAACTGTTATAAGATTGCATAATCATTAAATTATTGCTATATATTCGCAAGTTATTCATAGTAAGCTCGGTTTAAAAATGAAACTTCTTAAACATTGTAACCGTTCGTCGTCTCTGTTCGGGTGGACATTTATTTAAAATCGACCAGATTATCGGGTCGCTGTTCGGGCGGCCATTTATTTGTAATTTCTCAGTGATTGGGTCGCTGTTCCGGCTGCCATTTAATTGTAACCAACTGAAGTTCGGTGTTCGTGGTTCGTTGTCCTGCCAATGAGTATTCTCCTGGAGACCTGGACTTACTTGGGTAGGACGTTGAAGGACCTCTCCAAGAAGGGATTACAATTTTTTTCAAAATCGCTCGTCGATCTCAATGATTAGGTGACCATTAGGCGCCGAGAGGTTCGGGTGTCTCGTCTCGAAAACCTCACGGACGATCAGACGGTCATCCTGACCATAACGCACACAAATATTATTCACACACACAACGAAACCACACTGGATTAAATAACACTATACTTATTTATTAGAATACTATAAAGGAAAAAATAACGAAGAGAAATGATCACAACACTTAAAACAGAATATATATAATAATTTCCACTATCAAAATCGCACTTTACATTTCACTATTTGGTAGCCCTTTTTATCACTGTAATTTATACTGTATATAGAAGGTTATGACTGAAATTTCACTGTAAGTGCTTTTCTCACACCATCGACGCGCTTGGGGGATTAGCACTGGGGAAATGGTCGCCGGGGTAATCCCACGTAGTATTCTGGTTGCTACTCCAAACAGTCCTGAAGAGTCGACGTGAGTCTTCAGCGAAATAATTTCCGAAGTGGAATGCTGATGTTGGAGGGCGCGATTACAACTTTTTTGGCGCACAAGGTTTATGAACCTGGGACTTTTTGATAGGGGCTAGCCGTAAGAAAACGTCCTTCACCGGCTAATAGCTTGTGCCCCTTAACACAAAGTCATACTTTATTCCAAACGCGACGTGCGTGGTTACGGCTTCCAAACCTGGAGTCAAACTCCTCGAGCGCAAAGGTTTTAGATATGAGCTGCAATGGTTGACCAAGAGTGTCGGCAGTTCATTCTAAAAACCACTCAGTTAAATCACCTGCATGCACATGCAAACAGAATACGGAAAAGCATTTATGTTAATTTTAGTCTACTGGCCATGAAGCACGAGACATTGCGATAACTCGGGCGTGAGAAAGTGCTGATAACGAACTGGAAAAGCGATGAGGCTGGTGCCATTCCGGTGCACACATATCTGGTCAATTAGTATTTCTATAAATGATTAAAGAAAGCACTTAATTCAGTTCCAAATAACTGCAGAATATATACTGTGCATATTAATAAGTCAGGGAGAAACACTGAAAAGGTTTGTCGCTCATTGAAATGTTCTCACCAAAAAGCAAATGAATATATGTATGAAAATACAATGAGAGACTTCTTTGTCCAGTTGCGTGGGAAGGAAGCAATTCCCACCGAAGAGAGAACTTATATGCATCGCAGAATAAAGTATAAATCGAAAGAATAATCACTGTCTTTACGACATGTACAGAGCGTCCACAAGAAATACTTATATAACCTGGTGGCGGTTATAACATTTGAAAAAAAATCTCCATATGATTAAAGAATAGTAGTGTACTAAGACAAGATCTTTTTATTTATATTTCTCAGAAAATGTTTTGTTGTCCTTTTCCTCCTCATAATGGAAGTACACATCATTATGAAAACAAATATAAATAAATCGCACTAAGAAAGAGTAAAATTGCTTCTTATAGTGAAGAATCACTCCAAAGGGAAAAATAATCCAGGTTTTATATTTATCCATTTAGAACCACTGGAGTCCATGGAGTCCATGGTAAAAGATTAAAAAAGGAAGATGTGCGAGGGAGATTATAAATATTCTGGCCTAACATGGAACAGAAAGATCAACAATGCTCTTGCATTTCAGTACAGTTCCTTGACTATTCCTGAAACAACTATAAGTCTTGAAGAATTAGAGTTTTCTTTTATCCTTAGGTCACGTCTTAATAACATCAACGACTGCACCATTCAACATTTTTTGCATAAGATCTTCCCTTCATGTCCATTTCGAAACAAATCGAAATCCTTGCTAGGTTTTAAGAATAAGAGATGGGTCAATCCCTTGATATTTAGCTCATCTCTTAATTTCATTGTGATAAACATCTTATCACTTGGGGCGTTGTCCTGAGGAAACATGACTACTTTTGCAGTTTTCCGCAGTGTTTTGGTGTTGACTGAGCGCAATTTGTCCAGGGCATTGTATTTGTAGTTGGCATTTACTATGGACCTTGTGCAACATAGTTGATGTGGATTATTTCTTTCACATCTTAAGCATAATCGTCCTCACTTTGGCAATGGCTTTTTACTGTCGAAATTTCTTGTACCATGGTGAACTCTTGTGTCAAAACTGTAATGACTGCTGTTTGGTTTCTGGATTGTTATGATGTAAGAGTGTTTTATCAAAAGCCATCAAACGACTGTAAAACCGAGAAGCTAGGTTCACAAAAGCCCACCATTGCTTGTGAAGAAAATACACGATGTTATTTCTGATCGACATTTAATGCTTTTCAGGCCCACTTTATCAACAATTTTCTCGTCTTCATATCTTTATAAACAATGTCAAGAACAAGTTACACAGATATCCCTAATGTTTCAGCAACATTTTCTACGTCAATTCCTCTATTTGACCGTGTTACACGGTAAACAGAATCTCTCGAGGATTATTGCAGTTTTGGATAGATTTGTATGCGCTTGACTTCTATCAATGTTTTCCTCTCCTTGAAGTCAGCAACCCACAACTTAATTCTGCTATACGAAGGAATTTATTCACTCATACGACCATGTAATTAATCATCAATCTCCTTGATATTCATATAACCAGGACAAAGGCAGTTGATCACTGATCTGTTCTCCTACCAAGTGAGTTCTGTGTTGTTTTCACACTAACATAATTCAATCTACAACAGTGGAAAGAGTATCTCTACCAGGATATGGAATATCAATGGAAGAATATATTGCAAGGATCCCCACATCACATCAGACGCACGTGTCAACTCAACACGTGTTATTATTTACAAACAACATAGCAGACAGCAAGCCAACGCGGAAGGACACCGAGGAACGCCGAAAGCAGACGTACCTCACGAAAGGACCCGAGGAGGACAAATAAAAGGAGGAACACCGAGGGACCCAGCATCAGTCGTCCAACTGATCAAATCACCTACACCGCCCTGAGGTCGCACTGGACTAGGGGACACCCATCCTTCCCGAGGTCGCACTGGACTAGGGATCCTCTCAATAACAAAGCCTTGCGAAACTGCCTTGAGCTGAGGGGGCTATCCTTCCAAACTCACCGAACCGGCAGGTGCCTTGGAGACTGCCTTGAGAGAAGGGGCACCGTGCAAAACACCTATACTCATCTACTTGGACATTAACAAGGAAACAGCATTATTATCTTTGTAATCAAAGACGTATTGTATTTATCAAATTTTATAATAAATTGGTGAAGGGATAAAATCTCGGTCCATTATTGACTCTACCAAAAACATTACAATATATACGAATCACTTTACCACATACTTCAATCGTAGTAATCTGCCAACCATTTTCATGTTAGATCTAAAATACATGTAGTTGCTTTTAATTACATGTCTGACTACTATATATATATATATTATTTTTTGCTCATTAAAGTTTAGCTTCCTTCTTCAAGACCTATGTGAAACTGGACATATATTTTAAGGTAGAATCTGGACCATGGCAATGAGTTCAAATTTCTGATTTCTCTGTTATTATTTTAGATTACAATACAATGTAACAAGTATTTTATAGCAATCAGTATATATACGAGTACTATCAATACACCCAATAGCATCAATAATATAAAAGTGACGTTTCACAATAGTGTGACAGGGCGATATAATTTGAGCCAATGTTATTATTTCTTAGTACACAGCTTGTTAGGCAACGTGAAAAAAAATAAGATGTATTAATCAGAAACGATAACCTATTTCCAAACGGCGAGTGATAATGCCTAAAATGGTATACGCCCAACATCTCAAGGCCGAAACCTCGCTGCCCAATATCTTGCTTGGCCAAAATCTGGCAGCCCAAGTTCTCGCGTGAGCAAAGCCTAACCGCCCAAAATCTCGAGTGGCCAGGACTTCGCCGCCCAAAACTTCAAGGGCCAAACCAAGGCATGCTTCCCAAAATCTTGAAGGAACAAAACCTGATGGGACGAAATCTTGCCATAAAAATTTATTCAAAGTTTCTAAATATAGTTATTACAAAATAATGATAATAATAAAATAAAAGAAGAAGAAATTAAGTAATATGAGACCAGAAATGCTTTCTAGAACCATAAGTAAATTGACCGGTTCAAAGTGAATGGATATCATATAATCGTAAACTCAAATTAGAGAACGTTTTTTGAATTTATTTTAGGTAAATTATTTCGTCAGTGTTAAGTTATTTTTCTCGGTGGAAGCATTATTTTAATCTATGCAGAGAAGTGAGTTCTAACCTTACTTTTCCTTTTAAATTAAATTAATACGTAGTAGTTTGTTACATATTATATCAGGCTCCTTATTTATAATAATTATTATTTTACAAGCGTAAGCTGAAAATTAACTTTCGTCTTATTTCAATGTAATTATAGTGAAACTTCTCAATAATGAACAAAGAATGTGAGTGATTGGTTGCCCATAAATGAGAGGTGTTCGTTCAAGAAAAGTTACACAAATATAAAGTAATGGCACAATTAAAATGGAAAGCCTAAATCCACAGAATGATACATTTGAGGAGCGTTTTTTTAAAACTCGATAGAGCACAAAACATCTTTTTTTGTTAAAAATAAGAATTGAATTTTTTGGTACTTATTGTACATAACCTCTATCGAGTTCTGACAAAAGTTCATGATTTAGTTTTCTATACACATGGCACATTTCGAGATTTGTAAATTCTGAATTCACAGCTCTATTGTTAGCATATAAAGCATACCATTAAAAAGCATACCTCAGTTTCTCAAAATTCGCTCTATCGAGTTTTGAAACAACGGTTCTCATTCTTAAAACTAATTGGAACAGCAATAAGAACTCAAGTAAGACGGACAGGCCAATGCACATCCAAAGAAATTTGTTGTTTAATACGGTTATGATATTACAGATTTCAGCTGAATACTAAAATGGTTATAAGTGGTTGTAAATTTTTGAGTATTCCAAAAACTACTAAGTATTCAATCCAATTCCATGGATTGTTTTTCATTTATATGAAGACCATAATGCCGTTTACAGCAACTTTGGTATCTCAAACCGTTCTGAAGGTATTGTAAACACTGGTAAAGTTTGTAATATTGTTTAAAATTATGTAATTCCGAGAACTAGTTCTAATCACAGCTACCGGAATGTGTTGTTATAATGTTATAAAACCAAAAGAAATCAAAAATTGTTTCAAAAAATTTCCACTAATACACCATTTTAAGCAATATATCAAATTTTACCATTTTTTTAATCTAGGAAATGGTTTCAGGTATCAAAAAATATAGTTAACTTGATTATGAACTTTATGTCTACTGAAAACGATTTACATAGTTAAATGTGACGGTAACTATCTAAACAGATTTTTAAGAAAGTCCTTTGAAACAAGCAAAATTTTCAAAGTTTTGTAACTTTGTTTCTAGTGCTCATATTATAACGCGTCATATGAAGACCATACTATTTGCTGCAAAGTGACTTTGAATGTACACTATCTTGTGCGACTTACTTGTGTTATTGCTGGTGTCGAACGATCCAAAATTTTATTCTTTTGAAATGTTTATGATACTATAGTATCCCTAGTTTACAACACTGCATAATAATTGTAACATTTACAACATTGTAGCATTTGTGTATATATACTACTTATGTAATTTCTCAAGCACGCATTTGAAATTGTCTCTTTCCTCTCGTAATTATTTTTATGTAATTATTTGTTTTTAAAGCATATACTCATAGCGATAAATTGAATATTCTACATTGAAAAAGTCGTTCTGACGAGGTTTTGTACTTAAAATGTTTTTCCACGCGAGTTTTGGTCACGCAAAATTTCGATCTGCGACATTGAGTGGCGATAATTTGATCACGCTTTTTTTTTTTTTTTTTTGGCTAGGCGATATTTTTTCACTATATTTTGGGCAAGCGAAGTTTTGGCCCAGGGTGTTTTGGGCTGCGAGATTTGGTCTGCGAAGTCCTGGTCGCTAGTTGTTCTTTCAGGGGCTCGAACCCCAACCTGTGATATCGGGTGTGCCTCACTTGAGTGGACATTGGCTCCTGATATTTGTCCTGTATATGGATGACTTCTACTCACATTTATCAGCGAATTCTAGTGACCATTTACTTTTTGCTGATGATTGTAAGTTATGGAGAGAAATATAGTTTTTTCATGAGTCTTACAGAAAGAGATACATTACCTTATAGGCTTATGTTAAATGTGGCAATTGAAACTTAACAACACGAAATGTGATAGTATTTCCATTACTCTAAAAGACTCTCCTGTTCCCTCTGAATACCATATTAACGGTTACCGTATAACACACACTGCTAGTAATGATGATCTTGGTGACATCTTAGACTCGAAACTCACGTTTACTTAGCACATCCTCTCAATAGTTAGGAAATCAATGCGTATGTTGGATCTTCCTTTCCGATTTACAGAACTACGCACTGTGACATCATCAGTATCATCCTAGAAAACAAGATCGAATACTGCTCTCCCATATGGTGCGTGGCCGCACCTACACGTCGTTCTAGACTTGATTGCATTCTCAGTTTCTTTAATGCTAAAGTATGCTTTCGTGTTCTCACACTTCGAATATTACCCAAGGAGGAACTCTTGCTATATTTTAATATCCAGATTCTCGGGAGTACCTAGAAATATCTCTGACCTGAAATTTGTTCATACAAAGTTAATGATAACTTACGATCGGACCCAACTTCAGGAACTATTCTTACGTATCATTTCCACCAAACCTGGAATATCCGCCTATTCCATCTTACCCGCCTCACGTTGGCAATTAATCAGATGTGCCAAAAGAAGAAAAAAGGATTACTGTCCACCTGTATATACAGGAAAAGAAAATAATAATTAAATTCGTCCATTAATCTTTGAACATTCTGTATATGTAAAGTTTTCTTTTGACTCATATGTATGTATATAAGTTCTACCACCAACATTGTCCGTCACCAATAACATGAATATATGTTGTTTGTATCACATGAGTATTCTGCTGACAAAGTAATATTACAATAAATGTAGATTAATGTCACTGCATCCTGTTTGTAAGAAAGGAAGAAAAACATATTGTCACAAAACACTTCGCACTCTGAATGAAGCAAAACGCTGCACTTCAGTTTATTTCACTAGTTATGTGTGAGTTTGTGACTTTCGTAGTTTGTTCCTTGCTATACCGGAATACATGTTACTTGGAAATATGTATTCTGTCATATGTATTTAACTCTCATTATCACTGAAGTCCTCACTTCGATAACTGGTAATAATATTTAATATTCTGCAAGCATGGATTCCTCAGGATCCTGTTGTTCGGCTCAGTCCACATGGTCCAGTGTTGATATCTGACATTCATCATCTATGGGAAACTGCTAGTGCTGCTGTTGTTCTTTTGTTGATGATTTTAATATGTTGTTGTG
The DNA here is from genome assembly GCF_964235325.1 of Thermobia domestica. Classification (NCBI taxonomy): domain Eukaryota; kingdom Metazoa; phylum Arthropoda; class Insecta; order Zygentoma; family Lepismatidae; genus Thermobia; species Thermobia domestica. Next base: position 208,804,781 of record NC_137457.1, on the reverse strand, counting down.
TAGGCGTGATCATTTAGTGTTTCTGTTTATGCGTGTAGTAATTACATTCATTTACAGATACTAGGACAAGCACAATGTTAAGTTTGCACCATTACTTAGATGTAGTGAAATGAGTCCCTTTTTTTTCTTGAATAACATGAAATTGGAAGAAATCATTGACATACCATTAACATGATGAACTATAGTAGGCGTAGAAGGCTTAATTGTTGGATATTCATTTGATGTATCATCATAGAGGTGTATCGAAAATAATCTGGGGTTATGTGTGAATCTATTTTTGAAGAAAAAATATTTGACAGATTGAATATGTGAATTTGTAACATTATTTCAGGTTAATTTAATTTTGAATAGTTTGTATATTATAAATGACAAAACTATTAAAATGATTACTAAGATAATAATTATAGGGATGACGAAAGTATAGTGTGATTGCATTGTGGAGCGTACCTAGAAAGGAAAAAGAAAAGAAAAGGATTCAGAAACTGAAGTTGTTACTGGGTTATTCTTCTTTGAAAAATGCTTAGCATAATTTTAATAATAACCAAATATTCCTTTTTTTTTTTTGAATTAACTTGTTTCTTTTAAGGATGCTTTGCATATCTATTGCCTAGTTAATCTGCTATGAAATAGATTCTACTTGAAAATTTGCTTCGCAAAATTTATATTCATAGCCTACTCACGTTTCAATAACTTAATATTGTATTTCATTGTTTTTTCTTTAATCATTTTCCGGCCTGTGAGTATGATTATTTAGCTCAGTTACTATCTTATCCAGCTTCCACATTTTAATAACTAGAGCTACAATAAGAATTAGTAATACAAATCCTACTAGTATAAAAATAATTCCAATGCTATAAGTAACATGGGTATCAAAGTGAGCCCATATTTGCGTAGTAGGGTTCACTATCAAATTCGATAGTTGAGAAGAAAGGTTCTGTAATTTATCCAAGTAAAATTGGTTTCCTACATCCCATTGTGAAAATGAAAGATTTATAGGTAACTCTATGTGATGATATGTAACTTCTACGGTATGTCCACTATTTAGGATTATTTGATTTGCTATCACTGAATCGAACGCATTGTAAGATAAGAAATAAGCTCTTTGTTAATCATCTGAATAATTTGAATAAACCGGTGTTTGGACATTTCTAGAGACAACATGAACAGTTGTTAATGCTGAATACAAAATACCTACTGAGTGTGTGGATAAATAAATTTGGAGTTCGTTTGAGATGCTTTTACGATACATGATTGCGTCGTACTTCTATACACCAAATCTGTTATACATCTAGAAACTGGTGTAGTTGATATTTAAGGTGAATGACATAGGAAGAAATGAAATGAAATCTTTGAGTTTTACGTCCCACGATTATGCCGTTTAGGCTAAAGGAGTCGGTGATAATGAGTAATGGATGAAAATGGTGGAATGAAGAAAGTGGGAGGAAACGGGAGAACCCCGATAAAACCCGTGCACATGGTGTTTGCCCACCACAAAGTTCACTTGGCGGTGACGGGGTCGAACCCGTGACCCCAAGCACCAGAGATGAACGCTCTACCACTGAGCCACCGCGGCCGCATGGCATTAGAAGAGATAGCTTTTCCAAATGATTTTGTCATGATAAAGAAGATAAAGTTGTTTTTCATTCAAACATATCATTTCAGGTAGTTCTAATTTAAAATGTTTCTCCTGATATAAATAACGTAGATTTGAAATTTGGAATAAGGGACGTACAAATGTAGGCAAAATAATGGGTATTATTACAAGTACTGTTAGACCTTGCCAATCCATACTATATTCTAGAAGTGTCGTATGAGTAGTCTAATACAATAAAGCTAGGTCCTGTTTGAAAATAGTGTGTTTCAATAGACTATACTATTCAATTATTTCCTTTGCATGGTCCGTATCTAGCATGCGAAAAGAAAGAATATTTTGTACAACGAATCTAATGTAGAGTATACAACGCTTGAATACAATGACACTATGTTGTAAAAAGATGATGTTTTTTTTTAATTACAGAGCTAACTAATAAGAGCTTAAGGTCATCTTAGTTACCCCCCCCCCCCCCGATTACCAGGGGAGTTATGTAATAGTAGCTATGTTATGTAATCTTTCACGCTTGAATAATTGTTTAATTTATAAACTACGCATCAGGACGATGCAGATCACTTTGTATTTTATTACAAAAGGGTGATGATGAAAAGATGAAATTAATTTTGATCAAAGATCCGGAGTTCTAAAATAAAAGGGGACATTTATAATTTCTTAAACCAGGTCAACACATTGGCCTGAAGGGTCTCAGTTTTTGACCGGTTGTCTCGTTAGCTTAAGGCTAACCAATAAGACTAATAAATCAAAACATGCCAATGCAAGGCTATGTGTGTAAATAGAATATCAGCTTCTCTTTCCCTCAAACGAACCTCTTTGAGAACGAATCAAAATATGGTTTTGCTTGCTCATGTTTTATCTGCTTGATGTTGTCCAAAGGCACAGAGCTTGCTGCTGACACTTTTGCTGCTGCTGGATATTTTACGACGCACTTAAGCACTTTTGCTTGAGTGTGAAAGTTCTTGCTTCGAACCCGCCGGAAGACTCTTCTTTTTCCTTCCTAGGCGTCGCCTCGCAGACTCGTAGGATCTTGCTGCTCGGCACGGGACGTCGTGGTTCTGGGTTCGAACTGGCTGACGGCTGTCCTTCGTCGTCTCCCTCTATGGAACTGGACTCCTGAGCTCGAAGTCCTCCCTGGAGGTCATCTTATGAGCTTGACGTCTTTCGAGACTTGGACATATGCCGACTCAGCTCCTTGTACTACAGGTGCTGGCTTCTACATCACCAAAGTAATGGCGTCGGGTCCTCTTGAGCAACGCTCGACAGGGCGTATGCACTCTAATGAATAGTTAAGGACTGGTCGAGTAAACTTTCTAAAATTTTGCTTTTATACGGATAAGCATCTTTGTTTAGGCACATGGATTTTAATTTTAATTTGGTGAAATGTGTTACTGTGACATCCGTGTGATTGTTTCTGGAATTAGGTTCGTTGTTTCCTTAAATAGCAGTCTATTCTAGAATCACGAAGCTTGTCCGGATGTTTACTGTTCCGACCAAGAAATAGTAATTTCTTAATAATAATTTTTAAAAAAATAAACTTATAATTTAGCCCATTCTGGGTACATGTTCGCTATATTTGACAAACATCTGCAAAAGTTTGAAGAATTCTCTGATAAAGCTGGAATGTAGTCATAAAAGCTATTAGAATTGCTTTGTGGGTAAGAAAATTACAATATTGTGTGGTCACTGCTAGTTTCAAAGATTCAAAAGATCCTTGAATGGCGAGATTGATGTCATGCTGAATTGAAAGATATTCATTAAAATTGGTTTTCATTTGTTGAAGTTCGAATTCCATGATTTTGTCATGACGTTCAACGATATCTACTACGTGATTTGGACAATGTAATTGATAAGCGTTATAAGAATAAACGGCTAAGCTTCCTAGTCCTAGTAAAGAAGCAAATAAAAATCGTTTGTTTCTTTTAGACTGGCAAGTAACATAATTATTTTCCGAAATAATAAAATTAAATAAAATTAAATACATTTAATATCTTTTGTCTAAATTTGGTATCTGTTTCTTTAGTCGATTCTAAATATTGGTGGAATCGTATGTATGAATTCTTTTTGACCATGTCGAACTGTAAACCAAAGTGAATGCGCAATGGTTGATATATATATTGGGAGCCATGAATGCTAAGTCCCCTCTGTGCTAATGCTATGCCCAGATTTCCAATGATGAATTGCGATTTCTGTGTCAAGGGGTCTTGTTGTGCTAGTGTATGTTGTGCTGTCGTTTGATTATTAAAATTGGTAAATTCATATTTGTGGACCTGGAACAAAAGGAGAGAAAAAATGTAGGCTGAAGCAATTTATGTTCATAGTATACATTAATATATAATAACGACTGATTAAAAATAATATGAATAAATATTCAAGAAAAATCTTTGAAGATTTTTTAAATGCAATCACTCTAAATTTGTTGAATGTCTATGAATAGTAAATTCTCTAATTTCCTATATCGCGAAATAAGAAAGTTTTCGGCCTAACTAGCTTATCAAAGAAATAGAATAGTTCCAGGAAAGAAAAATAAGGGTATTGATTTCTTTCTGTTCGAAAAAGGAAACCACAAGACACTCACCCTCACGGTGTCTGAAGAAGAAAGATTGTTAACGCGCAGTCTATTCGCAATTGCTGAAAGAACAAAAGAAATCAATACGAAAGGCTTTCACTAGAGTGACCTAATATCTTTATTCTAGACTAACATATGTCCCTCTTCTTTTCCTATGTACCATCTCGATATTCGTCCAGTGATTCTTGATTTCGCTTCAATTGGTGATCATCTTTTGTTGATTGAGGATTTGGTTGACCTTCTCAATGTTTCGGCGCGGGAACATCTTAAATTGATAGTAGAAACTTGTTTCTTGTTTGGGAGTTGTCTGTGTACACCGGCGTCTATGGGTGTAATCTAGCGTCTTTGTTTGTCCTTTGGTGCTGATCACATCATTCATCATGTTTCTTATCTGTAGATATTTAATTGTTTCCATAGATACAAATCTTGGAGAATTTTCTTCGTCCCATGTGTTGTTGAGCAAATTGCCTCCTTTCCAGGCTAATGGATGTTTATGTCACAGCGTCTTCTTCTCTTACTAATGAAATCTTCTTTAAAGATCTGATGTCCACTTCATCACGTTTGATGTTATTCTTCTTATTTTGATATTCTATGACGATTTTGTTCGCACTGTTAGTGCAACCTACAACTATAGCTTCCTTGTTATATTAGTGACTGAACACTTCTGGGATCCCTTTCTTTTTCTGATGGTCCTTCACTAAGACGTCTCCAATCTGGAATTCTGTTTGCATGTTTTCTTGAAGAAACTTCTCTAGTTGCTTTTGATAATTCTTGATCATATTTTAATAAGACTTATCGTTTTCAAAACTTCAATGCGATCTGCATTTTTGATGTTTTCTACTAGAATCTGATATTCATTTTCCAACAATGACCTTGGCTGATAAGCATTTAGCAAAAAGAAATTGCTAAATTTTGTTATTACGTTTGTAACATTTTGTAACGTAAAAGTGAGTGCTGGTAAAAATAAGTCTCATGTGTGTCCTTTAGACGATACATAGTGTCGTAACACTTGCTGAATGGTGTCTGCTGTTTTCCCAACCAAACCTAAAGATTCGTGCTGATTGACAGCTATGAAATTCAATGTGGTTCCCAATATTTCTGAAAGTTTGGCCATTATTATACTACGGTGTACGGGAAGTTTGTCCAAAATAATCATCTCTGGCAGACCATATTTGAGAAATAACTTTCGATATAACGAGTCAGCCATTGATTCTGCTGTTAAGTCTATTAAAGCATCTGTTACAATATAGCTGGTACAAAGATTGCATGGGATGAGAATGTATTTGTTATGCTTTTCAGGCATTGGTAAAGGGCCTACCTGGTAAATTTGGATAGTAGAAAAAGGCTGTAATCGAGCATATGTCTGGGGTAATATTTTTGGAGGTTTAATGACTCACTCATTTAATAAACATAATGGGCAACTTCTAACCTTGTTTCTAATGAACCTTTTCATGTGTGGAAAATAAATTCTATGCAATGCATAGTTATATGTTCTCTTTTGGCCTTGATGAGAAGAGGTTAATGGACACTTATGAATCATATCAAACACTTTCTTTTGTAACTTAAAAGTGATACATAGCAAAACTTTGGGTACGTTTGCTAACTTATGTATTCGGTAAAGTTTTCCATCTACTAATTCATAGCATTTCGACATTCGTACTGCATTGGTGTTTGATGAAACTTCTTCCGTTTCTAAATATTTATAAATATCTGCAAAGAATATCCTCTCTTTGATAGCGACCTATATTCTGTGACTCTGTAAAAATTTACTAAAAATTTGTCCTGATAGATATTTTATATTGAAAGATCTTCCGGCTGTACGGGAAGTAGTGTGTAACGGGTAAGTGCATTAGCTATATCGAGCTCACTTTTTACATGCATTGGCGTGAATTGATAGTCTGATATATACAAATACCATTTCAAATGTTTTGGTGGCAAATTTTTAGTAGTCATCAGAAATGTTAGAGCTCTTGAATCTGTTTTCAGATAAAAGTGTCTTCGAAGCAGAAAGTAACGGAATGCTCGAAATGAAGCTATAATTGCTAGAAGTTCAACTTCTAAAACACTCTATGTTTTCTCTGATTCTGTTAATAAACGAGAGTAGTATGAGATAACATACCGTTCCCCTGAATTTTCATAATCTGTCTGCAGCAAAATTGAAGAAATTGTGGTCCTTGGCCTGTCAGTATACAAACACAAAGGTTTGTTTTGATCATACGGTGCCAGAGCGGAGGATGCTAACAATTTCTGTTTCAAAAGTTCAAATATTTCTTGAAGTTGAGCGGTCCATTCAAACCTTTCTCGTTTACGAACGAGCTTTAGAAGTGGTTCCGTGATTTCTCCGTAATTGGGGAAAAGTTTTCGAATATAATTACAAAGCTCTAAATAGGATCGTAATTGTTTCGTATTTTCAGGTGGAGGATAAGTTTCAAAAGTTTTCAAAATTCTGTCTGGAAATTCAAACCCAAATTTTGAAATTTTGTGTCCCATCGCTATGATTGATTTAATCGGAAACTGATTTCTCTACCGACACACACCATAGATTCTCAGTCTATGCAAATGTTGTTGTAGAACTTCTACAAATTTTTCTTCAGAATTTGAAAATATAAATAGATCATCCACATATAGCGCTATATTGTCGGACTGTAAATTAGCAAGTACAACTGATAGGAACATATTAAAATAAAAACGAGAATTTACATAACCTTGTGGCATACGAAGGTATTACAATTTTCCAAGATTTGGAATGCTGTAAATTTCCTTGATTGAGGCTCTAATTCTAATATGAAAAATGCATTAGGAATATCCAAGTATCACAGTATTCACACCATAGTTCACAGTATTTCACTAACAGGAGGTAAACAAACACTATGATACACAACTCTTGAGTTCAATTCTCTTAGATTAATAATCTTGCACAATTTCCCCCACGGATTCCTAAGAAACATAACCGGAGAATTAAAAGGCGAATTGGATCTTTGTATCACCCGTTGTTCCAATAACCTATATATAAATTGCGTAACTTCCGATTTCAATGCATATGAAATTGGCAATTGTTGGCGTGAAAACAGAATTTCTGTGTTAAGTTAATTTTTACATTGAAAATGTCTTGCTTTTCCGATCCTGTTAGGATTCCAGGTAAACACATCAACAAAGCGGTAACAGAGGTCTACTACTTTTTCTCTATATTCAGGACTGGCATCTTGACCAATATTTAATTTAAAAATTTGAAATAACCGTTGTCCTTCCCGTAATAATTCCTCCTCCATATAATTTTCATCTATTGATTCGCAACATTGATTTGAATCTTCAATTTGAACATCTTCCGCTTTTCCGATTACAATTTTTTTATGAAGAACGATTTTTGTGACTAAAGGGTTAATAACTACAGGTTCATTTTTATTTAAAATAGTTCGCGGCACTAAAATTCCTAGTTTCTCAATTATAGACATGTCTGTCTCTAAAATCACTTCTTGACCTCATTTCAAATTAGTGCATTTAAGTGGAACAATTATTCTTGTTATTGGAGAAAGATACGTCCTCTTATGAATAACAAACTTTGGATCATATGCCTCTGCCAATAAACAAAATATTGGCTCTGAAACCTGGTGACCTGTATTACTCTGTTGTTGTGTATTACGAGGAGGCTTTCCATATCAAAACAAAGATAGCATCTTATTGAGGTAGTTAACACCGGCGTTATGAAAAATAAAGAAGTAATTTCCTAAAAAGAGCTTTCGGAACAAAATTTTCCACTATTCTAAACCTGTGATGAAAGGATCGTCCGTTGATTAGAAATTTGATTATGGCTGTGTGTTTCAGCTCTTTCGGTTCACATGAAACACCAACAACTTTCATATTTTCCTGTGATTTATCTAAAATTCTTGTAGTAAAATCTAAAGTAACTTGACGTATCTGCAATTATTTTAATGGTTTCTCTCTCAGTTGTATTGTAAATCTAACCATGTCCCCTTCAATTCCTAATGGAGTCTGTATCTCTTTTCCCTGAATATTCTTTTGTTTATATTGACGGTGTATAGTGATGTGAGGTTGAATATTTTAGGCGGAAAATTTTCAATTTCGGAAAATTTTCCGCTATATTTTTCCGGATAATTTTCCGTTCTAAAAATATCAGTAATCAAGTAACAATTCCTCAGTAATCATAAAATTAATTGAAGTCATGTATAGAAATGTTAATAAGTTAAAGATCGTTTAAAGAATCTGAAAATTTTCATGGCTCAGACAATTTTCAGTACTATCTAGGAACAACCTAAACAATTTTTCAGGAATCGAAATATTTTCTGTCTTCTATTGAAAAATTGAAGAACTATTTATGAGTCGGAAAATTTTCAACATTTTGAAGCAAAAAGTAAAACATTTTTTTGTGAATCGGAAATTTTATTGTTCTGTAGAAACAAGTGAAAGGAATATTCATAGACCTGAAAATTTTCATTACGATGTTGAAATAAGTGGAAAAAACTTTTCATAAGCTGGACAATTTTGGATATTATATATTGTGATGTTAGGTGGAAAATTTTCCACTATATTTAACTGTACATTGAGCTACAAAATTAAATTTCTGTAGGGGAAAGTTAGTCAGCAACAAATTATAATTTTCCAATTAGCTTTCGGGAACCGGAAAATTTCCTAATATTTCAAGTTTGGAATTAAAAATTTACGTAGTGTTTCTCTCCTCCTTCCTCTGCGAGCTCCTTCGTTGCTAAGAGGTTAGCATATGCGCCTTTGGCATGGGAGACCTGCTTCGATTCCCGGCGGGAGCTCATGTGGTTCGAATTCCACTTAATCACTTGGTCCTGTCTCATATAGTCTCGCTGCTGAAGGGGACGTTAAACTCAAAATCAACTGAATTCAACTCTCTCTCTCTCTCTGTATATATATATGTAAAGTGACGAGAACATACATCGAGTTTGTAAAGTACAAATATCCCATTCTATTATTTAAACTTTAAATTTATTAAAAGTGATGAATATTTTCCGATTCATAGAAATATACTTAACTTATTCTTACATCGTTGATTAGCCGTAAAATTTATTGGTAATAAATATTGTCTTAAAAAGTTTCATGAAGTGAAGATCTAACCATTCTTCATTTCTTCAAAAATGTTTCAAAAACTTCAATGCCTTCTTCCCTCAGAATCCACCTTTGATCTCACAAAATTATATTTCTTCAGTTTAATACGCGTAAGACGAAGTTTTCTCATAGCTTTACTACTTTTCTAGATTTACATACTGCAACATTTATAAATAAGTAGAGACAATATAAAGTGCCTACTGTAAATTTTTGACTATCCAAAATTCGAGTTTAAGTAACTCATGAAAACAAACACTGACCATTTTCTGGAAATAAACACTTACTGTATTTATTCATATATTCATTTAGGAAAGATGTGAAATATATCTAATAAGGAAGCTGATTTGTGTAGTTGTTCTTCCAATAAAAGAATAAAAGAAACGTAAAAAGCTGCACTATTAGCGCAGCGTTCTAAAAGCAACAAGTAATTTCATTTTAATTTACACAATAAAAAAACATATTGTATTGTTAAATATTGAGAGTTGAAAATGTCTCAGTGCAAGAAATTTTATAAAAAATGAGGGAGCAGGTTTTTTGAATGTGTGGAATGTGACGCGAAGTATCTTTGAAGTCTTCGAGATCATTTTTGTGAAATCTGTTTTTAATTTGGTTAATCGGTTGAAATGCCAATCGAAAATGTAGAATTCGGTTAGTGTGCTAACGTTAAATTTTTCAAAACTTTCCAACAATGAGCATTCTTCCAACGAAATATCTGTACCTTTATTGTTTCATATGGAAAATAACACTGTGATTTTATTTTCTTAATTGAATATAAAAATACAATACGAACTAATGGAATCAACAAGTGACGGTTCAAGTGTTCCATCGTTTGAATCAACCGAATCAGATAAATCTAATACCACTAGGAATGATTCAGTTGCCAACATTAGCAGGCCTAGTAATGGCTATGCATCTACTACTACTAAATATACGAATGTGTTACCATGTCCTCACTGTGGAAAACATTATGCTAATTCCAGAGGATTAGCTATGCACATAGGTAAAAAGCATCAGGTTATAAATGGGGACGAAGACTGTTGTTATGTCGATAATAATAGCTATCCTGATTATAAAACTACTTACTAACATCTCTAACCGCAATAAAGTCACACAGAAATTATCGTTGTCTAACCTGGGCAAAATGTTAATATCGTTAAGGTCCTCAACACATACTTTAAGTCGTGTCCCTCAAAGTGCTCGAGCTGCAATTGCTGATGCACTTGCCGATGTGTTACTTCAAGTAACTATTTCAAACGACGAAAAAGATTGGATCAACTTGTTTCTAATTCCATTAGTTGCACTAACTGCTCCCAAAAAATCAGAAAATGTAAACAAACCTTACCTCCTGGGTAAAACAAAGAGTTCGTCTTTGGTGTGATGTAGGTATTGACGCCTTAACCTGGCATCCAACAAAGATCAAGAAATCTCTTCCAAAACAGAATGTTTCCAATCTTAAGATTGTAGAAAACAAACTTGCAGATGGTAACATCCGTGGAGCAGTACGTCTACTAATGTTAGATGATACTGTTGCAACCGCCGACATTTCTGTGTTTGAGACACTATTGGAGAAGCATCCAGCCCACCCTGGTGAATTTATTTTACCGAATCTTCCTGATGACCCAAAGAGCTGTCAAGGAGTTTTTCGATTAATGAAGTTAAGGTAGCTATTAATTCTTTTCCATCTGGTAGCGCGGGAAGTCTCGATGGTCTTTGGCCTTCGATTCTCAAAGATCTCCTATCCTGTCAAGTACTTGAATCGAAGGAAAAGCTCTTAAAATCATTATGCGATCTGTTCAATTTAATTATTGCAGGAAAAGTCCCCTTGGAAGTTCGGCCATTGTTTTTCGGAGCCAAACTTACTGCTCTTAAAAAGAATATGGTGGAATTAGACCTATCGCAGTTGGTAGTGTCTGGCGCAGAACATCAGCCAAAATTATATGCTTCAGAACACGGGAGCATTTTAAGAACTTTTTGTCTCCCCATCAACTTGGTGTTTGTATTCCCAACGGAGCCGAAGCAGCTGTACATGCAACCCGAGCTTATTTTTCTTCCATTCACAATGCTCCTAAAGCTATCTTAAAGCTGGATTTTCGTAACGCATTTAGCGAGCTTCGCCGGGACTCCATGCTCACTACAGTGTTGAATGAATTTCCTTCAATCTATCCATATGTTTACCAATGTTACGCTCCACACAGTGATCTATTCTTAGGTGAAGACACTATTTCATCCCAGAGAGGAGTACAACAATGCGATCCCCTGGGCCCAGCACTCTTTGCTATAACCATTCATTCCTTAGTTAAATCAATCAACATTGAATTAAACATTTGGTACTTGGATGATGAGACTATCGCTGATGAACCTGATGTAGTTCTTTCAACTCTAGCACAAATAAATGAGAAGGCATCTGCACTTGGTCTACATTTGAATTTTTCAAAGTGTGAAGTTGGATTTCTTGGGTCAGATGAAGCCAAGTTCGACCTATTATTTAAAAAAAATGACGAAGCTGCCCCAGGAATACGTCTTCTAACTAACCAGGATGCTTGTCTTCTAGGCGCCGCTCTCACAAAGGAAGCATTTACCAATGTCCTGTTAAGCAAATTATCGAGGTTAGAATATTTTTTGTCTCGTCTCGCCTCTATTTCTGTCCATGCAGCTTTCTTTCTTTTACGTGCCTCTTTATCGATCCCTCGCTTAAACTACTTCTTAAGATGCTTTTCATCTTGGAATGAGACTCCACTACTGGAAAAATATGATCTTATCCTTAAAATGGGTCTGGAGTCAATTTTGAACTGCTCCTTGAGTGAAGACTCTTGGATGCAAGCATCCTTACCTGTTGGATTAGGATGTCTTGGTATTCGACGAACCGTTGATATGGCGATTCCTACCTTTTTAGCGTCCTACCACGGATCTCTTTGTTTAATCGAGGCTCTCCTTCCACAAGGTTACCACCTGGACCCAGATGAAATAGTTCAAGAAGGCTCAAGTAAATTGATAAATATAACAGATACGGACCTTCAAGAAATCAGCAAAAGAGGTTTTCATTCATCTTGGTACACACCAATAGCAGCACATTTTCATGAACTTCTTTTACAATCCGTTACTGTTTCAGAGGATAAAGCTAGGCTTCTTGCTGCGTCACCCCCGATGCTGGGGCATGGTTAAATGCGTTACCTTCCCCCCAATTAGGTCTTCACATGTCTAATGAAACCTTTCGAATCGCAGTAGCCTTAAGACTAGGTTCAGATTTTTGTGAGCCACATCGCTGTCCAGCTTGCGGGGATCAAGTTACCCAACGCGGCGTGCATGGCCTCTCATGCATGAAGAGCATTGGCAGGAACACCAGACATTCATCTGTTAATGACATCATTTTGCGAGCCCTCACAACGGCAGGAATTCCTTCCATTCGTGAACCGTCAGGATGTTGTCGTTCTGATGGTAAACGACCAGACGGCATGACATTAATACCTTGGATGAGAGGCAAATCACTAGTTTGGGATTTCAGATGTTCGGACACATTTGCCCATTCAAGCCTCCCATAGACTGTTAGTAGTTGCTAGACGTAGAGAGGCAGAAAAGGAAAGGAAATACAACAATCTCCTCGACAAATTTATTTTTCCTCCAATAGCCATCGAGAACAGTGGGGCATGGGGTTCTAGAAGCCTTGATTTTATCAGAGAGGCTCCTTGATTTTCTTTACTAAATCTTTTATAGTAACTTTACCTGTCTCTCTTTTTAACCTCTTATCTATTTTACATTTATTCTTTTCTATTCTCTGTAAATCCTCTACGAACTTATCTATTGTAGAATAGGCATTCGTACCGACTTTCTCCATATAATATGGTTGGAGTCCACCAACAATAATACCTATCTTTTTCGCATCCGACATTTTGGAATCTAACCGTTCACACATTACGAGCATGTCATACACGTAATTGATTATCGGTTCGTCCTCCTGATGCAAACGTTCTCTTAATTTCTCTTCAATGTCCAAAGTGACATTTGTCTTTGTGAATTCGTTAATTATTTGTCCCTGTACCTCTTTATAGGTAATCTCTGCTAAATTTTTGCGTTTAAGGAATAACTTAAGCCATTGTCTGCCCATTCCACAAAACACACTAGGCAACAGCTCTTTTCTTTTATCTTCAGTCACCCTTGCCATTTGACATGCATCATCGAATTCATCGAAAAATCCGATGATATCATTGTCCGATCTTAAATCAAACTTCGGCAGTTTATTAATATCTGCGTAAACCGTCACGTTCGAAGCCATTTCTGTCTTATTTTCAACCTCTGATTCTTTTTCTTTATTATTATTATTATTATCATTATTATTATTATTATTATTATTATTATTATTATTATTATTATTATTATTATTATTATTATTAAATTCTACAGATTCTTCTCTTTTATTGAAACAAGTTTTGTGTCTGTTTACTAACTCAGCATCTAGTTGTAGAATAGACGGAAAGTCTTCCGTGAACGATTGTGGCACCGGACTCGAGAGAAAATTACTAACTGGACCTTCTTGAAATACTATTTTCGGACTTTCTACGCTTTGTGTTATAGATTTCTCGTGTCTCCTTCTCTCCGGAGTTCTAACCTCAAATAGATTATCTATTTCTAATGGTATTCCTTTATTAGCTTTTTGTGCGCGAGTCTTAATAATTCCTGTATTCATTTATTATTCATCTATTTTCCGTACATAACTATTAATGTCTTACTACTCTATATAAATAACACCACATAATACTAATTAACCTTAACCTCGTCTAATAAAATAAAATAAAATAAAATACCACTAATATATTTCTATGTACCATCACAACTTATTTTACACTTCTAATTCTTCCGGGAATCAAACCAAGGGTCGCTTCCACCATGCTAATGGCGGGTAACTTACTTCTTACAACTAACCGTCCCGGGAATCGAACCTAAGGTCGCCTCCACCATGACATTTGGTGGGTACTTTAAACAATATAACACAGCAAAATATATTTGACTACTGGAATCCTCCGGGAATCGAACCTAAGGCTGCCTCCACCATGTCAACCCCCCTTGTGCGTGCCTTTAATAGCAAGTGCGTTTCTCGAAGACACAGGAAGGTTGTCCTCCGAACATTTTCTATAATGTCCGGGAAAATTCTATTACTAATTCTAAAAAAGTAAACATATGACGAGTTAGGTTAATAATCATTGTATTTTCAATAATCAATCGTGATGTTAGAGTGTACTTTGTTGTGTGAAGGATGAACAAACATTACCAGATCACAACCTACGGAGTCTGACTATGTTCTCTATTTGATGACGGAAAACGAATAGCAAACACATATCTTCAGGATAGCTGTTGATGTTGTTTCTCAGGAAGCTAAGGTGCAGCAGAGTAAACTTCAACTACTGGCGATAATAATGCTGCTCAAATGTTCCACTGTAGAACGGTTATAGAACTTGTATTATAGACTAGTTCACCATAGCTCATGAATAGTCTTAAAGGAAATCTCGTTGAATTATAAAATGTCAAAAGACTGAACTGAGAGTCTCTTCTCAGTTGAATGATCGTCTGAGACCTCTCCGTCGAATGATCAACAAATAGTAGTCTATGACATATCTCCGTCGAATGATCACGATCTCATCTTCCTAGGGTATTTATTTCAAACTTGTTACTCTCCAAACTACCACCTTGCTTCACTTTTCTCCATGTGTTTGCTATCTCATTGCCGAAATTCACATTTCTGCAATGATCATCAAATAGACAAAATCTCCAGACGTCTATCTCCGTAATCTGACAATTTTGTCACATCCTAAAATTTGTGTCGATGTTAACAATTGACAAATAACAACATAAACATTACAACTTACTCTCACAACATTCCTGACACAGCATTACTTCTGTGTTATTCTTTGTAATCAAAATATTGCACATTCACGCGTCTGTATTTACAACTGACATAACCAAAACAATACTTGGATAACATAATTTTGAAATTTATTTTCTTAACCTTATTCTGCGTTTGTTGCAATTACTTAACTTTTAATTTTGTCTTTTAATTTTCTCACATTTTTATCTTTATTCAATCCAATTATTAAAATTTTAGAAATAAAATCTATTTAACTTCACTCCCTGAACAATATAAATGAATATGCTAACTAACGGATGAGAAACAAACATATTTCTTTTTATATATGTCATTGTTTCCAATACATTTTTATACGTAATAATGGTAGTTTTACAATACAAACATCTGCTCTAAGATGTTGATTATACAAAATTCCAATATTGAAATTACGATTTACAAGTTCTAAACACAATAAAATTTTCTGTTACAAAAATAATCTTCATAAGGAACTGTTATGTAGTTATTTCATTACATGGAAAGGCCTATATGTGAAGAAATAGTGGAATTTTCTGTTTTTCAAATAATTAATAAATTCACAAAGGTTTGTTTTCCATTTCTTGTTAAATTTTAAATATTGGAATGAGATATTTGTTATCTACGAACTCGATGTATGTTCCCTCCAAACACACATACACACACACACACACACACACACACACACACACACATATATATATATATATATATATATATATATATATATATATATATATATATATATATATATATATATATATATATATATATATATATATATATATATTTAATACTGAAACACTGAATATTAGAAAATTTTCTGGTTACTCAAAGCAAATTGGAAAATTATAATTTCTTGCTGTCTAATTTTCCTCTACAGGAATTGAATTTTATATCTCAATGTACAGCGGGGGACACTTCTAAATGGTACAGCCATATGGAGATTTACGGCTAAGGTGTACCATTTAGAAGTGTCCCCCGCTGTACAGTTAAATCAAGTAAAAAATTTTCCACCTTACATCACTATACATAGTATCCAAAACTGTCCGGCTTATGGAAGTTTTTCCACTTGTTTCTACATCGCAATGAAAATTTTCCGATACATGAAAATTCCTTTCACTTGTTTCTACAGAGGAATAAAACTTTCCGATTTACAAGAAGTTGTTACACTTTTTGCTTCAAAATGATAAAAGTTTTTCGACTCATAGAAAGTTTTTCAATTTTTCCATAGAAGACAGAGAATTTTTCGATTCATGAAAAATTGTTTCCCTTGTTGCTACATACTACTGAATATTGTCTGTGCCATGAAAATTTTCAGATTCTCTAAACGATCTTTCACTTTTTAACAATTTGTTTAGAACGGAAAATTTTCCGGAAAAATATAGATTTTCCACTTCACATTACGGCTAAGCAACGATGTAGAAATAAGTGGAGTATGTTTTTATGAATCGGAAAATTTTCCGGAAAATTTTCGTCACTGACGGTGTACACTAGTATTTTTAATTTCTACGGGTGGCCCTTTTAATTATTATCTGTACATCCACCGTCTGCATGAACAGACGTTATCAGTTTAAATTACCCCCTGTACCTGATTCATTTGGGAAGGGCTTTGTACAGAAACTCGTAATATGTCGTACCATTACTTTGAATGTGATGTACATCCTCCATTTGATTAAAACTAGGTACTTGTTGTACATGAGACTCATTAGTATGGTGATAACAACACTGGTTGTTATGATAATTTGCGCGTCCTGATCTAAAATTTCCAGGACCACCACGGCCTCGAAAATGTTTTTTTTTTTTTCATCTAAAATTGTATTGAGTATTGTTTCTACCCTGATTATTCTTAAAATTGCCTCTCTTACTACCACGAAAATTATTTCTGTTATTCTGATGGGATTGCTAATTATTTTGCGCACAGTGAGTGTTTGCCTTTTGCGAATCTGAAGAACAGCCTTCGATTCTCAGCGACAATTTTAATATTTCTTTCTGTAACTGGTTAATGAAAGATATAACCTCTCTACTTTGAGATGATGATGAAGGTGAGTTTGTGTTCTGAGTTTCCGAGTGTTGAGTTCTGTGTTGTTTCTCAACTAATTCTCTAATTGGTCTCTTTTTATTTTTCCTGTGCCTATGTGACGTAATCTCGTCCTCGGACTCGGACAAAGAACTGTCAGTAACTGTAGATTCTGATTCAGAATCAGATTATGAACACCTACATTTCCGTGTTCTACACTTCTTCTTATACGCTTTCTTAATACGTGCATCTATTTCTCTCTTTTTCCTATTTCTAATTATACATTCATTTGCTTCTAACGTATAGAGAGCCTGAATAAACGCATCTAAAGTATCAAAAGACTCGTATCCTAGGTGCTGAATAAAGTACGGTTTCAACCCTGATGTAATGATTAAAATGATCTGTTCTTGTGTCAAAGTCGGAGCATGTTTGTCTAACATGGATAAATATCATAAACAAACGACTGAATGGGTTCATGGTCTTTCTGAATCCTGTTCTGTACGGTAGAGAAAAATCTACACTATCCCTAGCATTCTTGAAACATTTAATTATCTCAGCTTTACAATTCACATAGGTTGTTTCATCTCTAATGTTCTTTCTATTTAATGAAGTTAGCAATTGTTCTTTTATTTTCCCCGGAAACGTGGCGATTATAATTTGTTTTGCTATCTTATCAGTCCAATTATTTAACCGTACACAATCATCATATTCATCAAAGAACTGCTGTATCGGGATTTTGTGTGGTTTAAATTTCGGAACAGGATAATGAGAATTGTACGCATTAATAATAGGATTTTGAGCTCAATGGCCTTGACTGTGTTGTCCCTGCATTTTCTTATACTTATTGTATTTCCGTTTTAGTGGAGGGATTTTTACTTTTATTTGGATCTTTTTGTATCTTAATGTTCTAATTTGTTCGTCGGAATGAACTGTAGCACTGCTAGAAGTATTATTCATATCCTACATAGGAACAGAAAATAAACCTTTGTATTGCGGCTAATTTTGAAACCTAAGCAAAGTACACTGACAATTAGTTTGTAAATGCAGCAAATTCTTATATGAGAAGAAGAATCTTGATGTATTGTCCGTTTCTTTTGTAACAAAAGGAAATTAATCTTGGAAGACTATACAGCATTACAATAACTGACGTCTGTAATTTCAGCATACTATGAGCAAGAGAGAGAGAGAAATAAAAGAACACGAAGGTCCTTTTACTCAACTAACAAACTGATGTAATCGTCTAAATAATTTAAACTAGGCGTGATACGCTTCATTCCCGTATGTACGAGGCATCGGAATCAAGCATGGTCTATCTAATTTAATGTAACTTGAATGACCTATAAAATTAGCGAGAGCTCCGAAATCGAAACATATGTAGTAAATGATCATAATCTAATTAATGTTGTCCGGAATCTTAATTTTACACATAAATGGATAAAGCCGGATGCTTCCACCATAACGTGTGCTACAAATTTCTAACTGGAATGACTTAGTATCTTACAAGTAAACCTTACGTTTTGGTGAATCGAGTTGCTGACTGAGACACATATGAGAAAGTAGTACAAAATGTGGTCAGTATTTCAATGAAGTTATAGGTGCGAAGCTCCAGGGGTTTAGGAGATACAGCTACCAGAACATCACATGGAAGTACAGAATAGTATTCATACACTTGGAGGTAAAAGCCTTTTAAGACCTCTTTTAACGACAAAAGGTGAATAACAAATATATGGGTACATATTAGGACTAGGGGGAAGTCATATAGTAAGGGTATACCTGACGGCGCCCATCTTGAAATCCGCCATTTTGAATTAAGGTTAAGTTTTTAAAATAGGAATAGGGTCATGTGATACATGATTTAAGGCGCAAATTTAATCAGAAGAACAATGGTGACGTTAATTTTGATTTACGCGCAATTGGTAAAAAGTTACAAGGAAATTAAATATTGTTGTAGCATATGTATTAGTCCTTTACCCAACCTTGTAAATTTTGTGTTAATGATAATTATTAAATAAAAAGCAGGTGGATTAATATTGATGTTGTCGTGTGTGCTTGGCACAGACAAGATGAGCAATAGTACAGTGAGGACAAGAGCGAGCGAGAAATAGATGTGAACAGCATACAAGGAAAACAACGAAATGGCGTGCAAACAACTAACATTGTAACGCCACCATTGTATTTCTGATTAACTTCTAGCCAGAAGTCATCTATCCTGCATTACTCTATTCCCATTTACCTTTGTGCTCGTTAATGATAAAGGAAAAATGATTATACCCTTGGATTTATAGTAAAATTTGCTATTAATAAGGTGTCACTGTTATGCGTTTTGTTTAAAACTTTTGTCTGATTCAAAATGGCGGATTTGAACATGGTCGCCATCAAGGCAACTCTTACCATAGACCTAATATTTATCCACCTGCTTTTTATTTAATTATTATCATTAACACAAAATTTACAAAGTGGAGTAAAGGACTAATACATATGCTGCAACAATATTTAATATCCCTGTAACTTTTTACCAAATGCGCGTAAATCAAAATTAACGTCACCATTGTTCTTCTGAGTAAATTTGCGCCTTAAATCATGTATCACATGACCCTATTCCTATTTTAAAAACTTAACCTTAATTCAAAATGGCGGATTTCAAGATGGCCGCCGTCAGGTATATCCTTACTATATGACTTCCCCCTAGTCCTAATATGTATTCATATATTTGTTATTCACCTTTTGTCATTACAAGAGGTCTTAAAGGGCTTTTACCTCCAACTGTATGAATACTATTCTGTACTTCCATGTGATGTTCTGGTAGCTGTATCTCCTAAACCCCTGGAGCTTCGCACCTATAACTTCACTGAAATACTGACCACATTTTGTACTACTTTCTCATATGTGTCTCAGTCAGCAACTCGATTCACCCAAACGTAAGGTTTACTTGTTAGAAACTTTTTATACTTGGGGGCAGAGCGTAGCTCATCTAAAATTTGTAACACCGTGTATTTAGACAACTCAAGGATGAATTTAACTAATCTTCTTAGGATAGGAAATGAAATAATCAATTCCTTGTGGATATTTTCGACATCACACCACAAGCGATCAGGACTCGAAATGGTTTTAACTATAAAAATCTACTAAATCGTAATGGCAGAAACTTAACCATTATGACCATTCAACATCGTAAATAGATGTAATAGTCACAAATAGTTCAGCTTTGGTGATCTCCAATCGATGTCTTTTCACTATGTAACCTTAATTCCAACTCCCTAGTCCACTCTCCGTACTCAACCAGCACAACCCCTTTGCGGGATTCACATGCTTCCTGGTTGTAGCGTAGAGCTTAGTTCAGGTCTCCTTATGAAATGCCTTACTTTGTTATTTCCGTATAGGAAAATTGTGGTGTGATGCTTAAGTTATCTGTTTTTATTTTCCTGAACAAAAAGTTTGAATATCGCTTCCTTGTTTTACAATAAACAAAATAAATTTACAAAATACATGTGAGGAATTTGGGTACTTACAATATTATTTTGTATTCTTTTTTGACACTGTCGATTTTGTTGTCGTTATTGTTGTAGATTAATTCTATTTTTTTCTTATTTGTTAACATTTCCCTGTGTAAAATGTGTGCAAAATTATGGTGTATCTGAGAATTTGTTCAATAAAAATATTAAAAATCACAAAGTGTAAAGTAATTACTCCAACACACAAGGTCATTGTTATGGAAATCAAACAATGTAGTGTAGATTAAAATCTCTTGTAGATTAAAATTAGTTCATTAACCTAACCATATACTATCAGTCATAGCCGCCCACAGAGACAGTAAGGGCATCAGTTGATCTCCTGGAATTTTGAAAACGCTCTCACATGCTATAATACGTAATATATTTATATTAAATAATATAGTACTATAATTTACTAAACTTACAATATACTAAACTATAGTAATATAGTTTCTTTACTGTAATTAATAAGGTAATTTGCATAAAATATTGTTTCCTGTGATATACACACTCGCGACTGTGCTTGTGTATCGGTCTTTGGCCGACTTGAAATCAGTCTTTTGTCCATCTTAGTAAAAATTCTGCTGTCGTCCTTACTATCAGTATAATGTTCAATACTATTAATTATTATATCACTAACAATGCAATAACCGAGCTCTATAATTTGTGTCGACACTATCCCTAACTCATCACTTGGTTACTAACATAGAAAGACAAGTTACATTTATCCGAGACGATAACATATTGCTAAACGGTCAGTGCCCTACCTTAAAAACCATAAACATATTAAAAATTTTCCACAAAGAACCTCAAAGGTATGCTAGTCATTAGATCAGTGGGGTCAGTAGTAGAGCGTTCACCTCCAGTGTTTGGTGTCCCTCGTTTGATCTCAGTTCGCGCCGTGTGGACTTTGTGGTGGACAAACACCATGCACGTGGGTTTTCTCGGGATTTTCCCGCCTCCTGCTACTTTCTTCATCCCACCATTTCATTAATTTCTCATAATCACCGTCGAATCGTAATTTTTCAGCGCTGCTAACTGTGCCGCATTTCCCATTAGCCCAACTAGGCTCGTGCCTAGAGGGCAACAACTTCGAAGAGCGCAATGTTTAAAAATTAAATAATATTTTATTTTTTCGAATGAAAAAGTTAAAAAATCAAGAGCAAATACACAAAAACCTGTCTTCAACGGACCCTTTATTAAACGGAAAACTGTCTTAAACGGAATTAAACGGAAATATTTCACGGTCCCATGAATTTTGGAGAACAAAACGTGTAAAACTCCCTTCATTAAGCGGAAACTGTGTTATGCGGACAACGGAAAGAAAAATAAACATTTAACGGAAAATTCTGAGTTCTGGACTACAGCGTTTAGAAGATGTTTAGACATTCTGCGAGACATATACATTACACTGTCTGCGATAAAATGTTCGTTCTTTTGTTAAATATTTCTGAACAATGTTGATCTTCCCCAACCACTATTCATATTCACCCCCACAAATTGTCCTTTATCCCCGCAACTTAATGAAGAATCATACGGAATGTCGGAAAGAAGAAAACGAGATAGACGAAGAAGAGGAATACAATACCGAGTTCTAAGAAGAGTGTAGAATAAATGCATATCAAGATTCTCTCAGAAGTTTAAAGGAACTGCAAAAATTTGCCTTACGAAAAAATGATTCTGATTCACTGAGTGTAATTTCTCAGGCTAAACTGTATGCGGAAAGTCAAGCAGCCAAGCAGCAATGTACACAGAAAACTCTCCTTGGCTATTAGAAAAATAAAGAAAACGTGTGCATAGCATATTTTGTATTCATTTTAATTTTTTTGTGTATTTATTCGTAGAAGAAAGAAGTACTGTAATCGAACAATGTACGTACAGCAATATATTTTCTCAGTATGCCCCTTTATAAACATGTATTTTTTTTTTAAGAAAGGAAAAGTCTACCTCCACTAAGCGGAAACCTGACTTTAACTGTAAATATATACTACATGTATTTCAAAAACAATCCTCTTTTCCTATTCTAATATGTTTAGTGCAAGCGTAAGAAATCTAGAAATAATTTAGAACATTTTTCCCATTTGTTATTTTTTGTTATGTAGTTGTAGCTGTAGAATCTAGTGAGTGGTATTTAACTGTAAAAAATTCAGTAATTAAGCATATACGAATTGTTTTATTTTTAAGTTAGGGATCAAGAGGCGGAGAAATATGTTGTAATTGGGGGTGCCGAGAGCAAAAGTGCGAAGGGACGCAGAGCTTCTAAATGCAGCAGTGGTCGCTAAATTAATTGGTAGAAATTTTAATGTCATTTAAGACCAAATTTACTCCATTTGCTCTCCTAGGAGGAATGAAAAGGGCTAACATCAAAATTACAGAAAGACTGACATTAGTGTTGAATTCATAATTTTGGGGATCGCTTAGATAAAGAGCAGCACTCCAGGTACCATGTAAGTTAAGACCCCCATTAGCATCCTGAAGGAATGTCTGAAAAAATGACATGTAGAAGTAATTGAAAATGACCAATGTTAGTGTCGAATCCATATCTTTCGGGGTCCCCAAGTTCATTGAGAGCAATTCTGATTACCTTTAAGTTCATCTTAGTAGGAGTAAGATTCCATAGCACATCTAATAAAGAGAGCCGAAGGGAGTAACATATACAATGATTCAAAACGACCGATATTAATGTAGAGTCCATAGTTTCGTTATCACCGAGATAAACAGCAACACTTCTGAACGAACATGTCAGCTGGATTTTGAATTTATAGGGATAGCGTTTTTAATAACTTTGGGAGGTAGTTTGTACCTACTTCAAGATGGGCTTTTTAATCATATCAATTTCTCACCATGAGAAGAAATGACCAACTATTATATTAAGCCAAACTACTCAATCGATGAAACAATTGTACGGATGTATGTTTCGTCTTTTAAATAAAATACGATTTATTGATTTATTGATTTATTGACATATAACACAACAGGCACAGGCCTAATTACAGTGTTACATAGTATATCGTTATACAGATTATATAGGTTAATAAAGTTATTGGTAATAATTACATTTGTCTTACAAAATTAATAGAATTCTTAAAACTACTTACATCCATTGCCAGTACATCCAGGTTGAAATTTTCTTTAACTAACCTGTTGTAGGTTGCAGTAACTCTCCATATAGGAGATCTGCTTAAAACGTTTGTTTTCGCTGTCATACAAAAAAATGTATTTTTCGAAGCAGTGCGCAATTTAATGGATGGTACTTGGATACATATTTTTTCGTTAAGATCAGGACAGTCTATTTTGCCATGAAAGAGTTTGTGTAAAAACAATAAATCAATATTTCTTCTCCTGAGTTCTAATGTTTCAAAATTAAAATTTTCAACAAGGTTAATGTAGCTTTCAAATTTTGGATAGAATTTTGTTTTCTTAAGGGTAAGAAGCCTTAAAAACTTATTTTGAGTACGCTCAATCAAGAATGAGTATTTCTGTATATTAGGGTTCCATATATTACTACAATATTCTAATTTCGACCTGACGTGTGCATAATACAGCATAATAAAAGTTTGATCATTTTGAAAATCTTTACTGACTCGATAAATATATCCAAGATTTTTGTAGGCTCTTTGCAAATAGTTTCAATATGTTGAATAAAGGTTAATTTTGAGTCAAAAATAACTCCCAAATCCCTTATAAAATCAAGCTTTTTTAGTTTTTCCCCTAATATTGAATAATTATATTGAATATATTTTTCTTTTCTAGTGAATGTTAAATAACTGCATTTACGAACATTTAACTTAAATTTATTGTTTTTGCACCAAATTTCAAGATTTTGTAAGTCACTCTGAAGTTTTAAACAGTCCTGAATTGTTTCAATTCTGTTGAATATTTTAAGGTCATCAGCAAAGAGTAGATTTTTAGAAAATTGAAACCACTCAGGAAGATCATTTACCGCCAAAATGAAAAGTAGAGATCCCAGATTCGAGCCTTGAGGGACTCCAGATGTTGCATGAAAGATTTGAGATTTATGATTACGATACAGTACAGTTTGTTTACGATTTTGAAGGTAGGAAGCAAAATATTGCAGAGTTGATTTCGAGAAGTTAAAGGATGCCAGTTTGTTTAAGAGAATGTCATGGTCAATGACGTCAAATGCTTTAGAAAAATCAGTATATATGAAATCTACTTGTCCTTGCTTGTCAAGTTCCTTCGAAATGTAGTCTGCTATTAGTGCTAGATTTGATACAATAGATCTGCCCTTCAGAAATCCATGTTGACTGACAGATAATGCAGGTTTAACATGATCCATTATTCGCTTATGCAGTATATATTCATACACCTTGGCAAACGCAGATAAGATAGAAATTGGTCGGAACTGTTCAATGTTACTAGCTGAGTTTGTTTTGGGTATTGGACACACAACTGACTCCTTGCATTTTTCAGGAAAGGCCATGTTTTTATAGATAAATTAAATATAATATTCAGAGGTTGTAAAAATATATATGAACAGCCTTTAACAATGTACGTTGGGATCATGTCCCTATCTATGTCCCTATCATCAGTAAGGTCGTGACCATTGTACTGTATGCGATCAGAAGACAAGTGAAGCGATTTATTTTTAATGAAGGACCATAATCATTTCGGATCATTCTTCAATGTATCTTCTGTGCTGCTTAAAAACTCTATATAAGCGGCAGTTATTTCTGCTTTAATTTCCCTACGCAGTTAACGAAATTGCTCTTCATGGTACTTAGTGTTGCCTACACTGAGACGACTTTTTTTACGATGATAAGTTTTACGTTTAATTTTAATAATATTCGGGGTAAACCATGTAGGGTAGATTTTATTAGTTGCTCTTTTACGGGGATGCAATCATCAAATATTTGATACAATACTTCATAAAATAGATCGACAGCGTGATTGACATCCTTAATATTCTGCAGCATCTCCCAATCCACAGCTAATAAGTTTCGGTAAAGTTTTTCAAAATCTGCTTTCCTAAAATTATAACCTACTGTGTTAGGCACTGTTTTAAGTTTGGTTGAATACAATGCTGTAAACTGAATAAGAAGGGGAGGATGATGTTTATCTTCTATTACCAGTGGATCGCATTCTCTTTTAACTGTTACTTTTGAGAGATTTGTGAGAATAAGATCTAAGGTTCGGCCATTGCTATTAGGAATATTATTAATTGAAATCAAATTAAAGAGGGACATAAAATTGTCAAGACTTTTACATTTAGCTGATGACGTCATTAAATCGAAATTTGAACTAGTTATTTGTCGTAGATTCAGATCTCCTATACAAAGAATTGTGCAACCCACAGGACAATTTGATTCTACAAATTCAAAAAACTGTTCATATATATGAAGTGGTGAATCAGGCTCTATGTAAACAGTACAAATATACACGGTAATTGACTTCAAAACCAATTTGACAATTACACTTTCAAAGTTAGTTTCCCAGCTATTTACTTTTTGAATATTATATTTTTTAAGCGCAGCAATCAATACTCCCCCACCCTTAGCCTTTTTTCGTAGTTCAATATTTCTGTCTTGCCTCCAGACCACATACCTATCATCAAATAATTCTGAGTCAGAATAATTTGTCGTTAAAGAAGTTTCTGCAAAGCTAATAAAGTCATAAGAGTTAGATAAAACAGCATTATGAAAACAACTGGCTTTAGTACGCAGGCCATTGACATTTTGAAAGCACAAAGAAAATGTTTGGTTTTGATTTTTTGATTTTGATGGGCCACTGATTCTACCAAACGAATAGTTACTTACTGGAAATGTTGGCTTCTGTTGTCTCTGATGGCAATTTTCCCGGCCATTTATTTTGGCGCTTGAGCTGCACCCCTAGTGCGAGGGTCCTGTTGTTTCCCTGCCCCGCCTAACACTGCCTTCCTTTTGTATCCGAGGGGTCATCCACCTTCCGTGTTTTCCGCCTTTGGATTTCTGTTGAAAGCTGTTTTCAGTATTGCTAACCACACGCACTTTTTCTCTATCCACACTCTCGCCTTTATCTTCGTTACTGGTACACACCACAGAATTATTAGAAACACTAGCACTAGCACTAAATTCACTTCTCTTGTTATTTTCATCACTGGTACGACTTTCGCGAAAAAATTTTAAACACTGTGTTACTTGTTGTGTCAGCATGATAGATATCCTCTTCAATCTTCAGTTTATTAAACACTAACACTGCGTACCTTCCTTCCTTCCTTGCCTCTTGTAGTTTTTCAGACAATAATCGTCTTTCAGCAAGCACTTTTTCTGAAAACTGCTCATGAATATACACATGGGATCCCTGCAACTTGGATTTCGCCTCCAAAATTTCTGCTTTCTTTTTGTTCCGCAGAAATTTCACAACTATATCCGACTGGTTACGCCCCCTACCTAAGAGATGTGCACGTTCTATGTCATCATGTTCTATGTTAATCCCCAACTTTTTTTCTATAATATCTTTCACAGCCGCCTCACAGTCTTTCCATGATGGTCGCAAGCCTTCACTTTTGACCTGCACATTTGACCTGAAGATAAGATTGTTTCTCTTGCTCTGATTTTCGTTATAGTCACACTTCATTTCAAGTTCATCAATTTTCTGTCGCAAATCACTGTTCTCGTCCTGCAAGTGAGCCCTTTTGCTTCTAGATCTTTCACTTCCTTTGAAAGGTAATCAAACTTCGACTGTAATTTGTCTATTTTTGCATCAATTAATCCAATCTTGTTCACGTTCGGTTCCATGCTGTTTAACTTTTGAAGGATGTCTTCTATTTTTTTGTTCAAGAGCTTTGCTCACTGACCCTGGATTTGTTTCAGTGTTATCTATCAACAGCGCTATCAGCACAATTGCTAGGCAGATCGCCTTCCCACTTCTATATTTCTCCGTTGTTACAAGTTCTTCCTTCGAAACTTTCATTTCGAATGCTGCACTGAACCTGCCTATAGCAGCACGCCACTGCTGAATTGTAATGCCTATTGGGATGGAAACACTGATCACTCAGAGCTAATCCAAGACACGTCTGTTCTCTTCGACTTCCTTGCAACAATGGCGATGTTAAAATCAAAGATGGACTGGGTCAATGGGTCGGTTGGTAAGTGGGTGAAATGGGTCAAGGTTTGTGAGTGGGTCAGTGGATCGTGGGTCAAAAGGACGTGATCTACTGTGAAACACCACTCACTGTGACTCACACTGACCAACCGACCCATTCTGTCCAGTGCATTGTAGACAGCATCTTCTGAACACTGGTGAGCTTGTCTACCTTTTACTTTCAAGATATCCATTTTTATTCTTTTTTCATTTGTTTGTAATGAAAAAAGTTCAGGTGCTTTTGGATTTTGATATTTTCAATTGTAAGAGTGGCAATAGAAATAGGAGTTCGATTTTGAGATGCAGCATCTGAGCTTTTACAGGAACTAACTATTGGAAAAACATATTTTAGAATCACCTGTAGTATATGAATTATTATATAAAAATTGAAAGTAACTATGTGTGCGTGATCATTACGGTCAACTTGCAAAGTCAAATGAAATGACGTTTGGTATATAATCAGGCCCCAATTCAAACTGGGAAAGTATCATACGCGTATTACTTTCATTATAATACATATCCTTAGGGGTTCGAAATTTTGCGAAAAATTGGGTATCTCACAAGCCCGTTCAAGTTAGCTGAAATTCAGTATATAACTTTATTAAAAGTAAACAGAACGTGTCCTGGCATTTTTTACAAATTTTCCTTTATGATCGGGGCGCATTTTCTATATTGGAAATTGATAGTGGTTTTATTTGTAAAAATAAACAAAAACGATTGATATTAGTTGGCAAACAAATTGAGGAATGAAAACTACAGTTCTTTGCATTTTATACCCACTGCTTTCTATTATAATAATTGCTGAAGCTGGTGTTTAATATATGGAGCGTTCAGAGCATAATGGAATCAAGCCATAAGTTGTGAGAAAAATGGCCATAAAATTTGTATTCCAAGCTTAATTACATCGGCATTTTAAAATTAGTACGACATGCTTAATTATATGGAAAACAAGTTTTCCTTTTTTACGTTGGTCTACTTTATCTTGATTTGAGACTTTCAAATTTCATCCTATTTTCTACTGAAATGTATCTGTAAGGCAACAAAGAAATAATTACATATGATAAATTAAAAATCATCTTAATTCGGAAAATGAGAAACAATTTACCACTGTATATCGTAAAGGTCCGATCCACCGGTATTGTAACAGAACGGTGCTTGAGCGATTGACAGTAGGAATTCAAACTCCGGTAAGTGATAATTTTACAGTCTTGTTTTATTACAAGTGTAACCTCTTTAGTCAATGGAGAGGAGGACGTGGATCATGGGTCCGAGTTGATAACGACTTGTTTTGGTGGGTCGGAGTTGGTCACAATGTTTCAGTGTGGTTCATAATTGGTGGTGGGTCAGAGAGTATTACGATGGGTGGTGGGTCAGAGTGGATCAATTGATCATTTGGGTTGTGGGTGATAGTGGGTCATGGTGAGTCGTGGATCAAATTTTCATTGACCCAAACCATCTCTGGTTAAAATTGTACTGAAGAGAAGAGGAACCGAATTATGCTCAAATTTTGCACATAGATGGTACCCCACCAGAAAGCAATACATCTGAAACGTTTCACGGTACCATCTCCTAGAACTCGAGATATAGGGGTTTGTATGTTTGGCTAATAAGACCGCAATGATTTATTCTTCAGCAAGCAAGCTTTAATCATCGTTTCCGTGAGGAAGTCAGAAGAACACGTGGCTAGTAACCGTAACGTTGATTGTTCGCACCCACTCCGGGGTATTTGTTTTAGTGTTTTTTCTGAATCAGCTAAATATAAACAAATCACACAAATAGGAGATTTAACGTATTTTGGGGATGTAGATTTGTGATTCGTGTCTCTGCCGCTGATATTATAATTTTCAAAACGGAAGTGAAGCAATCGCAGATCGTCGCTGCGGGGCCGTCAATATTTGACGAGAGATCGTTAGTTGCCCATTGGTGATCCAGCGACGCTTACGGCATGGTATCCGTGAAGTCCGTTGGCACCTCTAAAAATCTCATATGGTGAAACAGATGAAAAAATCGGAAAACACGTATTTAATATTTTCAAAGGTACCCCGTGTCGAGGTAAAAACAATTGCCAGAGGGCCTCCCGGAGGGTCCGAAGAGGGGACCAGCTCAAAATTTGAACATGACAAGGGGAATTAAGCAGTTAATCATTTAAAAGAATTGCTAGTAGAAGGAAGATTTTAAGAGTCTCGAGTCTCTATGCTAAACTTGAGCAAAATAGCGAGCCTTCAAGATGGTAATAAATTCACTGAAAATCCGGTGGCCACCTCCAGAAATGTGAAACTGTGAAACCGATATCAGAAGATGTAAACACTTGTCTTATCATTGCAAAGTATAATGAACCAACTTAGAACAAGTATAATGCACAAACGTTCCTTTCACTTCAATATTCTACTATTAATTTCATAATACACAAACCGTGGAACGTAGAATTTAATATTAATGATGTAATAAAGTCGCAATGGGACACTTCTTGTTTTGCCTTGGTGCATTATACTTTTGCTATGGTAAGACAAATGTTTACCTCTTCTGATATCAGTTTCACAGTTTCACACTTCTAGAGGTGGTCACGGAATTTTCAATGAAGGATTTATTACCATCTTGAACGCTCCCTATTTTCCACAAGTTTAGGATAAAGACTCGAGACTCCTACCATCTTTTTTTAAATTTTAGCAATACTTTTAAATGATATACTACTTGATTCCCCTTGCAATTTTCAAATTTTGAGTTGCACCCCTCCTGGTGACCTTCGCGCAAATCTTTTATCTCGATGTTGGGTAGCTTTAAAACTATAAAATACGTGTTTTCCAGTTTTGAAATCTGTTTCATCATTTCAAACTTTTAGGAGTGCCAACGGACTTGATGGATACCATGCTCTTTTTTTCCCTTAGTTTCCAGATACAGCCCCCATGCCGTAAGCGTCCGTGGACCACCAATACACAACTGACGACCTTTTGCCAAAAGTTAGTGATGCCGCAGCTACGATCCGTGGTGGTCCCACTTCTGTTTTGAAAATTATACCACCAGCGGCAGAGACTCGAAGAAACGCCAACGAACCTCAAAATTACTCCCCCAAAATATGTTAAATTGCCTATATGCCTGATTTGTTTATATTCATGTGAGCGTAAAAAACTAGAAAAAAAAGCAAGTACCCCGAGGTGGGCGCGAACCTTCAAACTTAAGTTTACTAGCCGCGTATTCTTCTGACTTCGGAGTGGAAACGATGAAGAAAATCTCGCTTGTAGAAGGATAAATTATTGAGGTCCTAATTTAGCCAATCAAACAAATCCCTCTATCTCGAGTTCTGTGAGATGGTACTATGAACCGTTTCGAGATTTATTGCTTTCTGGTGGGGCACTATCTTTGTGCAAAACTTGAGAAAATCGCCGACGAGCACCTTCGGAGCCTGTCCACTTTAGTATAATGTGAACCAGAGATGTTGTGGGTCAATGGAACCTTGATCCACAACATACTGACCCACCACGCGTCGTAACCCACTACCCACCGTCACCAGTAATGACTCACCACCCAACGTAACCCATTCAGCCAATATAACCCACTCGGCCCCACCACCAACTATAAGCAACTCTGAACCATTAGGACTAACTCCGACCCACTAAAATACATCGCCATTAAGTTTGATCCGTAATCCACGCCATCCTCTCTACTGACTAAAAAGGTTATATTTGCAAGAAAGCAATTTTTCCTGCAAAAACTCTCAGCTTGCATCTCAAAGGCCAAGTAGTAAGTAATATTTTCATTGTTACAATTGCAAATATCAAAATCCAAAAGAGCCTGAACTTCTTTTTTCATTAGAGCCAAAGGAAAAAAAGAAGAAAATGAGTCTTGAAAGTAAAAGGCAGACAAACGTACCAGTGTTCAGGAAATGCTATCTGCAAGGCACAGAGCAGAATGGGTCGGTGGATCAATGGGCCAGTGTGAGTCAGGGTGAGTTGTGTTTCGCAATGGATCACGTCTTGTTGACCCACGATCCACGACTCACTCACAAATCTTAACCTACTTGACCCACCGACCCACTCAATCTCTGATTTTAACATGTATATAATTTAAAAGACGAAACATAAATCTACACAATTTTTTCTCGATTGCGAAGGCTGGCAAGATACATTACAAGCTGAGATGGTAACTTCTTCTTAAGATGAGAAATTGATACGATTAAAAAGCCCATCTTGAAGTGTGTACAAACTACATTACAAAGTTATTAGAAACGCTTTCGCGACACTAGAAAACTATCAATTCGCAAATATTTAAGTAAGTTTTACATTTTATTGGTCATATCTCCGAGCCCCTCATCCTGTGAAGATTGGAATGAACTTGGATATAACGACAATGGGCGATTCCCTATTCATCTCAACGACCCAGAAAACAATGAATAACACTCTACGATCAGTCGTTTTACACTACTTTTAGATGTCACTCCTCTCAACTTGCATCACTTGGGGTATCTGACTTCCAAAATATTTTTTTCTTGGATTGAAGGTAATATGACCCCCACTTTAGATACAATTGCTCCAGACACTCCGGAGTTTCGCTGGAATATACACTTAAACATACATTAAAATATTTAGAGCTGTGTAAGCAACGCTTTCGATGTTGCTCCTGTAAATTCAAAATCCAGGTGACATGTGGCATTAAATGTCATTGCGATTGTAATAGCTTGACGAACCCAAACTATGGATTTGACACTAATCTCAGTCTCTTGAGACATTTTATTTTTCATCCTTTATCGCCCGCCATGACGACGGGTTTGAATCGATTGAGTTGATTTTCAGTTTTACGGCCCATTCAGCAGTGAGTCTATATGAGAAATAGACCTACTAATTAGCATAGAATCCGAACTACATGAGCTCTCACTGGGTCTCCCACGCCGAAGGCGTGTACGCTATATACGTTTAACCACAAAGAAGCTTTACGATGCGAGTTGAATTTCGATTTTAACGCTGTCGGAGTTATAATTACATCTGCAACAACGAGAACTATGGATTAGACACTAATATCGATCTCTTTTACTTTATATATATCCCGCTCAAACTACCAACAGCTTACCCGGAGAGTACTCTTTTTTAGACTGTAAGCACTATATGTAGGAAGTTTGATTCATGACGGAACATGACGGAACATGACGGAACACACACACACAATATATATATATAAGGCGGACAGAAATAGACCAGATCCATATACAAAAGCATTGTAGATTATTGAACGGAAATTCTTTGGAAAGTAATCCTATTCTGCCGTCTTTTTAAAGTATAAATAAGTCTCTTAGGCATGACTTCGTGTTCATAAATTTCCTGTTTACATGGTTTTCGTGTTCGTGAGTTTTGTGTCTGTAACCAAGATTCGAGTTTGTATAATAATTTCTATTTATAAATGCATAGTCTCTTTACCTTTCTGAAAGCGTAAATCACTTGCTGTAATGAGAAAATTGAGAAGTAACCTTGATATGACAAATAGCTGCAAATCAATACACTATATAACTTATTTATTGCTATGATATTAGTTTCATAATTTGAATTTAACATTCATATATAGAATACAAACGTACTGTGAACAACAATATCAGATGTTATATTTTAAACATAATAATCACATGATGGAACATACACACACATACAATATATATATATATATATATATATATATATATATATATATATATATATATATATATATATATGTGTGTGTGTGTGTGTGTGTGTGTGTGTGTTCTGTAATGATTATATGTTATATATATACAACTGATGTACTTTAATGTAATTATTTTAGATAATTGTTCATGCATTGCAGAAGAAGAATTTCATAATAAAACATTGAACCAGACGGGAATCCAACTCACAACTAGTGATGTGAAATGGAAAATTTTCCGCTATATTTTTCCGGAAAATTTTCCGTTCTAAAAAATATCAGTAATCAAGTAACAATTCCTCAGCAACCATAAAATTGGTTGAATTCGTGTACAGAAATGTAAAAATGTGAAAGATCGTTTAAAGAATCTGAAAATTTTCGTGGCTCACACAATTTTCAGTACTATGTAGGAACAAGTTAAACCATTTTTCATGAATCGAAATATTTTCTGTCTTATATGAAAAAATTGAAGAACTTTTTGTGAGTCGGAAAATTATCATCATTTTGAAGCAAAAAGTAAAACAGATTTTTGTGCATCGGAAAGTTTTATAGCTCTGTAGAAACAAGTGAAAGGAATTTTCATAGATCGGAAAATTTTCATCACGATGTAGAAACAAGTGAAAAACTTTTCATAAGCTGGAAAATTTTGGATATTATGTATAGTGATGTTAAGTGGAAAATTTTCCACTATATTTAACTGCACATTCAACTACAAAATTTAATGTCTGTAGAGGAAAGTTAGTCAGCAACAAATTATCATTTTCCAATTAGCTTTCGGGAACCGGAAAATTTTCTAATATTTCAAGTTGGGAAGTAAATTTTACACCGTGTTTCTCTTTTTCTCTTCATCTTCGAGCTCCTTCGTTGCTAAGAGGTTAGCATACGCGCCTTCGGCATAGAAGACCTGGCTTCGATTCCCAGCGGGAGCTCATGTAGTTCACGTTAATCAGTTGCTCCCGTCTTATATAGTTTCGCTGCTGAAAGGGACTCAATTCAACTCCTCTATCTCTCTCTCTCTCTCTCTCTCTCTCTCTCTGTGCGTGTGTGTGTGTATGTGTGTATGCAAAGTGCAGAGAACATGAGCTCGTAGAGTACAAATATCCCATTCTATTATTTAATATTTCAATTTATTAAAAGTCATGAATGTTTTCCAATTCATAAAAACATACTCCACTTATTCCTACATCGTTGTTTAGCCGTAAAATTTATTGGTAATAAATATTATCTTAAAAAGTTTCATGAAGTGAAAATCTAACAATTCTTCATTTCAAGAATTTTTCAAAAACTTCAATGCCTTCTTCCCTCAGAATCCAACTTTGATCTTACAATATTAGATTTCGTCAGTTTAATACGCATAAGACGGTTTTCTCATAGCTTTACTACTTTTATAGATTTACATTCTGCAACATTTATAAATAAGTAGATATAATAGAGAGAGAGAGAAAAACACTATGTAAATTTTTACTTTCCAACTTGAAATATTAGAAAATTTTCTGGTTCCCGAAATCTAATTGGAAAATTATAATTTGTTGCTGTCTAATTTTCCTCTATAGGAATTGTATATCTCAATGTGCAGTTAAATATAGTGGAAAATTTTCCACCTAACCACTACACATAACATCCAAAACTGTCCGGATTAAGAAAACCGTTTTCACTTGTTTCTACATCGTGGTGAAAATTTTCCGATTCATGAAAATTCCTTAAATTTGTTTCTACAGAGCAATAACACTTTCCGATTCACAAAAAGTCGTTTTACTTTTTGCTTCAAGATGATGAAAATTTCCCGACTCATAAAAAGTTCTTCAATTTTTCCATACAAAACACAAAATATTTCGATTTATGAAACATTGTTTCACTTGTTCTTACATAGTACTGAAAATTGTCTGAGCCATGAAAATTTTCAGATTCTTTAAACAATCTTTCAATTTTTAACATTTCTATACATGAATTTAATCAATTTATGAATACTGAGGAATTGTTACTTGATCACTATTTGTTAATAACGGAAAATTTTCCGGAAAATATAGAAGAAATTTTTCCACCTCACATCTCGGCTATACAACGATGTAGGAATAAGTGGAGTATGTCTTTATGAATCGGAAAATTTTCCGGAAAATTTTCATCACTGCTCACAACCATCGAATTTAAAGTCCAACGGCTTGCCACTGAACTAACACAAGCAGTCTTCGTAAAGATGCTTCTAGCGATAAATAACAGATCTCTAGATAACTATGACATTCATATACACTGCAAATGCTCTTTATGTTCTACTTTGACTTTTATTTGAGTACTCAAGCGAGAATTATGTTCTATGTCTTAACTTTCAGCATTCTTTTACATATGGAAAGATTCGTTTACGTATCTAAATGTTCCACTAAGTATGGAGAGATAAATGACAAACAAGCATGTGTTGACATTAATAAAAAGTTTTGAAATATTGTATCATTAAGTAGTTGCATTTGGAAACAAGTCTGTATATTTAAAAAAACAAAATCACTTCTGAAACTTTTTCCGATTGCAAACGTTGACTTGGCCTTTTCAACCTGGTTTACTTTCCTCCGCAGATACCCGAAGTTGCACTTAGAAAATGTTTGCATCGAAACTGCAATAAAGAATGCCCTGAAATTTTTTGAGACAAGGCCTAAGAAAATATGACCGAAGTGAATGAAATTTTCCTCAGATATTGTAGACATAAAATGAGGGAATACGGGTTTGGTATTTTCCTGGAAAAAAGGGTTGAGAGGCACAGACCCCTCCAAACATTTGATCGCGAAAAATCAAAAGTGCTAATAACAGTATGTCAGATGTGTGTAAAGGACATGAAGAATTGCAACGAAACTTTTTGTATGGACAATACGTAAAAAATAAAGGGACACGTTTTTTTTTTCTTCTGTGGAAAAACGGTTTTAGGGGCAAAAGAACTCACCCGAAAATTTTGGAACTTGAACCCGAAAGGCAAGAAGAAGCGGACTGAAGTGAATGAAATGTGCACAAATATTGTAGAGGTAAGAGAAGGGAATACGTGTTTCGTGTTTTCCTGAAAGAAAAAAAAAACTGTTTATAGGACCGAGGCGTTGAGTGACGGGAGGACTGGACGGAAGCGAATGGAATTGTATGCAGATATTGGTTATGTAAAATATGTCCTTCCGTGTTTCACAAGTTCTGTGCCTCGATCCGATTTCTTTAAATTTGGCAGATCAACTACAAGCACAAACAGTATAGCGTATTTTATAGTATTTCAGGAGGCACCTTTAACTCTTTTAATAATATTGCGCATAAACAAGAACACGTGTCGATTTATTTCCAGATTGCTCTTGATCTGCCAAATGCGAACCAAAATGGATAGGGACACTTGAGAAACATGAAAGAACTTATTTTACATAGGGTCTATATAATATCGTCACACAATTTGATTTGCGCTGTTACGGTAATATTTGCTTTCTTTCGGATAGAGTCTAGGCCTCAGCACTGCTTTTCTGCAAAAATTAAACCACGTTTCATTTATTGTTTACCAAATTGTCCCTATACGAAGTTTCGTTGCAATTCTCCATATTGTTTAGGAAGTTCTGACGTATGCTTATTTGCACTTTTGATATTTAGATGGTCCGTGCCTCACTCAACCGCTTTTTTCCAGCAAAATACGTAACCCAATTATCTCATTTTATGTCTACAATATTTGCACACAATGTCATTCAATTTGGTGCACTTCTTCTTGCCTTTTGGGCCTGAAATTTCAAAACTTTTGTGGGGGCTTTTGCCCCCTGAAACCGTTTTTACGTAGAAAATAGAAAAACCGTATTCGTATATTTTTTACGTATTGTCCCTACACAATGTGTCGTTCCAGTTCTTCATGTCCTTCAAGCACCTCTGTCGTACTGTTATTTGCACGTTTGATATTTCAGGATCAAAGTTTTGGAGGTGTCTGTGTCCCACCTAAAAGATAATTTTAGAGAAATAAGAAACGCGTATTCCCTCATTTTATGTCTACAATATATGTAGACAATTTCATTCACTTCGGTTGACTTCCTCTGGCCTTTCGGGCCTGAACCTTTAAAATTTCGGGTAGGGGCTTCTGCCCCCTAGAACCGTTTTTCCGCAGAAAAAGCCCGTATACCTTTATTTTTTGCATATTGTTGATACAGAACGTTTCTTTTCAATCTTTAATGTCCTTTACACACATCTGACATACACAGTGGCGTATTTAGTGGGGGATTCCGGGCTTAAACCCCCCGAAATCGTACTTACTATAGTAAAGCATATGAAATATCTTGCAGAATTTTCACATTTTCAGGCAAAGCCCCCCCAGAAAGTTGGCAAAGCCCCTCCCGAAACAAAATTGTAAATACGCCACTGGACATAGACTTACTAGCACTTTCAATATTTCGTGATGGAAGTTTTGGAGGGCTCCGTGTCCCACCTAACCGTTTTCTCCAGGAAAAAAGAAACACGTATTCCCTCATTTTATGTCTGCAATATGTTTGTAAAATTTCATTTACTTCGGTTCACTTGTTTTTTGCCTTTGGGGCCTCAAGTTTCAAAATCTTGTGTGGAAGCTTTTTCCCCGTGAAACCGTTTTTCCGCAGAAAATAAGAAACACGTATTCGATTATTTTATGTGTATTATCTACCTGCCAAATTTGATCAAAATCTGGGTGTTATACTTCGGAAGTGTTACTTGTTAGTAACTAATATTTCTTTAAAATTTTATATAGGAATAGTGGGAATTAAAGATGATATAAGCGAAAAATTGAGATCAATTGCAACTTTCGGCTTCTACCAGCATTGAAAAAATGACAGCACAGGATTCAAGGTAGACATGAAATTAGGAACTGACATTTCACTATATTTCTGTCATCATTTAAATGCACACTGCAAAGTTCTTAAATGCTAATTAAGTTAGGATTTTACATCCAAACGAAGTTGCAACATAGTAATTATTGTTAGAAAACCCGAATCGGCAATGCGAATTTAAGATTAGACGATACTTTAGATAGCATGGGAAAAAGATGAAGAGTGTAACTTAAGTGTGGCCAAGTGGGTTGAGAGGCGACTTAATAAATTGCGTGTCTTCTACTCGTTAGAGTCCGCCTCAACCGTTTCATTTCGTTTTAAAACAAAACATTTTTGTCATGAGTTACATTAGCACACACTACATGAGTGACAATTTATATTATGATAGAATATACTATGAGCTTTAATAGAAAACGTGCAGACATTCGATAATTATTACGTAGTAAGATTTCAATAGATTCAGTGCCTGTTCTTGCCGTGTGTGAAGTTATGAGATATTAATTGGTTTCAACAGGAGCGGATCCAAGGGGAAGATTATAGGGGCTATAGGCCCCCCATGACGCTCAGGTAACAACTGGATAAAATGGGTTTCAATCGTACTTTATTTACACTGGATAAAGTTGGAAACTATGGTTTAGTCCATCCCTTGATCATATCCTAGTTCTGCGGCTGGAGTTCAATATAATGATGATCAAGGATGTTAATATGTGGTCAGAACTTGCTCTTCTCGAAGCCTCAGTTCATACGTGATAAAATAGTATTTCTGCATTACGCACCTCTTAAAACTATTTTCAATATTTGTATTTATCTTCAGACAAGCCCTCCTCGAAGTTTGCTTTATTGGATACTGTATTTCTGACGACTTCCATTATCAAATAGTGTATGTAGTTTTATTTAACATAGAATTGGATACGCCAAAACAGTTGAAAACTTTCTCATTGTTTTACTTTTCTTGAGTTGATTTTGAGTTTAACGTCCCTTTCAGCAGCGAAGCTATATGAGACTCCCACCGGGTACATGAACTCCGAAGTACATGAACTCCCACCGGGAATCGAACCTGCGTCTTTTATGCTTTAACTTTACTTGAATTTGAAGTCGAACGCTCTTAGGCGGGTTTAAGAGGGTGCACTTCGTATCCATGAGTTTGTAATGAGTGTATTTTTTACTAATTATATTAAGTATACTTTTGAAAATGTGTAAGCATTTCGCTTTTTTTAATTTGCTTGAAATATACATAGCCAGTGTTGAACAGAAATTTCATTTTTATACGTGGCAATACTATCTTCCATGGCCTCCTCTCTTCTACCTCTAGACACAGAAATATTGCTTTTAATAACTGCCAAATTACGATTTTTATCAAGAAAGTGAAGCTTTTCTACTAACTTTGGCATCGATTTCCTGCTAAGCAAAGGTAAAAGTGAATCTGAAAAGGTATGGGGACGGTAGGTAGTGGCATGACGTCACACTGTCCCCCATGTCTATATTTGCCCATTGTAATTACTTACGAACTGGGAGACGCTCTACACATTTTTTGGAGGTGGGTAGACGGGGTTTCCCCGCGTTCCCACGCACTTTTACCCTGCTGCTAAGTATTAATTGCTGTGAGGACTAACGAAAAAAAATGTGGTAATAATACCATTACTACTACTACCACTACTACTACTACTACTACTACTACTACTACTACTACTACTACTACTACTACTACTACTACTAATAGTAATAATAATAATAATAATAATAATAATAATAATAATAATAATAATAATAATAATAATAATAATAATAATAATAATAATAAAGAATATGAATGATAAGGATATTTTTTCAACTTTCTATTAGAATTCGTGGCTTCCGAAATTCTGGATATATTATTTTTATAAGGAATAAAGAGGTTTCATACATTTTGACAAATATGATTTGTATTATAGAGAAAAACCTTATCAGTTGCTTTACGAAGAACTAAGCAACTGACATCTGACCTTGTGTCTGTTTTTCTAACACAATGTTACAAGGCACAGAAGCCACACCTGCGGGCAACTTGGTATTTTTTTTTGTCTGAGGGCAGTTTCAGTACTAAAATTAAAACTTTCATTCTGTCAATATATTGTGTAGCTATCAGTCAATCACACAGGTTCTTAGTAACATTTTAATCAAACCAAGTTGTTGTAGACAGTGGCGGGGAAAGATGGCAACTTTTGCCTGGGCTTAATTTTACAAGCAAGGTTTTGTCCCTTCCCCTCTTTTGCACACTGTGTGAAATTTAACTTTTATTCTGTAGTGAGTTACAGAAAACAGAATGCTATTTTTTAAGAAACGACATTACCAAACAAGATTGACAATTATCACAATATATTCAAGATGACAAATATTCATTCAACAGTCGTCGTAATATGTTGTCTACTGAAATTCCCATAAATGTGCTTTCTTCTTTACTAATATGACCTCCGAGCTTCTTCGTGGCTACGCGCCTTTGGCGTGAGAGACCCGGGTTCTTTCCCGGCGAGATCTCATGTGGTTTGAATGTCACGATTAATCAGTAGGTCCCGTCTCATATATCCTCGCTGCTCAAAGGACGTTAAACTCAAAATCACCTGAAATAATATGAGGTCCTTGGCACTGGTACTGGGTTATTTCGTAACTTCTTCGAGAAGATCTTTGTAGGAATAAAGAATCATCAAGTAGTTAATCTATGTTGGGTCATGGTACTCCGAAGATATTCTTCATAGAGTCGAAAATAATCTTTCTGGTGTTACTGAAGTCATAGAAATAGTAAGGTAAAGCATTGTTTGCTTATTAACTTCCGAAAACAAATGAGCTATCTCTTTTGGTACAGATTTCTATAAGACAGCCAGATCTTGACCACCTTGAATGACGTTTAGAGAATCATTTTTGCTTCGGTGAAGCGAGGAAAGCATCTTTAACTGTGCTTTTAAAATATCAAAATGTATGTCCGTTGAATACATTTAGATTAAAATAGGGGATATGTGAGTAGATTTTCCATTATGATTATTAATCAGCAACTGTTAAATATCCTACAGCACAGAGAAAATATAGTCCTGAAATCATCTGATCATGGTGATTAAAACCAAATCGTACGCATAAAAGTATTTTTACGGTAATATTCTTTCGATGCTGAACATGATCAGTATCGTATTTTGCCGTATGAAGCGTTTTAATGATTCTTATCTGCCGTAATGTAAGACTCAAAGTTAAATATCCAAAACTTTATCTTCAACATCAACGAAGTCGTTAAATTTGGACTAGAAGAAATGCTTCGTTACTTCTGCTTATCTAATTATAACTTCAGCTACAGCACTGATATTACTTTCCTGTAATTGTTTTGAAGAATGTTCTGCCAAGTAAAATGTAAAAATATATGCTATTACATACGTACTTGTTATTGTCTTTCTTCATTATCTTTTTCTCGTACTCGTTCGTTCGTGGGGTATGCAGCAGAGTGACGTTATTAATAATGAGAAGATATTTCACCAGCAAAGGAGACCTATAATTTTTCATGTTCTCCATATTTTTTTTCAAAGCAGAAGGTTCTCTAATCAACCTAAATAAAGTGCAGGAGAGAAGAGCAGAAGATTGTGGAGCAAGCTAGAGCTCTTTTCGACTATACTTGACTGTAAAGTGCCGAAAAATAAGTTTCTTTTTCTCGTTCGTTTATGTATCTGTTCTTTGTTACTCATTCGATGAACACTGAGTTCAACAGGGTTGGGTGAGAAGCTGAGAAGCAACAAAACGAAAACGAAACAATACTGTCAATTCTCCTGTTATTTTACTCTAACTCATTTGATATAATGTTGTCTTTTCAGTTTTTGCATGGTAGTTGTAAGCGGAAGAAAAAAGGAAAAAGCCTGAGGATCATGGACGAAAAACAAAAGCAGCACACACAGTCTTTGGAAGTGGAACGTTAATGCTATTATTACATCGTTGTCAATAATTAATTCCACGGAAAACTGAGAGTGGTTATTCATTATTTGATTTTTATCATCATTTTTAACACGTCGTGATTTTTTAAATTAATACTTCCCTAAACACTGAACGGGCTATAGCCCAAGCAGCCCAAGCAGTTCCGCCGTCTCTGGATGTAGAGAATGGATGAGAACCCAACGATCGCATTTTAGCCATCACAGATGTCTGCTTCAACGTCGCAGAAAAGGTGATGAGTGTTGGAGTATCAATAAGGACTACTTAGCGATGGGTAAAGCGATATCGGGAAACTAAAGAATGTGCTAGACGTTCAGGTAGTGGGCGAAAATGTGTAGCACCACAAGAGCCAGATAATCGACTCATTGCTGTTGCACAGCTGAGACCACATACGACCTCCCGGCTACTCAGACAGGTAATGGTAGTGAATTTCAATGCTTCAGGATCTGCTGCTAGAAGACGGCTTAAAACAGCGTGTCTTCATGCTTGTAATGCTGCAAGAAAGGAAGTTCTCTCACAGAATCATATTCGATTGCATCTTGAGTTTGCAGAGACGAACAGGCATCGGAATTGAAACGATACGATCTTCATAGATGAATGCATGTTTGTACCTGAAAGTGCATGACCAGTCGTCGTGTGTAGACCAAAAGGAACCAGGTATGGTTTCACGTCATGTCTACCACAGACGGCATTGTGGGCGTGTTTCTGGCTTATCCTGGGGTTTCTTGATATCAAAGGGGTTAGGAATACTCCATCAGGTAGAGGGACGTCTAACGGGTGGACAGTATGTGCACATTCTACGGAATGTCAAGCTGCCATTCTCCAGTTAATATATCTCGGGTAGTTCAGAATTGGTTGGCGCAGCAGGGCGATCTGGATGTTCCGGATTGGTTCCCACGTGGTGCCGACATGACGCGATCGAGAACGTGTGTGCGGAACTTAAAAGAATTATGAAGGAACAATGGCCTAATCCGTCACCCACCACGAAAACAGAATTGCGGAATTTAATTTCTGATGCCTGGGAGGAAGTTTCTGGGAGTGAGCGTTACATTCGGACTTTCCTTGAAGGGATGCCGAGAAGGATCCAGGCGATTTTTAATGACAAGGGACATTGGACATCCTACTATTCGGATAATCAAAATAGCCAGTTTCAGGGCTAACAAATATATTCCAGAAGATTTCTAACTTGATGTGAATGCAGAGGTTTCAATCACTATATAGAAGAAAGCTTGTTAAAAGAACTTAAAAAGTTCGTTTCTGAATTCTGTCTGTCTGTCAGTCCGTCTGTCTGTTATTTGCGTTTTTTTTCAATTATGGACCCTGCATTTGATAGAGCATCAAAAACTATCAGAGAAAGTGATTAAATTTTTCGTGTCACTCTTACCGTTCCCGAGATGTTGGCCAAAGACTGGCCGATTTTTAGGTATTTAAGGAGCCATATCTCGAGAACCGTAGGTCATAGAGAGATCATATTAGTGTTGATCAATATCTAAAAGGATGGTAAATGTTTTGGTACGAAATAATAACCGGTGGCCACTGGTTTTGCCAGTGGCCACCAATTAATAGTGGTACCAAAATGT
The DNA here is from genome assembly GCF_964235325.1 of Thermobia domestica. Lineage (NCBI taxonomy): Eukaryota > Metazoa > Arthropoda > Insecta > Zygentoma > Lepismatidae > Thermobia > Thermobia domestica. The sequence goes on along the minus strand of NC_137457.1, from coordinate 208,761,100 downwards.
TTGCCATCCTCTTAGGTATTGATTAACGCCAATATCACCTCTCTATGACTTACCGTTCCCGTGATTTTGGCCAAAAGATAGTTCCGATTTCGGGAGGTTTAAGGAGCCATCTCTGGAACCATAAGTCATACAGAGATCATATTGGTGTTGATCAATACCTAAGAGGATGGTAAATATTTTTGTACCAAATAGTAACCAGTGGCCACTGATTAACTGTCTCCTGGCCAACTTGCCACCGTTCCCCAGATATTGGCCAAAACTTCGAATTTCTAGATATTTGAGCAGCCAATTTTCGAGAAGTACAAGTCATAGAGAGATGATATTTTGCTAATATCTGCGAGAAAGAGAAGAAGGTGCGGATAAAAGCTTTACTTTTACATCTAGGAACAATGACAGTTATCCTTTCCCGGTTCATCTCTCCAGTCTTTTTAAGTTCGTTCTGGCAATGCTCTTGGAGCATTCTCAACTGTTTTTTTTAAATCTCAGCTATATTTAAGATTAGAACTGCAAACACCTTGATTTGAAGCTCAGCGCCTCTCCCCTAATCCATGGCATCTCCGTCAAAATTTATTGGACAAAAGTATTATATTCTACTTACCTGTGTCTAGGAAGACCACATTGGAGTAGCTTGAAAGAAACATTCTTGAACGAAAGGCTACAGTCATGTAAAAGCAGATATTATCAAAATCTAAACATCCGTTTTAGTTTAGTACTCAGTCACTTTTCTCCTTAGTTCTTTCTGAAATCACACCATGCACACTGTTTTAATTTACTGTTATTATTCAATACAATATTTTACAATTTAAGTAACGTTATAATGTTTTTGTCGTTTCTGTTCTCTCTTTATCTTCAACGTTTAGATCTATTCCGGACTCTGAAGTAATACGAAGTAACAAATTATAACAATCTCAGTCTGATATTGCGCGGTGTAATTATTAATGCATGGTATTCTAAATGCAAAGATCGTTGTTTCGAATCCTGGTATGAGATGCTTTTAAGAACGTATTGTGCATAGCTTTTTGTGACTAATTTGCTGTTAATTTTGGTGAAATCACGTTGATTAATACTAATAATAATAATAATGCTTTTCAATAATATTATTTACATGTAACAACACAATCCTCTTTATTGTTTTTATTCCTCACTCAGAATTATACTTCATATCAAACGCGCATGGGGACATGGGTTACATTTGAACGGTAGGTGATATTCTTTATAATATGTCTGTTATATGAACACAATTGGGAAGAATTACAATTTAGATTTCTTACAGTATATGTTACATATGCTAACAAACTTTAAATATGGGCTAATTCTGAAAGATCTGTTTAATTACCCCATATCGTAAAAGTCGACACCACCTAGTGGCCCATATACCTTTAAATGTCGATCGTTGATATAGAAACGTGCCGAAATATTGAATCTAGAGTGCCATTGGCGGCAGGGTTCGTCGGGTCTAAACAGATATCTAGAATCGGGGTGTTGAAGTTACCATCGCGTAACAGCGAGGACTTCATCTTGGCCCGCGCTACTTTGATTCGTCTCGTAGAATTGCAAAGGGATTAACACGAAGTATCAGCAGTCATATGCAGGCGGTTATTATTATATATTATTTTTCTGACGAATTATTCCCAAAGTGAGCACAGGGGGTTAAGAGTAAAACATGCCTCTACATCATGAAGTAAAATATCATGAGATGAATGCATATAATTGTATGAATTTAAGTGGAAACTCTCGCCGATCATTAGAAAGTTAATATAGAAGAACTATGAAATAAAGTAAACAGACACGCGTCATTTTGTAATAAAATTACATGGCGAGTGCATTTTATCTGATCCGAAGCTGTATCTTCGAATATACACGATTAAGGGAGCACCGATTGGCCAAATTAAAAAGACCTCAGTCATTTATCCCTCTACAGGCGAACTTTTCTTCGTCGCCACCGTGGGAAATACTGGTATCTTATTTTCCTGAAAAAAGAAGGAAACCGTTTAGGTGGGACACAGCCCCCTCGAAAACTTTGATCGTGAAATATCAAAAGTGCTAATAACAGTATGTCAGAAGTGCTTGAAGGACATGAAAAATTGGAACGACACATTGTGTAGGGACAATACGCAAAAAATAAACAAATAAGTTTTTTTATTTTCTGCGGAAAAACGGTTTTAGGGGGCAAAAGCCACAATCCGAAATTTTGAAAGTTCAGGCCCGAAAGGCCAGAGAAAGTGAACCGAAGTGAATGAAGTTGTGGACAGATATTGTAGACGAAAATGCGATAATTGGGTTTCGTATTTTCCTGGAAAAAGACAGTTGAGTGAGGACTTTCTAAACCGTTGATTACGAAATATAAAAAGTGCATATAACCATACGTCAGAAGTTCCTAAGCAATATGGAGAATCGCAACGAAATTTCGTATAGGGACAATTTGCAAAACAATAAATAAAACGTGTTTTAATTTTTGCAGAGAAACAGTGTTGGGCCCTATTTCCCATCAGAAAGAAAAAGTAAATATTAGCGGAATAACGCAGGAAGGATTGGACAGAAGCAAATCAAATTATGTGTAGATATTATATAGACCCTATCTAAAATAAGCCCTTTCGTGCTTCTCAAAGCTCTTTGCACCATAGCTCCTGCAAGAGCATCTGTGGGCTCGTTGTGCGATACATCAGGAATATCGCACTTCCTTGCACTTGAAAACTGCTATTTTGAGATTAAACCGAACGTAAATTTGTCTGTAGATTTCTTTTTAAATATAAAAATCTAAATTGATTATGAGCTTGTAAACAAGAGTTTACGCTCTAGTTAAAGATAACAAATCACAGTGCTAAAGGCATAGTAATATATGGTTACATTTCAAATTATAAACCAATTGAAATAGAAAAAAGAACCTACTAGGATACTCATTAAATACTTCTCACATTTACTCCATAAAATCGCTTAGCACATACAAGCTTCGTAAATCTCCCACTGAAACTGATGCATGAAGGTAGACAGTGTCAAAGCTGGATTATGACGAGCGCCTAGCCGGAACGGCAGGATGACTTTCCCGCACTTGCAGTCATTTGGTAAGAACTCTCTGCGACATCATTCTTATTCCTATAAACCTATTAGTAAGTATATCATTTTAAAGCTAATAAAAAAGCTAAAAGGTTTATTTGAAACATTTTGTTGTAGCATTATCAGGTTTTCAGTAATGATAACAAAAATGTTGAACATAATATTGAAAAATCTACTTTTACAGCAATTTATTTCAATAGCGCCATATATACTTACTTTACCTGAAAACACGTAAGGACATAATTTAAAGAACGTAATGTGAGGAAACTAACTTTAAAAAATCATATTGATACGAGCTGGCTCAATCGAGTTATCAACATTTTATTGTAGGTATGCAAATTTGATTTTTAGGGCCGTGGGGGGAAAGCAATAAGGAAGGGTTGGGGACTTTTGAAGAAATACTCCCCTTATGATGATGTAATAACTGGCAAAGTTTCAGCTTGTTATTAATTAGTCCCGATAAAAGCCTATTTTTTGCCTTTATTGACTGGACTATGTATTAAGCATACCATTTTCATTAAATTACTAACTTCAACGTTGCTATTTTCATTTCTTTCCTTCTCATATCTCTCACTCTATTCTTCTCTACTAGATCTTAATGATTTTGTAAGAAGTTCGGTATGGATTTCATAAACTACGTAGATAAGAAGAAACAACTGATGAAGTAGAATCTGCCTAGGTCCCTATCATTCTTTATAACTATAGGATTTATGTGTCTCATATTCAACTGTATAAACAATTAAATTACTTATTTTATTAGAGTAGAAATTAGAATAGATTAACTTTCGTCCTTTATTGAAAGATATCTTTATCTTAAACAAAGATTTTGCTAAGTACAGTATATACTAAAGGTAAATTGTTACATAATTTAAGAAATTCCATTTTTCTAGCTCGTTACGGTTTATGTGAATTTGGAGGTAACAACACTTGCACTGGAAGAGGGAAATTTTGTTTAGTATCATTTACTAAAACTCTTGGACCATTTTCAGAGAATTGTTACGTAAGTTTCACTTTTACATTCACACATCCTTATCTGACAACATTTTCTTAAGTTATCGTATTTTTATTTCAAAGTAACAGTACCTGAGCGCTTTTTGCATATTTGCAATGAAGTAGGTTTGCTATGTTGTTAATAGATACATAATGGTTTTTCACAGTGAAAAGATAAAGAAATCTTAACCTAAACTTTATGAATAGTACAGTGAATAAGATTGATATAATATTGAAAATTTACACCTCAAGAGGAGATATTATTAGTAATATACAGAACACTTTTCAGGTAAAACCATATGCTAGTACAATACTCTTTATTGCATAGAGAATAATGTTACTTTAAGTGCAGAAATTGAAAATTCATAACGATATTAACCCTTGGAGTATTAATCGTAGATTTGAAATCGATAATATGTCTTAAATAAGAAGCCAAGTACTGTATAAAGGTAAATATCCAAACCTTTAATCCACTTCCAAATCTAAGGAGCTCCATGAAAAAAAAAAAAAAAAAAGAAGCAGTGTTAACCTTTTCCTTAAAAAAAAAAACACTTGCCTTGCTCAAAAAATACAGCATGCGATTTCCGTATTAAATAGTTGTAAAATTAAACATAACATGTTTTGTTACATGTTTTATTTACACAAGACTGTGACTTAATGTATTAATTAGGATACATTGCCAAGAATAGGTAGTCACAAAGTTTTGTAAATATAAGTCAAACAATTACACTCATTCTAAGTGTATATCACTAAATACAGATTATATGCATCTCAAATAAGGTAACAATTCTTGTCAACACCAGATATCAACATTAGTTTTGTTTTTTCAATCTTGGAAACAGTCATTTGTTTGCATAGAAATCAGTTTTGTGTTTTCTTAAAACATAACTTCACACCACACTTGACATAATCACGGCTGTTTGCCCTTTGGTGCAGTACCTACACCGACCTTTTTCCGAATTGTAGCCTGGTAAGTGGCCGACACATTCTAGCCTTACGCCATCAGCGGTCTGGGTTTGATAGGCTTCATTATTTTTTGTTTATTTTGGGTAGGAGGAGAACCTTCTAATGGACCTCTTTTTCTGCTTTTGAGCATTAGTGCAGTGGCTACTTTGATCCGGAACTTCTTCAATGAAAGATGTGTAGGTTCTGCGCTTTCATATGACAAGACTACGCCCCGACGATACACAGGCCAAACATTATATACTCAAATATCAAGTAACTGCGAAAATGTAGTCATGTACCACCGATGAGTTCTGAAAGAAGTTATATATAATGCTATTAAGATATCCACCTCTGGTAAATTACAATACATTTGTATAATACTTTGGAAATTTCTGAAAGAAGGAAAGAAGAAAATATTTTCATACACTGTTCAATTCTCTCATTAGTACACTGACCTGCACAACGTACCAACAATGCCTACAATCCCGCTGATCTCAGACGATAATTTTGCACAAGCTCCCTAATTCATTTCATAATTTCGTGGGTTGTTTGCGTGAAAGGTCAACAAGATCATTCGTTTATTTGGGGACACCTTCCAACTTTTGAATATTTATGACACCTAAAACCTTGCGTACGCTATTACCTCACCACCATTAAACTTCCTGTAGTATTTCCACTCTGTCTATCGCAGACTTTTGAAGTTTAACACGTACGTTGAAGTTGATTCATTGTTTCAACATGTTTTTCATGACGTAATTGCTAACTACTACAAACATGCTCCTAGAGGTACTACAAAACAACTCTAGATGTTAACAAGGTAAGGTTTAACGGTACACTGCGTTATCAGAACAAGTCACTATGACTGCGAGCATAACTTTATATAGCATTTGTTGGTGAGATATATAATTATTTCGGAAATATTAATAAAGTGTTGTGTACAAAGAAAATAATTAATGTTAATATTGTAAGGATCAACACATCATGACAAAAGCATTGTTTCAACACAGCACGTGTAATCGCTCGTAAACAAGCCTAGTAGACGAGAATCCGACACGGAAGACACCGAGGAACGCCGAAAGAAGACGGACCTCACGAAAGGACCCGAAGAGGACAGATAAAAGCTCAACCACCAAGGGTGGTTCGGGGGGTGCGGTGACACAGTGGCAGAGCGTCCACCTCCGGTGGTTGGGGTCCCTGGTTCGATCCCAGCTCGCGCCGTGTGGATTTTGTGGTGGACAAACACCGTGGTCGTGGGTTTCCTCGGGTTTCTCCCGTTTCCTCCCACTTTTTCATTCCACCATTTCACTCATTCCTCATCATCCCCGCCTGCTGGGTCAGTGGTAAAGCGTTCACCTCTGGCGTTTGGAGTCCCGGGTTCAAACCCTGCTCCCGCTAAGTGAACTTTGTGGTGGACAAATATCATGTGCGTGGGTTTTCACGGGGTTCTCCCGTTTACCTCCCACTTCATTCCACCATTTCATTCATATCTCATCTCATATATCATCACCGCCTCCTTTAGCCTAATCGACATACACGTGGGACGTAAAACTAAGATTTCATTTCATTTCAAAATTAATTGTATCAAATTTCGACTTGCTTGTACTTTTCCTCTTCGTGGTCGAGAGTTGTTACTGCACCTACTCTTTGTGTAAGTGGTCCCGGGTTTGATCCCGGTGAGGATATTTGCCTTGGATAGAAGTCCCATCTTGTCCATTAAATCATATTTCATATTATCTTGGTGTGGAAATTAGCATTAAAACCTAATCAAACAATCAATTGCGAATTTTATATTAGTATTGGTTTATATGGGTATTACACCATAATGTATTGAATAAGAGCTTCTGTGTTACACCAAATAGTTTCATTATCCGCTTTGCAACGAAAATCTATAGACCTGGTAACGCTGAACACGTATGAAAAAGTAAAAACAAAAAGAAAGAAGAAAAAATAGTGATAAGACTAGCAGCCGATCTCGCCCTCTCCTCCAGTTCGGAGAGCAGTTCCAGTGGTCAGAATATTGCGGAAAACTGGCACGAGAGCGCGTAAGAAAGATTTCTTGTTTCCAGACATGTGCAGTACGTGCATTATTTGCTTCTCTGTTGTGCAGAGTTGGTCTATCCTTTACTACTAGTGATGGGCAGTTCGGTTCCTTTTCCGAAATTGATTCCTTTCAATACATTCGAAAGAAAAATTCGTTCCTCCGGATCGAATCCTTTGGTTCCGGCAAGTTGTATGATTCCGAGTTTTTTGGTTTTTCATTCCGGTTCCTCTAAATAAGGATTCGATCCTTCCTCTCTGGATCGAATCCTTTAGTTCCAATGAATTTGAGAACAATTCCGAGTTCCCATACACCTATTCAATGTGATTCCTTCCAGCCAAAAAATAGTCAAACAACTTTTTTCGTCTGATAAGTTATTCTCCCTGAATTGAAGCTCTTGTTTATTTGCTGACCAACTATTGTGCCAGTGTTACCAGACGTACAGCTTTGAACGTACAAATAGGGTAATTTGCTCTTTTCGTACGATATACGCCTGACTTCTTAACCGTATTAATCATTTACAGTGTTGCTAAAATTTTGTTGCAACATTCTTTTTTTAAAGCAAAATGTTTTATCTTCTGTCGTGTTTTCTCTCTCTCAATAGCCAGTAGTTTACACATTGCCGCAAGCAGATGTGCTTTGGGCGCAAACACCCTTTCATCTTTCAGTAAAACTGATGTAATTAAATCAGTGATGATTTCAAGCATGGCCCAGGAGGAATATTTCCCCTGAGACATATCTGAATCGTATTTACTGTGGGTTACCAGTATTTTTGCAGTACTACTTTCGCCCTCCGTGTATTCAATCCCCCAAGGTAGGATTACGGGAATTTCTGGGCACCAACTCTGGACATTTATTAGAATGGGGTGGGGTTATTGAGAAGTTAAAAAAAGCCTAACCTTAAGTTTCAAACATGTTTGTACTCATTTTCTGTAATTGAAGTATGTTTTATAACTGTCTTAGTTATTTTCTAAATTATTTTTTGATCAAATTTTATTTTTCTAAGTAAAGTATTCTTCTTAAGAATACCTTATACTATTGATTTTTTCATAATTGTCCGCAGCTTTGAACCGAATCGCTTGCCCAAACACAGTGAAATTTCCCAGTCTTCCATTAACTAATCCGAAAATTTCGGACATTACTTAATCCCAAACAATTTTCCGGATAAGGGCTTGAATCCTGGACGAATCCGGTGGGAATCTTGAAATCATCACTGACTTTGAAAAGATGAAAAATGGAAATAAACTTACTATCTCGACAATGTACATTCTATGTTCTTATACAATCTACGTTCTAAACAATCGGTCTGTGCATCATGACGGATCCACAGACTAGCGGATCCAAAAACGTCGTTTGGTGGGGGCAGATTACTTCCCGGACGAATAATGTAGGCTTAAAATACAAGAGTTTAAGATCAATTTTGAATAACGTAATACATTATTTTAGATATACACCTATAGAAAGGTGGTCTTTTGGGGGGAAAGAGGTCATCCAAACTGCCCTCCCCGTGGATACGTCAGGGGACCCGTATGTGACAGTTTCATCCAATTCCAAAGTAAGTTAAACTCCATGGGTTGTATCCTGTATAGTTCGAACCAACAGCGTATGCAGAATTTCATCAAGGAATATTTATCCAATAAATCTCATTCTTTTACAACAAGCGTGATTTTTGAATATGTAAGTTAACAAAGTAAAAGTTCCATATCTTGCTCAGGAGGGTTTAAATCTCAAACTTCTTGCGTACACCATTGGTTCGATTCAAGGTACTAAAACTAACTTTAATATTACATTTTCAAATTATTGTAATAATGCTTTTTACTTTTATTTTATTTGTACAATTTCGAAGCAAAACAAAAATGTCAGGATATAGTTTTTTTTTATTTAACTTCCCACGTAAATGCTCCGTGAGGCTAAGGAAGATGGTGATGGTGTTAATAAAATAAATGTTAAAATGAAGAAAGCGGGAAGAAACAAGAGAACCTCGAGAAAAACGAAGCACATGGCGTTTGTGCACCACAAAATTTTACTTGACGCGAGCTGAAACGAACCATGGACCCCATGTACTAGAGATATCTGGATATAAGCAACAAAATGTTATGTGTTAAAGTCCTTACTTACGCAAGAAATTTTATCAGACAATAAAACAAATCATTCTGCTCTTGATTACGGTTTCTGCGTTCCTTAAGTCTAGCAAAGTTGTAACGCTAATACTGGTGGTAAAACAACTTTTACACATCCCTTTCGACAATATAAAATGCGTTACTAAGTACTTTTTTCTAATTAATAAAAAATACAGAAATACAAAAATACAGAAATTTTAATGTTAGACAGTGGTGGCTGGGATAGAGCACCCACCATGGTGCGTTGGATCCTTGGTTCGATCCTTTCCCTCATCAGTGTGCGTGGGTTTATCTTCGGGATTACCCCGTTTTCTTCCTCTTGCGGTTGCTTGATGGAGTTCAACAGTGATGTTTTTCTTTAGCTGAGGGGTTGCGGTGTCGCAGTAGTAGAGTGTCACTCTTGGTGCGAACCCATACCATGAGAGTTCGTGATAGATAACATTTTGCTACTGGGTTTTCATTGTGGTTATCCTGTTTCCTCCCATATTTTCATACCATCAAATTTCGTTAATCCCTTTCATAATCATTTACTTTCGTTAGAACCTTAAGAAAGAGACATACGATTTTTTCTTAAATATTGGCAACTTTGGTTTAGAAACCTAGTCGTAGAAAGATCAGAATTTTGGAAAGTATATTAGTTCACCGCAAGAAATACGCAGAGTTTCGTCAAGGGCGCTTCAAGCTCCCAAGTTTGTATAATTTTAGTAGTTTTCATTATCATCTTAGTCAGGGGATGTTTAAACTTCGAAAACTCCATTACATGTGCCACTAATTCACCTAACGTCGAAGTATTTTCTTCCTCTTTTATTCAATTTTCTCCTGTGTCAGTTTATTCATTATCTCATTCCGGTAAAAAGACCTGGGACAGAACTCTCAACAATCAAACAATCGATTGCGAATGTTACATTAGGAAACGTGACAATGGGATCAACATAGGTTACACCAAAAAGCTCATTTTCTTAATTACAAAACAAAAAAATCTAGACCTGGCAACCCTAAACACGTGTGGAAGAGAAAACAGTCAACAAGCATTCTGATAAGACTAGTAGCCACCCTTCCCACTCCCTCCAGTGGTAGCTCTCCACTCCCAGAGCAAGTTGGTGATCAGAACATTCTGAAAAGGGAGACAAAAGTCACATAAAGAACGCTTGGTTGTTTCTAGACATGCGCAGTAGGTCCCTTTTATTTTTCTCTGTTATACATTGTCCATCTGTTTTACAGTATTGCTTTTGTCCAATTCCATCTATATCAATGCATCAACTGCCTACACATTCTGTTGTTTGGTTCCGACCTTTGCTTCTACTAACCGTCTCCACTGTCTTCCTTTCGCTGAGGGAATCCATCTTTTGATTCCGCCGAAGTCATTTCGGTTCCTTTCAGAGATTCGATTCTTTCATTCCACTAAAGGATTCGTTCCTTTGGAACGAACCGTTCCGAAATTACCCATCACTACAGTCGACCAACTGATCGCTTAACCATTACCTCCCTATGTCGCTGTGGACTAGGAGCACCTCTTCCTTTACCCTATGTCGCAGTGGCCAGGGGATCCCATCTTAAACTCATAATCCTGATCTAACCAACAACCTGCTAAGTGTTCTGGAAACTGCCATGAGTGGAAGGGGCACCCGGCAAAACATCAATATTCCTTCACTTGATCATTGAGGAGGAGCCATTGAATTAGAAACATTTTGTATTTATTATATTTTTTAATAAAATTTAGTGAAGGGAAAAATCACCCGTATTATCATTTAGACTCTACCTATAAAGTAATTGCGTGGTGCAGGTACCGGAGTTTTGTACGAGGCGCTCTTTTTTATTGACTTTTTACCAAGGCATTGATGAGGTCAGTATCAAAATTCAACTAAATTTCATATACCCTCCCTCCCTCCTTTTTTCCTTACCTACCCTGAGTGCGATTTATGACGGAAAGTAGGTCAGGTAAACTAACATACAGATCAGGAGAGAATAACACAAATATGAAAGAGGGTATCCTTTAATATGCCACGTTTGACGAAATATTCCGGACATGTGCATGAGGACCCTGACAGTTTTTTCATGCTGTTTGATCATATGGCAACTATGCAATCATGATCTTTAGCTAAAAAGAAAGAAATTTTGTCGATATATTTACAGGACACGGCAATAGAATTGTGTTAAAGCTTATAAACCAAAATCAATTTGGTACGATGTCATATGACGATTTTAAAACTAAATTAGTAGCATTAAATAGGCCAAAGGTCCCATTGTATAAAGCAGAACAGAAATCGTTCGAGGTTCAATAAGGAATGGATGAGTCCATAGACTCATGGTTTTTACGTAAACTCCGAGCAATCAGGCACCTACTACCGGAAGCGACAGAAGAACCAAAAATACATAATTTATTCTTGGGTTTGCCGAGGGATTTCCTTAATACAATAACATTGGAAAGGTTTGCAACAGTATATGCCCTACATACTAAATTAAACATTTTGGAAGTCGCCAATAACCTTTTAAGAAAAAGAGAGCATGCACAGCTATCACAAAAACTGCACATGCTATACGGTCAGAATAAATACCTAACCCGAAGAATATATACTACGGCTTACCAACCGAACCAAAGACAATGTATCCTGTACAACAGTTATATCACCATACTTGTCCTATACAAACGCAACCTGTTACACAATCTATGCACAGTTATGCAGCTTCATATCAACAATAATTTAATCCTTATATAACGACTTCTCAACCTAGTCCTTAAGAACATCAGAACACAAATCAATAACCAAAGACTGTTCCCCACCACGAACAAAATACTTCACAAAATGACCTATCAACCTTGGCCAATAAAATAGTAGAATTTTCGATAATGATAGCACATACAAGTTACAGAAACCAACCGAAGAACAGGAATTAGGAAAACAGAAGGAGAAATAACAATAATAACGGAAAGAAGAAACAGGGACAAGCCCAACACAGTCAGCAGGCTACACCGACGGAAGATCAAATTTTGGTATGCGCAATATGTCGGAAAAGGGGACACGGTGTATCCGTTTGTTATAAGCGTCAAAAAAAAAAAAAAACGTGTAGGGCAGCCCCTTGACAAGTGGGCCGATAGTCATCACTCGGAACAAGGAGAGCAAAGAGAAACTACTAAGCACAATAGCATAAATTACAAAATTCCTGTGATAAGAGAACAATCAGGATATTTGACAGAAAAAAGGGAGAACATTGCATTAGAAGACGAAAATAACAGGTCACATTTAAGAATTAGAACAAAAACAGGACCTCAGAATGCAATAATTGACACGGGAAGTACGATATCTGTCTGACCGTCCGATATATTGCCCCCCTGCAGCAAGTCTAATTCCACTTCAGACAATAGTATAAGGAATTTCGGAAAACAATATTTGTTTAAATCAAATAGCAATAATAAAATTTAAAATAGGACAGACAACATTCATTATTTTCGATTCATTGAAAGGAATATGCCAATAATTATAGGAATTGACATTCTACAACGTTCGCATTCCACCATTGACTTAAACAGAAAATTAATTACATTCTTTAAACATCCAAGGAAGCCCCAGCTACCAGCTGAGAACAGCGAAAATACGCTGTCAGCTTTTACAATTCAGAGAATACCGCAGACAGACCAAAACTGTTTGTGCGTGACTAAGAAAATAAATTTACCTCCACGATCGCATACGTTCATTCAAGTAGCAGGAAAGAAAAAATAGCTGACACAGAATTCTTATACATATCAGTGCTTCCTGGAATACTGGAGAGGCATAGGTTAAATGATCTCGACCAGAAGATAGAAATAAACAAAAGAACAATTTTAATTTCAAACCCTAATAGCAATAGCGTCACTTTAAAAGGGAATACTCCAGTGACGGTTCTTAAGGAAGGGAACGAAATATCTTTTAATTCCTTAGAAGAACTAAATTTAATAGAAAAAGAGTACCAGTTAAAGACAAAAGAAGAAACTGAAGAACGTTTAAAACATACACAGAAACTTTTCAATAAAGAGCTCTTTGACGTCAATCCCACCTTAGACTAAAAGCAAAAGCTGGACGTTTACGACTTATTATTCAAATATAGGGATGTTTTCACATATGCCCCTGATGATATAAGATATTTTAGGGGATGTGTTCATAAAATTAGGATTTCTAAGTCTGCGGTATTTTACGACCGTTCCCCACCAATTCCATTCCATATCAGGTGCCAGGTAGACAAGCAGATTCAAGAGTTTATCAAGGCAAAAATAATTAGACCAACAGACAATAACGAATATTGTTCTCCACTTCTGGTGCTTAGGATAAGTAACACACAAGAATTTAGGATAGTTTTTAACCTGTAGAAGTGCAACAATTATACCAAATATTTATCAATACTATTTCAATCTGCAGAGAATGTTTTAAACTCTATAAAGGGAAAGGCCTATATAAGTAGTTTGGATCTCTCGGCCAGTTATCACCAAATTTTGCTGCATCCTAAGAGCCGAAAATATATGACTTTCGAGCTCAATCATAGCAGAAAAGCATACGAATTTTTGAGATGTACGATGGGCCACCGGAGTTCGAGTCTAAGTCTATCTATTGCGACGAGGATGAGTCTGGAAGGACTACCCGATAGGATTACAAGTTTTGCTGATGATATTATTACCACCGCCTACAGCTTTCCACAGTAGTTACATGATTTAGAATTACTGTTTAAGAAGCTCAGAAAGCATGATTTTCGGACATCACCCAAAAAGACACACATAGAGTACCATGAACGTAACATATTGGGACACCATGTTAGTGAAGAATCCATTAAAATATCTCCAAAGATGGCCAAGAAAATACAAAATTTTAAGAGGCCGACTACAAAGCGGATTCTCAAAAGTTTTATCGGATTGTCTTGGTATCTCAGAGAGCATATCAAAGATTTTACGATAAAAATCGAGCCTTTTCAGAAATTAGTAACCTCTAAATCTAAATTTAAAACGACAGAGAAGCATGATGTTCTTTTCGTACAACTGAAAGAAGACATACTAAACGCTCCATCACTTGCTCATTTTGACGATTCGTTAGAAATCCGCGTCTATTCCGATAGCAGTCAAATGCAAATAGCCGGAATACTCCTCTCTATGAGCCGAAAACTAACACTGAGAAGCTGGTTGTCTATTATTCTCGAAGATTGACGAAAACTGAACAAAAGACTAGTATTTGGCAAAAGGAATTGTACGCGCTCATATGTACGTTGCGGAAATTTCGTTATTTTCTTATGAATAGAAGATTCAATCTATACGTAGACACAAAGTGTATAGCGACGATGAACACACAGCCTGACAAGGTCGTAAAATATACTAGATATAAACTATTCTTGGCCGATTACGATTTCGATATACAGTATTTACCAGGGTCCAAACATCCAGCAGATATAATCAGTAGGCCCGAACAAATCCAAGATATTAAGAAAGAAGAAGAAAAAGAAGAAAACGACGACGGAAAAGGCGAAGATTATTCATGCCTTTAGGCCAAATAGTCTTCAAGTTAATACTATCGAAGTAGAAAATGACAACATCCTCCCAAACATCGCAAGAGAGCAACAGAAGGACAAAAATTATAAGGACATCATCTCGGTGTTAGAAGGGAAGGAACCGGACAACATCTCTACAGTTAGCTCAGAAAGAGTCTTTTGTCTCAAAAACGGCATATTTTATAGGAAGCAAAACCATCCTGATTATGGCTTATTATATCTTCTTTGCATACCGAAGTCGCTAGCCAATTATAAACTCTATCTTGCTTTTATAAGCTATTATTCTTTATTTCAATTATAAGCTGTATCTCATTCTGTTATTTAACGTCGCTACATTAGTATTTCCGTTCTTCTTGCAAAATGCAAGATCAACATGTCTCTCTCTTTTTTTAGTCTCAAGAGTCATTAATCCTTGCAAGGTCGAAATATAATGCTTTCTTGTTTTCAACATCGCTTCTTCAATACGAAATACATAAATGCTTGTAACGTCATTTTTCTCCTTATACAGGATATTCATAAAATCAGGATCTTGAAAACATTAAACAGAGTGACAAGAAATTCACATTCAGTATTTTCTATTTTTAATAAGAAAAGTTTCCAAATTCAAAAATCGATTATTTCCCTTTCATTAGTTCTAATAATAATTCATTTGTGCCTCATCTTTCATAACTCCCGTTACAAAACAAAACTTAATCAGTCAAGACCAACCATTGATGAACTAAATTGCATTTATTAATTACAGTGATGACACTTCTGCCCACTTTGAGGGAAATGATAGTGACTGCTTTGATCCTGCTTCGATGGAACATAAACATAGTGTTATTACTATCTATATATCATAACAAGTTTCATATAGTGCTTTTTCAGTGCATTATAGTGTTTTATAGTGTCCAAACAGTGTCTCCAAATGTATCAGTGTTGTAGTACACGTAACTTTCACAAATAACAATTGTGTATTTTTTTTCAAAAATAATCTTCCAGATTATTTTTCCCAGTATGGGAGGTGTAAGGATCCCCACATCATGACAAAAGCATATGTCAAAACAACACGTGTAATTGCTTGTAAACAAGCCTTGCAGACGAGAATCCGACACAGAAGACACCGAGGAACGCCGAAAGAAGACGGACCTCACGTAAGGACCCGAAAAGGACAGATAAAAGCTCAACCACCGAGAGCCCTGGTGTCAGTCGACCAACTGATTGCTTAACCATTACCGCCCTATGTCGCTGTGGACTAGGAGCACCTCTTCCTTTACCCTATGTCGCACTGGCCAGGGGATCCCATCTTAAACTCATAATCCTAATCTAATCTACAACCTGCTAAGTGTTCTGGAAACTGCTATGAGTGGAAGAGGCACCCGGCAAAATATCAATATTCCTTCACTTGGTCATTGAGGTGGAGACTTTGAATTAGAGACATTTTGTATTTATTATATTTTGTAATAAAATTTGGTGAAGGGAAAAATCGCCCGGGTTATCATTTAGACTTTGCCTATAAAGTCATTGCGATATATATTTTAAAATCTTTAAATTATATACGCCCTGAGACGGAACCTTTTCTTCTCGCTTATACCGCGCACTAATTCGAAGGTTAACCTACTATACATTAAATACAATCTATTTCTAGTAGTACGTAGAGTCTTCTTTATCTTGAATATAAGTAAAGCATCTCCTGGGGCTTAAAATTGTGTAGCTACAATGATTTGAAACAAAAAATACTGACTTGAATTAAGATTAAATGCTTGCGCGTTCGTATAAAAGGATGATGTCACTGACGTGTTTATGAACTTGAGGGATTCTTCTTGGTCTTACAGAACAGTGACATGGTGGAAAGTCCTCATTGAGAAATTCAAAGGCCTTTGCCCGGTATCTGTAGTTGCAATGTAGAAGAAACGTAGGTTCTTACCGCATTGCTAGAGACGGATGACAGACAACTCTTGAAGCTGCCCAATGAACACCTAGTTCCATCAAAATGGAATGGCATGAATATAAAGGAGAGTTTTACTTGTTACATATCATTATGTTCAATAGAACAAGAGCCAGAGCGTAAAAGCAAAAATCTAAAAATAAATAGTTTTATAGTCTCTTACGAAGAACATTAATAGTTGGTCACGATCGCAGTACTGTGTCAGGCTTTACGAATCTCTGTACGAATGTGATGGCGTTATCGTCATGCATAAGCTCTTGCAATAACAAATTGTCAATGTACAGCATTATTGGTGTTCATGTAGCGCAATTTGTGAATGGGTTTTTCAGTTGAAGTGCTCTACCATCAACTATCGGCTAGTTAGAGCTTCAGTGACTACGATTCCTCTGATAAGGAACTACTTAGTGGCATCCATTCCTGAACTGATTAAGTTATTCTTTAGTCAATACACTGCTTTATTTAAATAATCAAGGGAACACACACGTCTACAATTGTATTGCAGGACTCCCTTTGGGCTTTGTGGTTAGCATACGCAAATTTGGCACGCACGCTAATGAATACAACGAAATAAAGGGACATCTCTTTTTTTTAGTTGTAAATAACTATATAGTTTCCATTATTCAAGCTCCAACTCTGATAATTGTTTAGTGCTTTTTAATGCTTTGTTTACCCAACCAGTAAATTAATGTGTAAAATTGCGAACATAATGTACGTGTAACTCATATTTTATAAAAAATCATTACACGAATACATTTGTTATGAAACAATAATACTTCTTGGTTTATTTGATTTTCAGGATTTAAATTCAGTGTCCTAAATGTTCGACACCCAACCACAGAAGAATGATGTAATTGAATGGAACATATATTTTACTACATAGGTCAAGTTAAACTTCTAATATCATGACTTAAACCCAAGTTCATTTCCTTACGTATGTTTTTTTTTTATTTGCTGTTTAGCTGGAGAAATATGTGAAAAAATTTCAATTAATTTGTGTCACTGACTAGTTTTAAGGAAAGTTATATTTCCGAAAGCAAAAAATGTATTTGTTAAATTAATAATAGATTAACGTAAAAT
This sequence comes from Thermobia domestica, assembly GCF_964235325.1. NCBI lineage: Eukaryota > Metazoa > Arthropoda > Insecta > Zygentoma > Lepismatidae > Thermobia > Thermobia domestica. The sequence goes on along the minus strand of NC_137457.1, from coordinate 208,743,444 downwards.
GACATTGCATGTCTATTAAGGTATCCGTAATGCAGGAGGCGCATCAATATATCCTACTTTCTGATATTTAATGATTTCAGTTATCTATAATTAAATAGTGTTGGATTGATATAGCGAAATGATTTCTTTAAATTGAAGAGAAAAGCCACTCAATATTATACTCTTACATGTCTTTTTCAACTCTAAACTCACTAATCCATAAAAATTATACTTATCCATAACTATGTGCATATAGTAAGATATGAGAATTCTAAGCGAAATGTGTTTGGTAAATAGAAGAAAATATAAAATTTTTAAATTTCACTTTCTTTGAGAAAGTTAAGATAGCTTTCTAGAATGTTTCACATTCAAAACAGCAAAAATAGTTTTATTTGTAGCTATCACATTTACAAATTTAGCAGTGCAAATTTGAATGAGCAGTTAGTTGTTCGGATAAAAAAATATTTTGTTTATAAGAATTTCTATCTTTAATTAATTGATTTGGTGTAATTAACTGGTGGATGTAAGCAACATAACAATCCACATGGTATGGTAAATAAGTAACACATTTTCATTCTTAATGTAAACAGTTACATAAAATAAATATACAGGAAAACTATGCAAGATATTAACATTTTCAGAAATAGTCTTACAATTCCATCAATACAAAGTTGTAAACATCGTAAAAGCATCAAAAATAAAACTTTGGAATATTTTTTAAGAAAATCAAAGTTTTCCTGAATATTAGACTATTTCAGTTTTTTTTTTTTTTTGCTTATCTTGTTGCATGTTGAGTATTATTTGCAATGTTGAGTATTGTTTAATACCTTCAAAACACTTTTGAAAATAAAACTTATCTAGTAGACACTTGGTTTATTATTCTACATCCTACAATCATTTCAAATTCCAATTTCTAGTTTATAGTTTAAGAAAAATGCACCATACCTTCGACACAATATCTGGTGTTGCGTCTTGCGTCTTGCATTGCGTCTTGCAGTTATAGCAGTGCCAAACAAGGCGATGAAAAGATCTCATTTGAAAGATTCTGTTACTATCATGAAAGCACCAATATAGTATCTTATTCAATTTAAGTAAATTGTAAAGTATTCCTTTATAAGCAACATTTCCAGTTATGAAAAATTAAAGAATGTGCACATTCTGTAGTATTATCCCTTTAGCGTGCAGCTTTGCATATATGCAAAATTTACTTTGAAATTGTATTGCACCATGTAGTTTCTAGTTCGGACATAGGAAAGTAGCTTTGCGTATTAGTTAAGATGCCCTTTCACTAATGAAGTTCTGAATTTCCCCTAGATGCCATAGTAAGCCAGAGTTTGTCTCTTTGTATTACTTGCTGCACGCGGAGTTGTTATCTTGTCATCTTCGAGCTTTCTTTGCTCGTTTAGGTGGACTCGTTTTGAACTGTTGATTTTTTCTATGTTAGACAGAAGTCTAATGAGTGCAAAAGTGCAAGTGGGCTGACATTCGTCGCTTTTTATTGGTTCTATCTGGTTTTACTGGAATTTGCAGATGTCAAAGCACAACTTTGCATAGACACTATATGCAAACACCATAAAATACCCCATAGACCACATATTATTTGCATTAATTGTTAAAAGAAGTCCCTTGTTTCATACACAAAACCACTTCAAATTAAAAAAAACAGTTTGATCGGAAAATATGGCGCGTTAAAGGGTTAAAGCTAAGGGATACTTCGCGCTATGTGCAGTCAAGACTAATATATACACATATTTATCAATTTGAAGGAAACACCTAGAATTGGAAACAAGTCACATGTTTGGATTAGCAACAGTTAAATGGCAACAAGAAAATTAAAATGAAAAATGAAATGTTTTAGTTTAACGTACCATGTCTGTACCCTCTAAGGTAAAGAAGAAGATTAAGACAAGTGTATCGTGATGGGAGAATAGATGGAATCATAATATGGGAAGAAATGGGAGTATACCAGAAAAACTCACATACTTGATGCTGTCCACCACAAATTTACTTGGCAAGAGATCGAAGGACTCCAACCAGCAGAGATAAGCGCTCTACCATTGAGTCAATATGTCCTTAACGACAGCAAGAGTGCGGAACTGTTTTCGGCAGTGAATTAGGGCATACTCACTACGTAAGAGTAATTAAAATGGCAGTGTGTAGTGAACTAAGCAAAAGGTAATAGTGTGAACTCGGGTAACCTCTGAATAGGGTCACATCCGATTTCTAATTGTTGAGTTCGGTTATTTGGTGTTGGTGTGAAATAAGTGGCATAGTGACAAATGTGAATAGTGTGTACTCAAGAATACAATCTAAAGTGATGACACCTATAACACTAATCTCAAAACTACATTCACTATGGGGAACAGCTCTCGGAAGAAAACTTTTAGTAATAGGATCCGCCGAGAATTAAAGAGATTGTCACTCAGAATTTTCCTGCGACTAAGGTGCAGATAACGAAGGTACTGAAGCAACACCTCCGATAGCCTGTGCCTACAATCACAGTTCACTATGGCTTACACGACATGAGCACACGGAGTCCGGTTGTACTGAATAGAGGGTTATAAGGCTTCAGCACGAAAGAAATGGTGCTACGATCATACAACATAGACAACAAACTAGAAACGTGTAATTTGATCGGATAAGCTATCGTTCATCTTATGTCAAACTACCGGTCCTATTTACTCGTGGTAGAAGTTCACCCTGTCGCATCAATGCTTATAGTGCATACTTGTCGCGTCACTGTACATGATTATATCTTTATTTTAGGAAAACGTTTGCATCTTAAGGTTCAAACATTTTTTCCGGTCAATGATGATTTACACAGGATGATGATGACCCTTTTCATACAGTTGAAGTTGTAGTAGTATTTTTATCAGGCCCGCAACCAGAGGGGCCTAGAGGGGTCTCGCCTCCCTAAACTTTTCGTGGCTACTCCAAACCTCAATATAAAATTATATTATTAATTCAAAAATCCCAATTTAGATATTTGTAAGGAAATTTTTGATGACCTGCCCCTAACAAATTCATGCCCCCCAAACTTCTGTGGCTGGTTGCGGGCCTGATTTTTATTAACATCGGAATGCAGTCGAACACTTTCCTTTGCCGCCCAATCCCGGAGTCTGGACATTATTGAACTTCCGTGATCCGTCTTGGAGACACGAATCCGGTACAGACTTCCGCTGCATCATCTCTAACATTGTTGAGTGATGCACAACATGCGAAAGGTTGTAACATCTCTCTTGCTGCCATCCACAATCTATATGACTTCACTCAACAACGCATCTGAGCTGTTCTAAGGATGAAAGTTCTCAAAGGCCACATTAATCTGGTTGTCCTATTATGTCAGGTGTTATCAATAAATTCATAAGTATCTGTACTTTAGCAGCAACTTAGATCTAATGTGGCAAAGACGTACCTTATCGTGCGACAGTGATGGGATGGTCATACAGAATCAATACTTCAGATTTCAAGCCTTAAAACAGTAGTCTTTCCATTCTCCAGCAGCGCTTAATTGTTCCAGCCGTGTGCCTTTCTTAGAAGCTATGAAGGATCTTTTAATGCTACTGAATTGTACAAAAGAGAACATACGACACCAGCAACACCTGATGCAAACGAGCAATTTCTAAGAAATACTAGGTACCGTCTGCTACTCCGAATGACAAATGGATCACAACTCCCGTGGATGTCATGTTACAGCGACCGTGTAATTGTCACTGTGACCTTCGGGCGACGTTGGTTTTCTTCAACAATCACTCTCGATTCTCTCTTGCCCAATAATAGCAAGTGTACCGGTTAACAAAACCTCCAACATGAAACACGGCTTCACTTGGCAGAGGAAATAACATAAAAGATCGGACCAGTCTTCATACCAAACAAGCATCATCTTGTCCAATACCAACCGATGATCACAGTTCTACGGTGATAATTCCTAATAGTAACGTTGTTTCCATAGACAAAAATTTAATTCTTCCTTCGCCACAATCTCCGTACTTGTACCACGGATTGCCATACTTTGTACCAGGGTGCAAAGTGGGCCCACTTTCATTCAATTAGAAGTTGCGCTATGTCCGACACGGATATATCCAATGACATAAATGAGATACGTAATAAATTCTACCACTGTAACGTTTAAATTTATTTTGTTTCATAAGGTTGGTTAAGTATTAAGAGAGTTATAAACAATTTTCAATCGGAGTAAATTCTCGCCTATCCTGAATATTTGGGCCCATTTCTTAAACGGCTGTAAATACTCTTCAGTACTACACGTTGGCTTGTGATAACGTTTGAGAGGTTATTCTTAAGAAACGTAGACATAGGCGTACTCAGAGGTTTTCATATGTGTGAACAAAGACAATTCAAATTCACAATAACATTCTCATTTTATCACTTTACCTAATCTTGTGTGTATTAAGTTTAACACCAGATATGCAATAATTTCAAATATGCAATAATTGTGAAAAAGGGGGGCTTCGTCCTCTTTCTAATGCTGAAAATTCTATTTTCTATTGTTTACCATGAGAGTTTGCGAGCCAAATGCTTTTCTAGAGTTACGTCTATGGGCATCCTTGTTTTTGGTGTTTGATCTTCAATGGTATATCCGATCGGGACGTGCTATCTCTCACAACATTTAGCGTACGCTCTCAAATCACTATGTAAAATTTCATTAAGAATAGTTCAAATACCTCGGGGAAATATACGGACAAACGAACTTTTAACTCGAGTAAATAGGAGTTTCGCTCTAATAAAATCTTACATTAATTAATTGAGGGTTTACAGATATCAAAATTTTAAATATTTGATTATTAAAGGGGAAAAATTAACCAAACAATTTTGTTAGAGAATGTAAGCTTCCCGTATCTATCCTCAAAAAAATGCAAAATTATAAGTACAAGTGCCACTGTTAAACATGAAAACACGAGGCTTCATACAACTGTTAAATCCCTGGAAGATATTGACCAAACACAATGATATACCGGTACGCAAAATCTAAATAGTCGCGGATTCCGATGTTACTGAACTTTTAGTACTCAACAGAAGCTGTAAAATGATCAATGTTTTATTCAGATGACGAAATAATTTAAGGACTCCTAATTATAAAAGATCTATAAACATAATCTATTGTCCCAGAATTAAGTAACTCGTAGCTAGTAGTCAAAGCTGTGTTGCATATGTAAGACACTACGTAGATAAGTAATGCAGGTAAATTCAATTCATACCTAAATACTTTTTAGACAATCTTATAGGATACTTACTGGACTTCCCTCGAATTATCTAACTTCATATTACGATGTGTGGTCTAGTCGCTAGCATGTCTTTGGTGCACGTAGAACCGCGTTCGATTTCCTGCGGTAGATCATTGAATGAATAACGATAGTTTAGATTCCACATTATACGGTAAGTCCATGTCTATATGGTTTAGGTGTTGGTAAGGGACGCTAAAGGCACAATGAGGTAATAGAACTTCAATTACACTTTGACCTTAATTCTTTTGAATTATAAAATGATCCTATTCTTAAACTGACACTTAATTATTGATAATCATAAACATTTCTTCTTATAGAATACTGACTGAAACTCATATTATTATTTAGCATTAATCTATCTAGAAATGGGTATGATGTGCTATAAATTAATGATCTTGTTAAGATATTAAATTATTCGTTTTAAGACATAATTCGGAAACAGCTCGTTGAATAATTTAATACCAATTCTCCGAGATTTAGTGGAATCGCTACAAATTTGTGTGTGATCAGGGCACGAAGTTTTTCCTTTTAAGTAAAGAGTTAAAAGAAAGCTCGTAGAACACTTTGCAATTGGGATTCTTAAAATGTTATGCCATGAAATCTGTTGAATCTCAATTGTCTATTATTTGGTAATGATCAAGATATTAAATACCATAATTTTCTGGATTAAAAGATAACTTTGGTATTTAATCTATACCCGTTGATTTAAAATTAAAAACACAGATATTAATTACAGTTATTTCTTGTGATAACAAATTAAGAAAAATAAGAGCCAAGTTTATACCTTATTAAATATAGCCAAATTTTTGAAAAAAGCAGTTTCTCAGAGGTCTGATTTGTTTCTTTACTGCTTGACTTTTTAATCTTTTATTCCTGTAACAGAAAAAAATATGTACCGATTATTATATTATAGGAAGGAAAATAAAAATGTGCCTCAATTAAACTTCTAAATGTTAGTTTTAGAGTAAGCTAATACCTGTATTTAAAATAGCCTATAAAAATCTAAAAATTAGCTTCTCATTTTTAGTTCCATACAAGTTTTGAGATATATTTTCAATCAATCTTAAAAGGTAAAGTATTAAGAGTAATAAAATTTTATTTATCCTAACAATAGTAAAAATAAAGAAATAAAATTATTACAACACCAGGGAAATATTCGTGTGCAAAGAAGAAATATAATAGTAAGTAGAGTATACAGGATGTATGTATCTTGTCCATCGGCGATCTCAACAGTGTTTAAAGTACTGATGGTACAAGGAAAGGTGATGTATCCAATAGGATGCACGTATCTGATAAGTGAGAGATAATTAATATGTTTATAATAAAGACCAGCCAAATAAGAAACTGTTGATAGTGTGGAAGGTAAGAAGTGGTGTAATTCATATTTTCTTGTCCAATACCAACATTCTGATAAACAAAACAATGTGCAACAACATTTACAATGATATGTTGAAATTTTTCTACCTCTCAGAATGACGCTCACGCTTTCTGTTAACAACGTGAGTTATCTAGATCTGTAATTTTTTTGTTTTCATAAAATGACTATAGCCACTTTAACATTCATCCGTCCATACCTCAAAATATTGCAATTCAAAATGAATTGTACTTGCAGAAAAAAAAAATAACTTCTGGTTGCTATAATGAATTTATTATGGACATATCAATGCAACGAGAAGAGTAAACTTTCCAAGCTGCAATTGACAAACCTCAACAAGTCGGTATTTCGAAATTTCTCACTAATTGTCCTGTGCAAAATGGCCCTACGGTTAACAACTGAAAAAGCTTTTTGTCTACTCAAATGCTCTAGAACTTTACACATAACGACTATTCACAGATATTTCCAGACAAAAATGAGTAAACAAACACTGCGCTGTACAACATCTGAAGTTGGGTAAAGGAGTAGAGCTCTGACTTCCAGTGCGAGGGCTCGTGGTTCGATCTCGAGGTTTGTGATATTCGACATCGTGTTTGTAGGTTTCCTGCATGTCCCATAGTTTCATTTCAAAAAATCTCTCATAATCATTTCCCTTAGTTAATAATTCTTCCTTTAGTTCATAGGACATATCCGTGAGGTCTTAAATTAAAGATTTCAGGTGAATGAAATAGTTTAAACATTTAAGGTGCTTCTGGAATGGTTTCAGACATCAAAAATTTGATATCTTTTAGACATCTGCATGTACGGAAAATGGTCAAACAAAGAACACTATCTGACTATTTGCATTAAGTATGATTTTCTGAAGTAAAGAAAATCATTACTTCACAGGAGTCCTGCCTTTTCGTATCATCATTTTGAATCACCTGGCAATATTGTGTTATTACACCTGTATCCTATTCATTTTCAGAAACAAATACCTGTGGAATTTACATAAGTGACACAAGTTAATATATAAGTATTATATGGGACGTATTCATTCTATAAATGATGCACATTGATCCTGATTCTCGTTATTACAGTGAAACACATAGAAAACAACAAATATTTCAAACAATAAAACACCCACTTGTTCATAAACTTGCCTTTGCAATTCATACCAGAATGTTAACACCTATCCGCTGGTATAATAAAGTAGAGAAATTTTTCGGCTAAGGCCCTACTTTAATATCCATTTTTATGCACTTAGCACAAAAGAAAAGAATAAAAAAGGTTAAGGCATCATTAAACTTTCTCGCTCCCACTTCTTGAATTGAATCATATAATGCAGTTATTACGTAACTCTTAATTCCGAAATACTAATAAAATCATAATAGTCCGGTGGCAGAAGGGAAAAGAATATTCATGGAGTCGAAAATTAAACTGGCATGTAGGATTGAAGTTGGAAACTATGTAATGCGTTTATATAGTGTGCATGTGATGTAAAATTGAAGTTGCTTATTAATGCATGCAATGTTAAGCTAAACTTTGTCCAAATAGTTGGAAAATATCTAGGTATAACTTTATGTTGAAAATTAAAAAATTAAAAAACGTTTAACAGTAATATTGATTGATTGGTAAAGGTTTAATTGGGACGTCAGTATCAAAGCTATTCGTCTCATTCACGACCAACACAATTGCCATAAATAAAATTTAAAAACCAACATATCAAAATATAACCAAAATATTGATGCAAAAGAGAAATAAAAGTAAAAAAGAGATAAAAAATAATATGAGAATAACTAGTGTATAACAATAACAATATTACAATTGTAACAATAGAAAAAAATATATAACAATAATAGCAGTTAAAAGTAAAAAAGTCAAAAATAAACGTTTGAGGCGAACCTTTCTACGTTCGTCAACTATCGTGTACTCAGTATCCATCAGTTCGTCTTCCACCATGTCAGATTTCGGGGAAGCTGTAGGTGGCTTACGAACAGGTGGACATTTTGTGCGTTTCGGTGAAAGAACCGTATCATTGCGTTGCCGTATATGCTGGCTAAGTTTTAGACCTGCGATATGAGATGAGCGGGGTAGATCTGGAGTTCAACGAAGAAGAACACAAACAGATACATGTGGGAGGAGTGGGTTTGCTTGTCAATGTGACTGGAGTCTGAATTTCTGAAGTTGTTTTCGGGAACTGGGTCTGTTTTGCTGGAGAAGTCTGACGTTTGAATTGCAACAGATTTACAAGAGATAGCTGCAACAGTAGCTAAGAGCACAGAAAGTGATATTTTTGAAACAACGCTTAGCTTCACCAGCAGATATCTTCTCAACAACCATCAACTCACAGATATGTTTTTTACCTTGAAAAGCTGGACAGTCTCGAGACAAAGCAGAATCTCGCCCTTGCAGTTGACACATAAAGGCTTAGTCGCTGTACAGGGTTTCACACCATTACACAAATTGCAGAAAGAGCTGCACGAACATTACACGACTCGCTTTAGTGCGCGAAGTTTTAACATTTTCAACATCAGAGGGTATTTGGAATATGGGAACGGCCATTAAATCGAAAATAACCAGTATTTATATAGGAGAACTTACGCTACTCCCCAGGCTATCCCATAAGCACGCCCTCACAGTGAGAGCAGTGTTGAGCATGAGCGATCAAGGGAAATGGAAAGTAAGAAGACCATTCCCGTCGAAAGAAACGCGTGGCTCCGGAAAATAAAGAGCTTGAATTAACACAAACAACCTGTCAAATTAAAAGATAGGCCTAAGACAGCCAACAACAGAATAACACGTATGGATTTCTTTTATCTTTTCGTGCATTTACTATTTTCTTACTATTTCTATGTATTATTTTTGTATTCTTTTATATTTTCGAAAACACGGACATCGGAAAAATCAAACACTGGACACACACAAGAGCAGGTCGAGATCATTATACGTTCACCCCAGATGGAGGAAGACGTCCACGGACTATCTACTACCCAACACTCACACCAACCACCCGCAAAATTTGCGGATTTTTAATCTTATTATGATTTTTTTTTATCTTTTTACTTTGTTTTGACATGCTTTCATTTTTTCAAGGACTTGAACACCGGACAACACAGACACTGGACATATTCAACAGCAGGCCAGGATGGATGCACGTCCATCCAAGGTAAAGGAAAACGTACACGGACCATCCACTTTCCAAGACTACTACCATTCATTCTGGAGCCCGGTAGCGATATTCGCGGCTGAGAGGGCATGCGAGAATATGTGAATGAAGGGTAATGCATGCATGAAAAATGAAACCACCCTCTCAGCTCGCAGCTAGAGGGACTGAGACATTTTATTAAATGTGCCACATGGCTTAGTTTCCATGCTTTTTACGTGTTAGCGAAATGTAAATCAAATAGAAAAATGTCTCTAAAATAAGGCTTTCATTGGAAAACAAATGTTTTAGGTTATAATTACTACTATCAATAACTTAGTTGTCTTTTAATTTATTCAAATAAAACATACGTCAAACTAAAGTTAATTTAAGGATCTTTGAATAGCTATTTTAAACATTTATAATTATTTTAGTGGTTTACTTATAATTTTGCTATCATATATGATCGAAAAACTGCTTGAAAGTATAAGTATTTTAAATTTAATAACTTTTCTTGTTACTAGTTATAAATAGAGTAACATAAGTGATATAATATTTCTTCCTATTGTCTTCTACATAATTTTGTGTTTGAATATTAGGACCTAGTGGTCTACTTCCACTCATGCTACGCTTGCTAAGCGTGCTGTCATCGTTCGACCTGCTGTAGTTTCTTTACCGCCTCCGCTAAATGCATCCGGTTCGTAGTTCCTCAGGGGGACAATGTGTGCTTGTGCACGTAATACACTTTCAAGGTTTGTTGCTTGCCTTGGCTCGCAATTGCGATATAATCCCTATTCTCTAAAGGGGTGGGATATGCCCAACGCTCAGTCAGACCAATATCCTGAGTGACTACTATTTAGATCTACTGAAGTAGTCCTGCCAGCGAGTCTGATCTTCCCATACTCTGCAGGCAAGGTACCCAGGGAGTCATGCTCACCTCCTGCCCATGCACGATTTTGTTCAGATTCCTGGTATAAGCTTAAACAACCTCCGAATTCCATGGTATGACTACAGCTCGGAAGAGTCCAATTCAATTCGGAAGTCTCAGGCATGCCAAAAAGGGCATGTTCAATATATCTACCACTATACGTTCACTGCCTACCACTATACGTTCACTGACAATTGCCTTCCTCATAGAGATAGGGTGTACACTTCGAGATACTCCCGTATTTCATCCTGGATCCAATGGTACATATTAAGTCACTATTTACGTTTGATGCAAGTCCGTAACCCACAGAGCTTCCTCTCTTCCACTGTGATCAGAAACCGTTACGCAGATATCTCAAAATAGCACTTTTCCCCAGTCACCGTTTACTCTCCCTGCAAGACGTAAATGACATTCAGATGCTGGTAAGATGGTCCAAGCAATACGGGATCTCCTCATTACAGTAGAGATAAATCGCACGTTACCAGAGCTAATGACTGATGTAAATCTTCTGACAGCAAATATGTTTATTTGGGAGCCGTGTCTCCTCTGGTAGTCTCAACCAAGCAATACGGAGCTACCTATTTTCAAGGTACGACATGCATGTTGTAGCTAAGCTACCTTCCTAACCCAATAGTATATATAGGCCACCATTAGGAGGGACAACCTCACCCTTCCTCGGTAGAGTCATTCAAGCAATACGGAACTTCCTTTAATTATGGTGGACTGCAGCCCCTACATCACCAGACCCAATGGTTAATGTAGACTGTCTCCTTTTAAAGACAATGTCCATTTAAGAGTTGTGGCTCCCCTCGCAGGGTAGTGAGACCTGCTCGAACAATTAAGATTAGGTAATAGTTTAGGGGATACAAGCATTTACAACAGAGAATACGCTTAGTTTCTAGTCGCTATATTGCATGTACGTGTAAGAGGTATCCTCACCTATCTCCTAACTGCAATGGGAAGGAAATCTTAGTTCTACCTCTATGTTGGAATGGAAAGATGTATCCTCACCTATCTCCGAGCTACATGAGAGATCTTAATTCTAGCTTTGTGCTGCAATGGGCAAGAGGTTTCTTCTGCAACGAGCAACGTCTTTCTTAAACAGGAAACCTCAAATCTTCGAATTGAAACGCGAAAGAGGCCCGATTATACTTAACTTAGAAAAAGAAAACTTTTAGAGAAAAATAGAAATTACTTTTAATCTTTTGTATAAACTGTATAAACATTTTTTGTAATAAAAATCGAGCAACAACATATCAGTGTACCGTTACACTACTGAAAATTATTATATACATATTGCAGACGTCAGTGATTTTAAGACTCACAAATTTTAATAGAAACGCTATCGCTATTTTCCTTCTTTGTTTTCTTTCTCTTTTTCCCTCATTTACACGACCGACTATTTATCTAGAAATGCCCTAATAACTTTTAAACTAATATTTTAAAAACGCAGAACATTCGTTCCATGTACAGCGGGCAACAGAAATTCTTGATGTACAAACCCAACTAACGACCGCTACAAGATTAATTACGCCTGTTAGAGTAGCTAGAACAGCAGCATGAAGTTGCCCCACCTGTTTTAAAGAACAAATCGTAAAGTGTGTTTTTGTGCAGGAGTGAGGAGAAACGCTGGCTGACGAAATGACAATAGGAAATATTTACATACATGCACTCACAGTACACAGCATAGTACCAGAAAACAATATACGGACATCAGAGGCGCCGATGAGAAGATAACAGTCGGGGAATTTAAATAATCATATTATTAACTCAAATGAGGGATTATATAAACAAGTTAACGTACTTCAAATGAATATACATGTATGCGTATCAAATAATATAGGGATGGATTATGTGGTATATGTATTAGTTTATTTTTTAAATAAACACAAAGCTTTGCGTTGAGTATTAAAACTATTAACAATAGTTCTACCTGCAAATCAATTAAAGTATGGATTGATCATTCAGGGGAAGAACCCAGCCCCTAATGAAAATTTTGGGGCCTAACAGGGCCTGAGCTACTAGGTTCCGGCGCTACTGATTGATACGTATTTTTACTTCGAAAGAGGAACTTTGTAATTCGCAAACTGTCAACAGATGTAGACACGAAGCGTCAAGAACATTTATTACGCAACGACTGTCGTAACCAGTTGCATATTTAAGGGGGGGCGCTTCAGGGCTTAAGCCCCCGAAATGTTATTTACTATATTAAAGTAAATGAAATACCTTGGAGAATTTTCACATTTCCAGGACTAAAGTTGGCAAAGCCCCCAGAAATAAAATCGTAAATACGCCACTGGTTGTCACCATAATAAAACTCGCGGTACTCTCGATCGATATTTCATTCGATCTTAACAGCTGTGACGTACCAGACGTCAGAACAGCTGCATTTTGATATCCTTCCTGTTCCTCATCCCGGGCTTTTTTCTGCGTCATTCCTTTGAGCACTACTCTCCAGACTAATCAAGCCAAGGGTGTGTAGTGCTACGGGTTTGTCCAGAGAACTGTTCCAACCTTGGTGGCTATCCAAACGGGTCACCTTACCTACATCAACTTTCATAATCATCACACACTGCATCTCGCTCGTTTTTCAATCTAGGGGCTTCGGCCCAGTTCCTGCTCCCCATGGCGGATCCATCTCAGATCACTGTGGCTTCGATGGATGGTCGGCATGGCGGACTACCTCCCGTATTCCTCGCCCCACCGGCTCAAGCCACAAAGGTGGAAAAGCGAAAGGATAGCACACGACATCGCAGAGCTTCTGAACGCTCAACTGCCTCCACCATCTCGAACGCCTCAAGTCGATCGCGATCGCCAATTCATTCCGAGAGCTATGCTGAGCGTTTAGTAAATTCACCGCCTGCTAAGAAACAGCATCTAAGTCAAACAACTTCAGTTGTCATGGACGCCGAAATTGCTCATTCTTCATCGTCATTTCGACATCCGAACAATCATCAAGTCATCCCACCAGGACCAGAGCTTCATTGTTTTCTTCTCCAAAACTTTGATCCGAAATACGACAATGTCAAGTACGTAGTTCTTCAACTTCGTAAATACCTTCCAAGTATCAATCTTACTCAAGTCGTTAAATCCCGCAACGGGATAATCCTTAAATCTACAGATCCACACTTCGCTACTACCATCCGCAACAAGGCATCTTTTGAAATCTTTGGAAAGAACGCTAAGATCGACACACTCAGTTCCTCTCGCCGTAAACAACCACCACCTCCGAAAAAGCCTCCTCTTCTCTCCGTTGTTATTAGGGGTGTTGATCCCACATACACGGACGAAGAAGTTTCCGAAGAGTTGAAATTGGAGGGCTTCACCATCACGAAAGTACTTCGCATCCGAAACGATCAGGGGCCCACTTATATGATGCGCGTCTTAACATCTTCGCAAGAGACAATTGACACCATGCTTGCGCACGGTGCTCTGATCTACAAAAGACGTCATCGTGTGGAACCTTCTCGGTCATCCCCGCCACTTCCACTTCGCTGCGAAAGGTGCCAAGCATATAATCAGCATACCACTGCCAACTGTCGCAACACTGCTATATGCGGCTACTGCACAGGCACTCACCCTACACGTACGTGTCCAAATTTAGAACTTCCACCCCGTTGGGCTACGTGCAACGAACAACATCCTACCTATAGTTACAGATGCAACAGAAAACCACAACCTGAAACTACTCGTCCTGAATTGGTAGCACCCCTCAGAACCCATGATTCGTCTACCAACACTGATTTCCTCATTGATTGAACTCCCGTTACTATAGATAAACTTCTCGCATTTACCACACTTGCCTTGCAGAACATTCACCCTTTTATCCGTCCACACATCCTCCAACAAATCATCCACGCTGCCCGTATCATCTTCCACGTCTCTTTCAACGCAACATACTCTAATACCGATGCTCATTTTCATACGTCACATCTTCCGACTTCTTCTTAACAGCCAACTCTTACAGCATATCATCATGGCTTTAGTGTTTCTCTTTCTTAATATCCGATCCTTTTTCAAAAACAAACTTCTCTTCGAAACGCTTCTACTAGAGGAAAAAGTAAATGCATTTCTACTCAATGAAACCTTTTTCAAACGATCGGATACTAGCCATATAGCACGCTATAACATCCTCCGTTGTGGCAACACCCTTCCCGCTCAGCGAGCAAACGGTGGAGCAGCAATTGGCTTTTACCACAACCTTCCATATAGACGTCATTCTAGCCCAATTCTCAATCTCCCTGAGCACGTAATAACTACATTATATTTCCCGAGTATAGCCATCACACTCATTACTATTTACATCAGACCAGGTCATCCGATTCCTCTTAATTTTCTACAAGCTATATCCAATACATATAAGCATTACATCATCATGGCAGATATAAATCTTCATAGTCGTTCAGATAACGAACGTACCATGTTCACGCAATTTGTTGGTTCAAATACAACAGGCATCATTCATGCTTTACCATCCCCATCTCACCCTGTTTCTCAGACAACTCCTGATATAGTAATCACATCCAATACTCTTGCTTCCCATTGCACCGTTGACGTTCTAGCACTACTTGGCAGTGATCACGCACCTATTAAGCTGACGTATCGTCATACCCAGGCCACTAAATCTGCTAATCTACCACCTCCACGGCCAACACTTCGATACGATAAAGCTGATTGGCACAAATACCGCGACTACATCTTTCAGTCTTTACAACATCACATACTACCTGCTACAGAAGAACAACTTTACGACAGCGTCACTACTATAAACTCGACTCTTAGCCGTGCCTCCGAACTGTATATTCCGACTACTTACTCTACTCCCTATAAACCACATCTTCCACCTCAATACTTATCCATGATTCGTCGCTCCCGTCAGCTATACCGTGATTACCTCCGTACTAGGAACCCTGAAACCCTCCATCATCACACTCAACTACAACGCACTGTTCGCAATTACATCAAAGCGTACAAACTGCGGAATTGGGTTAAGACCTGCAACGATCTCAACGAAACCAGTCACCCAACCAAATTCTGGAAACGATTCAATGCTCTCTGTGGCAAGTACACCAAGCCTTCTTACCCTCTTCTTCATAATAATGTACCACTCCAAACTGATCTAGAGAAAGCTAACGCCTTTGCAGACTATTTGCAAGATATTTTTACACCTGCGACATCCTCCACTCTCATCACTCCACATCCAACAGATCGCCTGAATCTCGCATCTCCTCACTTACAGCCCGACGTCACTCATTCCCTTCCGCATCATCCTCTTACTACATCTGTTACTACCGCTGAAATCCTGGCTGTTGTTAATCGTAAAAGAAATTCCGCCCCAGGCTTTGATAATATTACATATTGCCACATTAAAGAAGGTCCATTATTGCTTCTCAATCTTCTTGCACTCATCTACACATTCATCCTTCGAACCGGCTTTTTCCCGACAGACTGGAAAACTTCCAAAACACTCATGTTTCTGAAGCCTAACAAGCCTCCTAGTGATACATCCTCTTACCGTCCTATTCAGCTGACATCCACTTTTAGTAAAGTCTTGGAGCGCATCATCGTTAAAAGATTACATCCCTATCTCAAAACTAAACATCTTCTTCCCATTCACCAAGCTGGATTTCGCCCTTCATATTCAATTAACGATCAGCTTCTTCGCCTCACCAGTCTCATCACCTCACATTATAATTCCATCAAACCATCTTGCCTTCTGTTGTTTGACCTGGAAAAAGCATTTGACAAAGTTTGGCACCTGGCACTTCTTTACAAGCTCAATCATCTTAAACTTCCCGTTGCTTATATTCGTTTCATCTATCACTTTCTGGTTGGTCGCATCTCTTACTTCTCCATTAATGGGCATTTATCTCATCCCATTTTTCTTTTGTCGGGTGTACCTCAAGGTTCAGCTCTCTCACCTCTTTTATATATACTTTTTGTAGCAGATTTTCCTCCACTGCCTCCTGATATATATCTTTTTCAATATGCAGATGACACAGCATTACTGGCCTTAGGAAAGACTATTCGCCAGATAAATCAGGACCTGCAGGAAGCTATTAACCGTTTCACTCGCTGGTGCACTAAGTGGAGTCTCTCTATAAATGCGACCAAAACACAAGCCATCACTTTCATTCCACCACGCAAACGCTCCAAAGTCCACAGAAACCCATCATTGCTTTCTCTTCACGTTCATGATACTCTCATAGCTCCTACTCGCACAGTTACCTATCTTGGCATAATCTATGATACACATCTCACATGGAAACCATATCTTCAGAAAGTCGCGGCCAAAGCTTACCAACGTTTGAATCTTCTCAAGCGCCTCACCGGCACTACCTGGGGCCTTAAACCACATACAGTTCTCAATACATACAAAGCTTTCCTGCGCCCGGTTCTTACGTACGGTTTTCCTGCTTGGATTGCTGCACCACCCACCTTTTACGAAAAACTGCGCATACTAGAACGTCATGCATTCCGAATCGCACACCGCATACAGCTCCCCAGTCCGACCCGAGCACTATATGATCTTATCACTTTTCCAAGCATCACACACCATATTGAATCTCTTAGGCTGAAATTCATCACTGTCCGATATACCTCTCACCATCCTTTACTCATGGATACTATGCGCCATCATGAACTCCACCCTGTCCGTACTCGCTATGCCCATTCTCCACTCAGTCTGCTTTTCACTTTATACCGCTACACTCTACCACCTGACCATCCGGATTTGTATCTGCTCGAAGACTACCAAGTCCATGCTCATCTACCTCACATCTTTCCATCCTTCACTGCACAGTGACACCTCTTGTTTCTAACAGGGCTCCCTCCGTCTTCATCAGCCTAGAGATGCCCCTAGGCAGAAGATAACACACATTTGTCTTACTAACCTACCCTGTGTTGTCCTGTGTATCGCACATTGCTCCATCTCTCATTCTCAATTCCATCAATTTGGTAGTCTAACTTTCCAGGATCATTTCACTTAATTAATAATCATATACCTGTATAGTAACGTTTTACTTTCTGTCTACTTATATACTTTATATCATCATAATCTTTGTGCTTAAATTTTTCTCGTGATTTGCTCTATTATCTCATTTATGTATATTTCTATCATTTCCTTATTTATGTTCTGTCCAATATTATGCTACGTTCTTTATGTTATGTTCTTTACGTTATGTTCATATGTTAATGTAGAACTCCTCCTACCTTCTATATATGATTATGATCGCAAAGGTCATAATGTCCTAGTTCTGGAACCAAAAATAAATAAAATTAATTAATTCCTCTTAGCCCAGCCATGCCTTATTCCTCTACCACAATTCCTCCACTTCTCTCACCTCAGAGAGGGTGTAGCCCTCTAAAAGGACGCTAGCCTATGGCTAGCACAAAAAAAAACTAGTGATATCAGTATATTTACGAAATAGATTATATTTTGTTTGCCATTTAAAATGGAACATTGAAAGATTTTACAAGTGATTTGAAAATTTCTATTGTTTTATTCATTGTGAACATACGGTGAATTAATATTTTACTGATAGTTATAAATGCCTACTTTATTGGTTGAAACAAATAAAGATGTATGATTCGAAGAGGAATCGAACCCGGGACACATTACACATAAGTTACATATTTTATTCACTCTGCCACACCGTCACTTGGTAAATTCGCGCGTCGTTTGATATATGTGTTGAGTAGAAAACTTTAAGACGGGTTTTCTCCGTTATTTTTGACCATTGCGTTCTCCTAGTTTCTAATATTAACTCTTTAGATATGCACTACCACCTCGCAAAAATGGCCCCGAAGTTCACTTACCAAACTCTGCCTTCTTCTTGTTAGAGACACTCATCTCAGGTAAGTAAACCGAAACAAATTAAAAAGGAAGATTAATGGAGGCTTTGAAAGTAAAACGTAGACAAATTCACCAGTGTTCAAAAGCATATTTTTAAAGGACGCTCCAACGTAGCAATAGGAGCTAAATACGCGGTTCTGATTAATTGAAGTTATCTGTTTCTCGCCACCTACAATAAATATAGCAGAAATGAACTATCTACTGCTGCCGGTCTTCGTGGCCGAGACTGTATGCACAACTAGTTAATAATTATAATTACTTTTACCGTGGGTTCAAACGCGCCTCAGAGAAATTTTTTAATTCTTATATTTTTTATTAAGTTTCCATTACACGATTTTCATTAAAATATGATAAATAATACCCAGAAAAGTGATTTACTTACGTTACGCATGCAGTTTTGCTACACGAATAAGTGGTATAGGTAGTAATAGTAGTAGTAGTAACAGCGAGTTAGAAGTCCCGCAGGGCTAGTTTGTTCCAGCATGACTGCCATGATATTAAATTAACCTCAGCTGCTTCTTTAATTTTCTTCTTCTTTAATTCCAACAAAGTGACAATTTTCTTCTATACTATAATACACAATACACTAGAAGATTTGGACATTCGCATACTGCAACCAATCAGAAATGTGTATTTAGTTCCTATGGCTAGAGTCGCGGGTGAAATAAAAATATACTGTACAGAAGATACTATTTACAATGCAGTAAGTAGAGTGGGTCGGTGGATCGCAGTGGGTCATGGTGGGTCGCAGTGTGGCATGGTGGGTAGTGTGTCGCAGTGCGTCACATGTTGCAGACCCTCGATCCACTGATCCACTCAGAAAACTCGACCCACCGACCCACGCCAACTCTGATGTGAGTGTGGGGTACTTGCTTCCTTCCCAAGGCATCTAAGCTTGAATTGGACAACATCGTGCTCGTGGGTCTTCTCGGGACACTATAATTTCCTCCAATTTTCTCCTTCCACTAATTTGCCCATCATAATTCAATTGCTTTAATCATGGTCTCCCTTAACCTAGCAGGCATAAAAGACATGATGAGCTGGAACGAAACTTTGTGTAGGGACAATACGCAAAAAGTAAACGAATAAGTGTTTTTTTTTTATTTTCTGTGGATAAAGTTGTTTTAGTGGACAAAAGCCCCAATCCAAAATTTTGAAATATGACGCCCGAAAATCAAAACGTCGACCGAAGCGAACGAAATAGTGCGCAGATATTTAGACCCGAAATGACGGAATATGTGTTTCATATTTCACTGAAAAAAAGGTTGCGTGGGTTCCAGATTTTGGAAATCTTTGATCATGAAATATTAAAATTACAACTAACAGTATGTCAGAACTGCCTAAAGGTCATGAAGAGTTGCAACGAAACTTTGTGTAGGGACAATACACAAAAGGAGAAGAATATTTGTTTTTTTCATTTTCTGCGGAAAAAACTGTTTTAGATTGCAAAAACCCCTTACCAAATTGTGGAAGTTTACGCTCTAAAGGCAAGTATTGGACTGATGTGAGTGTAATTCTGAACAGATATTATATACATAAAATGAGGAAATATGTGTTGCGTATTTTCCTTAAAAAATCCAAACCTTTGATTACGAATTATCTAAAGTGCTAATAAGTATACGGCAGAAGTGCCTAAAGAAATGGAGGATTGCAACGAAACTTTGTAGGGACTATACGCAAAAAATAATCGAACCTGTGTTTTCAGCTTGTGCGGATAAACAGTGTTGGGGACAAGGCCTCTTCTTCAAAAAGTAAATATTATCGTAGATGTACGGGAAGGAGTGGATCGAAGCCATTGAAATTGTGTGTAGATATTGTATATGTAAAATAAGCCAATTCGTGTTTCCCAATTGTCCTCATGTAATCTATTTCGTAAATATATTGTTATCACGAGTTATATTATAGTTACCACAGTCGTTGTCTAAAAATATTCTTGATGCTTCGTGCCTACATCTGTTGACAATGTGAAAATTACAAGGGGGATGAGAAGGTAATTCTCTTTCGTAATACTGGATGTTACTATAATCAAAGGACATTACCCCTTATTCCCCTTCTATTAAACGGCGAAAATATGTCTGCAATATTAGGGTGGAAGACGGGAAGACCGTTCCCATAATTTTTTAAAGCGATGTTCAAATTATTTATGATGTTGAAAACCAATACTGTGGAGGATCAAGGGAGCAGAGTGTTCTTCAACATAGTGAGGCGGGCAGATTTGAGACTTATTCTGGCGGGATATCCCTTTCATCTCATTTTCCTTTGTGGCAACCGGACACAATTCATCACCTTACTCCCCTCCAAAAAAAAATGGATTGCAAGTCGGATTATTGGGACACAATCCCCCAGTTGGAAGATTAGAGTTGACATGCCCCCCTCAACCCCAGTGCCATTTGTGCCAGTGCTTGTAATACACACACTGTCAACGGATGTAGATGCGAAGCATAAGAACATTTTTTACACAACAACTGTGGTAACCATAATATAACTCGCGATATCAACATATTTCCGAAATAGATTATATTTTGTTGCCAATTACAATGAAATATTAAAAGATTTTACCACTGATTTGAATATTTCTATTGTTTTAATTCATTATAAACATATGGAGAATTAACATTTTACATGTAGCTACAAGTGGCTACTTTATTGGTTGAAGCAAAGAAATGTTTACACAAGCGGGAATCGAACCCGTAACCCTTGGAACGGGAATCACCAATGCTCCGACTCTGTCACTTAATAAATTTGCGCAACGTACGACATATGCGGCGAGTCGAAAACTTTAAGACGCTTTTTCTATATTACGCCATTGTGCTCCCCCAGTTTCTAAATGAACACTTTAAATGTTCAAAATCACCTTGCAAAAAACTGCCCCCATAACTTACCAAAGTCTGCTTTCTTTTTGTAAGTCAAAAAAGAACTTTTGCATATTGGTTTTTGCAATTGCAATAATAGCAAGATACGGAGGTACTTTCGGTAAATCGGAAAAGAAAGTGTTCTGAGGCATTATACGTTTATTTTTGTTTTTAATTTAAATTTGAAGTCTCTCGACTATAGTGTTTTATCATGACAGAAAAAGTATGTTTCGTTGTTATCGTAAACTGTGCAATTTGCTTTCTAAAAGAGTGTTTTTTGACTCTAACTTCACAGAGAAGTCTTAGCGTATTGGCGTGAGCATTCGTTTCGTTATTAAGGGATCCCGGGTTCGATCCTCGCTGCGGTAAGTTCTTTTTATGAACTAGAAAATTCATACTTCTGATGTGTAACAAAATGAAAAATAGTGAATTTCTTTCGGTCTTATAAGTTAGAGTGGAGACTGCTTTCCTCACAGGGGAAATACTAGCAAAATGACGTCACATGTCTGTCTACAACCTTGATTCGTACTGTGCTGGAAAACGTAACGTGTTTGACACCAATTCATGAATACGATCCCTAAGGATCATTATTGGGGCCTAGTATGAGTCATAAATATGTCTGAAACGATATTGTTTCCGAGCAATTATTCCGAACATCTTTCACTATTACTCCTGCTAGAAATAATAATATTTTCGTTCGCCATTTCCAACATGTTCCATATATCCGTTCAACCAAAATTTGAAAATAGGAATTATTCTTTCTTACATTGGTATGTATAACTATTTTGTTAAAATATCAATATAATGCACATATAATCCAAAGTCTTTTAGCCAAAGAAAGCGTGTTACTATGTATCGTGGTGAAAGCAAATCCTACTTAATTTCTGTTTAGGCATCCGAAGTTTCGATATTAATATTGTCCAGGAGCTGACACCTTCTTTCTCCCCTCTCGTTTCCTTTCGGAAACTAATCGCTCTTATCCTTTCTCTATCACTATCTCTTATCCTTTCATTTTCTTTTCCTATCAACTTCAGTACGCTTATTTACATTGCAATAGGACGTAATATTGAGGTCTTAAATTTTCAATAATAATAATAATAATAATAATAATAATAATAATAATAATAATAATAATAATAATAATAATAATAATAATAATAATGGTAGTAATATTTTTAAAGTTGCCTAAAATTAGACAAAACTTACAGATAAGTCGGGATTTCGGGACGGTGTCTGGACCCCTAGGACACACCTCTGAACAACCAAAATTTTAAACCAAAATATTCCACTGAAGTTTCATGTAGAAAGTATTCTATTGTACGTTTCGAAGAAGAAAACAGTAATAAAAATAACTGAATATCACTGAAGAGTAAGGCATGTAATAAACTAACTTTTAGGATATGCACAAGAAATTATAAAAGCTTTGCTACAAACATACCTACACAGACCATAATAAATTCAATGAGCTCCGAAATACAAAGTAACAAAATAGCGTATAAGATTCAGTCTACAAAGCAATTTTAGTTAAAGAATGGATATACACTATTTCGAGAATCGAGATGAAAAGAGAATTGTTTACAATACTTTTCGTCTCGTCTCGATTTCCATTTACAAAGCGAGACGATAATTTGAGTTAGCCTTCTCCCGTCTTGAATGTAATATATTAACTCTCGTCTCAATTTGTTTATTTTGTTTCAGAAAGGAAATGAGAAATTCCTGTTCTCGTGAGCAACACTAAACAAAATCGAAATATTCTTGCCAAATGTTACATTTCCTGTTGTTATGTTGTGCCCTGAGCGATAATAAGCACCTAACTTTTAATCCTCTATGAAATAATAATAATTTTTTTAGTTTATTATTATTATTATTATTCCTTAAGATTTGATAGTTCTAGTACTGAAACATTAGAGTATTAAAATATCAGAAGAAAATAAAACGTGTGTCATCGCCGATCAATCGAAATCAAAAATTCTTAATAAAAATGTACTTAATGTTAAAAAATGTCGTTCGTGGTTCCGATTGGATTCGACTTCCTTCAGATTTCTAGTCGAGTGCCTTGACCGCTTAACCACGATTAGTACGCAGCAATTAATTTGTCTTTAGTTTGTTTACGAGTATAATATAAGTGCCATATTTGATTCAAAATAAAAGAGTTTTGTATTTTATTACTAAAAATCTGTAATGTTAACAATTTTGTGAATACAGTGATATAATGCCCTCCGAGTCAATTACATATTCATGTGTTTTGCCAATCAATCTGACTATTAAGAAGTTACTGTTTTGAACGAACAGGAAAGGCTCTTTATTTAGAAGAGCCATAAGAAGTAACACATTAGATGAATGTTTAGAGTTGTTGTTTTCTACTCTGCGGCTCGGGTTCGATTCCCGCCTTTGCCGTTTACACTTTATAAAATGTTTCCTTTACAAGGCTGAGCTCCATTTGGGTGCTGCTAAATTAAATATAATCTCCAGTGGAGAAATTCAGTGAAGATATAATCCTTAAAATAAAGGAAGAAATATGAATGGAGAAAACGAGTTACAGAGTTAATTCTGTTAATGGTTCTATGTTTGATATTATCGGTTAATTTCTTGCATTTTTTAAATTGTTTTTTATTAACACTATATTCTCCACTTTTCTCTTTGTGTCTCAATGTGTAAAATTTCACAAATTTTATACAAATCATGAACCCTCAGTTGTATTTGCAAGTTAACGGGAAATAGGCCAACTTTAGTACGGATACGTTCTCCAACTCTTTTGAGTGTTATTGAATTTTGCATTTTTAATATTTACAAATAAATAACTAATAGTTAGGATTTTCAAACATCATTAAGGAATAATCAAATCAACAATTTCTTCTTTCGAAGTAGTATTACGTATGCATCAGTAGCGCAGGAACATAGGAGCTCATGCTCTGTTATATCCCCAAAATTTTCATTGGGGGTTGGGTTCTTCCCTCCAATTGATCCATCCATACTTTTAGTTGATTTGCAGGTACGGCTATTTTTAATAGGTTCAAAACTTAGCGAAAAACTTTGAGTTAGTTAAAAAATAATCTACCATATATACAGCATAATGTTTAAGGGAATGTTAAAATAAGTGAATTTTTTTTAAAGGAAGAAGATGTGAGAGTCGTACCTTTTGTATCTATTCGTATATTATTTGATACGGGAATATGTATAATTATTTGAACTAAGTAAACTGGTTTATATAATCCTCATTTGAGTTAATTATAAGATTAACTAAGTCCCCCGACTGTTATCTTCTCATCAGCGCCTCTGATATCCGTATATTGTTTCAAGTGGCTGTGTATAGTTTTATGTGTGCATCATGCAAACAAGGAGTACTGTGTACAAGGAGTACAAGTGTCCAAAGGAACCCTTTTGCCATTTCGTCAGATAGCGTTTTGCTGCACTTCTGCACGAAAACACTCTTTATGATTTGTGCTTTTGACAGTTGGGGGCAACTTCACGCTGCTGTGCTAGCTACTACCAGGCGTAATTAATCTTGGAGCAGGCGTTAGTTGGGTTGCCTATCTCCAAGGGCGCCGATTTGTCTGTAAATTTGGAAGAGTCTATTCAGATGCAGACGGCACATATATAAGGATTTTAAGACAAATGGCATTCAAATTATACCAAATATTGTATATTCACAAATTCAATGAGGGGGCCACATGAGCTTTGAGGGAGCCCGGCCCCCTGGTCCTCCCAGAATCAGCCCCCTTGCCTATCTCACAGATTTTTTACATCAAGAATTACTGTTTCCTGCTCTGCGTATGAACAGGGGACATTATTGGAAATACTCCACAGCACTACTAGAATTACAGTGTTGCCAACCCAACATAAAGTTATTATTTTTAAAAATAGCACTATGCAAGGTTGTTAAATATTGTAAATCTAATGTTAAACGAAAGCGTATTTTATCGCGTTTATTTTTGAATGTTACAAATTAAGGACGCCATAATATCACAAACATTCATAAACCCCCACACGTTGGAGGTACCTGCAACCGTAATAATAGAAGTGAGACTGACATACCAATGCAGTATGGAAGTACCTCAGCATCTAGAACTTTGGCCATTTGTACTAAGTAGGAACAAAGATACGAGGAATGAAAAATTTACTTTCTTCAAAAAGGTACTTAGGTAACTATCACATTGAGTCATATAGATTGTTTTCAATAAATGTGAAAATGGTAACATCGTTTACAGCAATTTGATATTTCAACGTATCCATGAGTTATATAAAATATAGGTAAAGACTAATGTACTCTTTGAAATGACGTAATTGTGGGAAATAGCTTTTTTTTTTAGAAAATTGCTGTCGATCGCTTCTTGCTATTACATCATTTTATTCAATATTGCATACTTTAACAATGTTTAGCATATCTTCGTACAACATTCCATTGATTTTTACCATTAGTTCATGACATACAAGGCATATCAATATATATATAATTGAGTGATTAATGCAATGATAATGAATAATATTTGATATTTCATGGTGAATTAACATTTAAGAAGGCTGATTCAAGTTATTGTTTATTGACAAAAAGAAAATTTGGATTGTGGTTGGTAATGATGACACTGTTGAATCCGGGAGA
This sequence comes from Thermobia domestica, assembly GCF_964235325.1. Classification (NCBI taxonomy): domain Eukaryota; kingdom Metazoa; phylum Arthropoda; class Insecta; order Zygentoma; family Lepismatidae; genus Thermobia; species Thermobia domestica. The sequence continues at coordinate 208,717,488 of NC_137457.1, read as the reverse complement.
CATTACGAAAATTTATATTGCGTGTTAAAAAAAAAAAACAAACAAACAATATTCATCTTAGAAGCTAATGAAATAGCTACTTTGATCTTGACCATTCTATTGATATTGGTGTCTATCTAATTATGTCACATAATGCTCGACAAAAAATAGATCTAACAAAAAATAGAGACGAAACAGGCTAAGTTTGATTATTGAATTTTCCAGCTAAGTGGTGAAAACAGGATTGGATGAACTTTCCATATCACTTGGTGGTCTACAGGTTCGTACCCAGGTAGCACTGTGCTCGAGACAAAATGACTTAAATCACTGAATACGTCCACCCTTATTAACTTAAAACTAGTCTATCTCAAGAGGACTGAAAACGTTTCGGATAATGGAGAGTTAATGATGAGACCATACGAACAGAAGAACATGGAACTCTATCCAATTATCGATTTTAGTGTCATTACCTTCATATGAGATCGATGATTGTTCTGATGGCACTGGGAGTTGATGCGACCGAACAGTTCTGAAAACGTACCCCAGCGAATTACAAACCCCGCAGAGAGAATAATCTACTACTCATCTTCCATATCGACCACAAACAGGTTACAGCTATAAAAGTGGAAATTATACAGAAAGACTTCTTGGCCACTCTCAGCCCTACAATATCACAACACTTGAAGTTACTTAATAACACAATAGATATTCGCTGGTACCTACTTAGCATTAGAGAAGTAGTCTGCAATCAACACAATAGATTAGGATAAACAACTATACTATCATGTAGTCTGCTGACTTTCACACCACAGGCCCCACTACAAATACTATGATTACCATGTTCTTTATTTTAATTTTAAAGAAGACTTTTACATTGTCGTGGGACCTTCAAACTGATAAAAATCAGTATGCGTTTTACGGAGACTTATTACGTAGTGTGAATTATTCGATTTGGACGATGTAAATGACTATTTTTTAATGGATTCCGCTAAAAGTTTAAATGATTAACTTTCAAACGGGAACCGGTCAAAACCCCCACAGCCAAAACCCCCACACTCAAGAAATGTCAAAACGCCCACACGATCGGTCATAACCCCCACACAAATGGACAAATCCCCCAAACGCACGAACGGTCAAAACCCCCACAGCCAAAACCCCCACACTCAAGAAATGTCAAAACGCCCACACGATCGGTCATAACCCCCACACAAATGGACAAATCCCCCAAACGCACGAACGGTCAAAACCCCCACAGCCAAAACCCCCACACACAAGAAATGTCAAAACGCCCACACGATCGGTCAAAACCCCCACACAAATGGACAAAACAGCCACACATAGGAACGGTCACAATCCCCACATAAATGGACAAAACCCCCACACAAATGTACAAAACTCCCACACAATCGGTCAAATCTCCCACACTCTGAAATGATCCTGGTTGTATGTCTTGCCCTTGTACTTTTTAATAACATTTTTTATTCCACTTAAACCGATGTTGCAACTATTCTCCTTGCACTGTTTTTTAATGACAGAAACACTAAGGTGGGCGTCGTAAAGAGCCGCAACAAAGACGTGCAATCACGGTATTTTCAGAGTGTGGGGGATTTGTCCGATTGTGTGGGGGTTTTGTCCATTTGTGTGGGGATTTTGTCCATTTATGTGGAGATTGTGACCGTTGCTATGTGTGGGAGTTTTGTCCATTTGTGTGGTGGTTTTGACCGATCGTGTGGGCGTTTTGACATTTCTTGAGTGTGGGGGTTTTGGCTGTGGGGGTTTTGACCGTTCGTGCGTTTGGGGGATTTGTCCATTTGTGTGGGGGTTATGACCGATCGTGTGGGCGTTTTGACATTTCTTGAGTGTGGGGGTTTTGGCTGTGGGGGTTTTGACCGTTCGTGCGTTTGGGGGATTTGTCCATTTGTGTGGGGGTTATGACCGATCGTGTGGGCGTTTTGACATTTCTTGAGTGTGGGGGTTTTGGCTGTGGGGGTTTTGACCTAGACCCTTTCAAACTTATTATCTTTGTCTTTAATCGGCAAATAACATATAGGAACCTGTCTAGGATAAACTTTTGCATACATTCACAAGTATCCAATTTAAAAAATAGAAGTATAAAATAGATATATCGTACCTCTCGAGACAAAAGGGCGTATCTCTTTTTGTAAATTTTTCTAGGAGACAAGTTTAAACCTTTTCTCATTATGTATTCTATCATCTACTTTGAAAATTTAGTTTTATATCCTTCGTGTCAGGTGTGTAAGTTACGAGATCAGATTAAATTTTGACAGAACACGATAAAATAAACTTGTGACAACATCTTTAAATTTCTCTCCTGGAAAAGTTGAAAACTGAGATACGCCCCTTTGTCTCGAGAGGGGCGATATGTTTATTATGTTATCCAACATATACACGACTAGATTAAATAAGTGTTAAAGTTGGATAAATTGAAAACTGTTGAGCTTTATTTTGGTGTCTGTTAAAGTATTGGATACTCACCAGAACAAAATGCTTTACATTCGTCTGATGTTTTAAAATGGTTAGCATTTCCTCCACAACCACCAAAAGTAAATTTAATACATTCCTTTTTCTCCTTATCGAAATACCAACGAATTACAAGTCCTCTGCACTGACCTTTATCTAGAGAAAGGTTGCAAACAACTTTTGGATCATCTGAAAACAAAATTATGAATTAATACAATGTATTATTTAATTGTGGAAGAGTTCGATTTAACTTATTTCCACCGACACATATTGTAATAATAGACAGATATTTTTGAGATCATATAATTTTATCATAGTAATTACTTACGTAATAAGTGATACCCAAAGAAGTCTTTTAACGTTTCCTGCTGTGTAAATTGTAGAACGCATGCTGAATTTGCAGATTTAGCATTCGTAATTAAAATATTTTGGAATTTCCTGAAGTTTTGATGAACTAAATTCTTTAACTCACAAGCTTTAGTCATGACATTATTTGAATGCGCGAATTAACGCAGTTTTCCTGGAACTGCCTATACTTCCATAGTTGATCTTGAAGGATGGTGAACCGTCAAGTAGACTGAATTCAAGACCAGGTCGTAGTTCGGATTCGCATAATACGAACTATTATTTTTGCTATTTGAAACTCTACAAGTATTACCAATATAAGTTAAATAAATTAATTCCCATTAATTTAATACAAGTATAAGCTATAAGTCTTGCACTATTTCCACAAATCAGAGGTGCGTGTATAAGCTATCATCGACCATAGATACCAGGTCAAGCTGGCCCAAAAAACAATTTGTTAAGTAGACTACATAACACAGAGGCCGCCACTCCATCAGTATTTTTTAGTCAGCTTCTAGTGATAAGGAGTGCTAAACAAAGCCTGATGCGTGAAATTTTACTGTATGTGTTTCAACTCGGTATAACACTGAGGCAACAACGCAAAACATTGTCATAAAAAAGGAAACGATGTGATGCACTATAACCCAGCGATTCATTGGTTGGAGAAAATAATTGCAGGTTGCAATTCATTATTTCTAGAAAAAACATTCAAAGTCTGGCTGCACCAGGGTAACACATTCTGAGATCGTTCGTTACGCGATTGAGAAATGTTCCAAGATCATGGCCGCCATACCATCTCGGTATGTCCCATTTTACTGTGCTGCGGCACCTTCACGAACGCAGGAGAACTATCAGGAACTGCCGTACTGTGCCACATGAGTTGATCCGTACTCAGGCCTAGATAAGAGCGAATGTGTGCTGACAAATGCTACAAAATTCTCGACGTGCACATTTCCTGAAACGGATCACCATTTGCAATGAAAATGGGTGATTTCCGACTTCAGAATGTGGAAAAACGGTGGCTTAGCAAGAGCAAATTTCCAGAATAGTAATCAAACAGAGTCGTTTCGAAGACAAAGTCATGCTGTTTTCGTAATGGATTTGTAAGGAGTTGATTCAATTCGAGTTTGTTCTGATAATAATATCACCAATGTCGACCTTTGTCCAAACAGTTGGACCTGATGTAGTAGTATTACTCAAGAAATATTCTCCATTGCTGAACCGAAATCCCACCTTTCACCATCGAAATATTGCAATATCACATTTCTTTCTCAAATACAACAAAAAGAGCAAGAACTTGTCGAAATTCAACAAATACCTATAACGCAAAGCTCGTTATACATAGATCCTCAGTTATAATTATAGCTAGAATATTGTACTAAATTCACTTAAAGAGTCTATATTGCATTTAACTTTCTTTCCTTTTTATTGTGGCACACGATTATTGAAATAAATATACCTTTATCGTAATGCATACATCCTCTTCTTTTTAGATGGTTCCTGAATTACATCGTTTATTACTTACTGACAAACTTACTGACAAAAACTCATCAAGTTAATATATTAGAATCTATTTTGATTCTATTTCTTTTTCGTATTTTTTCTTCTTCTTCTAACTAGTTAGAGCATATTTTAAAATCACACATTGTCCAGAAAGTAAAGATATTTAAAATTACATTAAAAATACAAGATATCGTTACATCTTGTCGCCCGAAATATAGGACTTTCTTTTATTGGGTTTACAATTAAAAGAAAAGGATCCTGGACCGTTAAGTATTACATACATTAATCACTCGAGTTTTCGAATGCACCTCGTATATATGAAAATTACAATTCATATAAATATTTATATATATCATATTTATTTTTATAACAATATTATTATCATGTTTATTTTTAAATTTTTTCATTGACTTCATTTATTTATACATTTCAACGATGATAAGGCACATTCGAAATTTGATTTACAAGTAATTTATTTTAAGTCCTTTTCGGATCCATTAAATGCTTGTTACAAGTTAATAATTATTCACTTGGGCATAATGAAGAAGGATTTGGAAAAGATGTATGTATGATATTCATATGATTGTTCTTTGAACGAAAAAGGATCGAGTACATATATCTTCAACAATACCATTCAAGATAAAACATGACAATTCATATCAGAACACAAATTAAAGTTACATTCTGAACAAAAGACAAGATCAAAAATGTATGAATTGTTCAATTTGTTCATTGAATTATCTTCACAGAATTCAAATAAGATACAAATAACAAACAAAATCATAACGATATTTAGAGCGAAGTAAAGCAAAAATCAATTGAATACGATTTTCCCGGGTGTACGACAAAAATAAAAATAAATTTAGCTTAAGTTACATGACCAACGAATTCGTTTAAGTTGCATTGAAAGTCATAAACCGGAATAGAGTCTTGCATGTTACTTACTCCTACAGATTTTTATTTCTTACTTTGACAATTTTTGCCATCTATGGAATTTCTACGAAATTCACTCCGAGAGAAAACTGATCTAATGATTATATGATTTCTACGTGTAATGCAATTATATTGCTATTACTACTAAAATTAGGTTCGGTTACACAATAACTATTACTGATGCTACTAGGATTAGGTTCGTTTACTTTACCTTTAAAATTAGGTCTCATTCGTTTTACTGGTGGCGAAATGTCGTTCCTCCCAACAGATCTGTACCTGACCTTTACGCGATATCCACGGTAGTCTGTCCTAGTACGGTTTCTGTTTCTTCTGTAATTAGGTTTGGTTACATTACCGGTACACATGTATTTAACATCATCTTGTACATTGGAATCACACTTTAATCTTACATGAATGTTTCGAATTCGGTTTCGATTAAGGTTAGTTTGGTTTAGGTTAGTACGAGATTGCACCATTGATGGATTTTAAAAATTTTGCAATGTAACACTTAGATGGTTAAAGTCAACGTACTGTCTCGCGTTCTGTAAAGGTGTCATCGGATTATTTTGGTCTTTTCATTGAATGAACATTTCAACAATTCCAGCACCATTGTCCCATCACTACAAGCATTATTGAGAATACATGTTCACTTTCTGAATTTCACGAATACTGGGATCAATTTTCTTCCTGCTCCATGAACCATTGTCGTGAATATGTCATTGAACGGTTCCATTACAATTACTTCATCTCCAGGATTAATATTATGTTGAATATATCGTGAATACAAGCAGTCAATAGCATTCAATAGATGAAAATGATCATAACTTTTTTTGTACATTGATGCATACCAAAATCTTCGTTACACACAGCATCAGTAAGACATTCAAAAACATTTGAATGAAGAGAAAACTCAGGATAATCTCATCCAACTAATACCGCATTATGTTTTTAAGAAAACTCAGTAAATTCCATCCATACATTTAAATCAGTGACGTCATATTTCTTCGTTAATGCAAATTTAATATCTACGGGTTCACTTATTCAGGTATTGTTATCATTGACTATAGTTTCCACCATTTCGATGGGATTTTGCATTTCAGTGAATCTATGTATAATTCGTTCCATTTTAAGGTCACTTTGTTCAATTCGTAGAGTTGTCTGGTCGATTTTACTATTGAGGTGTGTCATCTGTTCACAAACATCTTGCTTTAATTGTCCCATCTGTTGATCAATTTTACTGTCAAGTTGGTTCATTCGTTGATCCATTTGGTTAGCCTACTTTCATTGTACTCTAATAAATAAAAGAGTTATATATATGAGAATATTGTATGACTTAATGACCTTTCCTTGTAACAATAATAATAATAAAACTTATCAAATTAATGAAAGGTTCTTCAATTACCTACTTTCATCAAGAATTATAACATTACGTGTCATTCATGTGATCATCTTTAATAATATATACCAATAGAAGTAAATTTAGTTTATTATAATATGAAAAAGAGTGGACAAATTAGGTACAGCTTTCAGCAAACTGTTCTGTCCTGCCCTGTCAGCTGCCGGTTTTCCGAATTTTTGATACTTGTTTTTGTATTAAAGATGGACATATAACTAATTATATAATGTGCTATATTGTATCTTGGTTGAGCGGGAGGGAGTAGTGCTGAGATCTTGAAAAAAAAAAAAACGTGTTCTTAGTCTGTTGCTGTTTCATAAAGACTGCTCAAATGGTGATTTGTTTTGGCTCTTCAAAGGGTCGGTTTATTGTGTGTTGTATGTCATACTAAGAATGCAAAAAAAAAAAAAAAAAAAAAAAAAAAATCGGAAATGAGGTTCAGTTAGTTACTGCTTGTGAGTCTTTTCCTGTATGTTCAATTTATCAAGTTTATTAATGCAGTCTTTTGTTTCGGAGTTGTTTGTATTTTTATTGTGGTTTTGGCTATTTTTATCATATATATATATATATATATATATATATATATATATATATATATATATATATATATATATATATATATGTGTGTGTGTGTGTGTGTGTGTGTATGTGTGTGCATGGATAGAAATGATGATATTTAGGTTTTCTTCCAAAAATTTCTTAGATACTTTTTGAGTGGTTTGAACAGTTTATTGTTTATTGTTTGTTTGGCAAGTTCGGTGAGCACGTTATATAGTGAGTATGTAGGTCACGCACTTACTGATATCTTGTGTAGCTTTCTGTACTGCATCCCGTATGAGAGATTTTATTGATTAGTTTGTATTAGCTTTTTCTGCTACGATTGGCATTTGCTATTCTATTTCTTCTTCTTCTGTTTGGGTCTCTCGATTAGCTTGAAAGAGCCAGATACAGCTGCTGAGTATGTTTGTATTTTTTAAAATTTAATTGTTAGTCTTTTATTATTGTTGGTTTGGTATTACCTCGGTCTTTTTGGGCAGCAGATGTGACCGGTCTGGTGATCCATTTTCTTGCAAGTGGGGCGACATTTTGAGTTGGATGGTGTCTTGCAGCCTTCTGCTTGACTTTCTCCACATTTCAAGTATATATTTTGTTCCTGTAGGTAGTCGTGTGATTGTAGCGGTTGCATTTCCAACAAGGAGACCTGCTGAAGTGAGAGGTGCTTCTTTTCTGTGTATTTGATCGAAGATGAGCATTTCTTGTGCGGGTGAGCCTGTTGATCTGATTTGGATCTCGGGAAAACATCCTGACAAGCGGTACAGGACATTATTTCCCTACAGTTTTATTACGTTACAGATATTGATGTTTTGCACCTGTAATTCTTTCTTGACGTAGCTCGTGCCATGTTATAGGTCTACTCCCTTAATAACGCAGGTACAAGTAGTGGCGTTCTTGCGATGCTACATTGTTGTTGTGGTTTCATCTGCATTAATGATTTTCTCGTGTTTGTGTCGGTTTTCTTCTCTATACCGGATGTATCTTCTATATGTTCATCAATGTTTGTTGGTTGTGGGTGGTGAGAGTTCTTCTTGTTTCGTCTTCTATGGGTTTCTTCCCTGATCGCGGGGTTCTTTATGATAGACATCTTCCTACTCCTAACAGAAGAATGCTTTATCACCAAAATCTTCTCCTTTGTGTACTTTATAAAGTACAAAGAGATTTCACAGAATCTTGGACGTGAGGTGTAGAAATGATTCGCCGTCTTTTAAATCTAAAAACCGTATTGGAAAATTTGCTTCTATATTAGTTTCCATATCCATTCTGGTAAAGATGGTGTTTCCTACTTCCTTCACCTCCTCCAACAAGGACACAGGTTTGGCAGGGATGTATGTTCTACAGAAAGAAGAAGGCTCCTCCTTCCCTTCTTCGCAGACCTCCGTGTGTTCACTTTCTACTGCAGCGATTGACTCTTTCGCATCAGATTCTTCTGTGAGTTGATCAATATCTGCTGCTGCCTCTTCTACCGGGAGATGAAAGATGACGGAGTTGGGGGATTTTTTATTTGGTTCCCCTTATTACGTCCTCTACCCATGGTTGTATAATGTGTATGTTTAAGTATGTAGTGTGGTCTTGGAAAGGGCCGGGTTTATTAGTGTGTAAGGGTGAGTGAAACTATGAATTCCCGAGGAAGAAAACAATCGATCTTCACCAGCGGCTTTCGTCAAAGACTGTACAGCAAGGATGCCAATTCGAATCTTGGCTATCCAAGGGCCACCACGATTCGACCGTTCTCCTTAAGAAATACACAATGTAGAGGAATTGAAAGGATTACAGCTTGTAAAGCACTAATTTAACTGTATTGTAGACGTGCGCGGTCTAACATCGACGAACTCTTCCCAGCCAACAACACTATTTTCTCATTGCGGGAGCAAAGCTCAGATCACCCTCACTCCAGATTACTTCTTTCTTTCTTCTGCGGATGGGAGCTCTTGTTGCTCACAACTTTACAAGATGAGTTTAATGTATTAGCACTCATTTTAGTAAACGGGTTGAAATGATAGCATCTGTCTCCACTCGTTCTCTATTTCAAATTGGAACCGTTTCAACAAGCTAAGTTAAAGGAAATTAAATTTCTTTACCGGAAAGGATATTTTCTTTAAAATTAATTTATTAAGTTAGTTAGTAGTTAGTTATTGGTTATTATTTGTTCAGTTAGTTGATAATTATAAAGAAAAGGTTTGGAATGAGTACATACTTTTGTACCTGTACGATTTACTGAGAAACTACAACTCTATTTTATAATAGAAAATAATTTGCTAGATGATAAATAGGGAAGAAACAAAATAGGTTTAAATGTCCTTGTTGTTTCGCCATTATATCATAAAAACATTGATTCGACTAAAGCAGATGTTGTAAATGAACACAAAGTATAAGTGTCGTGTTTAGTCATCACGTAACTCTATCCTCATGTATAAATGCTTAATGTGAAGTAAAAATGTATTTACTTTTAACTTTCATTCAATTAATTACATTGCTTTATGGGTATCCACTAATTAAACATAGTATAAGCAGAGTGAATAGAATACAAAGTGTGGTGTCTCCCGCCGCTTTAAAAAGGTATTTGTAGAAACTTCTTGGTCCTTCTCATTAGGCGGTAGCACAGTTGCTATAGCCTCACGTTCAACCCTTACAACTATGTGAAACCTATTGTGAGTGAAGTGTTAATATTCTTTTGTTGTTGATAGTTTATTTTTTAACCATTATTTCGAGTATTGTGTGAGCGTTTGCGTGTTGATTTGCTGCCTTGTTTTATTAATTTAGTGTTTAACGTAGTAGATAAATTAGTTAAAATGCCTACATGTTTTGTTTCTGGTTGTAAGTCGGGATATCGTGGATCACAAGGCAGGCATATTTTGGGCCCCTTAATGAAAAAGAAGAATTTTCGAAGTGTGTTAGAGCCATCCCCAGAAGTGACAGAGTTCTTACAGAAAGATGTTACGTTTGCGATATTCATTTTTCAAACGAATCTATTGAAAAAAAAAGATTCATTTACAATCCAAGGAAAAACCGTAGAAACTCCAAGATTAAGATGGAAGTTTAAACTCAGTTTTGTACCCCATAGTTTTCCCAAACTGCCAAAATTCTTTTCTAAATCAATGTAAAGACGACCTTCTCCTCCAAACCGCGATATAAAACGCTTAAAGAAATAGAACACAAGTAAGAGTAAAGAAAAATAAATTGGAGAGACTTCTGATAAATGCTCATATCAGAAGTGTAACGAGGATTCTGCTGTTTGGAAGAAAAATGTTTTCTTAAAGAAAAAAACAATACAAATGGAATGGCAAATATAACGAAAATTAATCTTGGTGCTGCAAAACCAAAAATTGTTGTGCTGAAGAAGGAGTTACGTTCATTAAAAGCTAATAAAGAAGAATCAGTTTCCAGTAATATCGACCACATGAGTAGAAAGCAAAAATTATAGTTGACGCTATCTTAAAGAAAATGTAATGTTTCAAACAGAAAGGATATGCGATATAATAGTGAATCTCCTAAATGCTATTGTCATTATTTGAAATATGATTTGCTTTGACTTCCGAAACACATCTACGAAAGCTTGTAAAAGTCTTAAATGTCCTTATGGAATTAATACCCATGTTTTGAAAGCTATCGAAAATTGTTTTCGTGAAGATGACGAAAACGAAGTCTTTGGGGATCGTCATCTTCGATTCAGTTAAACTGGAAGAAGAAATACATTTTAACTCAAATTCATTCAAGGTTGACGGCTTTGTGAATTTCGGAGATTTCACACGAGAAGAAATCAAATGTGAAATTGCAAACCATGCTTTGGTGTTCATGTTCGTACTCGAATTGCATAATTGGGTTCAATCAGTTGCTGTTTTTAAAAGTAGAATCGCTTCTCCTGGAGCTATCATCTGCAAAATACTAATTGAGGTTATAATTCAACTTGAATAAGGTGGTGCAAGAGTTATTGGGATTTCAGCAGATGGTAGTCAATCCAACAACAAACTTTGGAAAACTTTTGGGATTTCGGGGAAGAAAGCTAGTTTGAAATGCTCGATTCCGAATCCTGAGCAGAAAACTAGGAAACGTGAGGCATTTTTCTGATGCGGTATACATCATAAAATGTATTAGAAATTACTTCAACGACAAAGGAGAAGCTATTTACTGCAACCAACTCGTCACTTGCAAGTACTACAACAAGGTTTATGAAATTGATATCATTCCCGAATTTGCAGGAATGAGAACTTTTATTACATCTGCTCACATAAATCCTTCTTCATTTCGGAAATTGAAAATTCATTTTGCTTTTAAGTTGCTCAGCGCATCTGTGGCGAATGGAATTAAATTTTACAGAGATGTCATAAAGGCAGAAAGTGTTGCAAATAGTGAAGATACAGAACAACTTACAAGTGACTTCAAATAGTTTGATTGACGCTCTGAATTCAAAAGTACCAATAAATGGTTTATATAATGAATGTAAATCGGATACTATATTAAAAATGTGACGCATCATCCTCAGCATTAACCAAAACACATTTGCCTCTTAATGAACAATTGAATCGCTAATAGAAACGCTCGAAAGCACTTTGGAAGCTTCAGAGTATCTATGGACAAAAGGGTTTAAGTCTGTTTTGACGGCAAAATTTAATCAAGATCCTCTGGAACGTCATTTTGGCATACTACGATCTCTTAGCTGCGATAATCATCCGTCTACGGTAGAATTTTTGCATTTGCATATGTTGCAATGTACGTATTTACGTTCCGACAAAACTGGCCTTATCATCTGTGGGGATTGCGAACATTCATTAGAAACACCACCAACAACTTTTGCATATACATTACACGCGAACTCTTGCTAAAGAGACAGAGCTGTGTAACAAGAAAATAGCGGAAAGTGTAGTGTGCTGTAAGGAAAAAAAATACAGTTTAGAACGAGAGCGATTTCCAAATAGCAGATTGGGAAAGTAACTTAACAGCGCTTACTGGCGTGAACTTAAGTACGGAGTGTTTAGTATATTATTTGGGTGAATACATTCTCCGTCTCATCTCCGAAGTTACAAACTGTACAAATTGCATGGATTTGACACATGGAGACCGAAAAGAATGTCCAACTACAGCACAATTAACATTAATTAAAGAGTATGAACCGAAAATAAAAGAAAACAGTCTTAAGTATTCTTCTGCATATTTATATAAAATTTTGTCATACGTAGAAACTGTTATTGCAGAAAAACTCAAGTGCACGAAAAGTTTGTGGGGCGATATTTTTTGAATGCTTAGGCAATTTTTCCAACATTAACATTCGAACATTAGCGTTAGGTTGCTCTGTGGAGCATATAATGAGTGTTATCCCGAAACTTGTTGTGCATTGTATGAAATTCAGATTCTTTTTTACTGCAAGAAATTTCAGAAGAGAAATGAAATCAATAAAGACAATGAAGTTGCAGCGAAAGCTTCCAAACTGGATGACAAGCTGAAACGATCTGATGGAAGACTTTGTTAAAGGATTTTGATGTTTGTAAAAAAATATTATTAAAAAGTTAGATACACTGCAGAACTACAGTTGATAATAGATAGTTATAACTACTGACGTTAAAATTATCGCATTTTTACAGTTATCCAAGAAAATATTAAGTAAAAAGGGAACTATTCCAAACATTAAGGCAAGAGATTCAGAAAAATAAATTGATAATGATACTAATTGCTGTGATTTGGAACAGGCACATAAATTCATATCCAAAGGAAAGAGTAAAATTATATTCTTACATACGTATATCGTAATGTTGCTTTCTTTTTTGCTCTGTGAAATAGATGTGCTGTCACTATTAAAGTAAACTCGAAAGTCTCTACTCCCATATATAATATACTACTTTCTTCAAAGGTGAATGACCAGTACGTCACCCAGATGAAAGCGTGAAGAATGAAGTCTGTGAAGATTATAAAAAAAGATTTGCTTTGTATCATTATCAACTGCTATTCTAAGCGGAAAGTTAACGGTCTCTAATTACCACTCAATGTTTCCATCACTTACATTTATTACTAATCTCATGAGCAATTCTCATGCAATTTTAATACTTTATACGACTTCTGTTACATTATATTTGCGTCATATTTCTTTACCCTTTTCATCATATAATCGTATAATCAAAACTTTCGTTAACTAACTAACAAATAATCCCTGACCAAGTCCATAACGAACTTTCATTATCTTCTTAATCTCTAGGTATTTGACACTACACAAGATATTATGCAATCTTTATGATCTTACAAAGTCTATTGGAAGAATCAGGCACAGAAACGCAGGAATTTTTTTCTTTCTTTTTTTTTAAAAAAAAGGCCAGGTATTTATCGCGAAGTGTGAACGTATCAGTGTCTTTCATCAGTGAATAATTTACTTCATTTTTTACAATTCTTAAGGAAGCAGTAACTAGTTCATATAAGGGCACCCATTGCTTGTCAATATAGCTCGTTAATACATAGCAGAAGTTTTGAACTATGAGTCCATTTTCCTTTTCGTGTTTGGGTTCAAAAGCATTGTAATCAACCAAACATTCCAAACCAAATCTCAATTTTTAAAGTTGAAACTTTTACGTGAGATAGAAAGAGTATAAAAACATATAGTGTGCGCAAACATTAAAAGAATGTCATTAACAGGTGATGCGAAAATGCTTTAAATGCCTACTAAAGGAAATCATATTTTAATGCATTTTTTTCTGTAGTATTCCCAGTTTTTTGGTGCAAATTAATCGTTGTTTCTGTTTCTCATTTGAGTAATGCTTTGTACATGTATAAACATGGTCAGTATGATGTAACAATTCTTCTGCAATACATTTATTTTTTACTTTATAGTAAATATTTTAATCAAGTGTTTGTGCCATGGATCATTAGATTTTTACTAATAAGTAGGCTAATATAAAAAATTTGGCTTTCAACATACTTTAGTCTCATTTGTTTCCTGTAAGTTGAACCTGTCTAAGTTGTCGAGGGTTCTGTAGATCCAGAGTGTCCAGAAAATAAGGCAAACTTTATTAAATAGTAATTGAAATTACGTCCATTTAGACAGCCCCTCAACTTTTAATACTCAATCGAAAATCGTCCCAATCGTTTGTACATCGTTTGTACAGAAATGTGCAGGCGAAATTTTCGTTTGTACACAATTAGGGGAACCGCCAGAACGAAAAAAAGTGAGGGGCTGTCTAAACGTTAGCCTCCCCCACCATGTCCGGTTCAATCACAAATTGTCGCAATCGTTTGTACAGAAATGTACTGGCGAAATTTTCGTTTGTACAGAATTAAGAGCGCCGCCAGAAGGAAAAAAAAGTGGGAGGCTGTCTAAATGGTAGTCCTCCCACCATGTTGAATTCAACCACAAACTGTCGAAATCGTTTGTACATCGTTTGTACAGAAATGTGCAGGCGAAATTTTCGTTTGTACACAAATAAGGGGGCCGCCAGAACAAAAACAAAGTGGGGGCTGACTAAATGGTAGCCCCCTAGCATGTCCAATTCAATCACAAATTGTCGCAATTGTTTGTACTGAAATGTGTAGGCGAAATTTTCGTTTGTACACAATTAGAGGCGCCGCCAGAACGAAAACGAAGTGGGGGCTGTCTAAATGGTAGCCCCCCACCATGTCCAATTCAATCACAAATTGTCGCAATCGTTTGTACAGAGATGTGCAGGCGAAATTTTCGTTTGTACACAATTAGGGGCGCCGCCAGAAGGAAAAAAGTGAGAGGCTGTCTAAATGGTAGTCCTCCCACTATGTCGAATTCAATCACAAACTGGTGCAATGTTTGTACAGAAATGTGCAGGCGAAATTTTGTATGGCTGCGAAACATGGTCACTTACTCTGAGGGAAGAACATAGACTGAAAGTATTTGAGAACAAGATCCTGAGACGAATATTCGGACCCAAGAGGAACGGGAATGGAGAATGGCGGAAACTTCATAACGAGGAACTGCATAATTTATATGGTCTACCCAACATTGTTAGGGTCGTCAAGTCTAGGAGGCTTAGGTGGGCGGGTCATGTAACTAGAATGGAAGAAAGTAGAAACGCTTTCAAAGTCTTGACTGGTAGACCAATCGGAAAACGACCATTAGGAAGACCTAGGCGCAGATGGGACGACAATATTAAGATGGATCTCGCAGAGATTGGAATACAAAATAGAAACTGGATGAAGTTAGCTAAGGATAGAAGTCAGTGGAGAGCTTTTGTGAAAGCGGCATTGAACCTCCGGATTCCATAGAGTTAGTTAGTTAGTTAGTTAGGGGCGCCAGCAGAACGAAAAAATATGAGGCCCGTTTAAGTGGTACCCCCTACCATGCCCAATTCACTCACAAATTGTCCCAATTGTTTGTACATCGATTGCACAGAAATTTCCAGGCGAAAATTTTGTTTGTACATAAGTAGGGGCTCCGCCAGAACGACAAAAAGGGGGCTCTCCTTTCACCATATCCAATTCACTCACAAATTGTCGCAATCGTTTGTACATCGTTTGTAGAGAAATGTGCAGGCTAAATTTTCGTTTGCACACAAATGGGGGGCCGCCAAAACGATGACAAGTATGGGCTGTCTAATTGGTAGCTCTCCCACCATGTCGAATTCAACCACAAAAAGTCGCACTTGTTTGTACGTCTTTGTACAGAAATGTGCAGATGAAATTTTCCTTTGCACGTAAATGGGGCGCCGCCAAAACGATTACAAAATATTAGCTGTCTAATTGGTCACTAATTGGGAATATTAGACATAATTCACTAGTAATTTGGTACACTTGGTTCAACCAGCACAAGAGAAGAAGATATACATGGAAATCACCAATAGAGGGCGGAAGATATCAGATAGACTATGTTATGATTCAGGACAGGTATCGGAATAGCTTAAAGAACGCGAAGACCCTTTCCGGGGCTGATATTTTCTCTGATCGTAATCTTGTGCTGGCCGAAGTAGATATTCAACTGAAAAATGTAGGCAGAAAAAAAGTAGGTAACAAAGTGTTGAATACTGAAAAGTTGAAAAACGAGGAAATAAGAAATCTTTTCGTTAAAAAATTCGAAGAAAAATGTTCAAACAAGGAAAGAATAGGTGCAGGTAGTAACGCACGGTGGGAACATATTAAACGTTGCTTACAGCAAGCCGCAGAAGAAGCAGTAGGTTACCGCGTACACAAAAGTTCTAAGAAACCATGGGTTACAGAGCAGATGTTACAGAAAATGAGGGAGAGGAAGATGTGGAAACAGGTTGATACAGAAGAGGGCAGAAAGATGTACAGAAAGTTAAATAATGTATTACGAAGAGAAACAGACAGAGCGAGGGAAGAGTTTTACAAAGAAAATGCGAGGACATAGAAGAATTAGAAAGAGTTGGGAAATATGAGGAAATGTACAAGGAGGTGAAATCTATGAAATTTCGGAGGAAACAAGGGAGTATTATGACGGCAGTAGAAAATAAGAATGGGAAGGTAGTCAGCGAGAGAAATGAGATAATAGGAAGGTGGAAAGAATACATTGAAGACTTATATGAGAGTAGGGATAGACCGTGTAGCCTAAATGTTGAAGTAGAAAATGAAGTAGGCGAGGATGATAAAGGATTTAGTATTCTTAGGGATGAGTTTGAAAAGGCTATATCCGAGATTAGGAATGGAAAGGCAACCGGAATAGATAACATACCAATCGAATTCATTAAAAATATAGGAGACAAGGGAAAGAAAGAATTAAGACTTTCTGAAAACGATCATGATACCGATGGCTAAGAGATCTTACCCAAAGAGATGTGAGGATTATAGAACTATTAGTCTCATATCTCATGCAGCTAAAATTCTGCTCCGAATACTGAACAGAAGGTTATATGAAAGAACAAATAAAGAAGTTGAGGAGGAGCAATTCGGGTTCAGAAGAGGCAAGGGCACAAGAGATGCAATTGGATTATTAAGGGCGATCGGTGAAAGATCTATAGAAAAAGGGAAAGAGGTGTATGTTATATTTATTGATCTAGAAAAGGCTTTTGACCGCGTGAATTGGGAATTGTTGTTGGGAGTTCTAACGAAGATAGGGTTGGAATGGAAAGATAGAAGACTTATAAGAAACTTATACATGAACCAACAAGTAAGTGTTAGGATAGAGGATGAACTGACGGAAGAGAGTGCAATTGGAAGGGGAGTTCGACAAGGATGCTGCCTCTCGCCAACACTATTTAATATCTATCTAGAAGAGATAGTGAAAAAGAGTTTACATTATGATGATGGTATTTCGGTAGGAGGTAAAATGATTAGATGCATAAGATTTGCAGACGATATGGCGCTTCTTGCAGAATCTGAAAAGAAAATCAATAAAATGTTAGAAAAAATGAGAAAGGGCTTTGAAGAATATGGGATGAAAATAAATGTTAAAAGGACAAAAGCCATGGTTATTGGAACGAAGGGGTCTGTGTCAAATATAAAAGTAGGAGGGGAGAAAATAGAACAAGTGAATAGTTTTCGATATCTGGGTAGTGTTCTTAGTAACAACATGAAGTGCGAACGTGAAATAAAAGCAAGGATAGGAATGGCAAAAGAAGCCTTTAGGAGGAAGAAAAGTCTGTTTTGTGGGACCTTGAAGAAAGAGTTGAGAAAAAGACTCATAAAATGCTTCGTGTGGAGTGTTGTACTCTATGGGGCGGAAACGTGGACATTGCGTAAAGGTGATGAAAATCGACTGGAAGCCTTCGAAATGTGGGTGTGGAGAAGAATGGAAAGAATTAGTTGGGTCGAGCGCAAAAAGAATCAGAGAGTGTTTGAAATGGTGGGTGAGAAAAGAACGCTTTTAGATATTATTAGGAAGAGGAAGAGAAACTGGTTGGGACATTGCCTAAGAAGAGATTGTATCATTAGGGCGTCCTAGAGGGTATGGTGTCGGGAAAGAGAGGGAGGGGGCGAAGGAGTTTACAATTAATGGATGATATAAAAACAGAAAGATCATACGCGAAGACGAAGAAGTTAGCGGAGGACCGTGGAGCATGGAAGCTTCTCAGCTGCGGCAAGTGACCTGGCAATAAAGGCAGAATACCTATGATGATGATGATGAATTGGTCTCCCTCCCACCATGTCGAATTCAACCACAAACTGTCACACTTGTTTGTACGTCTTTGTACAGAAATTTGCAGGCGAAATTTTGTTTTTACACAATTAGGGGCGCGCCCGAACGATAACAAAGTATAGGCTGCCTAATTGGTAGCCCCTTCTCATGTCCGATTCAAAAGAAAATTATCTCAATCGTTTGTATATACATCGTTTGTACAGTAATGTGCAGGAGAAAGTTTTGTTTCTACGCTATCAGAGGCGTCGACAGAACGAAAACAAATGGAAGCTGTCTAAGTGGTAGCCCCACCATGTTCGATTGAGCTACAAATTATCGCGATCATTTGTACATCGTTTGTGCAGAAATGTGCAGGTAAAATTTTCGTTTGTACTAAATAATATACGAATGTGAGTATTTTTAATATTTGACCTAGAATTGAAGAAAAGGGATGGGGATTGCAATTATTATAATTATGTATATATCAAAGTTAGAGATATGAAAGGTGTTATTTCTACTTGTCATTTCAAATGTTAAAGCAGTGTATCGTGTTTTAATGTTTTCTGATACTTAACCTAGATAGTAAGAAAGGGGGTGGGGCTACAGCTGTGTATTACCGTTTTTGCTGTTTAGGTTGCCGAGTTTGAATAACGGTTGCTGAGATTGAAAATGGTACCTATTACACTAGTCGACAAAAAAATACTCTTTCTCTCGTACACGGAATAAAATACCTGATTCCAATAGAACTTTTCACGTAGAATTCGAATCTGCAATCAGCTTTTCTCCATCACCCTGGTTTCCCAAGACAGGGGTATTTTCGGTAAATTTCCCCTCAAATTCCCTTTTTTATTATTTTTTTAGCATTCTCATACCTATAGCTCGAGTACATTAGATATGTAAGCACACAAATTATATTGCATGTTAGCTTGATTTATACTTAGTAAATCCTCTAAGTTTCACAAGAATAGCATTATTCTTTCTAGAGAAATAGACATATTTATATAAAAAAGTATGTTATGTGTACTGCTCAGTTTACCATATTCATTAGTGCGGATAAAATCACATATAACTTCCCCGAAAATTCCAATATAAGCACGGTTTGTACCTCATTGGATTTGAAATAAAACATATTTTCAATGATGTATACACCGTGTCACCATTTTATATCTACTTAATGAATAATTCCAAAGAAGTGGGTAGTATCTTCTTAATAAATGAACACTTACTTACCTTAAGTAATATGTTTTAGTTATCGACTTTCTTCTGTGTTTAGCTTCTGGAACATCTCTTTTGAGTGTCCACCAGTAATCAGCTAGCATTTGTGAACTCCACTGTCCCTGGTATCTCTTCTCCATCGAGGTAATGTCCTGATAAAAACGTTCTCCATGCTCATCACTAACAGCACCAAGGTTTTCAGGAAAGAAATCCTGATGGGAGTCCAGAAAGTGAACTTTAAGGGATATGTTGCAACCCATTTTTTTGAATGATTGCAGGAAATCACTCACAATTTCACGGTAATTTGGGGCTTTCTGGTTTCCTGAAAAATTCTCTATTAAATATTTAAATGAAGACCAAGCTGCTTTCCCAACTGGAGTTAAGAGATCCTCAAATGTTTGGTCACGATTCAAACATTTTATTTGGGGGCCTACAAAAATCCCTTCCTTGATTTTAGCGTCACTAACCCGAGGAAATTTTTCCTTGAAGTAACATAATCCTGCATTACTTTTGTCCATTGCCTTAACCAAGTTTTTGAAGAGCCCAAACTTTATGTGAAGAGGAGGTAGAGTTATCTTATCAGGGCTCACCAGTGAGCAATAAACAGCATTTTTCTGTCCAGGAGTTAATACATGCTTTGGCCATTCCTTCTTGATGTAATGTTCCGCTTTGTTCCTGCTGTCCCATTCGCAGAGGAAACAACAATATTTCGTATAACCAAGCTCCGAACCCATTTACAAAGAAATAACTTTTAAATCACAGCAAATGGTCCACTTGTATTTCTCATACTGAATTCTTTCTAACACTATTTCGATGTTTTCATACGTTTCCTTCATAGTTGCATAAGCCAAAGGCACTGAAGGAAATTTGTTGCCATTATGCAAAAGGACAGCCTTCAGACTAGTTTTGGAAGAGTCAATAAACAATCTCCACTCTGTATAGGTGCATGTCCGAGTATATCCATCAGAGCACAGACATTATTACAATACACTAAATCATTTTCTTGAGAATAATAGTTTTGAAACTCTGTATGGCGGTTTCTGAAAATTCACACTTTAGTGTCACGATGGAGCAGATTCCAGCCTTTAAGTCTAGAGGCAAGAATTTCTGCCTGTATCTTGGAGAGTTTTAAATCCCGTACGAGGTCATTTAGTTCACCCTGAGTTATCAGATGGGGATCCAATGTAGATGTTCTTCCTACATAAGTAGGATCATCTTCTTCATTTGGAACTTCAGTTGTTGCCTCAAGTACGTAATCCTCATTTACTATATGATGAGCATTAGGTACTGGAACAGGTAATTCTGCACTGTGTAGAACTGGCCTAATTGCTGATGGTAAATTAGGGTACTGTACTGAGTGCTTAGATTTACTGGTTATTTCTTTTATCTGTGTCATACAAAAGTGGCAGTATGAAGAATGATCTTTTGGTTCCCTCCAGATCATCGGTACTGCGAATTCATGTTTCGTTCAGCATTTGCTCACCCAGTCAGACGTTTCACGCAAGAACAACAAATGTAGTGAGGAGCGAAATTCTTATCTTAGTCTCCTACACAGCAACCAAAATATAACTGATAACACATCCTCACAAGTGGAGTAAAACATCGACGCTGCGATTTAAATGTCAGCTCCCCACATTCATAACAGAAATTCTCCGGTTGAATTACACACCTCCTCGGCATCTTGTATCCTGTAAGGTATCACACACACATACACACACGAATGTACACTCCATCAATTTCCCACAGAATCCCTCTAGAAATTCCCTCATACAAAAATGGCGACATGGTGTATACATCATTGAAAATATGTTTTATTAGAAGTCGAGTGAGGTATAAACTGTGCTTATATTGTAATTTTCGTGGAAGTTATATGTGATTTTATCTGCACTAATGAATATGGTAAAATGAACAGTACACATAGCATATTTTTATATAAATATGTTTATTTCTCTAGAAAGAATAATGCGATCCTTATGAAACCTAGAGGGCCTACTAAGTGTAAATCAAGCTAACATACAATACAATTTGTGTGTTTATATACCTAAGGGTACTCGAGCTACAGATACAAAAAAATGTTTTTAAAAAAGGGAAATTTGAGGGGAAATTTCCGGAAAATCCCTCTCTCACGGGAAACTAAGGGTAATGGAGAAAAACTGATTGCAGATTCGAATTCTACGTGAAAGGTTCTATCAGAATTAGATATTTTCATTTCTGTGCCAAAATCTTGTTGACTAGTGTTATTAGAACGCTAGATCGATTGCAAAACACCAGTTCTCGCTGTTTTCTATTCCGATAATCGTCAATCTACTGTAAATGTATTAAGTCGAGTGGGTGAAACACGTACGGACTTTTAAAATACCATAGTTGGGAAGAGTAGAAGCCATTAGGTCTGTCATTATTCATCTCAGTCATCCCGGAAACTGTTCCTTCGACATTAATATCGTCTGTTTTCGATTATTCTTCCCTCTGAACCCCCATGATAATGGGGACTAAAATGGTATTTAAATGGCATCAGAAGTATTTTAATCATTATTGTATTTACCAGCAATTGCCACTTCTTTAAAATTATCGAAACAGATGAATAATACTGTACATTAATCTTTACGTAACAATTGTTGATTCATAAAATGAAATTTACTGTATAAACTTACACTTCAAACAAAGGAAATTGCTTTGAAAATCATTTTCTACTCTCAATAAATGTATAAAATTCTTTTACAATAGAATCTAAGTGTTATCAAATTTCTTATGTTAAATAAATAAAAAAACTGCCATAGATTAAAAAGTATCGATAAAGCATAATACAACGTAAATTTGTGTTTGTAAAGGCACTGTTGAAAAATTTCGATGTTCAATGTTATATATCTGGATAGCAGATTCCAAAATACCGGTCAGAAGGGGGCTAATAAGAAGTTTGTACCGGTCACCGGCCTTAATCAAAATCACATCAATATTCTCGACCAGGCCAGTGAAATACCGCCCAGTTGGCAACCCTACTCGTAAATCGGAATGCTGAATATAATAAAATACTTCACCATGCATTCTATAGTTTTTGCAAAATGAGTATAATGAAGATGTTCCCATAAAACAAGATACTGTGCTATAATTTTCCCCTTAACAGTCTACTTTGTGAATATGTTATATCTTCCACTTATCAATTTCCTGTACGAGACGAGGATAACGGTTCCTGCGCAAGTTAGAAAGAAAAAACACATTTTTTCTCATAAGGATTCAGCTCACGTAAGAAATAATGAACAAGTTTAATAATAAAAGCCGAGGAGTGATAAACTAACTCAACAATAATGATTGTAAGTATAAATATAAATATAAAAACAAAAAACTTTAGATTCCATCATCGTTAGAATAAAATCAATGTAGTGAATCACACGATAGTGTGAACATACCAATCGACACAATAGTGTGTACAAAGTCATGTTAGTAAATACTCAATGGTATTTTTTAAATGTTTGTTCCATTTAGACAGCCCCCACTTTGTTTTCGTTCTGGCGACGTCCCTAATTGTGTACAAACGAAAGTTTCGGCAGCACATTTATGTACAAACAATGTACAAACGATTGAGACCATTTCCGATTGAGTCTTAAAAGGTGGGGACGGGGTGTCTAAATGGTAGCCTACTACCATGTCGAGTTCAACCACAAACTGTCGCACTTGTTTGTACATCTTTGTACAGAAATGTGCAGGCGAAATTTTCGTTTGCACACAAATAGGGCGCCGCGAAAAAGATAACAAGGTATGAGCTGTCTAATTGGTAGCCCCTCGTCACGTCTGATTCAAAAGAAATTGATCTCAATCGTTTGTACATCGTTTGTACAGTAATGCGCAGGCGAGTGTTTGGTTTATAAGCTATCAGGGGCATCTACAGAACGAAAACAAAGGGAAGCTGTCTAAGTGGTAGCCCCACCATGTTCGATTGAACCACAAATTGTCGCGATCGTTTATACATCGTTTGTGCAGAAATGTGCAGGTAAAATTTTCGTTTGTGCTCAGTAATACACGGATGTGAGTATTTTTAATATTTGATCTAGAATTGATAAAGGGACGGGGATTGCAATTATTATAATTATGATTATATCTCGGGATTGCTCCAAGTTTGAGATATGAAAGTTGTTATTTCGACTTCTCATTTAAAATGTTAAACCAGGTATCGTGTTTTAACATTTTCTTATCCTTAACCTAAAAAGTAAGAAAGGGGGTTCACTAAAATGCTCACGAAATTCGCGATTTTGATTTTCGGATTAATTCTAAATTTAAGACTCAGGATGAAGACAAAATATTGCGCACAGTAGCACGTTGATCTATCTGCTAGTCCTATGATAATAATAATAATAATAATAATAATAATAATAATAATAATAATAATAATAATAATATAGTAGAAGCAATCAACTTTGAAAAGTACTGGTTTGTGGCACATTAAAAAAATGTGTCACATACTATGAAGTATTTATAACATGACTTTGTACACACTATTGTGTCGATTGGTATGTTCACACTATCGTGTGATTCACTACATTGATCTTATTCTAACGATGATGGAATCTAAAGTTTCTTTTTTTTTTTGTTTTATATTTATATTTGTACCTACAATCAATATTGCTGAGTTAGTTTATCATTCCTCGGCTCTTACTATTAAACTTATTCATTATTTCTTACAGGAGCTGAGTCCTTATGAGAAAAAATACATTTTTTTCTTTCTAACTTGCGCAGAAACCTTTATCCTCGTCTCGTACAGGAAATTGATAAGTGGAAGATATAACATATTCACAAAGTAGACTGTTAAGGGGAAAATTATAACACAGAATCTTGTTTTATGGGAACATCTTCATTAAACTCATTTTGCAAAATCTATAGAATGCATGGTGAAGTATTTTGGTGCATTCAGCATTCTGATTTACGAGTAGGGTTACCAACTGGCCGGTATTTCACCGGCCTGGCCGGGAATATTGCTGTGATTTTGATTAAGGCCGGTGACCGGTACAAACTTCTTATTAGCCCCCTTCTGACCGGTATTTTGGAATCTGCTATCCAGAATATAACATTGAACATCGAAATTTTTCAACAGTGCCTTTACAAACACAAATTTACGTTGTATTATGCTTTATCGATACTTTTTAATCTATGGCAGTTTTCTTTTTATTTATTTAACATAAGAAATTTGGTAACACTTAGATTCTATTGTAAAAGAATTTTATACATTTATTGAGAGTAGAAAATGATTTTCAAAGCAATTTCCTTTGTTTGAAGTGTAAATTTATAGAGTAAATTTCATTTTATGAATCAACAATTGTTACGTAAAGATTAATGTACAGTATTATTCATCTGTTTCGATAATTTTAAAGAAGTGGCAATTGCTGGTAAATACAATAATGATCAATACAGTCTTCAGTTTCTCATTTGTACAGAGAACTTTGAGGGTATGCCGGTAATTTTGTTTTTCTGAGTTGGCAACCTATTTACGAGGTTTTGTTTCAACTGACACTCCGCATGCAAATAAGTATGCAAGGCTACCATACGTCCCGGTTTTTTATAATTTGTCCCGGTGTCCAGAAATGTTCCTTCTTGTCCTGCTTTATTATTATTATTATTATTATTATTAATTACATATCAAAAGCTCTGAAAAGATAATGAAATCGACTTATTCCTTTTGCTTTCGATTCCGACAATACTATAGGAACAATTTCATTCTAATCTTTATTATTATTCCAATCGCTGCTTCCCCGGATATAACATGCAATGTTTAAATCCTCCTAACTGGCACTCTTATCACCAAAAGTAAGAATGTATACCCCGAGGTGGCGACAAATTCTTGTGACGTTGCAGACCAACCCTGAAAACACATTTGTTTCTGCTTCAGAAAAGCAATTATGCAAATTGCTTTCTTTCAGTTCGCATTTTAGGTTAAAAAAAAAAATAAATCAGTCCATTGAAATTTGGAAACAACTTCATAAATCTGGATTTTTTTTCTTTATAGAGATGTAAAGAGCATGTGAGGTGGTATGTATAATAATATTGAAAATATAATTTTTGCCTAAACAGTGTATGTTCATTGATTGCGTTTATATTGTATAACAGATTCTATAATAATTTTTAGCACTTTTGATTAAGTATGAACTATATTAATACACTATTTTAAGTTGTGTAATTAGTGAGATGCTGTAGTAAAATTCGAAAAATAAAATTAATACAAAATGCAATATTTACTACTAATTTGTAAGATGTCCCTTTTTTTCTGTTTTCAAAAAATATGATAGCCTTAAAGTATGCTAAACCATACAAAATAAATTGTACTGTAAATTATACCCCCTCTGACCCTCCTATGGGTGCTGATATGTGTGTATGCGATACTCTATTCCTTGGTAACTTCTGCTCAGATCTAAATAAAATTTGGTGAATAAGTAGCCTATCGTCTAATTAATAAAGATCACTATATGTTGCGAACCCTCTCTGACCTCCTAGGAGTGATGGGGGTTACATGTTAAAGTAATGTGTCGAATCCATAGTTCAGGGGGTCTGAGAAGAATATTGATATTTCTGATGCCATTTAAATACCATTTTAGTCCCCATCATCATGGGGATTCAGGGGAGGGAATAATCGAAAACAGACGATATTAATGTCGAAGGAACAGTTTCCGGGATGACTGAGATGAATAGTGACAGTCTCAGTGGCGTTTTATGTTGAAGTTCAACCCTTATTGATATAGAGAGGCATATAGAAATAATCAAATTAATCTTTAAATGGGTATAATAAGTAGTGATGAGCAAATGCAAGACCAAGACCAAGACTCGGGTGGTCTTGGTCTTGGTCTTGGTCTTGGTCTTGGTGTTGCACTGGAATACTTGGTCTTGGTCTTGGTCTTGGTCTTAGTCTTGCACACCCAGTCTTGGTCTTGGTCTTGGTCTTGCATGCAAGAGTCTTGCAAGTCTTGCTTTTAAGGAAGCTTATGCTTTTCATAGGTAAATTTTACTCTGGATATAAGGGATAATATTTTTCCTGTTAAATGCCAAAGTAGAAAAGTTCGGTCTAATGTAAAATGTTGCTCTGTGCCTAACACTAGGCCTACTCAGTGAAAAATTGGTAGTATGACGGACCTGTTACTCTTAAGTATGTTGATACTTATGAAATGCTAAATATTGGTATTGTTGATCAGAACAATAGCAATCCTTTAAGGCCAATGGCAGGCCTCTGAGGTACTTCGTTTGCGCACTGAGGGCATTTTTACAACACTATATTCAAAATCAATGCTTTGCTGTATATTTGTAGATTTTCAACATTTTCCTAGCAAGTCCAAGGTTTCATTTTCATTTTAATAATTTTTGTGGTCTCTTCATTATTGATTTTTGCTAGACCTAGCTGCTACTACCTGCTACCTGACAAACGTAGCGAATTTCAATGAGTCTGGACGCGCGCTCAATGGCCACAGAGACTGATGCTAGTCCCGTTGTGTCGTGTCATCTTCCACCAAGACAAGTCTTCACGTACATGATAAATCGCTAAAGAATTTACTATACCCGTAGCTCCTCTCCCAATAGAGATGCTAAATGAGGAAGCTTAGACGTCTCGAGAAAGACTTCCGGAGGTATCACGAGAAATGATACCGGAAAACTCTTTTTTTTTTTTTTGCCATCGTCTGACCCGGTAATTTTATCGCTGAGACCCAGAATGCCCCAAATCATAACAATATGCCGAACGAAATTTTACAACTTTTAAATATCCATCGCCAATCTCATGTATAGGCACCAGAGACTTTTGAAAATGATTAATTTCACAATCGAATTTTGTGATTTTTATTGTAGTTGATTGGACAACTCTCACTGTTTTGTTTTCAAATACGCAAGTTGCGAAAATAGCTCCGTTTCTGTAAACATTTCTTACACGGACTAATTTTTGGTTAAATTCTTTATTCGTGTCGTTACCGTTCAAAAATAGGTTTATTTAGTTTAAATGAGATCCTTATTCTGCAATTTTAATAAGAATGACATTACCACAGGTTCTAAATTACTTTTTTTTCCATAACGACCCAAGATGATATTTGTAAATCTTATTTTGAAAATGATGGACTTTTTTTGCTATCTACAAAAGCAACCAGCATCACTGACCATAAACGGTAAATTACTATTCACATTACAGCAGAATAGTTGAAAATAGCCTAATGCGCCTTCAAAAAAATACCATATCGACAAAAACACGCTTTCAATCCACTCCCAAATAGTTTCAGAGCATTTTCCGGTCATTCCGAACACTGTGTGCCGTATAAAGGCATACAGGAGGCTAAAAGTTATATTAATAAACAATTATTGAACGTATAAGCATCCGGCCACGAAATCAAGCTTGTGATCACATGCACTAAATTTTTGTCAATGTCATGAAAATGTTATTTTGATATTAATTTTATGAACACACATTAAAAATTTCCAACGGATGTTTGAGTCTAGTAGCCAAGGCCATATCCATGTTGTCGGCACCTATGGTGTACGGAATTACCGATGTTTAATACTACATTTCTCTTTAGTTTCGAAGGAAAAACACCACTAATATGTTTCGAAATGAAATGAAATATCTAGTTTAGCGTCCCACGATTATGCACCGAGGCTAAGGAAGACGGTATTGATGGGAAATGAATGAAATAGTGGAATGCAGAAAGTAGGAGGAAACAGGAAAACCCCGAGAAAACCCACTCACACAGGGTTTGCCCACCAAAAAGCTCACATGGCGCAAACTAGGAAAAAACCAGGGACCCCAATAACCACACGTGACTGCTCTACCACCGAGGCGGTGCTTGTGCAAGACTCTTGCGCAAGAGTCTTGGTCTTGGTCTTGCAGGTATGATCTTGGTCTTGGTCTTGGTCTTGCATGCAAGACTCTTGCAAAAAACTGCAAGACCAAGACTCTTGCGCTCATCACTAATAATAAGAACCAAAACAGTTTGTGTTTCACGCTTCGCAAATCGAGATCCTCTGAGTTCGGTTCACAGACTGTCCCTCAGCTTCTACTCTTCCCAACTACCGTATTTTTAAAGTCCAAACGTGTTTCACCCAGTCCAGTTAATACATTTACAATAGATTGACAATTATCGGAATAGGAGAACTGGTGTTTTGCAATCGATTTAGTGTTCTAATGATAGGTACAATTTTCAATCTCTGCAACCGTTATTCAAACCGGTGAACGTTGACCGCTAAACAGCAAAAACGGGAATACACAGCTGTAGCCCCACTTCCTTTTTTACTTTCTAGGATAAGTATCAAAAAACGTTAAAACACGATTCACTGGTTTAACATTTGAAATGAGAAGTCAAATAGACAACTTTCGCATCTCTAACTTTGAGCAATCCCGAGATATATACATAAAATAATAATCGAAATCCCCACCCCTTTTCTTCAATTCTAGGCCAAATATTAAAAATACTCACATTCGTATATTATTTAGTACAATCGAAAATGTTACCTACACATTTCTGCACAAACGATGTATAAACGATCGCGACAATTTGTGGTTCAATCGAACATGGTGGGGCTACCACTTAGCTCCCCTTTGTTTTCGTTCTGTCGACGCCCCTGATAGCGCAGAAACAAAATTTTCGCCTACGCATTACTGTACAAACGATGTACAAACGATTGAGATAATTTTCTTTTGAATCGGACGTGAGGAGGGCTACAAATTAAACACCCCATACTTTGTTATCGTTTTCGTGGCGCTCCATTTGTGTTCAAACAAAATTTCGGCTGCACATTTCTGTACAAACGATGTACAAACTATTGCGAAGTTTGTGATTGAATTGGACATGGTGGGGGGCTACCATTTAGACAGTCCCGCACTTTGTTTTCGTTCTGGCGGCGCCCCTAATTGTGTACAAACGAAAATTTCGCCTGCACATTTCTGTGCAAACGATGTAGAAAGAATTACGACAATTTGTGATTGAATTGGACATGGTGGGGGGCTACTATTTGGACAGACACCACTTCGTTTTCGTTCTGGCGGCGCCCCTAATTGTGTACAAACGAAACTTTCGCCTGCTCATTTCTGTACAAATGATGTACAAACGATTGAGACCACTTCCGATTGAGTCTGAAAGGAGGGGGGCTGTCTAAATAGACATGTTGAAATTTACGTTTCACCACGATTATGATAAAGTTTACGCCAAATATCTTAAAGTAAATAAATAAAGAAAGAGAACAGCAAGAACATTATTCTGGATGTGCAAAATTCCGATGACAGCGTTATATTAATATTGCTATTAAAAATAGGTAGACCTTACATTAATGGATGTTCATAAACAATTGGATTTAAGTGATTGAAATATTAGTTCACAAATTTTGTATCACTTTGCACTTTTTTAAAAACATAGTTGTGAAAAATATATAATATTGATATATTGGGCGTTCATGGTACAAGGAAATCAAATAGAAGTTGAAAGGAAAAAGCATAAGATTTGTAAGGTTCGCTTAAATAATTTTTAAACTTAATACTGTTTTTTATAAGACTTTTTTTTACAATATCTGGACAATAATCTTTCAAGGTATGAAAAGAATCTCAAAAAGGAATTTTAATAATAAAACATGTTCAAAATGACCAACAGTAGATATGATTCCCTTATGTGCTGAACGCACCATACGTGTGATCTTATTTTATTACGTTAATTATTTACAGAATTATCAATAATATCGTAAGTAAAAATGAATTTTGAAATGATAATGAAAATAAAACGATGGCCTTTACTGGCAGTGTAATATTTTTATCAATATAACAATATAAAGAAATTTCGAAAATTTGTATCTGGATTTGTGGACACTTCTGTTTTTATGATGTCTTGTATATTTTCTGCTTTAAAACAATCTTCCTTTCTTCGTTGTGTTTGAGTTTTAAACTAGTATCTCATGTAAAATGAGAGGAGAAATAAAGCAGAATTCATTAGAGAGGACACGAATTGAAAACAGTGCTGCTTGTAGTAGTAAGTAATCCTTGTCTGATGTCACTAAAACATCCAAAGTTTACTGAATGCACCAATGCACATGAAAATGTAATTCTTCGAAGTTTGCCTTTTATTCATATGTTCGAAAATTCAAGGTTAATTCAGGTTACTTCCAAGAGAAATTCAATTGGAAAATTGAAAGAATGCATTCCTCCAGTTCGTCTGCTAAGTACTCAGATACTACTTCAGTAAACACAGTAACTTACGACAAGTCTTGAAAACGTATAGCTCATTCATCTACTGGAATTACTGCAAAATTTCCGTAAGGTGAGTTCTCACTCCTCTCACAGAAACTCAACCACAACTCTTGAAAAATTGAATTTGTTCCACAAATTTCCTGAGCAAACAATGTATTACGTTCTATTTTCTCCGACAGGATATTCTAAACATTTGTAACGTTGAAGTAATAGATGGTCCAAAAAGAAAAAAAGAAAAAAACGGCCGAAAGAAGTAAAATTTAAGAAGTATAGTAAAGAAGTAAAGTAAAACGTAAGAAGTTTCATTTTTGGGATGAAACTTCTTATTGTTGTCAGCATCATTATTTATTGCTATCTGTTGTGTGCGGCAGGAAAGAGTATCATGATTGTTATATATCCAAGACAGTATAACGAATAGTTTAGTCTCACGAGAAAGGGACCGAGTTATGATATTTACGGGATTCACACGATATTTAAGTCAAGACATATTCTAGTACAACTAATATAAATATTAAAACTTATATTATGTATATTTAAGATGGCATCATATTCGCTGTAATTAATTTTATCTACATTATTTCTAGCAGTGCAATTACTCTTTCAATACACAACTAGAAATAAAACAAATATCTACTATCATCAAAGTAACAAAAAATAGCTTCGTGCGCATTAAATGTCATTTCCAGGTGCATCTTTTCTAAAAGACGCAAAGAATTGAAAACTATAGTTCTTGGTTAATTAAAATTCTGGCTGTTGGCATATTAATACTGTTATCATCGTCCAGCCAATGACTGGTTTCCGTATCGAAAGAAGTGTGTAGTCTACAATGCTGCAAAGTCCCCAAACGCATGTTGCCGCACCAGCTTATCAGAAGAAAAAAACTACCCTCCGATAAGTGATCGAGATGCCGGAAGAAGTGGGTTGAAAAAAGAAAAGTCAGCGGAATACGGTGCCTGAGGAAGGTATTGTCTATAACTCAAGCAGAGTATGTACCATCCTTTAAGCTGCATGTAGATATGAATTGTAATGCAATATGAAAACATCATGCCTGCTGTGTTTCATTGGGACCTGTAGAGACGTTTGGGATACATTTCGTGAATTTCAGGATAATAACGTGCTCCAGTGATGGTTTCCCTTTGATGGAGAAAAAACAGGATGGATCACACCCAACGCAACAGCAGTACATCTTCCGTGGGATCAGGGGTAATTTGGGACAATGTTCTGGACGTTTATCATGCCCGATCACTGTACTGGCTATTTACGATTGTCGTAGGGGATATACATTTCAACAAAAATGCTAATTCAATGAAGGAAACTTTCTTCATACTCAGAATATTGCACATCGCCAGACCGCTATGATCGTTTATCTCTGTTTACTCACCTGCCACCAAATCATTTTACCTTATCGACTGCATGGAGCAGCCGGACGACAGTGGTATAATGTATGCCTAACTCGTCTGCAGTAGGACTAACACTTTTCCTATCGTTTTCTTGCACAGTGTACCTGCGGAGCACATCCGAGCATGATGTTGATTGGTGACTACGGGGCTCATCTTGCAATGCTGTGTTACAGGAATAAAACTTGACAAATCAATGGCGAATGATGCGTTCATTCGCCATTCCTGGCCTAAATATATTGTTAACATTTTTTGCGGATTGCCGTGCAGAAAGTTTCAGTATGAATTTGTAAAGAAACAACATGGCTTCGATGATGCAAATTCATACAATCGTGTTCAGGAAATCACTTTACTGTCAGCATACCCCAGGTATTTGCTTGAAGTTAACTAAGTGATTGTTTTAGACATGTGACCTTAATCCTTCAGTATGTTCCGTTGTTGAAGTTAGTTTTACAAATTTCAGAGCATACTTTCATTCGCACAAATCTACTACATGCAAGCCAATTTCATGAGAGGCTTTTATTTAATCTATCATGACTATTTCCTTATATGAAATTATTTAAATTTTAAAATCAATTTTAATAAAACTATGTACCTGTACAAGCACTCCAACATGATTCGTTTGTGAAAAACCTTCCTCCACATTGTCCAGTTGATAGTTCTTTGCATTTGCCTGTTTCCACATCAAAGTGCCACATCATACCAGTTTGGCCACAAGTTTCCTTAAGTGGTTGTGTGCACACATCCAGCATAGCTGTGCATAAAGTTTTTATTATTCAACAAATAATTTTTAAATTATACTTTAGCGTTTATACAGTGTATTATTATTACATTAGAGTAATTATTTAAATACTCTAATACTATTACTACAAACTTATATAAATATGTGAAAGATCAGACTACTTCATACCAAGAGATCAGTTTGCTTTCTATTGAGGAAATATTAAGTGACGAACAAAATCATTTTATATCTGATACCTGTTACTGATAACCTGGCTTGTCAGTACCAACCTTTTGTAGACAACATTACTTTAAATGTAAATAATTACGACAATAGTGAAATAGATATCACAAGATCAGGTGACAAAGGTGCTAATATAAATGGCAAAAATCAATCATTTGATGATTGTATTAATGAAATTATTGGTTCGAGATGTTGCAGAACGGGATAATTTATCCTTCACAAAGTACTCATCTGAATCCGATTTCGATTGATTAATGGGAGCGCTCTTTTAGCTGCTTGTTTAAGTCAAGTATTTGGACAAGACCTACGTTTTAATGTCATTTCTTATGCAGATAGCATTTTAATTATGGGAAAAACACCCAAAAAGTATTTGGAAAACCATGATATTGTCCTGGAAGATCTGTAAAAAGCAGGCATAAACACTTTTCAGGAATTCTATTGAATGTCTTAGTTATACTATTAATTTACATGGGATGTGCTTTAGTGAATCCAAGTTTCAATCCATAAAAGACTTACCTTTCCCAACAAATTTATAGAACGCACTGCAAGTTTTGGGTTAGATCAACGAATTTAAGTACAAATATGGGAAGAAAATATGTATACGGCCGAATCTAGTACCTCGCATATTAAAAGTGTATCATGATGATTTTGTATATTGCGGGTATCTGAAGGTGCATTCATTTATTAGTAAATGTTGTTACTGGAAATCACTCAGGACCAAATCAAGAACTATTTTAACAGTTGTGAAGAATGTAGGAATATCAAACATAACTATCAGGCTATACATAAACCCATGTTTCAATTATACTTGAGAGACCTCATTCGTTTATTTCCATAAATCTATATGGACCTTTGCCACGAGCACATACTGGTGATACTTACCTTTTCACAGTATTGGATTTTTTTACAAGGTACTTAGTAGCGAATCCTTTAAGAAAAGCAACTTCCTTAGCAATTATGCACAGGATTTCGAATGTGTGTGTACCACATTATTGTCCCATTGAGCACATGCTTTGCGACAATGGTCGTTAGCTTCATTCGAGTTCATTTTGACGAGTGTGAACTTAGCAGGACCACTTTTGAAAATTATAAATGTTTGCACACCATACGTTTGCGCTGCGTTTGTACCGGTTTGTACCGTAAAAATTTTCGTTTGTACCGGTCTCAAGTTCGAAAAAATCGAAAAATAAAGTGGTCCTGCTAAGTTCACGTGAACTTAGCAGGACCACTGATAAATTTCTACAAATTTGATGATTTTTCTGTACGATTCGTTTGTACTGCGTTTGTACCGGATTGTACCGTAAAAATTTTCGTTTGTACCGGCCTCAAATTCGAAAAAATCGAAAAATAAAGTGGTCCTGAACTTAGCAGGACCAGAATACAAATTTCTGCAATTCTTAAGATTCCTCTGTTTGAATCGTTTGTTCTACGTTTGTACCGGATTGTACCGTAAAAATTTTCGTTTGTACCGGTCCCAAATTCGAAAAAATCGAAAAATAAAGTGGTCCTGCTAAGTTCACGTGAACTTAGCAGGACCACTGATAAATTTCTACAAATTTGATGATTTTTCTGTACGATTCGTTTGTACTGCGTTTGTACCGGATTGTACCGTAAAAATTTTCGTTTGTACCGGTCTCAAATTCGAAAAAATCGAAAAATAAGGTGGTCCTGCTAAGTTCACGTCAACATAGCAGGACCAGAATACAAATTTCTGCAATTCTTAAGATTTCTCTGTTTGAATCGTTTGTTCTACGTTTGTACCGGATTGTACCGTAAAAAATTTCGTTTGTACCGGTCCCAAATTCGAAAAAAATCGAAAACTAAAGTGGTCCTGCTAAGTTCACGTGAACTTAGCACTACCACTGATAAATTTCTACAAATTTCATGATTTTTCTGTACGATTCGTTCGTACTGCGTTTGTACCGGATTGTACCGTAAAAATTTTCGTTTGTACCGGTCTAAAATTCGAATAAATCGAAAAATAAACTGGTCCTGCTAAGTTCACGTGAACATAGCAGGACCAGAATACACATTTCTGCAAATCTTAAGATTTGTCTGTTTGAATCGTTTGTTCTACGTTTGTACCGGACTGTACCATAAAAATTTTCGTTTGTACCGGTCCCAAATTCGAAAAAATCGAAAAATTAGTGGTCCTGCTAAATTTACGTGAACACTTATAAATTTATACGAATTTGAAGATTTTCCTTAACAAATCATTGGTACTGAGTTTGTACCGGATTGTACAAACGCAGTTCAAACGAATCGTATAGAAAAATCATCAAATTTATAGAAATTTATCAGTGGTCCTGCTAAGTTCACGTGAACTTAGCAGGACCACTTTATTTTTCGATTTTTTCGAATTCGGGACCGGTACAAACGAAATTTTTTACGGTACAATCCGGTACAAACGTAGAACAAACGAGTCGTACAGAAAAATCATCAAATTTGTAGAAATTTATCAGTGGTCCTGCTAAGTTCACGTGAAGTTAGCAGGACCACTTTATTTTTCGATTTTTTCGAATTTGGGACCGGTACAAACGAAAATTTTTACGGTACAATCCGGTACAAACGTAGAACAAACGATTCAAACAGAGAAATCTTAAGAATTGCAGAAATTTGTATTC
Source organism: Thermobia domestica (assembly GCF_964235325.1). Classification (NCBI taxonomy): domain Eukaryota; kingdom Metazoa; phylum Arthropoda; class Insecta; order Zygentoma; family Lepismatidae; genus Thermobia; species Thermobia domestica. Next base: position 208,681,894 of record NC_137457.1, on the reverse strand, counting down.
TGGTCCTGCTAAGTTCACGTGAACTTAGCAGGACCACTTTATTTTTCGATTTTTTCGGATTTGAGGCCGGTAGATACGAAAATTTTTACGGTACAATCCGGTACAAACGCAGTGCAAATGAATCGTACAGAAAAATCATCAAATTTGTAGAAATTTATCAGTGGTCCTGCTAAGTTCACGTGAAGTTAGCAGGACCACTTTATTTTTCGATTTTTTCGAACTTGAGACCGGTACAAACGAAAATTTTTACGGTACAAACCGGTACAAACGTAGTACAAACGTATGGTGTGCAAACATTTATATTTTTCAAAAGTGGTCCTGCTAAGTTCACACTCGTTTCATTTTGTTAGTTCCTACAATTCGGATATCTCAATAGTAGAAAATATTCATCTTAATCTTGGCATGCTGTTTCGACATTGTTGCAAAAGTAATCACTCTCACTGAATCAAATATGTAACTGAAATTACACATTTCTTAAATTATTCTATTTCCGACACTTTGGGGGTGGCTCCAGCAGGTTATATTAAGGTGTTCCATTCATAATAAAATAGGTACAAAAAAATTGGGAAACATTTTGGTATGAAGTTCAGTGAAAATGATAACCTTGATTATTCTCATCTTATCAGTGTGGTACATGTTACGTGTAGAATACAGGAATTTCATCCACGTAACCAAAGAATTGAAGACCAAGAAGTTGGCAAATCTGAAATACAAATCAACGATCTCGTTATTGTTCGATTACGCCTACAAAGTGACGCATCACTAAAGAGAATATACAAATTATATGGTTTATGTCTTTCCTTACATATTTATGAAACAGATTAGCCCAAAGGTTCTCGAATTGTGTGATATCAAAACTAATAAACAGTTGTAAACATGTCTCGACAGCTCTAAGTGGCCTCCAAATTGGAAATGCGTACAGTGATTCGCTTTTTGTGGGCGGGAAGGTGTAACCATGAAGTGTATCCTCAGTTCCATGAACTGTATGGAGAAAATGCAATGTCACGTCAAGCTATCGCGAAGTGGTGCAACATGTTTGAGAACGAACGTACAGATATTGACGATGCTGAGCGCAAGGAAAGACCATCAACTGCGACAAATTCGGAGATCGCTGCTGGCGAGAACGAATGCATTCTTGAGATTCTTCTTGTAAACAGACACATAACAATAGACAAAATCGAAAATGAACTGGGTATTTCTCATGGTAATGTGGTTGTTGGGCATTGAACGGGTTTTCTTTGCAGAAGGCAAAGAAAAACTTGTACCACGCCTCGACAAATGCTTACATAACGGAGGTAATTACGTTCAAAAGTAGATTGTGAACGGAACTTTACGATACAAGTAAAGTTGTTGTAAAATTTCTGTCATGCTTTATTTTCTTAAGCAGTGCAACTAACTTTTTGACTGACCGTCGTATAATCCATTATTTAAAAAAGAATTCATTTAGGGACCTAATTAAACAACTGAATTGGCAAATTTTTGAATTTCCACTTTGTTCGACGATTGATTTAAATGAAATGTAATGAATTATCATAACACGAAACGTAGTAATACCGTATTGAAATAAAATATAAAAATATTATGTATTGTATTAATGAATTGTAATTTTATTATATATGAGGGCAATTAAAGAAAACAAGATAATTTGGCGTGGGAGACCAGTTAACTACATACATGTTAAGAAAGCTATCTTACGGTCTGAGGATTCTTTCTTAAATTATAAACAATTTAAGAAGTCTCGTAGTTTGGGAGCCATTTATACAACGATAGCATGTATTTACTTTTATTTTATTTAATATGCAGTACAGAAATGCTATTTTACCTGACACTAGCGAAATGTTATACTGAGTGTCATGAATAATTGCATATTTCTAAGCTATACATGATTGTTCGAGGCCATGAAAAAATCATGTATATCATTTTACTGTTAGGGTATAGCTTAGAAATATATGCTATTCTGCTGTAAACGGAATATTTGAAGTGAAACAAGCCTAAATAGCAGTTATGTTTAGCTTAATTTCTTCTATCTCTTTGGAGGTGAATTCCCTAGCGTGTGAGGTCTTCGACTCTCAAACGTTTTGACTTATGTGACGTCACGAACACGGTGTTAGGAGGAAGTGAGTTATGGGGTGACCATATTTGGTATTGAGGAAATCAGGTGTGTTTTGAGGTCTCAGTTCGGGAAACAAAACTGGATGGTGAGTGTTTCTCGGGGTACTTGGTTTGGAGTTGTAAGAAGAGCAACCAGCTAGAGAGAGAGAGGCTAGAATGGAATTTCAACCGTTGATGAAGGTACAGTAAATACATCGAAACATCAAGTGACTACGCCAGACTTATCGTTAATATTCTAATTTTACCTTTCCTTATCTGCTGCACTTTTAAAAATGAAAATTTTTGTACGAGTTATGATTTCTAAATACCTATGAGCTACATTTCCCACATGCTTTAGTTGTAGAGTTATCTTTCAGATGAAATTTACTTTCATATTCCAGCGTAAGTTGCTGGTGGTGGAGAAAGAATCCCAAAATCTAGTCATCTATCGGTCTCATAATGACCAAAGGGATAGAAAAAATTAAGCTAAACATAACTGCTATTTAGGCTTGTTTCATGGTGGAGATGCTGGGTAAACTCTTCATTGTGTTCAGAACAATCTTTGGCAACATTTATCACTTGCATGTCACGTATTTCTTCTCCATCGCCTGTCATCGGATCTGGGATTACATCCGGTTAATACGGTTTAAATCTAGTGATGGCAATCGACTCAATTTTTTCTCTTCCTTTTGAAGTTTTGTACTTCACAAAATAAGCATTTTCATAATCTTTTCGTACAAAAACTGCAGGTCCAAAAACAATCCTGAAAATGCTTTGGCGTTACCTCTCCGTCTTGAAGGGTCAAAAATCCATACACGCTGTCCTTCCGTGAACTGTACGGATCTATGATGTTTATTGTAAGACCTCTCTGAAATACGAAATCGATTTAAAATTTTATCCTGAGCTCATTCTCTAATATCAACAAGAGTGGCTAGACGCTCTTGATTCACACAGTGTATACACGGTCCATTAATGATAGCTTGATGTTCTAAATAAGGATCTACTCCGTGTAACAGTTTAAATGGGCTAAATGACGTGGAATGGTTCACAGTGATATTATGAGCAAAAGTGACGGCTGGCACGTGATCCACCCAACTACCATGATTGTTGGGATCCACTTTCCTCTTCAATAGTGCTTCAATATGGCGGACAGAAGTCTCGACAAGACCATTGGTCTGGTGAAAGTAAGGATTAACAAAGTTCATTCTAATATCTTTGAAACAAAGAACTAGTAAACGCCGTAGATCTATGTAAAATCACTTCTTTGAACAGACCAAAGCGTAAAATTACATGATTGTACAAAAAATCTGCCAAAGCAGAGGCTGTCTGTTCACCCAACGTAGCCGTTACTACATAACGAGTATTGTAGTCTATTGCGATTGCTAAATATTTGTGCCGCAGAATATTGGCATCGAAATATCTCCCAGCTACAGAGCGCGAGAGATAGCATGAGCTATGAGAAGCGGGAGGTAGGAAGAACACTGTCCGTTACGAGGGTGACAGTGGAGAGAGAGAGAAGACTTTTTGGTAGTGTTTCTAACCCATGCCGATACTAACCTCGAACATAAGTAAAAACAATGGATAATAACTACTTACCGTATCATATATATTTTGACAGTCTTACCTAGCTTGAAGTAGATATTTATAAAGGTTCAATGAAATCCATGCAATCTATATCATCATCTTCGTCTTCCGTCTCGTCGTCACTTTCTTTCGAGGATCAATATTCCTGTGACTGTCCTCGGCTAAGTTTATCGTAATGTTTTCAATAAGAACGTATAACTGAGGTTCCATTTGCAAATATGCTTGTTCATATCTTCGTATCTTATCACACCTTGCCTTCCACTCTTCCGCTGTTATCATTGTAAACTTCTCTTTGGCGAGTTTCATCGCATTGTTAATGTAAAAAATAGTGCCGCATGCCGCTACATATTCTTTGACTGCAGCCCAAATAAACTCTATCGGGTTTAGATCAGGATGAAACGGGGACAAACGAAGAACTTAATAAACGTTAAATGCCCTTAAACGAGCTTTATTGGCTTTCATTAAATTATAAAGTTCTGGTTTGTACATATCTTCTCTAAAAGGAATATAATGTCTTACAAACCAATCGATCGTTACATCTTTACGAGACGGTGCCGGTGAAGGATCTAAATAGACATTGTGATATGGTGCATTGTCTATCACAAGAAATGAATTACTTGGCAAGTTAGGAATTAGCCGCGACTTCAACCACTTTTCATAGTTTTCATAATTCATGTCCTTGTGATAATCGGGAGCGCGGGGGATCAGTGGTAGACCGTTCACTTCCGGTGCTTGGGGTCCCTGGTTCAATCCCACCTCGCGCCGTGTGGACTTTGTGGGGTTTCCTCGAGTTTTCCCCTTTCCTCCCACTTTCTTCATTTCACTCATCTCTCATAATCACCATCTCCTTTAGCCTAACCGGCATAAGCCTGGTACGTAAAACTTAAAGATTTCCTTTTTCCTTGTGATAATCGCCATATTTCGTTCCAAATTTGAACATGACTAGCACGTCTGAAATAAAACCATTTTCTCCGCCAGCATCCATGATTATTAAGCGTTATCCTTTAGAAATTTGTATGAGTCAACCTGTATTATTCTTATCGCACCACAGGATTGTTTTGTGTGCGACGTATGCAAGTATGTCTCATCCATGGGCGGCGATAAGGAGGGCCAATTGCCCCGCCCCTTTGTTTGATAGCTTCATTCGGAAATGTAGTTTTTGCATGTAGAAAAAAAATTGTGTCATGTGGTATTCGCCGTTGCGTGAGTACGTATTGGTTATTTGTCTTCTCGTGGAGTTAAGAAAGCTACAGGAACTGCATTAGACAATATGCTTGTAGTATTTATTGTCTTTTATTTTCTAAGAGTAATAATATACATTTAATGGCATGTGTGGAATTGAAATTATAAGTTTTTCATTAATCCCCAGTTTAAATATAACTTCTACAAAACAAGCCTCATTATTCATTACTATGATTAATATTATCCTTTCAATTTATTTATTTATTTATTTATTTATTTGGCAATTTGTTATTAAATAATCTAATCATACAATTTTCCAGACGGAATTTTAAGATGTTCATAAACAATGAATCAAGTCTCTTCTTACATTTTCGTTGTTTAAGAGTACAAAGGGCCACTACATACTTGCGCTGTTCTTGTCAATTTATTTAATATATTTAATAAGGTAGTATCTTAGTAGTTACAACTTTTCGCCAAAGAAAGTGTTAGAAACAACCAGGAAAACTAACATTGGTATACAAATATTCAGATTATGTCTTGCCTCCCCCACTTTTAAATTCCAATCGCCGCCACTGGTCTCATCCATGTAAATTATAGGGCAGTTCTGCCTTCTGTAATGATGTATAGCTCGTAAATAAACCAATCTCTTTGACCGAAATTCATCTTTTTCAATAAGTATTGTTTTCAGCCTTAATCCATATAAATCCTAAGTAACGGATTATTTTAGGTAAAAACCAAGTGCTTTCATTAAAATTAATATTTTCACTCGCAACAGTGATTTTACAGAAGGTCGTTGACCGTGAACAATATGAAATTCCTTAATTGTTCGACGAATAAAGCTTCAAATCTCCAAATTCTAGTTCACCGTTGTGGCAGTTAGCAACACTATTAGGGTTGTCTGTTCCTTCCAAGAGTGGTGGTTGCGGATTTCAAGGTCATAGCTTATGCTATCCCTCGCGCTCTGTACATCAATACCAATACGAAAGAAAGGAGGCACGCTAGGCATAGTTTGTAGAACACCTGGAGGCGAACCCGGTACCTTCTTGAAGCGTTGGCACACCTGGCAGCTTTTACATCGCTCGATGACGAACTTTTTCATGTATGGAAAATATACTGAATTTAACAACAAATTATATGTTTTTGTGAATCCTGAATGTGAACTACCCAAAGAAGAACTATGAGCTGACTGAAACACTTTCTCTCGTAAGGAGGCAGGAATAGATACCAACAACTGTGTACCAGTTGGACGTCTATGTTTTCGGTACAACAAACCATCCTTCATCTCATATCGCAGTGCCTGTCGTTTAATATCGTAATTTTGCGGTATTTTCCCTTCTAAAAAGAGAATGATATCCTTGTAACAGGTATCCTTCCCCTGTTCTTCATTTAGCTTATCATCTTCTTCTATAGCAAAGACCCGGGAATTTTCTAGATTTTTCTATTCTCTTATTTTCTGCTTGCAAAGACAATTACGTTAATTGCTTTTGTATAGCAACCAGCTGATCTTTAACCTGATCAATTTCCTGTGCATTCGTAGCTTGAGAGGGCAAAGTCCGTACTACAGCCTGGGAAAGCTGACTTTGCGGAACAGAAGCCGATTGAACTTAAGTATTCTCAGGCGGATTACATTGCATTAATTGAGAGTTTGCTAATAACGGATTTTTCTTAATCAGCTTTTCAATTGCTTTTCTTTGCAACAACACGCGCGCCTTCTCTTCATCCAACAAATCTTGCACTAAAGCTTCAACCGTATCATATTGCTTTTTTATAGCCAATCTCATATACTCCGGAGATAATCCATCGATTATTAATTGCACTTGCTTAGCTACTGGTGCGTCCTTATCGTTATGTAAAATCAAATTCCATTCTCGCCTCTCTCTCTAGCTGGTTGCTCTTCTTACAACTCCAAACCAAGTACCCCGAGAAACACTCACCATCCAGTTTTATTTCCCGGACTGAGGCCTCAAACCACACCTGATTTCCTCAATACCAAATATGGTCACTCCCTAACTCACCTCCTCCTAACACCGTGTTCGTGACGTCACATAAGTCAAAACGTTTGAGAGTCGAAGATCTCACATGCTGGGGAATTCACCTCCAAATTCTGAGCTGTACTTTCTGAGGAATTCCAAGTGCGAAGCTAAACCTCAGCGAAAAGTAGAAAACGCAAAATACACACTTAACAATAATCGTCGACGTAGTTACCACACAATAAATTTTAGTTGAGGCTATCCATTGAGTCAGCTAGAGAAGAGCTAACTGGGCGCTCGAAATATTTACAAATAAGTTGAATGTGAGCAATGTCCTCAAATGCAGACTAGTGACACTGCCAAGAAATGGAAACGTAGCCAGACAAAAGTAGAAAGTTGATAAATTGCACAAAGATAGGGAAAAAAAAGGGTATTGACTTTATATGAGGTTTAAGGAATCTGCTTTTGCACTTATCTTTAATAAAACACAAAGGTATACAAAAATGCTTCTAGGAAGCTTGAGACAACATATTTGAACTTTCCGAGGAAAGAAAAAAAATAAAATAATCCAGCGAAGTAGATGTCGTGAATCCAAAAGTCCGTCGATGGAATCGAACCAGGGACCTCCGACGTATAGTATCGTAACAGAAGCAAATATAAAACAGAGCGGAAGAAAGAGGATATTTAGTTTGGACAATGTAAGTTGTCAGATCTGTTGTTATATCGAATTATGGTGCCCCACTTGTCTAAATTGTGATTGTATGCAAAGTGAAGCCAAAATTATGATGGCAAGGGGATCCTAACACAGATAGACCAGCGATGAATTTCACGCTTCGTCAAGTAAAATATGTTTCAATCCTTGCAGAGCTTACTCCAACTGTTTCGGAAGACCACTGTAATGTTCATATTATGCAGTGGGAATTTGGAGTGAAGTACCGCGAATAATTCTACTTTTCTTATAACAGTATGGATTGGCTTGGATTTTTAAACCAACCCTCGTATTTCCCCAGCGTCAATTCTTAGAAATGATACGCAACCAGCTAACAGTTGGAGGAGAACAATGCTCAGGAATTTCTCACCAAAAAGGTACCTCACTTTTCTAGACAGTCTTGCTTCCTCCCGTCAGCCCATATATGGTTGAAAAATTTAGCTACTCTCGTTGTAAACGCCCACGCACAAGCCCTCATGACGATGACAGATCTTTACGTGACAATGTAAAAATTATTAATAATCGTCAATTTTACAACTTATTGGAACAATCAGTGTTTTAATGTGATTTCTATTAACCTATGGACCATTCATTATACATTATTAACAACATAATAAAGCAAAAACTTAATGTTTTCTACGAACTATATTTTAGTTTAGTCAGTGTATTCTTGCGCTGTGAACTGGCAACGATGTGACGCCGGAAGAGAAGCGTGTGCGTCTCGTTAGCCACCATGTGAAGTGAACGTACTAAGTTTCTGTCTTCACGAAAACTATTGAAGTATGTAAAGTTTTAGTGTTTAACTTCCAAAATAATATAAAGGATTTGAGGAACACTACACTCGAATTTAAGTAAACAAATCAGTACCTTTTCACATACCAGTGAATAATGAAAGCTACATAATCATACAACTATAATTCACAAGCCGCAATGTCAAGGAGAGCACCAATTGTTAGTTAGCAACGTAGACATATTCACCAATTATAGTTAAGTTTTCAAATGAGGAAACTTATAGAAGACGACGTAAAACTCATTCGTATGTAACAGTGCACTAGTGAATTTTATTCCGTATTTTTACCGGAATCGTCGTGCGCGTTTATGGATCGTCGCGAAATCTTTCAAGAGCCAATTTCTTTTCGAGTGAAACATTAAAAGTAATATGAAAATATTAGTATTGTTTTAAACCATATGTATTATATCCACAAAAGTGAAGATTAATACAAAGTTACCTATAATTCTTGTTATTATTCCTAAAAGTAAAGATAGTGCTAACTAGATGTGTTTAATAAGTTATGTTTTCTTTTAGCGGTTCAAATGTGTACAAGTTAAAGTGTATGCGACATAAAGTGTTTATCAGAAGGTAAGGTATCTACCAATAGAGAAGTTCAAACATTTACTTTCGTCTCCCACTACTCGTCTGGTGTTAATCACGCATGGCTGTCCTACCTTGCACTTTTTACAGGTATTGATCAGTGTAACTTGGAGCTGACGCTTCAGCGATGGTGGGTATACGGCTTATGCTTCTGATACGTTTAACGCCCGAATCCTTGGACCGTAGGAGTGAGACTATTTGTTTACTTGCCAGTTCCTCATTGGATCTATTAGTCTTTTACAAATGAATGATGTTCTTAAGAAGACTCTAAAAGAGATCCAAGGTTCGAATCCCAATATTATTATTATCTGGCTTCCCGAACTGGAACGATTAAATATTGAACCTAGGATCCTTACTCTTATATTCTATGACGTGCATAAAGTTTTAAGTGGACTCTAGAAAATATTCAGTGTACTGTGGCAGACTGGCAGCATGTGTGATCTGACGAATCTCGTTTCTCTGTCTATATTTCAATTATGCAAAACATTTTTTGGAGCGATGTAAAGCATGGAAGTACTTTAGTTTCAGTATGTAGATGAAGCTGAATAATGTTTGGTGGTGGTTTAGCTTTTTATACTTTGTTTAGATTGTTGATGTGAATGGGAACATGAACTAAGGAATTTATCTGGACATTCTCAGTAGTCATGTTTGCCCATTTCTCTAAAAAAAATTAAGGTAAAATGCATTGAACTGCCATCTTCCAAGATAACAACTTTCACGAGATTCAAAATTCCTATACATAGCTAGGAAAGTTTAGACATTTTCTCTCGAGTGATTGGGCCTACAGATTTAAACTGAATAAAAAATTTGTGGAATTGTCTTTTGCAGAAGCGGGTGCTTTCCACAAATTGACATCCAATAATGTACTGAAATTACGAAATCCACTGATAATCAAGTGAATTGTCATTGATGTGACATACCTACGATCATCGTGCAGGAACATAATATAGTTCATTGTCCAGATCAGAAAAGATTACTTAGTATTAACTAAATTCAGAATGATTAAATTTTGTCCAATGTGCAGAAATTTGGACAGAGTTCTCTGCAGTCACTATAATGTAAGATGACTATTTGTACTGACTCCCAAGCGTAGCTATAGTGAACTCGAGATAAATTGGTCTTGACAAAGACCATATGAAATTCTACACGTCCAGAAGTAATTAATTTTAAAATTAGTTTCCGAAGTTTAAGAAACATCATTTTTGGGTAGTAATGAGTCAAGCTATTTGTTTCAAGCTCTAATAATAGAATCAAACCTAAATAACTAAATAAATCGAAACAAAAATATATGGTAATAACAAAATACAACACTAGCGGAACAATAATTCAATTCAGGAAATTGTAGGGAGAGTCAATACGAAAATGTGTTTGGATTCTTGGAAGTTTAATAAGATGAGGTTATTACCATTCACAACAAATCGTGCAGGCTGTAATAAATTAGCTGAAATAAGCATGCACTAGAAATAATGTTTGAAACACTAGTCAAAATAGTAGACAATCTACATAGTTTAGGATCCAGGAGAAAGATTTCAACCTCTTAAGTGAAGAACAAATATATATATATACATATATACATCCATGTTGGTTTAACGCTAGCTGCGAAGTTTCTTGAATCAGTGGAATTGATTAATTTCTTTTACTAAAAATGACACCTTTCAAATATAGAAATACTTACACAATGTAAAACTTGTACCATTTTTGGGTACATTATAAGCATTTTCAGTAAATTTCCTAAATATTCCACATGTATAATAGTAATATTAAGTGTAGACGCAAAGTTCATGTTAAACGTACAATTCAAGATTTCCTTTCTGATTTATGGGTCTTGAAACGTGTATAGTATTATTCGCATGATGCTTCATTGCTAAGAAAATGATGTGTAAACAATGAACTTAAGTGAAGGAGCAGCAGCTTGTAAGTGGTTTCTTTCTAATGTTTGCTTCATTTTTCAGAATTTTGAAACGCTTTCTTCATCCGTTTCTGCTAACGTAAGACACCGAAACTTGGGAAAAGTATAAGCTGGGAACTGACCCTGGGGCCTAGCAGGGGTATACAAATTTTTATAACAATATTTTGGGGCAAGAGTTCCAAATTTCTGCAAATTTGCATCCGCGATGCATATGCACGTGCGTGATATCCTTCAAAATCCAGATTCATTCTGAAGACCACTGTGATGACCGATATACGAACTGTGAATCTACAGTTGTTAATTTGCAAGAAGAAGCTTCCTGAAGCGTAGTTTTTATTATTATTTATTTTTTTTACTTCTTGAAAATTTTGCTCAAAATTTATGGTTTAAAAATAATTTATCACATTACCCCTCTGTCAATAATTCTAAATAATCTCAAGCTAAGGGCACGTCTATCTTACATGCAGATACCTGCACCTAAATTCAGATAGAGGAACCCAAATATGTGTACAGAAAATCCTTTTTGTGAAAATTCCTGGAAATATTCAAAAGTTTCTCGCATGTCCGGATTATGACTGATGCATATGGTATCATTCGAATAACTGCTTCATTCCAAAGAGGAATGCATGATTCATTCTAAAGTCAAATAATGAGGTACGAATCGTGAATGTGAGGAATTTTAGTTAGAACAGCAAATTTTAAAGTTAAAATCTGAAATTTCCTTCAAAAGCTCATTATTTTAAAAGATGATTAAGCAGATAGGTTATTGAAGTAAATAATCAATCCTAGGAGAACTTTTTAATATCGTAGTACATGAAAACATAGTTGCTACAACTAACAACCAGGAAAACAAAAGTTATGGAATATTTAAGGCTTAGCCAGTTAATGGAAAAGATTAAAATGTTTTGATTCTTACAGTGTACAGACTAGTTTATATCATATAACGGGCTACGTCACTAAAGCGAGGTAAGCGTTCAAAAATTCCACACGTAGGAGGTTAGGAGAAAGGAACAAGTTTACTAGACACTTAAGTTGCTGTAATTAGTAAAAATTACGGATTTGGAAATTAAAGAAAACAATATAAATTTAAGACACATTTTTTTACTTTATTTATTTTTATTTATTTTATTTATTTATACAAGTAACAATACAGATATAGTGGACACACACACTGCACACACAAATAGTATATCTATATTCTTAGGCCGGAAATTCTCCGGAACTCCAGAGACTTATTATCAGGCCTATACAAAAAACTTAGTTTAGAAACCAGCCTATATGGCCGGATGGCCTCCGGTATTCCACGAGGCCAAAAAAAAAAAAAAAAAAAAAAAAAAAAACATTAAAACACATACTATGAAATACAAAAAGACAGACAGACACAAATATATATATATTGGTGGCAACACTTCTAATACACACACCACAACTATAAAAGTATTTTATTTTTTCTTTTACATTTATTAGCACTACGACTGGTAACCTCCGGAAATCCTTGAGGTTAAGTTCCAGTCCTTGGCAGGGTTTCTTTAATATTAATCAGTATTATATTATAAATCATTTTTATAGTTGTTACTTTTTTTTACTACAATTTCAATTAACTATCATTTAATTTATTATTAATTTTACATTATCTTTCAACAAGAAGACAATAATACAACCTAATGACATAATATGATTATGATAGATGGCTTTTCACAGAAGCTTTCGCTTGTTAGTAAAAAACCATCTTCATAAAGTATATATGAGTGAAATTTTATCATGTTTTCCTCTTTTTTCTCTTTTTCTTCCTTCTTTCCTCCATTTTTAAAAAAATAAACCTTAGTAGTTGTAGATAAGCATATTTCAAGTGACGTTAGTCGATTATTTACTAATTTAATACATTAATTTAATACGTTAACGCTCTTAGGTCATCATTCTTTATTTCCTTTAACCAATCAGTTATTAGTATTTTTAATCTATGCATTTTTCCTTCTTCCCTAATTTCTTTTGGAGTATTATTATAAAGTTTCGGAGCCAAATAATATGTTTGATTTTGTGATATACCCTTATTTACTGTTTCAAGATCTTTTTGAGTTACTTTTCTTGTTCCATACCCATGAGAAATTTTATTCCATTCATTTTCATGTTTTTTTTTACATAGAGTAGGACTGCTTTTATATATAATTTACTTACCCTTTTTGAAAGTACCGGAAGGATTTCCAGTGGAAACCGGTAATGCTGGCTTATTTGTTGAACTTTGCTTAATTATAGATGTTTCTCCATTTGCTGTAGGACTATTTGCCTTAGGTGATGAAATGCCAGCTGTAGATTGTTGTGAAAATGTAGGAACAGGGTCCATGTACCACAATAGATTATCGTATGAGTCCTCATAATTATGGCCTCTAACCTTGAAAAGTACAATTAGTGCTAGTCAAAACTATAAAAATAATTTCATCAATATCTAAGTGGCTTCATGTGCTTATTTTATCTTAATACTCTCTATGTTACAGGCTACCAGAATTAGTGTAATTAAGCAAAAATAGAAATGTAAATTTAGCCTCAAATGCTGCCAAAACATGCAGTATTAATATTCTATGTTAATGTTATTCATATGTGAAGCTCTTGTCTTATTTTCTTCGTATTAGTAAGCATCTAAGCACTGGATTAAACTGCTTCAGTGACTAAGGTGGCAGTTCTGCGAATGAAAGACATACTTGAGATAATCTGTGACGGATGTGCATATTAAGTTAAATGAACTATATTCATTTTAATTTAATTAATTTTCTCTTGGAAGCATTTCTACTATTACGTTTTAAAAGGAGGAAAAAGAAACCACAATATTAGATGTTTAACATGCAGGACCGTACCTAAGGGTGGGAGGAAGGAGACTGTGGGTTCCCATCAACTAATGAACTACTTTAAACTAATAAAAGAATACAAAAAAGAAAAATAAAGTCAGTCCTACTTCAGTTTTACTATGGTCAGAAAGAGTAGTGGAAATCGATGATTTCAAGTTTCTTTTTTCCCTGTCTTACTTATCAGAACGTTTTATTGACTGTTATAAACTAAATTGTTTATCTCGTTTGCAGTATTTTTGCCACAGGGTAAAACTAAGAACACCCAGTATCACATACGCCGAATTTTTCTGCCCTCTTTAGCAGTAATAGCACAAGTGAGATTGACAGAGAATTACACATACTAAGTACTTTACTGTCTTATACTACTGTATGATCATGTTATGACGGATTTCGAACAAATATGAGCAAAGTGACGATTGAAAATTTGACTTTTCTCAAAAGCCTTTATTTCGAAAAACTGCTCAGATAAGTACCTCATGTAAGTGTACAGATGGTTTAGAAGACACATATATAAACATTAAAATGCGGTCTGGAGCATTTTGTTATCTTAACCCATTGATGCCCAGGTGAGTCGTTATCGACCCAAGAACTATTTACGATATTTCATGTTTCAGGATTTGCAACACTGAAATGACACCGGAGTGTTGCTAGAAATAAACCAAACAATAAGTGGTATTTTTGTTTTATTAGTTGGGTGACTTGCTGATTCACAGGAAGCCTGAGTCCGCAAAATGTCATTTTACAGTGCATATAAAAATGTTTCAATGTAAGTTTTATTCTCATCATAGATGATATGTTACGTTCAATGGTTCATTTATAATCAGAAAACATGAGGCGTTAATACTGACATAAGAGCAATTATTATATCCTTCAACGTTTTCAAAATTGAAGATTATTTTTGCAGTGGGTCCCTAACGACCCGCTGGCAATGACCTGCATTAACTCCAAATTGAAAATATTGTATTTTATATTTTGTATCTTTTAGTGTTCTGTCCATAAATTGTGATATAAATCTGCTTCAGTAGGGGTGTGCGCAACGAGAGAGGGTTCCGGGGGCTAGTCTCTTTCAAAATTGCCGACTCTCTTTTGTACATTTCGTCTAATCTGAAGGAGAATTTTATATGTTTTATACATAATTTAACATTTTGATATAGACTCTCACAAAATTTTGGAAGCTTGTCTGATTCTAGCCAATTCCTCCGTTCAAATAATGTTTATTACTGTTAAAAAAAGACACCCTTAAAGTTTGGATTTCCTCAATGTGAATTTTCTGGAGTAAAGTTCAATTGCTTTATATCTATCTATCTATCTATCTATCTATCTATCTATCTATCTATCTATCTATCTATCTATCTATATATATATATATATATATATATATATATATATATATATATATATACCAGTGGTAAATTATTAGATGGTCTCGCACATCGTGACATGAATGAAAATGGGACTGTTAGGATCAATCGCACAGAACACTGTCCAATTCCGACAGAGAGAAGAAATGAAGAAGCATAGAATATGTGAATTTGAATCCATGGTTGAGAAATCTGACAGGCTTGTTGTGGTTACTTGGAAAGATAATGGTGTAAAAAGTATTACGTCAAATCACACACGTGGAACCTTTACACAAAATGAGTAGTTACTCATTGCAAGATAAACAAAAAGAATCACAGTGCAACAACCCTATGCCTTTCACGAGTATAACCGCAACATGAGGGGTGTGAACTTGATGGTCCAGAACATATCAAACCTTCCTGTAGCAATTGGAGGAACAAAATAGTATGTGCTTATTCTGTACTGGTTATTCCATGTTACAATGAATAACGCGTGGATACTTGCCGAACTCAAGGACAAAATCTGGATGCTCTGGGTTTTCAGGCAGACGTGCACTAAGGCTCTTCTGTAGAAATATGGGACAGCGCCAAAATCTGCAGATATATCAAGAGGACTTGATCAAGATGGAAATCCAACTCGACTTTACCGCATTTGATCGTTATAGCTCAATAGCGCTCTCATTGCAAAATTTGTAGCAGCAAGGCAGTGAAGGGATGCAAAAGATGTGAAGTTCATTGCATGATGGGTACTTCGACAGTTATCAAGAATAGCGAAAGAAGTGGGAAGGGTAATGGGTTAAAATGAAAGCATTTATATTATTGTGTTTTATAGCATTTATATTAATATCTTAATATTGTTCGTTTGGACTAGTGGATAATATAAATTTCACTTTGTACCATCCATATTTTAGTATTGAAAACAAAAATGCTTATGAATAACACCAAAGAACCTCATATTCAAATGTACCTTTTTTAATGCTAGTCTACAGGCTAGCTACCCTGTAGAGGGCTACACCCTCTTTAAGGGAAGGGTTGCATACGAATTATAGGGATGTGGAATTACGGGCGTTGGGCTAAGAGACTTTCTTTATTAAACAATGACTTCAGATGTCAGGTCATTATGGTCTTTGTGACCAAAATCATGAGTGAGGCAGAGGATACACAAAACATATAGGAGAATACATAGCATTCATACATTATATATTACAGAACAATTTGATTAAAAGTATTTTATTTGCATAGATGATCATGAGGGATGGAATGAGTGCAGATGATGCCACAACACGTAGGGAATGTTACCAGAACAAATGCAGGTTATCTTCAGCCTAGGGGCGACGCTAGGCCAATGAAGACGAGGGAGGCCCAGTTAGACAGAGAGGGTAATCACTGTGCTTGATGGGATGGAAAAATATGCGGGGGATGGACATGCAATCGATGATCCTGCAATAGTTCTAGGTCGGGATGGTTTGGTGGCAAGGTATAACAGTACAATGTATACAGCAAATTTAGAGGGAGATGGTAATATCGAGGGCGAGCAGATGAATTGGCAAGGTAGTGCATAGTGGCTAGTAGAAGTGGTTGCTGCTGCAGATATCGGAGAGTGATGAACTTGAGGCGAAGAGATTCGAGGTAGTAAAGTAATGTAGGGAAAGTAATGAGTGAATATAGGTATCTAGTCGGACTGGGAAGATAAATGCGGTAAGCAATGCGGAAGGCATGACGTTCAAATGTTGCAAGTTTGTAGTAGTACGAGGCAGGAGCTGATAGCCAAGCGGTGAAACCGTATGAAGGACAGGGCAAAGAAATGCTTTATATGTGTTGAGAACCATGGTTGAGGTGGGGCCCCAGGTAGTGCCAGTGAGATGTTTAAGGAGATTCAGACGGTTATATACTTTGGTTTTGATGTAGTTAAGATGAGGAAGCCAGTGAGATGGTGGTCAAAAACAATACCAAGGTAAGTAACAGTTTTGGATGGACGGATCGCTGCATCTTGAATTTTTAGAGAAACAAGTTATGGATTCCTGTGAGTCTTGGAGCGTTTGCGTGGCGGCAGAAATACTATGGCCTGTGTTTTCGAAGCATTTATGGTGAGGTGCCATTTATGACACCAGTGCGAAAAACGATTCATAGATTCTTGTAAGATGATGTTAATATGGCTGATGGTGCGATCAAGGGCAAGGAAGGCTGTATCATCTGCATACTGGAAAATATACACATCGTCTGGAAGAGAAGGAAAACCGGAAACAAATAATAGCAAAGGAGACAGAGCTGAGCCTTGTGGGACACCGGTATTTAGGAAGATAGGATGTGATAGATGAGTGTTGATATTAACATATGTGATACGGCATCCCAAAAAGTGAAAAATGAAGCGAATGTAAGACATGGGTAATTTAAGCTTGATGAGTTTGAAAATAAGTGCAAGGTGCCAGACTTTATCGAATGCTTTTTCTAGGTCGAACAAAACAAGGCAGGATGGACGAACTGAATTATAGTGATTTGTAATGAGAGTGGTTAGACGTTGAAGCTGATCGTTCATGGAATAAGACGGGCGGAATCCGGCTTGAAAAGAAGGAATGAGGGGACTTGCGTGAAGGTATGGATGAAGTCTGTTGACAAGGATGCGCTCAAGAATTTTGCTGAAAGTGGAAGTAAGTTGTATAGATCGGTATAAAGAGACTGCGCCAGGAGGTTTGTTTGGTTTCGGAAAGATGAGGGTTTTGGACATCTTCCATTCAGCGGGGAAAAAGCCAGTTCTAAGAATAAAAGTGTAAATAGAGGCTAGAATAATAAGTAGAGGAATAGAACTTTCTTTGATATGACCAGGAGCAGAGTTTCGTTTATGTTGCAAGACTGTTGTGATGTATGTAACAGTGATTGGAGCTGTGAGTTCATGCTGCGGCAAAATATGATTGAGATTTGGTTCAAGGATATGATGTGCGGTGTTGACATGATCGACTGGATGAGCAAAAATGTGGTCATGACGGGATGGTGTGAAGATGTCTTGTAGATAGTCAGCAAAGACGTTTGCTTTATCTTGGTCAGATGGTGCGTGGCTGTTGTCGATGATGAGAGGGTATGGGGTTTTGAAGTACTTGCCATAGAGTGCGTTGAGACGACAACGTGAAGGGTGTGTATTGTCGGCAAGGTTATTACAAGCTTTGATCCATTGCCGGCGTTTGTATGCTTGAATGTAGTTTTTGACTGAGCGTTGCAGCTGATAGTGAAGTTGAAGAGCTTCGGGAATTTGTGTCCTTAAGTAGTCTCGATAAGCTTGCCGAGAACGTTTGATTTGAGTGAAGTAATGCGGAGGCAATTTAGGCTGATATGGCGTGGAACTGGTGGTGGGAATACACAGTTGTGATGCACGAGTGATTTCGGAAGTGATCGTTTCAATATGGGTGGAAAGCTCATCTGGGGTAGTAGGAGGTTGCAAATGAGCTACGGCAGTGATAAGATGGGTCCGATAATGATCCCAATCAGCTTTATCGAAACGTGGAGTTCGAATTGGCGGAGGTGCATCCTGAGGTCGAGCATTGCCCATATGATATGAGAGCTTGATCGGGGCATGATCACTGCCGAGGAGGTTGAGGACTGTGAGGGATATCTGAGCAGCAAGTGTATTTGAAGTGATTGCAATGTCAGGGGTGGTATTTGATACAGGTCTAGTAGGAGTCGGAGGAACGTGTAGAATGCCAGTGGTGTGAGTAGTTATATGATCTGAGAATTGTGTGCGTTCAACAGGAGTACGACTATGATAGTTGATATCAGCGATTATGATATAATGTTTATAGGTGTGAGACATGTGACTAAAAAATGCGAGTGGAATAGGATGCCCTGGGCGAACGTAAATAGTAGCAAAGGTGATCATGATAGACTTGAAATATAAGGTAGTGATGATATGCGCTGGGAGCTGAGGAATGGGACAAATATGATTGCGATGAGATATGTGATTGCGAAATCCGATTGCTACGCCTGTATTTGCCCGTAATGCTGGTGCTGTGTTGTCGTGACGTACAACCGTATAACGAGGAATGTTACAGCGGGTGGTTTCCGTAAGAAATGTCTCGTTCAACAAGAAAGCTGAGACGTGTTCTTCAAGTAAAAGTGCTTCAAGTAGAAGTTAACATTAAAAACAGATTTAGCGGCCTTGGTGAGTTGCTGGAGAATATGATTGCGCAGAAAGGGATGGATGTTCTGTAAAGTGAGAGTTAGAAATTGAAGGAGTTGTTGAATGGTAACTGGATCGGTAGTTTGTTGGCTGGGAGGAGGTGAAGAGTCTGGGATACGAAGTGGAACTACTAAATGCGGGTGTTGTTGGTCATGTCGTGGTTTATTCTTGCACTTATAGCTGTAGGCCGGATGTTGGTCGTGGCAGGTTGGACATTCAGGTGGCCGTTCGAGATTCCGACAAGTGCGTGTGGGATAAGGGCCTGCACAATAACCACAAATTGGTGGATTCTTGCAACTATTTGTGCTATGATCAATGTAAGTTTGGCAATTTTCGCAACGCACAGGAAGAGGAGCAGGCGAGCGTGAGGGTTCGACCCTGTGCCTGCGATAATAGATGTAAGCGTCAGTAGTGAGCAAGGAATCTATGGTATTTTTTGAGGCGGTAAGTACACGTACCATATATGTGGGACCAGCATTGTTACGTATACGCATGACTTTATGGATGGTGTGACCTGCGAGTTGGAGTTCATCTTGAATCTCATTGTTAGAATAAGATGGGTCGACCCCTCGGATGACAACAGACAAAAAAGGTGGACGTCTAGGTGGCGGTGGTTGCTTCTGATGTGCAGAACAAAGAGCGGTGAGGGTAGCATTCTTGCCAAAGATTTCGAAAGAAGCCTTATTCCTCACTGCGATGGCAAACTGTGGATCTGTGGATTTTAGGATATAACCATTTCTAGTTTTGATTACTTCTGCGAGTGGTATACTTGGATTAAATGTACTAATTCATTTGGAAATTTAAATTATTTTATGTAGCTAATGCCCAGCCTGTCGTTAATAACTCATGAGATTTCACGCCTCTCAAATTTTTAAAATCGGAAAAATAATAAATTTCGTGTTTATTAGTGTTAAATAAAAAAAGTGATAAGTTTTTAAGAATTCGAGACAAAAAAGTTCTGGATATAAATGGGTTAAACTATTCTGGAGACGTGGCAGAAACCATTATCTTTGCAACACTGCTAAAAATATATAATTATGAGAAATTATATAGGACTATATGTAATTATACCTACCAAAAAGTATTGTTGTAATTTTATAGAAACAGAAGAAATCAAAAGTTGCTCAAAAAATGTCCGTAAATACGTCATTTAAACGGTATATCAAATTTTCCATTTTTTAAATATCTCCGGAATGGTTTGAGATATCAACTTGCTTTAAGCAGCATTATTATCTTTATGTTCATTTGGAAATCACGTAGGTAGTATGTGACACTTACCACAATCCGGTTTGAAATAAAGTTATTTTTTGACAAAAGTCAATCCTCATAACTTCGTTTATGTTTGTGAGAAAAATACGTTATTTGACCCCTGTCGTATTCGACATTCAGATAGTTTGGATCGCTATATATTACCCCATGTGCCTAACTTGCATTATTACTGTTCTAGAACGCTTCAAACTTGGTTGCTTTTCGAAGTCTGAAATACTCTTACATCCTTAGTTTGGAACAGTGCATAACAAGTAAGGTATACTAAGCTTTCGTTTCATGTGTGGATATTTATAACTCGATATAGTATCATTTACAAAAAATATAACTTTTATTTGGTTGGTGACGCTAACCTTGTGTATTACAGGTTATCATGTTATGCTAGGCAATGTATCCCTGCCCATAATTTTTAGTGCAAAATGTCAGTGCTTTTCGTACATTACAATTTTAAAAGTATATATATATATATATATATATATATATATATATATATATATATATATATATATATATATATATATATATATATGTATAAGGTGGATCATGTACTTGGAATTGACCATATACTTGTAATACGATTTACTTAGATTTGAATGACCATCTATCAAATAAAATGTAAAGAATTCAAGTAGCCTGCATCCGTTATATATTTAACTTGAAACCTTAAATCATTTAACCAGCTATTTCGAAAGTCTCAAGTGAATGATATTGAAGGAGGCACGACGTAGATGTTACATACTTAAAATTTTATATGAGATATTAATCTGTAAAGAAAACAGATTACCTAATGTCGCATTTTGAATATCAGCATGAATTTCATCAACGAAACACCAGGAGTAACAAAGGGTCATCACTTTCTCTGCGAAGATATAAAACTAGTATTGGATCTAAGTGATCGAGAAAAAAAGGAAAATTGCCGCTCGACCTTTTCAAAAATATCTAATTTTTCAGAAGTGTTGAGTCCATATAAGAGTACTTCAAAACCAAAATTAATTATCTTTTGCAACACAGCATGGCGAAGCAGCGGCTGCCGCCATTTTGCGTTTTCTCGATTTCAGGCTTTTACATTGTTTTGAATATCTCAGCATGTATTTGTCCTACCAAATTGAAATTTGCTGGATATCTCCAACTTGTGCAAAGCTAAAACTTTGATTTATCAACATTCTTGCCTAAAACAGCTTGAAAGGGGAGTAAGGGGTGTATTCATGGCCTACAGTAGCAACATTTTTTGTCATTGAAGACATGTTTGGGAAGAGGAAGCAACTGACGCAGAGATCTGAATTTTTGTGTGTGCATGTAGCGCATGTTCATAAGTTTGTATTCAAAAAATTGCAGACCTGTAGCTGCTCCCAAAGGAGTGGAAAAATAGTAAGGTTTTGGAATTATGCCAATTTGGCATATATCACCGTCCAATATCTCCAATGGGACTGCATAAAAAGAAAAATCTCAAATTTTGGGAACAGTCACTCTTTAGCTTACCATAATACACGACAAAGCGCGTTTTGTGTTTCTTAGCAGAAGGGGGTCAAAGTATTAAGGAACGATGTCATACTCTAGGAGGTGTTTTGCTAACAAATTCAACTGGAAATTCGTTTTGTGACAAAATAAAGTAAGATGAATGGTTAGTTCAGCTAAGATTCTCAAACATGATTCTTTCCTCTAGTTGTGACTCGCTTCCTGTCACCACGGCATGGCGCGTCCTCAGGTTGCGGATCGAGGAGAAGGCCTCTAGGTATAAAGGTTAGCTGCGGATATACTGAATAAGCAGTCGCAGACAGACGACAAGGAATGGTCCTCCAGGTTGAGGGATTTGGTAAGGCTAACAACCTTGAAAAAGGCACTTGTTTAAAAACATTCATAGAAGCCTCCTACAATTACTGATAACTTGACATGATCTCAGCATAAGAAAATGGACATCCGATTTGGAAAATGGAATATTAGAAGTCTTTATAGGGCAGGAGCGTTAAAATCCGTAACGGGCGAGTTGGAGAAATACAAGATGGACTTAGTAGTTGTTCAGGAAGTTAGGTGAGAAGGAACTGTGAATTTCGGAAATTTTACGTTCTTTTACAGGGAAGGAAATAAAAATCACCCATTAGAAACAGGGTTTCTTGTTCACAATCGAATAATATCGGCAATTAACCGGGTTGAATTTGTTGCCGACAAACTTTCTTTTATTACTCTTAAGGGCCAGTAGTGCTATATTATTATTTTAAATTACGTGCCCCAACAGAAGATAAGGATGACGATATAAAAGACAGTTTTTACGAAAAAGTGGAACGGATATTTGACCAACTCCCGCGACATCATATAAAAATTCTATTAGGAGATTTCAATGCGAAGGTACGACGAGAAGATATTTTCTATAAGGAAAGTAATGACAACTCGTGAACTATAAACATCCAAAAATCTTATCGTGAAGAGTACAAAATTCCCACATCGCGATGTTCATAAATATACTTGGACCTCACCGGACGGAAAAACACACAATCAAATTAATCACATTGTAGTAGATAGAAGAAGACAACCTAGCATAATTGATGTCAGGTAGTTTAGAGAGCTGATTGTGACATTGATCACTACTTCGTAGCAGCGATAATAAGAGAAAGATTATAGTTGAATAAAGGAAATATTCAATCTCTCAAGACGGAGAGATTTAATTTTAAAAAATTAGAAGAGAGCCAGGTAAAAGAGAAATACCAGATTCAAGTTTCGAATAGATTCTCGGCTTAGAAGATTCGGTGTGCAATAGTGTTGAAGTTAGAAATTAGGGAACATTAAAATCTCAGCAAAAGAAAAAAAAAGGCAAAATTACGTTGACTACAAAATCCGTATGAAATAACTACACAAAAGTTCGTAGACGTCAGGCTGGAAACTTCCAAAATTTTTAAAACAAAAAACGTGATCCTTTTCAAAGCTAAAATTAAGGAACTTGAAGATAATAGTAAAAATAAAAACATTCGGGTCATGTATAAGGGAATCAACGAATTTAAGAAGGGCTATCAACTTCGTGCTTATATATTAAAGGAAGCTGACGGAACAGTTCTCACTGATACAGATACCATTTTAAATAGATGGAAAGATTTCTTTGACGAGTTTCTTAACACGCAGCCAAAAACTAATGTGAGTCGAGAGAGGGAAATACACACAGCAGAACTATATATTCCAGAACCCAGCCGAATAGAAGTAGAAATCGCTATAAAGAAATTAAAGAAACACAAATCTCCGCGTGTAGACGAAATTCCGGCTGAGTTAATTTTGCTGGAGGTGCAAAAGTATGGAACAAGATACAAAAACTCATTCTCCTTATCTGGAACAAGGAAGAATTGCTACAAGAGTTTAAAGAATCAATCATTGTTACAATTCACAAGAAAGGCAACAAAACTGACTGTAATAATTATAGAGGCATTTTTCTGTAAACATCTTATAAAATCCTTTCAAACATTCTATTAGCTAGATTGACCCCATACGCAGATGAAATTATTGGAGATTATCAGTGCGGATTTAGACGAAATCAAGTATCGACCCATTCGCCATTTACCATTCGCCAATACTCGGAAAGAAGTGGGAATACAATACCCCGTACATCAACTATTTAATGATTTTACAAAGGCTTACGACTCGGTTAGGGGAGAAATATTGTAGAACGTTCTTACAGAATTTGCAATACCGAAAAAGCTAACTAGATTAATTAAGATATCTTTAAATGAATCCCAAAGTAAAGTCAGGGTAGGAAAATTTTTGTAAACGAAATTTTACGTCGAGAATAGATTGAAACAAGGAGATGCATTGTCACCATTATTATTCAACATTGTCCTGGAATACGCTATAAGGAAAATCAAAGATAGTAACCAGGGCCTAGAGTTCAACGGTGTTCACCAGATTATGGCGTATTCTGGTGCTGTAAATTTAATAGGGACGATAGAAGAACAGTAGAAAGAAATACAGAGGTCTTATTAAAAGCTTGCAGGGACATGAATTTAGAAGTAAATGCAGAAGAAACTAAATACATGGTAGTGCGTCGGGAGTAGAGGAAAAATGATAGATCTGGGCCATACCTAGGACATAAGAGGTCAATCCAGGTCCCACCTGATCCGAAGTACTCGATAGTCCAGTGTCGCACGATACGCCATGACCCACGTACCGTTCAACCACGGAAAATCGAATAAACCGAAAACTCGTTCCCTCTTATGACCACTTTTTGGGGGTATATTCGTTCCCGTTTATGACCACTTTTTCAATCCCTATTTTAACATAGCAGACATAAGATTATCTAACACAGCCCATGACCCACGTACAATCCAACCATGGAAAACCGAACACCTCGAAAACTCAGTCTCTTTTACGACCCCAATTTAAGGTTGTATTTGTTCCCTTTTTTCAACCACTATTTTAACATAGCAGAAATTGCATAAGACTATATAGCATAATAGAACTAATAAAACAGTATGGCTTACTTTTCCAACTACCAAAAATTACATAAGACTATGTAACATAGCAGAAATGTGACTAATAAAACATGATGTACTCGTTCCCGTTTACGACCCCTATTTAGGGGTGTTCGATAAGGCTGAGGACCTATCGAACTTCGGGACTGAAAATTTATCGAGTTGTCATCGGTTACTCGAAACCTTTCGAGTATTTGAAATTATCGAAGTTTTGGGTATTATCGAAATTTCGAGTATTATCGAAGTTTCGGGTATTAACGA
Source organism: Thermobia domestica (assembly GCF_964235325.1). Taxonomy (NCBI): domain Eukaryota; kingdom Metazoa; phylum Arthropoda; class Insecta; order Zygentoma; family Lepismatidae; genus Thermobia; species Thermobia domestica. The sequence goes on along the minus strand of NC_137457.1, from coordinate 208,656,754 downwards.
AATTTCGAGTATTATCGAAGTTTCGGGTATTATCGGAATTTCGAGTATTATCGATGTTTCTGGTATTATCGAAATTTCGAGTATTATCGAAGTTTCGGGTATTACCGGAATTTCGAGTATTATCGAAGTTTCGGGTATTATCGACATTTCGAGTATTATCGAAGTTTCGGGTATTATCGAAATTTCGAGTATTATTGCAAGTTTCGGGTATTATCAAAAGTAGTGATGGACAGTTCGGTTCCTTCACTTCTCCAATGATTCCTTCTTGCAGCCAAACTAGTCAAACATTTTTCATCTGATAAGTTATTGCAAAGTTGTATTTGTGAGGAGAAAGGAAAGCGTGCAGAAAGGGATTGCTTTTTCGTCCCCCCCCCCCCCCACAGAAAGCGTTCAATTTTTCCCTGAATTTTATCTCTTGTTATTTGCTAACAGCTAGTGTATTAGTGTTGCCAGAGATACGGTCTTAAACGTAATAATAGGGTAATTTGCTCTTCATACGATATAGTATACGCCCAACACCTCAACCATATTAATCACGCACGGTGTTGCTAAAATGTTATAGCAAAATTTTATTTTTAAGCCAAATGTGTTATCTTATGTCGTGTTTGCTTTCTCTTAATGGCCACTAGTTCACACATTGCCGCAATCAGATATAATGATGCTTTGGGCGCAAACTCTCCCTTTAGCCTTTCAGTAAAATAAATGTTAGTCAAATCAGTGGTGATTTCAGGGGTTGTTCAGGAGGAATATTTCCCCACAAACATATCTCTGATCATGTTCACCGTGGTTTACCAGTATTTTTGCTACTTTCACCCTCCGTGTATTCAAAATCACCCGGGGTAGGATTACCATAATTTCTGGATATTTTTAAGAATGATGTGTGTGTTTATTGAGAAGTTAAGAAAAGTCTAATCTTAACTTCCTAAAATGCTTATGCTCATTTTCTATACTTAAAATATATTTTTTATATTATTGTCTTAATTATTTTCCTGAGTAAAGTATTCTTGCGAAGAACACCTTATCGTTATTGATTTTTCATAAATATCAGCACAAGACAGAATTGCAAGCCAAGCACTTGACCAAGCACAGCGAAATTTCCCAGTCTTCCATTTTCCCTAAAATTTCGGGCATTAGTCAATCCCAGACAATTTTCCGGATCGGGCTTGAATCTAGGACGTATGATAAGACTACGCGGGGGAAACCTTGAAATTATCACTAAGTTTAATGAAGGTGAAAAACGGAAATAAATCTATTTCCTCGACAGTGAATATCCAGTGTAGCATATGTTCTATACAGTTGGTTTGTACATTATGATAAATCCACACACTAGCGGATCCAGTAGCGTCGTTTGGTGGAGGCAGATTGCTTCCTGGACGAATAATGTAGGTTTTAAAAACGTAAGATTTTTGCATCAATTTAGAATAACGTGGTGCATTATTTTATATAGAGTGTTTCAAAACAACACCGCCAACGTTTGGGTTGTCACATTACCTAATTTTAGCGGATACTACCAGATATTCAGGTCTTATATTCGTCCCCCGCTTAATCATCTCTTAATCACGAAAAACCACCCGCTTTTTGGATTGGAGAAAAATCTAAGACGACTTTGTTGATAAAGCGTTGTTATATTCAACGTAAACCGCTACATTTCTGTGTTAATCTCAATCGCGAATGGACAGATAACAGAAACAAGATGAACGCAAAAACTGTCAAATTATTACTACTGGTTTTGTACAATATGAAAGACGTATCATGCGTACAATTTTATGATAAGATTTTATGCCATCGAGATTTTTTAAAGGAAGTTAAAGGGAATGAGAAATGTAAAAAAAATTGGCATAATCATACACATTTTGGTTCAACCCATGAATACTAATATATGATCTCATGGGTGCGTATTTCTTTGATAACATTCTGTCCAGTTCAACTGAATACGTCTATGTTACGTAATATATATGTTCAACTAGTCTTTATATACTCAGAAATGATTGCAAATTGAACCTACGGATCCTTACCATATTGTTTAGATTAGATTCATTAGTAGTATTTTTTCTTTTAAAATGTTTATACTGTATTTCATATATTGTAAAACTGTGGTATTTTCGTATGTTAGTATGACTTCAAGTAGAAATCTTTGAAAATGATAAGAAATTTTATAAGAGATGGACCAAGACTCCTAAATATGTTTTAGCTTTCTTACGATAAAAGTTTAGAAATTATTTTGTATTCCTTAGAGAGAAAACCGTATGAACGTCTGCCATATATCGCTTGCTTTTTTTTTTTTTTTTTTTTTAAACTTGTCTTACAGAAATCCTTATTAGAGATATTTTACTGTGATACTTATTTAATACTTACTTTACAATTCGAGACTCACATTTGTTGAACTTAATAAAACATTAAAGGCAAAAACTAAATTTTCTTTACTTTAGTTTTGTTAGAAAAGTACATTGGAAGTGTCACTTAACAAAGAAATCACTAAAAAAATGGTCAGAAGGATCGTCAGTATTTCTAATACACAAATTCACATCAGTACTTACGGTTTAGAATCCCCCGCTTTTCTAATTTCAAAATATGGCAACCCTATCTTGAGACCAAGATAAAACAAAAAGTATAGACCAACCTGGGTGCACAAATGCTTCCTTTTGGAGTTATAGGATGCCGAAAACATGAATAAATGAACTTTATAGGTCCATAGCTCCAATACTATAGGATCTACCGTAGTCCGGTCAAGATTTTATTTAGGAACTAGTATGTGCCCTATCCAAATATCAAAGTTTCAGAATGATCCGAATATCCCACATGATCTTTTCGCTGACATTTTCACTACAGTAACTTAAACACAATTTCCAGCACCGTTTCAGCTTGAATTAGCAGTATAACCTTGTTTCCCATAGAAAAATCTGATTACAACCGAAGTGCAATGTAATCGCAATCGATTTCAAAGACATTGGCTTCTTGTTTCGGAAAAGAAAGAAACAGTGATAAGTAGTCTATTGTATGCAGGGCACGACAGGAGAGATAGGGTCTAATATTTCTTTTAACAACTGCAAAGCAAGTAACTGCACGACCATCTTTCTTTGAAAGTCTGTTTGCAACAATATACGAAGCAGCTGAGAGAACTCTTGAGGAAATAATGTTTTCTATTTTTCCTTAAGAAGTGATCGGAAGTTATTTTAATTTGATATGGAAATTGAATCAGAGCCATTGAAATGTAAGTCAGAGGATGTGTGTTTTTCTCCCCTTTCCCCTTCATCCCTTTTGCCCTCCCTGGTTCGATCCCCGACCAAGTAAGTTTGTGGTGGACAACATCGTGTCCGTGTGTTTTCTCGGCGTACTCCCGTTTCCTTCCACATTCCCATTCCACCAATTATTTCATCATCATTCACTTGCCTTAATCATACTTCTCTCTTAGCTTAACAGACATAATAGTAGGTCATTAAACTGGAAGATTTCACTTCATTTAATTTTCCTTTAGTCTTCGTTCTGTCATATGTAAAGTTTTCCCTTGTGCATAGCACCATGCCTAGTGATGGACAGTGGGAATATTCCCGGTGGGAAGGAATTTAAAAATGGGAATATTCCCGGGTTTTTTCCCTGGACTATAAGTTCCCGGGAAGGAATTTCTTTACTTTATCTTCCAAATTATAAGAACAATATGACTAATTACTGTATTTTTATATATTATGACTTACTTCTAGGTTTTAAAGAATTTGGAGGTTAAAAAATTTTAAATTCTTTGACAGTATTTGATATAACTAATAATATGTTTTCTCAAGTTCCATTTCCATTTGCACTAAAAAAAGAGTAATTATTTAGTATTGGAGGGCCAAAACTAGCAAAAAATAGGATGATTTACTTGATGAAAGAAATGAATTGATAGTTGTGTTCAAATAGTCAAGAAAGTATCGAACACATTTTGGGGGGCAGTAGGAGATTTGTACAAACCGTAAAGGTAAGTCGAAGTGATTTATGTGAGAAAAGAAAGTGAATTGTTGGTAACGAAGACAGAAAACAACGTTCCCCTGTGCGGCTCTAACCCGCCTTCACTCACTAACGCTTACTCGGTAATGCTGTCAAAACTTAATGTGGTAACGTAATTTAACGTATGAGACCATAGAACAAAAACATCGGAAAAGAATATCGCAAAAAAAAAAAAAAAAAAATGCCAAATCTGACCCGCCAAAGCTGAAGAATCGCCAAAAGTAGCAAAGTACTAATTTACAAATGATGGAAAGAAACCATTTTGTAAAGTAATGTAGAATTATGTAGAAATAGAAATGAAGTACTATTAACAAATCCTGAACTAATGATAGGCAGTAGGAATATTCCCGGTGCGAAGGAAAATAAAAAATGGTAATATGTATTCCAGTTTTTTTTCTCTGGCAAATAAATTCCTGGGAAGGAATTTATTTCCATTTCTTTATGTTATCTTCCAAATTATAAGAACCGTATGACTAATTACTTTACTTTCATTTATTATGATTTACTTCTAGCCTTTAAATAATTTGGAGGTTAAAAAAATAAAATTCGTTGACTGTACTTTATATAACTAATAATATGATTTATTTGTTCCAATCCCATTTGCACTAAAAAGTAGCAAAGTACTAATTTACAAATGCTGAAAAGGAACCAGTTTGTAAAGTAAAATATAAATTATGTAGAAATAGCGATGAAGTACAATTAATACACCCCGAACCATCTTCAGTAATGGACGTCGATCTGTCTCCTGTCTCTGACTTCAGCTTCTGAAGAGGTACTCGGACTTCTATTACATGTGAATTAACGCATGAAATTCCGAGAAATAATTAGGGAAAAAGGTCATGTGTGGCAATGTTACGTGCAAAATTATAAAGATAAGTCAGTATCTTGCAAATTTTGTGAACATAAGTATGCATGCGCAAATGTTGATAAATTGCTGAGACATGTATCTTCCGGCAGTATCCCAATCTAATTTGTTTATAACATTTAAAAATTTAATATGTTTATAATATCAGTAGTAAAGTGAAGTTTGGAAAATCCACTTACTTATAAATTTAAACGGTTTAGCGGTGTAAAAATATGTGGATTTACTATACCATTTTTTCCACATATTTACGTTCATAGAATTCTAAGTAAATATACATTTATGCGTACTCTCTAAATATAATAAAATATTAATAAAGTAACATAGTACCGTTCAGAATATACATTTTAAAGAATCCTCTGGAGACAACTGTAATAATATACTGTGATAAAAAAAAACGAATTTAACTTTGAAATCATAATATAGTAATAGAATGCAATTTTCTTTGTGATTGTATATAAATTCCCGGAAAAATTCCCATTTTGGGAATTTTCTCAAGAATATTCCCAGGGAATATTCCCGAAAAATATCTTCCCAGGAATTTACCCATCACTAACCATGCCATGAGGGCATGTAGGGAATGTGCCCTCAGTCGTAGATGAATGTGGTGTTATCGGCACAACGCTTCGACCGCATCCCCCCTCCCAGGTACGCATTGAATCTGAGGTTGGTAATGCCCAGACCCGCACGGCATCTTATGCACAAAATCAAATATCGTAAAGTAACCAAGAGCAACAGATACCTGACATATGCATTTAGACCAATCCTCTTTAAAGTCGGACAATTCATTCGAAAGTTATCGTAGCTTTCACACGCCTACGCCCAAAGTAAGAACAAATACTTCAATTCGGGAAAAATCCCCTTTTGGTATGGCAACCAAAACATTGTGTAAGCTAGTGGTCTACTATGCCACGCTTAATTGCATGCATGGAGAGCATGCCCGCGACCGTTCGGTCTATTTAATGGACGGGTTCCGCCTACAATGCACCCCGCCCGTAGTTGCACAATATACGCTATTTGCTCGTGCACAAGTGCACCGTCAAGATTTGTCCCCTAACCTTGACACCTAAGTGTGTCACCCCCATTCTCTGAGGGAGTGGGATACGCCCACTGCGCGGCCAGACCGAAGTCCTGAGTGCCTACCAGTTGACCTACTGGTGGAGGCGGTCCTGCTACCGAGTCAGGCCCTACCATACTCTGCAGGCATGGTGCCCGAGCGTTATAAGGCGAGCTCACCTCCCGCACATGTTCGCCGTTACCCAGGTCCCTGGGATTAGCTCCCATGTGCTACCGAATCCCACGGTATGACCACAACCCGGCAGAGTCCAACCCAATCCCAGGCAATGCCCGAGGGGGCTTGAGTCCCGGCCCTGCCTACTTCTATCGTTCAACTGGCAACCCCCGTGTGTAGAGGTACCACACACGTCGAGATGCTATGCATCTCATCCCGGATCCAATGGTACGTGTAAGCCACCATTTGAGTTTGAAGCCGGCCCATATCCTGCAGGGTTACCTCCCTTCCGTGGAATTAGTACCGTTGCCCAGATATCTGGGATTGGACCTTTTCCATTTCCGTTTGGTCCTCCTGTAGGCAGGAATCCGACTCTCCCCTCCCGGTAGGATCGTCCAAGCAATACGGGACTACCCCGTTTTTACGTGTTGAGGTACCACGTACACGCTGAGATACTCAGTATCTCTTCCCTGACCCAACAGCACGTTTAGGTCGCCGTTTGGGAGAAGGGCCCTGACCGCTGCTCTCCCCCGGTAGGGTCCCCCAGAGGGCTACCTCACTTTTTACCGTGTTGAGGTACCACGTACGCTACCAGACCCAATGGGACGCGTTAGTTTCCCATTTGGGAGTCAGCGGGAGACCCATGGGAATCGCTCATCCCCTGGCAGGGTTTGGGGCAGGAAGAAGACTCGGGTAGTCCTTTCCTTAGCGGAATGCAAGCATTCCTTGTCAGTTGTCTGCTGCGCGTAGGAGCTCGTCATCCGGATCCCTCCGAGTTGGAGTTCGTTTGGTACACGATATTTACACTATTTACAAGGTTTTACTCCTGCTGCAGACGCTCGTCAATTCCATTGTGTACCTGTGGGAGAATTCCACGCCTCTCTCTGAGAAGCTCGCAGTATCGTTCCTTATAGAAGGAAGACACTGCGGTGGTGAGCCTTCCCAAGTCGCCACATAACGCTTCAGAACGCAAGGCGTCCCTCAGCGGTATATGCAGCAACCTTGCTCGCTCAGCCGGTTGTACCTGCTGAACAAGCGCGCACTCGATAACAGTATGTTCAGGCGTGCTCGGGGCACGCCCACAATCACACTGTGGCGCTCTATCCAAGCCCAATTGATGAAGCTTAGCATTGTACGGACCGTGTCCTGTTACAAAATGTACAAGGCCTTTCCCTGGGCGCATATATCCCATTTGCAGCCTTTCAGCCACATCCGGGAGCACGTCATGGGTTCTCCTTCCCTTATCGGAATCATCCCATTCCGCCTGCCAGCTGCTCACTACCCGGGCTTTAGTCTCTGCCTTTGTTAGGCACAGACGGCCGAGTATATCCACTGTCTTCTCGGGAAGATTCTTCCTAATCCAGTAGTTAGCAGCTCGTTCGAGTATCCTCAGATGCACAGGGACTATTCCCAGAATTACACAGAGTGCGTTCCCGGGGGTTGTCCTATATGCTCCACTCAATCGCATAAGGATCGAGCGGGCAACCAAAACAATAGGTGTCTGGTGAAAGGAAACGAAAGCATTTTAAAATGAGTTCCATCAAAATCGGACAATCCGTTCGAAAGTTATCGTCGGATGCCACATACAAACAGACAGACAGGACGGCCTGTAATAGGGAGCTTCGCACCCAAAATTCTCAAGGTTTGTTTCACGACAATCTCAAATACTCGAAGGCATTCGAGCGCCGGAGAGTAAATTTTCGAAACGGAAGTTTGATAAGTCTTCAGCCTTATCGAATGTCCTTATCTCTACCTATATCAGTAGCTCTCTCTGTACACAACTTTAAATTAAACCCTCGAAATCATATGTAAAATTATTTTTCTGCCTGCCCCGTTATTGGCGCAATCGGCAAGTGATTACTAGTAAACTAATGGTGTCTTGGATTCCAATTACATTCAGGTGATGCATGTTTTCTCTTCCTCTTTCTCTCTTCTGACAGACTGCTTAAACCTTATACAGATCTGTGGGGAAAAACTGTTCCTTCACTTCATTGCTAAGGAGAGAAGTTTTAAAATAAACACTCTGCATATATGTAATATATATTATATACAATTATGATAACCTCGTATTCATTGTTTCTTCCGAACACTCCAATAATACCGAACTTTTCAAAATATTCAAGCGACTGGACAAATGCGATCATATTGATATATTTCTGTATTTGCTGCTTTCAAACAATTCGAGACTCTCGAAGAGTTCGAGTGTCTCGAAGTTGTCTAATGTTTCTTACATTTCGAGTTCCTCGAACACTTCGAGAGTCCCGAACATTGCAGGAGTCTCGAACATTTCGGGAGTCTTGATCATTTGGAGAGTCTCGAACATTTCGGGATTCTCGATCATTTTGAGTCTCGAACATTTCGGGAATCTCGAAAGTTCGATAATTCGATCAAATTAAAATTCTTTATCGATGAAACGATTTTGAAATTTTATCGAATTGTTATCGACTACTCGATTATCGGAACAGCCCTACCCCTATTTTAACATAGCGGAAAATACTTAAGATTATGAACACATTTTGAAACCCCTATTTTAACATAGCATAGAATACAAAACATTGTGAACACAGATACTACGAACATACCAGATCGATGAAAGACGATGAACACATTTTTCAAGCGAGTATTATCCACTGAATATATTACATGAGATTATGTAATACAGCAGAGCTTGTGAGCGTGTGGCACCCCCTCACTCCTATTCCATTTTAATTTTCCCAGTTACTTTAGGCTGAAGTGGAATAAGGCTCCATGGATGATACGTCGACGCAAACTTTGTTAGTTTTATCTCTTTCAATGAGTTGGCAGTACTGTGAATGGTGACTTGCATCTTTTGTTCATCGCACAAAGGAATGAGACGTGGTTGTGACTTTATAAAAATAGTGCCGTTAAATCTAAGTTACTCGAAGAATACTTTTACTATTTTTAATACTTTGAATATTTCACTCTAATGGTGAATACTTATAACACCTTTTGATATATATATACCTTGTAAAGAACATTTCGTATAGATATAATTAAAATTTCTCTCTGTCATCACAAGCGCAAGCATACAGACGCTAGATAGAGAAGGCGCAAGAACTATTGTGCGAATGGACGCCATCGAAAAGAAAGGATGTGAACAGCTTACCAAGGAAATCCATTGATAATTTGGTCATCATTTATGTTATTGTGCCAAAATATGTATCAGTGAATTGTGGAACTTATGTTATTTCGTTACCTACGTGAGTTAAAGTGAATTTCAACGAAAATGCATTAAAACAACTTAACTTATCTGAGATTAAGGAAAACCACGTTGTCTCAGTTCCTTGCAAATGTTGCTATTCAAGAACAAAAACCAAAATCTATTATTGAATTTTACTTATATTCCTGATAAAGTAATATAGGTAAGACAAGGGATGAATTTACTTCTTAGATTGTTAATCAGTGGCACCATAAGTAAGTTCACGGTCGACTACTCAGTGTTGTGTGAATTAGTGTTCAGTGAGCAATATGTGCAAAGTAATCATGTCTCTTGTTACGCAATGAGCCGGCTTCGTCGACATAGCATATAATTCTGAATTAATTTTTCGAAATTCTTTTTTTTATTTTTTTTATTCTCCAATAAAAATTCATGGGCTTAAATTTAATATGTTAAAATGATAAAAGGAAAAATCTAAAATACAAAACTTCAAAAGGTATCAGTAATATTCATATTAATCAAAATATAGAAGTAAGAATGTATGTTACATGTATAATGTTTAGCTTAAGTAAATCAATTTCATATATGTATTTTATTTCAGTTGTTTCATACCAGTTTCATACGCAAATCACTACTGGAACGGTAAAAATATTTTACTTGGTGTTGTAAAAATTTTATGGATGCGAAGTGGGCGTGTCACCGAGGGTGGGTACGCGCATATATCACCTTGGATCGAACCCGCCTTGACTTGTGATCTGGTGCAATTCGTCCCACAACCTCTAACCACTACTATACGGAAAGGAGTTTTTCATTCCGTTCCATCCGTTAGACCCACTGTAAATGAAAATCTTTAGTGTCCGAATGAAAGAATCATACCCAGTTGGGTCACCAGATAGGCGTACCAGACAAGACACGAACTCTACCGGTCATAAGAATGTCTTCCCAAACAGGGACAGCCAAGGTTCGAACCCGCATACGGTTATAAGAATGGCTTTCCCAAACAGGAACACGATCCAATCGTGTTGTAAGAATGGCGCCCGAACAGGGACTCGAACCCTGGACCGTGAATGCAAAAAGTAGTGATTCATGCGTAGAAACGTAAAGGCGCAAGGTAAATTTCTGACTCGTGTTTAAAATTTCTATATAGTTGTGCAAAATGGATGAAAGTAATATTAAGTTAGTGCTGGACGCACTTAAAGCAAATAAAGATGAACTCATTGAACAAACAAATAATATACGCGAATCATTAGAAAAGAAAATAGCTGAAGTCAGCGATCAAACCAATAAAGTTTGTGGGTCTTTAGAAAATAAAATAGTTGAGATCAATGAATCTTTAGAATATAAAATGTCAGAAATATCAGAGGCAACAAAAAAGCACATTAACAATAAACTCCAGGTACAAGTAGAAGTAGTAAAGAAAGAAATTCGGGGTAATTGTGAAGAAAAGGGGGACCGAGCATTTGAGAAAATTGAACCAATCGAAGCGCCAATTGAAAAGTTTTGTTGTGCAGATGTAGAACAAGGGTGCCAAAAGGTTGTATATGATTCAGTTGTTGCTAGCGGTTGCACTGTTAAAGAAATAAGTAGTCTTCCAGTGTCATACAAATGTAAAGGTTCAGTTAGCCAAACTGTTACGTCGAGTAGGCCTAATGTTCGTTCGAAGTCTAAACAGCAGATAGATGTGTTGAACATAAAATATTTGTCATGTTACGGAAGAAAGTGCACTGATAGGTTTTGTGCGTGTAATTGTACTAATGTAGTAATATTAATGAATGGAGACAAGAGAGTGCGCTCTTTACTCATTAGTCATATGTTAAATTTAATGGAGCTAGGATGCGTCCAAAACACGTCACAAACAGATAGGTTAGCATGTATTCCAAGTAATGACATATGTTCGTACTTCGTGAACATAGTTATGGTTCAGATTGACAATAGGGAAAACAGCGGTAACAATTCTCACTTGGTAGTGACAAATGTGTATGTTACGAACTTCAAGCGCATAAGTTTTTATTGTTTTCTATACACCCAAGTATATGTAATGAATGATGAAATCAGTTCAGGTACTTGTAGCATCAATGAGAATAATGTAAGTGAAATATCATGGCGTAAAAAAGTTGAAATTTGTCAACAGAGTTTTGGTAAGTTGAAATATACCTTGAACAAATCCGTCAGGAAGTACAAAGATTGGTCACAACGTGGTAAGCATACGTACGGTAAGAAACAAAAGTTGAGTAAACTAAAACGAAAAATAAAAAGCATGCACAGGATTTTGCGATCTTCTGAAAAAAAATTCAAGATTTGTCCGTAGGATTGTTAAGAAAACCCAATGTAAGCACAAAGGCAATTATATGGTGGCAAGTAGTAATAAAAAGGGCAATGTAATCACTCCAGAGAAACCACCATCAGAAAATGTAATTGAAAAGCGAAGTGAAAAGTCAAAATCTAGTAAGCCTTGTAAGTTGTTCAAAAAGTCAAAAGTCAATGCGAAAGGAAATTACATGCAAAATTTGGTCCTTAAAAACCATGACGGTGTCCGTGAAAAATTTAGAAATCAGGTGAAAAAACCGTGTTGTAGCAACGCGTTGAAAATTCAAAACAAATGTAACAGGAAAGCGAAAATCAGGTTAGTCAAACGAACATGTGCTAGGTGGCTCAAACATCCGGTGACAGTACCTACGCGTAATCACACAGGGAAAATGAAAAACCAGGTAGATCACAAAAGTAAATTCAATGTTTCATACAAGATTAGGCAGAAAATTTCCCGTAACAAAAATTTGAAAGGAAATAAGTACAGTAAATTTAATTACAAAATACGTGGAAATTGCAAATTAGTGAAGCAATGTGGTAAGTCGAAAGTTAAAATTTCTGCCAATATGCAAATTGATGTCATTACTGACAGTGAAAAGTTGTACGCGGATGGAAAGCCAGTGTTTACTAAAGTGAATATTTGTTGCAGAAAACATACAGGCAATTGCAAAGATATGTTTATGAAATGTTTTGGAATAAAATTAGAAATTCCTATTGCAATCGAAAAACCAAGAGTAGGAATAGGATGAAAATATATGTTTGCAAAAAACCGGACTGTGTACATTTTAAAAATTTGACCTTAGCAATGTTTAAGATTTTCGGTAATAACAAAAAAAATAAATACATAATAATAATAATATATAAATTTAAAATTTCCTTTTTTTGAACCGTATAAAAATTAGAAATTGAGAAAATTGGTAAATTGTTAGATCCTTTAACTGGTAAATCAATTGGCTCACACTCTGTAGATTGACTTAAGGTGTGGAAACCTACGAAGCAAACTCGAAAGATTTGGTTAGATTTAGCTGTAAAACATAGTTCTCAAAAATATTATGATATTATTTCAAGCGAATTTAAAAATTCAGATTTAGAAAGTAGTGTTGAAATAGTTCTTTGCAACGCATCAACCACAATACCAGTATGTTTGTCTCAAAGTGTTCAGTCGAGAAGTAATAATGAACTAATACATAAAATTTTAGAGAAATTGCTAGATGTTGATAAGTATTTGAGTTTTCTGTATTGTAGAAATCTATGCTCATCTGATGTGTTGGAATTAGCATTGGTAAATTTACAAAATCCTTATGTTATTGAATGAGAGAGTTCAAGGAATGCAAAAAAATATTTACTAATGAGAAAATTCATTTTATATATTCCTGTTATCGTATTATTGCATTATGTTTGAGATTAACTCGTAAGTTGATATACTGTCGTTCAAATGTTGTATTTTAAATGTTTGAATAACGAAAATAATACATTATTAAAAGTTATTATGAAAATTAGTTATAAGTAAGTATATACGTATAAAAAGGGTTATTTTTGCATTTTATGTGTCATTCTTTTCAAAATATTGAAAATTTGGTATATCCAGTGTAGATTAATAAGGATATTGAGTATAAGATGTAATAACACGAGTCAGATACTTACAAAGAAAAAAGAAGGAAAAAAGTTGAAATTTTACGATTTATGTAATGGTGTAAGAAATATATTAGTTATATGATGTGAATAAACAGAATATGAAAACTACATATATATGATATAAAATGAAAATATAATAGATAATCGATGTGTTATTCCATTTGTTTTAAAACATTGTTCTATAAGCAAAAATATAATCTTATACTTAAACAAAAAAAGCCCATTTAAAGTGAATAGCCCATAAAAATAAAAAAGCCCATCTATGTTTATGTAAAGTGTTAGTGAACCATAATAAATCAAATATTAATGGTGCAAGAAAGAAGAGGAGGAATAACCGGAAAAATAAATTTAAGAAGAGGAAAACTCCAAGATTTCAGGATTCTGATAATCTTCAAAGAAGATCATCGTCCCTTCCGCACGCCATCTGTGAGCGTGTGGCACCCCCTCACTCCCATTCCATTTTAATTTTCCCAGTTACTTTAGGCTGAAGTGGAATAAGGCTCCATGGATGATACGTCGACGCAAACTTTGTTAGTTTTATCTCTTTCAATGAGTTGGCAGTACTGTGAATGGTGACTTGCATCTTTTGTTCATCGCACAAAGCAATGAGACGTGGTTGTGACTTTATAAAAATAGTGCCGTTAAATCTAAGTTAATCGAAGAATACTTTTACTATTTTTAATACTTTGAATATATCACTCTAATGGTGAATACTTATAACACCTTTTGATATATATATTCCTTGTAAAGAACATTTCGTATAGATATTATTAAAATTTCTCTCTGTCATCACAAGCGCAAGCATACAGACGCTAGATAGAGAAGGCGCAAGAACTATTGTGCGAATGGACGCCATCGAAAAGAAAGGATGTGAACAACTTACCAAGGAAATCCATCGATAATTTGGTCATCATTTATGTTATTGTGCTAAAATATGTATCAGTGAATTGTGGAACTTATGTTATTTCGTTACCTACGTGAGTTAAAGTGAATTTCAACGAAAATGCATTAAAACAACTTAACATATCTGAGATTAAGGAAAACCACGTTGTCTCAGTTCCTTGCAAATGTTGCTATTCAAGAACAAAAACCAAAATCTATTATTGAATTTTACTTATATTCGTGATAAAGTAATGTAGGTAAGACAAGGGATGAATTTACTTCTTAGATTGTTAATCAGTGGCACCATAAGTAAGTTCACGGTCGACTACCCAGCCGGACAATGGAAATTGGAGCTAATCAAGAAAGTCCATTCAAAAATGGGAAGAAGAATCTAAAAGAATTGCCCTCCAAAAAAATCCACTGACCCCCCTCCTTCTTCTGAAATCTCCAAAATCGAAGTGTTGTGTGAATTAGTGTTCAGTGAGCAATATGTGCAAAGTAATCATGTCTCTTGTTACGCAATGAGCCGGCTTCGTCGACATAGCATATAATTCTGAATTAATTTTTCGAAATTCTTTTTTTAAAATTTTTTTTATTCTCCAATAAAAATTCATGGGCTTAAATTTAATATGTTAAAATGATAAAAGAAAAAATCTAATATACAAAACTTCAAAAGGTATCAGTAATATTCATATTAATCAAAATACAGAAGTAAGTATGTATGTTACATGTATAATGTTTGTGTTTAAGTAAATCAATTTCATATATGTATTTTATTTCAGTTGTTTCATACCTGTTTCATACGCAAATCACTACTGGAACGGTAAAAATATTTTACTTGGTGTTGTAAAAATTTTATGGATGCGAAGTGGGCGTGTCACCGAGGGTGGGTACGCGCATATATCACCTTGGATCGAACCCGCCTTGACTTGTGATCTGGTGCAATTCGTCCCACAACCTCTAATCACTACTATACAGAAAGGAGTTTCTCATTCCGTTCCATCCGTTAGACCCACTGTAAATGAAAATCTTTAGTGTCCGAATGAAAGAATCGTACCCAGTTGGGTCACCAGATAGGCGTACCAGACAAGACACGAACCCTACCGGTCATAAGAATGTCTTCCCAAACAGGGACAGCCAAGGTTCGAACCCGCATACGGTTATAAGAATGGCTTTCCCAAACAGGAACACGATCCAATCGTGTTATAAGCTAATAAAATAGTCTGGCATATTTTTCCACCTCTATTTTAAAATAGCAAAAATTACATAAGACTACATAATATAGCAGAGGTAATAAAAAAGTATGGCTTATTTTTCCACCACTTTTTTAACATACCAAAAAGTTACATAAGACTATGAACGTTCTCTTGTATGGCCAATTTTTCAATCGCTATTTTAACATAACAGAAATCACACAGAAAATACGAACACCTATTTTAACAGCACTCCTATGTAATAAAGGGGTGTACTCATTCCCTTTTATCAATCCCTATGTAACATAGCATTCAGCAATTGCTGCATGTCCCAAAAGCACTGACCATCGAGGTCGAACGTCAAATACTTAAACCAGAATAACCTGTAAACGGAGCCACATATCCAGGGTGTGATTCCACGTTTAGTAATAGGTCATCAACTACTACAAGTCACGAAAGTACTGATCAACATGGTCAAAGGTCAAATATTTAAACCAGAATAACTCGTAAACGGAGCAACGTATAGAGATGCTGTTTCCACATTTAGTAATAGGTCATCAACTATTACATGTCCCAAAAGAACTGACCATCGAGGTCAAATGTTTAAATCCGAATAACTTGTAAACGGGGCAAGGTATTGAGGTGGTGTTTCCACAATTAGTAATAGGCCATCAACCACTACATGCCCCAAAAGTACTGACCATCGTGGTCAATGGGCGAATACTTAAACCAGAATAACTTGTAAACGGCGAAACATATTAAGGTGGTGTTTCCACACTTAGTAATCAGTCGTCAACTACCACAAGTCCCGAAAGTGCTGATCAACGTGGTCAAAGGCTAAATATTTAAACACGAATAACTCGTAAACGAAGCAACATATTGAGGTGCTGTATCCACATTTAGTAATGGATCACCAACTACACAATGTCCCAAAAGTACTGGCTTTCGAGATGAAAGGTCATAAACTTAAGCTCAAATTACTCGTAAACGAAGCAACATATTGAGATTGGGTTTTTGCATGTAGTAACAGGTCACCAAGTACTACACGTCCCAAAATAACTGACTATCAAGGTCAAAGGTCAGATATTTCAACCGGAATAATTCGTAAATGGCGGTACGTATCGAGGTGCTTTTTCCACATTTAGTAATAAGTCATCAACTAGTAGATGTCCCAAATGCACTGATCAACGTGGTCAAAGGTCAAATTTTTAAACCAGAATAACTAGTAAACGGAGAAACATTTTGATGTGATGTTTCGACATTTAGTAATGGATCACCAAGTACACAATGTTCCAAAAGCACTGACCACCGAGGTCGGAGGTCATATACTAAAACCCAAATTACTCGTAAACTGAGTAACATATTGACATGGTTTTTCCACAGATCATAAAAGATTGGTGACCCCTACATGTGCCAAAAGTATTAGCCATCCACTCAATGGTCAAATATTTAAAGGCGAATAACTCCTAAACGGAACAACATATTGTGATGGTGTTTCCATATTTAGTAATGGATCACAAACTACACAAAGTACCAAAAGCACTGACCACCGAGGTCAAAGGTGATATACTTAAACCAAATTACTTGTAAACGGAATAACGTATTGAGGTGGTGTTTATACATTTAGTAATGGATCACCAAGTAAAATGTCCAAAAATCACTGACCACCGAGGTCAAAGGTCTTCATATACCTAAAACCAAATTGCTCTTAAATGGAGCAACAGATTGAGGTGGTTGTTCTACAATTAGTAACAAGTCATCAAATACTACATACTGCAAAAGTACTTACCAATGATGTCAAAGGTCAAATACTTAAACCCCTATAAATCTTAAACGGAGCAACATAATGAGGTTGTGTTTTCACATTTAGTAATAGGTCGTCAACTACTACGTATCCCAAAAGTACTGACCGTAGAGGTCAATGGTCGAATACTGAAACCGAATAAAACGTAAATTTCCTCATTTACTAACATGTCATCAACTACTACATGTACCAAATATACCGAACACCTTGGTGAAAACTAAAACATTTAAGCGCGAATAACTCGTAAACGGAATCACATATTGAGGTGGTGCTTCCACATTTAGTATTGGATCGCCAACTACTGTATGTCCCAAAAGCACTGACCACCGATGTGAAAGGTCACATATTTTAAAACAAATAACTTGTAAACGCATCAACGTATTGAGGTGATGTTTCCACAGTTAGCAATAGGTCACCAACTGCTATATGTATCAAAAGTATTGACCATCCACTCAAAGGTCAAATATTTAAACCCGAAAAACTTGTATACAGAGCCGCATATTGAAGTGGAGTTTCCAAATTTAGTAATAAGTCATCAACTACTACATGCCCCAAAAGTACTGACCATCCACTCAAAGGTCAAATACTTAAATCCGAATAACTCGTAAACCGTTCCACATATTGAGGTGGTGTTTCCACCGTTAGCAATAGGTAATCAACCAATACATACACCAAACGTATTGGCCATTCAGTTCAAAGGTCAAATATTTTAACACGAATAACTCGTAAACTTAGACATATATTGAGGTGCTGTTTCCACATTTAATAATAGGTCATCAACTACGACATCTACCTAAAATACTGACCACCGAGGTCAAAAGTCAAATTTTTAAACGCGAATAACTCGTAAACGGAACAACACATTGAGGTGGTATTCTCACATTTAGTAACGGATCACCCACTACTGCATGTCTCAAAAGCACTGACCTCCGAGGTCAAAGGCGATTTACTTAAACCCAAATACCTCGTAAACGGAGCAACAAAGTGAGTTTCTGTTTCCACATTTAGTAATAGTTCACCAACTACTAGAAGCCCCAAAAGTGCTGATGAACGTTGTCGAGGGTAAAATATTTATACCCGAATAACTCATAAACACACCAACATATTGAGGAGGGGCTTCCACTTTTAGTAATAAGTCATCAACTAGTACATGCTCCAAATGTATTGCCCATCGAGCTAAAAGGTCATATACTTAAACCCAAATTACTCGTAAACGGAGCAACATATCTAGGTTGTGATTCCACATTTAGTAATGGGCCACCAACTACACAATATCCCAAAATCTCTGACCAACGAGGTCAAAGGTCATATACGAAAACCCAAATTAATCGTAAACGGAGTCACATATTAAGTTGGAGCCTCCAGAATTAGTAACAAGTCACCAACTACTACATGCTCCAAAGTACTGACCACAAATGCCGAAGGTCAAATACTTAAAACCGAATAAGTCGTAAACGGAGAAACATATTGAGTTTGTTTTCACATTTAGTAATAGGTCACTAAGAACTACACGTCTTAAAAACACTGACCATCGAGATCAAAGATCAGATATTTAAACCCGAATAAATCGTAAACGGAGCAACGTATCGAGGTGCTGTTTCCACATATAATAACAGGTCATCAAGTACGACATATACCTAAAATACTGAAAATCGAGGTCAAAAGTCAAATTTTTGAACGCGAATAACTCGTAAACGGAACAACACATTGAGGTAGTGTTTTCACATTTAGAAATGGATCGCCAACTACTGTATACCCCCAAAGCACAGACCACCGAGGTGAAAAGTCATATACCTAATCTCAAATTACTTGGAATCGGAGCAACGTATTGACGTGCTTTCCCCGCAGTTAGTAATAAGTCATTAAACACTACATGTACCAAGATTATTGACCATCCACTCAAAGGTAAAATATTTAAACCTCAATTACTAGTAAACGGAACAATATATTGACGTGGTGTTTCCACACTTAGTAACGGATCGCCAACTACTGCATACCCCAAAAGCACTAACCACCGAGGTGAATGGTCATGTACTTAAATCCAAAATAATCGTGAACGAAGCCACATATTGAGGTGAAGCCTCCACAATTAATAACGTCATCAACTATTACATGCCCGAAAAGTGTTGACCATAGAAGTCAAAGGTCAAATACTTAAACCCGAATAAGTCGTAAACGATGTATATATTGAGGTGATGTATGCACCGTTAGTAACAGGTCATCAACTTCTACATATACCAAAAGCATTGTCCATCCAGGTGAAAATCATATATTTAGACCGGAATAACTCGTAAACTGGGACACATATTGAGAGACTTTTTCCACATTTATTAATATGTCACCAAGTACTATATATCCCAAAAGCACTCACCATCGAGGTCTAAGTTCATATATTTAATCCCGAAAAACTTGTAAACGGAAAAACATTTTGAGGCTTTGTTTCTAGTTAGTAATAAGTCATCAACCACTACACTTACCAAAAGTATTTACCGTAAACTCAAAGGTCGAATATTTAAACCAGAAAAACTCGTAATCGGAGCCACATATTGAGCTGAAGTTTCTAGAATTAGTAACAAGTCATCAACTACTGCATGCCAAAAAAGTACTGACCATAGAGGTCGAAGGTCGAATATTTAACCAGATATAACTTGTAAACGGACCAACATATGCAGGTGGCGTTTCCACCGTTAGTACTAGGCCTCAACCACTACATTTGCCGAGAGCATTGACCATCTACTCAATGGTCAAATGCTGAATCCCGAATAACTCGCAAACGGAGCAAAATATGGAGTTGGTGTATCCAGCGTTAGTAATAGGTCATTAACCCTACATATACCAAAAGTATTGACCATCGAGGTCAAACGTCAAATATTTAAACCCGAAAAATCGTAAACTAAGTCCCATATTGATGCGATGTTTTCACGTTTAGTAGTAGGTCACCAAGTTGTTCATGTGCCAAAAATACTGACCATCAAGCTCAAAGGTAAAATATTTAAACGCGAATAACTTCTAAACGGAACCACATATTGAGGTGGTGTTTTCATATTCAGTAATGGATCACCAACTACACAAGGTCCCAGAAGCACTGACCACCGAGGTCAAAGGAAATATACTTAAAACCAAGTTTCTCTTAAACGGAGCAACAGATTGAGGCGGTTGATCCACAATTAGTAACAAGCCATCAAATACAATTTGCTGCAAAAGTTCTGACCATAGATGTCAACGGTGAAATACATTAAAACGAATAAATCTTAAACGGAGCAACGCATTGAGGTTTTGTTTTCACATTTAGTAATAGACCATCAAGAACTACATTCCAAAATGCACTTACCATCAAGATCAAAGGTCAAATATTTAAACCCCAATAACTCGTAAACAGAGTTGAGGTGCTGTTTCTACATTTAGCAACAGGTCATTAGCTACTACATGCAGAAAAAACACTGACTTTCGATGTAAAAGGTAAAATTTGAAACGCGAATAACTCATAAACGGATCATAATATTGATGTGGTATTTCAAAATTTAGTAATGGAACACCAACTGCTGTATGTCGAAAAAGCACTGACCACCGAGATGAAATTACATATACTTAAAAAAAATTACTTGTAAACGGAGCCACACATTGAGGTGTAGTTTTTACAATTAGTAACAAGTCATCAACTACTATAGGTCCCAAAAGTACTGACCATAGAGGTCAAAGGACAAATACTTAAACCCGAGTAACTCGTTTACGGAGCAACATGTTAAGGTGGTGTATACACCGTTAGTAACTGGTGATTTGCCGCTACATATACCAAACCTATTGACCATCCAGTTCAGTGGTCAAATATTTAAAACAAAATAACTCGCAACCGTAGTAAGATATAGAGGTGGTGTTTCCAAAGTTAGTAATAGTTCATCAACCACTACATGTATAAAGAGTATTGCCCATCCAATCAAATGTCAAATATTTAAAAGCGAATAACATGTAAACGGTGCCACATATTGATGTTGAGTTTCTACAATTTATAAAATATCATAAATACTAAATGCCCCAAAAGTACTGACCATCCACTCAAAGATAAAATACTTAAACCCGAATAACTTGTAAACTGAGCCACGTATTGACGTGGTGCTTCCTCACTTAGCAACAGGTCATCAACCACTACATACACGAAAATTATTGACCATCCAGGTCAAAGACCAAATGTTTAAATCCGAATAACTCGTAAATGAAACAACGTATTGAGGTGGTGTTTCCACATTTACTAATGGATTACCAACTACTTGCATGTGTCGAAAGCACTGACCACCGAGGTCATAGGCGATTTACTTAAACCCAAATTACACGGAAACAGAGCAACAAACTGAGGAGTTATTTCCACAATTAGTAATGGATCGCCAACTACTGCATCACCCAAAAGCACTGACCACCGAGGTGAAAGGTCATATACATAAACCCTAATTACTCGTAAACGGAGCTACACAGTGAGGTGCTGTTTCTATACTTACGAGGAAACGGTCTTAAGTGTAAACAACCGATTTGGCTGAGGTCGGGATACGTGTTACGGGAGACCAAAGTAGGAGATACGTATTTTGGCCTTTGCGCCCATACGCAGAAATTTCCGAAATACGGGGCCCCAAAGTGGCCCTACATGCTATAACTAGGAAGCGAATGACGTTACTTCTACCCAACCGATTTGGCTGGGGTCCGGATATATGTTACGGGAGACCAAAGTAGGAGACACGTATTTTGGCGTTTGGGCCCATACGCAGAAATTTCCGAAATACGGGTCCCCAAAGTAGCCCTACATGCCATAACTAGGAAGCGAATGACGTTACTTGTACACAACCGATTTGGCTAGGGTCCGGATATGAGTTACGGAAGACCAAAGTAGGAGATACGTATTTTGGCCTTTGCGCCCATACGCAGAAATTTCTGAAATACGGGGCCCCAAAGTGGCCCTACATGTTATAACTAGGAAGCGAATGACGTTATTTGTACACAACAGATTTGGCTGAGGTCGGGATATGTGTTACGGGAGACCAAAGTAGGAGACACGTATTTTGGCATTTGGGCCCATACGCAGAAATTTCCGAAATACGGGGCCCTAAAGTGGTACTAAATGAGATAACTAGGAAGCGAATGACCTTATTTGTACACAACCGATTTGGCTGGGGTCGGGATATGTGTTACGGGAGACTAAAGTAGGAGACACGTATTTTGGCGTTTGGGCCCATACGCAGAAATTTCAGAAACACGGGGCCCCAAACTGGCCCTAAATGCTATAACTAGGAAGCGAATGACGTTACTTCTACAGAACCGATTTGGCTGGGGTCCGGATATGTGTTACGGGAGACCAAAGTAGAAGACACGTATTTTGGCGTTTGGGCCCATACGCAGAAATTTCCGAAATACGGGTCCCCAAAGTAGCCCTACATGCTATAACTAGGAAGCGAATAACGTTACCTGTACACAACCGATTTGGCTGAGGTCCGGATAAGTGTTACGGGAGACCAAAGTAGGAGACACGTATTTTGGCGTTTGGGCCCATACGCAGAAATTTCCGAAATACGGGGCCCCAAAGTGGCCCTACATGCCATAACTAAGAAGCGAATGACGTTACTTGTACACAACCGATTTGGCTAGGGTCCGGATATGTGTTACGGGAGACCAAAGTAGAAGACACGTATTTTGGCGTTTGGGCCCATACGCAGAAATTTGAGAAATACGGGGCCCCAAAGCGGCCCTACATGCTATAACTAGGAAGCGAATAACGTTACCTGTACACAACCGATTTGGCTGGGGTCCGGATATGTGTTACGGGAGACCAAAGTAGAAGACACGTATTTTGGCGTTTGGGCCCATACGCAGAAATTTCCGAAATACGGGGCCCGAAAGTGGCCCTACATGCCATAACTAGGAAGCGAATAACGTTACCTGTACACAATCGATTTGGCTAGGGTCCGGATATATGTAACGGGAGACCAAAGTAGGAGGCACGTATTTTGGCGTTTGGGCCCATACGCAGAAATTTCCGAAATACGGGGCCCGAAAGTGGCCCTACATGCCATAACTAGGAAGCGAATGACGTTACTTGTACACAACCGATTTGGCTAGGGTCCGGATATGTGTTACGGGAGACCAAAGTAGAAGACACGTATTTTGGCGTTTGGGCCCATACGCAGAAATTTCAGAAATACGGGTCCCCAAAGTGGCCCTACATGCTATAACTATTAAGCGAATAACGTTACCTGTACACAACCGATTTGGCTGGGGTCCGGATATGTGTTACAGGAGACCAAAGTAGAAGACACGTATTTTGGCGTTTGGGCCCATACGCAGAAATTTCCGAAATACGGGGCCCCAAAGTGGCCCTACATGCCATAACTAGGAAGCGAATGACGTTACTTGTACACAACCAGTTTGGCTGGGATCCGGATATGGCTATTATAAGCCCAAGTCGAAGACATGTAGTTTATCTTCCGACAAAACCTGACAGGGCAGCAAACTTTAGTTCTGCCACTGTTCCCGGTTTCCTGACAGCACACGCCGTATCGATTAAATATTAATGTTCACTCTCTTGCACAAAAGTGTGCCGTTCGGTTTCCACACATCCTAGCCATAGAAATACAAGCGAAAAAAGCAAACATTCTTTCGCTCCGTTGACACCCTCGTGGTCAGCAGATCCCCCTCGACTGCTCGTTCCAGCTGAACATCTGTTCAGAATTGCATCGGTAACACATACGCCAACTTCATGGCCTTATTGAAAATCTACCAATATCGGACCCTGTACATTCGACATTCCTTTTTGTAGGACTTAACAACAAAAACAAGTCTCATACCTTTGGATATATTATAACATATTCCAACCCAGGCCAACATTCTGTACCAGTAACGTCATTCGCTTCCTAGGTATGGCATGTAGGGCCATTTTGCGGCCCCATATTCCGGAAATTTCTGCGTATGGGCCCAAACGCCAAATTACGTGTCTCCTACTTTGGTCTCCCGTAACACATATCCGGATCCCAGCCAAATCGGTTGTGTAAAAGTAACGTCATTCTCTTCCTAGTTTTAGCATGTAGGGCCACTTTGGGGACCCGTATTTCGGAACTTTCTGCTTATGGGCCCAAACGCCAAAATACGTGTCTTCTACTTTCGTCTCCCGTAACACATATCCGGACCCCAGCCAAATCGGTTGTGTACAAGTAACGTCATTCGATTCCTAGTTATCTCATGTAGGGCCACTTTGGGGCCCTGTATTTCGGAAATTTCTGCGTATGGTCGCAAACGCCAAAATATGTGTCACTTACTTTGGTCTCCCGTAACACATATCCGAACCCTAGCCAAATCGGTTGTGTTAAAGTAACGTCATTCTCTTCCTAGTTATAGCATGTAGGGCCACTTTGGGGCCACGTATTTCGGAAATTTCTGCGTATGGGCCCAAACGCAAAAATGCGTGTCTCCTACTTTGGTCTCCCGTAACACATATCCGAACCCTAGCCAAATCGGTTGTGTAAAAGTAACGTCATTCTCTTCCTAGTTATACCATGCAGGGCGACTTTGGGGCCCCGTATTTCGGAAATTTCTGCGTATGGGCCCAAACGCCAAAATACGTGTCTCCTACTTTGGTCTCCCGTAACACATATCCGGACCCCAGTCAAATCGGTTGTGTACAAGTAATGTCATTCGCTTCCTAGCTATAGCATGTAGGGCTACTTTGGGGACCCGTATTTCGAAAATTTCTGCGTATGGGCCCAAATGCCAAAATACGTGTCTCCTACTTTGGTCTCCCGTAACACATATCCGGACCCCAGCCAAATCGGTTGTTTACACTTAAGACCGTTTCCTCGTTAGTAATAGGTCATCAACTTCTACATGTCCCAAAAGAACTGCTCGCCGAGTTCAAAAATCATATACTTAAAACAATTACTCATAAACGAAGCAACATATTGAGGTGGTGTTTTCACATTTAGTAATAGGTCAGCAGGTACTACATGTCCCAATAGCACTGACGATCCACGTCAAAGTTCAAATAGTTAAAACCGAATAAGTTGTAAACGGAACAACATATTGAGATGTTGTTTTCACAGTTAGTAATATTTAATCAACCACTATGTACCAGAAGTATTTACCATCCACTCAAGGGTCAAATATTTAAAACAGAATAACTCGTAACCGGATCCACATAGTGAGGTGAGGTTTCCACAACTGGTAACAAATCATCAACTACTACATGTAAAAAAGTACTGACCACAGAGGTCAAAGGTCGAATACTTCTGCTGAAATAACTTGTAAACGGACCAACATATTGAGATGCTGTATCAGCCTTTGGTAATAGGTCATCAATCACTACATATACCAAAAAATTGACAATCCAGGTGAAAGGTCAAATATTCAAACGCGAACAATTCGTAAACGGAGCAACGTATTGAGATGCTATTGCAAATTTAGTAAGAGGTAATCAACTACTACACGCCCCAATTTACTGACCATAATAGTCAAAGGTCAAAGAGCTAAACTCGAATAAGTCGTAAACGGAGCAACGTACTGAGGTGCTGTATCAGCCTTTGGCAATAGGTCATCAACCACTACATATACCAAAAAATTCACAATCCAGCTCAAAGTCAAATATTTAAACCCGAAAAACTCGTAAACTGAGACACACATTGAGGCGCTGTTTCCACCGTTAGTAATAGGTCACCAAGTACTACAGATGCGAAATGCACTTGCCATCGAGGTCAAAGTACAAATATTTAAACCCGAATAACTCGTAAACGGAGTAAGATACTGACGTGCTGTCTCCACACTATAAAGAGGTCATTCTCTACTACATGTACGAAAAATATTGAGCATGGAGCTCAAAGGTCATATACTTAAACCCAAATTAATCGTAAACGGAGCAAGGTATTGAGGTATGGAGCTCAAAGGTCATATACTTAAACCCAAATTAATCGTAAACGGAGCAAGGTATTGAGGTGGTTGTTCCACAATTAGTAATCTGTCATCAACAAATGCATGCCGCAAAACCACTGACCACAATTGCCAAAGGTCAAATACTTAGAACCGAATAACTCGTAACCGGAGCAACATATTGAGGTTGTGTTTCTACATTTAGTAACAGATCATCAATTATGACATGTACCAAAAGTACTGACCATCGAGGTCAAAAGTCAAATTTTTAAAGGCGAATAACTTGTAAACGGAACAATACATTGAGGTGGTGTTTCCATATTTAGTAATAGATCACCAACTACTGTATACCCCTAAAGCACTGACCACAGAGGTAAAAAGTCATATACTTACTCCCAAATTAGTTGTAAACGGAGCAACGCATTGAGGTTGTTAGTTCACAGTTAGTAATAGGTCATTAACCACTACATGTACCAAGATTATTGATCATCCAGTCCAAGGTCAAATATTTAAACAGGAATTGCCCGTAAACGGAACAACATATTGAGGTGGTATTTTCAGTTTTGGTAACAAATCGTCAACTACTGTATGCCCCAAAAGCACTAACCACCGAGGTGAATGGTCATATTAGGGGTGCTCCAAGAACCGGTTAACCGGTTTCGGTTCGGTTTGTATTCTAAACCGAATCAATCGGTTTGAACTTCAAACCGGTCCGGTTCGATTTGGGAACGGTTCGGTTCGGTTCGGTTTGGAAACGGTTCGGTTTGTAAAGTGTTCGGTTCGGTTTTTAGAATGGTTTGGTTCGGTTCGGTTTAAGAACTGTTGGGCCCTTTTTGAGGACTGTTTTGTTCGGTTTCAGTTCAATATTTGAAATCAACAGAAATGCAGTTTGCATTATTAGCAACCGTCCATCCAAACATTATAATAAGGGTGAATGTTACGTTTTTCGGTATAACTTTATTCAGATTAAAATTATTTCGATGTTTCTGAAACAATTTAGGGGTCGTACTTATGTGGGTACTTTTACTGATGCTTTGGATTTTGGAATAAAACTCTTAATATCAGTTGGAAGACAACTTTACGTCATGGGTGGATTTAGGAGACGCCGTGCTAGGGGTGGCAGTTACTTGAACGGTGGATGCTATTCCAGGAGAAGCTACGTTTAGAATGAAACATTAAATTCATCTTGAAATGACATGAGGGGTAGGGCATGATTTACACCTGTATGTGGAATATATCGTGGTGTAATATTATCAGGTAACCAAGAAAATTTATGCTGTTTTTGAGAACAGTTACTTTTGACGCGTTAGTGTAGTCAAATTGATTCTGATGACGCTACACAGTATGGCGCTAAATTCGTTGTACAAAAACAGAGGGGTGATTCCTGAGAGCAAAACAAACAAAAAAAAAGTTCCAGTACACATAGGACGAAAAGTGTGTTGTTTACGTGTTATAGGCTGCCGAAAGCATGGAGTTAAATATTGCACAAACTACTGATTGTAGACGTGATGCGGCATGATATCGACAAAATATCCTAACCTGCTCTATCCAAATTTGGAGTTTTCAGATTTGTGCAATGGCGGCACAGGGAATTCCCTGATATTTTATAACGTAAATTGAGTGGACAACAACATGTAAAGGACATTTCACTGCCTGAAAACAATATTACGTGGCAGGTCAGTACTCATACACGTAGATAAAAGATGGCGGATGAAGTAAAAATTACTGTGTGTGGTTGCGTACCTCCTCAAAAAGTACTAGTAAAGTCGTTGTACAAGAACTCACTGGAAACTTTACTTTTCTAGAATGTAAAAATACGTACGGCACAAGCCGATAAGTAACAGAAAATAAAGAAATTCTGATTGCTGATTTGCTCATATTAATGATATCGCAACGCTTTTGAGAACGCATCTGCCTTTACAACTACAGTAATTGAACAAGAACTACGGACAAATAAATAACGCGTAATAATAATAATAATAATAATAATAATAATAATAATAATAATAATAATAATAATAATAATATTCATAACTGTTTTAGCACATTCATTTCGATCAGTACATCACACAAATGCGACTACAGTACGTTTTTTTTAATTAATGTTCTAAACTGAGGGGTGTGAAACAAAATATTCCTTCCATTCACGATATTTGTACGTACTGTAACAAGGGCCGATATTTCTGGATCCAAATCGTATAACGGAACTGCACACAGAAGGTAGTTGTAGGGAGCAAGGTACAGAGGGGAGTTTTTGTTTACATGGAAAGAGGATGGTTGTCAGAACGGATACTGCAAAAGGTGTTCAAAGTTTCAACCCACCACTTCAATGCAAAGGTTACAGCGGCGTCGAAGGGAAAGACACTGCAAACGCGTTGAAACACTCCTCTGCCGTCCATTTGTTCGGAAAGGATGTGTTGCGACAATTTCGCATCTCCACAGCAAATGTGCTGGAGCACCGTTGTGCATAAACCACATGTTTCGATGAACAGCCAGTGGCACAGTCTCTAGTAGTTCAGGCAGAATCTCTTTCAAAAATATCCAATACTCCCACCCGGTTAGTCATTGTGGTAGTAGGTACGGTCTGATGAGAATTATCAACGATTCATGCCCACACATTCACAGAACACCGTTCCTGATGGGCACGAGTTGACATTCCATATGGGTTTGCCTCAGACCACAAATGTTGAGTGTGAGTGTTCATCACTCCATCATGGGAAAAGATAGCTTTATCTTTGAAGAGAATACGAGACATGAAGCGGGATATATTAGGATGGCGTGTAATGCATGCACCCTTTGGACATGGAAAGAGTACATCTGATTTTTGTGAAGTATGTTTCAAACTTGCCGATGATAGGTTTTAATTTCAGCTGTTACTACCCGTGTGCTGGTGGACGGTTTTCTCTGATCTCAAGCAAGAATTTCCTCCTCAAAAGCCACAGTCCATATGGTTCTGTCTCGTCCAGCATTGGGCCTGTGTGCTTCCAGCAATCCTGTTTCTTGTAATCTTCGATCTACACCTGAAAAAGGTTGCGTGGTGTGGAATTCTAAGATTAGGAAACTGTTGTCTGTACACCGTTGTGCCACACGGCCATTACCGTCCGCTTTCCCGTATGCCAGATCAATGTCTGCCAATTTGAATTGAATTGGATTGAATTTCTCTTTATTTCAGCGGGCGAGGTTCAGCCGGAGGCTGCTCTGCCGCCTAACCCTTGTCATCATTACAAAAAAAGAAAAAAGAAAAGAAAAAAGAAAGAAAGAAAGAAAAAGAAAGAAAAAAACAAAGACACAAATAAGATACAAGATACAAATAACAACATGGTACATTCAATAATACTAAGGATAAACAAAACACTCAGTAAATATAAATGTAAAAAAAAAAAAAAAACTAATACTGTTAGTCCAATTTCATACCAATTTCAGTCCAATTCCATACTGTAGTAAACCTTTCATGTGTGCCAATGCTTTGTCTCTGATCTCTAAATAATAATGTTTGGAGTGATGATTTAAATGAATTGTATGGTTTGTCAGTGATTGAGTTTGGTAGGGAGTTCCATATTCTTACTGTCGAAATTGAAAATGCCTTCTTTGTTATTTTTCAAGAATGCCAGGACATATTCAGTTTATTACTTCCTCGGGTATTGTAACGGTGAATTTCTGATCTACATGTTAATTTATGATGCAAGTAAGGTGGTGTTTTATGAGAACAACAGTATCGGAGATATCGTCTTCGGGACATGGTTAGGATATTGTTTTCATTAAGTACCGGCAGAATATGCTAAGACTTTCTGTAATTGAGAGAGAAGCGTAAAGAGTAATTCTGTATTTTCTGAATTGCCCTAGAATTTTGAGTGGAGAGAGAGCTACCATATATTGAATCGCAGTAATCGAACAGAGGCCAAATGAGAGTGTTAACCAGATATAGTCTTGTTTCTTGCGACAAATAGCCTTTTAATTTATAAAGCTGTCGTAAGATGCGCTTAGCTTTAATACACTGTTCAGAAATGTGTTTATTCCAGCTAAGCCCTTGGTCTATTATTAACCTTAGTTCTTCTACAATTTCTCACGTGTGTACTCCTTTATTACCTCTGTAATCACACTCGTTGGCCGTATGGTGATGGAATAAAGAGAATTTAAAGTGGGAAATGGTAGATGTTTCCATTCGAGATTCCAACTTAGTGCAACTCTTCTGTCAGAGAATGATATTTACGTGTACGATTAGCAAATGTACAAAACCTACATCGTGACGGAGAAGATAATCACATCCAAAGCCGTAGCTACGGGGAAGGGGGGGGGAGCTGGTAGAAAGAGGGCGCCGAACAAGCAATAAGAAAAAAGAAGCGTTGAAAATGAGTAAACGATGTGGTGCCCCGTAAAAGTATTGGCGCCCTATTAAATCAATATTGTTGTCGGTTTGCAAAGAAATAGATTTGTTAAAAAATTTCTTGCTCGCTACGCTTGCAATCCAAATGTTTCAATAAAACTCACAAGAATATTTTACTTATTATTTACAGAAAGTAATTATATAATGATTTGTTAACGATGTGATATACAAGGTGCCGAGTATTGACTTACATTGTACGTGGGAGCACGGTCAAAGTCTGAAATATGTGTTCGGCGTTTTGATGATGATGAGTCTGATTAGTTAATCACGCTTTTCTTATAATATTAATCACGACGGTGAGAATGAAAGTATGAAAAATGAGAGAAATAAAGACACACATGCAAGCTGCTATTTGAGCAGGAATATTAAAAGTGAAGGTAAACAAGGGGAATAATAACATTTTCGAATTTGAAGCAGTTGTAGAATGGGGGCTTAACAGGTCAGAACTTAACCCAACGAATTTCATCTCTTTCAAAGACTGATCACTACCAGTGTTTTTTTTTATTCCGTTGACATATGAAATGCTTCTAATTTGAAAGAATTTTTTGGGATCATTTCTCCATCAAATAGTTGTATTGCCACGATTTTTTTGTGCATACGTGCTATCTAGTTGTGTGATATTTTTTTATCTACCTACATACATACAAAAGATATACAAACATTATATATATATATATATATATATATATATATATATATATATATATATAGATAGATAGATAGATAGATAGATAGATAGATAGGTAGCTGCAATGGGTCTATTCCGGACGTTTTCGTTCAGTTTAGACCCCTTTTGCAATGCACGAAAATACCCAAGGGGTCTATACAGGACGAATGGGTCTATTGAGGACCAAAAATGGGTCTAAGCCGGACGATAGGGGTTTAAATAGGACGGAGGGGTCTAAGTAGGACGATCAGTGCTACCAACATACTTTTCTTGAAGTGTTTACTGAAACTATAAATTACGCTCATCTGATAGTGATTTGAAGTTTAGTGTTTCTTTTCAGCAGTAAGGCTATTAGACACTTGAATCTAAAGTTTGAGGTGGAATCCGAACTACATTTGTGCGTTCCAATTTATGTTCTTTTTCAACCGGGAATCAAACTCGGGACCCCACGTACCAAAGTCATGAATGCTAGCCACTATAGCAACGAGAATAGCAATAAGCATGGCATAAGAGCTTGTGGTAGCATTATAGTATCAAACTACATATATCCATTATATTTCTTCCATCTCATTTGGGATTTTTTTTTTTTAATTGAGAAATATTATACTAGTTTCCAACTCTACCATTATACCAAGATCACTAAAAGTACAGTCATCCAAGTAAACAAAACACATCTTAATTCCAAGTAATTCGGAATACTTAATAAATAAAAAGATAAATACACAAAAACATTAAAATAGAAACGTAAAACATTAAACACTTGATGCAGCACTTACAATTTGGGACATCTTTTCGGTATAGTTTATAAATATATTATTGATAAAGTGGTAGACCGCTTATGGTGGCGTTTCATGGTTCGATGGTGGCTAGTGCCAAGTCAGATTTGGGATATAAAAACACCGTGTGCATCGGTTTTCTCTGGATTCTCCCGTTTCATCTATTATCAAGTGTGGGAGGATTCAGTAGCCTCCGTAGAAAAAATCATTTTGGAAGTTCCACTATTTTCACGAAATGTGGTCAAAGTCCTTTTTCAAGTATGATGTTGCAAACTAAATGTGTTTCAACTTTCATAAAACTCAAACGGGTTACAAGTATGTGGAGGAAAGACTATGATGATTATTGAAGTTTAGTATCTCTTTTATGCACCAAGGCTATATAAGACATATATCTACAGCGAAAAATGGTATGTGAACGACCATAATACTTTAAAATTTGGGTACTCTTTCATCACGAATCGAACCCATGATCTAATGAACCAAGGACGCGTGTTAATTACTAGACCAGCGAAAAGTTTGGGGAAAAATTAAAAATGTATATATTACATCTTGAAAATTGATCTACCAGCTTTCACAAGAACTTAAAAAAAAAAAAGCGTTTTAGATTAGTCTCATCTTATGAAACAGTAAAGAGATACCTGTAGTATGCATTCAAAGTTCACTACTCTTACGCTTTTGGTAAGGAAAAAATTTAACTTGGGAAAAAGTATTTTAAATCCATCTAGTGGCAAACAGTTTCTAGTCACCGCGCTCCAATCACCGCAGGCTTCTTAGAGGTACACATAATGATTTATTTATACTTTGTCATTTACCCCACACTTCCCTGGCTACAACCCAATTAAGAATTAGATATTTGGAAGCTTCCAGTTGGATGGATGGTAAGTTAGGCATAAAGCCTAAATGTATATCAAATAACGAAGGGGCACTATTATGTTTGGTTTAAGTTAAACATGAAAGATATATGTCATCTCATTGAACCCGTGCCCTTATATGTGGAAGACATACCATGAATGCGCACTTACAAAAGGGGCCAACCTGTTCCAAAATGAGTGTTTCTTTAATTGACAATTTTGTAATACGAATTTTGATTACTCCCTCAGTAATCACCATAGCTAATAGGATCATTAATAACAACTAGCTTTTTATTTGTGTTAACATTCTCGGATTTACAGATTCTATAATTCAAAGAGAGAAGGATTACAATCATTAGATTGAATGAGTGGAGAATTGCAATATGTGTTATCAGTGACGTATTTAAGATTTCGTTTCGGGAGGGGCTTTGCTAACTTTCGGGGGGGGCCTGTAAATGTGAAAATTTTGCAAGATATTTCATTTACTTTACTATAGTAAGTAAGATTTCCGAGGGCTTAAGCCCGGAAGACCCTCCTAAATACGCCACTGTGTGTTATTCTTTATATTATTAAAAAAATATGATAATTCCAATTCAAAGTAAACATTTTTAATGCACTTAATTTTCCAACTTTAAAAATTTCTAATGTTTCTTAATATGCCAGTATTTACTCTGATTTCTCATCTAAATTTATGTTTTGTGCAGTTTGTGTTTTGAGTATATTCTTCTATAGTTATTTTGCGTTTTTTTAAATTCAATTATTGTCAAATTACTTTAAGTTTAAGGCCACACGAAAGTTCTATGAACAAGAGGAATTGATATAGCATAATTAAATAAAAATATTGTTAAACCTACCCAGGGATTAGTGGCCGCATTGGCTTAGTGGTAGAGCGTTCACCTCTGGTGCTTGGGGTTCCTGGTTCGATCCCAGCTCGCGCGAAATGAACTTTGTGCTGGACAAACACCGTGTACGTGGGTTTCCTCAGGATTTTCCTATTTCCTCCCAATTTCTTCATTTCACCATTTCATTCATTTCTCAACATCACAGTCTCGTTTAGCCTATCCGGCATAACCGTGGGGCATAAAACTCAAGGATTTCATTTCATTTTCTACTCACGGATCAAGGCCGGATTAAGGAGGGCTTAGGGGGCTGTAGCCCTGAGCCTAAAGGCGGATGGGGCCCCCCAATTTGATCAAAGTCTCAACTGGCTGTCTAAAACGCTTACTTTCAGCTGGTGCATGCCGTGTGTCTAGTTACGAGGAGCAACTCAGGGATTATTCTGCACATGTACAAATTTATCTTTTTTTGAAGATGATACAATGAGAATTTACTGCGTTACTATTCTAAACTGCACCAGCCGACAGCCTTGAAAATTCGAAGTTCCATTTCTAATTCATTTACAAATAACAGGGTCCTGCAAACCTTATATATTTGGGATATGACTCACTCGTTCATTCATCAAAGCTTATAGAATATTTGCTGTAAATATCGGAACTTAAAATTTGGCAAATATATATATATCTTTTGTGACACAAGTATATAATAAAAATTCGAAAACTCGAAATTTCCCCTCAAAGAGAGTAAACTAGGGGCCATTTGTGAAATTAAACATTGTAATTTCACTTGTGATATTTTTCTTCAAAATCCATAGGCAACTTCCTGTATATAACAACTAAACATATGCCTCATATATATGATTTATAGTACAGGTAAAGGGAGAAAACTCTAAACTTCCAATTTTCGCCCCTATAAGAGAAAATTAGGGAGAAAATCCAAAAGCACATATTGTGACATTATAATATTTATGACTTATTTCTATCACAATTTAAATTATTTTGACTATTACGGTGTCGATCTCGTGTTTTGAGACAACTGGAAAACGCTTGAATTGTGAGTTATCAAATCTCTATTTCGAAAGAAATAAACGATAAATAGTATTGGAAGTCTAGGTGTTGCCCACATATTATTGAGCCAAAGTACTTTACTTGGTTTGCTGTAGCCATTTGTTAGTCTTAACCAGAGGTAGATAGATACGCTGCTTATCCAATGGGTCTATTCGGATTGTTTCCGGCGCGTTTAGACCCATCTTGGAATGAACTACAATATGCAAGGGGTCTAAAACGGACGACTAAATGAAACAACGTTTTCGACTATTTTTCTATACACTGTTATCACTCCCGTTTTAAAAGGCTGAGGTAGCTAGATACCATGAGACAAAAATAGCCAAAACTTGTTACAAATATAGTTTTGGCTCACGCTGGTTATAAAGTGTAATCTACATTCTCGATATACTTTACAGTATTTTCATTCTCCCTGTAAAGAAGAAAAGATACTGCAATTATACAGTAAATAGACATGATTTATGGACACTACAGTGCGTCAATGCAAGTTTTCGCTTACTCTCAGCCAGGCCCGTATCCACGGGGGGCCAAGAGGGGGCGGCCCCCCCTAAATTTTTCTTGGCCCCCTCTAAAATTTTCATTGAAGACTTGCAAAAAAATCTCGATTAATTCTATGTGTGAACACTAAGAATAAAATGCAATATAAAAAGAGATTATTCCAAGAATTTTTCCATTTTAACTATTTGACGAACACTTCTAAACATATTTTAAAGGAGTTAAAGTAAAGTTTATCAGTCTTCTCGAATCTCGATATGAAATTACACAATATATATTGAAGCAAGTTTTCCGAAAAGAAGGAATATGTTCATAATACTTTACGCCACAGTTGTAATAGTGATCTGGGAGGTAGGAGACGAAGTGCTTACTGCAAGCCAAATCATAAAAACAGGAGCAGGAACAAAGCGTTTATCTTTGTCGATTGCTGTAACGGCGGTAGGTTATTGTTATTCTATTGTGTAGTTGTAGTACATACATGCATTGCAAAATCCTCGTCAACAGCAAACCTTAGATTAACTGTGGAACAATTAGTTGTGAACAGTGACGACGCCAGAGGGGGGGGGGGGCAAGGGGGGCGAGCGCCCCCCTGGTGGCTACTCCTGCCCCCCTGACTGCCATCCAGACTGCCCCCCCCCCAGACTCCTACAATCATAAAATATTCTACATATAGTATTTTATATCAGTATCATAACCAATCTCATTGTCAGATCGTACTATCTATACATTTACTATGTGGCAGATTAGTCCTCAAGCTTTCTTTTTTGAGCGTCTGGGTATGCACACATATTTCTGTTTTCTAATTTAGCGCCTTTTCCGGTAAATTTTAGTTACAGTTCTTTCTTATGAATCTTAATTACTGTGCCTAGCGAACAATAGTAGATTTGGTAGACTTGTTTTCTTCTCATTGGATCAACTTCGATTAGAAACAAAAGAAAGGTAAAACCAATTACATAACTTGTTTGAATTTATCCAGTTTTGAAGTTTTCAGTTTCATATTTTGTTTTATTTAAAGGTTCTATACTTCTATTTCCTGAAACATTATTCTCGGCTTTCAATATTCGGAGGATGGGCTTATAACAGCTTAATTTGAGACTACCAGGGCTTAATTTTTTGAAGGAAAAAAAATTGTGTTTTCCCTTCCTGCAAATGATAATAATAATAAATATATTTAATTAAATCGATTATTTATTTAGTTCCCAATAAAACGTATTGTCAGAGTGTTGATCTTTAATTAGTAGTTGGTATGGAGCACTAGTGCTCCCTTACTTATTTTGTTTCAAAGTACTGACATGACGTCTACCATATTGACTAGAAATGTACGTCGAGCTGCTGAAAAATTCGTAGCCCAACCCAGGAGTGTACGTGGAATGATGAAATTTTACTTCTTCTACACTTCCCTTGAGAGTCAATATACTACCTTGTACAGTGCTCCAGTTTTGCAGAAGTTAAAAAAATCTGGAGACTTCCTCGCACCACTGTTCGTAATACTACCCTTATCAGATCCAAGTTTGGGAAATAAATACAAGCAATAGTTAGACGGTGCTAAATCTGGGGAATAAGGATGATGATCTAGGCACTGAAATCCTAGATTATGCAATGCTAATTGTGTTCGCAGGGGTTCGATGGACAGGTGTATTCTCTTAAAGGAACACATTTCCTTTCTTTTCATTTTCTGCGGTGTTGAACTTTGAATTTTTCTTTTAGTTTTGTGAGTAATGTAGAGATTCTGAATTAAATATCTGACCGTTGCGGAGGTAGTCTATGAGTACGACTCCATACTTATCCCAGAAGAATGTTGCAAACAGTTTTTCAACCAACTTCTGTGTCTTGAACTTCGTGGGGCGAGGGAGAAATGAGTGCTACTACTCCATTGACTGTTGTTTCGTTTCAGGATCATAGTGGTACAACCATATTTCGTTCATGGTTACTATTCGTGAGCGAAATGATCAGCATTACATTCAAACTGGAAGAAGACTTTTCTTAATGCCGTCACTATTTTATTCTCCTGACTGATTTTTGGGAACCCATTGTGGCAAGAACTTGCGCACACCCAAGCCATTCTGAATTATACTACCGACACGTTCCAAAGAAATGTCCACAATCTCTGACACAAGTTTTACTGAGACGGTAAAAACTGATGGAAGGGGGTTGCAGCCAGACCTCAGACTATAATAAGTATATTGTGAGTTTACTATACACTTTAAAAACTATATAAATAATAGCTTAAATTCTTTTTGTCAGTCAAAAACTGGGGTGGCGTAGGAACCCCGGCCCCAGGTTATATCTACCACTGGCTGAAATGCTGCAATGTTCAAGAATAATGTCACAAATTGCATCCATGATTTCGGGAACAGTCACTGGATGTAAAGTCATCCTGGATGTAAAGCATAATTTGTTGAGAAACAGCCACGTTTGAACTAAGCCATCACTTCTTCACCACTGTATATAATGGAGAAGAATTCCGTAGTGT
This sequence comes from Thermobia domestica, assembly GCF_964235325.1. Classification (NCBI taxonomy): domain Eukaryota; kingdom Metazoa; phylum Arthropoda; class Insecta; order Zygentoma; family Lepismatidae; genus Thermobia; species Thermobia domestica. The sequence continues at coordinate 208,619,242 of NC_137457.1, read as the reverse complement.
TTCACTGATTTTCTCATTAATTTACTTTGGTGAGTATCCTTGGTGGAACAAAAATGTTATAAATGTTGTGATCTGGATGTTCGTGAAATTCGCTGTTTGGGCACACATAATCACTTCAGAGGCCTGAGAAAGCAATAAGAATTTCATTATTAATATGAAAATTTGTTTTCATTATTAATATGAAAATTTGTTGAAAACATGTTTTTCAAAACTACAGTTTCATCTTTCTACCTAGTACCTACACTCCTTCTGGGTTGGATTACGAGATTTTCAGCAGCCCCTCGTAAATTTATATATATATATATATATATATATATATATATATATATATATATATATATATATATATATATATACGTAGCATATAATACTAGACGAATTTGTTACTTGTAGCAAACGCGAAAGTAATTCAATTTAGGTTTCAAAAGTTGCATTGAAAAATATTTCATGTGCAGACGTTACTTATTTGTTAGTTACAAATTTTTACTTGAAATAAGTTTGCCATATAGGCCTAATATAAAAACAACAACGAAATACACAATGTAAAGTAAGTCAAACGTAATAAATGTCATTTTTGGTGTGGAAAATAGCCGCCCCCCCGAAAATGTATCTGCCCCTCCCTTGCCCCCCTAGGAACTTACAGCTGGCGTCGTCACTGGTTGTGAATTGAATTAAGAGCTCCGAGTTCCGTTAAAGGCGATTGATTCTAGTAGGGTCCAAATTATTGTGATGTGATATGTAAAACAAGAACTGTGGGGAACATTCACCGAAGTAATGGTTGCAAAGACTTTCATATGTTTGTTCTCGTAGAAGAATAAAGTTAAGCTAAATTACCTTAATTAGATGAGTAACTGAGCAAGTGAACATATTTAACATTTAAGTTTAAGGATTAAATTCCGGGTTGTGGAGCCAGGACTAGTAAAAATTTGCAAGATTTAGAGGAGAAATTAAGTAGCAAAATGTTTTGTATTGTACTTGGGGTGGGAGATCCCGTGGAAGTAGCTAGTTTTCATATAAAAACGTCGTAAATTGGAACTATTTCTTAGTCGCGTACGCGTAATAATGTTGTAATTCAACATGAAAGAAGCAAAAATCAGAACGCAGCATAGCTTATTCGTATGCTACATAGGAACTGCCCTTAGGTGTTACATCATGCCTTTGCAGGATGTCTGATGTCTAACAGTCTTCCTTATATTGCATACATATATGTATGCTACCTTCGTCAGCTATATGTTATATACGTCCATTTGTATGTGAGATCCTGACAGCCTATATATTGCTTCATACGGAAATTATGTATAGATGGAACACTTATACAGAAAGTATTATAAAACATGCGTTTTCATTTATACGCTTGCTGTATGTTGTCCAAAAACTAAGGTACAGGATTTACAAATGCAACCTACGATATTACGTAAGCCGCATACATTTTTTCTCAGTGTAGTTTTTAATAACATTATAGTATTTTTTTAGCTGTTTTGGTATGTGTCGTCTTGGTATAGTGTGCAGGTGGTTCATTTATATAAAACGAGTTTAATTTAAGATTTTAAACAAGGACTTAGTACAAATATTAAATAAAAAAAATACAACTGTAATTGTAAACAAGGGAATTACTTCAAAGTTACCCATCCACCTAATATTCAACAAAAAACAGAATAAAATCTGCAATCATCAATTTCTACTTAAATTTTACTCATTTTATGTTCTGTTACGTTACCTCGAGGGTGTGAGTACGGGGGAGGAACCACAATTACATATGGAAATCCATTATTAACTAAAGGGGAGACTGGTGGGCCGCGCGGAGCACGGTTGTGGGTAGTTAATGGGGAGTGCGCAGTTGGGAAGAACGAGCGAAGGGAGAAGCCGAAGTAAGGTGGGATGATGCACTACTAGGTTACTTAGGTTAGGTTATGCCTACTTCGCACTTACCTTAGTACGTACTTAGGTTTGTAGAGCTCTCCTATCTCAAGCAGAAACTCGTAAACGATTGTTGGTGGTCTTTGTTCTTTCACTAATTAAGCCATGAATATTCAGAAGATTAACCTCACTATCAACATCATGTTTTACAAATGTTACTACTGTCAATTCACATCCAGCGCAAAGACCCTGTACACTTGCAGGCACGTTTACTCGACAATTATCCACAATCCAACTGTCCTTAACCTAGAGACAAGTAATTCCCTCTACTTGCGAATTAGTCCCGTGTTTATAACCGCTTATCAAAAGGTATTACACATAAATTACGCTTCGCTTACATGTTATCAAGCACACAAACAATCAAATTATCAATTTCTTCTAGGTAATTTTGATAAAAACGGAAGGGCAACTTCGCAAGTTAACCCTAAACAAGAGCCTAAGTAAAGTTGCATTTCCTTATTTCACAGTAGATCATCTCTCGTTCTTGAACTTAATATTAGTATTACATGTGGACTATCAAAACATTTATATTTTAATTCTAATTCGTGTAGTTAGTAATACCCATTTAATAAAATTCAAGTTTTTTTCATGTAGATTACAGAATGTTAACTTAATGTGTGTGTGTGTGTAAGGGGAGATAATAGAATTAAGTAGAAGCAAAATACTTAAACATTCAAGAGCAGATACCGGTATGATGAATTGCTGATGTTACTATTTGAAGAACTATAATATGGTCGCCCCCCCCCCCCCAACTTCTACCGGGCTCCCTCTACATTTTTCGGCTGGCTACGGGCCTGCTCTCAGCTAGTATGTATTCTGTCTATTTACACGAAGCAACTCGGAGATTATTGTGTGTTTACAATTGACTAAATATGGAACATGGTAGGTATTAAATTTTGAAAATAAAAAAATAACAAAAATATTACTGAAAATCATAACAAACACATCATTTCCGCTTACTTGTTATGGTATATCGTGTATAAGTTGAAACTACAAGTAGAGTGAATTTCCAAGAGGAAAAGAATATTAGTGAGGTACTGACACGTGAAAACTAGAAGTGATTTATTGCTTTACAGCTCCTTTTGTCTGCCATTTTAACAGGCTATGCAAAGAATATGCCAATCAATGATGGTGAGTACGGTCGATTTTTGCTTAGGTGGTAAGTAACAAGGAAGTATTCCTGGGTATATAGCGTCTTGTAGTGATAAAATTGGAAGTTTTCGATTATTTTATTAGGTGCAATCTGACGTTCTTGTTCATAAACGAAGCTACATAATATAATGTTTCTGTAAAGATATGGTCCGTTTTGCCTGTTCTTCATTCACGGCTTAGTATGCTACCGAGAATAGGAACTGGAACAAGTACTTTGACCACTATTCTACGTTGCGGCACTAAGCTATCTCACGTAGTCACATCTCGACTTTTGAGATTGACTTTGTTTCCAAAATGAATTATAATGTATTATTGTCTAGTTGAATTATCATAATATAGAGTTTTATCGTGACCCATTTATAATTCTTTAAAGGAGCAGATATAAAAATAATAGAATGGAACACAAAATAAGGAAATTCAAATTACACAGTTTACTTTCGAAACTATCTTCATTTCCATTGTTATTTCTACGGCCAAATGCTCTTGTTACTTAAGAGTTCCAAAGTGGAATTGGACTTAAAGAGAAGCGTAAAGCCATGTGTAATATTCCCTTAAGAATTCTTCTATCAGCATATATTTACAAGAAAAATGTCCGTTTTCGAGGGTCCATAGACCGTTCGATAATTATCGTAATATAATCACCTATGTATGCGTTACTCTCTTGAGGAAAGACAAATAATTTCAGGAAAACTGAAATTTCAAACAATTTGGACTATTTTGCAAGAGTTTCAATACTTCTCGGAGAACTGAAAACGCACATTCCGAAAATATAGTTACAACTACAAATTGATTTGCTAGTGTAGTCATGTGGGTCGTGTATTATACGTCATTATCCTCAACATGGACATGCTTTCCGAACAAAACCATACACACATATATTCTGAATTCCTAGTTCTGGTTATATTCGTGAATATTTAAGAATATCCTGCCAAAATAGTGATGTGTTTACTTTTACACAAAATGGTGCACACTCGCGGCCCCAGAGGCCGGTTAAGGCACGAGAAATACCACGAATAACCTTAAAAGACTGTCAGATTACTACAAGTAGGAATGGGCACGAGTCGAGTTTTCAGCCGAGGCAGAGAAATTTTCTGTATTCTAGTCACAGTTTTTAGGTCGATTTTCGAGTCGAATCGAGTTTGATACTTCGTTCACCCGTGCGGCTCCTTTTAGCTCATTTAGAGATCATAGATTTCTTTGTTTCGAAAACGAAAGCTATGAAAAAGTAAGCAGTAATGTGGAATAATTTTAGTGTTGCTCCCGAGAAAGGGCAATTCTCACATCTCGTCACATCCCGAAAACGAGACGAGACTACATTACCCTGAGACAATCCCAAATATCGTCTCATGAACATCGCTGCATGTAGCAAAATCAAGCTAAAATTTTGTAAATAGGATTCTTTCCCAGTAATTCGAGAAAATGCTAACACAATGCTTACTAACCTGCGGATGAACTCGGAAGAATAGCGTGAAAATCTATTACCGTAGAACCCTGATATTCCGCCGCAAGGAGCCCTGACCCGGACACCGACGAACCAAGCGTAGGTATAGACCATCATATTCCATGTTTCTACGCATTTGGGTTTCGTCCCCAAAGCTCCTCTCGGGGCTTCTCCCTCAGACTCTGAAGTAACTTTTTTAACTTCGAGAATTAGAAAACACTACTTTTTGTAACAGTTATCACTTAAAATTTTCAAGTTGACCTCAGAAACACTATGACAGGGTTCTTTGGAGCATTTTTACAGAATTGAAACTTTTGAAACTGTTACACTTTATTCTCATCCATTTCCATCACATGCATATAGTTATTTTTTTTTAGGCTGGCCTTTTGATTCAGGGGTTACTAATACGAGTACCTTGAGAGCACTTCTTATATAAAATTTAAAACTAAGTTTGAAATTATATAAAACTTTTATTTTCATTCATTTTAAACCTAGTAGCACCAATTGAGTGCACTTGCACCCCAACTTCAATTTTTCATTTACTGTTCCCGTTTTTCTGGTGGAGAAATTTACTTATTCAGAGCATTGTTTTCTGAACGCTACGTTTCTTTAAGAAAATATTCAGATCATTTCAACAAAGTGGACAAGGAATAAGTTTTTTTTTTTTTTCTGTTGCAGTGCAGCTGCACCCCTGCTTGCTGCTTAACATTCTGCAACGATTCAATTTCTCAGGGATTTCCAACAATGTGTTACAGGCTTTGTGAAAGATGTTTTCAATATTATTAAAAACATCTGAAGTATGATTAGTTTCATGAACAACAAACGTCCATCTGCACACAGTATTCCCGTATCAGCGTTGCCAGACACACAGCTCGGAATTATTCCAAAACCTAATCGAAATTATGCTAGATTCGGTCAAATTATGCTAGATCCTCATAATTACTAATTCAGGAGTTTTAAAAGAAAAGAAAAAAAACGAAGTTGAGATACGATAACGTAACTTCAAATACGCAGAGCTCAAGAATGCGTGGATAGAACTCAATACTTCACGCACCAAAGCTGTAACTCAACTAAACTAGTGCAGTCGTTGCCAGACTCAATAGTGTATATATCGTATAAATGAATGCAAAGTGTTTGTTTACATATTTTGAAAGAAAATAACCTCGCAGCATAAGCGGAGTTGGGAATTGTCTGCTGGGGGGGGAGGGGGTAAGATTTTTGGTCGGTCTCGGACCTTTCATTTCAGGAATAAAGATGGTCATGAAGTCAGAAATAAAGATGGTGAAGGTGTCAAAAAGTTCGGGAGAGAATGGCACTCATAGCTCCGCCCACGCCTCGCAGTTAAAGAATTAGAAAATCTGGGTGAAACTAAAAAAAAAAAAAAAATCCCAAAGCCGTTTCTAACTTACTTCGGAAAATAAGACTGCCTGTATGGTTTACCGACTGTATGAATCAATGGAAGAGAATACATTTCTGCCGTTCTTTTTCTTTCCACGACCAACTTCTTTCTCATCTCCAGGTTTTGCGGCTTTTTGATCAACTTGCTGAAATTATGCTAGATTTGGGCAGGATGCTAAATGCAAGATGCTAGATGCTAAAGACATGCAAATTATGCTAGATCTAGCATCATTATGCTAGATCTGGCAACGCTGTCCCGTATATACAGTATATTATATAGGATGTGAGTGTACTGTATAAATAAACGGTGCCCCATAAGTCTGGTTGCACAGGCCATCTAGATAGCGATTAAAGATATGAAAAAGAGATGAGACATAAGAGAGCAATGCTACTGGAAAGTATAGGCTTTCGGTCTAAAATGTTTCAATATTTCAAATTGAACCAAGCATCTGAGCTCTACAGTGGTGTAGCGCTCAATTAAAGAATAATGTAGCATTACCACGCCACGCCATTAATGGACAAAGTGAATGAAAGACGGGGTAGTTTGAAGTGTTCTGAACCACGAAAGATGAAAGATGGAAGAGACGAGCATATGAAGAATGAAGGATCATATCCCACTTCAATGTTCACGGCACTGGCGTCACCACAAACCTTAGTAATACATACGTTGATTCAACGTTGAAATTTCATTTATTGTGAAATGAATAAACCGTTTAATAGGCAGACATTTTCCCTTTATCCAACGCTGGTGAACAGTACGAGTTAACATTTAACTACCAGTTGTTGTTCTAAAGACAAATTCTTTAATCTATTAGGTCACCTCTATTTAGATAGTAATGCTCATTGCTCAGTAGATAGATATTTCTTTTTCTATATTTTCGGTTATTAATCATAAGTAAATATCAACGTTTTAATAAACTTATGTATAGTAAAATTCACCCTGTTTTAATTTAATTTTGTTTTGTATTTGCCCCTTCCTCTTGTTTGTGAGTAGTAACGGTACTGCCATGAATATTGAAGTCGTGTGTAATCACTCAGCCAGTGGAGTAGATGCCTGCCACGCGTTATTTAGTAGGTCGAGGTTGGCAAGAATCCATGCTCCGGTAGGACATCCTGACTGAGGGGTTTCCTGATTTATTCAGTCCCTCCAGGTGAATGCTGGGATGATAGTTACTCTTTTAGGCTAGAGGCGCTTTCTTTCTTAATCCTAGCCCAACCTAAAGGGCGAATGTGACCTCGGTGCTGAAGGTCCGAACTCCTCCTTGTATCCTTCCCTTGAACAAAGAAAATGCTCGCGTGTGATCCTTTCCCCTTCATATATCCGCCCATCCAGTGTACTTCAAACTACACTGGATTTGACTCGAGTCGAGTTGGATAAATTTTCCAAGCCGAGCTCTCGAGTGGAATTGAAAGAAAACTCTCTCGGACTCGCCATGTCCATCCCTAACTACAAGCCATCATGGCAGTAGATTCTGTCTTTTGGGAGAGTTTTGTTCCGATTCTTTGATTTCCATATTACTTTGTTTTTACCACTTCCAAATTTAATAATCGATTAAAAAGATAGAATTATGACGTCGTTCTATTAACATCTAGCACTCCAGAATTTTCCGTGCCTTCGCAGTAGAAATTGAGATGAAATGTTTAGAATATGTGGAAGTTTATTTTCTGCGATTGCCAATTACACAGAAGTATTATTAGCGAGGAAAAGGGGGATTAGAAGGTCAACAGCCAGCCGGAAAAATGAAGGTGAAATCTTACGTCCCAAGGTTATTTCGGCTAGGCTAAAGAAGAGGGTGAGTATGAGAAATAAATGAAATGGCAGAATGAGGAAAATGGGAGGAAACGGGAGATTCACGAGGAAACCCACGCACACGGTGTTTGTCCACCACAAAGTTCACTTGGTGGAAGCAGGGTTTGAACCCGGGACCCCATACACCAGAGGTGAACACTCTAGCACTGAGCCACCGCGGCCTCGAATAGCCAGACGGATTTCTTACGTGAGGGAGATATGAATACCGAGGGTGCAATGGCAAAGTCACCAAAGATTACAAGAAAGAGTTTATTTATTGCATACGGAGAATCTGGGCAGAATTTAAGCTCCTTTTACAAAACTTATGATATAAACTCACTTGGCTCATGAATATTTATGCTGTAACACACATGCCATTTGTGTACTGTAATAGAGATGCATATTACAGCACACAAATCCAAGACTAGAATGTTTTATCAGCAATACAAGAAAACTAGAAAATACAGCGGTACATAATTTAATTCAGTTACATACTTTATGTTTACAGAAAAATACAAAGTATTGATTTTAGAATACTTTGGTTTGAAATTCTTAAATAGCAATATCCCTGAGGAACATATTTGCTATATCTACTAAGAAGCATATCAAATATCACGCTTTATGCAAAAATAAGTAAAATGTGCTTTATTGTTCAAGATCAGTAATAAAGACATTAAAAGATACATTAAACGAATGTATTACATGGTCTCATCAACTACAGAATTATAATCCCAGTTTTCCAGCTATGTGATAAATGAATGCTACGTCGTGAAAAAAGAATGACATAAAATAATAATATTAATAATAATATACAGTGAAACCTCATAATGACACCGATAAGATAAAAGGTTGATTCAAAATTGTGTATACACCTTTGTAAGTTGGAAAGTATTGTACTGATTGCAATGGAATTTGCGCTATAGCTATTCTGGTTGACGCTTTTATCGGTGATATATTTTAAAACCTATAAAATATACCCATATTTTTAGAACATAGTAGAGAAAAAGAAGCTGTTGAAAATTCGACACACTAAGGAATTTGCTACATGCATCTAAATATTGCCTTTAGGAGTGTTAATAAGAATAATATCATAATTCATGTTACACAGACATTAATAATAACTTATACCAAACATACACACATCATGCCCAGAAAATTTAATAAAAAATATGAAAATAACGGAATGTAACACTCATAGACGCCGACTTGAAGAAAATATTGGGGGAGCCACTGGCGCAAATCCCGGGAGGATGAGAAGGACATGTCCCCCAGTCTTGGACCTGGGGAACAGTCCCCCAATAATCTGACGTAAAAAGTGCTTTTTGGGATAAGTGTTATGATTTGTGTCCGTCTGCCATAAAGGAATGTATGATAGAATTTATTTCTCTCAGCTTATATATATATATATATATATATATATATATATATATATATATATATATATATATATATATATATATATATATATATATATATATATATATATATTAGAAAGAATCGTATTCAGTAGTAGTTCAAACTGAACTTCGTGCTGTAGTGCGTTTAGTAGTTTCATCAATATGTATTAATTCCACATCCGCTACTTGGGCACAGATTGCAATAAATGCCAGAGGAGAATATGTCCCTCTACTCATTCTGGAAAATTGTCCCAGCTGTCGGTACGGGCAAAAATCCCGGGGAAATTGGGAGACATGTCCTCCAACATTGGAACTAGAGGCTCACCCAATAATCCGATTTGAAAAGTGCTTTTTGCAGATAAGTGTGATGATTTGTGTCCGACTGCCTCAAAGGAAAGTGAGATAAAATTGCTTTCTTTTGGCTTTTCCATTTTTAATGAAAATGAAGGTGTGCGACTGTGCGTGACGTAACCTGATGTGAAATCTTATCTCCTCCTCCCTCCTAGGCCCTAGCACACGAAGAGTATATAGACTACCCTACGTCAGTAGAACCCATCTTTTCAGTAAACGCGCATTTTATCTATTTGTAGTATCAGACTAGGCATCTACTCATGCTTCGTAAGTAAAGAAAAGAATTTAATTGCTGGAATATTTTTCTCCGTAATTTTAAGGTTACATCTGTTAACTAAAGTGTATATGATACGTGTCAGATTTCTGTAACGATTCCTGTAATGCTGTTGAGATTATCATCATTTTGCTCAAATAAGAGTATTGTTGCGTCATACATAATTTTCTTTCTTCATAGTTTTGGGGAAGTCATTATTTATATTATTATAAAACAAGTGTCCAAAATTTTAACGTGGATAATTGTTGATGCCTAATTCGAAACATACCAATTATAAATATTCATGTATTAAGATTTCAGAATGCGTTCACGGCAGTGATTTGTAATACGGATGTGTACTACTACTACTTCATCTGCATCGCCTAATATATAATATACTCTACAACATGTTCATCACAGAAATCAGATTCATCTACCGTAATATGAAATTCTTTGAGTTTTGTGTCCCATGGTTATGCTGGCTGTGCTAAAGGAGACTGTGATAATGAGAAATGAATGAAATGGTGGAACGAAAAAAGTGGGAGAAAACGGGAGAACCCCGAATAAACCCACGCACATGGTGTTTGACCACTACAAAGTGCACGTCGCGGGAGCAGGGTTTGAACCCGGGACCCGATGCACCAGTGTGAACGGTCTACCACTGAGCCACTGCGGCCCTTTACCGTAATATGGATTTCATCTCCCTTCCCTAGAATAAGTCTCAAATCTGCCCACCTCGCAATGTTGCACATAACCAGTGGGGGCTTTAGGATTGTATTTCGAGGGGATACGCCCAACACAGGGAAGGAAGTGACAATTGCCCACCTGAGTTTGAGAATTAAATGTATTTTAATTTATGCATGAATTGAAATTTCAATGGCAAGAACTACAGACCGATAAATCCTATATGGTATAATACAAAATCTTAGGAGTGAATCTCACCTTTTATTATATCCATAGAAGAAAAAGGAAGTATTCTCTTGGCCTACCTAATTTTCCAGGTTAATTATTCCCCCGTTTTGATTTTCTTTAATTCAAACATTTCCTTCTTTTTAAAATAACAAAACGATATAATTTTTTCTTTGTTATAATAACTAAAGTTCCGTCATGTTGATATCCGCTCAAGTTGGTGTGGAACACCAGTTTCGCTTATCAACTCCTGTTAGTTTAGGTGTTACTGATGACGTCCGACTTGAATCACAACTAACAACGGTCGATAAAGTATGATAGGCGAAACCAAAGATAGTAACATCAAGAAAAAGAAACAGAAAATTAGAAAGGACAAAAGAAAGAAAAAGAGGACGCAATTCTTACATTATATGAAATTTGGCAAATACAGTATTATTTCTGAACAAAGAGCATAAGAAAATGGAAAGTCAATGACATTCTTAGAAATGCTAAGAAGAATTATTGATTTGCGAAAAACTAACATATTTATTACGGGACGATCTTGAGCCCGATAGCATCCTATACGCCACTGAAGACAACTCTGCTCCCCTGATCCTCCACAACATTGTTTTTGAATTTCATAAATATTTTGAACATTGCTTATATATATATATATATATATATATATATATATATATATATATATATATATATATATATATATATATTACTCCACCCACTCAATATTGAAGACGGATTTACGCCGATCGGGGGAGGGCAAACAATGAATAAATATATAATCATATTCAGACGTTTTCTATTAGGTGCTGGATGAAAGACCCTCCCCCACAGGATCTCGGTCCGCTCCATCCGTTCCGCTGCGAATTTCAAGACCTAAATCAAATTTGCCTAAAACAAATTCAAGTTCATAATTTGGGAACTTTACTGGAAGTTTGCGCACCACATTGATCGTCCCTTGTCATATCAGTGCTGCGATAGTGTTGGTTAAAGCTTCAGTGCTCTATTAAACACAACTTTGAAAGTGGCATTTTGTATCGAATAAGAAGGCTGTTCCTAATATTGAATTAAAAATGAAATGAAATCTTTAAGTTTAACGTCCCACGGTTATGCCGGTTAGGCTAAAGGAGACGGTGATAATGAGAAATGAGTGAAATGGTGGAATGAAGAAAGTGGGAGGAAACGGGAGAACCCCGAGAAAACCCACGAGCACGGTGTTTGTCCACCACAAAGTCCACACGGCGCGAGCTGGGATCGAACCAGGGACCCCAAGCACCGGAGGTGAACGCTCTACCACTGAGCCACCGCGCCCCCAATATTGAATTAAAGGTACGACGAAGTTTACGACATAAATTCTTTCTCCTCTTTGTTACTTTTTCCTAAACTGGATTATATTGGGGGGCAAGGACCCCACCTTTAAATATTGGGGGGCCAAAAGTGTCCTGTCCCCCCCCCCCAAAGTCAGTGCCTATGATGCCCGCTATTCGCACGGGTAGAATAAATGTTATGGAAAATATTTCAAAACATTGCAACAATGAAAAACTCGATCGACGGATTTTAGACATAGAATTAAACATAGAACTTACTCGTTACTCGTAAGTTGTGTTTAACACTACGGGTTAAGTACACTACTTTTAAAAATAAAACTCATAATTGAAGAAAACTCGACATGAAATGAAAGCTTAACCTATTTTTGTTTTTGGTTTGTTTGAGTTTAACGTTCCACTCTTACGCCGTGTTGGCTGAAGGAGACGTGAACCTACTTATTAGTCCCCGGCTACTTTAAGCGATCGCAAAGCGTATTTATTGCTCCTGCGTATGCTTGAAATACGCTGACCATGTATTTAAATCTGACCGGCTAAACATGAACGCGAAAGCAATAAAATCGCTGAAAAAACGCCGGCTCGAGCGTATTTGGTGCAGGTCGGAACAATAGACCGCCTGCTGTTTAAAAGATTTCAAAAGGAAGGACAGAAAAGGAAGACGTGTTGCCAGGCAAGGGGATTGTAGCAAGAAACAGCTGCTTGGAAGACGCTTTGTGCAGAGAATGGAACTCTGCTATTATAAAGTATATGTGTATAACAAAAGAAAATTCACAAAAATAGAAGGAAATTCCGAAAAATTAGCTAATTACAGAAAAATCTATGTAACACAATAGGGTGATTTCTCGTGATACACTTGATTGACAGTTAGCTGATGCCATGGTAATCTATAAGCAAAATATTTGGCTTTAGGCAAAAGATGAAACAACGAAATAACTTGAATTTGAGCCCCTATCTCCGAAGCTCGAACTCCACCCCCAAACAGATAACCACAAGTGTAATCACAAAGAGAAATTATCAGTTGTGTTTGAAAACGTGTCCTGTGTACATATCCAGTCATGGTTAGTGTGTTTAACACAGAGGCGTTTATAATCGAAATACAAAATATGCCATGCCTATATGATTTAAGAGATCCGAACTACATGAATCGTGACTTAAAAATAAAAATGTGAAGAGAAGTGGCTGCGATATTTGTTCCAGACTGAAAGGGAATGGAACGGAATTCTCAGAATGAAGAAGGTAAGAATATTCTTATTTTATGATTTCATTTAATACTGTTAAGTAGAGCTACATCGAGCCAAATTGATGTTCACTATGAATAATAATAATAATAATAATAATAATAATAATAATAATAATAATAATAATAATAATAATAATAATAATAATAAATACTTTGTTAAAGTTGTGCCAACTTCCAATATACCTAATATATACCAAACCTTCAGGCGCAACAGTCCGAAAGGGCCAGGGTCGCCTATGCGTCATTTTATGGGGTGGATAATGGAACAATTGCCCTTAGATGGTTTAAGCCATAGATGTGTGCACAGTAGAAAGGCGGAAAATGCCACCTCTAATAGTTTGGTACTTAGGTATATCGAAAATGTTTTAAACAGCAAAGACCATAATTTTAAATTGGGGTTCAATACATCTTATTCTCTTTCCAGTCTTTGAAATGACCGAAAAACTACGTTGCCAAATTATTTCGAAACTTAGTTTTGTAAAACAAACACATAATGTTTCAGTTTCCAGACATTTCTTTCCATGCAGCTTAGAAATATTCCTGGGAAAGATATGTTTATTTTATTTTATTTATTTATTTTAACTGTAACTGCTCGTGTTTTATCAACTTTGTTCTGAAACTGAAAATAAGGTGCTAAAATTGGAAGAGAGTAGGAATTTCAGAAGAAGCCAAAATCATGAGAGGAAAAAAATTAAAAGATTAAACCAGAGAATTGGTTAAAAATATCATGATGTAAATTTTATAGTTGGTGGCTTGGAATTTAGCGGTCCTTTCAGCACCGAAGCTATACAAGATGTGAACCTACAGTTTAAGGTGGAATCTAAACTACCTTTATGCGCTGAAACTTTTCAATGATCTCCCACAGGATTCGAATCCGGAACCCCATTCTCCAAAGGCACGTGCATAGCTAGTAAAGTATAAAGTAGTGTAAATGTTGGAAGTTATTGATTGGGGTCTAATATTTGTTTTCGATACAGAGGATATCTTTAAGAAAATGCCTCTTGCTTCGTCTCTTTCGACTATATCAGCGAGGCTACATCAGACGTGAACTACAGCTCAACGTGGGACCCTAACCACATAACCTTCTGCCTAGAATCGAATCCAGGTCTACCACTTCTGGCGCGGGAAATGAAAAGAAAAGACCTGGAAACCCTGACTGGCTCATAGTATGATTTACAACTTTGGTGAAACTAAAATTACCGTTTAGCCACTTAGGCCGCGTTCACTGTGGGGGGTAACGCTTTGTCGACTAGCCTAGTCCTTATTGTGGAATCAGAACCACTTTTTTCGTATTACAGTGGGAATCGAACCTAGGGCTACGCGCGCCGAAGGCAAGCGTTCTAACCTCTAAACCAAGCGTGAGCCCTCAACATCTTAGTTTTGCTCCCATTGAGATGAAGAACAACAATGATATACAGTGAATTATAATGGAGGAACCCATGTAACGCCAAAGAAAGGTAGAATAAAGCTCAAACACCGCTTTGTACACTATAAAATTCACATGAAACTTCTGCCATTGAACAAAGGACGAATATCACCAGGCGGTACCCTTTAGGGATCATTAACCCGATTACCCTTTCCCCCTTTTTCACAGGTGTCTCTTTCCAAAGTGCTTGTGATCCATGTGACCTCTGTAAACTGCATCTCAAGTATCCAGTTGTGTGAAGAAATCGGTAGTGGATAGTCGGGAAACGGAAAAAGCTAAATCACAGCAAAAGGTTTCATAATGCGGAAGGGGTGGGGAACTCCTCCCATGTGGCAAGTTATTGGTTCAATACATGAAAATAGAACAAAAATTACACACCTGCGCTTTTTGTTACTGACGGGAGTGAAATAGAAGTTCTATCAAGTTAAATTTTTCCTTTGTGTTCTTAAATCATTTGAATTTCCCTTTACTATGAATGTTTCAAGGAAACTATGTCAGTTGTTTTTTCATTCTTTTTCTTTTCTTTTTTCTTATTATAAAAAAGCAACGCTCTCTTGTCACTTGCTCAAGTGTTACGAATGAGCTAGTGCATTTAGAGTAGATAATATTTGCTTTCATTGTTTGTAGGCTACTGTCTGTGTACCCTAAAAAACTTCAAAGATATGGTTGTCTTTCCTTTTTATCTGGCACATACAGTAGAAATAAGCTTAATAAAACATGGTACCATTCTTATCATTCATGGCATCAGCCATTCAAATTTTACATATAGTTGTATCTGACACCGCCTGTGTGAACAACAGTCCTGGTGATGATTTATGGTGATTTATTGATTACTCTCAATACCTATATGAATGATTCGCTAATAATGATCGCAAATTGATATAAAATTGATCATAAAAAATCATTAAAACTTTCTAATTTAAATTATAGATTTTTTTTTTTTTTTTTTTTTTTTTTTTTTTTGAGACTGAAGCTATTTTAAAGAATCGTCAAATTTGAAGGAGTTCGAAAACGAGGTTGCAGTTCCGGTTTCGTCTCGTTTGACAAAAGTGGTCTCAGTACCGATCTCGTCTCAAAGTAAATAGTATAAAATAAAATAAATGTGTAAGTAGTATCATTTTTTGTTTATATTATTCAATTTGAGTTGTGTGGCATATCCATTCGTAACTAGGTGGCCAACACTCGTGCTTTTTATGCGTGTTCGCGTGTTCAATCATTAGGGTGTATATCAAGCATTGGATAAAACTCGAATAGTGATCCACGTTTCACTTTAAACAACGGATCTTATCATATAACCTCAGTACTTGCTATGCAGAGAAACTCTTCACAGTCAACTTCAATACTATAGTTAATTTCCTTCCTGCTGAATCAGTTATTCAATATCCTACCAGATAACACAGTAGATAGCAGCAAGAATGTATTTGAATGATAGGAAATTTAAATTGTACAATTTCTCATTTATTTTTCGCTACCAGAATGCCCATTCTTTGCACGGGGAGAATAAGTTTCATTTTGGACATATAGGGCAAAAATACTGTCACCCATCAACTATGAATTCGACACTAATATCGATCATTTTCAATTATTTTAAAGTCACCATACCCTTTAAGAGCACTAATGGGAGCTGGACTTAGAAGATTTAAACAGCATCGGAAGTGTCACTGTTCGTCTCAGCGACCCCGAAAATTATGGATTCGACACTAATATCGGTTATTTTTATATATAGATATAAATATATATATCGGGTGTCCTAAAAATGGCGCCCACAAACTACAGAACACTATTCTGCAGGTCAAAATAAAGAGAAAATCTTATATGATGGAATGCTCCCCGGGGCATCCCTCAGCTGGTATGGGGAATTAAAATTTCACTATGTGGCAACATTGCATATTAATTGTGAGCATTAGCATCGCTCTACAAATCCATCAAACAGTTATATCGATTGTTAAGATAATAATTGGTGCTAGTGTCAACTCTATTGACTTCACGGGCGTCTCTGGCGGTCTAAAGAGGGGACGCGTCCCCCAAATATTCTGAGTAGGAGATAAAAGGATCAATGCTGAAAGTATTTAGATCTATGTGGAAGAAGTAAAAATATAGACAAAACAAATTAAAATTATGCCTGCTCTTAAACATTAGGTTAACGTGAATAGAATGTCCGCCTGACGTATGTCACTTTGAAAGAAGGATTTTATTTATTTATTTATTTTTAAAGTTACGCTTCTTGGTTAGTCAAAGTAGTATCTGCTGCAGGCACATAAGTTTTTCATTGCTTAACCAGCAACAATTGGTTTCCATGACGGAAGGTGGACTGGATAAGGGAAGGAAAGGATGTATAGAAAGTTTATCTGCGAATGAAGAAGGGAAATCTACAAGGACGGAAATATACAATAGAAGCGAAGGTGACCAAAAAGAATTTAAACAGATAGAGAAATTTGAATATTATATATGAGAGTAAATTTCATGCGAATACTGTAGAAGGGCAGCAAGGGACAACTACTATGACAATATAGAAATTAAAGATAGAAATGAGTGTTTAATGAGTGAATTGAGTTTGAAGAAGATGGAAAAAATACATTGAGGAGTCGGATGACAGCAAGAATAAACAGTACATTTTAGACATTAAAACGGAAAATGAAGTAAACGAGGATGGTTCATTGGACAAATTCAAAGACATACAGCAAAATTAAGAACAAAAAGGTAGATAATATACATTTTGAGTTCATTAAGAATGCAGAAGATTTTTTTTTTTTTTTTTTAATCGAAATTCACAATCAAATCAAGCAGGATCGTAAGACTTCTTTCAGAGAGTTAAGAATTTGTTAGCTAAAGAATCGAAATATATGAGGACTATGAAACTATACTGCTGCGAATGCGTTTAAGAAAACTGAACAGGAATTCAACGGTAGGAATGTCAAGGTGAAGAAATTACCTAATAACCATATTATATACAAACATATTTTTTTTTCGGCAAGTAGTCTAAAAGTGATGGAAGAAAATTATGATGAACTGTGTTGCTAAGGCTAGAAAGAGCGGATGTCATTAGTAAAGTAGATTTCAGATTATTCATAATTTTCACATAACTTTAGTTGTCTAAAACGCAAAATGAAACAATCCAATGTATTGCGGTGATCGGAACTGATTCGTATGGACACGAACTGTATTTGATTATTTCGTTGGTACATCATAACGTCCTGATGAAGTTGTTTCATACTCTGTACAAATCTTATGCCATAATCTTAGATTGATAGGAATCCAAACACATCAAATGGTTATATCCCCGTGTGCAGCAGTTCTTTGGTATCTTCTCAACCATTACGTCTTTTGTCATCCGTCATGCAACTTGTAATTAACAATTTGTCTGTGAATGGACCCAGTGATCAAGCAGTAGCAAGTTCAAAACATCAGGCTTCGCTATGGGAGAAAATACTTAACGCTTTTAAATATGCATCCACTCATTTTTTCATATAAACTTCCAATCTGAATATCTCGAACAGTTCTCAACTGTACAGGAATATTATTACCTGTTGAAATCAGCATGAATTGGTCCTTCAAATGATATGCTTAGTTTCTCTGCAGGCGAGTGCTTTGTCCCGAACTTCCCTTGTCAGCACTGACTTCAGACCATCATATCCAAAATACAAAATCCGTTTATCTTGTTCCAATCTATTGTACTGCAGAAAGGAAATTCCATCTTCGAAGCGAAGATGATCATCCGGAAAATCTAGTTCTTTAGACGTGGAATTATTATTATTATTATTATTATTATTATTATTATTATTATTATTATTATTATTATTATTATTATTATTATTATTATATTATTATTATTATTATTAATGCCAAGAACTGTCCTTCTATCATTGTTTAAATAGCCCTTCCTTTGACTCTAAAAACATTATTTGGGTGAATAAATACACACTAATTTTACTTTATAATACTTATCCATTAAATAATACAATAAAACAATTAATTTAAACAACGAAATGTGCAAATTGTACATATAACAGAAAAAACTCAATCCCTTTATAAACATCCAAGCGTATGTCGTTATACTTAGTGAGCAACTTTGTAACTTACAAGATACTACATAGATTTGCTGTGACGATTACTAAATTAATCCCTCATATTAATTTAGTATGATGATTAGTAAATTTAGTATGACGGATTAATTCCGCTCTTTCCAAATAGTTTCTCACAGGCTCGTGGCAGTCAGCTCACCGTCGTGACAGTCAGCACCTTGATATTTGTAATCAGCGCCAGTCGAGGCAATCAGCATCAATAATTGGCTGTGGTAGTCAGCATACGTGGCAATCAGCACCAATAATTGGCTGTGGCAGTCAGCACACGTGGCAATCAGCACCAAACCTTCAGAACGAAGCGATAGCGCAAAATATCACATCTTAAAAAGAAAGAACAAGAAATGGCTACCTGCATTTTCGAAGGTCGAAATTTTCTGAGCAAGAACGCCAATGCAAGTAATTTCTTGCGATGTATTGCTTCATTAAACTTCTACAACGTAAAAAAAAAAAAAAAAATCCTCTGGATCTACCGCTATGTGTAACAAAATTATATTAGAAGGTAGAAATCTTATGTGCTTGTTTTACAAAATCAGGTTTCGGAATTTGTTGAAAACATGCTCTTTGACTAAAAATGACTTGAAATGGCATAGATCTACAGTATATTGAGTCACAACTCAAAATTTGAGTTGTTTTAAACACTTTCGATATACCTTGTGATCAGAGGTGGAATTCCTCTTTCTCCCGTGTATACCACTCTGAACACGGTCACCCAAGGGTAATTGTTTACTATCAGAAATGTAACTTAACAATGCGTGCATTTTGAGTAAAGACAATGGTATATATATATATATATATATATTTTTTTTTTGGTCGATATTCGAAACGAGAGACCGAGACTTTCGAGAGTGAGCTTGATTTTTTTTTTTTTTTTGTGACGAGCTAGTTTCAGGAAGTTACTCCCTCACGAAGTTAATCCCCAGTATTTTCAGGTGGCGTGTTGTTTGCCACGACTCGATTTTCGTGTTGATTGCCACCATTTTGCCCCGATTTGCATTCCGATCTTACCATATCTCATTATCGCGAAAATTCACACACACCTGGAGTAAAAGGAAGGGTTGCAAGGCACCTCTCTTTTTGATTCTCTGGAACAAGTGGTAAATGTTCTCGCCTTTGAACACAAAACATCATTAATATCACAATAGCTTAGTAAATTGATATAATTGCATTTTCTCTTTTAACTGAGTTTTTAATATGGGCTGTTACAAAATGTTACTTTTTCCGTTATGCTACGCGACTAAAGAACTGGGTTTCATATACTTTAGAAAAATGAAATGAAATATTTCAGTTTTACTTCCCATGGTTATGACGTGTAAGCTAAAGGATATGGTAATGATCAGAATGAATGAAAAATAGTGTAATGAAGAAAGTGGTAAGAAACAGAAGAACCCACTGCATCACTGTCATCTAAAGTGTTTACTCTGAGACTTGCTTGAAAAATTAAGCAAATATTTCTCATTTCTGCACCCCTAGAATCCATCTGAGATATGATCTTGTGTACGATTACACCACAAAAACAATATTTTAAATTGTTCTTTTTTTCTGGGGGTGGTTCAGTATCGAATGATTTATCTTTCGATTGCGGAATTCAACTTCTTACATTTATATATGGTCTAAATTTTACCTTCAAACGTTCGAGAGAATTAATGGTTCAAACTTAGAGAAATGTAATCTGCTAGTTTACTTCTGCCATAGGTTTTATTGTATCAAATCGTACACAGTGCTCCCTTGTGGTTATGTGGATAGCCACGCGCCTTTGGGGTAGGAGACCTGGGTTAGATTACCGGCGAAAACTTATTTGGATCGGATTCCATGCTAAGATGTAGGTTCATGTCTCAGTCTGCTACTGAATGGGATGTTTAACTCAAATCTACTCCAATTCATGCACATTCCATCTTGTTTCAAAAAAGCTATAAAGGGATTGCCGACCCATGTATTTTAATAATCTCTGTTGAATTGATTTGATTTAATTTTTAGTGGCCCGCTCAGCATCGAGGTTATATGAGATGTGGACCTACAGTTTAACGTGGAATCCGATCCATATGAGCTCCAGCTAAAATCGAACCCGGGTCTTCCACGTCAAAGGCGCGTACACTAACCGCTTAGCCACAAAGGAGCTCTCTGAGTGGGCTTGAAAATAGCCAACTAACAATACAAAAGTCACTAAATTTTTGTATTACCAATAGAAGTTTCCTTCCTCTCACCAAAGATGTTCAAAAGATTGCTAAATCCATATATTTAAATCTAATTTTGTTTAATTTAATCTCTAGGAAAGCTATGAAAGATTTAAAAAAAATGCCCCTCCTGAAGATCCGGGTTCTCATTTTTCGGGATGGTTACCTCTTACTTATGGGTGGTCCTGATGAAATGCCTGCATTCAACATTGGCTACACATTCGAACGCACACAAATTGTACGTCATATAAATTTTGAAAATGCATTTGGGGAGATTTTAAGCACACAAATGATTACATCGAGTGCTTGAACTCAACTTCAATAAATTTAACAGCGGCGTTAGCAGCTGATAGCGTAGTAACCCAATAACGTGCTTGGGACAGTGTGTATTGTATGTATTATGTTTATAAATATAATAGATTTGATTTTTATGATATGGTCATCTGGCAACCCTCAGCTTATGAGTCGATTATGTATAAATCTTTACGATTGTGACATAAGATAAGCCAGAGATAATACCGTGGCAAACAACAGCAAAATGAAGTGGTGGCAAAC
Organism: Thermobia domestica; assembly: GCF_964235325.1. NCBI lineage: Eukaryota > Metazoa > Arthropoda > Insecta > Zygentoma > Lepismatidae > Thermobia > Thermobia domestica. Next base: position 208,597,839 of record NC_137457.1, on the reverse strand, counting down.
AACACGTAAACTATTTACAGCCCTTTATCTTAAAAAAAAAAAAATCCTGAAGTTTGGAACTTCACTCCTAAGTCCTCGCAAACAACTCCTAAACGATTGATTTTCACGAAGAGTTTGACTAATGGGAGACCCCACTATTTTGTTGCACTGCATATCCAGAACTTTTAACTCATAAACTTAACAATTTCACCCCTAAATCCTTCGAAACAAATCCAAAATAATTAACGTAGGTTTCATTATTCGAATGGGGCCCTCCTTTATTTTACTGGTTGTAAAATATCTTGAGAAGTGTAAACTTCTAAACTTTAGGATTTCAGTCTTAAATCCTCTCAAAAAATTTGAAAACAATTTTTGTAGGTTTTAAAATTATGTGACGTATGGGGTCATAACTTCACGAAGTTGGCCCCCAATTTTGCGGTAATGTATCTTTAAAATAGTAAACTTCTAACTTCGGGACTTCACTCCTATATCCTCCCAAACAAATCATAAACGATTGGTGTACGTTCTAAGAATATTCGCGATAAGTTGGACTAGATGCATAAAACTTTCGCATACAAAGAACTTTCAATTTTTAAAAAGGGAGCTAGAGATATACATCCCCCACATTTAAAATGGGGGTAAGTCGAAAGCTGTGAGAACACAAAACTCGGGGTTTTCAGCAAAAAACGGCACCAAACTTTAGCATAGAAAACACTTCCTATTTCTAAAGTGGGTTGTTGCATGTCTCCAGCCTCAAATTTATTGTTGCTTTAACTTGAGAAATGTGAGCACGGAACTGGGGATATAAACTGACATATAAAAGACTTTCAATTTCCAAAGTGGTAGGTTCATCCCGCACCTCCAAATTTATTCTTGTTATAACTTGAGAACGACAAGAGCACAAAACTTGGGGTTTTCAGAGTAAAAGGGTTAAAAAGAACTTTGGCATAGAAAAGATTTTCAATTTCTAAAATAGTGGCTGGAGAGATGGGTACCCCATATTTAATAGAGAGAGAACTCGAAAATGGCAAGAGAACAAAACTAGGAGTTTTCAGCACAAAACTAGTACAAAAATTTTGCACAGAATGAACTTTCAACTTCCAAAGTCTCCAGCCCTCCCAAATTATTCTTACTATAACTTGAGAACGGCGAGAGCACAAAACTTGGGGTTTTCGATACAAAAGGTAAAAAAATACCACAAGCCTTTGCCGTACAAAAGACTTTGAATTTCAAAATTGTGTGTTTGTAGGGGGAGGGAGGCTTGAGATATGGACTTCTAACTACGGGACCGCGGTGGATCAGTGGAATAGTATTCACCTCTGGTACTGAATCCCTGATTCAATCCATCTGATGCTTATTGCACTTTTGTGCTGCACAAAAACAATGTGTGTAGGTTTCTTTGTGGTTCTGCCCTTTCCTCCTATTTTCTTAATTCCACTTGTTTCTTTAATATCATTCGTTTTTCTCATTCCTTACCATCCCCTTTGCTTGTTGTTTATTGAAGTTAACGTCTCTTTTTTACAGTTAGACCATATGACACATGAGCATACAGTTTAAGGGCTTCACTCACATCCTTCTGTTTAAATCTATTCATGTTTATTATAATACTGACAACCCGAAATATTTAATCGTGAGTTTGAAATGAAAATTAAAAAGAAACGGAACGCTGTGGTAGGTTCCAAGCAAACTGGTATCGAAAATAACTTTCAGATTAATTATTTAACTTGCACTTATGAGAAATACATCACGGAAACAGTGACTGGGATAACAAGTCCGCAGTCGCTGCAGTGCAAGACGGCCGAGATGTTTTGTACCCCTTCCTCAAAGTTGTAAAACCAGATTCGTACAGGGTTAGCTTGTTTATTTTCGGGGTTGTACTGACACTGCATAGAAAAACTTAATATCAAACTAAAGTGAAAAATACATTTCATAGTCAATTTGTGCTACTTGGCTCTGAATGTTTCAATAGAACTAGAGTGCCTATCCAGCCCGGTCCTGCTTTTCTTGAATAATTATTTCGCCATAGCATATACAACGAGGTTTAATACCATCGATAGTTGTAGGTCCTCCATGTCGTTGAAATTAGAAAGTATAATAGATGCGATAAATTATTTGGAAGCTGGATTATTTGTGTAAATTTCAAGTTATTACAAAAATTTCCTTATGTTCTTTATATGTTCTTTTATGTTCTTTAAATAATATTCGAACATTGTTTTGAAAAGCATACTAAGTTTTACAAGTCTTGCTTTTTGTTTCTTTGGTGTGCATGATCAATTTTTAGGATGGGATAAACGAAAGTTCAAAGTTCATGAGATGTATTCATTTATTTATTTATTTTTGTGAAAATTTTCAAAACAATGTTCGAATATTATTTAAAGAACATAAAAGAACATATGAAGAACGGGTCTAGGAAAATTCGGTGTAGGAAAATTCGGTGTAAGAAAATTCGGTGTAAGAAAACTCGGTGTAGGAAAATTTTGTGTACGGAAAACTCGGTGTGGGGAAATTTTGGTGTACGGTAGATTCGGTGTAATACATATTGAATCTTACTACTTACAATAATTTACGACATTTCATATTGTGAAAACGAAAACCATATAATGTAACGAATAAAATGTTATTACCTATTTCAAGAAAAGCAAATTTATTTTTCTGCCTTGAGTCCAATACCTCTTGCATGTCTTTTGAGGGGTATTACTATAAACTACTTTTCATCACACAATGAAGCTGACACTTTTTGTCAGAAATAAAACAATTACAACTATAAGTTCAGAGAATAGTTATAGGAACAACTAAAAACACCTTTCCTATATAGTACATCATAGAACATATACAAGGTGATTCTTTTAAAACTCACGGATTTCATTTGGGGGTCTAGATTTTCTAACTGAAGTCCGATTTTCATGCGGTTTGTCGCAAATGATCAAGGAACGTTTGAAGATTTATGGAACTATGCTTACTGGTTTACATTCATTTGGGGTAATATAGGCCGCGCCTCTAGAAAAGCAGCAAATATTCGCCACTGTACCGAATTGGAATTTGGTGAGGTGCGGTATGGGGATTTGAGTTTCTTCGTTAGATGGTAACCTCGCGACGGTCAATAAGAAACAGGAAACTGGGCCTTCGTATTGAGAATTATGCTGTGCTACTGTACCAATATGATCAGGACGCAGTTACAATAATGTACTCTTTGGAGCAACGTGATTTTATCGTTAAAAAGATTTTAGAGGCCGGGATCTGTTGTTGCTACGCAAAGGGCAGCTACACGCAACTTTGCCTCACGTTCTGCCCCAAACAGGAACATAATATTTTCGCTAGTGAATAAATTGCAGGAAACAGGATCTCTTCTGAGTAAGGCAGGGAAGCATCGGACACCGCTGGCGGATGTTGTTGGACATAAAACTTAAAGATTTCATTTTATTTCACTAACACTTAATTTGTTTTCTCACTAACACTTAATTTGTATTCTTCAATTTCGCTTCAAATATCCAATATCTCATTCGAAATGTAACGTACAATGGCGAATATTTGCTGTTTTTCTTGCGGCCTGCTCGATATTACCCCGGATGAATTTAAACCAGTAAACATAGTCCCATAAACCTCCCATTCTCCCTTGATAATTTGCAACAAACCGCATGAAAACCGGACTTTAGTTGGAAATTCTAGAGCCCAATGAATCCGGGAGTATCACTCTGCATATACATATGTAAGATGCAAAAATATATTGATCAAAAAAGTCTTAGTGGAAAGGGCAATATAAAGCAGGATGGTTTTATCATATAATATTTGTACAAATAGTTTAATTCTCCTCCAATCAAACACTTTAGTTTGTTTGCCTTAAGTTAAGGTAAACAAGTACTGCAACCCTATTGACTCCTTATTGACTTCTCCTCCAATCATGCGTAGATACTTTAGTTGAGGCATTTATTTTTACACTTTTTTTTTTTTTTTTGAAATATAAAATTCTAGGAGACATCCTCCAAAACAGCATAAAAACTTAAGTTTTAAATGAAATGTCGATTGGTATCGATGATCGCTTCGCTAAATCACACAAACGGACATCAATAAACAAATTTCTCGTCATGTAAGGGCCATGAAATGCTAAAATCCGTCGAAATCTAGAATTCAAATTATTTCACTATCACAATTTTTCAAAATTTGGTACAGCAGACAGTAAAAGTACGTTCTACACAAAGTTTGAACTTAAAACTAATACGCTCATTTATGCTCAAAGTTAAGTTTTTAATAAATACTACTGTCTACTACAACGAATCTTTCTTTACACCGAACATTCCCCACACCGAGTTTTCCGTACACCGAATTTTCTGTACATCGAATTTTCCTACACCGAGTTTTCTTACACCGAATTTTCCTACACCGAATTTTCCTGTTCCCTTTAAATACAATCTTTCCTTTTTTTCCTTCCTTTTGTTTCTTTTTTTAAAGCAAAACTGCAAGTAACGTTTTAGAGGTTATTAATATATATATATTTTCAGCTTCTGACACAAACATGCAGCGCAGCAATCCTTTCTTTTGTAATCACTCACGTCGTCGGTCGACACGTGAGCGTGGCGCTCACAAATTACGCATAGTCACATTTATAAAGCCAGTACTACTCGAACAGAAGAGAATGAAAAGATTACACTTGGCTCTCACACATAAGACACAGCTAGACAGCGTCTCAGGTCTGTGACCCCACTAGGGCGACTTTGAAACGAAAATATAAAATAGGGTGAGCGCTGCGCTCACCTGTTGACCGTTCCCGGGTTAAACAAAATAAAGCATCACAATAATAATAATAATAATAATAATAATAATAATAATAATAATAATAATAATAATAATTTTCGCGCAAAAACTTCAGTAAAGAGACTTTTTATAAAATGTTTAACTTTACAAGAAAAATCAATAGGAGATCCGCAGCTACACGAAGAACTAATTGTTATATGAATAATTTGCGGTCACTAGCACCCATATGCAGTAATATTTTTCAAGAGGTGGCCCAAGGTATTGCTCCCGGAACTACGAAATTTCCCCCAGGGCATAGTTCATATCGAGCTCAATGGGGATTCCCAGTATTTTGCAATAATATTTTTCACATCCAATGTATTGAAATCCATCAGTAACAAATCTGAAATCATTATTGCCCATATGAGATATCGCCAAAGGATCGACTTTAATCCCCAAAGTAACGACATATACGAAATGTTTCTAAAGAACAAGTAATAACTCCGTGAACATATATTACTCACAATAGAACATTCCGATTTGGTGAATTAAATTGTTGAAACTGATTACTAGCACTAGATTCAGCACCAAAATAAACAGAGAAAAAGAGAGTGTTTAGTGGCAGACCGTATACTGGGTGGGAGATAAGTGAGGGCAAAGTGCGAAGATAGAACGTAGAAAATGTCTAGAAATGCCACGTTAATTTTGAAACGAGTACAGAGATTGAAACGAGTTCATGCAGACATGCTTAATTTTACACACCTCCTTTTTTGTTAAGGTTACTGATCAGAACGAAATAATTATTCTATAAATACCATCCAGTAAAATGTTTTCTTTGTTTTGAACTTTCTTTTATGATCAATATTCCAGGTAACTTATGTCAGTTGTCTTTTTTCGTTCCTATTTTCTTTCGTTTTTTTTTCCATCGCTCACTTGTCGCACTCTCCCATGTTTGAAATGAGCGAGTTGATTTAAAGCAGATAAAATTTCTCCTTTCATTGTTTCCGCTTGTCTTTCCTTTGTTTGGCACATTGAAATAAACTTCACAAAACATGCTACTATTTCTTATCATTCACGGCATCAGCCATCCAAAATTTTACACATAGTTATATTTGTCACCGTCTATGTGAACAGTTCCAGTGGTGATTTCTTGAATATTCTCAGGACCTGTGTGAATAGTTCCCTAATAATGTTGGTAAATTGGTATAAAGTTCATCATCAAAAAATCATGAACATTTTCTAAACTATGTTACAAATGGTGTTTGAGCCTGTAATTCTTTCAACTTCTTTTAGATAATCGTCCAATTTAGAGGAGTTCGGATTAGGCATGGTATAGAGACGAGACCGCAGTGTAGGGCTTGTCTCGTTTGACAAATAATGGCCTCGATCCTGATCTCGTCTCGATAAACGCTTGTCTCGATTTAGAATGGCAAGTCTCGATTTCGTCTCGGAATAAGTAGTGTGAAATAAAAAATGTGGAAGTAGTATCATCTTACAGACTGTCGTTTCATCTTCCTTATTTTTAGCCTTCATTCTTGAATTAGAATTATTGAATGGTGTGTCCATTCGTAGCTAAGTTGCAATGCTCGTGCTTCCTATGCGTGTTCGCGGATTCAATCATTAGTACGTATATCAAGCCTTGGATAAAACTCGAATAGTGATCCACAGTTCACTTTAAACAACATATCTTGTCTCATATAACCTCAATATTTGTTATATAGTGAAACTCTAATCAATCAACTTCAATACTATAGCTTATTTTCTTCCTGCTGAATCAGGGTTATTCAATATTCCTACCAGATAATGCCGTCGATAGTAGCAAGAATGTATTTAAACGATAGGATATTTAAATTTTACAATTTCGTATTTATTATCCATTAATTCTTCTTTGACTGCCATGTTAAACAAAGAAAATCACGTTCATTATCTTAACAAATAGATATTTTACTAATACAATATTTGTTTCAAATGGATGAAATCCTTAATTACCTTTCACAACACCAACTTTAACTGACACTTTATAACATGAGCTTATTGCAACCTTAGGATGCGCTTATTCTCCATAATATTATAGTTACACATTAAGCTGTAGGTCCGCGTCTCATATAGCCTTGGTGCAGAACGGGACACTAAACTCAAATCCAACAATCATCTTGTATTATCTATGGTCTCGGGTTGTGTCACCAAACACGAGATTCAAACTCAGATATCTCTCCTAGTTCAGATTTCAATTTCTGTTTCTTATACAAGCTCATAAGACTGTGATATATTATATAGGTATACAACCTTTTTTTTTTCACCTAACAGTATGAATAGTTCCAAATTATCGTACACTTCCGTGTTTGTAGTCGAGCAAATCGAAACTGCTAGAATGTTTTATATATATAATAACGAGAAAAAAACATAATTATGCAAAATGGAAAAAGAAAAATAATAAATCTCCGAATAGTACCTACCATCACTGAATTAAACTTTAAGAAAACACTGGCGTAACAGCCTTTATGGGACCATGGCTTGAAAGCTGTTTTACGGCACTCATGCCTTTGGAGTGATGTGTGGTCAGCACATCGCCCCCTTCGCCGTTAATGCTGGATTACTAGACGGGAGTTCACCGGGATTCAAGTTTCGCCTATTCAAGATTCGCCTAATACCTCCTAGCTATGCAAACGTCAATCAAAGCGATGACACAGTTAATTTTCTTACTAAGCGAAAGTTGATTTTTTAAAGCACTTCGTTTAGCTCACATACGTTGGTAGTCCTGCACCTTATTAATAGTTATCATTTTTTCTTGAAAGTATTTTCACGTTCTTATTAAATAGTCCAGTATGTAGCGGAAAATTTTGACAAACCCAGCGCAAATTGGTAGCCTAACGAAACTTGCAGGATAGTTTCCTTTTATCAAGTATAGTAATATCCTGAAAGTTCCCGAACATTCCTCTTGAGCTACATCCAATGTTGCTGCCATATTCAATTTGGCCGACACTGTGTATAGAAAAATAATGTTTTCCTTGATTTCTTAGCTTAGGTTTAATTATACGGTCTTGGTACTTGTAACAAAATATTTTTGTGAATAAAATTACGTTTCTTTCGTATATTCATCTCTGTAGGTCAGGTAGATATAAATCTAGAAATGAAGGAGTAGGCTTGTATCGCTTAATGTTGTGCCTGTGTTTCTGTCAAGCGTATTTTTCTGATTTCTTTGCTTGTTTATACAAATAATATTTATATAAGTTAAAAAAAAAAAATAGAGAAAGAAAATATGTGAACATGCTAGAATTACACTTGACATATACAAAATATGATGCATTTGAGAACAATAGGGCATTATACGGAAGTTTCTGTAATCTTATTTAGCAAAATAATCTGTAGAGAAAACGTTATTTAAGCAAAATTCAGTTTTTTATAAGCGATAGAAATAATTTATGGTACATAAAAGACCAAAAAAAAAAAGTCCATCCCTGGCACGGTACACTGTTGGGACATAAACGATACGGTTGGGCGTAAATAAGGGTCCCGCAGGCCCCGCATTGCAAGGGGGGGCGAAGCCATCACGGGGCCACAAATCGTAATGTAGGGCGTAGAGAAGGGACCCCATTCCACGTTGTCTGCTGGGTGGCCCCCAAGCCCTTAGTTACGCCACTGCATGTCTGAGTGAAACAATCTCGAACATAAACAATAGGCCCAAGTACATGAGAGTTTTACATTTGCAATACACGAGCTTTAAAAAAAAATGGTGCTGCTATTTCCAAACAACGAACTAGGTAGCGTTCTCCATTTTCTCTTCCGATCCTCAATACTTGAATATGTTGCTCCCCCATATCAATTACTTGAATATGTTGCTCCAGCAAAGTTAGCTCCTCATGGTACACTTTCTATACGTGCCGTCGGAGTAAGTGACTGGTGTGAAATAAGTCTTCTGTATGTGAAATATCGACAGAAAGCCAGTGCGTCATCCCATGGGATGCATAAAAGTATAATTGGAAACGTTATCCCACTTTTACTAGTTCTTCAGAATTCGTGGTAGAATTATTGAATATACTCATAACCTGTTACAATTAACTGTCTATCTCTTGAGTAGTTTCAGAGGTTTTCTTCCCTTTTTGGAACAGAGACAAAGCCATGTTACATCCTGAAAATTCATGTAAAAATATCATCACATCATCCATGTTTCCTCCTGTATTTTCACGTATTTAAACATTTTGACTGATTGATCAAATCTGCTTTCTTTATAAAAAATCAGAAAAATACGCTTGAGAAAAAAAAAACAGATACAAGATTAAACGACACAACCCTTTCCTTCATTTGTAACTTTATATCTACCTAACCTACAGAGATTGTATCAAGCGAGAAGAAATTTGTTTACAAAATATTTTGTTATAAGTTTCAAAATCGTATAATTGAACGAAAGGTAAGAAATCAAGGAAACATGGATATTCTATAGACTGCGGCGATCACATGAGATATGGCAGCCATATTGGGTGAAGCTTAAGTGAATATTTGATCACTTTTAGGATATGTCTATACTTGATGGGAAGAATCTGTCCCATAAGTTTTATTGTTACTATTTTTTTTTTTTCGGTTCAGACCCCTGCATACTGCACTAAAACAGTTTGCACTTAATTAAAAATTTACACTTTTAATGGTGATGCTCGATGTCAAGCGTATGCTATCTATACCGTAATTGTGCTTATACTGATCTTTGGTGCTTTGTTTAATTTTATTTCATGAATTATGCAAACTCTCGTCGAATTTGTGACTTCATTTTATATTTTCTGTAATGCATTTTGTAACTTCATGTAATAATTTCATATCTTGGTGTCAAACATATAATATCTAGTTATATAGTGTAATTGCGCTTATACTATTTTGATGTGTACTTTTTATTTTTATTTTTTTAAAATTTAGAAACTACAAATTTCTTAAATTGTGTCATTTCTTGTCAGTACTACCAACCAGGGTGGAAAAAAATCATGATTTTTTCAAAAAAATCATTTTTGTTGATTTTTTTTTATTTAAATCGATTTTTTGATTTAAATCAAATCTTTTTCTTCGTATAATACAAGTCGCGAACTGAAGAAAAAACATTAGGAATTAGTATTAAATGTTAATTATGTCATTTAAGTGAAAGTATTGGGTTTTAATTTTGAATTAATTCCCAATCGTTAACCTATTTCAATCCCAAACAATGTTTCTTAAGCATTAAGGAAAATGTACAGCCAATGTATATCAACATGACAATTTTCTTTTCACGAAAGTTATTGATATCTGGCAGGGGCATATTTTTAAACAATTGGAACTAGCTAGCGGCACGAAATACATATAAAGTACATAAATTTCGCCTAAAATTAACTAACTCACTCTATGACCTATGGAACCCGGAGGTTCAATGCCATGTTCACAAAAGCTCTCCTGACTTCTATCCTTAGTCAACTGAATCCAGTTTCTATTTTGTTTTCTTATTTCTGCGAGATCCATCTTAATACTGTCCTCCCATCTGTGCCTAGGTTTTCCTAATGGTCGTTTTCCGATTGGACTTCCAGTTAAAACTTCGAAAGCATTCCTACTTTCTTCCATTCTCGCTACATGTCCTGCCCAACTGAGCCTCCAAGATTTGATGACCCTAACAATGTTTGGTGAATGGTATAAATTATGCAGTTCCTCATCATGAAGTTTTCGCCATTCCTCATTTCCGTTCCTTTTGGTTCCGAATATTCGTTTCAGGATTTTATTCTCAAATACTTTCAGTCTGCGTTCTTCCCTCAGCGTAAGCGACCATGTTTCACAATCATACAGCACAACAGGCATAATTATCGTTTTATATATTTTAAGCTTCAAATTCCTCGACAGAATTCGCGACGATAAGAGATTTTGAACTGAATAATAACACGAATTCCCTGCAGGAATTCCAAAATAAAAAAAAAATCAAGATGATCAGTTCCAGGAGAAAAACACTTGTGATTGTTAAAAATATGCTTTATGTAACGTGAAAAACAGTTCAAATGCTAGCTGTCCGTGCATTTAAGACATGTATACATAGCAGGCACGTTTTTATACTTTTCTGTTGGCTATTTTATTTCCTCTGACAATTTTTCCTGCACAGGCGCGGCAAATTTTCTGCGATCACATCGAAGATCGCGGCATGTTCTGCAATGGGGTCAAGTATCCACTTTATCAAAAGTATTATTCGATATTTTAACGCATCCAAAATTTGTCGTATTACGATCCCGAGGAACTTTATGTATTTAGTACATAAATTTCGCACAAAATTTTAAAATTATTATTATTATTATTATTATTATTATTATTATTATTATTTTGTTTCGAAGAGGGGATCTGAACCCTCTAAATACGCCCCTATTATCTGGAAACAAACAAATAGACGTGGATACAAAAGAGTTTTCATCTTAAATGTCCATGGTGATTTCCTCGTTGGAATAGAAATTTTAAAACCCTGTGTTACAAAGAGAAGAAAGTAGGGTTCACTTGTAACCCGTTCAAACGGGATTTTCCCTGATTGTTCCCTACATGATACTCGTTTTCATACTGTGCTTACATACATTTGAGTCTCATTGTATTATGATTATTATCTTCCATAATCGAAATAACAGAAGAGAAACGGGATTTTACTTACTTTCATTTTAAATTAATTCATTTCGGAATTTGATTTAAATCAACGATTTTTATTTAAAAAATCAAGTGATTTAAATCTTGATTAAAATCGTGATTTAAATCAGACTGATTTAAATCAATCCATCCTGCTACCAACATAATTTCACATTAGGCAATCTTGAATTCAAGATTCGCTTACACTTTCTCTTGAGTTAACATCTGCAAATTTCATTGCCTGAGGTTATTAGACGAATCTTGAATGGCCGAATGTTGAAGTCACCGAGTTCATTACTTTCATTCAAGTAGTTCCCCAATTGTCCTCACGACGCTGGGTGTATACCGAAATGTCGATACCATGTAATGAGTACGCATGGTCACTCGGGCCAGATCCGGTACTATTTAACTTCACTGATCTCACTAGGACATTGCCGACTAAATTAAACATTAACAACTTTGCTTTCCAGTTAACATTATTTAGCTTTACTTTACATTGGTATCTACGTAAAATAGAAATTTCTTTTTATTCCACGCACGCAAGCGCTTGTAATAAACAACAAAAAATTTTAAATGTATCTTTCTGTGGATAATTCCTTAATTGTGTAACTAGAGGCGGATCCAAGTTGAATATTGGGGGGGGGGCAGTCGTTCGAGCTCAAAACAAGGTCATAATAGATTGCAAAAAAGAAAGAAGAAAGAAAAAACGAAAAGTCAAACAATTTTAGAAAAGGGAATGGACTCTTCTGTAGAATTAATAAGAACAAAAACACCAGCGGTACAAAAAGTGCAGCCAAGTTCGTCAGCCTCAAAAAGTGTTGAGATGAGGATGGATGAGCCAAGTTCCTTACCACTGCATCTGAAACGAACACTGGAACTTGGCGCGAGATGTCTAACATATTCGAATACATTAAGATGTCTGTTCCTAGTTTCACGGCCGGGACATTTCAGCCATAAGGCTAATGGTGACCCCCAAATCCACCACACTCACAAACACCATCCGTAAGGCTCGTTAACATCATTTACCTTGACACTTCGTGAAGGAATATAAGTTTTCCTTGTCTGAGTTTCGAACCACCAATCTTACTGCAGTATACTGTATATGTGCCTTAGCGCCTTAGCGAAGTTGATATTCTTAAGGTTGGTGGTGGTCCCAAACCCACCACGCCCACCACCACTATCCCTAAGGTTCCTTAGCATCATTTTCCTTGACACCTCGCGCCAAGTTCCAGTGTTCGTTTCGGATGCAGGGCCAAGGAACTTGGTTCATCGATCCTCATCTCAACACTTTTTAAGGCTGACGAACTTGGCTGCACTTTTTGTACCTCTGGTGTTTTTGCTCATATTTCACTTCTTTTTGTAATTCACCATGTCAATATCGTTTATCTTAATTGTGGTATATTATTGGATTTAAATTTAAAATTGTACATTTTTAAAGGAGTCATAATGTGTCACATGCAACATTAGTTCCCAAGGGCTCTCCCACCGGAAATCGAACCCAGGACGCCGTACAAGAAAGGCGAACATGCTAGCCACTAGAACAGCGGAGAGGATTTATTCTATTAAATATCTGTCAGAGAGTTATGTCCAAACGTGATTCTAATTCATTTACCCGAACTACAAAATCACGATCGCTAACATCTCATTTTTCATTACCTAAATACGAAGAGTATCAACAGGGCCCAAAACCCTTAATGCTGAATCCTCGCTGCTACATCACTAGACATGGCTGGTGTTTTAATATATTCAATTGTTCTCTGCCATTCCACATTGCGAAATTACGGAGTTCATTACATGACGCGCATATTGCGCAGTTTCATACTGCTTCGGGTTTTCCTTCCAATGATATACACCTTTCAAATAGCTTGTAATCTTAATAATATTTGCCACCAACATATCCAACTGTATATAAAACTACATGAACTGACATAAATTAAAGAGGTGCTTCCGGTTGACGTGGAAAGTTGAAATGATGAAGGGGGATGAATAATTTCCCCATGTTATTTAAATGGGTCTTTTTTGGACCTATAATCTCATGTTTTAGGAACTTGGAATTGGAATAAGAACTTGAAATTCAGTAAGCTTCTACGTTTTCGTTAGTATTACCTAAGTAGTCAGTAAAGATAAACAATTCCAACTTTAGAGTGGTTTTATGAGGAACTGAAAAACTATTTCCATGTTATTTATATTGGACGTCTTCTACACCCCAAAATGTTTATTCACTTCCGGCAGGATTAGAATGATGAAATTTAGCACGATTGTAGCCTCCCGCGACTAACCTACAGGAAAATTGCTAAAAGTGATTTTTTTTTTTTTTTAAAGTTTTTAAGGAATCTAAAGGGAGATGAAGGAAACCCCATGTTATTTAAATAGGCGTTTTCCTGGGATACAAAATCTTATGTTTTAGATAGTTGAAATAGGAAAAGAAATTTGAAATTCGGTAGAATTGTGAGCTTAAGAGGTGTGAGGAAGTAGGCCGAGCAAAGGCGGACGCGTGGGGGCGACCCTCAGGTGGGCACATTCAGGAAATATGAAGAGCAAAGGCACGAAATTCACTGTTGATGAAAAGGCTGATACGTAAGAGATTCGCACACTGTTCACAGATAGAGACACGAAGCATCAAGAACATTTTTACATAATGACTGTGGTAACCATAATACAACTCGTGGTACCAATATATTTACGAAATCCGTTACATCTTGTTGCTAGTCTCACATAAACTCGAAAAATTAAATTTCTCATTTCTTCGGAAACTTCATTAATTATAAATATCCTCACTTCTACAATCTCTTACTTATCAATTAATTTCAATATCTATTTAATACAAATGACTGCAATAAAGGGAAAATCTTCACCGAAAAAAGAAAAACAATATTGGCTCCCTTGTCTGGGTTTCCAACCAGGAAATTTACGGCAGTATGTACGTGTCTTAGCCCACGTTTTTAAAAGTTAACTGATGCACAGAATATGCCTCATTAACTTGCTTAACTACTTATTACTAGCTTTCACTTTTTTACTCGCACACTGAGAAAAAATGTACGTAGGTACATAGGTTACATAGGTAGGTATGTGGCGTACGTAGGTTACATATGTAAATCCTGCAGTTTTTGGACTAAACATACACTAAACGTATAACTGAAAAAGTATATTTTAAACATACTTTCCGTATAAGTGTTCCGAATAAACGTACTTTCCGCACAAAGGAAAGAACTACAGTATGTAGACAGTCAGGATCTCACATACAGATGGCCGTTTGTAACTTATAGTTGACGTACGTAATGTATGGAAGGCTGTTAGATGTCAGACATCCTGTAATGCCACTGAGTAACATCTACGCGGGAAAGAGGCCAGTACGTATGTAGCATATGGATAACGTATGTTAAGTATTGATTTCTATAGTAAACATAAGGATCCCGTATACTTGTACAATATACCGATGTCCGGATAACGGATTTTTCTCGGTGACCTTAGCTCGTTTTTCTATTAATCTAGAACGACAGGGACACGAACACAGAAACATCGAGGAGAGTTAAAATTCTAAAGGCTCTTCTACCGGGAATCGAACTCGGGACCCCATACTCCAAAGGCGCACGTGATAGACAGCGAGGAGGGCACCAACTCGACTACTCGGACGATTGACAACATTATCACAATGCACGTGATGTGTTTAATAACGGAATCGTTCCCGATTTCTGATTTAAGGACAGTTTTTTTTTAAATGAAAAATTTTCCATAGCAAATTCCTCAAATTTCATTCTCAAGCCGTTACAGGGTACCTTCATAGAGTTTCGCATCTTTTTCTCATTAAGAAGTACCTAATGGACAGTTTTTGGCCCATAAAAATTTCCATAGTACATTACTTAAATTTGGAACCTTTTCTTAGATAAGTCATTATATAAGGTAGGTACCATTATGCTGAGTTTCAAATATCTATCTCATTTGGAAGCACCTAATCAATGATGAGTGAGTAAATGAACCGATCTCTGTTTGAGTAAGGACAGTTTTTCTCCTATAGAAAATTCCATAGCACATTCCTTAAATTTCGGACATTTTTCATATTCAAGCTATTACTGTATAAGCTACCTTTGTGTAGACATTCACATCTTCATCTCATTGGAAAGTATCTAATGGCTACGGACATTTTTCGCCTATAAGAAATTTCCCATAGCACATTCCTCACATTTCGGACTTTTTCCATACTCAGGTCATTATAAGATACCTTTATGCAGAGTTTCACATCTTATCTCATTGAGAAGTACCAAATGAAAGTGATGAGTGAGTGAGTGAACCCATTTCTGCTTGGCTAAGGACAGTTTTCACCCATAAAAAATTCCCATAACACATTCCTTAAATTTTGTACATTTCCCATACTCAAGTCATTATAAGGTTTATTTATGCGGACATTCATGCCCCTATCTCATTGGAAAGTGCCTAATCAATGGTATGAGTGAGTGAACAGATTTCTGCTTGGCTAAGGACAGTTTTCACCCATAAAAATTTTCCTTTAGCGCATTACTTAAATTTCAGACCTTTTCCATACTCAAGTCATTATAAGGTACCAATATACACTTTTACGTCAATATTTCATAAACAAGTACTTAACCAATTTGACGAGTGAGTGAATGAACCGATTTCTGGTTGGCTAAAATCAGTTTTCACCCATAAAAAATTCCCATAACAAATTCCTCACATTTCGGACTTATCACACTCAAGTCATTATAAGGTACCTTTATGCAGAGTTTTACATCTCTATCTCATTGGAAACTAGCAACTCAATGTGATGAGTGAATGAATGAAGCGATTTCTACTTTGCTAAGGACAGTTTTCATGCATGAAAAATTTCCCATAGCACACTCCTCACATTACGGATCTTTTTCACACTCTAGTCATTATAAAGTACCTTTAAGAAGAGCTTCACATCTCTATCTCATTGAGAAGCACGTAGTCAATTTGATGAATGAGAGGACGAACCTATATATGTTTGGCTAAGGACAGTCTCTAGCCCATAAAAAATCCCATAACACATTCCTCACATTTCCAACTTTTTCTGTACTCGAGTCATTATAGGGCGCTTCTATGCAAAGTTTCACGTTTCTATCTCATTGGGAAGTACCTTATCAATTTGATGAGTGAGTGAGTGAAACGATTTCTTGCTTAGCTAAGGACAGTTTTTTGCCCATGTAAAATTTCCCATAGCACATTCATCAGATTTCGGACTTTTTCTATACTCAGGTCATTATAAGGTACCTTTGTGCTAAGTTTCACGTCTCTGTCTCATTGGGAAGTACCTAATCAATTTGATGAGTGAGTCAGTGAGTCAGTGAGCCTGAAAACTGCATATTTTAGGGGTCCAGTGCTCGAATATGGTTGAAGGTAGGAATGTGAGATTTGGTATATGATCACATCTCTCGGATATCTCCTTAAATTCTAAATTTCATGTTTCTTTCCGTTACTAGAATCGGTTTTACAGAGCCTCGAAATCGGCGATTTTACCCAAATCTCTAGTTGTGTATAATATGCTTACGGCAGTGCAGGCCAGTTTTCATTTTCTTCGCGTAACTTGGCTGCCATGCACTGCCATGCATGTTGACTTGTTTAAACGTTGATACGGATGGATTACAAATAATAATAATAATAATAATAATAATAATAATAATAATAATAATAATAATAATAATAATAATAATAATAATAATAATAATAATAAACAGTAGTAGCAGTAGAATAAGAATAATAATAAGAATACGAATTCTTCTTGAATCATGAACTTTAATTTCTATTCATACGCTAGTTATATTACTTCCTTCTTTGTATTTTCAATTGCACTTGCATGTAAAATGCCAGAACCATTACGTTTATTGACTTTCTGTACTGTCAAAGTCCTAAGGAATATTGGCAAACACTTGCGGACAAATGGGTTTATAGCTTACTGTTTACCACCTACATTTTCGAAAGTGGGCATTTTCTGAGCAAGAATTCCAATGCAAGTAATTTATTGAGATGTATTGATTCATTTAACTTCTGCAATTGAAGACTTACTTATTTTAGGTTTTATTCTATAATTAAAATACAATGTTTAAAAAAATCAAGAGCTACAACTTTGTAATGGGTTTTATTTTTTTTTTTTAATCCTATTCTTGGGGTTGCGATCGCCCCCGATCGCTATCCTGGATCCGCCCCTGTGTTTGTTTTACAAAATTAGATTTCGAGATTTTTAGGGAACATGCTCTTAGAGTACTAAAAATGACTTAAAAGGAATAAAGTATAATATTTGGAATATATATTTGTGATGAGTGGAGAGCTAACTTCAGGAAGTTACAATTAATAGGGATCAGGTCCCTGTATTTCACCCCCTACAGTCCCCGCTCTGTTCTAGTGGTTAACGAGCGTGATGTAAGAGGCTCCGAGTTCGATTCTTGATCAGCTTTAAAATTTGAACTTATTAACGTAGATCTGATTCGATCTTGAGGTATGGATTCACTTATACGGAAACCTCGGTGGCTCAGTGATAGAGCACCTATCTACTTCTTAGGATATGTGGCCCCCGCTTCGGTCCTGGTTCTCGCCAAGGATGAAAACTATGTGCACGGGTTTTCTCGAAGATCTTCCATTACCTCCTGCTTTTTATATCGCCAAGATTTTACCATCACTTGTTTGTTTCATTCGCTACCATCTCCTTCAGCCTTGGAGCATAATTGTGTGGCACTAAACTCAGAGATTTCATTTTCAAGCAGTGATTATTTCAGAGAGTGACAGGGAGCCCCTTGGAGCAATTGAATTCCTCCTGGGCATGTGGATTTCCCACCATTTCAACAATATTACTTTTCACACCTAATCTAAAACCATTACTGTTTTCAAGCAACGTATAGCTTCGGTACTAGAAAGAGGTCATAAATAAACTTCTCATTTATTCATTGGTAAATCCTTTGGTAAAGATGATGCTGAAATTATAACAAAGCAAAGTTTTTATAAAATGCATTAAAAAGAAGAAACTATTTTTGAGAAGATAAAATGAAGAAATTAAAAACATTGAGTGCGGTTTTCTCGAATATCAGGAAAGTAGTTTAGTTTATAAAAACATTTAATCTCGCAAATGCTTTTAGTGTTAATTTTTTTCTTTTCTTCAATTTACTACCACAAAAACTACTTTCTCCCAAAATTATTGTTTTCAAAATTTCTTGATGTTATTAACTATATTATTTGAATATCACTCATTCTAGCATTGGAACTTCTTGTATAAATTAAAAGACAAAGTCTAACCAAAGCAATTTGCCGAAACTGTAATGCTATTATTTATTAGTTAATGTGTGCTTTGGTCAGAATTTGTCTTTTAATTTAAACTATATTATTATTATTATTATTATTATTATTATTATTATTATTATTATTATTATTATTATTAGTAGTAGTAGTAGTAGTAGTGTAGTGGTAGTAGTAGTAGTAGTAGTAGTAGTAGTAGTAGTAGTAGTAGTATTTCCATAGCTAAGAGATTAGCGTACGCGTCTGTGGCGTGGGGTACCTGGGTTCGATTCCCAGTAGGAGCTCATGTGTTTCGGATTCCACGTTAATCAGTACGTCCACTTTTCATACAGCTTAGCTGCTGAAACGGACGTTAAACTCAAAATCAACTCAACTCACTAATAATAATAATAATAATAATAATAATAATAATAATAATAATAATAATAATAATAATAATAATAATAATAATAATAATAATAATAATAATAATAAACGACACAATGTAAGGAGTGAAAGGCAAGAAACCATATAAAAACTGCATGCGATCATATGAAGTGTAATTACCAGTGAGACACTAAACCATAAATAAAACAGTAATATAACGGTCTTATTGATGGTGTTCCTGAAAATATGGGATTTATTGTAGAATGGTGTTACACTGGATTATTTAATTATCATTGAGTAACATGTATTTCTTATTCTATATACATGTATTGTAGTTATTTATTATAATATTTCAAATGATGTGTGTCTTTTAGTCCAGGGCTTCTACATATTTTCTCAGCTTTAAATATGTTTGTGTAGAGCACAGCCTATACAATTGTTATTGAAATCTGTAACCAGTCTTTCTTGTTCGCTTTACTGCTTTATAACCAGCGGAAGAAAACAGCTATAAAGGAACTTCAGGTGTCAATCAACTATTGAGCTGCTGCGTGACGCACGTGGGGAGGGCTCCTCCTCTACATATTTCCCCCTTCTCAATGCTGTTTGCTATGAGCGAACGGTGGTGTGACTTTCTCCGAAGCAATTGTTATGGCAATGATGTTCTATCTGAAATGTTGGTAGACACTGTTTTTGTCAATTTTCCATCCTAATTTCTGTGAACTGTTTAAACAGAATAGTTTATGAAATGAGAAATGCTTGAGAGGAGACGTTTTAAAGAGTACGCTCACAGTTGCCGACATTTTCTTACACATTCTGTTGAGAGTTGGATACCTGGAAATAACCAAAAATCGTCCCGAAAAAACCCCTTGACCATAAAAAATATCGTCATATCTATCAACGTTATTTCTGTCTAATTACTGACACGTCTCGGGAAAACGTTTCTTATGCTACTTAGATTGAATTATGTCAGATTCATTGCAATAAGATGTAAAATATTGTTGTTATTTTTAAAAAATCCAAATTATTGGAAACATTTCGTCCCGTTTAAACCCCTCAAAATTATAGATATGTATAAATATGTTATTTATTAAAATCGATTAACGAAACTTTCTATAACAATGTTTCTCACAGTCCTTTACCACTCTCAACAAAATTTATTCGAAAATATAAACTTTTTTGTCCTTCGACTTTTTCGCCTCACAGAAAGATGCCTTGGTGATATGTAATGAACAAAATACATTTTGTTTCTTAAAAAACAACAAAATACTTATTTGTGAATAGATAATAGGGTCGATAAAGCTTTTTATACTTATTTCTTTGTAAAACGGTGACATCAAAAGTCATTTTTGCAAAAATAGTGATATTTTAGGAAATATATCATGACATTCCGAAAACTAAATTAGAACAGAACGTGTTGATGGCAATAGCATATTCATAGTTTTATTGCTTCACGTATTTCTTCAGATCAAGATTTAGTCAATATAGTATAGAGAGGAGCAAATAAATCAAAGTTAGAAAATATAGAATGTATCTATTGTTTCGTCCTTTTTAGACCCCTAGCAGCTAAAGATAGATAGATAGATAGATATAGATACACTCCAATGAGTACTTTCAGGCTCATTGCTATTTTATTCTTTTATTATACATAAATCTGCTAACTGGTCGTATGTTACGAGTGAGTTAAAGATTAAATTCAGCTCCATGTGGACACAGCTGAATTTGCTTTGACGGAGTTTGCTTAAGTTTTGATTAGCCAATAGTAAACGAAACCACGTTCCAAACCCTTTGGACAGTTTAGTTTGTCACAGTTCTACGGACAGTTCTGAACGGTACGATTTGGTTCGGTTCGGTTCGGTTCGGTTTGGGATCGGTTCGGTTCGGTTTGGGATCGGTTCGATTCGGTTTGGAAACGGTTCGGTTCGGTTTCGGTTAACCGTTCCAAACCGGTTTAAGTGGCAAACCGAAACCGCGGTTTACGTTTTCATGAACCGTCCACCCCTAGGTCATATACTTGAACTCAAATTACTCCTAAACGAAGCAACATATTGAGGTGGAGCCTCCACACTTAATAACAAGTCATCAACTACTACATGGCCCAAATGTGCTGACTATCCACTCAAAGGTCAAATACTTAAACCCGAATAACTCGCAAACTGGGCCGCATATTGTGGTGTTGTTTCTACCGTTAGTAATAGGCTATCAACCGCTACATGTACCGAGAGCATTGACTATCTACTCAAAGGTCAAATATTTAAACCCACTTTTAGTAACAGGTCATCAACTACTACATGCACCAAAAATGCTTTCCATCGATGTCAAAGGTAAAATATTTAAACCTCGAATAACTCGTAAAAGGAACATGTTAAGGTGGTGTTTCCACATTTAGTAATGGATCGCCAACTACTGTATCTCCCAAAAGCACTGACCACCGAGGTGCAAGGTCATATACTTAAACCTAGATTACTTGCAAACGGAGTCACATATTGAGATGGAGTTTCCACAATTAGTAAAGTGTCGTCAACTACTACATGCCCCAAGTGTACTGACCATAGAATTTAAAGGTCAAATACTTAAACCCCAATAACTCGTATAGGGAGCAACATATTGAGTAGGTTTTTCCACTGTTAGTAACAGGTCATCAACCTCTACATATACCAAAAGTATTGTCTATCCAGATCAAAGGTCAAATATATAAACCCGAATAACTCGTAAACTGAAACACATATTGGGATGTTGTTTCTACATTTTCTAATGGGTCACCAAGTATTATGTGTCCCAAAAGCACTGGCCATCGAGGTCAAAGGTCAAATATTTAAATCCGAGTAACTCGTAGACGGAGCAACGTATTGAGGTGCTGTTTCCACATTTAGTAATAGATCATCAACTACTACATGTACCAAAAATACTGACCTTCGAGGTCGAAGGTTAAATATTTAAACATTAATAAATCATAAACAGACCAAGATATTGAAGCTGTTTTTCCATATGTAGTAATGGATCACCAACTACACAATTTCCTAACATCACTGACCACTGAGGTCAAAGGTCATATAATTAAATCCAAATTCCTCGTAAACGGTGCAACATATTGAGGTGTCGTTTGCACAATTAGTAACAAGTCATCATCTACTAATGCCTTAAATTTACTGGCCATAGAAGTCAAAGGTCAGATACTTAAATCCGAATAACTCGTAAACGAAGCAACTTAATCAGGTGGTGCATCAAACGTTAGTAATATGTCATCAACCACTACACATACCTAAAATATTTGCCATTCAGGTCAAAGGTCAAATAATTAAACGAGAATTACTCGTAAATGGAGCCACATATTGAGGTAACATATTGAGGTTACCACAATTAGTGACAAGTTAACAACTACTGCAAGTAGTGAAAGTACTGAAAATCTAGGCCAAAGGTCAACTATTTAACCCTTAATCAGTTGTGACAGAGAGACGCAGAAATTTGTGTGACCTATTCAATTTTTATACCAAGGAGAAAGAAAGTGAAAAATGAATAAATTTGAGTGATTTATTTAGCCTTCTATTGAACGATAGAAAAATTAAAGAAACGTCATTTTAACTTACTGAGAATTTTATAAGTTTTGTACTACGTAAATAAATTTGTGCTAACTAGAAAAGTGTAGAAAGACCATTTTAACTAGCTGAGTATTTTATACCATTTTGTACTACTCAAATAAACGAAAGAATACATTTAGGTGTTCTACTTTTGTGCCAACTAGAAAATAAAACGAAGAACCGTTTTAGCCAGCTGAGTACCTTAAATCAACCGTTATTATTTAAATAAACAAAGGGATTATTTGAGTGGCCTATTCATTTTTTCCAACGAGAAATGTCATTTTAACTAGCTCAGAATATCTTTAATCTAAACAAAAGAATAAATTTGTACTAACCAGAAAAAGCGAAGAAATTTCATATTAACTAACTTAAAATTTTATATCATTTTGTAATATTCAAATAAACGAAGAAATACATTTGTATGAGCTATTCAGTTTTGTAAGCTGAAGATTACCCAAATTTATTAGTTCGTTTATTTGAGTGGTAAAGAAATATTAAGTTATTTAAAATGGACCTTATTCGCTTTTCTCGTGGTTGATACAAAACTAAATGGGCCACCGAAATTTATTCCTTCGTTTATTTGATTAGTACAAAATGTTAATTCTTTCCTTTTTTCTGTTTGCTACAAAACTGAATAGCTTACACAAATTTATTCCTTCGTTTATTTGAGTATTACAAAATGATATAAAATTCTGATTTAGTTCAAATGAAACTTCTTCGCATTGACTGGTTAGTACAAATTTATTCCTTTGTTTAAATAGTACAAAAGGTACAGACATTCTGAGCTAGTTAAAATGGCATTTCTCGTTGGTACAAAATTGAATAGGTCACTCGAATTTATCCCTTCGTTTGTTTAAATAGTGCAACATGGTCTAGAAATTCTGAACTAGTTAAAAATCGTATTTCTCGTTGGTACAAAATTAAATAGACCACTCACATTTGTTTCGTTTTGTTTGAGTAGCAGAAAAAGGTATAACTGCTGAGCTAGTTAAAATGATCTTTCTTCGCTTTCTCTGGTTAGTACTATTCCTTTGTTTATTTGTGTAGCACAAAAATTATTAGTCAGTTAAATGGTATTTCTTTCCTTTTTCTGTTTGATAAAAGTTTACCCCTTCCTTTGTTTAAATATTACAAAAAGTACAAAATACTAAACCAGTTAAAAATAGTTCTTCCTCGGTTTTTCTCTCGTTGGTACAAAAGAAAATATGACACTTCAATATATTTATTCATTTTTTAAATGACACAAAAAGGTATAAAATGCTAAGCTTGTTAAAATAGACTTTCTTTGACCTTCTTCTGATTGGTACAAAAATAAAATAGACCACTCAAATTTATTTCTTCGATTATTTGAACAGCACAAAAAGGTATAAAATGCTGAATTAGTTAAAACAATAATTCTTCGCCTTTTCTGGTCATTACAAATTTATTCCTTTGTTTACTTGATTAGTACAAAATGTTAATTCTTTCCTTTTTTCGGCTTGGCACAAAACTAAATACTCCATCTAAATGTATTTCTTCGTTTATTTGAGTATTACAAAATGATATAAAATTCTTAGGTAGATAAAATGGTCCTCCTTAGCTTTTTTCTTCTTGCTACAAAATTGAAAATCTGACTCAAAAGTTATCCCTTCGTTTGTTTAAATAATACAGAATGTTATAGAACTTCTGAGCCAGTTAAAATGGTCCATTTGCGTTTTTTAGTTAGTACAAATATATTTCTGTTTATTTAAATAATACAAAATGGTATAAAAGGCTGAGTTAGTTAAACTGGCATATCTCGTTGGTATAAAAGTAAAACACACAAATATATCCTTTCGTTTATTTGAGCAGTACAAAAGTCATACATAAATTCTGAGTCCTTTTTCGCTTTTTCTCGTTAGTATAAATTTATTGTTTATTTATTTAAATAGAAGAAAATGGTTTAAAATTCTCAACCACTTAAAATGACATTTCCCGTTGGTACAAAATTGAGTACACCACTCAAATATATTCCTTCGTTTGTTAAAATAGTACAAAATGGTACAAAAATATTGAGCTAGTTAAAATGGCACATCTTTGCTTTCTTTCTCGTTAGTGCAAACATAAATAGTCCATCCAAATTCATTTTTTCGTTTATTTGAATAGCGAAAAATGTTAATTCTTTCATTTTTCTGCTTGCTACAAAGCTGAATAGGTCACACAAATGTATTCCTTCGTTTATTCGAGTCTTACAAAATAATATAAAATTTTGAGTTAGTTACAATGAAACCTCTTCTCTTTTTCTGGTTAGTAGCAATTAATTCTTTTGTTTTGTTTACAGACATTCTGAGCTAGTTAAAATGACATTTTTCATTGGAACGAAATTCAATAGCTCACTGAATTATCACTTTGTTTATTTAAATAATACAAGACGATTTAAAATACTCAGCTAGCTTAAATGGTCTCTTTCTGTTTATTTTCTCGTTGGTGCAAAAGTAGAACACCCATATTTATTCTTTCGTTTATTTGAGTAGCACAAAAGATACATAAATACTCATTCCTCTTTTGCTTTTTCTAGTTAGTACTAATTTATTTGTTTGTTTGTTTAAATGTTACAAAATCTTATAAAATACTCAGCTAGTTAAAATAGCATTTCTCATTGGTACAAAATTGAATAGGTCACTCAAATGTATCCCTTCGTTTATTTGAGTAGTACAAAACGGTATAAAATACTCATCTAGCTAAATGGTCTTTCTGCACTTTTTCTAGTTGGTACACATTCATTTGCGTAGTACAAAAGTTATAAAACTCTCAGTTAATTAAAATTACGTTTCTATAATTTTTCTGTTGTTTAATACAAAAGTAAATAAACCACTCAAATTTATTCATTCTTCACTTCTTTTGCTTGCTACAAAAATTGAATAGCTCACACAAATTTCCCGTCGCTCTGTTTACAAGTTATTAAAAGTTAAATATTTGATCTTTGATCTGGATGGTCAGTATATTTGGTACATGCAGCAGTTGATGACCTGATACTAAATGTGGAAACAGCATCTCAATATGTGGCTTCGTTTAAGAGATATTTGGGTTTAAATATTTTACCTTTGACTTGGATGGTCAATACTTTTGGTACATGCAGCAGTTGATGACTTGATACTAAATGTGGGAAAAACATCTCAATATGTGGCTTCGTTTACGAGTTATTCTGGTTTAAATATTTGAACTTTGGCCATGTTGATCAATACTTTTGGGACGTTTAGTAGTTAATAACCTATTACTGAATGTGGAATCAGCATTTGAATATGTGGCTCCGTTTACGAGATACTCGGGTTGAATATTTCATCTTTGACCTCGTTGGTAAATTCTTTTGGTACACGTAATAGTTGATGACCTCTTACTAAATGAGGAAACAGCACCTAAATATGTGGCTCAGTTGATGACCTCTTACTAAATGAGGAAACAGCAGCTAAATATGTGGCTATGTGGCTCAGTTTACGAGTTATTTTGTTTAAAATATTTGACCACTGACCTGAATGGTCAATACTTTGGGTATACGTCGCGGCAAATGACCAATTACTAACGGTGTATACACCACCTTAAAACGTTGCTCCGTAAACGAGTTATTCGGGTTTAAGTGTTTGTCCTTTGACCTCTATGATCACTTCTTTTGGGACATGTAGTAGTTGATGACTTGTTACTAATTGTAGAAACTACACCTCAGTATGTTGCTCCGTTTAGAAGTAATTTGGGTTTAAGTATACGACCTTTGATTTCGGTGGTCAGTGCTTTTGGAACATGTAGTAGTTGGCGATCCATTACCAAATGTGGAAACACCATCTCAATATGTTTTTCCTTTTACGATTTATTCGCGTTTAAATATTTGACCTTTGACATCAATGGTCAGTGTTTGGGGACATGTAGTAGTTGGTGACCTATTACTAAATGTGGAAACAGCACCTAAATATATTGCTCCATTTACGAGTAATTTGGGTTTAGGTATATGACCTTTGAGCACGTTGATGTGTACTTTTCGGACTTGTAGTAGTTGATAACATGGAAACTGTTCTCATGTATTTTTCACCATATTAAATACACCAACTCATTTTTTATATTAAGAAATAACTTATGCATATAGGAAAATACTCTTAATATACTCTCAATATACTCTGTATTATACAAATGAAAAAGACTTGTCTATTGTAACGAGAAATTGCTGAACTGTTTGAAAGGACTTTTAAGAACATAGTTAATATATACACCTCGAACTGGCTTTTATAGTAAAACACATATTCTACGAGGAAGAGTAAGCCCAATATACTATGTGCCCAAAGTTGAGTTTCCCACATTAGCAAGATTTAACTTCGTATAAAAAAAAATCGTTTTTAAAAAGAAGTTGGCATGAGCCCATACGTTTCTAGAAATTTCGCTTTTAGACGCAGGAAAAAGACCAACTCTGTTTCTCCATATTTAAGATAATGTCGAGGTCGTGTCTTTCGTCACAGCAAAACATTGTGTGTATTTAGCGATTGTAGCGATGTTTTATTACCATATTACATTTATTTACAATCGTATCATTAGGAGAACAGAAGGTTAAAAGATATGCCAAAGAAAAAAGAATCTCTCAAGCACATTAGGTCTTGAAGGTGGAACTTGGTATATAGGCACTTTTTTTTAGGTAAGCATGCTCGATCGCCTCCAAAAATTCCGCTTTTAAAATGAAAAAGGACAACTTTCAAGTATTTGTTAGATATATAAAAGTGACAGTGATGTTGCCTGTCTAATAATACGAGAGATCATGTTTAGTAGTACTTATTAGCAAATGACCTCTCGGAATTAGACTAAACTTGGAAACAATTTTGAGGCTTGTAAACTAAGTCCAAATATAACATATAGGTGGAAATTTGCACGGGCGCATAAGTAATGAAGGTTTGAATTTAGCATTAATAGTCAATGAGAAACAGAACTTGATGTGCACAAAAATAAACTATTTTCAGTGTTTCAACACATAAATATCTGATTGACAAAATGCGTTCCCAAGCGGCTCTGCTATTTATTAAAAGTAACTAAACTGCTCAGCTGCATTGTAGTTGTTGCTAAACCAAAATGTGTTTCTCATTCACTTTTAATGCTAAACTCTCCTTCAAACTTACATAATTTCCGCCCTTGTGTACTTGTATTTAAAGTTTCTTAGACATATTTGCCCATTATTTAAACAGTGACCAATTTTGCCAGTGACTGCCAGCTGAACAATTCTGATTTATCTTGAGCTAGATTTTTGTCATGTTACTTTCATTACAATGAATAATCTAAGCGGTAAAGGGAAGATTAAAAATGTACGCCAAATAATAGAGTATCGTTGGAACCTCGAGCATATGAAGATGGAACTTCATAAACTAGTCTCGTATAAATTAGTCATATAAACCAAATTAGCTGCCATCTCTCTCCCACCGAGCTCTAAAACTGGAGTAAAAAATGTGTGACAAGTATGAAGTAATTGTGAAGTAAGTGTGAAGTAACCAGGAGATAATTGTGTAAACTCTTAACTTAATTTGGAAAATTCAATTATTTTATTAAATTACATTTATCCACGACAGAATTATGAACATTTAAAATCCAACGGAACGAAACTTTTACTAATGTTGTACATTGCCAGACAGCTTGTATAATCATGTATTTGTTAATTGTCACTTTTGAAATTGTCAATAAACGCGACTAATTTCCTTCTTTCTTTTCCGCGTTCTTTCCGCATAGCCTGACACTTTCTAGTTCACTGAACGCCAGACTTACCATTTTACAGCTAAACAAAACCACGGAGGACACATCGACAAGGGGTATTCGACACACGGTTTGAATAGGTGCAGGATAAACGAGAGAAGCGGATCGCATCATTGGGGGACAACCAGATCCATGTCTTGGGAATACCATTCTGTTCGTTCATCACCGCAGATATATTTGAGTTTAACATCAGAGTACTGCAATGAAGGGGTAGAAGAATATCGTAGAAGACGCATCGTAAGAAGAGAACTCGACGCCCCTAGCAGATAAACAGGATAGAGATCCAGTTATTGACTGATTCTAGCGTTTCCATGATTCCTCCAGAGAAAGTTTTCATCGTCCCAGATGATCAGGACGATACCAGTCTTATTCGAATATCAGGCTTGTGCTCACACTTCATTTTATAACTTAATCCTTTCTTTTTCTTTTATCTTTCCCACGACTAGTCATTTTCAAAATAGAAACATTTGAATTTCATTTAAATTCAATCATAACTCTTATAGTTAAGTACCGTGTTGTGCATCAGTTTCATCCCCAATTGTTACACTCATTTAATAAGTATTTTAAGAAATTATTCTGAGCTTCAACTGATGGCACATCACCGGCACACAAGTGCTACAGCGCTTTAGAAAATTCCGCTTGTAGACTAGGAAGGAAATAATTGCTACAAATCGTAATTTCCGATTCTGTACTCATAAAATAGCCAAAGCAAGGAATCGTTATAAGGGTCTAAACTGAATCTTTGAACATATCACTTGGATTTCCTTAAGCTTTTATCATTTCGATTTGATTTAAATGAGTATCCTATCCGATAAAGGAGTTTAAATATTTCACAAATAATATTTCCGATACTTGCTTTTCTTTTGAGAACAGGAATTTCAACTAATTTCTGTGTGGCTTGTAAAGATTTAACCAGCCAATGCTTTTAATGGAATTGTATATTCTACTTCATGATTTCTTTATTAATATATGGATGGGTGTTTTGACCCGATGTTAGGATCCTAGATACACAATTTACGGAAAATAAAAATCTGAAGTTTAATCACGAGTCACAATAATTCAGCTAAATGTCACTGTTTACACCCAAATTACTACAATCTATTACCAATGATGACTCTGTTGTTCGGAAGTTCTCGAGTCAAATCAGTGCAATATCTTCCGATCAGGAACATTTTCACTACGTGGAATAGCAAATTTTAAGCGAAAATCGCTTTGCACTGTAATTACAGAACTGCAGTTTTTGAAAAACATTTCGACTACATATACTCGGTAAGTTCCTGGCCAGACCATAATGACTGAGAAAGGCAGAAGAGGTTAGTGGAAGCGAAGGCCCTCACTCCTCTTGTCCCTCCACTGAAAGCGCTACAGCCGATCAGAAATGAAATGAATGGTTTCATTGTGTAATGGTTGTGCAATTTTAAGACACAATAGAAAGAATAATTACAAACTGTTTTCAACACCATTTGATGTTTTTGAATTAACAAATGTATATCACCATACTTATTGATTTACTAACCTTTAAAATGTGATGTTTAATTGAGTCACCCAGTATAAAGCCTTTAAATTTGCAAGTAACCTCATAACAGCGGCAGCTAGATAGATAACATTGTGCCTGGCAATGCAATGTCTAAGTTCACTCAGTAATTAGTTAAGATCGATTTCTGAAAGCCGCCACAAGTAACCATAAATATACATTTAAATGAAAGCAGCATCACAGGCAGCAGTAGATCCTGAAGTGGGAGCAGCTGATGCATGCTTTTTCAACATACATTACGTAGTGCAGCTATATGCAATCCAATCTGATTTTTTCTCAACATGTGACGCAGCTGTGCAAATGAGCTGTGGTGCAAGCAAAAGAGAGCTGTTTCATGAGTAACTAATACCAAGTGTATTGATCTTGACTGATAGTTACGTATGTGGGCATGGTGAGCTTAGACAGGTATTGCTAAGGTGCGTCGTCAGCTCAACATGAAAGAAAAAGCGAACATTAAATTTTCTGCGCATCTTTAATAGGATTGCTACAAAAAGATATCAAATCTTGCATCTTACTTGTTTAGGTTGTGCTCGTCCACAGACATTTCAATTCAGGGTGACAAACATCCGGGTGAAGCAAGGACATTGAGAACACAGGAATATATGGAGAAAGTGAGGTAACTAATTACATAAGACAGAAATGCGACTCTACAAAGAAGCAAGGACATTGAGAACACAGGAATATGTGTAGCAAGTGAGGTAACTAATCACGGAAGACGGAAATGCGACTCTACAAATCATTACTGAGGAGTTTCCTGTGAATAAAAAACTGTGTGGCAAACAACAACCCATGATCTTAAGAAGAGGAAAGGTCTGTGCTCGTTTCTGTCTCATTCACTAGCAAATGACTAACAAAAGACAATGTTGATCACAGCAAAGAATTTAATGCTACTGCAATAGTAAACCTACATTTCTCCTGAATGTTGTTACTTTAAGATGAAACATGGGTTTTTCAATATGATCATCGTCAAAACGACAGAGTGCAGAGTAGCTCTCCACAAGCCAAAAAACTGCGCCAGTCAAAATCCAAAATCAAGCATTTGCTCATTCTTATTACGATAGTGAGGGCATTGTGCATAAGGAATTTGTGCCTACAGGACAGACAGTTAATGCCCTATTTTTTACTTGATGTATTGAAAAGGTTACTGCAACGTTTGCGTTTGTGGTCAGCGTATTGCGGTAATTTTCAATGGCGTCTAATCCATGACAATGCCACAAATTACAAGGCAGTAGTTGTGCAAGACATTTTCTCTCAAAACAGCACCTGTGTTGGCTCATCTTCCCTATTCTCCAGTTTTGGCCACGTGCGATTTTTTTCTATTTCCCAAACTCAAGTCTACACTCAAAATTTCGAACTTTGATAAAGTAACGGACATCAAGATGGCTACGACAAAAGTTTTCAACAGCATTCCTAGAAAGGACTTCCATCAATCCTTCTGCACTGCCGGTTATGGCACAAATATGGATGGATGCAAGAGGGCCGTACTTTGAATGATCCAAGATAACAAACTTTCTATGATCACTTTCTTTTGTTCCACAGCTCCAGTCTTAATTTCAAATTGACTCATTGTGTATCCATCTGTTTTTTGCTTTGCATGTATTTAGGTACGTTACCTATAGGCCTATAGATATACTGCATAGTATTTATTTATTTGTAATAGGTTTCAAATACAGCACTAGGCCATTTTACACGGAAACATTTTAACAATTATGTAACATAACGATACAAAAACAATTTGAAATCAAGATAGTACAGTACAATGGCAACATTACAAAGATAGTTTATTTATAGATGATCTGAAGGCATGCTCATTTGAAAAAACGTTTACAGTTTCTGGTAACTTATCATACGTGCTAACAATTCGGTTTAGAAGGGACCTTTGGACAATATTAACTCTCGCAGCTCAAGTGTAAAAGAGATCACTAGATCGTGTAGTTCTAGCGGGTAGGCGAAAATTGATCTGACTTAATAACTGTTCACATGATATAAGTCCATTTACAATTTTATGCAAAAATATTATGTCAGAAATGTTGTTTCTCACTAGAGGAGGTTTGATATTGAGAAATGTTAAAACATCATTTTTTGGAAGTGTTCGAAGGAGAGCTACTCGGTAGGATACAATGGCTAAAAAGAAATTAATTACAGAATTAATTTCTTCAGATGAGTAGGACAAGCTATAGACCAGATAGGAGAACAGTACTCAATAGTGGGAGCAACATATGACTTATAGAATAAGTTTAAGGAACTAGGATTTTTTATATCAGTGAAGCGATAAAGGAGTCCTAGTTTTCTCATAGCAGTACAAGATATTGTGCTTATATGATCCGCAAAAGTAAGCTTACTGTCAATGATAACACCAAGATCTCTGAAAGAGGTGACAGGATTTATGTTCTGATGACCAATTTTGAAGATGTGTTTATAGGGTCCTTTTTTAGAGAAAACGTAAGAGAAGCACATTTTTTGATGTTTAAATTAAATTTCCAAGAGTTACACCAGTTGAGAAGAATAGAAGCATCATGCTGAAGAGCAAGAGCATCGTACTCTGATTTAACTTGTCTGTAGATTGCAATCATCAGCAAATAGAAGAATTTTGGTAGAGCTGTTTGTGAACAAAGAAGGCAAATCGTCCATGTATAATAAAAATAGAAGTGGACCCAGAACACTACCTTGAGGAACTCCAGAAGTTACGGGAACAAAGTCAGAAAAGTAACCTGAAACTGAAACTCGTTGTGTCCTATTACTGAGATATGTTTCTAAAACACTAAGTAATTTACCATGTATATTGAATCTAGAACTGAGTTTGTATATAAGAAGATGGTGTGGAAGAGAATCGAAAGCCTTAGACAGGACCAAATACAAAATGTCGAGTTGCGAATATTCTGAGATGCTGTCCACAGCATCGGACAAAAGAACTGATAAATTAGTAAGACAAGATATTCCTGGCAAAAAGCCGTGTTGTTAGGAGTTTATAAATGGAGCAACAAATTGAAAAGGCCTGTTTTTGATTATCTTTTCACAAACAAGTGAGAGTGGAAATAATAAGGAAATAGGTTGATAGGAGGACACATAGTTTTCATTTTTACCAGACTTATAGACAGGAGTGATATTAGCTCTCTTCCAACTGGTGGGAAAGACACCTTCAGCAAAACAGCGATTTAGTAAAACCGAAAGGCGTTGAGAAAGAGAACTGGCAACACTGCGTAGGAAGCAAGTATAGATATTATCTGGCCCTAAAGCGCAATGGCAAGAGAAGAGAGAGTACTTCAGTCGGTGTGGTGCTGATAGAAGACAAAGACTCAGAACAAACAGGTTGATGAGGGTAGGGGAAGGAAGGAGAGGTGGGAGGGGATGAAGGAAAGCTGTTAGCAAAATATTCATTAAATACCTTTGCCCTGTCTTCTTCATTGACACAAGCATTTTTATAGGTCAGTTCTGTCGGAATGCGAGAACTATTACTTCGATTGTTTATTAGGTTCCAGAAACGCTTAGGGTTTTTACGTGTATCAATTGTGATGTGTTCAATGTACTTCTCATACTTTCTTTTCATAGGATATTTACTATGTCTTCTAATATCTGTAAAGTTCTTGTAAGTATACTCACTGGAAAAATCCTTCCATAGCTTCCATGCACTTTCTTGTTACGAAGTATGCACTTTAGTTCCTCATCAAACCACAGAGGAAACTTTGAAGAGGGTCTTTTTCGGAAAGGCACAAAGTCTTTAACTACAGCCTGAATGACGTAACAAAATAAGTCAGCTGCATCATCAACTGAGCCTGAGGCAAGTAAGCACCATGGGAAAATATGAAGAGCTTCACGTACTTCATCCCAAGGGGCCTTTTACCACTGGGGTAAAGAATTTACTGATTTATGACGTTGAGATATATGTTTGATGTGAGGGAAAAACACACTGAGAGAGTCGTGATCTTATGGGGAAAAGTTTAACTTTGGGACCACAACCATTGATTTGTGAGTTGACACCATATAGTCCAGGTTACTATTGTCTCTAGTAGGGTGCATATTACGCTGTGCTAATGTAAGACCATGTATAAAATTGTCTGAAAACCAAGGGTCATTACTATAGTTTTTAAAATCTGGGACACCATATGTGGGGAAAGCCAGTCAATGGAGAGATTGAAATCTCCAAGAAGAGTTGCATTGCAGTCTGCTACGGCGGCAATCATGGAATCACGACAAGCTTCCAATATGTACAACGGAGAGTTCTGTGTGGTCGATAAAAGCAGCCTATGAGTTGTTTTGGACCGTTTGGAACGTTAATTTAAACCCATAAGGTTTCACAGTCCTTACTTTTTAGTTTATAGTTCACACCTATCATTACACCACCACCACGTGAACCCCTGTCCCGTCTGTATATAGTAAAGCTGTCGAAGAATTGCAGTTCACAATCAAGAATATCATCAGTCATCCAAGTTTCAGTAAAAACTAAACAGTCATATTCTAAAAGTTCAGTTAAATGTATTTTGCAGTCACTTAGTTTGTTTTTAACGGAGCGAACGTTTTGATAATAAATAGAAAGGGCATGGCCCTCACTGGGTCCCGGATTGAGGTGGACATCGCCACTGAGCAGAACGATCAGTAGTAGGTGGTGCCATCTATTGACAGATTTCTTACCTGAGTCAATCTGCTCGGAAGAAGAAGGTTTTGTAATGGCAGTCCAAAGAGGCAAGGTTCTAGATCACTAGTCCCCTTTCCCATTGAGCAGTAATAAAGACAGAAAACAACGTGCCCTGCGGGGCTCTAACCCGACTTCACTCGCTCACGCTCGCTCGGCAATACTGTGTAAATTAAATGTATAAACTTTAGTACAGAAAAAAAACAACCCAGCTACTAACCTACATGGGGGACCAGTAATCTAGAACCTTCCCGTCCAAAGAGTCTCAGCTAAGGATGATACCGGAAAAGAAAACATCCTTTCAGAGCAAGACAGATCACAAACGCAGCACTGAGAAACACGCTGTTTATCAATATCACACCATCGTGCAGTTACAGATAACTAAAAGACTCTAACACACGGGTAAACCAGACAAAAACTAAAAAATATCAGAGCACAACAAAACACCGACACACCACTAGATGCCATCTTGATTCCTTCATCACTTTACAATTATGTATTCAAATTGGGACATTTTATAAGACCTATATTAATTAAATTGTCTCATTATCTTTTATGAATTCTATATACTGCATGATTCCTTTTCCATTATGGAAAGACTTATATTACATCATTACTAAAAAAACGCAGCTACATCCCCTCTCGGCCCCTAAATAGCTACATGAAATGGCCCTACATTCTGCTTTCGAAATATCGCAAAAACCATGAAACGTCCCGACATTTGTGTTTGAAAGCTGGCAACCCTATAAAGTGAATATAACAATTAAATCTTATGATGACTACATTTAAGAATTAATAGTTTTATTGTTTATGTAATTGTTTAAATTATTTTTTAAGTAGCAGTCAATATGGAAATATAATGGTTTTTAACACACCTACTAACAAAAGAATCAAACAATGAGTGCACACGACTATTGTTAACAGACACTCTAAGGTAATAAGAAATGTGTTTTCTAGATTATGAATTAGTAAATCACGTAAAAAAAATATAGGGTAACTTCGGCAAATAACGCCACCAATTCAACACATTGTTCTGGCATTCAAGTGTTTTTATATCTAGAACCGTGCAAATTACATGGAAGATGAAGTGAACCCTCCACTATAATACAATGAAGAAACAAAGACCCTACACTCAGAATGTCGACCATAATGCACTGAGAAGCGGAGGGAGTATGAGATGGCGTTATTACCAGACGTGTCGGCAAATAGCGCCACTTGCTTTACAACAACGCATAGGTGTTAGAATCGTAACGAAATACATTTTGAACACAACTAAGCAATGTTCTTGGCAATGGCCCACCTGATTTGCTAATATACAGAACTCATAGTCATAGTAGATGTCGTTAACCGGTAATTCTTGTGATGATTGCGAACCCCTTAACATGAGAGCTGCAGTCACATGGAGCTGCAGTCACTACTCGTCGGAGTCAGACAACAATGCACAACCAGCGTCATACAATGTACACAATACACATTTAACAATGCTGCCAGAATCAGATGATTCGTGAAATCAAATCTTGTATTCAATACACTGAATCAACTTTTTAGGACCTCTTGGATCATGGTAATATGTCCCACAGTCCTCACGGAATATGTCTCCATCCTTCTTCTTTCTAGAGGATTCTTGTTTCTTCGTGCCGGAAGAAATGGAAGGGAAGTGAACAGGTTTGGTGTTACCAATACTCCTCTGGCAGTAAGAGAACGCCCCCTGGGATGATATTTGCTCTTAGTTATTTTAGGTGAAGCAGAAGCTCATGGATGGAGTAGTATTCGGTTGTGCTGAACGAGAGATGGAGGCTGGTCGTGTGCTTGGATGTATTGATGGAGGTTGCCCTTGTTCTGAGACATCGTTCGGGGCAAAAGCGACATCGGGTATAGCATTTCTGTTAAAAGGATAGATGCCTATAGCGCTGAAGCCTGAGATTTTGTTCTAAGGTGCTGCTGAACGGAACCATGCCTATGAAAACAGTTTTGGAAACTGTAGCTTCCCAAGTGTTCTTCCGAGACGTGTTCGTTGATAACTGTCAAATGCTTCAGTACACTACACCTTTAACGATTTGAAGAAACTCTTGTCGAGCGGTTGAACTTCGTGGGTGCAATGTGCAGGCACGCACAGCAGTTGAATATCCATGATCTCTCAGCAGCATTTAAAATAGTAATATCAAGATGAGTGCAATGACCCTCCAGCCGGTGTCTGTTTTGAAATGTTGCAGAAATGTACGGAATTTTTCCTTTCTAACATAGCCTTTATGTCATTGCATAGGTGTTACCTGGAGGAAGATAATCACCAAACTCTTTTTTTCATACTTTCCGTTGTATAACACTATTGGAGGGATTCAATTTAAAACTGATGCTTTGGTGCATGCAATAACATTCACAGTATCACCTTTTTCGCCATGTGTGGCATTATGTTCTCGCTTGCTCCCTTTCTGTGCCAGAATTTTTAGACTATTGTTGTACGTTAGTTGTAGCACGGTTTCATCTGCATTGTAAATAAGTTCAGGGTTGTCACGTAAGTTCATAGCATCAAGTGTATTTTCCAATAGCATATACAATTCGTTCACTATAATTCTGTTGAAACGCATGAGTTTATCATAGCTCAACTTTTCCGCGTCTGTGAACACGATATTCGGGTGTCTTGCGATGAAAGCATAAAAGCAGTCTTTTCCGGCGCTACCACTACGAAGTGGATTATCTATGACGTTCTCTTTACATATTCTGTACGCGGCCTCAAGAACATCTTTTCTAGTTAAACGAAATCCAACTGTTTTTACACGAATTATTCTGTTTTGTCCAGTTTCTCTGACAATATTGAACTGCAAACCAAGTTTTCGAATGGGCTTTCTCTCCTTTCGTTTTACACAGTCTCTTAACGTTCTGCAAGGAATGTTAAACGCACATGCAACCCTTGCAAATTTTCATACCCTGCTCGATGTCCGTGATAGCTTGGCGTAAATAATTCTCAGACCACCTGTCCCGTATATTTTGATATTTCCTTCCCATCTGGAAAAGAAAATGAACAAACTATCAGACGTCTCACATTTCATAGCCACTTCGACCAAAAGAAAAAAAAACTTTTTACCAACAGTATTAGTTTAGATTAGCGATTAGGTGGAGTAGCGTTATTTCTCGACGTGATAGCGGCGTTATTTCCAGAAGCAATAGACTTTGTTTTGACCAGTCTTTCTATACCAAGAATAGCGATCCTGTATATATTATCTATAACATACTGTTAGGCAAGTATGGCCCTATCGACGCATACCTTTAGTAATAGTAAAATCTTACTTTTACACAAACAATTCACCTACCTCGTTTGACGCAGTAAAAATTTGAGAGTTGTTTCCTCTGCTCCGCGGCTGCCACGTCAACACATGTTCACTGCTTTTCCTCTGGTGACGTGTGGCTGGCCTATATTTTTTGTGTCTACAAAGCCTATCACACACCCATAAGTAATCGCCTTACGAACTACGTGTTCATGCCAGCACAGTGGAAAGTTTTAAATGGCGTTATTACCCGACTGGCGTTATTTGCCGAAGTTACCCTAATTCGGAAGTTAACGATGTTTTTTCACATAACAATTGAATAAGTTATTTTCAACTGACAATGCGTATATGAAATAGCAGAGAACATAGTACATCTTACAGCCTTTAAAAGCAACTAAAACATAATGCAAAATACCTTCTAGATAATAACTTGGTTTTAATTACCAATACTTATAGATTTCTTTGTGTTTCTTCACATTGATGGGACAAAATGGTAAACGGCATGTTTTCAAATAACGTACCATTATCATGATCTTACGGTATTCAAGAAATCAAATAAAAATGAAAGTGTAAGCAATGTAATCACAGTTGTTAAGTTACCTGTAACACAATCGATAAAAGAAAAATATTCTTCAACTTCATTTCAAAGTGCTGTGCTTGAAATGTATATATAATATACGTATAGAAGAAAGCACACATTTATTTCCTTTCTGAATTGAGAAACAATGTTACGACACAAAAAGAAAAAAAATGTTCATTTGTTGCAAGGAACATTTTTCCTATTTTTATAACAATACTTCTGTAAATTATTGACGATATACTTCAGCAGACATGATTCGTTTTTATACTACGCTTGTACGCGAAAAGAATATATAGATCGTGGTGCACTATATTTTTGTTACCTGTTATTATATATTGGAAGCAGTGCATGCATTTTTGTAGAGATTTCCTTGTCTACATCTGAAGGCAACAGATAACATGTAATCAAATTTTTATTTCTTAAATACGAGGTGCTATCCAAAATTTCTTTGAATTTCCTGTAGAAGTCAGAAAACTTTCCTCAAATAATAATTTCTATCATTACTATACTTTCAAAGTACTCATTTTGTGCTTGTATACCATGATTCCAGAAAGTCTCCCATTATTACCAAAGCGTTATTGGAATTCCGCTGGCTTTGGCATGTTTTAGAATTGTTACGACTCCACTTCGCTGTCTTCGATTCAGTAAAAACACCTTTTAAATTGGATTTCATTGCAGGAAAGAGGTAGATTTTAGAAAAGGACTTATTTGGCCGAGTATGATGGGTAGGGGAAAAGTGTTAAGTTAATGAATTTTTAAAAACTTATGCTCAAATCTCCGATCCCCACCTGAAAAGGAAGATCAAATCTTCCTGCAATTCAGTTTAACCATTATGTGCGGTGACATCTCTCTTATGCCAGTCCAACTACATTATGCAAATAACATTTTAATGCAAAGATTTTTCTCCTTTTGTCAGACACTTTGAAACGTAAACGTAGCAGCAAATGGTGTAACGAAACCAGCAAAAAGACAGTAACGCATTCACTTACAAAATACTACTTGTCAGGTTTCCAGTTGAGGTACATATCAAAACCAACTAGTGATGGGAGTTTGTATTACTTTAGTTTGGCAAAATGTAAAATTCTGGGAAATATTGGGTTGCACCTTCTACAGTACATTAAGTACAAGTTTTTTTTTTTTTTTTTTTTTTGGAGAAAACTATTGGAAATGAAAGTATTCCAAATTAATAAGCACAAACCTTAATAGCCTTAGAAAAATTTCACAGATAATATCTCTAGGTAGGTAAATAGAAATAAAATAAGCTTAAACTAAAGAAAATGCTCACTTCAATCTTGATACAATATTATGCCCAAAGTATTTTGGGATTGATTAATATAAGAGAAAAAAGAGAACTTTCATACGGTTCCTAAGAAAACACGTGTAAATACATATCCTTTATACATGAATAGTTCCTCATAATAACATTCTTGGCGGCCGCACTCTTTTATATATGACTAGTCCGATATGTTCCTCATAATAATATTCTTGGTTTTGCCTTTTATATCAATAGAGTTATATAAATTGCTCACAAATAAAAGGTTAATAACTAGAATGAGACAATATAGCAGCGCCAAAGTTGACTCACAAGAAACAGATGGTGAAAGTAACAAATGATTAAATGTACTGCTCTGGGCGACTATGCAACGACAGCGTATCAGAATCACGATAGTCAGTGGCATGTGAATTTTTTATCAGTGATCAGAAGGCAGTAACATATCGAGAGGGCGAGCTCTTGAATACCTCCCTTGGTACGGCAAGCCATAAATCTTTTACATGATATCACATTTCATTATCTGTGGCTGACGGAGCATGTAACTAAGATAAACGTTGCGTAACAATCCACCAGGAAGCAGAGGATCACTATGTCTAGCAGGAAGTACAGCACAATACGTGCCACATGAGTGAACGCGTTATTATCTTGGAATGTAGTCCTTGGAAGACTTTCACTAAAGGCACTGCAATCGAGTTCAACATCTTGTCAATATATCTTAGCTTGTCAAATATCAGTCAATATGTATGTGGCACCCCACATCATAACGCAGTGAGGGACCGACGTGACGACGCAAAATGCAGGCTTCACCCAACCTTAAGCCACGACAGAGCTAGATACGAAACGGGCTGTCATGCCCCTATGAACAGAAGCGTTATTAGTCTGAAAAGAGTTTGCCTTATAATTCGTCTCTCTATGCGTAACCTTCCTTACACTATTACCGTACACTAAGCCGCGCAGTAAGTGAAAGCTGCAGGAAGACAACGTAGAACTGTTCGCTGGAATACTGGCAACTGTGCAACAGTATCCAGCAGTTGTACCAGTGTGCGGCAATTGATTCTTTAAAACCTCCAGTCATATGCATAAGCCATTGTCCTCGCAATCTTCAGTATGGTGCGGTCGTTTGTTTTCGGCGTGTCACTGGGCAGTGCATTCGTAGACCTATCGGCTCCTTATACGGTGTATTCTGGCTACATTCCATCCGAAATGGGCACCACTGTCGCGGAAGCGTAAGCAAAACTTGCGATATGTCATTATTCATCCGTGATGAAAGGTCGAAACCTGTTGGAAGAACGGCCAGAGTCACGTCTATCACTGAACTGTGGCTATCTACCCACAATACGCTTGCTGTCGCTAGATCGCATACCCGTAATCTCGGTTGCTTCATGGCATTGTTGTGAAAATAAATTATTAATCCTCCCATACTCTACATATCCTGCTAAGTAGGACTTCATGGGATATTTATATCTTTTTCGGAATACATATTCTAAAAGGAGAAGGATGTGCAAAAGATTTGTCAATAATAGATAATTTCACAAACCTCTTAAGTTAGACAGATAAAACGTGATATATATACATTTTTCTTAAAACAATAAGGGAAAACTAATATCAGTATTTTCAAAACTTCTGCTCTTAAAGGAGGAAAGAGAAATTTCAATAATATTCTGATTTCTGTTTTTCGTATTCATGAAATGCTAATAGTGAAAGTGTGAAATTCAGTATATAAATGTATCATTTAGAATATGTGAAAACATGTTTCACAATTTTTTAAAATCTCACTCCTGAAGATGTTAATGATGGAATTTTCTATACCATAGTTTACTAATTTTGTTAAGAAACAATTTCGGGCTCTTAGAGTAGACATTATATTATGTTCCAAAAATAAAAGAAATAATTATTCAAGAAAGAGGACATTTTACTGGTTTAGAATAACTATCTATACGTTGATTTGCACTTCACTTTAAAAGTTATCCGTAGACAATCAAATAAAAGTTGAAGAAGGAAACTACAAAACACTATTGAATGAAAATAGTCATAAATTATTAACTTCTATTTGGTCTAGGAATTAATTCGTGCGGTTTTTAATAAAAATTGAAGCTTTATTTCAAAAACAAAGTAAATGAATACGTTAACAAAAATATTGTCCATCGCTAGCCACTACTTTCTCCCATCTTTCAGGCAATTTACGGATTCCGTGTCGAAAGAATCCCTCATCTTTTGACGCAATCTAATCAAAGATCCATTTTTCGATATTTTCTGAAGAAGTGAACCGCTGTCCAATCAAATCGTTATTCATGCAATCGATCAAGTAGTAGTCAGACGGAGCAGTGTCTGGTGAATATGGCGGGTGGAGTAACACTTTCCATCCGACATTTTCCAAATAGGTTTTGACCGGTTTTGCGACATGTGGTCGAGCGTTATCATCTTGATAAATAAGTTTATTATGCCTGTTATTCCATTCTGGTCGTTTTCAGGCCAGAGCTTGCTTCAAACACATTAATTGTTATCGATAGCGGTGTCCATTAATAGTTTCACCAAGTTTCAGAAGTTCATAGTACACCACACGTTTCAAATCCCACCATATATACAGCATAACCTTTGCACAATGAATATCTCGTTTCGGTTGTGAAGGACCTGGTTCACCTTGCTTCACCCAGGCCTTTTTTCGTTTAGGATTCTTGTAATGAATCCACTTCTCATCACCAGTTACAATTCGATGCAAAAATCCCTTCCTTTTCTGTCTTTGAAGCAGCAATTCGCAAACGGTTTTTCTTCTTTCAACGTCTTCTTTTCAATTCATGTGAAACCCAATAAGACATCTTTTGAATCATTCCTATGGCTTTGAGACGTTTGGAAACTGTTGTTTGCTCAACTCCAAATGCTTCTGCAAGTTCGTCCTGCGTTTGACACGAATCCTGATCAAGCAATGCTCTCAATTCTTCATCTTCAAATTCTTTTGGCTGTCCAAATTGCTTTTGGTCTTCCAAGCTGAAATCACCACCTTTAAACCGTGCAAACCACTTCTGACACGTTCGCTCAGCTAGAGCATGGTCACCAAACACTTCCACTAAAATATGATGACTTGCGG
The DNA here is from genome assembly GCF_964235325.1 of Thermobia domestica. Classification (NCBI taxonomy): domain Eukaryota; kingdom Metazoa; phylum Arthropoda; class Insecta; order Zygentoma; family Lepismatidae; genus Thermobia; species Thermobia domestica. Next base: position 208,555,230 of record NC_137457.1, on the reverse strand, counting down.
TAGCACTTTTCTTCATGTTAAAGCAATGAAGAATAACTCCCCGCAAAAACACTTTATCAGGCACAAAATGCGCCATTTTCAGTTGAAGAAAAAATGTTGTTGTTTCCGCTTCAAGCAACTGACATATACTAAACAAGATGCTCAATGACAGTAGTTTTCAACGCATGTTTGGATCAACGAAACTATGGGACAATAAGCTAGTTACGCCATCTTTTGTAAAACCGCACGAATTAATTCCTAGACCAAATATATATAGATAAATTTTATTCAACTGCTCCCAAACATTGTTACAATTGTTAGATGAAAATTTATCTTTTATTTCGGACATTTCGGATGAAGATTAGTGATCGCAGGCCTTTGTTATTACTGTCATCAGTACAGTCGTTTCTTGTTGAAACTTGGGCACACAGTGGCTCAGCGGTAGAGCGCTTACCTCTGGTACATAGTTTATCTGGTTTGATCCCCGGAGAAGTAAGTTTGAGGTGAACAATATCGTATCCGCTTGTTTTTTAGGGTTGTCCTGTTTCTTTCACATTTTCATTCCACCATTTTTTCATCATCATTCATTTGCCTTAATCATTCGTCTTCCTTAGCCTAAAGGGAATAATCGTAGAACGTTAAACTAAAAATTTCATTTCATTTATTTTTCTTGTTAAAACTTCTATAGATACATACAGTATATCTAAAAGAGTAAATTAACGAACTCACTGACCAATAGATTTCCAAAATTGATCGCTCCAGAAACTTGAAACTTGAAATGTTTTCTTAGACCTTAGGCTGTGAATACGATTATTTTATTTCCAGAATATGACCCGTAATGAGGCAGAATGTCTCCAATTTTTAATCTCTTCGCCAAATCAACAGATCTGTTAAGCACATTATCTTGAAATTCCTAATTAATATTTTTGCACCCTATGCTGATGACAAGACTGACCACAACGGATCAAAAGGTCCTTTTTTTAGACGTATTCTATCACTGAATCTTTTGTGCAATTAAACTTTAAATTTTGTACAAACAGCTCAGAACGAAACTGAGCTTTGAAAATATAATCATTAGGAAGATAAATATTCAAAAACTCTCTTTCCTACATCAGTATATGATTTGAACTGACGACCTTGAAAACTATGAACAATTTATGTAAATGTTCTCATTGAACCTTAAATTAAGAATTATAAGTTTTACAAATGCCTGCCCATAAGGAAACAGGAAGACTTTCAATTTTCTCTCACTTTTCTTCAAAACTCCAACTTTTAAACTTAAAATTTCGTACACGTCTGAGTACATAAAGCTTGATTGGCGTCAGAAGTCAAGGCTCAGAAAATGAAACTGAATTCTAATGAACTTGTCATGGGTCAGACTCATTTTACCTGCATTTTTGTCATAACAAGATTTTAAATTGCTCGATGATTTTTTATATACATACCGTCAGGGTTGGATCCAGGATTTTTTGAGGGGGTTGCACCAAATAACTGCCGGTACATTTGAATTAAACTGAGTTTTTTTTAAATGTCTTTAGGCATCTTTGGTGTGAATAGGGAATTGTCCTGGAAATGATAAGTGTCTGCTCTCGATGAATCCTTTTCTTTCACGCTTCTGAAAATTGACTGAAACTATCAATTTTTGCAAAACTCCCTGCCATTTTCTCATTTTAGGTAGTGTAAGTAGTAGAAAATGGATCAATCTGGAACATACTAGACCATACTAGAACAACTCAGGAGCCCCTGGGAAATCGAGCACCTTGAACCGTCGACCCACGGTCTTTTACGACCTCCATTTTAGGGGTGTATTTGTTCCCTTTTATGAGCACTTTTTAGGGGGTGTACTCGTTCTCTTTTATCAGCACTTTTTAGGGGTGAACTCGTTCCCTTTTATGAGCATATTTTCCAATCCTTATTTTAACATAGCAGACTACGAACACACAGCAGAGCAGATAATACAAAAGACTTGTTCTCTTTTATGAGCATATTACGAACACACAGTAGAGCGGATAATACATAAGATTCGTTCAACCCCTGTTTGAACATAGCACAGCTAATAAAAGAGTATGGCTCTTTACCATAACAGAAATCACACAGAGACTACGAAACATAGCGAAGATTAAACATAGTCCATTTTAGGGATGTATTCGTTCTCTTTTATGAGCATATTTTCCATCCCCTATTTTAACATAACGAACATAGCATCGTTTCCAACCCAGCAGAGAATACCTACTCCAACCAACCCGTTATGACTTATTTTCCAACCCCTATTTGAACATAGCAGAAATTACATAAGACTATGTAACATAGCAAAGGGGGGTGTATTCGTTCCACTAGTAAAAGAGCATGGCTAAGACTCATTCTCCTCAACCCCATATCAAAGAAGAACTAGTAAAAGAATATGGCTTATTTTCCAACCCCTATTTTAACATAGCAGAGACTACGACCACACACAACTATTTAACATAGTAGAGCTGTACTCGTTTTTTTCAACCCCTATTTTTCCATAGCAGAGAATATGAAACATAACAGGGTGGACTCGTTCTCTTTTATGAGCATATTTTTCAACCCCTATTTGAACATAGCAGAAATTACACTGAGACTACGAACACACAGCAGAGCGGAGAATACATAAGATTCGTTCCACCCCTATTTGAACATAGCACAGCTAATAAAAGAGTATGGCTCATTCTTCAACCCCTATTTTACCATAACAGAAATCACACAGAGACTACGAAACATAGCGAAAATTAAACATAGTTCATTTTAGAGGTGTATTCGTTCTCTTTTATGAGTACATTTTAAGGGTGGACTCGTTCCCTTTTATGATCACTTTTTCAACCCTTATTTGAACATAACAGATAATACATAAGACTACGTAACATAATAAGGGGGTGTATTTGTTCTCTTTTATGAGTACATTTTAAGGGTGAACTCGTTCCTTTTTATGAACATTTTTTGAACATAGCGGACAATGAATACCTATGTAACATAGCAAAATCAAATGTCACAGAGTACATAATACTAAGAACACACAATTATTTAACATAGTAGAGCTGTATTCGTTCTCTATTTTAACATAACAGAAATAGCAAAGACTACCAACATAACAGAGGTGTACTCGTTACAACCCCTATAGCAAAGATTCTTTTAAGTGGTGAACTTGTTCTAACCCCTATTTGAACATAACAGAGATTATTTTCTTTTACAAGCAGGCAATATTTAAAGATTGCAAAGGAATGCAAACTTCCGTGTTTTGTTATCAGTTACATAATAACTTCCGCCATATGTGGATAATTCTCATTACGTCATTCATTAGAATGTGCTAGTTTTTCCTCAACAGACAATACTGATTTAATAGTATGTGTTAATCGCTCGCGGTAGACGCATGGCTGCTAGTTGTTTTATAGGATTTACGTGACTCGATGATATCATCTCTATTGCGCAATATTACGCAATGCAATCACAAAGGTTTGTGTTGATCGCTCGCGATCTGTCTTGTCATTCAAACCCTGACCGTGACTCGGTGACACCATCCCTATTGCGTAATATTGCGCAATGCAATTACAAAGTTATAAAAGACTGATCGAGAAGTTCTATTTTAATCAGTTCCTTGTTGGTGTTTAAAGTGTAAACTTCTTATCGGTGAAGCTCTGAATTTTTTGTGTGTGTATATCAGTGTGCTTTTCTTAGTTGTCTATAGGTAAGACACCTTATAACGATAATATCATATTATAAAAACTCACTTCTGAACTTTTATAGTAACGTTGTGTTATTTAAAAAAACACTTCTGAACATTTAGAAACACGTAGATTCTTTGTAAATAGTGGTAACGAAATTATTTTACCGAGTACAGATGTGAATGCTATCATTGAAAAACTATTTAATAAAATTTTAGTTGAACAAGAAAACAGAGGAATTAAGAAATCAGGGTGGTCTTTATGTTCTCAACCTAACCATCTCTTAGAAATTAAAATCAGTAAATATGATCCACTGACCGCATCTTGTTATATAAAATTGCCTCAATGGATTTTATCTAAAAAATGTGTTTTAAATATTCAAAATAACGATAATAGATGTTTTATGTATTGCATTCTAGCTGCACTGCGTCCTGCAAAAGATAATCCACATCGTGTAAATAATTACATACAATATGTTAATACTTTATTACCGTTATTTGAAAAAACGAATATAAAATTCCCCGTTGAAGTAGCACACATAAGCAAATTTGAACATATGTATAATTCCGTATTTACTAAGGAACAAATTTCTATTAATATATATGGCATTAATTATGATAAGGAAACAATTTTTCCATTACGTATAAGCGAAAACACAGCTGTAGGTAAACATATTGATTTATTATATTGTGAAGAAAATTTCAATAGTCTTTATTGTCTTATAAAAAATCTCAATGCCTTATTGAAAAGTCATAAAGAAAAAACATATAAAATTGCCTCAATGGATTTTATCTACAAAATGTGTTTTCATATTGAAAATAACGATAATAGATGTTTTATGTATTGCATTCTAGCTGCACTGCATCCTGTAAAAGATCATGCACATCGTGTAAACAATTACATACAATATATGAATACTTTATTACTGTTATTTGAAAAAACGAATATAAAATTCCTCGTTGAAGTAACACATATAAACAAATTTGAACATATGTATAATTCCGTATTTACTAAGGAACAAATTTCTATTAATATATATGGCATTGATTATGATAACGAAACAATTTTTCCATTACGTATAAGCGAAAACACAGCTGTAGGTAAACATATTGATTTATTATATTGTGAAGAAAATTTCAATAGTCTTTATTGTCTTATAAAAAATCTCAATGCCTTATTGAAAAGTCATAGAGAAAAAACATATAAAATTGCCTCAATGGATTTTATCTACAAAATGTGTTTTAATATTGAAAATAACGATAATAGATGTTTTATGTATTGCATTCTAGCTGCACTGCATCCTGTAAAAGATCATGCACATCGTGTAAACAATTACATACAATATATGAATACTTTATTACTGTTATTTGAAAAAACGAATATAAAATTCCTCGTTGAAGTAACACATATAAACAAATTTGAACACTAAGGAACAAATTTCTATTAATATATATGGCATTAATTATGATAATGAAACAATTTTTCAGTTACGTATAAGCGAAAACACAGCTGTAGGTAACCATATTGACTTATTATATTTAAACTCTCATTATTGTTTAATTACAAATTTAAATGGTTTAGTTAGACATCAATTAGATACTCATCAAGCATTTATTTGTAGACGATGTTTAGTATCTTTTTGTAACAAATCAAAATTAGATGAACATGAGAAATTATGTAAAGAACACACTCCAACCAAAATTAACATGCCGAAACAAGGAGATGTTTTAAAATTTCGTAAACTAAAATTGTTATTACAGAATGATGTCATAATAGTTGCAGATTTCGAAAGTTTATTAAAACCTATAAATAAACAAATTGGATCCAATACAAAACAAATTCAGGAATATATACCATTACCTGGAAGAGAGGCGTTTAATAGCAAATTGAACGGAACACAAATTTCCGAGACCGACTATCAATATGTAAAACTGGTTTGGCATGTGTTTAATTGTCAAAATTTAGGGGGCTACCATGATCTATATTTAAAATGTGATGTACTTCTCACAGCAGATGTATTGGAATATTTTCGAAAGACGTGTTTAAATGCTTTTAGTATTGACCCAATTAATTGTTTTACTGCACCTGGTTTGGCATGGCAAGCCATGTTATATAAAACGAAAGTTGAACTTCAACTTTTATCAGATATCAATATGTATATGTTTGTAGAAAAATCGATTCGCGGAGGCATCACACAAGCTGTATTAAGGTATGCCAAAGCTAATAATCCCTACGTACATGATTTTGATGCGGAAAAAGAAAAATCTTATTTACTTTATATTGACATGAACAATCTGTACGGAGTATCAATGATTGATTATTTACCATATGGTGGTTTTCGGTGGGAGGACAAAATTGACAATCGGCAAGACAAGAATAAAATTATCAATTGGCCCAATGATAGTGAATGTTTTTTTTTTCTAGAAGTGGAAGTCTCGAAGAGAGATCGATTGGAAAGCCACAGAACGAATATAAGTTACTGATATTTGTTGATGATAACGCACAGTCGTTTGGAAGTAGCAGACATCGCAAAATTCAACATAGTATGAAAAATATAAAAATGTGCATACAAATGTACCGTGTGTATTTTAAATAGTAATGTTCAAGTCCTTCAGGTACTCGTGGGCAAAAGTGTAGTGATCTCGTTTCTCACGGGGTTTGGAAGAACTTCCTGGATGCGATTTCGTTCCAAAGAATCAAAGTCATCTACACGTGGATGACAAAAGAATGTGTCTTTTCCCTGATCACTTTCACGCATGTATTTCACTCGATGCATTCCATCACTTTCGACAGTAGTTACGTGTCCCACATGTTTTATGTCTCGGTCCGACTACATACACCACTGCAACATAACTTCCGATTTTGATGTCAACATCTTGGGACGGAAACAATTTGTCTCTGACACTTTGCGAAATATTTTTCTCAGGTTCATCTCGATCTGAATATGTATCACTTCCACTGGTGCTGTAAATTGCAATGTGCAATTGGTAGGAGTTTTTCAAGATTGGCACTTGTGTTTCATATATCACAGCAACAAACCTTTTAGCAGGAACAACGTATCTTGCGGACTTGATTGTTTTTAGGTGCTGTAAGTTCAGATCCATGAAGTGTATAACAAAGCGAAAGTCGTAGTTGGCTATGTCTTGATGCAATATAAAAAGGTATTCAATTTGCTGGGTATTTTTGAGAGCGACGGAATGGAAATCACTAGCGTTTTTCATTATTATTTTACCTTGAAGAACACGGAACCAAACTTCTCTTTTCATCTTTGCTCCAACTCCATCATGTGCCCATCTTCCATGATAGCTTTCGTGAAAGTTCCACTCTGTTGGTACAATTTCATTTAGTAGCTTTAGATAAACAATAAATTTCCGGTTCTTAAAATGTTGGCTCGCTCTGTCTGTCCACAGGTGTATTTTTTAATGGGCACTTCCAACAAAATCTTAAATCATTGAAGACGGCTACTTGGAGAGTACCATGAGTTTTCGTGTCAGATATTACTCCGTAACTTCGCTCTCCATTGCTGAAGTATGCTACTGTGATGTAAATAGTGACAGTAGGATCGTCTGCGTTTGACCAGTGGGCGGCCATAACTTCGTTTTGATGCTTAATTGCGTAATTTTCTGCGAAGTCTGTCTTCAAAACCACTTCATCTATATGGAGCTCTATTTTTATTTCTTCTTTGAAGGTGCTCAGCTCCTGGTTTTGTCTTCTTATGTTGTATATGTGACACCGATACACTATTAACTCTTTCTCCATTTCTGTCACATATTGAGAGTGAAAATGAACAATTTCTAGGGTGCCTCTCTTCCACTGATAAACTTCAACCAATTCCTCACGATCTTCCGGTTCACACAACAGACCTTGGATGTATGTTTTACGTTCGTACATGTCATGCACTTATTCTTCATACATATCTCACTCTCTGTATCGCATACACTTCCCTCAACAAGCACGTTCTTTGTCATTGGTAGCTGGTTCCATTTCACTTTGGCGCCATTTTATGAATGTTCTCACAGTATGGACAAGCAAGACAAGTGATCCTACTTAGATACAGTAATGCATTCTTTGGGCGAAGGTTTAGGAAACTGGTTTAACTCATATGTGTATTTTTTGCAAATTCGGTAATGAGGAGCTGATGTGTCTCGCTGATGTAAAACATCATGAGTCTCTTTTGCATCTTTCCTTTTTCCCATCATTGCTGTACATGAAAACGGTATCCTTTTTCCAGGGAGCATTCGGAATATATTGTCACTCTTGTAGAAATTAATTACGATTGCTTTTGCGTTGCTTCTTAGTACGATGCTTTTGCATTGTTGTGTTTTCTTTTGTGCCACGCCAAACTGCTCCACTATTTTTTAACCACTCTGAGTTTTCTTCTAGGGCTACTGGGGAGGGTTTTTCTCACTCTTTGCACTGCTTTTGCTAACGATGCAGCATTCTGATAGCCCATACTCGATCCAGATAGGCCAGATTCTTCTCGGTTCCTTTCGCTGCGGACTTCTGCATGCGTATTTTTATCTGTCGACGCACTTTTTGCCTTCGATGCTGACATTGTCTTTCGGTACTGCTGCATTCCATGCTTTTCTTTCTCACGATTTGCTGCTTTTTCTTCTTCACTTCTCTAGCGTTTTCCGTTGTTGACTTCTGGGGCTAACTGGTGCCATATTTATATATGGAAGTTGCAGAAAAGAAATGACAATGATGCACTTTCAACACACACCATAACTGAAATCAACGCTAAGACAATCCTGTCTCTAATGAACACGCAGCAGTCGATGCACTGCTGCCATTTGTACCAACAATACTACTCGATTCAGGAACAATTAATATATATTGTTTCCACTGCTAAAGAAGGCTAGTGTCAGGCATGACTAGACATTATTTGCCGTGACGTACGTAACAAATACCGTTATGTTACGTACGTCACGCATTCAGTTCGTTGGTCACGCACTTTATTGGCTAACCAGATGTCACAAACGTTTGCGGTAAATTCCTACTGTTAGAAGGAATGATCAATTTGAATAATTTAACGAATGAAAGTTGTCCACGCGCTTTTCATTGTACAGGATAAACTTAACCCCCTTTTCCGTTACGTACGTAACACAACACCACGGGTCTTCTCGATTTCACTGCTACTAGCGATGCCTACCCACATAAAGCTGATAATTTCTGTTTTGGCCTGGAAGGTAACGTTCCATAGACGACATTTCTATGAAGAATGGTGAAAGTATTGCACAGATGCTCAGTGGAACAATAACTAAACTATGCACTTCCCTTTCATTTCACAACAGCACATTAATACTTTCTGTTACAAAGAAGCTGATTACTTTACAATAAACAACAATTTGATAACAAAGTCTGCAAACCATGTAACTACACTTCATTCTCTTTCTATTGATGTATAGCATGTTATGGTGGAAGCATTATGGTCTTTGCCCTTCAATGTCCTGAATTGTTTGCTTTTACCCAAAAGCAAACAAAAGCCCAAAATTTTTACAAACTGACAGGGGTCGAGAATTTTATAATTCAGTTTCAGAAGGCGATGAACCAAAATAACATTAAACGTTATTCCACGTACAGTGGTGTGAAAGCAAGTATTGTTGAAAGATTTAATAGAACATTACGTAATTTAATATGGAGACAATTTACACTGCAGGGAAATTATAAATGGATTGGCATTCTACCGGAATTAGTAAATAAATATAATAATACTATTCATTCCACTATTAAAATGAAACCTATCGACGCTATTTAAAAAATGAAAAAATCTATTGACAAACATCTATTGCAAAAAGTTTTCTGTCATAAAAAGAAAAAGTAAATTTAAGGTAGGTGAATATGTAAGAATTAGTAAACTTAAGCGTCCTGGTTGTGATAGGTTTTACACGCAATTGGAGTACAGAAATTTTTCAAATTGCTAAAGTTTTCTTCACTAATCCTCCAGCATATCACTTAGTAGACTCAAATAATAAACCTATTGAAGGAAGATTTTACGGACACGAATTACAATTACAATTACAATTACGAAATTTCCAAAAACATATTTAATTGCAAAAGTTCTGCGAAAGAAAAATAATAAGGCCTATGTGAAATGGTTAGGTCTGCCAACAAGTGAAAATTCTTGGAATGATTTAAATCATACTCTATTGTAAAAAAAAGAAAAGTGAAAAATTTATAGGTGAAGCATTTCGTCACAAGTAATTCTTGTAGATTTTATAATTTCAAAAGGTGAATTTTCTATTTTAAATTCTAGCAACACTGTAAATTTTCATTGCTTAGTTAAATTGTCTTCATCACCATCATCACGAGGTCTATCAGTATCACAAGTAAAAAGTACATTAAATCAAATTTGTTCTTCAACAAACGCTGTGTTTTTATGTAAAGGAGAAAATAAAGCAAAATATTTAAAAACGCTATTTAAAATAAATGTGATATATCTGTAATAGAGAGAGAAAAAATATGGAATGAAAAATTCCTTTTACATGTATGGTAGCAGGTCCTACAGGCTGTGGAAATTCATATTTTGTTAAAACATTTCTTCACCATTATAGTAAGTTATTTAAAAATATTGTATGGTGTTATGGTGAATGGCAGCCGTTGTATGATACCCTTTCAGGCTACACGTTTAAAGGTTTACCTCAAAATAATGAATTTCAAGCACACGAAGGTCCACATCTTGTAATTGTTGATGATTTAATGCGTGAGTGCGACCATCGGATTGTAGATATGTTTACTAAGGGTAGCCATCATAGAAATATAAGTGTAATATTTATAACAGAATATTTTTCATCAACCAAAAGGAATGCGGATATTTCGTTAAATTGTCATTATATTGTTTGTTTTTAAAATCCTAGAGACCAAACTCAAATTAATTATCTGGCATGACAATTGTATCCAGGTAATACAAAATTTATTCAAGTAGCATATCAAGATGCAACTCGAATTGCACATGGTTATTTACTTTTTTGATTTAAAACAAAATACTCCTGATGAGCAGGGAGTTCGAACAAATATCTTTCCAACAGATTCTTTTAATTATGTTTATGTGCCTGTAAAAATAATTGCAATATGGTTTATATTCTAACAACTATTTGTGCTATAATAGCCATAAAAATGATTAGTAAGGAAAATGCACATTTGTTAAAACTTTTAGCAAAGTCAAAACCGAAAGCACGTAAGGCAATTTTACAAAATGGAGATCCTGATTTAATTCGCTCCATTTGCGAATGTTCCTATAACGTATTACAGAGAATTGTTCCATTAAATAAAACAGAGATAAATAAATTTAAAAAATATAAAAAGGAACTGAGATATTTGGGGGAAAAAGGTCCGTCATTAAAACAAAGGAAAAAACGAATAAATATACATAAAGGTGGTTTTCTTACTGCATTGCTTGCACCTATTTTAGGAGGTATATTATCAAGTTTAATTAAGTAATTATGCAAAACGCACAAAAACTTATTTTAATCTCACCAGAAAATTACATCATTATCAAGCGATATCTAATCTTGATGATGAAATGAAAGAAATTTTAAATAATAAAAGTTTAAATGCAGAAGAAAAATTTGTACGATATAGAGAAGTCTTACAAAAATATTTAAATATAATTCAAAAACCGGCAGCAGTTACAACAGCAACTACTACTACTACTATTGATAAACAGGAGGAGGAAGAAGAAGAGGAGGAGGAGGATGAAATAATATCTAGTCTCCCTGTAATTTGTAAACGTAAAGCAAGACCTTTATTACGTAAATTGAAGCAAAATCCTAATATTCAATGGGATGATAATGGAAATGTGAATATTAATAATAAATTAATTCCAGGTGCAAATATAGTGGATTTCATATCCGATTTTGTTAGATGTCGTAAGAAAAATATTTCAGTTGCCGGTTGGAAACCTTTTGCTACATTACTAGCAAAAGCTAATATACCCTTAGAGTTCATTGGTAATCCTCAACGAATAGAATATATTAGAAAACTAACAGAGGACGATGATGATGATGAGAACGAAGAGGATGGTCCTCCACCCCGTAAACGCAAATGGCGTACTTATAAGCAATAATACTAATGTAATATTGTAATCTATTGATATTTTTGAGTATATAGAAAGAAAGATGAATAATCCGTACTTTCATTATTACACTAATCAAGCAGGAGGTGGTTATAATGTATATAAAGGTACAGCATATCAAGAAGGTTATGGCATTGGTAGTTTTCTAGGAGGTTTATTCCGCACTGTATTTCCTTTATTAAAACAAGGTGCAAAAACTGTTGGTAAAGAGTTGATACGCACAGGAATTAATGTAGCAGGAGATGTACTAGATAATAATAGACCTATTGAAGAGTCTTTACAAGATCGGTGGCAAGAAGCTAAAAGATATTTAAAAAACAAAGCTCAAAATAAATTAAATCAGGTGTTGGTAGGATCTGGAAGAAAAAGAAAGAAAGTTCATTTTACATCAATTGGTTGTGGTGTGAAGCGGATAAAAAGATCCAAAGATATTTTTGATTGATTGATTGATTATGGAGCAAAGTGATAGTTTTTATCTCACACTTCCTAGCAACAGTTCTATGGAATATTTTCCTCAAAATACTCTTGCTTGTTATACTACTAAATTATATCATCTTATTGTACTGGAGAAAGGAGTGTGGGAAACAGCTGTTGTTGAAGTACATTATACAAGTTCATTTCAGAATGTTTCCAAATATACAAATAATATTTATTACCGTATCATGAATACAAAAAACTGGAACATAACTCAAATCTTACCAGTCCACTATTATCATGTTGATGATATTCTATCTCAAATTAATCATAAAAGTGATATATTAAATTTACAATTAAAAGTTAAAGCATCAGTAAAACGAATTGAGGTTAACAGACTAATAAAAGATCAAGAGAAGCATACAGAAGTACGCCTGTCTCCTGAACTAGCCAGAATACTAGGGTTTGATCATATACAACAGAAAGATATTGCAGTTGTTCATCATGCTCGTTATCCACCTGATTATGGGAGTATGATTATGATGGTGTTGTTATTTTTTTAAACTCCGCCATTGCCGGTCCCAACCCCAGGATGAGAAAGGAGGAGGGTTGGGGGTTGCTACCCCCGTAAAAGAAAATAATCTCTGCTATGTTAATGTTAAAATAGGGTGCTACGAATTTGCTATGTTCTGTCATATTCGAATAGGGGTTGGAAAAGTGCTCATAAAAGAGAACGAATACACCCCCGTAGTCTTATGTCTACTATGTGTTATGTGCTGTGTTCGTTATATTAAAATATGCTCATAAAAGAGAACGAGTCCACCTTAAAATGGACTATGTTCAAATAGGGTGGAAAATAGGCCTACTGCTGTGTTAAAATAAGGGTTGGAACGAGTCCATGAACTATGTTCAAATAGGGGTGGAAACGTAGTCTTATGCTATGTTCAAATAGGGGTTGAAAAAAAGGAGTACAGCTCTACTATGTTAAATAGTTGTGTGTGGTCGTAGTCTCTGCTATGTTAAAATAGGGGTTGGAAAATAAGCCATGCTCTTTTACTAGTTCTGCTCTGATATGGGGTTGAAGAGAATGAGTCTTAGCCATGCTCTTTTACTAGTGGAACGCATACACCCCCCTTTGCTATGTTACATAGTCTTATGTAATTTCTGCTATGTTCAAATAGGGGTTGGGAAATAAGTCATAACGGGTTGGAGTAGGTATTCTCTGCTGGGTTGGAAACGATGCTATGTTCGTTATGTTAAAATAGGGGATGGAAAATATGCTCATAAAAGAGAGCGAATACACCCCTAAAATGGACTATGTTTAATCTTCGCTATGTTTCGTAGTCTCTGTGTGATTTCTGTTATGGTAAAGAGCCATACTCTTTTATTAGCTGTGCTATGTTCAAATAGGGGTGGAACGAATCTTATGTATTATCCGCTCTGCTGTGTGTTCGTAATATGCTCATAAAAGAGAACAAGTCTTATGTATTATCTGCTCTGCTGTGTGTTCGTAGTCTGCTATGTTAAAATAAGGGTTGGAAAATATGCTCATAAAAGGGAACGAGTTCACCCCTAAAAAGTGCTGATAAAAGAGAATGAGTACACCCCCTAAAAATTGCTCATAAAAGGGAACAAATACACCCCTAAAATGGAGGTCGTAAAAGACCATGGGTCGACGATTGAAGGTGCTCGATTTCCCAGGGGCTCCTGAGTTGTTCTAGTATGGTCTAGTATGTTCCAGATCGATCCATTTTCTACTACTAGCGTATATTTACAACGAAGGGGGTGCACATGCACCTTTGCACCCCCTAAATCCGGCCCTCTATATCGTCATTTAGTTGCCTCCATGTTATAAAGAACCATAACTTATATACAGGAAGATACTTACTGTAATTTTAAATCACAAATTTGATACATAATTTATATTTTATAGCTTGAATGATTTGAAAGAAGAACGTTGGAAACAGAGAGATGAACCTCTTGTATTTATACAGTTTCTTTCCTACAACTCTCTCAAGTTTTTATCATGTTTTGTTTTCTTTTATAATTATAGGATTTTCACTTCCTACACTTGTAAAATTCTCAAATTCCGAAATTTCTACATTCCTGGAATTTATGATTTCCTTACGCTACCTATTCGACCATTGCTGGTTCTTATACAAGATTAGAAAACCTCAAGTTAGAAGTTTTAAACGAAATTCAATTACGTGTGTTTCAGTTTCTCGCGAAAATTTTGGGGAGAAAAGCTAGTAATTTAAAAGGAATAGAAACAACCGTTTTATTTAGATTATACAATAAATAGTTGATTTTACTCTGCGTAGCTGTGATCATGTATTAGACGAAGAATGTGCGTCTGTACATTGACTTTAGCAGTAAACTATATTAAAGGCCAGATGCAAAAGTCTCATATTTATAATACTATTTTTAAGAACGTAAAACTCATGCAGTAATGAGAATGTTGAGCAGTGAGCAGTATGACAAACCGCTGAAGTGAAATAAACAACACACAGTTCAATGTTATCATTACAAATTTTACATAATTTGTAATTAACATTCACATTTAATATACCGAAAATCTGTCAACAGCCACCATATCTTGGATGCATTTTAAACATAAAAATTACTAATGTCCTGAAATGATTATATCTATATCTATCTATCTATCTATCTATCTATCTATCTATCTATCTATCTATATATATATATATATATATATATATATTTGGTCTAGGAATTAATTCGTGCGGTTGGTACGCACACATTGAAGCTGTAGTACAAACACAAAATACATAAATACCTTAAGAAAAATATTGTCCATCGCTAGCCACCACTTTCGCCCATCTGTCAGGCAATGTACGGATTCCGTGGCGAAAGAAGACCTCATCCTTGGAAGCGATCCAGTCAGAGACCCATGTTTCGATATCTTCTGAAGAAGTAAACCGCTGTCCAATCAAATCGTTGTTCATGCAATCGAACAAGTAGTAGTCCGAAGGAGCAACGTCTGGTGAATACGGCGGGTGGGGTAAAACTTCCCATCCGACATTTTCTAAATAGGTTTTGACCGGTTTTGCGACATGTGGGCGAGCGTTATCATGTTGAACAATAAGTTTATCATGTCTGTTCTCCCATTCTGGTCGTGTTCTGGTCAGAGCTTGCTTCAAACGCATTAATTGTCGTCGATAACGTTCTCCATTCATAGTTTCACCCGGTTGCAGCAGCTCATAGTACACCACACCTTTCATATCCCACCATATGCACAGCATAACCTTTGCACAGTGAATATCTCGTTTTGGTTGTGATGGACCTGGTTCACCTGGTTTCACCCAGGCCTTTTTTCGTTTAGGGTTCTCGTAATGGATCCACTTCTCATCACCCGTAATAATTCGATGCAGAAACCCCTTTCTGCTCTGTCGTTGAAGCAGCAATTCGCAAATGGTTTTTCGTCTTTCAACGTCTCTGTCTTTCAATTCATGTGGAACCCAATGTGACATCTTTTGAATCATTCCCATGGCTTTCAAGCGTTTGGAGACTGTTGTTTGATCAACGCCTAATGCTGCTGCAAGTTGTTCCTGCGTTTGACACGAATCCTGCTCGAGCAATGCTGTCAATTCTTCGTCTTGAAATTTTTTTGGCTGTCCAGCTCGCTCTTGTTCTGCCAAGCCGAAATCACCACTTCTAAACCGTGCAAACCACTTCTGACACGTTCGCTCAGCTAGAGCATGGTCACCATACACTTCCACCAAAATACGATGACTTTCAGTCGCAATTTTCTGCATGTTAAAGTAATGCAGCAGGACACCCCGCAAAAACACTTTATCAGGCACAAATTGCGCCATGTTCACTTAACTACAAACTGGTGTTGTTGACGCTTTAATCCACTGCCCTATACTACGAACGATACGCGATGATAGGGGTTTGCAACACATGTGTGGATACACGGAACTGTGGGACGCTCCGTTCATTGCGCCATCTCTTGTCCACCCGCACGAATTAATTCCTAGACCAAATATATATTATAATAATAGATATATATAACTGATTTATTTTAATGTATTTTGTATAATTTGTCCTGCATTGAGAAATATATCATTACTTACCAGTTTTGACTCAAATGGGAATCGAACTCATGAACTTAGAATTACAAGTCTCGTACTCTACCCCTGAGTTAACATTTTAAATTGTTTTATTTATAATCTAATTAGCCCAGGGATAGAAGGGGACAAATTATTACATATACATGAAAATAAGGAACGAAAGGAAATAAGAAGTTTTCTTTTTAAAAACTCACTAAATCATTTTGTTTCCAGAAGGACACCTACCATTATCAATTTAAAAGAGTTAAAAATTTTGCAAAATATTTGTATTTATGAACAAGTGATAGACTATTAGCAGAATGTGGGAGGTATGCAATGTAAATATAGTAATGCTAAGGACCTGGCATGATTAAAGCATACATCATTGTCTGAACGACGAACCAAATACCTGCATAGTTCTTAGTAGTAGGATAATAGTTAAAATCAGGATATAGGATTAAATTGGTGGCACTGAAGAACGAAGGATGAAGGCAGCAAAGTTTGCTTAAAAGTCCACCAACTTCTGCCAAATACCTGTTACTTTGTTAGAAGTTTCTAATCTGTGACTAATAGTATCAACCTAGTGGGATGCATTGCACAACCCAACAGTACTAATAACTATTACAATTTCTGTTACAATTTCTATTACACATTCTCTTCAATTAAAGTTCGAAACCAGTAATTGTTAATTTGAAAGGCTTTCGGCTTTCACAGAGGGTTAAAAATCATCTCGATATCTCTTACAGTTCGTGCTCAATTGAAATAAGAATTGAAATCTAATTAATAGTAAATTAGAGCCACTTTCTGTTTTGGTAAAGTGTTCTCCACATTCGTTTATGTTGCCTTGAGACGCTGAACCATTTGTAAACAACCCGCTTCTCGCTATCTGTTATTAATACCATTTTCGTTATTTGTCGATAAACGTTGAAGCCAGAAATGGTTAATTTTAAGCATTTCTGATTTGAAATACTCTTTCATTGAAATACTCATACTTTTTCAGAAGAAGCTGCACGTTTATAGCTTTTAACGTTTTTACTCTACATAAATCAGTATTGAAACAGGTCGTAATAGTAAACTTGAACCAATTCGTTTTTGGTGGAGTGTTGTGGATAGTCATTGTATATTGCCTTGAGGGGCTGAATCGTTCTCAGAAACTTGATTCTCACTATGTGCTACCGTTTCCGTTCTATGGCGATAAGCACTGAAACCCGAAGTAATAGTAAATTTGATGAACTTTCAGTTGCGTAGAGTGTTGTAAATAGTCATGATATGTTATATTTAGAAGCAGAATCGTTTATAAAGACCGTCTTTCGCTATCTGTTACCGTTTCCGTTCTATAGCGATAAATGTTGAAACTAAAAATGGATAATTTGAAACACATACGGCACTGATAAATTGTCAACTGATGAGATAGAAGCTATTCTTTGGACCGCTGAATCGATTGCAAAAACCTCTCCTCGATATCTCTTACTAAGTTTACTCTGGTAACTGTCGACAGGCGGACGGACGGAAAAAAGCCTTTCTATAAGACTTCCGATACCTATGCTTAGCATAGTTTGGAAGTGTAACAAATAAGTATTGTTTCGCGCTGTGAAGTTAAGACTTACAAACTATACGAATTCAAAGCTCAAACTCGAAGTAGTACATCTACAAGTACTAATTGCAGTAGTGCAATATAATCAAAGATAGAGCCTCTTCCAGGGACGTTGAATCCTGGGGCATATAAAAAAGCCATCACTCGCTACTACTTACTGATTTCTTCTATGGCGATATAGATTTAAACCAAAAACCACTTCGAGTTTGAATAGAGGGTTAAGGGAGGAGAGACTACTTATTCCAAAACTTCTAACTCCACAGGAAGGTAGTTGTTGGTAATTGAAGGTCAATATAAGTAAAACATACTGCAAACACATCTGCTGACACATTATTAGTATCTGAACATGTGCCTTGGCAACTAGGATGTACTTATACAGAACTGCCTTATCTTCAACATTTACGTTTAGAATGTTCATGCTTCTGGTATTTGGTAAAAGACACTCGCAGTAACATTCTGTGCCAAAGGAAAACAACGCATCGCTGTGTAAAGAAAGTGCTATGGGGTTCTTCTATCTGTTGTGCGAACTTGAACTTATCTAACAACTGCTAATCCGTGGTCACTAAAAGTATAAGAGAAACATAGAAATAATAAACAGATAGAAGTGTATTTTGAAAGGAAGACACGAAAGGGTAACCATATCTGCCATTGTTATCAGCAACTAGGATGGTGCAATCTAAGCACTCGCCGCCGTATTCATTCTCTAACACTTTTATATAAAATAATTAATTGTAAAAAAACTTATTTATCTATCCTCTAAATTAAAATTTCTCGGCGATACTCACCCACTAAATACTCGTTCTAAAGGAAATACAACACTCGCCGTTCAAACGCACAGGTCTAATTTCTTTTCCAATTCTCTCACACTATTTGCCACCAAAGCTTTGTCCAAGGGGAATGATACCCCTGAAAGCATGAGAAACTCTGGTTCAGTGTTCACTTTTAAGCGTCGCCTTTACTAATGAAGGTCTTCAGTAAACAAAACAAAACAAAACAAAAAAATCTCTTTTCTCTGTTTCTATTTCTTCTTATTTTCTTTTCTATTCCTTCCTGATACATGTGTCTGTACGTATATATTATACACAATCACTTAAGTATGTGCATCATTTTATCTATATAAAGTCAATTAAAGGATTGTATTTTATGTTATCTATAATCAAAATTGATTTCTTTGTTTCTCTCTCCTTGTGTAGTTTAACATGTCTTCAGCACTGTCGCTTGTTTACTTTAGTGTTTATTTTATACGTAATGTAGAATCCTCTAAGAAGACGGAAAGAAAGAAGAAATGACGGTGATTCTGGACGGTGAGTTTGTTTCTTTGAGACAGAAGAGTAGAGGAAGGATGCCGGTAGTTTTTTCAAGGACTTAAATATATCTGAAAGGAATGTAGTTTTAGTTTGCAGTTTGGTTGTAAAATTCTGTTGTTCGAAGTTAAGAGGAAAATAAAATCCGTAGAGAACATATGCAAATCTTATTGAAGAAAGCTTTTTTTTTTGTGCAAATAGTGCTAAACGAAAGAGACCGTGATTTTTTAAGATTCCTATTGCGGGAGGACTTTTCCGGCAAGAAACGGAAATTATAAAGACACAATCGAGTGGTTTTCGGTTTGAATTGTAGTCCATTTCTCCTGGGAGCTGTGTTGAACCACCTTTTAACCAATGCACCTCCGATGTACAAGGAAATTGTAGACACACTGAAGCAGTCGTTTTACGTAGATAATTGTGTAACTACCGTCAGTAGTAAGGCAGAACTGGTTATTTTTATCGAATATTCTACTAAGTGGTTAACTCAAGCAAAGTTTGACCTGCGAGGATGGGAGCACACAGTTTTGCAAGCAGATATTCAGAAAGAAAGATTATCCCGGTACTAGACGTAGCTTGGGAAAAGTGCAAAGATGTTTTGATCTGTGATCTACACTGTTTCAGAAGATCCATTCTTTCTGCGGCGCACAAGATTTTTGATCCGATTGGATTCTTGTCACCTTTGATACTTATCTCTAAACTACTAATACAAGTAAGTTATAACACGAAAGCTAGTTGGGATGAGCTAGTTCCAAAAGATATTGCGGGGAAGTTCCGGAAGTGGTCTAAAAAGTTACAGTGTTACAGGAGATAAAAGTTCCCACAGTTTCACGTTTAATCCATGTAGAAAGTCGTGGAGTTTGCATGTTTTTTGTGACGTTTGTCATTACGCTTATGCGTGTGTAATATTTTTAAGAAGTGAAAATACTTGAGAGGTTGAAGTCCAGTTACTAGCGAGTAAATCTAGAGTTGCACCACTTAAGAAGGTTACCATACCACGACTCGAGCCAATTGCATGTTGTATCGGTGCACGACTTGCTCGCACAATTATTGATAGTTTGAAATTGGACATTCGTTTTTCTTACTGGATGGATTCAATTACTGCTCTGAGTTGGTTCAAACAAGTTGAACTTTGGGGCGTGTTTGTTGCAAACCGAGGTCAAGAAATAATATCAATATCTGACATCTCGTGTTGAAGACACATTCCTGATGAATTCAATCCAGCAGATCTTCCAAGCAGAGGCTGTAATGCTACTACTTTGTTGTATTCCAGTTGGTGGGAGGGTCCAGGTTGGTTGAAAATGGAAGAATCCAATTGGCCAGTGTAGGATGCAACGGTGAACGAATTTGAAGTTAGCAATGACATGAAGAAAACTTCGGTTTCAATGCTGATGAAGTGCGAGACTGAATGGTACCTAAGATATTTCTTAACGTACGAGAAGGTTTTGCGAATGGTTACCTGAATTTGTAGGTTCGTAGAGAACTGTCGCTTGAATCCTGTGGACAAATATTCAGGAGAGTTAACAAGAGGTGAATTAGCAAATGTAGAAAGGCTGTTACTACGCATTGTTAAAAAGGATTCTTTCAGTTCAAATGATACAAGATTGAAGACCCTGGTTACTTTTCAAGACAGTGATGGTTTACTACGGGTGAATACAAAGCTATTAAGGAGAGATGATGATGAATATTTTAGATATCCTATTGTTTTCACATCCGACCACAAGTTGGTGCATATGTTGATAATGCAGGAACACTTGGAAATGTTACACGCTGGAACACAGATTCTATTGAATAAACTGAGGGAAAGATTTTGGATTCTACGCTCAAGAAAGACGGTGCATTCTGTTATCCGCAAGTGTGTTAGGTGTAGGAGACATGATGTGAAGAAAATGTCTATAAATCCAATTGCTTTACCTGAAGATCGTGTAAGAGATGTTTCAGTTTTTGAAATCACTGGAGTGGAATTAACTGGGCCATTAATTCTGAAGGATGGCATGAAGGCTTGGATAGTGTTGTTTACATGTGCAGTATACAGGGCTTTTTATCTTGAATTGGTTCTAGTCCAGTCAACTTGTGAAATTTTGTTGGCCCTACGAAGATTCGTAGTGGGAGAGGAAGACCTAAAATCATCTACAGTGATAACGGGACCAATTTTGTGGGAACTAGTAATCTATTCCACACTATCAAGTGGGAGGAAATAGCTGTTGAATCCTCAATCAAGAGAATTCGTTTTAAATTCATACCATCTAGTGCGGCCTGGTGGGGTGGTTCGTGGGAGCGTATTATACGAACATTAAAATCCTTGTTAAATAAAACGCTGGGGAGGGCATCGGTGAATTATCATGAACTGATGACCCTACTATGTAACTGTGAAGCAGTTTTAAATTCCCGACCTTTGACCTACTTATCTGAAGATGATGTTGATTTACAGCCGTTGACACCTGCCATGTTTCTTCAAGATAATCGGGAAACAGGTGTGCCAGATTTAGATGATATTGGAAGTTTTCAGTTAACAAAGAAGTACAGAATACTACAAGACCTGAAGAAGAGATTTAGATACAATTTCAGAACTGAATATTTGGGACTGTTAGTGCAGCGACAGCGAGAGAAAGGGCATGCTAAGGACATAAAGTTGGGTGACATCGTCTTGGTGGAAACTGAAGAAAAGCGTATAATAAACTGACCATTAGGGAGAGCAGTTGATTTCTTCCCGGGATGATCATGTCAGAATGGTGAGAGTGAAAATAGAAATTCGGGATTCTTGTTCGTAAGGTGCAGAAACCTCCTCCTCTGCACCTTATCCTCTAGAGGTGTCGATGCTTTGGAATTTTGTTAACAATGCAGAACATGCTGTGGTGGAACCAATGGAGTCAGAATATGCTGTGGCAGAATCAGTGGAGTCACAATCTCCTGCGGTGAAGAGCAACAGAGTTGGTGATTTATCTGCGAGGTGTGGTCTGAAAGTGAAAGTTCCGTCAAGATATTTAGAGAAATTTGTTATGATTGTCATCAAAAGGTGGGAGTGATGTAGAATCCTCTGAGGAGACGGAAAGAAAGAAGAAAGGACAGTGATTCTGGACGTTGAGTTCTTTTCTTCAAGACAGAAGAATAGAGGAAGTCAGCGTTGCCAATGTGTGTGTAATTACAGAAAATGTGTGTAATTTTGTCCTGTGTGGGCATTTTGTGTGTAATGCCAATTTATGTGCATTTTGTGTGTAGTTTGGTACAATTCAAAATTTTGATCGTTAATGATTTTTACAAAGTTCCTTTCATTCAAAATATTTATTATTTCCACTTTTTCTGTAAAATTGGCTTCTAAAAACTACGAGCGTCAACGCCTGACTCTAGGGCTGCGCAATAAAACCTATCTTGTTTCCTTGGTACCTCACTTCTTGCTTTTCAGAAGAGGGTGTCATGGCCATTAGCATCCCCAAGCAAAGCCGCTTTCTTCAAGCAAAGCAATGTGAATAAATGTTGACCCTCGATGCTGACCAAAAGATAAGGCGGAGGGGGGTAAGAAGTCTTTTTTGTCTTTTCACCACTTGTCAAGAAAACGCCATTTTGCAAACAGATGAACGACAGAGTGGATGAAAGGGATGGGAAATCTTTTATTGAACGAGAAGAAGGTGACGATTTTACTATAATAATAATAATAATAATAATAATAATAATAATAATAATAATAATAATAATAATAATAATAATAATAAAATCAAACGATGAATCTTTGAACAATGGTTGGTCAATGTACGTATCGGTGTGTACATCATCAGATATAATATACATATGAATAGATAATCATGTATTGTGCAATTTTGTGTGCACTGTCTTCCAGTTTGTGTGTAAACTTATGCAATTTGGACGGAAGGTGTGTGTAATTTCGCTTGCAATGTTTGGCAACACTGGAGGAAGTATGCCTGTAGTTTTGTCAAGGACTAAAATATATCTGAAAGGGATGTAGTTTTAGTTTGCAGTTAGGTTGTAAAATTCTGTTGTTGGAAGTTAATAGGAAAATAAAAACCGTAGAGAACTTATGGGAATCTTATTGAAGTGGAATAGAGCGCTCAGACAGTAGTATAGTGTTGATGAAGGTATTGATTACGTTTTCAGTCGTAACACGAAATGAGTTTCATTTTCACTTTTCATGTTTTATTTTCTTTGTATTGTTCTGTATGTCTGGAACTCTTTAACGTTGCCTAAGTGTGCATATCTTTTTTATTGTCGTTGTAAAAAAAGGAAAAAAGTCTATTATGAGATCCGATTGTAAAAGAAAAATGTAAATTGTTGAGTGGAAGAAAAGGCAGTGCTTTAACCCCGCCATTTTAAATAATAAATATATAAATAAATAAATAAATAAATAAATGACCGAATCTGGCTCTACCAACCTACCCTAGCCCATATCACCTTAGTCACTAATCTAAGATAACGTACAAAATATGAAAGAAAGCAATTAATAATAATAAAGATGGACTTAGAAATATGTTTAAAAAAAAAAAGATTATCCCCTGTCAGAACTTGAAGCCACAAATTTTATTTCAAACTCCGACGCATTATCCACCAGACCGCGAAGGCATAATTACAGTGTGAACAGGTGATATTCAACTAAATGGCATCAGAGCCGGTCAATTTGATCGTAAAAGATTTGCGTGTGATATAGTAAACAATTCCTTCAAAAACACGTCCTGGTGGGGACAGTAAGAAAGAAAAGAAAGTGTAAAGGTATATGACCGCACCTAACGTAACCTCTAGTAACCCATGGTCATTAACTTAAGATAATCTAATTCAAGAAATAACTCTTAATAACAAATAGAAACATGAAGAAATGTAGTTTTAAAAAACGCAAGGAGTACTCGCATTCACCGAGATATGATATCGAGTTGTTTTACTTAGCAAGTTGATGCATTGAGTTCTTACCCACGGTCAGAGTTTGCAAGTATAGATTTCGAAGTTTTGTTTGTTCTACACGTGTGTTAAGTAACAGCATTACTAGATCTGAATAGCATATGCATTACTGGTGCAACTGGCTTCTTCAAGAACTAGGACTCGTTTCTTAGATTTACCAAATCACTCTTCTAATCCTCGATTAAGCCTATATATATATATATATATATATATATATATATATATATATATATATATTCCCCATCAGGAAGTCATGGTCGGCAAGAGAGATTACCGCCGTCGACAGTGGCAGGCTGTCGGTAAACAGTCGACACTTGTCCGCGGCGGCACGACGATCTACTTGTTCAAAGTTGCCGACCTTTTGCCGAGGCGGCAAGCGGTCGAAAATCGTAAAAATAAATTCCATTTGCTTACTGTTGCCGCCCGTTAGAGTCGACAAAACAGTCGGCAAGGCCTCTTTTCGACCCTCTGCCAACCCCTTATGCCGGCGTCTTTTCGACGGTGGCGCCGGCGCATTTACTGCGCCTTTACGGCTGTTTACCGACTGTTCGGCAAAGCAACTATTCGACGGCGGCGCCGGCGCATTCTTTGTATCTTTTCTGCTGTTTGCCGACTGCTCGAAAGGACCTCTGTTCGATATCGGCTTCCCGATTTTCCCACAGGCGGTGTCCGGTCTGTTGCCGGACCGAAAAGTGGCCCTTTGCCGACTGGAAATCAACCCTTCAGGAAGGCAAAATTTTCATCACCTTTTACATATGTTATAATAATATTAGTCTTGCCTAAGTCTTCCCCCATGCTATGATTTCTCAACAAGGAGCACCCTTGCAAGTTCTTGAAGTATAATAATTGCATTTTTTATGTGTCCCAGTATAAAGTTCTTCTTTTTTGCAGCACTCTCAGCCAAAAGGAAGAAATTGAATGGGACATCCAAGTATTATATACTTTCAGAACTAGCATTTGTGCCCGAGAAATCATAGCACGGAAGCAGATTTAGGCAAAGCTATTGTAAAAGGTGGTGAAAATTTTGCCTTCCTGAAGGGTTGATTTCTAGTCGGCAAATAGCCACTTTTCGACGGCGGCAAGACGTCGGATGCCGCCTGTGGGAGAATCGGGAAGCCGACATCGAAAAGAGGTCCCATCGAGCAGTCGGCAAACAGCCATCAAATTCGCCGACGCCAACGCTGGAAAATAGCCTTTCTGAGGAGTCCGCAAACAGCAGAAAAGGTGCGTAGCGATGCAATGAAAATCATGGAGGATTTCCACCAGTCACGTTGCACTCGGTACATACGCAGTACATTTCTACAATTCTCAACGATTTAAGTGCCATATAGAGGGTAAGTATCTGGGAATGATTTACAATTGCTTGAATGCGACCTGAAAATAACAAGTGAGCACTGCCCGTTAAGAATAATTCACTTAACACGTCTGTGGGCCTAATGTGAAATGTAAAAAACTTATAACTGTACATTTTCCCCCTGAAAGCACATTTTTCTCTATCAGTACCACTAGGAGCAACACTTTTCTATGCATTCAAAGTTTCCTCCTTTCAAACGCTTTCTTCGGAGAAAAAGAGCGGCAGCAATCCGTCGGAATACGGACTTTTCAGGCTGTAGTTTCCCATCAACTATTTGAAAAATGATTTTAAACGTCAATTGCAGTTTTTATTGGCAAGCATGGCCAAAAATTGGCGACTATAAACAAAAGAATAATCATGGTTTAATTTGTCAGATTTACTGCTCCACCAATTGCCTGCCAAAAAAAATCTTTGTAGTCGGCACGCCACCAGCGTTCCCCGTTGACAATCCGTTGCCGGGCCGAGAGCCCAAATAAGAAAATACAGAACTGTTTGATTTTTTACATAACCAAACTTGTGCATTTATTGTTATTTGATGCAAAGAGTTTCTGCAAATTTGTACTAAAAAGTTGGGAAAATCATTATTTTTAAAAGATATTTTCGTAATTGTTAACTTTATAATCTCGCCAGAGAATACGCACTCCTGTTTACGCGCTCTAGCGTGTAAATTGAAGGAAGGAGAAATGTGGCAAAAGTGATTTTCTAAAGTTTTTAAAGTAAAAGGGTTGCACTCTCTCTGGAAAATGAGATTTAAATAACAATTAATGAAATAAAAATTATAATTAAAAATATTTTAATAAAAGGTATGTGGTGGCGAAGAGATTCAAACCAGGTCTACCATTCCCCACGCTGACGTTTTTCCTCTGAAGTACGGATTTCTGCTTGGAAATTTCGTTCTTTTGATTGTATTATGGGGGTGCAGCCTGTATACCGCCTCGCTTTATTAAGTGTGAAGTAACTGTGTATTACATGTGAAGTGACCATGAGATAATTGTGTAAACTCTTAACTTAATTCGCTAAATTCGATTATTTTATTAAATTACATTATCAACGAAAGAAACATGAAGTTTTGAAAATTCATTGGAAGAAAAATTTGGTCAGGATTGTACATTCTCAGACACCTGTTGTAAACACATTTTTTAAAATAAACTCGACTAGCTTCCTCATTACCTTTCCGCATACCTTCAAGCATAGCCTGATAATTCCCGATTCATTGGACTTTTAGGTCATCATTCTTCAGCCGAACAAAACCACGAGGGACACAACAATAAGGGGTATTCGACACACGATTTGGATAGGTGCAGGATCATCGGAGAGAAGCGGATCGCACCGTTGGAGAATAACCAGCTCCATAAGTCAAGAGTACCATTCTGTCGGTTCATCGCCGCAGACACCTTTGAGTTTGTCAGCAGAGTAGTGGAATGAAGATGTAGGAGAACATCATCATAAAGACGCATTATCGACGCCCCTTGCAGATCAACAGGATAGAAATCCAGATGTTGACTGTCTCCAGCTAATCCAGGTTCCTTCAGAGAAAGTCATTCATCGTTCCAGATGACTAGGACGACGCCAGCATCGTTGGAATTATCAGGCTAGTGCTCACTCCTTTATCTGAGTTAAAACCTTTCTCTTTCTCTTACCTTTCCCACAACTAGCCATTTTACAAAATTAGAAAAATTTGAATTTCATTAAATTCAACCATAATTTTACAGTTAAGTACTGTGTTGTGCATCAGTTCCATCCCCACGTCGTTGCACTTATTTATTACCTATTCTGAGCTACAACTTATGGCACAGCACCGGCACATGGCGTAGATGCTCCTAGGCTTACGCCTTTGTTACGATCCCAAAATTTCTCAATATTTACATTAGCCCACAGGCATGTATGGAGATGCTGTGAGGCTTACGCCATTGTAAGGATCCCAAATTTTTAAATCTTTTTTGATAGTTAACAGTTTCGATAACGATGTATTTTGGGTAATCAGTACAGTGTAATTTATAGTTTTCTTTCCTGAGAGAAATTGAGTAGAGTTGCTTTTAACCCCCCCCCCCGCCCACCCTCGCTAAGTTTATTCATTTACTCTGTTAGAGTAATTTTTGTTTTATTGTTTCTTAGTTGAATAATTAAGTGATTGAGAAGAGAAAATTTTGCCAAGTTATTATATTTTGATTTTCTTTCTGTTAGTATATAAGAAGTGTTATTTAAATTTCGGTGTTGGATATATATATATATATATATATATATATATATATATATATATATATATATATATATATAACATAGTAGTGTAAGATACTTATTATAAGTGTGATTTTGAAAATAACAATAATGGAGAATACTAGTGCTATATCTTCTGCTTTAGATCGTTTAGTAGAACACCCCAAATTTTCTGACAAATTGAACGAGTCAATTCAGTCATTTTTTAGTCATTTTGAGGATTTTCTGTCCTTCATAACCTACGTGATGTACAGAAACGTCATTTGTTGCTATATTGTTTAGAAAATGGGGCTCGTGCTTACCTGTTAGCTTTACAGCCAACCGTAGAATATGATAATCTCATGTATGTTCAGATTAAGAAGAAATTAATAGAGGCTTATGAAGATAATATAGTTTCGCAAGTATTAGAGCAAGAAATGAGAAATAGGGAACAGTCAGATTTTGAATCTGTCTTAGGTTACATTTTTCATAATAGTCTGGCAGCCAGTCCATAAGATTTGCAGAGTACCTTGCATTTTGGTGTGACCAAGGTTTTTTGATGTTTTCTTATAGATTTTGATGTGCTGAATCCAAAACTGCCGGGTGCAACGCTGGCACCCTTGAGCATTTCCCACAAAACTCACTAACGAATTCCCCTGCCCCATTTTTATTAAAAAATCGTTGACTTCGGGGAAATTATCTATAACTTCTACAGTAATTAACGTAGAATAACGGTTTACACTTTGTTATGCTTCTAATGAAACAGTCTTTCTAACTATGTTAATCACTTGGGGCTACGACGAACAGGAAAGGGAAATAAAATGGGAAATTCTGGAAAATTCCCTCCCAAAGCATCTTTCAGCTCTTAATATCCAAGAGCCGTACCTCGAATCTCCACCCGGAAAGAAAATATTTTTATATTTTCATGAACTCTCGACACTACTAAACAATATTAGGAAGGGTACCACCCTGGCACCCTTTAACATTTCCCACAAAACTCACAATTTCCCATCATTTGTATTTTACCAAAAATTATTGACTTCTGGGAAATTATCTGTAACTTCTACAGTAATTAACGTAGAATAACGGTTCACACCTTGTTATGCTTCTATTGGAACAGTCTTTCAACTATATTAATCACTTGAGATGCGACGAATAGGAAAGGGAAATAAAATGGGAAATTCTGGAAAATTCCCTCTCAAAGCATCTTTCAGCTCTTAATATCCAAGAGCCGTGCCTCAAATCTCCATCCGGAAAGAAAATATTTTTTATATTTTCATGAACTTTCTACACTAGGAAACAATATTAGGAAGGGTAACGCTCTGGCACCCTTGAACATTTCCCACAAAACTCACAATTTCCCATCATTTGCATTTTACCAAAAAATTATTGACTTCTGTGAAATTATCTGTAACTTCTACAGTAATTAACGTAGAATAACGGTTCAGACCTTGTTATGCTTCTATTGGAACATTCTTTTCAACAATGTTAATCACTTGGGGATGCAACGAACAAGAAAGAGAAATAAAATGGGAAATTCCGGAAAATTCCCTCCCAAAGCATCTTTTAACTCTTAAAGTACAAAAGGGATGGGGTGTATCTCCTTCCGAAATAAATATTTTTATATTTTCATGGACTTTCTACATTGAAAATAACCGTACACACGTGAACCGTAACACTGCGATACACACTTGAATAATTAAAATGTAAAAGGAATTTACATTTTTAGAATTGATAAGTAGCACAATAGATGGTATAATTATCTTCCTCAAATAATTTGGGCAGTAGGATATATTTAGTACTTGTATTCGCTTTTGCTTTTAACAATTTAAGTTTAGTTTACGATTCTTGGCTAAAAGTTCATTGATTTTAATTTTTAAACTTCCTTTTGTCTTTCCATCGTTATTAATTCTAACGTTTCTCCATGTATTAATTCAACCTTTTTATATATCTACAGGTAGCAGCCATCACAAAGACATAAGAGTTTTTAGTGAACATGTGGGTGAGTTTACAACTGACTAGTGCCAAGTGAATACACTGTTACTGTTTTGTGTGTGTTAACACGTTTCAAGGTAGTGTTTCATAGTGCAGTTTTTAACAACATGGCGGAAGAAAAGAAGTGCATTTTCACGTGTCAGAAAACACAAGAGCGGCTTATAACTGGAGGACCAGCTCGAGTTCGATCAATTATGTTGGCAAGTAGTCTTAGACGTGACGGACGGTTTATTTCTCTTGAGGAAAATGTGCCAGTATACTTTCATAAGGAGTGCGTATCAACATATACCTCGCAGTGGCATATCAAGAGAGCCAAAGAGCAGTCAACTTCAACCTCCTCTGAACCACAAGTAAAACGGATTAGAAGATCAGACGCAAAACCTTTCAATTTTCGTACTGACTGTCTATTCTGTGGAGAGATCTGTTCCGATCCTGATCCAAAAAATCCAAGTCGATGGCGCAGATATCACCTTCTTAGAACGGTCGATCGTCCAGGGCAACCGACTATTCAAGAAGCTATCCTCAAAATATGTGATGTTAGAAATGACGAATTATCCGAAGCTGTTCGAGTACGTGTAAATGGAGCTGTTGGAGATCTACATGCGGCAGACGCTCGTTACCACAAAGACTGTTACAATCAATTCTTGCACAGTAAGTCAGCAAAAATCTGTTCACTGAAACGCAGCATAAATAAAGGAAGTGACGAAGATGCAATCAACGCAGTCACGACAGCTTTAAAAGAGGACACCTCTCGTATGTGGAACTCCATCGAAGTTTACCATCTTTATCAACAGAACGGTGGATCTAAAACTGATCGTCGTGCAATTATAAGAGATGTTCAGGAAAGAATAGGTAAAGACCTTCTAGTATTGTCCTCTCCTGGTGTATCTAGCATTCTTGCCTTTAAAAATCAAGCAGCTCTTGCCATGAATATTACCGAAGATGATGACGATGATGGAGAAACAATAAAAGAACTAAGTACAAAGATAATGAATGAAGTGAAGAAGCCTGATGATAGATTGAAAAGTTACGAAACTACCCTCTCTGAAGACAATATTAAAAATAATGTTAGTGAAACTTTACTTTCCCTATTAGAGATACTTGGAATTACTGAGCTACCTGCAATACTCATTGGAAATATGGTAACTGCAGCATTGACAAAGCAGCCAACTACTCTCCAGATTGCTCTTGCTATGCTTCTGAACAGCAAACGTCTCATTGACGAATTCTATAAGTTTGGAATCACTTGTAGTTACAGTGAGACCCTAAGATTTAAAGCGTCAGCTGCAGCAGAAGCCAGCAAAGCACCAACTTTGCAAGGACTTAATCCTTCAACAGACGGATTTGTGCAAGCTGTTGGTGACAACTTCGACACGTCTATTTCATCTCAAAATGGCCTGCGTCAAACTCACAGTATGGCTCTACTGATAACTCAAGTGGAGATGTCAGGCAGTTGCAACAGTAACAAAATTTGTCGCATTACAAAGGAAGAAATGAAGGAACGTGTGACTAGTGGAGTGCCTGTACACCGGTACACAGGGCCAAAAAAGCCACCAATGCCCCAACATTTCTCAGTAAAAGAAGTGCCTACTCTATCATTACTTGTATCTCAAGTTTATTCAGTGTACAGAGCACAGAGAATAGATTTCGAGTTTTTAAAGTCGATAATTAGGAGTCCTGAAGTCACTCCTGAATATGGTGGCTATAATACAAGAAAGGAAAGATTAAGCTACACTCCATCACGACCAAAGACAAAAGCTATTTACACACCTCTTATTGACATGACTCCATGTGATCCTGATACAGTCCTGACATCAATGTATGAGGTTCAGAAGAAAACACAATCCACTGGACAGAAATACACATTCTATACAACAGATCAGCAGCTATACAAAATTGTGGTTGGAGTGCAATGGGCTTATCCATCCGAATTTCAGTCATTCGTACCTCGTCTGGGAGGGATGCATATGTTAATGTCTTTTATTGGAAGTGTTGGTAGTTTAATGGCGGAATCGGGACTTACAGAAGTAATGCAGACTGCATTTCGGGGTGTTAATCTTATGCTTCAAGGAAAGAAATTTCCCCAAAACATGCGAGCTCTCAGATTAGTAGCAGAGGAAATTTTGCGTGAGATATTAGAAGATGATGCAGTTGCTTCTTACGATGAGCTGATGTCCTTGTTAGAGGAAAGATCTGAGCAGAGTAGAACAGTTCGTCTGTGGGTAGACTGCCTTCTTAAACCTGTTTTTATAATGATGATTTTTGTACGCGCAGAAAGGGAAGGTGACTGGCCGTTACACCTATGGGCAGCTGAAGCTATGCTTAAATACTTCTACTGTGCTGGTCACTGGAATTATCTTCGTTCTGGTGTAGTGTACGTTCAACATATGTATCGTTTGAAAAAGGACTGCTTACACATGTTAATGGAGAATGGGAATCATGTAATGAGACACCAGATAGGGGTATGGAATGGAATGTGGTCAGATATGTTCATTGAAACAACATTTATGCGATATGGGAAAGGTCCTGGTGGACTCGTTGGGTTAACACTTCAGCCTAAAACAGTTGATACATGGGCACTAAGTCTCCATATTGTCAATTCACTAGTCCGAGACCTGTGTAACTTGAAAGAGAGACAAGGAAGAAATAGCACAGTTCTTTCTCATAAAGAAGAAGGTCATTCTAGGATGCACAGCGACCGAGCAGATAGAGAAAAGATACGAGATATGTTGGGATCCTGCATACAACCTCTGAATCCACATGAACACCCATTAGAATTAGTAAATATTGTCACTGGGTCAATCGCTTCTGAAAATGTTAATGTAGACAAAGTTGTAGAAATAGGAGAGCGTGGTCTACATATGTTCAAAAGCAGCCTTCCAGCTGGTTATTACGCTCCTCTTAAGAAGAAAGTAGTAACAATGGAAGCAATGAAGAAATGTGTGAATGTGGGAGACAAAGCGGTATATGATACAGCCTTGATTTACAGTCGCGTAAGCTGTTTACTATCATCTCGTGAATTATCAATTAATAAAGCTTTAAGTTATGAACTTTCGTCTATTCCAACCGCTCTTTTTGAAAACTCTGGGGAAATGAGGATTACCAACACGAAGTACGTTATGAAGGAGAAACTGGCATGTACCATATCTACCCCAAATGTTGGGACTCCCGATGCTGTGGTTATAGATGGATGTGCTATTCTTTGGATTGTTCAGTGGCCAGTAAGTGGAACAGTCTCTGATTATGCAAAGAATGTTTACAATTTTGTTTCAAAGTTCTTAACAGAAAGTGATGTGTACATTATTTTTGATCGTTACTTCGACTACAGCATTAAGTCATCCACCAGGAGATTACGTTGTAAAGGTGTCAGCAGAAAGTATGTATTGCAGCTGTCCACACCATTGCCTTCTGTTAATGTTATATTACAGAACACACACAATAAGCAACAGCTGATTAAGCTGGTGTGCGCCGAACTTCTTCATCTTACCCAAGAAAATTGTGTTGAACACAAATTGGTAATAACCTCTGGCGACTCTGTGCCTCAACAAGTGCAAAATGGACGCATTTCAAGTAGGATCGATTTAGCGACAGCACACGAGGAGGCCGATGTTATAATCACCCAGCAAGTCATTCACCTTATAACACAAAATTTTTGCAAGCATGTTAATGTGATATCAGATGACACTGATGTATTCCTTCTCCTTTGTTACTATTATCATCATTTCAACATTACTTGCAGATTATTTCAGATCTCAACAAGACGAGAGAGAACAGTAATAGATATCGGCGCCACGGTTGAAAAACATGGACATGTAATGCCTCAAATGATTCGTGCACATGCTCTCACTGGTTGCGATACAGTGCCCTACATATATGGTATTGGAAAATCAACAGCCATTAAACAAGTGTTAAAAGGAGTTAGCTTTAAAAAATTGGGGTCTCAGGAAGAGATAACCAGTGATATAGAACAAGAAGCAACTGACTTTGTAGCCGCGTGCTATGGTGTAGCAAGTGTGAAGTCTATGACAGAAGTTCGTATTAACGTTTGGAAGAAATAAAACTGCATCTGCTCACACAAGAGCCCCACTACTTTGCTCTCTTCCACCCACATCGGAAGCTTTTAAACTAAATGTAAAACGCGCACATCTACAAATGCTAATTTGGCTGAGTGCAGACAGGGCAGAGCCACCAAATGTTGATCCAACTTGTTATGGATGGACACGTGATGAAACGACCAAATCGTTAAGGCCAGTTATGCTTCCTCCAAATGTTGAGCCAGCTCCTGCCGATGTACTTCACCTTATCAAATGTTCCTGCTCGTCAGAAAAACCTTGTTCAACAAGAAGATGTAGTTGTGTAGGTAAACTATCTTGTACAATGTTCTGTAAATGCTTTGATAGTAGATGCTACAACAAACTAAACACGTACTCACATAATGACGCTGACGAGAGTGAAGAAAGTGGTGAAGAATAATATTACAAATAAACATGACATACTTAAGTCATTATGTAAGTTTATCTTGAATAACTATTTTTTACAGATAAGTGTGGCTTTTATAATACCACTAGAACATTCATTTTCTAAGTGTGCGAAACCTCTCGAATTACACGAATTAATCAAAATCATAAAAATTGAAAATAGTTATAAGAATATTATTATTTTTTAGCTATACGATTTATTAATACATTTTACTGATAATAGAAAATTTTTGAACAGTCTAAATACATTACATTCATGCTTAATAAAAATTCTCGAAATTGCAAATGTTGCCCTAAGGGCTGATATCGTTGAAAAGATTGTTCAAACAGAAGCAGAAAGGGATGAAACATTATTATTATTCTTCGTTAATTTGTATAGAAGTTCAAGGTTCATTTCCCGCAATTAACTATTTTTAATATAGATTATGGGAAATCATGAGTTTAATGGGAAATGGTCAAGATGGCAACCTTTCTAATATTGTTTACTAGTGTAGAAAGTTCATGAAAATATAAAAATATTTCTTTCGGAAGGAGATACACCCCATCCCTTTTGTATTTTAAGAGCTGAAAGAGAAGAAAGAAAGAAAAAAAGAAGAAATTTCCCATTTTATTTTAGTTTCCTGTTCATTGCAACCCCAAATGATTAGCATAGTTGGAAAGACAGTTCCAATAGAAGCATAACAAGGTCTGAACCGTTATTCTATGTTAATTACTGTAGAAGTTACAGATAATTTCACAGAAGTTAATAATTGGTATAATACAAATGGTGGGAAATTGTGAGTTTTGTGAGAAATGTTCAAGGGTGCCAGAGCGGTACCCTTCCTAATATTGTTTCGTAGTGTCGAAAGTTCATTAAAATATAAATATATTTTCTTTCCGGATGGAGATTCGAGGTACGGCTCTTGAGTATTGAGAGCTGAAAGATGCTTTGGGAGGGAATTTTCCAGAATTTCCCATTTTATTTCCCTTTCCTGTTCGTCGCAGCCCCAAGTGATTAACATAGTTAGAAAGACTGTTTCATTAGAAGCAGAACAAGGTTTGAATTTTTATTCTACGTTAATTACTGTAGAAGTTACAGATAATTTCCCCGAAGTCAACAATTTTTTAATAAAAATGGGGCAGGGGAATTCATTAGTGAGTTTTGTGGGAAATGCTCAAGGGTGCCAGCATTGCACCCGGCAGTTTTGGATTCAGCACATCAAAATCTATAAGAAAACATCAAAAAACCTTGGTCACCCCAAAATGCAAGGTTCTCT
Organism: Thermobia domestica; assembly: GCF_964235325.1. NCBI lineage: Eukaryota > Metazoa > Arthropoda > Insecta > Zygentoma > Lepismatidae > Thermobia > Thermobia domestica. Next base: position 208,519,934 of record NC_137457.1, on the reverse strand, counting down.
TGCTCTGCCACCAGACTATAAATGGAAATTAATACTCGATTACGATCCGAAGATGTTGTTGACCGAACAAATTAACTTGATAATCAATGGGTTACTGCCTTCGTTCTATTGTGTAGTCGTAAGAAAATCATATAAGACTGTTATTGAGTTAGCAAAGTCCTTAGGTTTAGAGAAAAGAGTTAATTTTCTTGTCAGCATGCGTAGTCAGCGATCGAAGTCCTTGGCAGTAACAGACGAATACAATGTACATCCTGTTGGTAATAATGCTATACAGCAAAAAGAAAATACTTTAGGTGTTAATATTTAGAATGTAAATGAAACTATAAGTCAGCCTGAAGAAAAAAATAACTTGATAGCTCAGTTAGACGACATCAAAGTTCAACTTCAAGATCTCGTGCAACGAACTGCGCTCGCAAAAGTTTCTCACGCACACAAAGGAAAATCTGTATGTATAAAATCTTATGAGCGTTCGCGTATCGAGCGAAGAAACACATCCATTCCATTCTTCGCCTCCTCTCATATACAGTCTCTTGCTTCTGTCAATGCAGTCAATGTAAATGAGAATGTTAAGTCGAATAATAGAAATAAAGCAGACAGTAATTTGTGTAATAATGTTAGAAATAGTAAGCGATATTATGTTCCTATCCAATATGAAGCTAATTTGCCTCATGTTAAAGTGTATACTGATAATAAGCCGCATTTATTTCTATTGGATTCAGGCAGCACTATTAGCATAATTTCTCGTAATAGTTTAAGTAATAAGCATAAAATACTCAAAGGAACGACTTTTATTCGTAGCGTCACTGGAAATTCTCAAGAAAGTGATCAAATCGCTTTAGTAAAATTTAAATTAGGAGGACAGTATTTTACGCATCCTTTTCGAGTGTATAAAGATTTTCCGTATAATAACATAATTGACCAAGATTAAAAAAAAAAAATCATTTCGCGATGGTTGATCACAATAAGAATTCTTTTAGTTTTGTTAAATTTGGTATTCCTCCAAGACTTGAATTGCCGCCATACTATCTTTTGATGAAATTTCTAACCATATAGCGAAATTAAATACACCTCAATTTTTAGTGGCTCGCTCTGTTGTTTTACCTCCAAATTCAAGTGTTCAGGTTACGTTGAAATAAGTAAATGATCTTGCAGGTACCAGAGATGGAGTGGGTCAGTGGGTCGGTGGGTCAAATGGGTCAAGTTTTCTGAGTGGGTCAGTGGGTCGTGGGTCAACGGCATGTGACCCTTTGTGACCCACCACCCACCATGACCCACTGTGACCCACCACCCACCGTGACCCACTGCGACCCACCATCCATCATGACCCACTGCGACCCACCGACTCAGTATGATCTACCGCCCCTCTCTGCTCACTGCATTGTAGACAATATCTTCTGAAGACTGGTAAATTTGTATTCGTTTTACTTCCAAGACCTTCATTTCCCTTCCTTTTCCATTTGTTTCTGTCTACTTACCTGAGGTGAGTATATCTAACCAAGTGAAAAAAGAACTTCAGGCGCTTTTGGATATTGATATTTTTAATTGTCGTAATAACAATAAGACTTATACTACTACTTGGCTTTCGAGATCTGTGAGTTTTTAGAGGAGCTAACTACTGGAAAAAATACATTTTTGAATTACTGTAATATATAAATTATTATATACAAATTGAATGTAACTATGTGTGCCTGATCATCACGGCCGAATTGCAAAGTCAAATGAAATTACTTTTGGTATGTAGTTAGGACTTAATCCAAATTGGGATGTTGTATTGCTTTCATTATAATAGCTACATATCCTAAGGAGGGTGAGGATCCGAATTTTTGCGAAAAAAAAATTAGTATCTCGCAAGCCGTTATACTTACGGAGCTGAAATTCAGTGTATTAACTCTTTATTGAAAATAAACAGAATGTGTCCTAGCATATTTTTAAATTCTCCTTTATGGAGGGGGGCACTTTCTATATATGGAAAATTGGTAGTGAGTTGGTTTGTAAAAATGATCGAAAACGATCAATGTTATTTAAGAAAAAAAATCAGAAACAAAAAATTGCAGTGCTTGGCTTCATATATCCATTGCTTTCTACTATAATAATTACTGAAGCTTATGTTTATTATATGGAGCGCTTACAGCACAGGGCAATCAACACGAAACTTGACTAAAATAGGCATAAAATTTGTACTGTAAGCTTAATTACACGGAAATTTTAAGTTTGGATTGTACGCATAATTATATGGAAATTTTTACACTTTTTTCCCTTTACGTTGGTCTACTTACCTTGATTTGGAACTTTCAAATTTCATCCTTTTTTCCACTGAAAAGTATCGATAATTCAACAAGGAAATAATTATACTATGATAATTTAATTGAAATTCATCGTAATTTGGCACATGGCAAACAGCAGTGTGGTAATTGAAGAGGAAGAAGGAGAGAAACTCCCATTCACCTCTGAACACTTTCCATGAACCACGTTCTCTTTCGCTTTCTATAGACGGGGGAGGGAACTTGGTAATGGCATCAATAGGGATGGCCTTTTTCGAAAAATCTGTTTTTCGATTTTCGGAAATTTCATTTTTCGTTTTTTCGTTTTTCGCTTTTTCGAAAAAATTTTTGTTTTTCGTTTTTTCGAAAAATTTTTCATTTTTCGTTTTTCGAAAATTTTTTCGTTTTTCGTTTTTTCGGAAAATTGTTCGTTTTTCGTTTTTCGAAAAATTTTTTGTTTTTCGTTTTTCGAATAAAATTTCGTTTTTCGTTTTCGAAAAAGCCATTTTTCGAAAAAGTATTTTTCGAAAAAATGTGGCCATCTCTAACTCAAGATTAAAGAGATTCGCAGTCACGTCCGGATGTTTGCAACACTGGCACTAGTACCCGTAGAGTATATTTCTGATGGTTTGTTGATCAACATGGAGACTGTCCGATTAGACGAAGAGTCGAAGTCTTCAATGATTAGGAGCAATGGTTGGAAAATCCAAATTTTTCTCCGGAAAGTTGGAATTGTAGAAGTCACAGGAATCGAACAAATAAAGCAGTAGAAGACTGACACAAATGCTTAAACAAAATATTATCCAGAACCCCTGCACATTTCCAGTCTTGTGAAGAGTATTGAGGGAAGATTCTATATGTAATCATGTTTTCAGAAGAATGGAAATGCTGAGCATTACTCAAAAGAACGGAAAAGCCATGTATATGAAAGTTGACGATAGGATGCAGTCAATACTTCATAATTTGAGAGAACATGTTGACCTGAGAAAATGTCTCAGTCGCTTGAGCTTTGTATGTATATAATCTTGAACAATTTCCTATGGGGGCGCGGTGGCTCAGTGGTAGAGCGTTCACCTCCGGTGCTTGGGGTCCCTGGTTCGATCCCAGCTCGCACCGTGTGGACCTTGTGGTGGACAAACACCGTGCTCGTGGGTTTTCTCGGGGTTCTCATTTCGTAGCGTTGCACCATTTCATCCATTATTTTGCTCATTAGCATCTCCCTTAGTTACGCAGCCCCATTCAAGGTCCCTCGTGACTATATGTTTAGCGTATGCGTTTTCGGCTCGGGAGACCGGGTTCGATTCCAGCGTGGAGCTTAAGTGGTTTGTATCTCATGTTACGCTGAGTTCACGTCTCTATAGCTGAGTAGAACGCTAAACTAAAACCAATATCCTCATCACCATCGGAACACATTTGCAAGGTGTTAAGCTTAAAATAAAAACTAGATTGCGAATCTTCTATTTATATGTTTTCTTTTCACTTGAAAAATATTTTGAGTCTCTTTAAAAGAAGGAAACACAACAATCATTTGAGATTTTACATTTAAAGAAAGAAAAAATGATTAATTAGGCTTATATTATATGGAACTTCTCCACTTTATAGTATAAAAATTTGAGATGGGCCATTTATCTTGATACGCCCATGTAATTTTGAAACTAATTGATAAAAATGGCTGGAATTTTGTAAGATGCAAATAACGACAAGGGAACTCTGTCTAATAAACTCTGCAGTACCAACAAATTAATAGTGTTGCCAACATAAAATAAAGTTATATTTTTAACGCCACTATGCCATGTTATTACATATCTCAAATCGAAATACTAAACGAAACCTTACAACACAAATTTGTTATTCAGTGTTGCAAATTAAGGACGCTGCAATATGACAAGCATCTAAACTTCAGAAACCTGATAATAGTATTAATAAAAGCAGAGGCGGATTCAGGACAAACTCAACGGTGAGGAAAGAAGGTAGTGAAAGATTATGTTTTCTCTCTCACCGACTTTTGCAGCACTGGTGATTGTGAAACTCAGGGAGGTGAATAACCTTTCCCCCCCTGGATCTGTCTATGAATAGAAGTGAGACGGACAGTGAAATACAAACCCGAAATACCTTAGTGTCGAATACTATGACCATGGCTTATTTCGAATGAATACAAGAAATTGAAAATTAGACTTTTTTCGAAAAATTTCTTACATAAACAGAACGTCTAATCACGTAGGTGATTCTCAAAAGACGTAAACTTCTCGGAGCCGTTACAGCAATTTGATATCTCAAATCGTTCAGGAGATATGAAAAACGTGAATACTGATAGTGGTACTCCTAAAAATGACGTATTTGGGGATTGTTCGTAATGTATCTTGATTCTCTTTGCTTTTATAACATTACAGAAACAGATTTTGGTACTTGTAATTACAGTAAATTCTTGCAATTACATAATTTTAACCAGTGTTGCAAACTTTACCAATGTGTATCACATCTCCAGATCAGTTTGAGATATCAAATTGCTGTAAACTGCATTATGATCTTTACGTCCGTTGAAAACCTTCTATGTTGTTGGATATGATACTCATCCAAGCAGTTATCGAAATAAAATTTTTCTGGAAAAAAAAGTCAAATTTTCAATCCCTTACGTGAAGACTAAGGAGCATGGAAGCTTCTCAGTTGCGGCAAGTGACTTGCCAATAATGGCAGAATACCTATGATGACAACTTTGTACCTATTTATTTGAAATAAATCATATCATGATCATAGTATGTAACACTAATGTGTTGTGGATGTGCATGCCCCGTCCAAGTTATTATTTATTACCATTATAGAAGCCTAAAACATTTGGATCTTTAAAGGCCCGTTCTGGCCTACCGGGACACCGGGACATGTCCCGGTGCGCCCTCCGAAACATCTCATTATAAATAAAGGTACAACTTTTTTATATATATAGATCTAATAAATTCTTACAATTATTATTGCTAAAGAACTGGTGGTGAATATAGCGCGTTCTTTACATAAGGCGCCCTCGCGAACTACATAAAAAAATAAACAGTTTTATTTATTCTTCTGCATGGCACAATTTTGTACTGTACAATGAATACATACTGTTACTGTTGGTAAAAAACCCATGAAGGTTACAGTGCGCCCTCTATATAAGGCGCCCTTGCGGAACCTCACCAAAGATAAACGGCTTAATTTATTCTTCGGTATGACACAGTTCTATACAATAAATACTTACTGTTACTGTGGGTAAAGAAACCATGAAGAGTACAGTGCGCCCTTTATGTAAGGCGCCCTTGTGAAACCAAATCAAAGATAAACGGTTTAATTTATTCTTCGGTATGACACAGTTCTATACAATAAATACTTACTGTTACTGTGGGTAAAGAAACCGTGAAGAGTACAGTGCGCCTTTTACGTAAGGCACCCTTGCAAAACATCAAAGATAAAAGTTTAATTTATTCTTCTGTATATTGGTGGATCCACGACCACGTGGGGGCGAGGGGGCGACCGCTCCCCCAAAGGTCTTTTACTTCCAGTTTACTTTCGGAAATAAAAATATTGTCTTTTCAATCTGGCCGATCCAATCTGTGTGACAAGCCTAGCAGAGTCTAATCAAAATGTATGGTACTTAATACAGACATATTTGAATTGTGAATACTTCTGTCCCTAGTTCCTTGAGACTGTCACCATAAGCCGCAAACGAGCGAGAATGATTTATTCGTTGAACGAACAGCTGTAGGAAGAAGGAAAGATGGATCACTCTTTGAACTAAAAATGTATATTTTAAAACTATATCCTAGAAAAAAAAATGATGTGTGATTCAAAACCCGAATCTTCAATTACGTTTACCTTGAATAAAGAGAAGTATAGAATATTCAGCGCTCCTTACCGAAAAGCTCTCTGAATCTAAGAGGTTCGGTTGGTTGATTGATTGATATGCATTTATGTCGTTTGTCAAAAGCGATGCTTTACAGAACGAGAACTAGAGTTTAAAGTTGGATCTGAACCACTGCAGTGCTTTCTATGTTCACTTACCTTGTATGAAACCACAGAACCTCATGCATCAATTACACTAGTTAACAAATTTAAACTTTTTGTTTGTTACATAAGAAAAATCACCTGATCTGAAAGGAACTTTTTGCGCTGAATTCGAATATGCACTCGGTTTCTCTCCATCACGTACAGTTTTCCCGTAACAGAGGGATTTTCGGGAAATTCCCTCAAAAATTTCCCTTTTTCAGATATTTTATTCCCCTAGCTCCTGTCCCCTTACATATAGTAACATAGAAATTATACCTAAGTATACCTTGATTTATATTTAATAAACCCTAAAAGTTTCGTAAAAATCGCTTTGTTCTTTCTAGAGAAATAAATATATTTGTATGTATACTGTCTGCACTGTTTATTGCACCTGATAGTAATGCTTTCAGCTCTCCTGAGTTGGGGTAAAAACGATTTGCTTTATTACTACAAACACAGACATAAAAATGAATATTTACAATAGTCAACAACACACTTGTATTGCTCTCTGTAAATTAGAAACGTGTATAAAAATAGAATGTACTTCCAACGTATATTTTTTTTTAAACGTACAGTATATGTATATCTTAATACATATATATAGAATTCTCCAAGTTTTTTTGTTTTGTTCATGAAATGGTTATCAATATTTGTTATCAAATGTAACAGAATGCAAAAGAAAGACATCAACATGTACATCCAAGGATCCAACGTTCATCCCTGACTGTGTTCGCGAGCCACATTTCATCCGGCAATGTGAACTTAATGACCTAGTCCGTGATTTGCACCTGACAAAACAAGAGGCGGAACTTCTGGGATCAAGGCTCCAGCAGTGGAACTTATTGGATGCCGAAACGAACATGTCAGTGTACAGGAAAAGGCATGTTCAATTTTCAAGCTATTTCTCAATGCAAGATAATGTGTGCGTATGTACGGATATAAATGGGTTGATGGCGGAGCTAGGGATTCCTTACGTTCCAGAAGAATGGAGGTTATTTATCGACGCGTCAAAGGTCAGCCTTAAAGCTGTCCTTTTACATAATGGAAATAAAAAAACCTTCTATACCACTTGCGCACTCAGTGAAGATTAAGGAATCCTATGACACCATGTCAACTTTGCTAAATCTTATAAATTACAAGGACCATTGTTGGCAAATATGTTGTGATCTCAAGGTAGTTGGTATTTTATTAGGACTGCAGTGCGGTTACACGAAGTACCAATGTTTTTTATGTTTATGGGATAGCCGAGCTGATGACAAACATTATGAAGTGAAGGAATGGGAACCTAGAGTGAATTACGTACCTGGAGAATGCTACGTCAAATACGCTCCTTTGGTAGATCCTAATAAGATATTACTACCGCCACTTCATATCAAGTTAGGACTTATGAAAAACTTTGTCAAAGCCATGGACACATCTGGTGAAGGTTTCAAGTATTTGCGACATAAGTTCCCTAACCTGAGTGATGCTAAGATTTCAGCGGGAGTGTTTATTGGTCCCCAAATTAGGAAATTAATGCTTGATGATAGCTTTGACAGCAAGTTAAACAGTGCTGAGCTAGCTGCCTGGACAGCATTTAAGTGTGTTGTGCGCAACTTTCTGGGCAACAACAAAGCTGAGAGTTACACAGAAATCGTACAGGACATGATACAGAAATACAAAGAGTTGGGTTGTAGGATGTCTTTAAAAATCCACTTTTTGCACTCCCACCTCAGCTTCTTTCCTGCTAACCTAGGTGCTCTCAGCGACGAACAGGGGGAAAGATTCCATCAAGATATAATGGCAATGGAGAAAAGGTACCAGGGACGATGGGATCCTTCAATGATGGGGCACTATTGTTGGGGTCTTGTTAGAGAATGCAACATTTCTTACAAAAGAAGGAAGTAGTGTACGTTTTTGTAACCCAATGGAAGTTTCATATATTGTGATAGTTTTGATTGTCTTTTCATGACCTTTTGGTACATTTGTATTATTGTTTATTGTAAATTGTCACACTTGTAAATTATATTGTATTATATTTTATATATGTGTTTGTGGTAATAAAGCAAAACGTTTTACCTCAACTTAAGAGATCTGAAAGCATTACTATAAGGTGCAATAAACAGTACACACAGTATACATACAAACATATTTATTTCTCTAGAAAGAATAAAGCGATTATTACGAAACTTGGAGGGTTTGTTAAATATGAATCAAAGTATACTTAGGTATAATTTCTATGTTAGTATATGCAAGGGGACAAGATCTTGGGGTGTAAAATAAACGAAAAGGGAAATTTTTGAGGGAATTTCCCGAAAATCCCTCTGTTACGGGAAAATCGTACGTGATGAAGAAAAACCGAGTGCATATTCGAATTCAGCGCAAAAAGTTCCTATGAGAACAGGTATTTCCTTTTATGTAACAAAACCTTTGTTAACTAGTGTTATCAAAGGTACGTCCGCTAGCTACTACATCAACAAAGAACTGTGAGTTTTGGGGTTCAACACGGAAACATTCATTGTGACTTTTAATGGCATTTCATCTTTTCTTAGGAAATAATACAAGCTGTTATTGTAATCATATATAAAGAAGTCGTCCTGATCTTCGCACAGGCCAAACCGCTTAAGCTAGAAACTTGAAAATCGGACAGTAGATAAGATTTTCGATCTAAGGAAGGATTTTTGGGAAATTCAAAGAAAGGAAGGGGGAATGGGGTGGGAATTATTTTAATAAGATGATCATCTCTCCGAATCCCTTAAGGTTAGAAAACTGAAATTTGGATTTTGATTTCTCATTTAAAATAATGCGTTTCAACATTTTTTGATACTTCAGTAAAATGGGGAAAAGAGGTGTAAAGAAAAGGGAGCGGGGATTGCAATTATCATAATAAGATATCAATATCTAAGAATCTTTGAAGGTTAGAAACATGGAATTAGGTATATGGACTTCTCACTTAAAACAATTCAATATATATTGCAGCGTTTTATATTATTATTATTATTATTATTATTATTATTATTATTATTATTATTATTATTATTATTATTATTATTATTATTATTATTATTATTATTATAAGATGCCTATATTTCGGGATTCCTTACGGCTAGAGACATGAAAGTTGCTAATTTGATTATTCATTTAAAATAATGAAACATGTATTTGAGCATTTTTTGCCACTTAACGTACAGTAAAAAGGCAAAAAAATAGGTGAGGGTTGACTAAAATGCCTTGCGAGGTGTTTGAATTTCGTGACAGCGTTTTAGCTCGATTCAATTATATGTATATGAAAGACACAGAAGGGAGAACGCGAAATATTGTGCCACAGTACACGTAGAAGCATTTTCTACATTGTACAGGGCCGTATTCCGAACAAATTGGGGGTCTGGGAGCGAAATCCCACCTAGGTAAAGGCTACTATAATATAATTTTGTTGTTGTAGGCATACATGTTTCTAAATGCTGCTTTTAAGAAATTAATTAATAGAGCCAATTTCCAACACCCTCTTCCTCGTCTGGTCTAATGCTTTTTTTTTTTTTTTTTTTTTTTTTTACATACTCAATTATACCACTGCAAAAGCAGAGTATTCCGACAAAATACCCTATACGGTGTTTATAGTCCCCAGTTTGATTCCCGGTGAGGGTACATTTCAACGAAAAATGTGGTTCGGATTCCATTACAATCAATAAGTGCACGTCTCCTTTAGCCGTCATGTCACTACCATGGAACGTTAAGCTCAAGCAACAAATCAAAATACCCTATGTATAGAGGTCTACACTTTTGTAATAGTGTCCTATATTTGTCTTCTTGCTCTCTCCTGCTTAAGTTAAAAATTCCTGAATGTACCAGAAATTGAATTCCTTACACATTCATCTTTAAATGCATCAATTGAGTACAGTTGGGAGCTTTTCTTGAGAAATGAACTATTCCATGCACACATAACGTCAAGGCTTATCAATGACTCCCCAACTCTTCGTGAATCCTGGGTTCTATACCAATCATAGAAATGTCTTCTTCACCTTTGATACATCTGAAGATTTTGGTACGACTTATGTAGCCGCAATCTTAACGCGCACTTAAGAAAATGTTAATAATGTTGATAAACTGAAATCATGGTGAAATATTGAGTTTTGCAAAACGAAACGTAACGGATATCCAACATCTTGCCCTCAGGAAATGTTCTTTCCATAGCGCCATAGATCAAAGATCAGATCACAGAGACAGTGAAAAAAAAAATGTCATGGATAGGGGTCGACGAACGTCAAGGCATTCTATTGGATAATGAAATTGGTAGTTATGTCAAACTTCATGTTTTCTTGCGATCACTTTAGTGAAACAAAGGGAAGCTATATTTATATACACAGAGGAGATATGGGAGAGGCTTCGTGGCAGACAACAGATGATATATAAATGCCATCGTCAATATAGTACTTTGTGTAAGTACTGTGCAAGACAGTGCATCTGATATATTGTGGTGACTAAGTGTGAAGTGAATTATGATACCGCCACGCCTCCGAAACGGAAGTTCGTATTTAATTTAACTGTAGAGAAAGAATAGACTTTCATCCAAAAAAAAAAAAAAAAAAAAAAATCGGGTCACAAAATATAATCTGAGAATACGGTTTACGCCCCCCCCCTCTCCAGCCCCGGATTCATATGTGTCCCAGTTTTGCAAATTAAAATTCTGGTCACTTTTAGGCTACCTCATCTTTCAGAAAGCGAACCGCACTTCCAAACGATACCTCTGGATCCGCTAGTGCTTCTGTATGGCACAGTTCTATACAATATACATACTGTTATCGTTGGAAAAGAACCCGTCAAGGCACCCTTGCAAAACAACATCAAAGATAAACGGTTTTATTTATTTTTCTGTATGGCTTAGTTCTATAAAATGAATACATGGTGTTACTGTGGGTGAAGAACCGTGAAGGGTGCAGTGCGTCCCGCGCATAGAGCACCCTGCGAAACACCACGTTAGAGGGAAGTGGTTTTAATTGTCCTTCTGCATATCAGTTCTATATAGTAAATTCATATAGTCATTGGCGTAAATTCCGAGAGGATGAGGGGGACATGTCCCCAACCTTGGAACTACGGGGGACTGTCCAATCAATAATTCGATTTGAAATGAGTTTTTGGGGGAGAAATGTGATGATTTGTGTCCGACTACCACAAAGGAAAGTGAGATGAAATTGATGTCTCTTGGCTTATTTCATTTTAAAAAAAGAATCGTATTCTTTCATATTTCAAACTGAACTTCGTATCCTGGCGATTTTACGTAACATCAATCTGTATTAATTCAGCTCCCGTTACTTGGACACAAATTGCAATAAGTGTCAGAAAAGGATATTTGTCTTCTTGCTCTCTCCTGCTTAAGTTAAAAATTCCTGAATGTACCAGAAATTGAATTCCTTACACATTCATCTTTAAATGCATCAATTGAGTACAGTTGGGAGCTTTTCTTGAGAAATGAACTATTCCATGCACACATAACGTCAAGGCTTATCAATGACTCCCCAACTCTTCGTGAATCCTGGGTTCTATACCAATCATAGAAATGTTTTCTTCACCTTTGATACATCTGAAGATTTTGGTACGACTTATGTAGCCGCAATCTTAACGCGCACTTAAGAAAATGTTAATAATGTTGATAAACTGAAATCATGGTGAAATATTGAGTTTTGCAAAACGAAACGTAACGGATATCCAACATCTTGCCCTCAGGAAATGTTCTTTCCATAGCGCCATAGATCAAAGATCAGATCACAGAGACAGTGAAAAAAAAAATGTCATGGATAGGGGTCGACGAACGTCAAGGCATTCTATTGGATAATGAAATTGATAGTTATGTCAAACTTCATGTTTTCTTGCGATCACTTTAGTGAAACAAAGGGAAGCTATATTTATATACACAGAGGAGATATGGGAGAGGCTTCGTGGCAGACAACAGATGATATATAAATGCCATCGTCAATATAGTACTTTGTGTAAGTACTGTGCAAGACAGTGCATCTGATATATTGTGGTGACTAAGTGTGAAGTGAATTATGATACCGCCACGCCTCCGAAACGGAAGTTCGTATTTAATTTAACTGTAGAGAAAGAATAGACTTTCATCCAAAAAAAAAAAAAATCGGATCACAAAATATAATCTGAGAATACGGTTTACGCCCCCCCCCCTCTCCAGCCCCGGATTCATATGTGTCCCAGTTTTGCAAATTAAAATTCTGGTCACTTTTAGGCTACCTCATCTTCCAGAAAGCGAACCGCACTTCCAAACGATACCTCTGGATCCGCTAGTGCTTCTGTATGGCACAGTTCTATACAATATACATACTGTTATCGTTGGAAAAGAACCCGTCAAGACACCCTTGCAAAACAACATCAAAGATAAACGGTTTTATTTATTTTTCTGTATGGCTTAGTTCTATAAAATGAACACATGGTGTTACTGTGGGTGAAGAACCGTGAAGGGTGCAGTGCGTCCCGCGCATAGAGCACCCTGCGAAACACCACGTTAGAGGGAAGTGGTTTTAATTGTCCTTCTGCATATCAGTTCTATATAGTAAATTCATATAGTCATTGGCGTAAATTCCGAGAGGATGAGGGGGACATGTCCCCAACCTTGGAACTACGGGGGACTGTCCAATCAATAATTCGATTTGAAATGTGTTTTTGGGGGAGAAATGTGATGATTTGTGTCCGACTACCACAAAGGAAAGTGAGATGAAATTGATGTCTCTTGGCTTGTTTCATTTTAAAAAAAGAATCGTATTCTTTCATATTTCAAACTGAACTTCGTATCCTGGCGATTTTACGTAACATCAATCTGTATTAATTCAGCTCCCGTTACTTGGACACAAATTGCAATAAGTGTCAGAAAAGGATATGTGCCTCTCCTTATGCTGGAAAATCGTCTCAGTTGTAGATAGGGCACAAATCCCGAGGAAATGGGGGGCCTGCCCCCCCAATTTCAATACATTAAATTCGTCTTTAATTATTGTTAGTCTATTTATTTAATTCCTGTAACGATTCCTATAATGCTATTGAGATCATCATCATTTTTCTCAAATAATAGTATTCTTGCGTCATACATAATTGATTTTCTTTCTTCATAGTTTTGGGAAAGTCATTATTTAAGTTATTATAAAATAAGTGTTCTAAAATTTAATGCGGTCTAAGTAGAAGCATACCAATTACAAATATGCATGTATTCAGATTTCAGTGATTTGTAATACTGATATGTACCACTATTTCATCTACATCGCCTGATATATAATATACAAAATGTTCACCTCAGAAAGCAGATTCATCTGAGTCTCATCTGCCCGTTCGCCACAAAAAAAAAAAAAAAAAAAAAAAAAAAACAAATCTGCCCGTCTCCCAATATTGAAGACAACTGTGCTCCCCCAGTTTCTTTGGGAGCCACCCTTGCACCGCCACTGCACTTTATCCGATTGTACACTAATGGAATCTATGACTAAAAATAATGGACATTCACTTTTGCCCAATTTCAACCCGACATTTTGTTCTGGAGTATGGCTGTTTTTGCATTTTTTCGAAAATTTTCGGGTGGTCATCGCTCCGAGGCATTTCTACACCCAGGTTGGTCTATACTTCTCTTTTTATCTTGGAGACAGGAATTAAATCTTCCAAAAGACAGACAGACAGACACACACACACACACACATATATATATATATATATATATATATATATATATATATATATATATATATATATATATATAACGTAATCACGTTTGTATGAGCGCCCTCTTGGTAGACTTGTCCACCGCCCTCATTAGTAAGCCAGCACGGGCCTGGATCTTTGTGGATGTTTGTGATACTGTAGCATCCTTAGTTTGTAACAAAATTTCAGCCTTTTTTATAATATATTATTCTAAAAGTTACAAGAGTGTAAAGATAAATAGTGCTGTTCGTGTCACAATAAAAAATAAGTGTGTTCGTGTCACGTTATTTTTTTATTTTTACTCTAAGAGTGTCAAACACAAGTGTCCTCTAAATAAATCTTATCTACCCCACTCGGGGAGGGGGCTAGAAGATTCAAATGACACCAATGTACAATCACTTACCTCTGTTTCTTTTGTGGCTCCATCTCTGAATCACCCCTGGCCTCAATAATCTCTTCCAGTGACTGCTATCTTGATGTTTCCTGTATAACACCAACGTGTCGTGATCTTAAATGGTACCACAAGCCAGTCGTTGAATTTCGATTGGGGATAATACTTCGACAGTAATTGCATTTTGAAGAAACACCATCATTTTCACGAGTGAAATGTTCCCATATATTCGACTTTCCCATTGTAAATACTTCCCGAAAATATCTCTTCTTGCAGTTCTCTTATATAGTTCGAAACAAGCTCTGCGTTGGTAACTGATATAATGAACTCGGTTGGGTATTCCTCATAACGAACTAATACTTCTTCCACTAGGCCAATAAACATATCAGAAGTGCTGATATCGTAGGACACGTGTCCTTTCTCTAAACAACAATCTTTTATTGTTACCAAAATATTCAGTCACATCGAATACGAAACCACGTACCGTATCAGCGAAGGCGAGTACGAGATAGCTAGCTAAAAGCAGTCTCAAATAGCTATTACGATTAGAACACGCCGCATCAGCGAAATAAGACACTATTCAATTTCAGTCAGGGAGTAAAGCTTATCTGTATGTAATGATGCTTTTCTTTTCTTTTGTTTATAACTTCAATCAAACCAGGCAGGGAAGGAAATGTTGCTCTTTCGCAACTTCAAATTTCTCTTCAGTTTCGTTTCGTCCCCTCGTGTTCCATCTCCTTCTGCTTCGATTTTTTTCGTTTCTCGAAAAATTTTTCGTTTTCCGAAACATTTTTCGTTTTTCGTTTCTCGAAAAAATTTTCGTTTTTCGTTTTCCGAAAAATTTTTCGTTTTTCGTTTTTCGAAAAATTTTTCGTTTTTCGTTTATCGAAAAATTTTTCGCTTTTCGTTTATCGAAAAAGTTTTCGTTTTTCGTTTTTCGAAAAAATTTCGTTTTTCGTTTTTCGTTTTCGAAAAATCCATTTTCCGAGAAAGTATTTTTCGAAAAAATGTGGCCATCCCTAGGCATCAAACCTTCATGTGTAATTACAAAAATTAAATTTATAAACAAATAAATCTTCAGTTTATCAGGCTTTAATTGATAATTTATTCACAATATTCCCTATCGAAGGCGTGGTAGATGAAGTTTCTGTTCTCCATGAGTCGACATTGCCAACTGACATGGTCGATATGGAAAAGATGTTGTATGGTGATAGAGAGATTATACTTCTTGCTGAGTATTTCAAAACTGACCAAGAAAAATCGTTATCAGACTTGTCTAACAAGCAGATTGTCGATGAGGAGTTGCAGAAATCGGGTAGAAGTACTATCAATTTCCACGACAGAGTGCGAACGGGGATTTCCCCTTATGAATTTACAGATGATTGGTATTAGAAATAGACTAAGTGCTCAAACATTGTCTAACTTGTTGTTCATCAATGTTAATGGCCCACCGCTAGACAAGCTCAAAGTACACGAGCTATTTATTTCTTGGCTGAAGGATGGACATCATTCCGCTGCGGATGATTTACCACGAAAAAGTTACCAACAGGAAACAAACCCCATTTCAGGTTTGTTTTAAAGTGGAAAATTACGAGCTATACAAAATGTATAGGCCTACTTGTATTACTAATGGCTTATTTGTGCTATTCAACTTTGTACCTATTTTTTAGTAAGCCTCTTCTTTGCTTTAGGTAAACTACTTTGAATAAATATTCATAATAATTGCAATTATGCATATTTGTAACTTAAATTTAACGTGGTGTTTAGTGATTACACAAATTACAATTATGAGCATACTTTATGGAGATGTTCTCATATAGGGTACCCGAGCACTTGTATACACTATGAAAAACTGATTTTTCAAGTCTTTTTTGAGAAAAATACTGTGAACTGAGAAACCATAACCTTTTCCATGTTGTACAGGGGTATTTTCCTGCGAATAGAAGTTTCTTTTGGAATGCGTTGAGAAATTAACACTTGCAAGAATACTCTCTTAGTGCAAGTATATTTTACTCACACACTAATTTCCCCCCACTTCGAACTGTTTCAATTTCTTCACTGACAAATACTTTAACATTTTATATCATAAAGATCAGATCCACCGTTATTCTGACAGAGCGGTGCTTGAGCGATTGACTAGAAATTCAAACTCCGATTAGTAACAATTTCACAGTCATGTTTTATTACAAGTGTAAACTCTTTAGTCAGTACAGAAGATGCCGTGACTCGTGTTCAGAGTTGATGACGATGGATTTTGTTGAGTCAGAATAGGTCACAGTGGATGAGAGTGGTTCATGGTGGGTGGTGGGTCACGGTGGGTGGTGGGTCAGAGTGGCTCACCGTGGGTGGTGGGTCATAGTGGGTCGTGGGTCAGAGTGGGTCACGGTGGGTGGTGGGTCAGTGGGTCGTGGGTCACGGTGGGTGGTGGGTCAGTGGGTCGTGGGTCAAGTTTTCATTGACTCACGCCAACTCTGGCAGGTACTCGTCCGAAGGGAGCAGTGCGTCAGCGACGGCGGGTATATGTGTAAGCGAGGGTAGTGAAAACATGTGGGCTTTGGTAGTATACATATTTCAATATCACTTATTATAGTTTCATACTAATAACGCTTTAGTTGTAAATATAAAATATATAGATTGCCGTTGAGTTAGAAACCACTTACCTTCCAACCTAAGGCTTGTAAACTTCTGCAATTTCAAGACGAAAATCATATACGACAGTTTCTTAACTGTAGATCGTTATTTTTTTTAGTAAAAAATGAAATTAAATCTTTAAGTTTTACGTTCCACGATTATGCCGGTTAGGCTAGAGACAGTGATGATGAGAAACGAATTAAATGGTGGAATGAAGAAAGTGGAGGTAACGGGAGAACCACGAGAAAACCTACGAGCACGGTGTTTGTCCACCACAAACTCCACACGGCGTGAGGTGGGATCGAACCAGGAACCTCAAGCATCGAAGGTGAACGCTCTACTACTGAGCCCCTATTTTTTAATAGTTCTATATAACTCACACATGATATGTCATTGCGAGTTATATACACGCATCCTTGACATACACGCAACATTTTCTCACTGCCTTTCGCGCCACTATATCGTAACAAGTGAAATATATCTCCGTGAAATATATCCGCCTCCACATACAGTGAAGCTTACATCGAAAACAACCACTTTCTTAACTTTTACTATTCCCATTACCTGACTTTCACTCTTTCTTCCTCACAAACTTAAACAAATTCTCCAATTGACCTGGTAAATTTCCTAAAATTAGTCCGGCGATAAAGCAATTAACCCAAATTTTGTACGTTGAGTCGTAGTCTTACCCACTTATTCTTAATGCGTGAGTTGTTCGGGCGTAAAATCAACTACACTCTTTGTTTGAAGCAGTCCACCCACACTGCATCACCATGTGGCAAATAAAGAACGCGAACCGAACATAGAGGTAGGGCGGCCAGAAGACGATTTCTCCAATCAGGCTTATCAGCGGCAAGGGTGTTATAATCCAGTAGCGTAGCCAGAATATTTTTCAGGGCGGGAGGCAACGAAGGGCCCAAGAAAATTTTGAGGGGGCCATTCCCAATGAATGAAAAATTTGATTCACATAAATTTTATATATATTATATAGGTGTGTGTGTTCAAGGTGAATGTTTCCATCTTCGTTGTTCATGTTTATGATTGTTGTTCAAAACAGCGAAAATATAAGAACTTACTACCTCAAACAACTAGGGCACATTTATACAATTGATTTCCATTCTAATATAAGTAGTTACTTAACCACGGAGTTTAAAATATGTGTGACTGATTGATTTAGGGAATAAAGTGCCTCGTTGAAATTTGCACTTATATCATGATGCTAGTTATTTTAGGAATTTGCTTATTACATACGTAGGCAGAGCTACCAAAACTTTAGCTGTACTTTCGAATCAAGCTGATGTGCATACTGCTATGTTAGGTTTTCACAAACAGACTAGTGGAAACTCCATTAAAAGTAAACTGAACTTACTCTATTTATTATAATGATTTTCCTCACTCTCACAACAAAGAAAAACATTAAATATAACACTTTAAACACTTGTATAAACTATGCACTTTCGTTACCTTTCTAAAACTTTTAATAAACAAGTATTATTACGTGACAAAGCAAATTAATTTATGTTGTGTTAAACAGTAGAACGAACAGCATTATTTCAGAAAAGGTGGAAGATTATAAATTTCAAAAACAGCGCTTCGTCTATTTTGTCTTGTTAAAATAGCTTATAGTTGTTGAAATACTAATTTCACTTGTGTGCTTGACAGCTGTAACACATAGAAGCATTGATCAATACCAGTTTGTAACAGTTTACATTAATAAAAAAGCATGTAGTTTACTTAGGTAGGTAATAAAACTGCATATGAATACAAAAACAAAAGTACGATCAACCATGTGCATTTGAGCTTAGCGGTAGAACAATGACTACAGATTCGGAAGATAATGCGATCGATCCTCGTGGGCAAATATTTCGACTTAGGAGCTTACCAAGATTCTTCCTTAGTTCACTAGCAAAATGTTTATGGCCCAATTGACTCATTTCCCTCATTTCTATTCTCTGAGCCTCGGATGTTTCAAAGCCTTGAAATAAATTCAAACGTAGTTGAAGTAACTTAACGCTACTATCCTCTGGTCGATGCTAAATTAATATTGTTAGTTTTGAGATTGGATATGAATGCACAGCATTAATTAGTAGGCTTATATCTTGTTCAAAATTCACGTCACCACTGATTTATTGTTCTGCATAATTCCTACAATATACTTTTCTCGGAAATGGTTAAGAATATTTTGACGAAGAACATATATAAATCTGCGATAAAATTTGGTATTCAGTGACTGAACTCACTGAATGGTAGTCTTTATAGACCAGTTCCATAAATTCCTGATATCTCTCTGATTACTAAATATCAGATAAGATAACGGGATGACACAACCTGGTCACGGGAGTAACTACCACTTTTACACAAAATAACATTACTGCCGCGACCAACTTGTATCATTTCGGTATTTTACCTGATGGTTAGTGATCAGGAGATTGTATCAGGAGGCTCTGTGATAAACTTTGGAATTTCTCTATGAAGTAGCATTTTAGGGATTAAACTACAGTTGAATTTTTTAAAGGAAAATACTTTTGAACGATTTATTTACAAAGAATCCCTCAATTTTATTACATTTCCCCAGGCTTCAGTTAGTAGTATCGGTCCATCAAGCGCTGACTCCGTTTTCCTGGAGCCGCTAGTATCGCTTGTTAACATTGTACCAGAAGGATTCTACAGAATTGCTAATGGCCAAGAGCATTAGGAAACTAGACGTACTAAAGACAAGACCAGAAGATACCCACACAGCAATGAAATATTTTCAAAACGTTTTTAAAACGTGCCATCATTTTCCTTCAGAAAATGTATCCTACTTCCCTTAAGGAAATATATTCCATACGTTGTTGAAAACATTTTCCAATTAATACTGAAAATATTCTCGTAACACACTCAAAAACGTTTTAGAAATATTTTATACGCCGTTAGAAAAGTTTTCCAAAAAATGTTTTCCGTACGATTTCCAAACATTACTGAAAATGTATTTGAAACATTTTGTACAATGTTAACGGAATGTTTTTTAAAATGTTTCGCATGGAATATTTTAAAATTATTTACTAATAACACAGAAAATAATTTGTCAAGAATGAAGAAAATTGTTTTCTAAATATTTTTAAAATTTATTGCGTACATTAGTTGAAATATTTTCTGAAGATTTCTAATTCATTTTTAACAAAGATTAATGATCTGTAAAATAATAATTTTAAAATGTTTTCCATACATAACAAAAAAATATTTCCTGTATATCACAGAAAATATTTAGTGAATATTTCCTGTAAATCACAGAAAATATTTAGAGAATATTTTCTGTATATGACAAAATATTTAGAGAATATTTTCTGTACATGACAGAAAATATTTTCTGTACATGATAGAAAATATTCAAAGAATATAGGGTAGACATATCAAAAACATTTTCAAATTAATTTCCTTGGTGTTCTGTAACAGTAGAAAATGTTTAGCAAATACTAAACTAGTTTCAGATATGAATTTGTAATAACAAAGAAAATATTTACGAATCATTTTTCAAATAGCAATTGATATGTTTTTGATTTGTTGTTGTATGTAGTTTCAGAACTTACTTAAAATATTTTTCTAACATTTTCTAGTTTTCAGAGAAAAATATTTTAAATTCTTTCTGAATATTTTTCGTCATTACCACAATAACACCTACAGTTTGAAATACATTTCTTTCTTCAAAACTGAAGGAAATGCATATGAACAGTTTTCCAACTCTTGTGAGTTAAAATATCTGGATTTCATTTATACAAATTCATGGGGTGGTAGAAGTTTGTGTATGCTGGAACCGATTTAGAATACACGGAAACTTCTAGCATCACATAAATTTGTGGAAATAAATTCTAGTATTTTAACTTACAGGTTGAAGAAAGAAATGTATTTCAAAATGTACGTGTTATCGTGGTAATGACGAAAAATATTCAGAATTTAAAATATTCCTCTGCGAAAACAAGGAAATGTTAGAAAAAATATTTTAAGTACGTTCTGAAACTACATACAATAATAAATCAAAAACATATAAATTGCTATTTGAAAAATGAATCGTAAATATTTTCTTTCTTAGCACAAATTCATATCTGAAACTAGTTTAATATTTTATTAAAAGTTTCTACTGCTACAAAACACCAAGAAAACTAATTTAAAAATATTTTTGATGTGTCTACCTTATACTATCCGAATATTCTGTCATTTACCTGGGATCCCTTAATATTACAAGGCGACAAAGACAGGGAACACT
Organism: Thermobia domestica; assembly: GCF_964235325.1. Classification (NCBI taxonomy): domain Eukaryota; kingdom Metazoa; phylum Arthropoda; class Insecta; order Zygentoma; family Lepismatidae; genus Thermobia; species Thermobia domestica. The sequence goes on along the minus strand of NC_137457.1, from coordinate 208,498,726 downwards.
GTACAGTATAAGTGGAGAAAAACTAAATCATCTTGGACCGAACACATTCTATATCTATGACAATATTCATTGAAAAATATGGAGGAACAATAACAATCGGAACAAATCACATGCATTTTGAGAAAATTATTTATACTGGAACTCCTAAAAAATACATTAGTACAATTTCTTACAGAAGTATTAAAATATACGAAACTTACAAACACGTGTATATAATGAGCTTTTCTTTTAAGGAGTCATTATAAAACGTGATCATATCACCATGAAACCATTTTATTGCACCATGTCTCTCAACATAAGGACGACGTGGACCACTCAGATGTTCACAGGTGGGATGTCTTCATTGTTCTCTTCGTTGTGTTTTACACAACACTAAAATAGCTATTGTAGTGCTTAAAATAAATGACTGAGCACAAGAAAGACACCCCGGGTGTCAACATGTGAGTGGTTCATGTCGTTCTTGTGGCGGGTTCACCGGTGGTTAGATATATATATGATAAATGGAGAAAGTAACTGATTTTATATCATGTAAATATTTCATGTGATATACAATCGATTATTCCCTTGAGTTATCGTATATAATAAGAGAAATTAAACCGTTTATTCTTAAAAATTATCTAAATTCCAACATCCTACATTACTTAGATTGCGTAACAAATCGAAAGCCAAATAAAGGAACGAAGGTTTAAAAGACAACACATAAAATAACATCCTGTGCATTTATTGAGGTTAATTTCTTAATTTTACATCAAGTATGAATTTGTTGTACACAATACTGAAAACTACATACTTAATGTGAATACATAAACAAAAAGTCTATAATAATTTTAAGTCTAGTAATTGCATACCGTATATTAAAATAGTTTGAAATGTATATACACCTCATTAGTGTAATATTAACTAGTGTTATATAACATTTTTAAAAAGCACTTACTTTGTAAGAACAGTTCGAATAGAGTTGCAGCTTATACCCATTTTGTCTTGTCCCCACATCCTAGCATTGTAGTTCAGAAGATGGCAGTACCAATCCCCGAAAACCAAGCACCAGAATCATGCGTTTACTTACGTTTCCCTCTCCTTCAACACATACCCACAATATAAGTTAAACTATTTCTTGGAAAGTTCTCTGCTACCTTTTTCTAAGAATATATTTAACGATACCAAGTAGGTATATTAACATTACTTTAGCATTTGAAGTGTGATTTAACTGCCATAAATTGAAATTGAGGACAATATTCATGCAAATTAGCTTAAATGGGTACCATATACATTACACTAAACGAACTGTGCCAATAAAAAAAATCACAGTCAATAAGAATTAGATCTTCAGTCTAGATTTTTAAATTGCTGCTATGTTAATACTATGAATTTTGGGCTCCCCACACCAAATGTCTCTATGCCAAACGTTTTTGGTCGAAGCTGTGAGCAAACCGCAGGCTAATGATCGGATGATGATGATAGCACGCAGGCTGATGATAGTTCATCACTTATAGGAAGACAGTTCGAAATACTAGGTGGGACAGAACACTCTTCTTTTTCCTGGGATTCATCCACACTTACGGTCAAATTTAGTACCGTCTATGTAGTATCTATGTGCGGTATACCTTGAAATCATCTCGGTTGATAGCCTCCACAGTGCACTCCTAAAATAAAGCAATTGTTTTAGAATTATAATTTGCAGCATGTATGGCAAAATTTAAAAACGTAATACATCTCAGAATCAAGGCTAAGTCAAACGAAGCGATATATGGGTATTTTTTTTATCTTACTAGAGGCTATCCAAAACACTAAAACATTGTTTTCTATACTTTTGGAAGTAGTATACTAAATATCTTAGTAGCTGTCAATCAAATTTGGAACGCTGAATAAGTTGTAGTGTAGATATACAATCGAAGCTATGATCCAAACATAAAATAATGATATTACAAATAAATAAAATTATCTTAGGGTGGAAATGGAAGCTGTAGACGTATGAGTATTACTGAGTGAAGGAAGGAAAGTACCAGCGTTATGGCACCTTCAGCTGGGTTACGAGTTTGACACAGTTCATACACAAAAATCGTTCGGTGGTTTATATTTCCTGCTTCGACTTAAAAGATGAAGAAAATTTGCTCGCTTTAAAAGAGTTAAAAGGTAAAAACTTTAAAAAGGTTTAATTTATTGTATTTTTGTTAATGTAAATAAATAATGTAGACAACTGACACAGAGCTTGCCCGCTGGACCTTGGCGCCCTAATCCAACTGCCATTTATATGCCTGCCATAAAGTAATAAAGATATAAACTTTTTTAAAAAGTGCAGATTAAAGGTAGCTTAATATTTACATTTTTAACGATACCTATAAATTAATAAGGTAGAAGTATATGTGGTCCTTCTCACTATGCTTGCTTATACGCCTTATATATATCCTAAAGCCTAGTCATTAATAATACCAGCCCTCTGCTCCTATACCACCCTGTGATACCGGAGCAGGACGTTTGGACGCAAAGCCATATACCTAAATAGGTTATAATGTATTTCATAACCAGAGATGATTATGTACTAAAAGCCTTAAAAATAGGCACTAATATCACAAAAACTCTTAAAAAATAACTGCACAAGCTAAAATCAAGAAGATCAGAAAGGTGAAATTTGATCTAAATTTTCTTTAAAATGCCATCTTCAAAACTCTTAAGTTTTCGTTATGTTACAATATGTCCTATGGTAAACAGTCACTGAAAGTCAGTTGCAACAAATGCTTAATTTAGTTCTGAAAAATTTTTGTGATGCAGAAAGAAAACATATGGGTCTAATTATTTTGTTTTTAGAATGATATATCCTAATTTCAGGAAAATCGGAGACAATGACTTGCAGAATTTCTTTTTCAGCATGAATCTATCATGAGCTAAAATAAAACTTGCTGTAGGCATCCTATAACACCCCAAAGTAAACTTCTGCGAAGTTACCTTTATAATATCTCTAACATAAAGGATATTCATAACTTCATAGCAACTCATAACATTGCATTACTGCTTATTACTATGTATTTGCAACAGAGATACTTGGAAAGGAAACAACAGTGAAACCAGAAGTAAACAGTGAAATCTAATATACGTATTGAATAAGATATTTTGTCTTATGTTACAATTACCATGACATTATCATTCCATGACGGAATTATGGGCCAAGTCGGTCCTCGTGGCCGAGTGGGCTAGCGCTATATGCTAGTAATGAGAATCTCTTTTCTCATATGGCCTCGCTGCTGAAAGGGACGCTAAACTAAAAATCCAAAAAAAAAAAAAAAAAAAAGAATCAATTATGGGGCAAATCCAGCATTATTCTACAATTTCAAAAGTTTCAAAATTCTGTACGGCGAATTCTTTCATCTGCCTGAATATATTTCTTTCTTTTGAGTTGATTTTCAGATTAACGTCCCGTTCAGCAGCGAGGCTATATGAGACGTGGACCTACTGATTAACGTGGAATCCGAGCCACATGAGCTCCCGCCGGGAATTTTCTTCTTTTCTTGGGCGGATCTTTTCTCGAAGCATTGCCTCGTACACTAAGTCCTGCTTTTTTTCGTCCGAAATGCATCAATAAAGCGCCAAATCGACCAATATCGTTCCTTTACGTTAGATATACTATAAAGAACAGGAGTTATTTTATTTTGGGGTATCACAGGCTGCCTAAAGTAAATTTTATTTGGCCCATTCTTCGTATTTAAATGTATAGTTAGTGCCTATTTTTATCAAAATTTATTATTATAATGTCTCAACTTTCTATTAATACAATAGTCTCCACTATCTGGTCTAATGGGCATATCGAATAACAAAAAAGTGCCTTCCATTTCAATTCAGGTAGAGCATGTACCATCACCATCTCAGATATTGATGAAACGTTTTTTATAGCAACTAGACATGTTTTTAAGGGACTCGTATTTTTTGTTTTGTTTTGTCGAAAAAACTTTTCCCGCCAAGTAATGGGCCATCAAAGATGGGGAGTACAATTTATGAATTTTAGAAAAAATGGAAATGGTCAATTTCGGAGCACCACCATTCAGCTATGGAGACAGATAGAGTTATAATTCTTGTTGTGGTATGTACATAAGGATATAAGTAAATATATTTTATTATAGTTTGGTTTGCGTATTTGTATCTTTCTGTATATAAGTTAACAAATGAAATCCAGTTTATCTGAAAAGTCGAGGTTTGCGATTTTTTCGAGCACTTCCGATTCGAATTTTAAAATTCTGTTTTCACGATTAGTGAGACCTAGTTACCCGCTTTCCGAAAAAAAAAATGCATCCCTTCTGTGTGCAACCGTTTTGTCGCAAAAAATTTGAGAAATCATCAAATTTTTAAAAAATGCCAATTTTGGGTGCCATTTTCTCGAAAACAGCATAATTTAAAATTCTGAAATTTTGTCAATGGTTGAACTTTACATGAATAACAAACACACCAAATAGCATTCTCGACCATTGCTTCATGAATTAACTATAGCCTTTTGAAGTTAGCGAAGATTTGTTAACTTTGATGTCACAGTTGGCAGCATTGAAAACAATGAAAGTGAAACAATTTAATGATGCTTTTGGTTCACATTCATTAAATAAAGAATAAAAAGTTTTCCTGGCTGCTTTTTATTACTTTGATCAAAATGGCTCTCTGAAATGGTAAAATGAGCCTCCAACTACTCCATCTTCTTAAATCGATCTAATCTGATATGGAAATTACGATTATGAAACACACATTTTAAGTTTACTCTAAACGGCCATCCAATAGATCCTGATGATCTACAAACAACCTGAACTATTACCTCAATGATGAACTGGAATGCTCCAGACAAAATTCCGATAAGTGCGACGTCATTACAGTGATCGAAAATAGACAAAAAGTTAAAAAATCGAAAGAATTTCTTACGCGTACTATCAAAGAAATTTACGGGCCGTTTAAACAGATCAATTCCAGCATAAGAATGGTTCACTCGAAATTTTATAGTATTCGACCAAAGTGGGTCAGTCCGCAACCTGCGAGGGAGGTGTCTGTGTGTTGTGCAAATTTTAAGTTAGCTGCTACTGCGTTGCAACAAATCAAAGGAGCAGCCTGTATTGAAGCTGTCATGAGTGACCTATTTCCATTAGTAGTATGATTCGTATAAAATGACAGCTATCTTCTTCAATAATATGGTGATTGTCATGGAGCGGAAGGAGTAAGTGTGGAGTCTTTAATTATTGATCCTGATGAAAATGAAAATATTACATATGCCATATGGGAAAATAATGATATTCTTTAAAAAAACTGTGACACTCTGTTGCTGGTTAAAACTAAGAATTTTAAATCATGAATACATCGAGAAAATCCAAAGAGAATTAATTGCTACAAATTCTATTTTACTGCATGTGGACTTCGTTGAAAACTGGACTGTTATTCTGCTAAGTGAAATTCAGAGTAATCACTGAAAAACGATCAAATCTCCATCGTTACGGCAGTGGTATATTATTATGAAACAACTGACAGTTTTGCTGTAATAGGCGACGACAAAACACACGATTCCGCTCGTACTCATAGTCATGGATAAGATTCTAAAAAATACTTGAAGAAAAGCGAAAATATAGGTTTTAGAAAAAGGTTCGAATACGTGTGTAAATTTTATCAAACCGTTTCAGTGATTTCTAATGATGCTGCATCCCACTTTAAAAATTGCTTTCAGATGTTCGAGACGCGGAAAGGTCCGATAAAGCAGTGGCTTTTCAGTGAAACCGGCCATGGCAAGGGTCTCTGCGACGGTATTGGGGGTGTGGGGGAAAGGCATAAAGAATGTGGCAACACGGCATAACCTTAGGCAAGAACAGATTCACAATATTAAAACTGCAGAAGAATTCGTGAGTATAGTGCAAGTACAAACTCAGGGTATTATTCTCGTAATGTTGTCAAGAACCGAATTGGACAATTTTAAGAAAGAGAAAAACAACAACAACAACAATGGGAAAGTGTGCGACCGGTAACTGGTATTCGACGAAGTCATCTTTGGCTTTTATGGCAGTAACGGGTCACCATGGACTAACTTCGTGCTTTCCCCAAAATCGAGCTTCTGCAATTCAAAGTGTAAATTTACGAAATCTGCAAAAATGATTGCATACATGCATACATGATAACCAGTGATGGATAGGAGAAATATTATCAAAAAATCATGAATTACATGAAGTTGAAGTGTTCTTTATGTTTCCACATAGACCTTCAACAGGGTACAGGTTCCCAAAAAGGCATAAGAGAAGTGAAAATAAGTGTTTTGTGACTATCGACAACGTGCTAAGCGTTGTGAGTGCACCAACACCTATTGGAGCATCTGCACGGTTAGATGCTATTAGCGAAGAAGACACTAAGCAAGCAAATAATTACTTCAGTGTGATAAAATCAGTTAAACTTTGATTTCGAAAACCATTTTAAATAAGTTAGTTTAAAATTTGTGTGTTTCGTAATCGTAATTTTTATCTCTGATTACATCGGTTTAAGAAAACGAAGGAGAAGGGGGGGGTTCATTTTACCATTTCAGAGATCCATTGAGATCCATTTCAGAGAAAGTTAATGAAACTTCGGTAACTTCAAAAGGCTGTAGTTAATTCATGAAGCATTGGTGGAGAATGCTATTTGGTGTGTTTATTATCCATGTAAAGTTGAACCATTTGACAAAATTTCAGAATTTTAATTATGGTGTTTTCGAAGAAAGGGCGATTTTTAAAAATTTGACGATTTCTCGATTTTTTTTTTGCGACAAAACGGTTGCACAAAAAAGCGATACAATTTTTTTTTCGGAAAGCGAGTGGAAACAGAATTTTAAAATTCGAACCGGAATTGCTCGAAAAAAATCGCAAACTTCGACTTTTCAGATAAACTGACGTTCATTTGTTAACATATGTACAAAACGATACGCATGCGCGAACCATACTATAATAAAATATAGTTTATTTACATCCCTATGTACTCCCATGCGCAAAAAATATTGCGCGTATACTGTAACTCACGATTTTTCGCAATTATTCCATTTTCCTTATGTTTATGGGTAAAATTCAGTTATTAGTATGTGGAGATAATAGAAAGCAATCCATCTAAGGAGATATTTCCAAAAAATATAATAAAATAATAAAAATATAAGCAAAAAACAAAATTATGTTCGGTTTTGTGTATACTGGCAATAATGTTTTCGAGGGATTTTTTGCAGTAGCACAGCACGATTGCAGAGGGAATAACTTTAGTTGAATCAAGGAACTGGAAAGTGGACTAATATATTGCATTTATTGGCTTAAATCTAGGGTGTAAATTGTCTACCAAATATAAATTAGCTTCTGTAACCAAGATGTTATACGGAAGTATAGAAACAAAGAGAAAAACTGTTGTCTTAAGTTTGGAAGTGACATGCTCTATAGCCATGAGCATTTATTTGTTAAGAAAAAGACAGGCAACAAAAGGTAGTCTGTGTGGTCAAGTGGGTAGAGTGGCGGACTAGTAATTCTTATATTGTTTTGACACCAGATCGAATCCCATGCGATCCCATCCAATTTTTTCTTTAAAAAACATTGTAGAAAGTGTATAATTTTTATGTTAATAAGAACCGACACAATATAATAATGAAATAACTTTTTGTTTTTTCTGATGACGTATTTATTTAGAATTAGTGTATTATTACTAATAGCGATTGTTTTCAGTTTATGTTATGATATGCTTAATCATTCCCTCTCCGTCAGCAGAAGTAACTTCAACTCACTGCGAGTGTCTGTGAGTCAGGAACAGTAAAAAAAAAAAAAACATGCGCGACCTGCTGCCTTACACACAGCGTGACGAACACAGTCACAGCGATAGCTCGTTGTCATGAAGAAAAAAAAGCTGATGTTAAATTACTGTTCTAGTGTTTCAGTGTGTGTGTTTCTTTTTAGAGTATTGACTCTCTCTCTCTCTCTCTCCTTTTGTTTCATATCCACAAGTGCAACAAATGCAATCATAAGTCTATGTAAGGAAATAAAGGATGCTTTCTTTAAACAAAACTAAATTAACAGCTCTATTTGTGAGGAACACGAATGCTTCCAAAAGATGCCATGGATATTAATTATAATCATACCGAATTATACAGTAGCGTGAAAAACTGATAATAAAATGATGTAACATGCATAAGCTTTTTTTTTCTAGCGTGACAACACATTAAACATAACAAATTAAATTTTTGGGATTACAAATTATCACCTTACATGTCGGTATAGGCCTATTCGTTTTCACAGTCGAGCGACGAAAGAAGAAAGTGTGGTGATAGTTATAAAAACCGAATACCAGATTTCAATGAATTCAAGCTACAATGCTCCTACATATCGAAAAAATGATTTTGCGATGTCTGTCCATCTATTCGTCTCTCGGTTCGTCACGTTTTTACATGCACTCAAATAGAGGCCATACTGTTCAACGTATCTGGACTGCATTCTAGACATAACGTTTTAATAACATACTATCTTTCGAATTTTATATCCTTCGACACCTAAAAGTAAGGGTAATTTACTGAAGGATTAAAATTTAAAATAATTCAATTTTCTCAAGAAAAAAAAGCTGTGACGATTTTATTTACTTTTTATAAATATATATTTTATTAACAAATATCCACCGTGTATGAATATTTTTTCTGAGAAAATATATATGGTGTAATTTACTGTATGGTATGCGTTCTTTTTCCACAATTTTCTCAACCACATTTCATAAATAAACGTATTATTAATAACCTAACAATATGACAACTCGTTCGAAGGAGTAGTTTACTCTTAGGGTGAGCTTTCCCCCGATGGTTTTCCCATTAATGCCTCAGGCAATTTTGTTCATATTTCGTAAAGAAATGTTTCATTAATAAACTAAGATACAGCATAAATCGTTTATTCCGTTAACATACAGAAGAAGTGGTTTTCTCAAGGGTTGATTTTTTTTTTTGACAATTTTCTCAGTAAGAACTGAGACAAATTTCTTCTAATTTCAGTAAAAATATTGTCTGTAACACTCTTACAATATGCATAACTCGCTTGTTCCGAAAAGAAAAATCCAAAAGAGAGAGTTTACTTTGAGAGTGAAATTTTTCCCGACGATTTGCTTAAAAATTACTCGATATACTGTCAAAATTACAGATAGAAGAGTTTACCTTTGGGGGTAAGCTTTTCCCGATGACCTTCCTAAAAACAACTCAGGAGATGTTTGTTGTTCATATTTTATAAATACATGTTACATAAATAACCTAGCTATATGGTATAATTCCCTCATCCGGAAAATCTAGAAGTGGTATAATACTTTTGACAGTAAGTTTTACCCTGCGATTTTCTCAAGAACGACTCAGGCGATTGTGTTCGTATTTCATAAATAAATGTTTTATGAAAACACTAACAATATAGCATAGCTTGTTTGTCCTGAAAAGATCCACAAAGGATAATTTATTCTTGGGGTGACTTTTTTCATGATTTTCTCAGAAATTACTCAGACGCTTTTGCTTATAGTTCGCATACAATTATATCCTTAATAATTCTAATATATGGATCAAGTTATTTCTAACCAAAATATGACCAATGGGTACTTTACTTTTGGGCCTTAAGTTTCTTCTAGCAAAGTTTTCCAAAATATTATTTTATTCGCAATTTCCCAAATAAATGTTTCAATAATAGTTGCAGCCTAACACGAGTCAGTGTAAGAAATTCAAGCGAGAAAGTACAGTGCGTTTGCTCCGTACCCTTTCTTAAATGTATTTTTAATGTTGCACCTAATCACAATTTTCCGAACAAAATCGAAACCTCTTTTTAAATGTGCCTTGTTGTGGTCAAATGGTTCAAGTGCATTGGTTCTGGATTTGATTTCCAGTGAGAGCTAGTGTATTTTCGTCCAAGAGATGTTACACGTTGGTGCAAAGAAAAAAAGTGTTTAAATAAGCCTAACCAAGCTAATCAACAAAGAAATAATACAATGTTACGAAATTATCGTAGAAAAATTGTTAATATTAGGTAGGTGCGACTGAAATGTCCATACGATGATCGTCAATTCCAAAGGTAAAAAAGTGAAAAATACAATGCCAGGTTAATCAGTGGCCTCTAGGTAAAGCTATCCTACTAACATAAGAAGTGATTGAGACGCCAAAAAATGTTGTAATCGCTGGGAGACATGTTAGGAGAATACAGAGGTGAGAGAGAGTTTAATACTGCGAATCATGGATAGTCTTCACTTTCGTTTGAGGGCGAATATTGAAGTCCGTAGGCCTACATAGGTTTGCATTGAAATGAACATTCTGTGTTTTCGGCCGGCGGGAGCTCAGGTGGTTCAGATTCCACTTTAATCAGTAGGTCCACGTCTCATATAGCCTCGCTGCTGAAAGGGACGATAAACTCAAAATCACATCACACATCTTTGTTTTCGCCTTTGTTTTAGCCCATAAATATCTCTGTACATGAGCTCCTTAGTGGATATGCGGTTAGCGCATGCGCCTTTGGCGTGGAAGACACGGCTTCGATTCCCGGCAAGAGCTCACGTGGTTTAGAGTCCACGTTAATCAGTAGGCCGAAGTCTCATATAGCTTCGTTGCTGAACGAGACGATAAACTGAAACTCAATGTCTTTGTTCATAAATTTCTTTGTGTATGGTTTTGCATATACGTGGCATGGATATTAAATTTTGATTTCTACGCCATATGTATCTAATTACATACACACCTATAAAACGAACACAACAAACTTGGAATATCTACATTGTTTGCGTATGGAAAATCATCACGTTCTGCTGCACAGGAGAGCCGTGTGTATGGAATTCCATACACGTGGCAATCAACCTATTAAGAAATGTATAATAATAATAATAATAATAATAAAATAATAATAATAATAATAATAATAATAATAATAATAATAATAAGAAACAGAAAACGATACGATCATTTACATAATTTATAAACATAAGTTAACATTTAATAAGCATATAACTGCAATGGAATTAAGATGTTTCTCTCTCTCCCTTAACGCAACAGCCCTTATTGTGGTAAGGCGTAGAAGAGAACTTGTAGCACTCACGATTTGGGGCGGTGTGCGGTCAGAACATCGGATCCCTTTGTTGTTAGTCCTAGCTTTCTAGACGGATGCAGTTATTCCCGATAGAATATACAAGCAAATAGACTTTTGCATTATCCCTCAATGTGATACTTGTGGTTGCTTAACCGTATACAGACAGCTGTCCATGGAAGAATCGTTGATAATAATAATAATAATAATAATAATAATAATAATAATAATAATAATAATAATAATAATAATAATAATAATAATAATAATAATAATAATAAATAACAGAAACTCGACAAATATTCTTGCAAATAATAGGAAACAGTTTGCGTCACACTGTTCACTTTGCTAGACACACCAGTGTGCCGCGTTATACCAATTGTGCCACACTGGAATATAGGGTATGGCTTTTTAATTTTTTCCAACTATTCCAACTGCTTCAATTGAAATGGATCTATAACAATAAGAGAGTGAATTTAGTCTTCTTACCCTTCGAATTAGAAACAAGGTTCGCGAGAATTTCATAAAAGAATAATATACTCAGAATTGTATATAGTAGTTTGTTTTATTCGAAATTACATACTTCCTACAACTGTTTTTTGATTGAAATGATTTGAAATGAAACCTTTAAGTTTTACGTCCCACGTTATGCCGGCTAGGCTAAAGGAGACAGTGATGATAAGAAATGAATGAAATGGTCGAATGAAGAAAGTGGGATAAAACGGGAGAAGCCCGAGAAAACTCACGCACACAGTGTCCAGCACAAGGTTCACTTGGCGCGAGCATAGATCGAACCAAGGACTCCATGCACAAGAGGAGAACTCTCTACCACTGAAACACCGTGGCCTCTGAAATTGCTTAAAGGAGAAAGGGACTACTTTATGAAAACTTGATGACAAACACATTTGTTAAAAAATACATGCTTTTCGTGAAATATTGCTTATAGACATGGGCGGATTAAGGCTTTTGGGGACCTAGAGCCGACTATTTTAAGGGGGCCCTATGTTAAGAATAGTTCCAGTGCATAAATTTTCTTTGCTGCCTTCCACAGCCTCATAGGTTTATGGAACTACCGAGAACTATGCTGTAATATTTGAATGTGCTCCAAGTTTACAATAATTAGTTTAGTTAAATCCATTATTAACAATTAAATAATTGCATTCATTATTAACAGTTAAATGCTGCTGATGGAAAGACTTAAATCTAGCGATACCGCGAGCGTAACGAGCGGAAAAAAATTATCATCGGTCTGGAGCCTATAATATAAGTTGATTACTATATTTTACTGTTAAACAGAGGGATTTTAAAGTGCCCCCTGAGCTTGGGGTCCCGAAGCCTGGGCTCCATTGGCTCCGCCCTTAATCCGCTAATGCCTATAGATTATAAATTAAAGGGGACGGGCAGGGTCCGTTCTAAAAATTCCGGCCCGTGCAGACCGCTAGCCCCTGTGTATATGCTATCTTTGGAAATACAGTAGACTTTCGTTTATCCGACATAAAACAGACAGGCAGAATGCCGGATAATATGGGTGTGTTAAGGAAAGACCTATTAAAAGTCAAACTATGATATAATTTTACATATTACTCATCTAATAATCATGTTTTGCAAGAAACAAATATAATGCATTGACTCAGGGACGTATCCAGCGTGAGGTCCTGGAAGCTGTCCCTTTCCAAACCTCAAACACTTTTTAATAAACCTGCTTTTTTCCTTTTGAGGTTCTTTTATATCAGATTACTTTGAGTCAGTGTTCAAACTGTGGGCAATGCGTTGTTGTTATAATTCTAACAAGTAACACTTCCCCAGTGTAACACTCCGATTTTGATAAAATTTGGCAGGTAGATACTACACATAAAGTAAACAAATAAGTGCTTTTTTATTTTTTTGCGGAAAAACGGTTTTAGGGGGCAAAAGCCCTCACCCAAAATTTTGAAAGTTGACGCCCGAAAGGCAAAAACAAGTGGACCAAAGTGAACGAAATTGTGCACAGATATTGCAGACGTAAAATTAGGGAATACGTATTTTGTATTTTCCTGGAAAAAACGGTTAGGTGGGGCACAGACACCTCCAAACCTTTGATCATGAAATATCAAAAGTGCTAGTAACATGTAAGATGTGTGTAAAGGACATGAAGAATTGCAACGACACTTTGTGTATGAACAATACGCAAAAAATTAACGAATACGGTTTTTGTTTATTTTCTGCGGAAAAACGGTTCTAGGGGAAAAAGCCCCCACCAAAAATTTTGAAAGTTGACACCTAAAAGGTAAGAAAAAGTGAACCGAAGTGAATGAAATTGTGCATAGATATTTTAGACGAAAAATGAGGGAATACGGGTTTCGTATTTTCCTGGAAAAAACGGTTAGGTGGGGCACAGACTCCTCCAAACCTTTCATCATGAAATAACAAAAGTGCTAATAACAGTGTCAGAAGTACCCAAATTTACATGAAGAATTGGAACAAAACTTTGTGTTAGGACAATAAGCAAAAAATAAACAAATACGGCTTTTTTATTTCCTGTGAAAAAAACGGTCTTAGGGGGCAAAAGGTCCTACCCAGAATTTTGAAATTTGACGCCCGAAAGGGAAGAAGAAATCGACCGAACTGAATGAAATTGTTCACAAATGTTGTAGAGGTAAGATGAGGGAATACGTGTTTCGTATTTTCCTCAAAAGAAAAATACTGTTGAGTGGACCGTGGTGTTGAGTGTCGGAAGGAGTGGACCGAAGCCAATGAAATTGTCTATAGATATTGGATATGATAAATAAAGCCTCTCCTGTTTCACAAGTGTCTCCATCAGATTTATTCAAATTTGGCAGATCAACAACAATCACAAACAGTATAGCGTATTTTATAGTATTTCACGAGGCAAATTTAACCCTTACAATGATTTTCCGCATAAACAAAAACACGTGCCGATTAATTTCCTGTTTGCTGTTGATGTGCCAAAATTGATAGGGACATCTTAAAAACACGAAAGTCCTTATTTTACATACAGTCTATACAATATCTACACACAATTTCATTTGTTTCGGTCCACTCCTTCCTGCACTTTTACGGTAATATTTTTTTTTTTCGGAGTGGCTCTAGGCTCCAACACTGTTTTTCCGTACAAATTAAAACACATTTCATTTATTGTTTTGCAAATTGTCCCTATACGAAGTTTCGTTGCAATTCTCCATACTCTTTAGGAACTTCTGACGTATACTTATTTGCACTTTTGATATTTTGTAATAACCAGCTAAGAAGATCCGTGCCCCACTCAACCGTTTTTTTTTTCCGAAAAATACGAAACACAATTACCTCAATTTACGTCTAGAACATGTGTGCACGATTTCATCCAATTCGGTGCACTTCTTGTTGCCTTTTTGGCCTCAAATTTCAAAATTTTGGGTGGGGAATTCTTCCCCCTAAAACCATTTTTTCGCAGAAAAAAAAACGTATTTGTTTGTTTTTTGTGTATTGTCCCTACACAATGTGTCGTTCCAATTCTTCATGTCCTTTAAGCACTTCTGACATACTGTTATTAGCACTTTTGATATTTCACGATCAAAGTTTTGGAGGGCTCTGTGTCCCACCCAAACGTTTTTCTTTTCTTTTTTCCAGGAAAATACAAAACCCGTATTCCCTCATTTTACGTCTACAATATTTGGGCACAATTTCTTTCATTTAGATTCACTTCTTCTTGCCTTTCGGGCATCAACATTCAAAATTTTGGATGGGGGCTTTTGCCCCCAAAAGCCATTTTTTCGCCAGAAAGTAAAAAAAAAAACAGGTATTCGTTTAGTTTTTGCGTATCGTATATACACAAAGTGTCGTTGGAATTCTTCGTCCTTTACACACATCTGACATATTGTTACTAGCACTTTTGATATTTCGTGATCAAAGGTTTGGAGGAGTCTGTGCCCCACCTAACCGTTTTCTCCAGGAAAATACAAAACACGTATTCCTTCATTTTACGTCTGCCATATCTGTGCACAATTTCGTTCACTTTGGTCCACTTGTTTTTGCCTTTCGGGCGTCAATTTTCAAAATTTTGGGTGGGGGCTTTTGCCCCCTAAAATCGTTTTTCCACAGAAAAAAAAGAAACATGTATTCGTTTATTTTATGTGTAGTATCTACCTGCCAAATTTTATCAAAATCGGAGTGTTACTTGTAAGAATATACCGTAATGCCATTTTTAAATGGGAGCACACTTTTAAATGGGATTATAATTTCGTTTCCGTTTTGTTTATAACATTACTGTATTAGAACGATACACTCATAGCCATTTGCTATTTTTTTTATGTGATATACGTAGCAGACAGTTTTCCTTACATGTCTCTAGAAAATATTTTTTGATTTCGTTTGTGTTACAATGCAGTTTGACCGGTTCATAAATGAAAAGTAAGAAACGTTTAAGAGAAATACAGAACTGTTGCATTGTTATTATTATTATTATTATTGATATTTTTGAAACATTAGAATTACATGTTTACGAGAATTCGTGTTGGGCCCCCTCCGAAAAGAAAAGCTGGATACGTGCCTGCACTGAATGATAGACGTATGAGTCATGGTATAGACGGGCGCTAGGCGATCGAGTCCGGAGCATCGAAAACAGACCACAACTTGCAGTTCTTCTTGCCAATTGATGCTGCTTTTTTCCTGCCAAGATATAATAATCTGGAATAAACGAAGGTCGAGACCATGGCGTATTGGTGTTTCATGCACCTAAACCTGTAAAATATTTGTGCCGAAAACATCTTTCACTCACTAGCTAAATTTGTGGGTATGATCGCACATCTTCCCTTATAAAGTATAGTCTTATAAAGAATATATATAGCATGCTAAAAACCTAAAGACCAAATTCAATAATTTTCTATAGTTTTCTTTTTTAACAACGGGAAACTTGTTTAATTCATCACGATTAATCACGTTTGATACTAAGATGTCTGTTTCTGTCTATATATATTTTTCATACTTTATTGGAGACAATTTTTTTTTCAAGAAAAGAGGATGATAAAAGAAGCTATACAACAGCATACACTAATTCTAAATAAATACGTCATCAGAAAAAACAAAAAGTTATTTCATTATTATATTGTGTCGGTTCTTATTAACATAAAAATTATACACTTTCTACAATGTTTTTTAAAGAAAAAATTGGATGGGATCGCATGGGATTCGATCTGGTGTCAAAACAATATAAGAATTACTAGTCCGCCACTCTACCCACTTGACCACACAGACTACCTTTTGTTGCCTGTCTTTTTCTTAACAAATAAATGCTCATGACTATAGAGCATGTCACTTCCAAACTTAAGACAACAGTTTTTCTCTTTGTTTCTATACTTCCGTATAACATCTTGGTTACAGAAGCTAATTTATATTTGGTAGACAATTTACACCCTAGATTTAAGCCAATAAATGCAATATATTAGTCCACTTTCCAGTTCCTTGATTCAACTAAAGTTATTCCCTCTGCAATCGTGCTGTGCTACTGCAAAAAATCCCTCGAAAACATTATTGCCAGTATACACAAAACCGAACATAATTTTGTTTTTTGCTTATATTTTTATTATTTTATTATATTTTTTGGAAATATCTCCTTAGATGGATTGCTTTCTATTATCTCCACATACTAATAACTGAATTTTACCCATAAACAAAAGGAAAATGGAATAATTGCGAAAAATCGTGAGTTACAGTATACGCGCAATATTTTTTGCGCATGGGAGTACATACCACAATAAGAATTATAACTATCTGTCTCCATAGCTGAATGGGGCTGCGAAGTTGACCATTTTCCATGTTTTCTAAAATTCATAAATTGTACTCCCCATCTTTGATGGCCCATTTCTTGGTGGAAAATTTTTTTCCGACAAAACAAAATATACGGGTCATTTAAAAACAAGCCTAGTTGCTATAAAAAAAATTCAACAATATCTGACATGGTGATGGTACATTTGGGGAAGGGGGGGGGGGCTGAGAGGATGGTACAGTTTTTTTGGGCTGTTACGGATACAAAAAAATCCCTAAAATATAAAAAAAAATATTCTTTTCTTTATAATAGCACTATCTTATTCTCGATTCCTCGCTCTACTAAATGAGGATTCGAACTTATGAAAGATCAATAAAAACTGCATTCTATAACCATAGCCGCCCGCTGCAGGGAACAGTTGCTTTCCCCATGGATTTTCAAAATACATAACAAAATTTTAAATTTTCTTATTCACACACAACAGTTCGTGTAGTTAGCAGTGAATGTAAATAATTGTTTTTTACATTAAATATTATATGGTTCTAGGTATCTGTATTCGTGACTTTCCTCGTATGACGGTCCTTTTGCCCCCTCCCCCTGTAAAATATCCTGTGGGAGTTACTATGTCTAAATTTCCCTTTAAAATTCGCTTATATACATCTATATAGCAACTAGTTATTAAAGATGAATATATTTATGATTACACCAACCAAAACGATTAAATTAATTGAGAGCCGTAATTAGTAGACACTGCTTTACTCGATTAGTGCATTGCATACATGACAATGACAACCAGCGTATCTGAGAATGTTTCATACTGTGAAGAGATAAATTTACTTCGAAATATCCCATACTGCAGCTAACTTAATATTATATAAGAATTTCGATACTCGAAAAGAAAGATCAATTGAAACGTGCTAATTATCCTGAATAACCGAGTCCTGTAACCAAAAAAGGGGGGTTAAAATAGCTAATTGTCCGGACAGCTCAAGTGCCCGGCAATAATTAAGTGCAATGAGCAATTACAAAGAAGAGACGGTTATGGTTACCGCAAAACCGTACAATTGTTATTCCTCTTGCTTAATGTAACCAGGTAAGTTGGTTAACACCTTTTGCTCTTTTTCTTGGTAACTAAAGTCCAGAAGGTATAACGTCATTGACTTCCCGCACTTGGACATGCTCGTCACTGAGGGTGTGGTAAAAGGATAGCCAATCACCAGCCACAATTCACCGCACTCAGCCATGCTTCCCATGAGTAACCGAGCTGGCAACTCCGCATAAACGTCACTACATCTTTTCGCGGGAAGCAAACTACGTTATACCTTCCGTATTATAGTAATCCAGGAAAAGGCAAAATGCTTTCACTGAAAAAATGAAATATTTAAGTTTTACGTCCCACGATTATGCCGGTTAGGCTAAAGGAGACGGTGATTGAGAAATGAATGAAATGGTGGAATGAAGAAAGTGGGAGGAAACGGGAGAACCCCGAGAAAACCCACGCACACGTGTTTGTCCACTACAAAGTTCACTTGTCGGGAGCAGGATTTGAACCCGGGACCCCAAGCACCAGAGGTGAACTGTACTTTCACTGCGTACTGCTCGGTTACTATTTGGCTACACGATTTCTAGCGTAGTTTTAACCGAAATTCGGCTACTAGCAGCTAAGTTTTCATTTAATTCTTACTCTGCACACGATAAAAAAAAAGTCATATGCACCCGTGGTGTGAGTTATTAGTTACAATTTATTAGTAATTTGTTACAATTTTAGACAATGCCTTTCTTTTAAAAACAAGACAATACTGCACAAATTCTAAGGGGAGAAGTGACACCAGTGCTTATAGTGTAAATCTTCGTACATATACATATAAGCTCTAAGACAGCCTTTCCCAACCCGGAGTCCGCAAGCCAATCTGAGAAAGGCACACACATACACAGTGATGAGAAATACACCATTCACACGGTGCGAGCTGGGTTCGAACCAGGGACCCCAAGCGCCGGAGATGAACGCTCTACCACTGAGCCACCGCGACCCCCGGATTAGACTTGATGTTGAGGCGGATCGTCACTTAAAAGTTTCTTTTTTTGATCCTGACATTTCCAAGTTAGTGACTGAAAGATAACACCACTCATCACATTAATGAAGTTGTGTATCTCGGTGAGTCATACACTTAGTGTCAGGTTAATTTGTTGAAGTTAATACATTTTACATTCTTCCAGAAAAAAATACGTTTTTCTATACTGCATGGGTAGGCTATTGTGGTTTTGTGTTGTTTACGTACTGGATTTATTTGTAACATCTTAGTCAAGATATCCGGCCTGAGATTTGAAACCAAGGACCACCTGATTACGCGATTGGCATCATACAACTCTAACATGATTATACCACTGCAAAGAAAAACAAACACACCCATATATGCAATAACATGGGAAAAAATATAAACACTAACCGCATATTATTGCAAGGAGTCCTTCACATGCATTGTAGACTCTAAAGTAGGCCGCAGTGTGGAAAAGGTTGGGAAAGGCTGCTCTACTATATAAAGGGTTGCGGTGGCTCAGTGATATAGCGTTCACCTCTGGTGCATAGGGTCCTAGGTTCGATCCCAGCTAACGCTATATGAACTTTGTGGTGAACAAACACTGTCTGCGTGGATTTTCTCGGGGTTTTCCTGTTTCCTCCCACTGTCTTCATTTCACCCTTTCGGTCATTTCTCATCATCGTCTCCTTTAGCCTAATCGGAATAATCATGGGACGAAAAATTTTCACGATATCAAATAAAGAATATATCAATTAAATAAATTTCCGGTATATCACATTACAATTGTTAGCGTATATAGCAGGGTTTGCCCAAGTGGACCCACCTGAAAAAACCCACTTTAAAACCCACCTGGGTTTTTGACCTATTTGTTAGTATATTATTGGTACAACTAAGGTGTTCACATTATAAGTGATTTTTATCAGATTTTAGACTTTCCTTGGGCGAATTAGATGCTTTCACGTTAAGGTATACAACAACATTCAACATAAGACCTTTATACAATTCTGAATGCACTAAATGAATTTAAAAAAAAAAACTTAGCTTAATATAGTTATAGAACAAATTAATGTATGGATTATGCTTATAGCCTATTTGAAGTAAAATAAGCAATTTTGTACTTTAGAAAATATTTTCCGTGAACATTGTGCCTATCAACTTGGCGACACCCAGGGACATTATCACTCATACGTTTGACGGGTTTAAGGTCATAGGTGCCGGTACTAATAGTACATATGTAAATACATTAGTAAAACTATTAGTATTATTTCTTACCTTTGATGTAAAACATAAGTTTCTTCAACTAAAATTTGGTTTTTCACCAATAACTGTTTAGTTCAGTCATTTTTGCTACTCTTCAAATAAGCATTCTGTAGAATCAACACCAGCAATAGTGTAAAAATTCTTGTCAAATTTAAGAAGCTTAATGCACGGTGTTCCGAAGACTATGTAACGTTTACTATTTCAAATTTCCATACTAGTGGAAGTTTTGGTGTATACGCCGTAAAAGAAGTGCTCGGGAAATTCCCGAATTAAACGCGGAAGGATCGGAAATGAATACTTCAACAGTAAAACTATTTTACGCTTAAGCCTGCTATACGTCCCGTAAAAAACGGGAAAGTCCCGTTTATGGGCCCGAGTGTTCGGCGTCCCCGTAAATTTAGTCGGGACAGGGAAATGTCCCGTATTTTAACTCCGTTCCATTTCTGCTATCAATATCAGCTTATTCGAAAAGTGGAAAACAAAAAACTCTGACATTGGCTGGAAATCCTGTAATTAGCGATTGAAAAGTATGCTGTTGCATGTAACAGTTTCGAGGAAGTTATTACACCACCCTGTTCGACTTGATAGCGAGCGAAATTTGCAATACTACTTTTTCCATTGCACTTGATGGAAACTCTGATACTCTCCGGAACATATATAAAAAAATCGCTTTGAGTGTTTCTACATTTACAAACACAGGAAAGATGACTGACCATTTCTCGAGCAACACATTAGATAAGTTTTTCAGAGGCTAGGGGCACAGAATTGTGCTTTGGTCCAGATCTTAGAAAAATGTTAATCTGGTCCTGACAATTACACACGACACAGGGAGAAAAATCATCTTTTCATGAGATTAAACTGACGAACGTAATTTTGGCAAATACAGACATGTAAATAAATATTGCTAAACGCGCGAAGAATATTGAAGGTAGATTGTACCACTGATTTAAATAATTTTTCATATTGTTTTCCTGTAAAGCATTTTTATAACACATCTTAAATTTTTAGGCATCTTCAGTCTGTACAATTAATTGCTGGGTACGAACAGAGAAAAGCAGCTGCTGCTTAGTGAACTATCGCCTATTATATTCTTGAAAAAAAAAAAAAATAAAAGGAAATCTTCTAGTCTCACGGTTATGCCTGCTATACGCAAGATGACGGTGATGATGAGAAACGAATGAAATGACGGAATTAAGAAAGTGGAAGGAAACGTGAGAATCCCGAGAAAACCCACGCACAAGGTGTTTGTCCACCACAAAGCTCTTTTGGAACGAGCTGGGATCGAACTAGGAACCCCATGCACTAGAGGTGAACGCTCTACCACTGAGCCACCGCGGCCTATTATACTTTTGTTCATAATCAGACTAGTTCATTGCATTGTGTTGGAAAGTTGAAGGGAGGGTGGGGGAGATCTGAGGTGTCCCATATTCTTATGGAAAAAATATGGCAGGTTTATTTACGCTGGAAGATGTTAATTTCATATGACATTTTAAAACATTTATTCATATCACACAATATGAATTGTATCTTTGTTTTAACTTAATAGACCACTTTTGGTATTCATATTTGGCGAACGTCAGTCAGGCTTCGGGATGACTTGATCTACATTTGTTCGTTTTTTGCCGAGCTCCTTCATGGATATGCGGTTAGTGTACGCGTCTTCGGCGTGGGACCCGGGTTTGCTTCCCGGAGGGAGCTCATGTGGTTCTGATTCCACGTTAATCAGTAGGTCCCGTCTCATATAGCCTCGCTGCTGAAAGGGACGTTAAACACAAAATCAACTCAACTCGTTTGTCTGCCTCTGCTACACACACTACAGGGTGCAACTATCGGTCTTTTAAGTTAAAATTTTCA
Organism: Thermobia domestica; assembly: GCF_964235325.1. Lineage (NCBI taxonomy): Eukaryota > Metazoa > Arthropoda > Insecta > Zygentoma > Lepismatidae > Thermobia > Thermobia domestica. The sequence continues at coordinate 208,476,803 of NC_137457.1, read as the reverse complement.
GAGGACAAGCACGAGACGCTCTAAATTTCCTGTATAGATTTTGGCGGCATACCAACGTAAAATATCGAAATGACGGCCATTTCTTTCAAAACAGCGAGTATCCACGCTATGAAGCGCAATTTTCAGTCTTTTAAGCTGAAATTTTGACGGTCGAAGCACGAGATATGCTAAATTTGCTGTATAGATTTTCTCGACGATCAAATGTAAAATTTCAAAATGGCGCCCATTTTTTTCAAAACAGCTAGAAAACTGTTGGAAGTTGTGACACTGACAATCTTGAAATATAAATCACATTGTAACACTTTTACCCCAAAGACATTAAAATATTTCGAAAAAACCCGATTAAACCCGAAAATACCCAATTAAACCCGAAAATACCCAAAAAAACCCATATGGGCCAAGGTGGGTTGGGCTTTTTCAAAAAAGCCCGGGTTTTTTCAAACCCTGGTATATAGGGAGCAAATTTTTACTTTGATTCGAACAGTGACTGCAACCAATTCACCTGACCCGGTTCCCGGAGCAGTTTAGGAATCACAGTGAAGTTGCTCCACCAGGTCGTGATGTAAGGTCATGTGGTATTATCATGAGGTAAAAGTGGAATAAAACGAGCTCTGCGGGACTTCTAACCCAATTTACTCGCTAACGCTCGCTCAGCTACGTTTCGTTGCGTAAGTAAATCACTTTTTTAAAAAAAAATTAAATTTGTGTTTGCAAAGTGGAGCACCAAAGGCATGAACAATTCCAACAAGTGACTGTACCTATAAGAACCGATTGAAGTTACTGTCTGACTCAAAGTAAAATCTTGCCTAATGGGTATACTCGAGCAGACGGTTCTAATAAATTTTGACATTTCTTGTAGCCTATTTTCAGGTTAGGTAAGCGTTCACTAAATGAGGAGCTCCATTAGTACTAGCAGATTGACTTACGGAGGGCTCATTATAAATACAATGCGAACGTATGTCATAAAAAGTACAGTTCATAAAACACGAACCAACTTATGCTATGTGGGCACTAAAAACCACAAATGCTATCTAACCGAGTCAGCGCAGGAGTGAAGCAGGGGCAAGCGTTAGCGAGGGTGTGAGTCCGTAGAGAGCAGAAGATACTGGAAGAGCACACTTACACATACAATACTTTCACTATTACTCAAAATTCATTTCAATATACTGTGCATTGACGGTAATTACTTATATACACACTCGCATCACTTCACGTGAAATGTTTCACATAGTAGTTTACCTTTAAATTTTCTATTTGCTAGAACCGTCTGCTCGAGTGACCTTTATGTCGGCTCTTTGTGGCCCAACATTTTTGGTAACAATTGGCTAATTTTAGTTAGGTCACGTTAGTTTAGCTTAATTTAAGCCAGGTCTAGTTTGGTATTTCGTAGTAACGTAAATTTGTACAAATAGAAAATTTATAGGTAAAGTACGATGTGAAACTTTTTTTTGTGAAGTAATGACCGTGTAAATATGTCAGTGCACAGCATATTGCAATGAATGTTGAGTAACAGTGAAAGCATTGTATGTGTTAGTTAGTGTGCTCTTACACTATCTTCGTTTATGCGCATACCCCCGTCGCTGACGCGCCTGCTCCCTACGGACGCACCCTCTTGTCGCTCGGGTTTCCGTGCTGCACTCCTGCCCTCACTCAGTTAGGTAGCATTCGTGCTTTTCAGTGGCCACACAAAAAACTAGTTCGTGTTTTATGCACCGTAGTTTTTATGCCCTACGTCCACACTGTACTAGTACTGACCTCTCCTGATGTCAATCTGCAAGTAGTAATGGAGCTCCTCATTTAGTGCATGCTGTTAATAGAAATACAAAACTCTACCCTAACCTGAAAATGGAAGAAATGTCTTAAAATTTCGTACAACCGATTCCTCGAGTAATGCCATTAATCTTCCCAAAAGACCAACTCCTCACTTTGTCCAACGTCACCTACTTTCAATTGTTTGCGTGTGGATGACAGTTTAATTGTAGTAGTAGAATATTTATTGTCATTAAACAACATTTTTATTATTATTATTTCGGAACACCTCAGCATTGCGTTTCTATTGTATGCAGCACTTCACAAATTTTTCACACATCAATACCCTTCTAAAGCACGAACTCATTTCTCCTGTAAACAATGTTTTTTTAACCTACTTTTGGTTCCAAAACGCCGATATTACCCAATTGACAATAAAAACAGTGGATCTTACCTTTGATGTCTTCTTTATTTTCTAAGTATGGTCAGTTCTCTGCAGTCACAAACCTCAGATCAAAAATATACTTATATTTAAATATATATAACACCACACAAACCTATACTTTGAAGTTCACCCCACCCCACCACCACTACGACATTCATTTGTTTTCATTCAAAACTCGCTCTGAATTCAGTGATGCCAGTTTTGTAACAGCGAAATTCCTGTCCGAAACCATAAATTTCCCGATTACATACAATATTTACCGTCAACTTCAGTAGATATAATTTACAATATCTATAGCAGGCCAAAATTAAAAATTAATAAATAAAATAGAATGTACACCATTTTTACGAACAATATGGTGTTTTTTGTGTTTTGGAAGGGATGTTATGTTCAGCAAAGCAACACTTAATTAAATTGTATTAGCCTTAACACGATTCTGGTGTTGCTTGCACACCGCTTGTTCCTTGACACAAAAATAAATAAATAATTATTAAAAATGTTTAAAAATGCAGCGATAAGTAAGGTATTTTCCAATAGTTTATGTCCCTTTCACATTATCCGGTGATTTGCCGGATCCGGTTCCGGCGAATTGCCGGACGAGGTAGAAAGACATTGCAAGCAATGAAGCTCTTCACATATGTGCGGCGATCGTCGGACATTCATCCGGCGAGCAAAAACAGCCGGATCTCCCTGCTAGAATCCGGCGCGGCAAATCGCCGTGTATAGCCAAGCCGGACATTACAAGCAATGACGCTCTTCACATATACGCGGCAAACTACCGGATGGGTGTTGGGGGAGGAAGCAAGTGTTGCCAGGAAAGAGCAGAAAGTGGCTGCTATAATATGGGAGCGTGTGGTTTTGTGTGTTATGTGGAGTGTGTTTGTGTATGTGGTTATGTTCTAGCCCAGTACATCTGGAGTAATTAAACAAAACTGTATATACAACATATGGGGAAAGATGACATGTAAAATGAATTGAAAACGACCAATACTACCGAAGTGTCGAAATCAATATAAATTATTATTTTTCTATGTAATAGAAGATTGGGACATGTCCGTGTAGCACTGGACAAATGACCTTCTATAAATTTGTGGTGACCCAAAATTGAAATATACACTATCAAATATTTCAGCAATACAGTCTTTTGCTATATATTTATGTACTATTTTGCTACGCAAAGCAAGAGAGAGTTCATAATGTGATATTTGATAAATATACCGTACTTTATATATTTTATAATTATCTGGCTGTAATTTCTTGAATAGTCCTCTGAATTCAGAGACTATAGCAGTGCTTTAAAGAGACTTGAGTCAATAGTCGGAACGCTTAAAACAAAAGAATAAACCCGAAATAGTATAATAATAATAATAATAATAATAATAATAATAATAATAATAATAATAATAATAATAATAATAATAATAATAACAATAATAATAATAATAATCTAATATAAATAAAATAAAGAGTTTATGTGTCTGTCTGTCTTTGTGCGGCCTAGGGACCATACAAGTGGACCGAAAGTTACCAAAATTTGGTCACGGGTACCTTGGTCCAGGCTCCAGATCAAACCGATGCGTTTTTTTTTTCAAAATTCGAACCAGGAGGTCTCAGGGGGACGTTTACCAGGACATGTAAAAGTAGTAGAAAATGACCGATATTAGTGTCAAATCCATAGTTTTCGCGGTCGCTGAGATCAATGGTAACACTACCATTAGCGATGACTTCAGCCACCATTTGTATGCGGGCCGGGGATCACCAGAAAGGGGGGGGGGAATTTCGAGACATGTAAAAATAATCGAAAATGACCGATATTAATGTCAAATCCATAGCTTTCGGGGTCACTGAGCTCAATGGTGAAACTCAAGATAGCGTTTACTTTCACATTTAGTCCCCATCAGCTAAGGAACTTGGGCCAGGAGATCACCGAGACATATAAAAATAATCCACAATGACCGATAATTCTCAGTTTTCGCGGTCTGAAACAAATGGTGATACTTTCATTAGCGATGATTTTCAAATTCAGCCACCATAGTATGCGGGCCGAGAGTCACCGGGCTGGAGAATTGCGAGACATGTAAAAATAATCGAAAATGACTAATATTAGTGTCAAATCAATAGTTTTCGCTGTCGCTGAGATGAATGGTGATTCTCCCAAGGCGTTGACTTCCAAATACAGCCCCCGTCGACTGGGAGCCAGAGGCGTTGTATTTTCAAAATTGGAACCAGAGGATCACCGAGGCGTTTACTTTCTATGTAAAAGTAGTAGAAAATGACAGTTGTTAGTGTCACATTCATAGTTTTTGCGGTATCGGCTAAAGATCAGAGGCAATTTTTTTCACAATTCGAACCAGGGGGGGGTCTCAGGGGGCGTTTACCGGGACATGTAAAAGTAGTAGAAAATGACCAATATTTGTGTCGAATTCATATTTATCGGGGTCGCTCAGATGTATATTGATACTCCCGATAGTGTTTACGTTCAAATTCAGCCCCCATCGGCCTTCCCAATTAAAACACGTACGTTGTTGGATATATATTCACACAAAATATATCTAATTTTAGAAATGTTTCTTAATTCTTCTCTCATTGTTCAGTTTGTTTATATTGATATTTTATCTGACCCGTGCGAAGAACGGGCATAACAGCTAGTAATAACAATAATAATGCCTACAGACCAGTCTTCGGGTCAGTGGCTGAATGTTGGCTTGAAATTCTCGGATAGACCTCAACGGTTGACTATCCCGAGAGGACTTTAGCCTGATTTTCTCAGTCACAACAGTTGAATACCGGAACGGTATTTTAAATATCCAGAACCGGGCCGCTATTTTGCCCAAGTTTATCAATTGTGGAAACAGTATAGAAAAATGTCTTCCAAAATACCGCTTCTCTAATAAAAAGTGCACATCTTTTCTGTATGTGGCATGTTCTCTCATTCGGTAACAAACAGGTCCGTATGTGTCTCTGACGTTTTATTTTTTTTTCTGTCTGTGTCTTAACAAGGCGAGTAGAAAACACATTTTGCGTCTGTCCATTACAACCACCACAACACGACAAGAGTCACTGAGTTTTGTATCTTCAGTTGCACAGCAACCCTGCTCGCATATTTTTCATCCACGGCAAAACGCCGGATAATATGAAAGGGGCCGAAACCGGATCCGGCAAACAGCCGGAACCGGATCCGGCAAATCGCCGGATAATGTGAAAGAGGCCTACCATTAGCTTGACGTTTCAAGTCTTTTGTGTGTTTGTAATGTTCACTTTTACCCAGGGATAAAGTAGATCTCAGAAGGTAGGGGGACACATTACGTAAAGCCGACTCCTGTACCTATCTTTTCCCATTGTAATTTTTAGAAGCGTGTGATGCCACAGATATTTTCTGGAAGTGAGGAGATGACATCCACCTGCGTTCCCCCTCACTTTTAGCTCTGCTTTTACCCAAGGGTAAAAGTGGATCTGAAAAGGTGGGGGGACGGTAGCGGCATGACGTCACGCCGTTCCCCCAGCCTATCTTTGCCCATTGTAATTTTTTTAGGAATTGTGGGGACGCCGTATATATTTTTTTCGAGGTGGGGGGACGGCGTCAACCCGCATTCCCGCACTTTTATCCCTGCTTTTATCAAGAAAGCTCAATGTTGCAGGCTAGGTTGTTCTACGCCTAGAAAAGTTGAGAATGCAAGAATTTCCCGTTTTCAGCCTATTTAAAAAAAATCTCCGCATTCCCGTCAGTGCTCAGAATTTTGCGTTTTACGGGAAATTTCCCGCCAACTGGCACCACTGACTGAAGTTGAAATACTTGCTCCCTGGTGCTGCAAACTACATGTAATAGAATTAAGTGTAAAAAACATCCACATGTATCTTAACATCGTCATTTTTGTTATCATTATTTAACATAACAAATGACGTTATATTTCTTTGCCTGATGTAATTTCATGACCAACATTTGACGTTGTTATGACGTAAGTGTGCTACTAAGGCCGAGTTCGATTCCTAGCGTGAGCTCATTTAGTTAGGATTCCACGTTAATCAGTAGGTTTCTTTAAGAAAATTTCCCTCGAGTGACAAAATTTTTCCTTTTCTTATGAATTTTCCCTGGTTTTTGAGTGTCCAATACCTATGACAGAAGTTATGTAGTAAGATTAATTTAGCTATATTAAAGGAACTACTTACCGCATTTGTTTTATTCATTTGCTTTTTGCTTCTATTTTTTCGTGTATTTTTCACGCATTTTTAAAAAAATATACACCGAAATACACCAAGCCAACAAAATGAAATGAAATCTTTCGGTTTAACGTCCAACGTTTATGCCTTTAGGCTGAGAGAGACGAGGATTAAAGCAAGTGAACGTTAATGGAAGAATTGGTGGAATGAGAAAGTAGAACAAAACGAGGGTACCCCGAGACAACCCACGGATACGATGTTTACAACAAGCTTACTTGGCTGAGGATGTAAAAAGGGACCCCACGAACCAGAGATAGGCGCTCTACCACTGTGAAACTGTGACCCCCCCCCCCCATTCAGCCAACAATGGTTGCAAATTATGCTACTTTCAGCACACAAAATCTATATCTATTGTATTGGTTTACTTCTGAAGAGCAAAGAAAAATTTTAAACAGTGATATTTGAGAATTTCCCTGGATTTTTCACGTTTAATCGAAAATTTCCCTTTTTGTTAAATTTACCTATGAAATTTCCCTAGATTAGGGAAATTTCACTCAAACTACGAACACTGTAGGGATGCGCACGAGACAAGATTTGTGGCTGTCTCGTCTCGAAAATGTTCTCTAAAAGTGGTGTCTCGACTCGAAAAACATACATTTTTCTATTGGAAGAGCCGTGTCTCGACTCGAATTTTGTCCGGAAATTCCTGTCTCGACTCGTCTCGTGCGCATCCCTAGAACACTGATCAGTAGGTCCATGCCCCGCTCCTAAAAGGAACGTTAAACTCAATATTAACTCAACAATATATATATATATATATATATATATATATATATATATATATATATATATATATATATATATATATATGTGTGTGTGTGTGTGTGTGCTTATGTGAATTTCCTCACGTCTGTATGGTTAGCCCATACGCCTTGAGCGCGGGAGACCATGGTTCGATTTCCGCTGGGAGCTCATGTAGTTGTTATCCCACTTTAAACTGTAGATCCATGTCTCAAATAAGCACACATATATTATATATATCTTTGGTACACTTATCTTCTGATTCGTCGAAAATTTCGGAACACAGTGTCCCGCAGACCGAAAAGTGAGTAGCATGGGTACAGAGAAAACTAGTCATGGAAATTTAAGCTTTTCAGGCTATGTTAATCCTTACATATAATGAAACTAGCTTGACCAAGTTACAATGGAAGAAATGCAATCACCTGCAATACCTTGATAGCAGAAAATATTCTCCAGGTATTATTATCAACCTCTCCTGCAGAATGAAAGCCCTGACGAAAACGCAGTATTATTTACATATAACTACAACCTTAAAAAACTAACTAACTCTATAGCCTATGGAACCCGGAGGTTCAATGGCCCGTTCACAAAAGCTCTACACTGTCTTCTATCCTTAGTCAGTTGGATCCAGTTTCTACTTTGTATTCCTATCTCTGCGAGATCCATCTTAATATTGTCCTCCCATCTGCGGCTAGGTCTTCCTAATGGTCGTTTTCCGAGTGGTCCTCAAGTCAAGACTTTCAAAACGTTTCAACTTTCTTCCATTCTCGCTACACGACCTGCCCACCTAAGCCTTCTAGACTTGACGACCCTAACAATGTTGGGTAAACCGTATAAATTATGTAGTTCCTCGTTATGAAGTTTCCGCCATTCCCCATTCCCGTTCCTCTTGGGTCCAAATATTCGTCTCAGGATCTTGTTCTCTAATACTTTTAGTCTATGTTCTTCCCTCAGGGTAAGCGACCATGTTTCGCAACTATACAGAACAAAGGCAAGATTATCGTTTTATTTATTTTAAGCTTCAAATTCCTCGACAGAATTCGCGACGACAAGAGATTTTGAACCGAATAGTAACACGAATTCCCTGCTTTTAGTCGACATTTAATTTATTCGTGAATATGATTTTCGTCTGTTAATATTGATCCTAAATATTTGAAAATATCCACTTTATCAAAAGTATTATTTAATATTTTAACGCCTCCACAATTTGCCGTATTACGGTCCAGACGCACTTCCATGTATTTAGTTTTCTCTGCATTTACTTCTAAACCCATGTCCCTGCAAGCATTTAATAAGATCTCTGCATTTATTTTTACTGTTCTCCTATCATCCCCTATTAAATTTACATCATCAGCATATGCCATAACCTGGTGAATACCTTTCAACGCTAGGTCCTGGTTGCTATCTTTGATTTTCCTTATGGCGTATTCCAGCATAAAGTTAAATAATAATGGCGACAACGCATCTACTTGTTTCAGGCCATTTTCGACGTGAAAGCTCGTGGACAAAAATTTTCCTACCCGGACTTTACTTTGGGATTCACTTAAACATATCTTAATTAATCTAATTAGCTTTCTCGGTATTCCAAGTTCTGTAAAAACGTATGTTTCTCTCCTAAATGAGTCGTAAGCCTTTCTAAAATCAATAAATAGTTGATGTACCGGGGTATTGTATTCCCACTTTCTTTCGAGTATTTGGCGAATGGTAAATATTTGGTCGATAGTTGATCGATTTCGTCTAAATCCGCACTGATAATATCCAATAATTTCATCTGCGAATGGGGTCAATCTTGGTAATAGAATATTTGAAAGGATTTTATAGGATGTTGACAGAAGAGAAATGCCCCGATAATTATTACAGTCAGTTTTGTCGCCTTTCTTGTGAATTGGAACAATGTAACTACAACTTTACTTTGTGTAATATACCAAACAGTGGCGGTTAGAATCCAGTCTTTCTTTTTTTCAGAGATCCTTCCGAGGGTTCGCTTCCATCTCCCCCTCCCCCAAGAACTAAAATAAATAACAATTGCGATAACTTTTTATTTTTGCACAAGGGACGCAATTAAAGTCCCAGTTCAGCACCTTCACACTTAGATTTTGCCCCTGGAAGAAATTTTCTGGAAGAAAACCTATTACCATTGTTTCTTGGTTTCTCATGTGATCTCACATACATAAACAAAGTATAAGAGTGTAGAACTTCATATGCCATAGTTAATGGAAATTTTCTCCTGAAATCAGGAATTCTTACACGGATAAAATTAAAGGATGGAACATGTTTAGAGGGCTTGCTCGTGATATCTAACTATAGTTCTCAACATATGTTTTACAAATGAAGATGTCTGACTTGCCTCTATTTTCTGGTACTTACGTTTTCTTTATTTTATGTTCCTCAAATTCATTGGGAAGCAAGTAAAGACTGTGCCTGTATGCGTGACAAAACATAAATGTACCAGATAATTATTTCTTCACTTCCTTGAAAAAAATACAAATTTAGTCCATCTCATATCTGCTAACAAAAGGAGGTAGCAGACCAAAGATAGCCGCTGTTTATTAAAGGTCGTTATCTAGCAGAGGATTCATTCAGTCAGAGGGGAAAGAAGAATAATTGGAAGTTTCTATATTCGTTCGAACTGCAATATACAATTATTTTAAGAACCATTTCCTTGCTATTTGTCTGCATCAGGAAGGAAACGCCATAAAAATCACTAGAATGTGCAGATTTACCCGAAGTACATACTAGATCACTAGTTCAATAGCAAATCACTAAATCTATGACGAAATTACTAAATGTGGCATATATATTAGAGACATGCAAGAGCCGAAGTTTTCGCCCCAAGCCTAATCTGGCTCGAATGTAGATAGGCCCGGCCCAGCCCAACCCAGGCCCGGGAAAATTTTGGAAATTTTTGGCCCAAGCCAGACCCGGAACAAATTAATAGTGGAGCCAACCCCCCCAAGTCTGGTCACTAGGGAGAACAATTAATTCTCTATATAGCAAAAGTGGAGCCGCTGAGCAATACCAACTGTAAAAGTTGCATTGTTTTTAATACCTTTCAGTCTTCATTTTTTTAATTTTTTTATTTTTTTTTGCAATCACCATTTAACTAAAGTCAATAATTATTAAAGAACTGCAAATAATCGTCCGAGCCCGGCCCTACCTGAAGCGCAGGCCCGCCCAAGCCCGGCCTGGGCTAAGGAAACAGCATAGCTGGACTTCCCCAGCCCGACTCGTGCAATGCACACACACACACATATATATCCTTATCCTTATATATATATATATATATATATATATATATATATATATATATATATATATATATGTGTGTGTGTGTGTGTGTGTGTGTAAAATATCCAACATAATATCTAAGGATATGCAATTTAAATTAGAAAAATGTTCCAGAAACATTTCCCGTAAAATTCATTTTAGGTACAACAAGGTATATTACTTTTTTGTAACTGAAGCATATATTGTGAGAATAATGTGAAAGTATTTCTTTGATATATCAGAAAATATTATTAGCTAAAAGCACAAACTATATTTCAAAAACGCGATGGTAAACAGTTTCTATTCATTAGACCCTATTAATATATGTTTTAAATGTTTAAATTAAACATTAGATAAAATATTCTGAAAATAATTCTAAAATAATGTATGAAAATATTTCATTTAAGTTACAGAAGAAGGTAATAAAAACATTTGCATACAAAATTAATAGGCGTTTTAAAAACATTTCTGGAAAATATTTCTAATATTACGAACGAATTTATTTTTAAAATACTCGAAACATTTTAAAAATTGTATTTCATACGTTTTCTCGTAACAATAGAAAAGATTGCAAATACTACATTGGGAACTATTTATAAAATATATGGAATACATTTCCTATTCTGTTTTCTATATCATGTATGTAAAACATTTTTAGTATTACTTCGAAAACATTTTCTCTCTCAACATTGAAAACATTACATTACATTCAACACAATATTTCTAGTACAATTTGTGGAAATTTTCCTTACATTATTTTTTCCATAAGTAGAAGCTTTGCTTTGTTATAATTAAGTATAAACTAATTATTTGCTGAGCAAAACTATATATTTTCATTGAAATTCAACATGTGTTACAGTTTCGCCAACTAACTCTTTGGCTTCATCAGACACTATGTGATACAATATAACTGTACAATCGTATATACAGTTTTGCTCAGCAAATGATTAGTTTATACATTATTTTGCTTCTAACTTTCTAAAAAATATACTTCCTTTACTTCATAAAATGTTTTCTAAACATTTCTTTAAAAAATATTTCCGGTAAATATTTGGGATATTTCTCAGATATAACGAGGAATATATTTTCTCCAGTAACGGAAGAGTATATTCTGAAAACAATGTAAAAATGTTTCTATAATATATCAGAAAATCTTGGTAACTAAAAACACAAAATATTTTCCAAAACATAACGGAAAACATTTTCTATTCATTTTTAATGTGTTTAATTTTCCCTGTTTTGAAGTTTTATATTCAAAATTCGATAAAATATTCTGGAAATAATGCTAAAATATTGTACGAAAATATTTTATTTAAGTTATAAGAGAAGATTACCAAAATACTTTTGTAAAAATTAGGTAAACCTTTTTAAAACATTTCTGAAAAATATTTCTTATACCACGAAAGAATTTATTTTTAAAATATTCTAAACCTTTTTAAAAATATATATTCAATATGTTTTCTCGTAAAAATAGAAAATATTGCAAATAACGTATTAGAAAACATTTTTAAATATATGGAATATATTTTGTTTCATTGTTTCCCGTATCATATATGGAAAACATTTTTAGTATCATTTCGAAAACATTTCCCTTCTCAACAGTGAAAACATATTACATTACATCCAAAACAATATTTTTAATATATTTTGAGAATATTTTCCTGGATTTACTTTCCGGCTAGCATTCTCAAAATGTACTCTCGGTAATTTCTAAAATGTTTTACAAACATTTTTGGGAAAATATTTTCGGGAAATATTCGGAATACATTGGGGAAACCAGCATGGAAATCTCCAGAGAATGAAAACCTTTTGGAAACCAAGGAAAATATTTTCTTTTGATTGAGGAAATATTCCTTGCTGTGTGGGTAATCGAGCGGGAGAACCAGTATCGGTAGCAAATAGTACTTGCTCGTAGTATTCAGCATCTAATTTTTCTCAAATGATCTGGATGCAAACAACAGACAGAATAATTATTTCACAAGTAATAAAAAACTTCTGCTCTCTTCTATTGTTAATTAAACATGACGGCTTGATATTAAGATGCTTTGAAAATAATAATAATGCCAAATTATTTAATGGATGCTATGCATTTGTTCTATGTCGCCATAATCAATGGGAATTAATATCTTAATGTACAAATTATAATAAGTAATGTACGAAAACTTCTTTCTTCGAACGCAAGTGTAATGTTTTTCTGCAGTGTATGCTATTTGTAAGTAAGCATCACATATTTTAGTATGACTTTCAACATTGAAGCGAATGAGAAAACCGACTGATTTGATTTTTCTTTTTGGTTCTTTGTCCAAAACAAAGAATATAACTAGATAAGGGACAGAGGTTAAAGGAATGTTCAAGTGGTGAGGTCAATGCATATGCACCCCACAGATTTCAGTGAATTAGATCTTGCTGAACTACAAGCAAAAACGAGTAAAGATATTTTATTCGGAGCGCAGATTATTGCAACATACGGTATTCTGCAACTGGTAATTCTGTTGTCGAGAGACGTTTTGATAGTAGTTTCACTTGTAGCAACGACCCACTCACCGTTTGTCAACATATAGCAATATCACTGTGTAGGGGGGGGCACTAGGGGGGCCAAGAATTTGAGCAAGGGGGCCTGGCCCCCCTTGGCCCTCGTTTAGTTTCGCCATTGTTATAGTCGCTGGCGGGCCGCCATCGGGAAAGGGCTGGAAAACGGCATAAGCGAAAAATGCCCACATCCCGCCTTGATACCGCACGCTTTGGCAATCTGGCCGCTGAAGTAGGAGGCGGTCCACCATTGACGTCAAATTTTCAATGGGGGAGGCATATACGAGCATTAACTGCTCCGACCCTTTAACGACTCGTTTTAAAACGATCATCAGCTTACGCTATAAGCTGTGAAACTTATTTTCCATATACCGTTCCGCTTGCACATCCTATAGTACAAGAGTTATCTTACTTGTCGGCACGCAGCCAGCGTTTCAGTGTCTTTCCGACAACATTTGCCGTGGTCGGACCGTCCGGTTTTTGCCGTCTTCTTCCAAAATATTTGTCAAGGACCCTCTCGTACTTGTACTTTAATTTTAAAAAATTTAGTTCTCATATACCCTTTACGTGCAGTCTCTTTACTATATTTCTTTCCATACATTTACTTCCTTTATAGTTGCCACGCCGTCAGCGTTCCGACGTCTTTACAACCAACATTTGTCGGATTCGGTCCGTCCGCTGTATGTCGACTTTCTGCTGACTTATTTTCACAATATATATATAATGGAATTACCCCATCAGGATTCAGCCGCCAACAGTCAGACAATTTGTCCATGTAGACCAGATGCCGTGTCGGGTTGCCGGCGCCGGACACCGGCGTCTTTCTGCGCGATTTTCGACCACGGCAAATAGTTGCCATGCTGAGGATTCGGCACACAGCCAGAAATGACCATTAAATTCACGGCGCCTCCGTCGGAAAAATGTTGTGCGCATGAGTCGAGTCGAGACAGAATTTTTCTGAGAAAATTCGAGTCAAGACACAGCTCTTCCAATAGAAAAATATAGGTTTTTCGAGTCGAGACATTTCTTTTACATCAGATTTTCGAGACGACACACCCTCAAATCTTATATCGTGTGTATCCCTAGTCGGAAAGTTGTCTTGCCGAGTAGTCGGCAAACAGCCGAAAAGGAGCAGTAAATGTGCCGGTGCCACCGTCAAAAAGAGGCCGGCATAAGAAGTCGGCAGAGGGTAGGCAACAGTTCTGTTTATTAAGAGACACTACGGAGTTGTATCAGTTTATAATGTAACATTTGAGTTTGTCTTTGAAGTAACCAATAACCTGTAGGGGGTAAAATTTCCTAGGAAATTATTAACCCCCTACCAAATATTCGGATTTAAAGCTATTTTGCCCAAAGTGACTTTGTGTGTTAAGAGATACTACGGAGTTGTATTAATTTATATTCTAATATTTAAGTTTGTCTTTGAAGTACCGAATAACCGACCGGGGGGTAATATTTTCCTAGAAAATTATTACGCCTCTACCAAATCTTCGGATTAAAATCCATCTTACCCAAAGTGACTGTGTCTGATAAGAGATACTACAGATTGGTATCTATTTATAATGTAACATTTCAGTTTGTCTTTGAAGTATCTAATAACCGACAGGGGGTTAAAAATTTCCTAGGAAATTATTACACCCTACCAAATCTTTGGATTTAAAGCTATCTTGCCCAACGCCTGTCCCTTAAGAGACTAGGGACTGGTATCATTTTAAAATGTAACATCTGAGTTTGTCTTTGGTGTAACCAACAACCTGGAGGAGGTAACAATTTCCTAGGAAATTATTACTCCCACCTTCCAAAACTTCGGATTTTAAGCCAACTTGCCCAAAGCGACTGTCTGTTAAGAGATACTACGGAGTGGTATCAAATACTAATGTAACATTTGAGTTTCTCTTTGAAGTAGCGAATAACCTGTAGGGGGTAAACATTTCCTAGGAAATTATTACCCTTCTAACAAACATTCGGATTTAAAGCCATCTTGCTCAAAGTGACTTTGTCTGTTAGGAGATACTACCGAGCTGTATCAATTTATAATGTTACATTTGAGTTAGCCTTTGAAGTAACCAATAACCGAAAGGTGGGTAATATTTTCCTAGGAAAGTATTACTCCCTATCAAATCTTCCAATTTAAAGCCATCTTGGCCAAAGTGATTGTGAATTGAACACTAGGAAGTGGTATCAATTTATAATGTAATTTTTCAGTAGGGGCTAAAAATTTCCTAGGAAATTAACCCCCCTTAACAAATCTTCGAATTTAAAGCCATCTTGCCCAAAGTGACTGTGTCTGTTAAGAGATACTACGGAGTTGTATCAATTTATAATGTAACATTTGAGCTTGTCTTTCAAGTAACCAATAACCTTTAGGAGGGTAAAAGTTTTCTAGGAAATTGTTACCTCATACCAAATCATAGGATTTAAAGCCATGTTGTCCAAAGTGACTGTGTCGCCGAAGATATATACGGAATGGTATCTATTTATAATGTAACATTTGAGTTTGTCTTTGAAGTAACCAATAACCGACAGGTGGGTAATAATTTCCTAGGAAGTTTTTACCCCCTACCAAATCTGGGGATGTAAAGCCATGTTGCCAAAAGTGACTGTGTCTGTTACGAGCTGCTACGGAGTGGTATTAATTTATAATATAATATTTGAGTTTGCTTTTGAAGTATCTAATAACCGACAGGGGGTTAAAAATTTCTTAGGAAATTATTACCCCCTACCAAATCTTCGGATTTTAAGCCGTCTTGCCCAAAGCGACTGTGTCTGTTAAGAGATACTACGGAGTGGTATCAAATAATAATGTAACATTTCAGTTTGTCTTTGAAGTAACCAATAACTGACAAGGAATAATAACTTCCAAAATTATTACCCCCCTTACCAAACCTTCGGATTTAAAGCCATCTTGCCCAAAGTGAGTGTGTCTGTTAAGAGATACTACGGAGTGGTATCAACTTATAATAAAACTTCTCAGTTTGTCTTTCAAGTAACCAATGACCAACAAGGGAATAATATTTTCCTATGAAATTTTTACCTCCCAAATCTTCGGATTTTAAGCCATCTTGCCCAAACGTCCGTGTCTCCTAAGAGATATTACGGAGTGGTATCTATTTATAATATAACATTTGAGTTTGTCTTTGCAGTAACCAATAACCGACAGGTGGTAATAATTTTCTAATAACTTTTACCCCCTTCCAAATATTCGAATTTAAAGCCATCTTGCCCAAAGTGAGTGTGAATGTTAAGAGGTGCTACGGAGTGGTATTAATTTATAATATAATATTTGACTTTGTCTTTGAAGTAACTAATAACCGACTGGGGGGTACAAATTTCCTAGGAAATTATTAGGCCTCTACCAAATCTTCGTATTTAAAGCTATCTTGCCCAAAGTGACTGTCTCTTAAGAGATACTACGGACTGGTATCAATTTCAAATGTAACATTTCATTTTGTTTTTGAAGTAATTAGAAACCGACAGGGACGTAATAATTTCGTAAGAAATTTTACCCCCCCTCCTATCAAATCTTCGAATTTAAATCCATCTTGCCCAAAGTGACTGTGTCTGTTAAGAGATACTACATAGTTGTATGAATTTAAATATAACACTTGAGTTTGTCTTTGAAGTAACCAATAACGGACAGGGGGTAAAAATTTCCTAGGAAATTATTACACCCCTACCAAATCTTCGGATTTAAAGCCGTCTTCCCAAAGTGACTGTGTCTGTTAAGAGATACTAGTGATTTGTACCAATTTATAATGTACCATTGCAGTTTTTCTTTGAAGTAACCAATAACCGACAAGGGGGTAATAATTTCCTAGGAAATGTTTACCCACCTACCAAATCTTCGGATTTAAAGCCATCTTGCCCAAAGTGAGTGCATACACTGAGAGATCAAATTCAATAATATGCATTTCTAATGTAATTTCTGATTTTTCCTTTGGAATTACCATAAACCGACTAGGGGGTAAAGATTTCCAGGAAGTAAAGCTTTCCAGGGGTAAAAAATCCCTGTTACACCGGCTGCCTCCAGCGGCCCGATAAAATCGATGGCGACACTCCCTCTTTCCGACCGTGACTTCTTCATGTGGTAGCGTCCAGCCACGTGAAAAAACTTCGGCAGTTTCAATTTTTACTTCATCATTAGAGAACATAGAGGCTTTATTCATTTTCCAAAATTCGACTCGTTGAAGGTGGTATGCGATATTGATACTTTCGCCTACGTCCTGGCGACGTCGTTTTACAAGAAATTGCCGGCAGTGTCTGTATGCAGTCGTCTTCCGACTGTATGCCGACTGTTTCAATAAAGCTTTATACGAGGGAAATATAAGGCCTTAGATCGTATTTTAAAGCAACAAATTACTTTCTAACTCAATTTGTTTTCTTTTGGTGAATGACTCTGGTTTTGCTTGTAGCGGTCGAAAATCAGGCGGAGAGATGCTTGTGCCCGGCGCCGGAAATCTTACTGCGGGATCTGGTTTGCATGGACAAATTGTTCGACTCTAGTTGGCAGTCTCCTGATTGGTTATATATATACAGGCGGGGCTGATTGTGACACTGATCACTAAATGGTAGCAGGGATAATACGAGAGAGATTATCGTTGAATAAATCTATACTCATTGTCCGGAAACGGAGAGATCAATTTAAAGAAATTAGAAGAGAGCAATGTAAGAGAGGAATACCAGATTGAAGTAATGAATAGATTCCCGGCTTTAGAAGATTCGGAGTGCACTAGTGTTGAGGATACCTGGATTGAAATAAGAGAAAGCATTAAAAGTTCAGCAGAAGAAAATTTGGGACATGGGGAAATAAGTAGGAACAAACCATGGTTCGACGAGAAATTCATAAAACTAGCAGAGAAGAGAAAAGAGGCAAAATTATGCTGGCTACAAATCCCAATGAAATAACTACAAAATATTTCGCAGATATCAGGCGGAAAACTTCCAAAACTTTTTGAATAAAAAACACGATTTTCTGAAAGCTAAAATTAAGGAACTTGAAGATAATAGTAAAAATAAAAACATTCGGGACAAGTATAAGGAGATCAGAGAATTTAGGAAAGGCTATCAACCTCCTGCTTATATATTGTAAAGGAATCTGTGTGTTTGTGTAGGAGCCCACATCCAAGACTGATGTGATTGGTTCATTATAGATTTATTGATTTTACAGATATTTGTTTTGCCAGCAAAAATGATATGGGCTACCTATTTTTGTTTGTGCTATTCGTGTTTTGTGTGTCCTAGTGCATTTTGGAAAAGGTCAGAGACCTTTCATTATGTTTTTATGTTACGCTACCAGATATGAACGCATTCTGGACTAGTATTCTGAAGAGATGCTAACCGACTGAACTATTTTTCGCTGATTCAGCATTGTATGACTGTGATGTGATTTATGTATTTGTTTTGTAATAAATCTTGAGAGACACCATCCTGACTCCTCCCACAACCTCCCACCGCACCTCTGGTGACGTCTGGTACTCGCACCTAAGCTCACTTGTAATAGTCGCCGAGCCTTGCGCTCGTACTTAAATACGGCCGAATACTTCCGCTCTGGGAAGTCGCGGTCGAAGTCGTAAAGGAGTTGCTGTTGGACTCCTTCCTGAAGACTGACACTTCGCTTGGAAGAGAGGACCCGCCGTTGCTGTGAGTCCGGACCCATCGACAGAGCCTGAGGAGCCGAGCCAGTGGACACCAGCATTTGAGCCCAGACGTCAATATGGAGGTATTCCTTTCGTTTTCCTAACCTCTTTCCTACACCCTGTCTCTCTCTTTTTTGAAAACCTACTTTTATATTCATTTCACATGATTGAGCATTCTCTTCAAAGGACAGCCGTCCGAACCTGGTACCTATCTTGAGCTAATATCCCCAATACTTTTTCTCACGGCTTGTGTGAACGTGGAGTTTTCTTTGTCATTTTCCTCCCTCTCACACACCCTTTTCATGGTGGAGATGTTGCTTTTTCATGGTGGAGATCTGGTTTTTCTACCCCAACTAGGGCTTTTCATCGTAGAGATTTGCTTTTCTAATTTAGCCTCTTCTTTTAATGCATGTTTCTTTTTTTCTCTTATGTGCATGATACTTGGTTTCTTTATTGGCCAATGGCTGTTGTTTGAGCAAGCAACTCGGTGCCAAGTCTAGGCTGGATCTTTTGCGAGAGTGTAGCACACGCACCCCGATCGAGACCAGTTATTGGGCGTATCTCTGCAACAGACGGATGGTTTCACCAGAGTGGAGGTCAATAAGCTCTTTCAGTTGGGTCTATCAGCATTTCACTAGTTGTGCAATGAGGCATCCTATTGCCGAGTCTAAGCGAGGTTTATTGCGGAGGTATGGACGTACCACGAGCCGAACCTTGCTAAGGGCGTAGTACTGTATGAGGAGGGTTTCACCCTATTCTGAGTGCTGCTTTCGTGTGTCTTTTTCGAGCGAAAGTACTACTCTAGCGTTGAGGCCTATTGGTCGAGTCCGCGCACGGAGTTTATTGCAGTCAGATGGAATTTTGACCGATCCGAATTCCTCGTTAAGGGGAGAAGTAGCGCTAGAGTCTGAGAGGTTCTGCTCAAGTGGAAAGTAGCTCAGCTATGTTTTTCTTTTTTTCGTGTGCCTGATTTTTGTTTTCTGGCGAAATGTTCTGTTTACTTCCTTTGAAGGATAGTGCGTTTTTCCATGTACACCTTGTCTCAAAAAGGTTCAGCGCATTCTTTATTGGTGTTTTGAGGCAAAAATTTTCTATGTCCAGCTTCGGGTATCTTCGGAAAAAAGTAAACCAGGTTCGAACCTCCAAGCCAGCCTTTGCGATCGGGAAAAAGTTTGCAGATGTGTTTTTCTTCTTTTAAATATAATAAGACTTGTTACCAAGTGTAGAAAAAAAGCAACATTGATTGAAATACTTAATGATACAATATTTCGAAACCTTGTATTAATGTCAGCACATTCTTGTTTGTCATTTAGCTCTCCATACGTAATGGGACATTTAGATACGTTAAAGAATCTTTCCATATGTAAAAGAATGCTCAAAGTTAAGACATAGAACATAATTATCGCCTGAGTACTAAAATAGAAGTCAAAGTAGAAGAAAAACAGCGTTTGTACTGGATATGAATGTCATAATTATTTTGAGAAACGTTATACATGTTTCGCTAGAAGCATGTTTCCGTAAATCCTTGCGTTAGCTCACTGGTAAGGTGTCAGATTTCAAATCTTAAGGTTACGAGTTCGATTCCCATTCTGATCATACGAGTGATTTTTTTATGAAATAGTATTTTCCGCAATGTATGAAAAATTATATAAAATAATTACATTAAAATACCTCAGTTGTATATATATATCACATAATCATTGCAGAACATAGTAATTATTATGTTTAAAATATAACATCTGAGGTAGGTAGATGTTCACAGCAGGTCGGTATTATATATGAGAATATTAAATACAAGTTAGGAAAATCGTTCAATAGCAATAAATAAATTAGGTAGTGTATTTATTTGCAGCTATTTGTCATACAGATGTAACTTCTCAATATTCTCATTACAGCATGTTTTTACATTCATGAAATACAGTATATACCTACGGATATAGAAAGTGTATAAACAGAGTATCCAAAGTCGGATCCTGCTTGAAGACACATAATTTTTCCCGATCCCCTTAACGTCACGGTAAGAAACACAAGTTCTCTCTAGAACGGAATGTCGTTTTAGAGTCTCATTCGAGTACGTTGAATATGCTTTTGTATATACATCTCTCTCTCTCTCTCTCTCTCGCTTTGTTTATGTGTGTGTGTGTGTGTGTTGCGGAATATCCCAAGTTGAATACACCATTTGCAAAGTATATGAGCATCATTGTCATCGAATACCAGAAACTGAAAATCGTGTTTGGATTGCGTGTTCATGTTAGCTCACTAGTAGAGTACGGGCTTGGTAGTGAAGAGGTCTTGAGTTCAAAGCCTGCAGCGATTTATCGTTTTTTTTTGTTAGTAGAATTGCACTGAAATCGGATACAAGGAGTGGTTTACTTCTAGAAATATTTTCAGAAGCGTTTAGGTAGCCCTGAAAAGGGCTGTTTTCGGGAGTTAAGGCGGGTACATTAATATTGTGTCCAAGACCCTTCTGAATTTATTACACGCTCCATTCTTCTGGGCATGGAATCTATTAAATGGGTGACAAATCTATCTCCTTCCCCTAACTCCAGCCATGCTCCGGAAACAAGATCCACAGGTCATCCTGAGTTCTTGGTGGATCTGCCTCAGGCCAACTGTCCCTTAGAGTACGCTTCACTTCTGCCCACATATTTTCTATGGGATTGAGGTCTGCTCTACGAGGCGGCCAGTCAATTAAATCAATCTCAGGCTGCCCTGCGAACCATTCCTCGACCACACGGGAAGTATGTATTGGCGACTGGTCTTGCTGGAACTGAATTACACCATCAGGCTGAAATACTCGTACAGATGGCACCATGATATTACTCATAATTCTAAGTACTGAGCACTTTCCAGATGTCCTTCAATTCTGTGAAGCTGTCCTGCTCCGCGACTGGAAATCCATCCCCAACATGAAATAGATACATGGCCACTGCGATTGCAAGCAGCCACATATCCAGGGTCATATCGGGTGCCTCTCGGACGATACACAAAACGGCGTCCCTCATTTGATGTGAATATGGATTCATCTCAGAAAACTACGTTTTCCCAATTGCGACCCACATTCGCCTGTGCAAACGCGAGACGGTAAATTTTGTGGTCATCTGAGAGTTTTTCCTTCACGGCAGCAACACAGCCACGTAACCCAGCATGACGAAGCCTTCGCAGAGCTGTATGCTTACTACCAGGAAAGAGAGAATCTTCCCTTAGCTGTCTAGACGTCCTTAGTGGGTCTAACCGGGCTTCGTTTACTAATCTCGCATCTTCGGCTTCGGTTGACATATGCGGACGACCAGGAGATCGTAAATTACCAGTCTGACCTGTAGCACCATATTTCCGAATCCATCGCCTTCCTGTAGAGGCCGGGACACCTACTCGCCTGCTAGCTGCAGTTGCAGAATAGCCTTCCAACTCCCATAAAGCAATTACTGCTGTACGTCTATCCATAGTTACTAATGTTCTGAGCTGTGAGCAGGAAGCAATAGGTAAAAGCTAGTACCTGACGTGTGATTGGTTACTTGCACGACACGCCTATTGTGGGGAACGACTTGGTCAACCACTCGCAAAAGAAATCTGAAAATGGTGCACCGTAATAATAATATTAAAAACAGTTTTATATAGTAATATTAATACATACGAAAAGCTGTTTAAAGAATAAATTGTTATACTGACTTTATACGTATAAAAAGATATACCATATACCAAACAGATTGAGCGATATGATGATAGTTGTTTTGAGACGAACACTTTCGAAGTCCAACTTCGAGTATCTGCGGAAAACAGTAAACTAAGGCTGCTGGTTCGAACCTCCAAGCCAACCTTAGCAATCGGGAAAAAATGTAGAGATATGTTTTTCCTTCTGTTAAATATAATAAGACATTTTGAAATGGTATTAAGTGTAGAAAAAAAGAACATTGATTGAAATACTTAATGATACAATGTTTCGAAACTATGTATTCACACTCTTGTTTCGTCATTGAGATTTCCATACTGAAAAGAGCATTTACGTATGAGCTCAGTTATATTTCAGAAGCAGATTCCGAAAAGCGGTAATGTTAGCTCAGTGGTACACCCCGAGCGTTTAAATCGTGAGTTCGATACCCGTTCAGGTGAGATTCTTTTATGATGTTCTACTTTCCTCAATGCATGAAAATTATGTAAAATAGTTACATTACAATTCATCAGTTGTATATATATATATATCAGTTGAATATATATATTCATATCATTTCACGACATAATTAATACTGATTTTTGAAATATAACATCTGAGGTATTGACAGAACGTCGGTATGTTATATGTGAATATTAAATACAAATTAAGAAAATCGTGTAATAGCAATAATTAGGTTATGTAATGTATTTATTTGCAGCTATTTTCATACGCAGATAACTTCTCAATATTCGCATTACAGCATTTAGGTGGAGCATATCGAAAATCGGATCGTGGTTCAAGACAAAAAAGTAGCTAGCCCCAAACTGTCACGTAAGAAATTTACGAATCGCAAAAGTAAAGTGAAGAGATTGACAGCGGTAATACTTAATCGCCCTCTCTCAACCCTCTCTTATCCGTATTTATACATATAAAAGTGTATGTATGTATGTTCCAACATAACTCATGTATGCCTAGAGCAGGGTTTCTCAACCTGGGAGTCGCGGCCCCTAGGGAGTCGCGAAGATAAGCGGAAGAGATAAATATAGTTAGAATCTAATACCGGAAATTATTTTAAATATTATTTTGAATTTGGTTCTGATAGGCATACTTTTATTTTTATACATAGGCCTACTGTAAAGCACAATAAAAAATAAGTCTACTGAACATTTTCAAAGGGTGCAGAGTTGTTTAAAAATGAATTTAAATGAAAGGAGTATGATATGAAACTAATGAGAATTGTATATAGAAATGCTAGAAAAATACACAAGGAAGAAAACCTGCACATGGAAATACAATTAAAATTGAAACCTAATGAGATACCTAAGCATGGTGTAATTTCACTAGTACAGCAATGCTCGGTTCAATCTTCGTGACGAACATTATCAAGCCATTTTCAACTGATAAGCGATTTCTTGTCTTTGTTTTAATGTTTACCATGAAATAAAACACACACACACACTTTCGCACAGGTACAAAATAGCAAATGGAATTATCACTTTTAAAGCAGCAGATACCAGACCAGGATATTCTTTTCTCCTCATCAGGCAGAACTTGTCCAAGTCTTCGTTACAGAAAACCAGTTGCAAAGACTTGTCGCATGATCATTCGATTATTTGGTCAAGAAGTAGTGTGCTTAGATCAGACACGTTAATTACCTCTTCAATGAAGGAGTTTAACATCCATCTTGAACCAACACCTTCGTCATTGGGAATATAGATATTACAGTTACTGATCCACTGTCAGTGCCGGGCGCCGAAAAAAAGGGGCACAAATTTCGGAGGAAGTGTGTTACTCATGTGCACATGTATAAAATAGAAGGAAAAAGTAATAAAATGTGCTCAAAATCAAGGAAATGCAGGGTTTACCTTTGAAAATTGTATTGAGCTTCGTGCCAACCATGGTGGCGCTTCGCAGTTAGTCTGTCTACCTCACTCATATGTACGGAGACATCGTCATATACTCTCGCCCCGGGCGCTGATTTTCCATGCCACGGCTCTGTTCACTATAAACAAGAAATGGATTCTACTATTATAGAAATAGGTATGTTAAAAATCCCATACAAGCTTATTATAAAACACAAATTATAAAAGGGTCGCTGGCAAGAGGATGTGATAAAAGGGGATCGTGATTGGAATTAGATCGAGAACCACTGGCCTAGAGTAATTTTAACCACATATCTTATAGTCTGAAAAAAAGTGCTGTTGGGTTACCTATGGTGAATGAGAGGGGGATACACATAAAAGAATGATAGAAAATGATCGATATTAGTGTCGAATTCATAGTTTTCGGAGTCGCTTAGAGAAATAGTGTGACTTTCGATTTCGCTTAACTCCGATTAGCTCTCATTAGTTGGAATGGGCACGAGCGACTTTTCTTTGAAACTCGATTCGACTCGAAACAGAACTCTTTGAGGTCTACTATAGGACTCGGCGCGAAAAATTTCCTCCAACTCGACTCGGATTAGAGTCGAGTCGAACCAAAACGAGCCAAATCCTGTGTGTAGTCCTACCGAGATAATACATAGACAATATAATTATTCTATTATCAATTATACTACTATTACTACAAATAATAATAACTCGGTAGTCATGAAGTTTACAAGGCAAAGACATCGTTCATTACTCTAAGCGGTAAGCGTCGGTGGACTACAGATGGTCAACTATTGACCTCTCGCCAAAAATTGGTAGTCCCGCAGTGACGATCAGCTGTGGCACCAGTTCCATTTTGAAAACTTTACTACCATTGGCAGAGACGTGATGAAACGCCAACGAAGCACAAAATTACTCTCCCAAAATATGGTAAATTGCCTATATCTGTGATTTGTTTATACTTAGGTGAGTCACAAAAACACTAAACAAATACCCCGGGGTGGACGCGAACTATCAATATTACGATTACTAGGCACGTGTTCTTCTGACTTCCCCACGGAAACGATCATAAAAAGCTTGCTTGTTGAAGGATAAATCATTGAGGTCTTAATTTAGCCAATCAGACAAACCGCTACATCTCGAGTTTCAGAGATGGTTTCCATTTCAGATGGAAACCATTTCAGATTTATTGCTTTCTGGTGGGGTACTATCTATGTGCAAAATTTGAGCATAATATCCGACATACATCTTCGGTGCCTCTTCTCTTTAGTACAATTTTAACCAGAGATGGTGTAGGTTAATGAAAATTTGATCAACGACCCAACATGACCTACTATCACCCAACACCCAAATGACCCATTGACCCACTCTGACCCATCATCCATCGTGATCCACTCTGACCTACCACCAACTATAAACTACTCTGAACCATTGCGACCAACTCCGACCGACCAAAACCCATCGTCATCAACTCTGACCCATGATCCACGTCCTTCTCTCCATTGATTAAAGAGGTTACACTTGTAATAAAACAAGACTATGAAATTATCACTTATCGGAGTTTATCACTGTCGGAGTTTATCACTGTCGGAATGAAATTATCACTGTCGGAATTTCTACCGTCAATGGCTCATTGCACCTCTCTATTATAATGTTGGTGGATCTGACCTTTAAGATATACAATGGTAAAGTGTTTCTCATCTTCCGAATTAAAATGAATTTAAATTTATCATATATAATTATTTCTTTGTTGCCTTACATACACATTTCAGTAGAAAATAGGATGAAATTTAAAAGTCTCAAATCAAGGAAAAGTAGACGAACGTAAAAAAGAAAGAAAAACTAATTTTTTATATAATTAAGCATGCCGTACTAATTGAAAATGCCCATGTAATTAAGTTCATAATACCAATTTTATGGCCATTTTCTCTCAACTTTATGGCATGATTGCCATATGTTCTGAACGCTCCATACATTAAACACCAGCTTCTGCAATTATAAATAGAAAGCAGTGGGTATAAAATTCGAAGAACTGTAGTTTTCATTACTCATTTCTTTCTCAACTAATATCAAACGTTTTCGATTATTTTTACAAATCAACCCACTACCAATTTCCAATATATAGAAAATGCCCCCCACCCCGCTCATAAAAAAATAAAAAAATGTCAGGACATATGCTGTTTATTTTTAATAAAGAGTTATATGCTGAACTTCAGCTCTTAGTTCAACGACTTGTGAGATACTCAATTTTTCGCAAAAATTCGGACTTCTACTCCCCCCTAAGGATATGTATTATAATTGTTAGGTTTGTTTATTTTTGGTACCTTCAGTGAAGCAAAGTATTACTTTAATTAACTTCTCAAATCTACTAGAGTTTACAAATGAATTATACCATTTTCTTTTCACTGTCAACCTTTAATTGACTTACACCAATACACTCAATTAAACAGGGGCCTTCTGAATCCCAAAAACTATAACAATAACTATGATCCCACTTAGCGTTACCATAAGCCACTAAAATATCAAAAGCCACTCTTGGC
Source organism: Thermobia domestica (assembly GCF_964235325.1). NCBI lineage: Eukaryota > Metazoa > Arthropoda > Insecta > Zygentoma > Lepismatidae > Thermobia > Thermobia domestica. The sequence goes on along the minus strand of NC_137457.1, from coordinate 208,450,158 downwards.
TCATCAACCTACCATAACAGTGTCCACTCTCGGCTCTTCGACCTTATTATCAACAGCCACGCTTGGCTCATAAACCCTAAAATATCAATTACCACACTGGCTCTAACTTTCCTTAACATAAAAAAGACTTCAGCCACTTATATGGCTCCATTTCTACATCAACACGATTACACATTATTTATTTCTACATAGTAACATCCTTCATTTGTTGTTTCTATTTTCCAACACTTTGTCCGATTATTCAAAATCAACACCATGTCCGGCTAACTAATATAACCCAATACTCTCCCGTGTATTGCCAAAAACAAATTGTCAAAAGCACAGTCTCACCCCAATATTCTCCCGGGGATTACCGAAATAAAACAGCAAAAGAATTCAAGGTCTACATAACTACAACGCACTTTTGCTCTCGTCGTCCCCAATAACTACATATTTCTCCGCCCCTTCATCCTTAACTTAAAAATAAAACTTAATTCGAATATGCTTAATTAGTGAATTTATTACAATTAAATACCACTCACTAGATGCTACAGCTACAACTACGTAACAAAAAATAACAAATGTGAAACATGTTCTGAATTATTTTTAGATTTCTAACGCTAATATTAAACATATTACAATAGTAAAAGAGGATTGTTCATGAAATAGTGTATTTGCTCTTGATTTTTAACTTTTTTCATTAGGAAAAAATTAAGATATTATTCGTTTTAAACTTCGCACGCTGCAAATATGTTGCCCTCTAGGAATGGGACTAATGTAAAATGTGGACTAATATGGACTAATGGGAAATGCAGCACTGTTAGCGGCACTGAAAACTTACGATTCGATTCTAATATCGGTTGACGTCGATATTTTTATGTCGCTACGTAACCATTCTGGGTGCTAATGGGAGCTTAATTCGACTTGAATTGAAAGTAGAACTAATCATCTAAGCGACCACGAAACTATGGATTCGATACTAATTTCGACAAGTTTCTAGCATTTTTGATACGTATCCCGACAGTACTCTTTTCCAGACAGTAAGAAGTATAGTTAAAATTGCTCTAGATATATCAGAATTATGTTGAAACACACACATACATCCACTTTTATATTCTGTATAAATAGAGAGTGAGCGAGCGAGCGAGAGAGAGAGCGACTCGAGGCATCACCACTTCCACATTGCAAAAGCATATATCAGGAATGACATAGGCGGAACTAGAAAGGGTCCAGGGGATGCCGGCCCCCCCTAGAAGCAAAGCTGACCCTCCCCAGAATTTTTATACTGGATGAAAATAATGTTATTAATTTACCTCAATTTACGCATAACAATTTTAATGATGCTTGCATTCGACATGTTTAATAGTGTCTATATTCGTCCGCCCATCGACTTTTTTTTAAAATATGGGTCTATGGTCTTGTGCCTGAATGTAATAAAATACCTGGACTAATGTGATAGTGAGCTTTCGACTTGAGCTGTATGCGACTTTTTTTTTATTTGATAGTTTCATTAATGTAAATTATTTTTGTATTCTTTCAAGTAATTCACTTATTGACGTAGTAATTTTTTCTTGTTTATATATGCGTGATAAATCAGTCTTATTGTTATTATTTTATTTATAGCATACTGTAGTAATATTTGAACAGTTACGATTCTCAGAGCAAATTATTAAGATACATTAAAAAAACAGAAAGTAAAGAAAAAAAGAAGCCGAACTCTTGAACTGCTAAACTGAAGCAATTACGCATATAATATCCATTCAAAAGTCACTATTCAGTATCGTTTGTTGCTTTTCCTCCTTCTTCTTAGTATTAGTATTATTTATGAACTGAAGTTTGTAGTTACATTCTTAAGTTATAAACTGTAATCAGGTGCGCACCCAGAAATTTTTGTTCAGAGTGTCGATAGTTGGGAGGGGTACAATATTGCAAGACACAGACATGACGTTATTCTGCGTCCAAGTAAACCATAAATAATTTCCAAGTAGCGTAAGTTGTGCACCACATGAACAATTTTTATATTTTGCTTTCGAAAAGGGAGTGTATTTGTGCTATGCTAAAGAAAAAAATATGTACCTGATAACCTGATATTGTATCAAGCAGTGTTCGTAGTTTGAGTGACATTTCCCTAATCTAGAGAAATTCTTCCGCTTACTGATTAGCCAATATAAATATTTAAGTTTTTCTTTGTTCGTCGGAAATAAACCAATAATAATTTCACTGTTAAGTCAAGTATAGTTTTGTTAAGGAAGTGCACATATGTATGTCAAGTCACTAGGATTTCATGCGATCCAAATTGGATGGACTTTCCATGAGTGCTCTTTGGTACAGACAAAACACAATCATTAAAAATATATATACATTTTTTGAGGGTTCGGGTCCGGTGGACCTCTTTGTGAATGTTCCCTGGCTGTAATGATATTTCCCAACGGTTGACGCTAACGATGTAACTACAACAATACGCTTAAAAGCTCATAATGTAATTCAGGAATATCATAAGTGTTGATATATTTCCTCTCTCTCTTAAAATATTGTGATCAACATTATTATTAATCAATTCTGCTGGTTGAATCTTTGTTTCATTAAATGTTTGTTGTTTTAATTTTTACAATCACATCTGCTTGTCCATCAGGGTCACTTATCATACGTCCTCTTGAAAATTGTAAGGTGTGTAATTTAATATTTAATTGAAAAGATAATGAGAAACATCTTTTATAGGAAAACGGGTCCCTCAAATCCGTCTACATGTCTTCTCCTCTCGTATTGTTGATCTGCTTCACTCTAATTTTATTTTTTAAATATTTAAGTTGTTCGGGAGTTAGCCAACTATATTTCTACCACTGTTTTGTATACCATTGTTTCTGTTTTTTTTTCAGTTAAAAATGTTTTGTGTATAAAAATTTATTGCATTTCTTTGTTCGCAAAAATTTATGTAATTAAACTGCAACATTAGTAAACGACAATGAATAGCCCATGACTGATTTTTGAAAAGTTATAACTTTAAATTATGTCACTTCTTGTATATTTATTTGTGTTTCTAAAAGATGTAAGAGCAGGAGTAAAAGTAAAGGGGAACACAGGAGGAAACCCTTCTCCCACTTCCAAAACTATCTACGGTGCCCCTCCAATTCCTAAAAAATGCAATGGGCAAAGATAGGCACGGAAGACGGCGTGACATCAACCGTCCCCCTATCTTTTCAGACCCACTCTTACCCTTGTGTAAGAGTAAACTGAGAGCATGGCAGTTAACGTTTACGAATAATGTATTTTCGCTCAGAATTGCTCGAGTAAAACAGTAATAGAACATTATGAGTTTTCATAATTAGAGTAGATTTTAGGTAGTTATTTAGTAGCACCAGATTATAGGGAATATACAATTTTAAGTTAATTTAAAAAAATGAATTTTCACTGAAATGTTACATGACAGTGTCGTGTTAGAACTAAATAACTTGGAGTTGATAATGAGTGCGGGGTAAGGGAGACTATATATAACATCATAACAAGGTCTTCTAAAACATTCTTCCAATTTTTCAGAACTAATGGATCATGCCCCCCTTAGGAAAATATCCTAGTTACGCCAACGGGAATTGAATTGAAAATCTATGTAAAGACTTTCTGCTGTGGCATGCTTCATAAGGACAATTCCAGTCTGCTCACGTGACCTTTGGGGTTCATGAATTTCTTGCGAGCGTTCCTACTTTGGATTCTCTGTTTATACCCTCTCTTTATGCATCGAATAATTTTTCAAGAACATAAATGATATGCTGTAATATGAATATTGAGAAGTACCCTCCATATGACAAATAGCTGCAAATAAATACACTACATAATTTATTTATTGCTATTGAACTATTTTCCTAACTTGTACTTAACATTCTCATATATAATACCGACCTGCTGTGAATACCTACCTATCTCAGATGTTATATTTTAAACATAATAATTACTATGTTCTGCAATGATTATGTTATATATATATATATATATATATATATATATATATATATATATATATATATATAACTATTACGGAAACATGCTTCTAGCGAAACATGTGTAACTGTTCTCAAGAAAATTATGACATTCATATCCACTACAAACTCTGTTTTTGAGGCGATAATTACGTTCTATGTCTTAACTTTGAGCATTCTTTTACATATGGAAAGATTCTTTAACGTATCTAAATGTCTAATTACGTATGGAGAGCTAAATGGCAAACAAGAATGTGCTGACATTAATACAAGGTTTCGAAATACATATTGTATCATTAAGTATTTCAATCAATGTTGCTTTTTTTCTACACTTGGTAACGTCTTATTATATTTAAAAGAAGAAAAACACATCTGCAAACTTTTTCCCGATTGCAAAGGCTGGCTTGGAGGTTCGAACCTGGTTTACTTTTTTCCGAAGATACCCAAAACTGGACAGAAAATTTTTGCCTCAAAACACCAATAAAGAATGAACTCAACCTTTTTGAGACAAGGTTTGCCAACCTCTATTTTCGTTAGCATTTTATTATTTTTACAATTTATCATTAGTATTTTAGTATCAATGTGATGTCTAGTTGTGCGCCCAAGTTTTTAGAGATCTTGTGTCTATGTTGCGATATTTACATGAAAAATTAAGTGTGCCTACTGAGGAAATTTTAGATCTTAGTACTACTGTTAACTTTGAACGAGCAGCGTGTTCATCTCCGAAGCCTGCCAAAGTTACGCGTCAGTATTTACATAATTTACGTTAGCAATTACGGTTATCTGATATTTCTGGCTTGTCTTCAATTTCTTTAAGTTCAAATACTATAGACATGGCGTCCGCCGGAAATAACGCTGGAGGTGAGGGTCCTGTTCATTACATGAATTTGATCATTAGACCCGAGCCATTTTACGCACGGTTTGGCGAAGACGTAGATAGATTTTTATGGAATTATGAAACGGTTGCCGAGGTTATTGGATGGACTGGAGCACGGAAAAAGTTGAACTTAGGCTCTCTACTTAAGGGAGGGGCCGAAAATTGGTATTCATCCATTGAAGCGAAACCTGAATTTGCGCAATGGTCTTATGACCAATTTAAGGAGCGGGTTCGCCAAACTTTTAAAGATCGTGCGATTCCTCATTTTACCGTTGCCTAGATGAGAGCTAGAGAACAGGGCACGGATTAAAGCGTCATGGGCTATGTTTATTCTAAGCAGGATCTTATCCTGAGGTCAGATCCAGACGCCCCAGAGAAGGCCCAGATTCAGTATAAGATTGAGGGCCTTCAACCCGAATATTTCCGCACCGTCATTAAGAAAGATTACGCTACCCTCTCAGAGCTCGTTCATGAGCTAATCTTAGAAGAAAAAGCACGTTTGCTTACGAAGAGGAAGGAATTAGATCAATTCATTCAAAAGAATTCTGTGCTTCTTCAGTCTGCCTTTGGTCAGCAATAAGCCGGCAGACAGCAATCCTTATGTAACATCTGCTGACGCAGCTTACAAACAGGAAACAGCTGTAAGAGTTATGGACACGCTAAGGGAGCAGATGCAGCAAAATAATGACGTAAACGGTCGTTTACTCGTGCAGCAAGAATTCTCTAAGTTAACGTTGCAGATTCCTACTATTTCTGATAGCAGTAGAAACGAAAACAATGGAAATAGGTCACGTAATGGAAAAAATAATGAAAGACAACATTCTTCGAGAAATAATAGGCAGCGAAGGAATGATAATCGTGACAATAATTTCCAAGTGCCCCAAAATGACTCTAGCCTGTCTCAATCGAATACAGGTTCATCCCAAACTAATGAGTCTTCCAGGAAGGGACCTTTTACCTGTCGGCGCAAAGGACCTAATCATATTGCCAGATATTGTAGAACTTCTTTGAACTAGCTGGCAGGGTAGCAAATAGGACCTTTGCTACTCGTACTCCTAGAATTAGTCCCCCTCTTTTCCCAAAACGATTTACCCCATATTAGTGTGATTATGTGTGGTGTTCAAAGATTATGCTTGACAGTGGCAGCCAAGTAAGTTGCATTGGTTCCAATTTAGTGCCGGAAAATGCTAGGAGGTATCGTATTAATACTCGGCTACGAGGTATTACTGGCAAATTTATACAGGTTTCCGAGCTGGCGATCTTTCAGTTTGACATTAATGGGAGACGTTTTTCACATATTTTTAGAGTAATTCCGCATTTTAATTTTCCGCATGGCCCTTTACTTGGAGCTGATTTTTGAATAGTCACTGAGCTTTATGATTATGAAAATAATACCTTTACACTTTCTCATTTTGGTCGTTTACCATCTCATTCTTTGCTAAGGCGAAATTTAGAAGTGCATTTGTCCAAAGTTCTTACGAGCAAAATTGCAAACTGTTCCATGCCTTTTTTAAAGTTCTTGAGAATACTGTGTTACCTTCACGATCTCATACCTGGTGCGTCTTCGGAATTCGCTTGATATTACTGGGAAAAGTTGTTGTTGTCTGCTTCCCAGCAAATTGAGGAGTTATTGGGAATTTTTATCCCACGAGTTTTGGTGAATAGTGAGACGCCGTTTGTGCAAGTGACGAATCCCACGACTAGCCCTGTGAAGTTGCGTATGGGAACAGTTCTTGGTTTGGCAGAAGAGTTTGAGGAGGTGCCCGTCGACTCGGATGCAGTCGTTGCTAACACCGTGGAGGAGTACAACCCATCACCTGAGCAACTAGCGGAATCACAGAAGATGTGCAATCCCACCCGTGTGGACGTCAACCAGAATCTTGCTCCGAAGGATAAGGAAAAATTTTACGATCTCATCCGCTCCTTCGCAGATGTCTTCTCTTGGTCTGACAGAGATGTGGGTGTGGCGAGGGGCTATGAACACGAGATACGATTATCTGATGAGACCCCTGTGAACAAGGCTCCGTATTCCGTCCCTTAACATCTTGCAGATGTAGTCAAAAACAGCTGAATCTCCTTCTTCGTCAGAATATTATTTCCTCGCAGACATCGCCTTGGAACCACCCTATTATCTTGGTGAGAAAACGCTCTGGAGACTTCTGCTTCGTTTCGGACCTCAGATTTTTGAACTTTAAATCGATGCCATCCAATTTTGTCAATACCAATGCAGGACATCTTAGGACGCATGGCGTTAAGGCTTTTTTTTTTACAGCAGTAGTGATCTCAGAACTGGGTTCTTTCAAATTAAGCTCACTAAGAAGAGCAGGGAGTGCACTGCATTCTCCATTCCAGGCTTCGGATCCTATCTGTATAACTCTACTCATGGGACATATCTCCAGTGCTGCAGGTTTGAATAGATTGATAAAATTGACGCTCGCAGGTGTGCCTTCTTCCAATATTGCCTATTATGTGGACGATTTCTACCTAGTCGCCAGTAGTGTGGATGAAATGGTCGGTCTGTGCAAGATTTTCTTCGAGAGACCTCGCTGGAGAGGTTTAAATCTGTCACCGGAGAAGACCAAGCTTGCCCACCATTCTTAGGTTGTACTTGGCCATAAGTTGAGGAGTTTCGGAATGTCCGTCTCCGATAGGATGTTGGACACCATCAGAGAGTAAAAGCTTCCACGGACAAAGAAGCAAGTCAAGAGTTCTCTCGGAGTTTGTTCGTTCCTGCGCCGTTATGTGAAGGACTTCGCAATCATCGCGGAAACAGTCCATACATTGCTGCAGAAAGATGTGGATTTTACGTGGGGTATGCCCCAACAGGATTCGTTTCATGCTTTGATGACCGCCATCTTGCAGGCTCCCACTTTGATGGCTTACAAACCGAAGCGTGTCCTACACATATACAGAGGTGCCTCGATGAAAGGTCTGGCGGCTGTCGCAAAACAACCTATATCTGATGACCCGGACTCTGAATTGGTACCCATTCCATTTGCGTCTCGAGCTGTCGGCTCTGCAGAGAAAAATCTTTCTGTATACCATTTAGAACTCTTAGTTTTATTGTATGCCTTGCGCTCTTTCCGCTATTTCGTTTTGGGAAGACATTTTTTCCTCATACTGACTCGAAGGCCATTACATTTTCAAAGAACCGCAAGAATTTGACAGGAAAACTCTCGCGTTGGCTATCAGAGATTGAGAGTTACCAGTTTACTATTTCACACGTCTCTGCAGCCAACAATGGAGAGGTTGATGCATTCAGCCGTTTTGTAAATCACAAGCTTGATGTTTCTGATGAGGATGCAAGCGCAGCTGACCCTCGGATATTCTTTATTGAGGACGATGACACTATTGACATTAGAAAAGCCCAGCAAGAGGACCAGTATTTTAGCAAGATCATTGCCTAGCTAGAAGATACTCCTGATAAGGATTCTGTCTTCGAACGGCGAGCATCGCATTTCACTATTAGAAATTCTCTCCTGTACAAGGTCAACTCCACGCCTTTTGGAAAAGTTTATTTGATTGCTGTGCCTTTGTCGTAGAGAGACCGAGTGTTTGAGAAGTTTCACGAAAAACTTGCAGCGAACCACGCCGGATTTGCGAAAACTTACAACTTATTATTGAAGTCCGTTTATTTCTGGGATATGATAAAGTTTGTGTATCAGAAGTGCAAAGAGTGTATTGTATGTCAAGTTTTAAAGAAGAGGAGTGGAAAGCCTCTTGGGAATCTTCAGATGCATCCCAGCGTCCCCGCTTCTACCGCTTGTGCTTGGATTTTTCAGGAAAATCCCCGAGCAATAACATTCTCAAACATAGTTACTTGACTGTTTGCATCGACGAGGGGACAAGGTTTTGTATTGCTGGTTCATTGCCTGATACATCTGCTGCATCAGTATCATAATTTCTGTATGATCAAATCATCTTGAAATACGAATTCTTTTCACAGTTGGCATGTGACCGTGGTTCAGCCTTTACAAGTCAAGTCTTTAAGGAACTATGTAACATTTTTGACATCCAGTTACATTTTGCGGATGCCGCAGGCCACTATTCTTTTGGTTTAGTTGAAGGCTCCATAAGACACATAGAGCAACAATTGAAACTTGCCTTGGATAAGGATAACCAGCCAAGATTACCCTTGTACTTACATTCTACTTCCTCCCTTCCTTTTTTCTTCTCACAGGTACATTTCTGAAACTTTTTTCTTTTTGTTCACCTTTTCTCCCACATTGTCTTTCTACCGGTTACCAATTTTTCTCAGTTTATTTTACCTTATTTCCTAGTTAAATTAAAAACCCTTTTCTTCTTTCCTCCATCCACGCCTTCATCTACGAGTGAATGATGCCAATGTTGTCCTTACTCAACAAAGACTTCGAGACCACGGATCCCAGGAAAGGTACTTCAAGGACCAGACTTTTATCTCCAGAGAATGGATTTAATTGCCTATCAACAGGATGCAGTATGTTTTGTGTTGATCTGTGCCCTGTATTGACCGGTACGAGGATAGGGTCCCCTGAGGCGATATTGAATTTTCATCAGAGACTGATCTACGTGTGTGCTATGTATCATTTTCGAGCTGCAATTAAACACTTCATTTTCCCCCTCCGCCCCTAAAGAGTCAGATAATACCATTTACTATACGAATCTTATCCTATTATCCTACCTAATTTTCCTAGTCACATGTACAGTATGGGGAACTACTGGATTGTACAGCCATATGGTGATTTACGGCTAAGGTGTTCCACCAACTGAGTCCGAAGCATTTGCCGGGAAGTATGCAACCAAATTAGCTGTAAAGGAAGGCGGGTGGCATAATCGCCAGACACTGAAAATTCCCGTACACTTGGGCTAAATTCCCACTACTGTCTACAGCATCATTTCTCCAGAATGAAATAAATCTTAGACGTGTAGTTCCTATCGTAAACATGTTACTTGATATTTGTCCTATTTGTGAAGATAAATTGAAACAAACAATTGAAGACCAATCCTGCTGGTGTTGGAATGAACACTTTCAGTCGTTTGATCTGAAATTACTTTGCAGAGTCTGAACAAATATTTTGTCACTTCAGGAGGGTAGGATGAGCGGATACCGCCGTCCATCAGTGAGCGTGAAAACACATACATTTAATCAAATGCTTAGTGAGAGTGACCTCATTGGTATAGCACTTTTATGATTTCAAGTTTTGCTCCCAAGCCTTCTTATGTCGTAGCTGTTGACACTGGAGAACGAGAGATGCAACTATGATGAAAGAGAGATACAGTCACATGCGCAAATTTAGAATTTGAGACAAAATGATCGGATAGCATTCATATTTTGTCGCAAATTTTGATTTGGTAAGTAGACATCTAAAAGCTCACCCCAACCTGAGAGCATCCCATTGCCAATTATTGAATTCAAGTGGAGAACTCAGTTGAGAGTATCAGATGATTACGGAGGAAGAGAAACATCTTCAGATATGGGAAACAAACAATGAAAAAATGAACTGCCCTGAAAAGGACTGGATCGATCAAACTTATGATTACCAAACAACGACACTAATCACTCATCCACGGAGCCACAAGATAGGCAGTCATACGTCAGACACAGAACGTTTGCTACTAACAAAACGTTTTTGTAAGGGGGAAACCTAAGGAAATTTCCCGTCTCTAGTTTTTCTTTCCTTGTCACTAAGTTAATTACTGTTGTCCAAGCCTGGGAAGATATTTTCCACCCCTCATAAACTATCCCAACAATTTTCATACATTCATATATATAGCAGCACAAAACATTTATCCATGGATGTTCTGCACAGTTATACTTACACAAAACATTTACTTCCAATTCTATTAATTCCAGTACCAAGTAAACAGAAATACTGGATATGATATTCTATATCTCGGCAATAGTCTTGCAGAAAATATCCAAATTCAATTTTTCTATTTGGAAAAAGAAATACACGCAAGTTGAGCCCATAAGATTTGTTTTGCGGAGGAGGGGACAGAAATTTACACTGAAAATGGCAAAATCGCACGTTTAATTATAATATAGTTTCATTTTTAAGAACGCCAAATGCGAAGGAGAACGAGTGTATTCTTTTGGCTTGAAAGAATAAAAATATGGCTGAACGTAGAAGTGAACAGAGACTGATGATCTTTAGGAAGAACATATGCTACCAAGCAGTGTCGTAGCCACGAAGTCTGGTACCTACGGACATTTGCACAAGTTGTTAAAATAAGGTCCAAGAGTTGAAACATACCGAAGAGACCTCACGATCGAGGTCGAGGCGTCACTCTCGATACTGGCACAAACACATGGATTCAAATGGGTATGCACGTGCGGAATATGTACGCTATATTGCGACCTAGAGTTCGACCACGAGGGTGAATCTGTGGTCGCGATGATAAACAACCGAGTTTGTTTTTACGTCGATGTTCAGAGGAAGCATCGCTGTGGCTCAATTTCTCTTTGCTTCTCCTTGAAACGCTGCAAGGAATAAAGTCTTCATTTGTTTTAATTTCGTCTGCAGAGGATTCTGTATGTCTATACTCGAGAGGTTTTGCTGCACTGTTAAATGTGATTATGAAAGACATATTAACAGAGCCAGTGAAGAATGTTCCAGCAATATGGGATAAGAAACACATAAAGATCATAATAAACACTTTTTAAGTAGATAACGGAAGAAAATAACTACTGAAATGTGAATGTCGGGTAAGTTATTCATATTTATTTGAGAATTATACTGTAGCTTATTATAAAAAAGAAGCTACTGTTAATTATATATATGCTTAAAAACTCCACTTCTTTCCCCCAATTCCGAAATTAATAAAACAGGTTTTCTTGTAAAGTCGTTACTGATATGAGGTAAAGAAATACCTGTAAAGACAGGCACATATCCATAGGGAGAAAATGTCGTATAATGGAATTGCACTGACGAAACTTCATTTGCTACAGTTAATACCGCCTCCAAACCGAAACCAGAAGACATAGCTGTTTCTTTTTCAAGCACCTGGAGGAATGGCCAGTCATGGCCCAGGAGGGGAGACGCAATTTTTAAATTGCCAAGAGCTAGCTAAGAGTCTAAGTTCTTTCCCATCTAGAAAATCAGTAAACAAAACATTGGTTACTACTGTGTTAGTTAAGATTTATTTGGAAGAACCGTCTGCTAAAAACTACTACCAAATAGTCAGACACAAAGCATAGCTAATGTTCAAAAATATCCGAAACATGTAATATTTGTGAAACACAAGAGAGAGAGAGAAAGAGAGAGAATTAGTCCTGCACATAATAGTGCCCTTTGGTTATAATTTTAAACTAAGGAACACTTTCCATCTCATCTTCCTGATCTTCCAAAAACAGCAAGTGGCATTACGAACTTATCTGTTTCTCTGTGTGTTTGTGACTGTCAGTCACTGACGTTGGTAGTTCATGCTCGATTATTTCATTCTTAGAAATTCACTTAAAGGAAAGAAACATTTGTTTCCAATATATATATATATGTGTGTGTGTGTGTGTATTGTAGTTACTCATTCGAAGTGTAACGCGAAAAAAGTAACGCAAACTAGGTACGTTACTTAAAAATTTGTAACGCGTTACCCTTACAGTTACTTTGGAAAAATGTAACGCGTTACTAGGAAACGTTACTTAAAAAGTAACGCGTTATAAGTAAGGCGTTACTTGCGGTACGTTACTTCCCAAGACTGGTCTCAAGTTTACTTGCCTTTGGAACGAACCAGGCAACCCACTCATCCGATAGTTCAGTAGGCGAGGTCTCAGTTTCGATTCCCGGTGGGACAGTTTTTGAAATATTAAATGTCCTCGATGTATCTGTTTTCGTGTAACTGTAGTTCTACGTTACTGGAAATAACTGTACACACCTGTTCACAAAAAGCTGGAAACTCTTTCAGAAAATAAGTCCGAAAAAGTGAGCGTAGATCGGTCATAATTCCCGCAGATCTATACGCAGGGAATTGCATGTTCCCGTCGTTCTTTATATAGACACTAGCTACAAACCGAACTGTCATCCGAGCAATATGAAAATGTGAAAACAATATCAAACTACTTATTTTTGAGATTAATATTGATTGCACACCTCATGCACAGTTCCAATATGCAAAATCAACCATTATTTTAAGTAGAAATTGCTGAAAACGACAGAAAATGGATATTTAAACATCCAAGTAGAAACATGTGCTGAAGTAGTTCTATTATCAATATTATAACCAATCTCTTGTAAGTTGCGCATGTCAAGCGGGCTTAGTACTGCTACTGACATTTCTGAAACGAAGGGCGACGGTTCGAGCCTCCGTGCGGAAAGTTAAAGTTTTTCTTCCTTTTTTTTAAATATATGAGAACTTTTTTATAAATATAAATTTCTACTGTGAAGTGATTGGAAACACATTATCCGATAAACTATCACTTTTCAAATCCCTGTCCCATTTACTAGCCCGCCATGTCCATAATTCATATACGAAAGCGCTAAAAATGAGAAATGTGAACACAGTTGAATACCTAAAACCACACGTCCAAAATGAAAATTATTCATATATATATTTCGGGGGGCTTTCCTAACTTTATTCTTGGAAATGTGAACATTCTACAAGATATTGCATTCACTTTATATTTTATTTGAATAAACATAAAATTTCGATGGGGAGGATCAAGCCCGGAAGTCCCCTAAAATACACCTATATATATAATGCTTGTATTTTTTTTGCATTACAAAACTTATTGTACCTCATTATCTGGATTCTTATAAAGCAATTTGAACAATTATTTAGAATATATGTACTTCTTAAAATCGGATTAAATCGCAATGCCAGTAATCTGTAATATCTTACATTTTTATTTATTTACATTGAGTGTGTACTTGTTTTATACTGTATAGTATGAATATTAGCTGCTACATAAGAAACAATTATCTATAATTGAATTTAAGTAGGAAATCACTATAGTTATTATGAGAAGAAGCTTGTGAAAATGAAGTGTATAATAATGGTTGTATCTGAAATAGATGTTGCGTAATGGTGTAGTTGGTTATCCTCCCAGCTTTGGAATACTGGGCTCTTCAAACTGTTCTTCCTTAGGGATGCGCAGAGTCGAGTCGAGAGAGAATTTTCCTGACAAAATTTGAGCCGAGACACAGCTCTTCCAATAGAAAAATATTCATTTTTCAAGTCGAGACATCACTTTTACAGCATATTGTCGAGACAAGACAGCCTCAAATCTCTATCCATCCTACCTAGATAAAATCAATCTTGGATACGAATATTCAATTTCTTTTAACGATAGTTGTAATCTACGATACGGATTAAAGTAAGACATTGGCTTCAACTGCTTTACTTCCCACTTAACCTTCGTATACTGGAATTATATCTAAGTTTGGCATAAATATTTATTATTATTAAAATGTAATTATTGAAGAATATATATTAATACACAATGAGGAAGAGCTCAATGCTCGTAGTAATTAAAAAATTGGTTCCATCTTTATTTAAAATCAACTCTCTTGAAATCTAAGTAATCATTATTAGAAAGAAAGCAAGAGAACCGTTTTGTTCATTTGGACATATTATAAGAGATTGAGGAATGTGTATGTAACGGAACAGAATATATGAAAGTAAATGGAATGACATGTGGAACCGAACTTGAAAGAGGATAGGATGTGTAAATGAAAAATTAAAGAAAGCAATGGTTAACAGCAGTAGTCGCTACTTACAGCAGATGAGTGAAGTCAACCCCCCCCCAAAAAAAAATAATAAGTTCAACAATTCTGAAACATTAGGGCGTCACATTTTCTTCGTTTCCTGAAAACATTGAAAAATGGATTTTGCATATTTTTCGTCTATACTCCTTCAATATAGTTAGCTAACAAACCAAGTACGATCGACTGACTAGACGTCATGTGAGTGAAATTTGTATAAGAAGTTTCGATACAGCATTCACAGAAGTGACGCAGACGTGGTGTTGAAGCTTCTGGTAGGTCCTATTTCGTAATTGATTTTAGGTCAGTGAGATTTCTTTATACGTATCAGAAAGCTCTTTAACTCCATGCTAAAGGCGTGTCGTATGATTTATTCAAATCGTCATGTATTCGGACAACAATGAGCCCAATTCGTTTTGCTTCACTGCTCACAAGTTTGACTTGAAATAAATTCTTACTTTTCCACGGAAACACAAACTCTTTGAACGCTCATTTTATTATGAGTGAAATGTATAATTCTGCAAGTAATAAAGATTTTCATGCCCTTCTCCGAGATTTGATCCCTCGTCCTTTGGCTCAGCAGTTCGACACATAGGCAAATAGACTAATTGTCATTGTGTAACAGCCTGGAGGAAAATCGGTTTCAACTGCACGAAGGAAATTGAGGGCATTGGTTACAGCTGGATGGAGGCAAATACCATGTGCTCCCAAGTTCGTAGTGCCACTTGCTGTTTTTGGAAGATGAGGACAGACTTGGGGAAATCACTGTACTGATTGCAAGCACCTGGGAGATTTTGTCGTAGATTTTGTAAGCTCCAAATCAATACATTCAGTGAGTGAATTAGGAGTGCAATGATACCGGTAGTCTATTTTACTTTGATTGGTGTTGTTTTTATAAAGATGGAGGACGAAAATATTTTACCGTTTGAAAATTTGAAAGAATAGTTTTTTCTTAAGAGCTGAGGATGATGGTGGACAGAATTTAAAAGTAAACAGTCTGAACTGCCCCGGCGGAAAATATTTATCAACCACTAGGGTGCCATAATTAACGATTTATAGTAAGGGGTTAATATGAATAAACTGTGTTCTGATGAGCAGGCCTACTTTATTTCTAGAAAATAGTTTGCTGATGGTATGTAATATTGGAGTTACTTATCCCAGAGTCACGTGGATTATAGAGTTTGAAACTAGCTTTAAAAAGCATGTATCGATTTTAGAGTTAATGGCAAGTTTTGATTCACTCCCAGTTCATATGTTCTCATTTTATTAGTTGCAGTGTAATGTTTCTCTATATTCTGTATTTTTAATTTTACATAACAACATTGTTATTATTATATAATTAGTTTAGCAGAATAATAATAAGCAACGATTTTTTCTAACGCATAGGGATGAGCACGAGTCAAGCTAAAACTCTACTCGACTCGAATTCAAATTGAGTTTCGAGTCAAGTCTTAGGTAATAAGCTCAAGTCGAGTTCCGAGCCGATTCAGTTTCTCGCGTCGAGTTTGATAAATGGTTCGTTCGTTTTAACTCATCTCGAAATCATGGCCTGATTATAATGGAAAACGAAAGCCATGAGAAATGTAAGCTAAAAAGTAATATGGAATACTTTTAGTGTTGCTCACGAGAGGGGACACTGCTCGCATCTCGTCTCGTCTCGATAGCGAAACCACAAGAGATTTTTCATAACAAGCTCAGCTCGGCTCGTCTCAAGTGAGAAGATGTATCGAGCCGGCTCACTTGGGGTGAACCGTCGGCTCGAGCTGGCTTGGTAGGGATGAGCCATCTGCTCGGTTCGGCTCAACTGAGCCGAGGGCTCTAGCCGAGTCGTTGGGTGAGCTGTTGGCTCGGCTCACTTCTCGGTTCGGGTCGATAGTGAATGAGCTGTGAGCCGAGCTGCTCGAGTCGTTGACAATTCTAAATCCGGACCGAGCAGTTTTGAAGATATTTGGCCAGAGCCTTATAACTTTTAACAGTGTTTGGCTCGAGCCCGAATACTCAACCTAGACCCTCAACCCAAATTCAGAAGCTGGTGAACAATGTCCTTCACTTCTCATTCAATCAACTAGGTTCTCATTCAACTAGTTTTTTAGTATTCAAATACAAACCGCCTATCTTTCATGTTTACATACAGTGTTGTTATAATATATAATTAATAATAATAATAATAATAATAATAATAATAATAATAATAATAATAATAATAATAATAATAATAATAATAAAAGTTGTAGTAGCAGTAGTGTCATTCATAATAATTATACTGCCTATGTAATATACTTGAAGAATGTACTCGAAACTACACACCGGATTTGGCTCGACTCGACTCGAAGCTCGACCCCAATTCGAGTCGAATTGGAGGAAATTTTTCGAGCCTAGTTCTCGGTTCGAGCTCAAAGATATCTGTTTCTAGTCGAATCGACTTTCAAAGAAAACTCGCTCGAACTCACTTTTGTCCATCCCTACGAGTAACAACAAAATATGGCATTTTATCAATGTTACATTATATGAAAATGTACATATATAAAGTAAAAATTTGTCCTTGCATTTACATAAAGCGATTCAGAACGTACAATAATAATAATAATAATAATAATAATAATAATAATAATAATAATAATAATAATAATAATAATGTTAATAATGATAATAGTGGTAGTAATAGTAGTATGGAAAATTGAAGTCATAGTTTTTTCACATTTTTAAAGTTCCGGACCTAAAAGTAACGCGTTACTAACGCGTTACTTTCGAAGTAAAGTAAAGTTATTTTTTGTTGCAAATAACGCTTTACTAACGCGTTACATTTTAAGAGAAAGTAAAGTAACTTGGAATGCGTTATATTTTTACAAGTAACTTACCCAATACTGCTTGAGACTAACAACATCGTGCTCAAGGCTTTTCTCGGGACACTCCCACTTTCTCATTCCACCAACTCGTCCATTATAATTCATTTGTTTCAATCATATTCTTCTTCAACCAAACAGGCATTATCGTTGGACATTAAACATAAAGATTTCTTTTTCAAGCTGTTAACCCAAACCAATACGAAACGAAAAACAGTTGTATTTTCTATTGCTCATTAACGTGTTTTCACAAAAAAATATAGAGAGAAAAAACATGAGGAAACGCAATTCCATTCAAAAGTGAAACAGCAGACTCAGAATTCCTTAACCTGAAACGAAACCATCATATATCGTTAATTAATGTGTCGTTAATTATATTAATCTTTTACGAGATAATTATTATTATTATTACTATTATTATTCCTGAAGATTTTATTTTTCAAATATTGAAACATCGGAGTATTCAAATATCTGAATATAATAAAACGTGTGTCATCCCTGATCAATCACCATCAAAATTTCTTAAGTAAATAAAAAAATTGCCCTACGTAGATTCGATGCAAGAACCTCGAGATTACTCCAAGCGCCTTGACCACTGAACCACGATCATTACAGTGTAAATGATTTGTCGTTAGTCTGGTTACGTTAGGTTTCTTTGCCTCCGCTTGTAAAGTTGTATGTTATTTTTCTTCGTTTCAAAAAGTCTCTCGTATTTCTTTTATGATGATATAAGTTAATATTGTTCTGCAAAGTTTATATTAATAACATTAGTTGTTCTTAAACCTTTGGTTCACAAGTTTGTGTCTTTTCCACACGAAACTACAGATATAACAGATTTGATTCCTATACTCTGCTTTTGTTTCAAAGCAGTCACCATTACCGGGTCAAAGACTTATGTCCGCAACGATACATTTGTTTTTTCCTCACTATGAGGTACACTTGCAAACAAAATGAAAACAATATATGTTGTTAGGGACCCTCTCAAGACAAAAGTGGCAAAAAATTTTGTGTGTCCCAATTAGTCTTCCACCAATTTTTTTTTTGAAAATTAAAAAAATCAATTTTCAACCCCAAAAAATTGCAAAAAAAAATTTCCGACTTTTTTCTTGTTGAGTACACCTAACATATTTTTTCATGAAAATCGGTTGAACCGTTCAGGAGAAAAAATAATTTCAATTTTCCTTCCCCCCTCCAAAAGCGCTTGGGGGCTGAAAATTTTGAAAACTGAGTTTCTCATAAATGTGAATCGATACTGTAAATTTGGTGCAGATATACTTGGGGGCAGTTTTCTCATGCTTATTCCGCTAGGCCCATTACTATAATGACGGACTGATCAAATTATTTGAAACTATGTGGGTAATATTACCGCCAACTGTCCAACAACTTTTCTACAAAGTAAACATGGACAAATAAATGACGTGAAAGTATTGTATGCCTCTGCTCATTTTATGTCATTTTCACTATCGTTGTTAAATAGAACACTTCTGAATCCTGCATTTTTATTTTTCTGCATGGAACTCACGGATTTCTACATTACGTTGCGTTGCAGCTATTTTCAAGAATGATGTCTTTTTGTTGATGAAAAAATTCAAGCTACACTACTGTGGATTCGAAGCCGAGTGCGCTGAACAGGAGTCACGTGGTTTAACCACTACATTACATACATGTAGTGTTATGTTATGAGAGCCTTCGTTGCTATATTGTGAACTTACGAAGCTTCTTCATCGTGATTTGTATATTGTGATTAATGATAATTCTGTTTCTTTACTACTGTTTCGTATTTTTCTCTCGCAGCAGAATTCAGAGTATTCTAACAGAACGCGTGTATAGTATGATAAAATAGCTAACAAGGTGATTGTAAAATGATCCCTCGCTGTTTGTTAAGTGTAATAGATAATTTTGTGGTTTGAAATAATTGAATAAGGACGGTACGAAGTAGTTGTTTCGTAGTCGTGTGGTTAGACTGGTTGTCTTAAGTTGCAAAGGTACTAGGTTCAATTCTGGATGTACACCTTTCTTTTTTTTCTAATCATTTCTGACATTGTTCATGCTCGTGTGAAAAAAATATTATACGTTTCCACGTGAATTACAAGTTGAAGGCAACAAGTCATGTGATTATGTTTCTGGGAAACTACTACAATATTTTTATCAAATTATAACGATTATAAATTAAATGTGTCGCGGAGTGTCGTAATGGCGTATTGGAAAACTCCTTGCTTTCCACGCAGCAGTCTCACGTTCGAGTTTCCATTATTTTATCGTTTTTGCAATTGAGTGGTGATATTTCACTTGGTTTTACTGTGGTGCACATTTCTCTCTCATGAAGTTGAATGGAAACCTGAATTAGGAAGTACGGTCACTGAAAGTGTTTATTTGAGAAACGTGACGTAACCTAAGTTGCGAATACACAGACCTTAAATCAGATAATAATTAATGTAAAATGAAATCTTGCAGGTTTACGCCCCACGATTACGCCGAGTAGGCTAAGGGAGACAGTGATGATGAAAATAATGAAATGGTGGAATCAAAGGGGTGAGAGGAAACGGAAGAACCCCAAGAAAACCCACCACACCGTGTTTGTCTACTACAGAGACCACTTGGCACGAGATGGGATCGAACTAAAAACCCCACTTACAAGAGGTGATTGCTCTATTATTGTACCATACTTAATGTAAAACAGCTATTATTTAAGCACATTGCTTAACTACAGTGAATACGTTCAATACTATAGTATGTAAGTAAATCTAATGTGTTTTGACTAGAGATGCAAGGGCTCGGGAAAAAACCGTTTTTTTTAAAAAAAAACTCGGTTTTTTCTGCTTCGCTTTTTTGCTTGTGAAATTTTGGGCTTTTTTCAAAATTTTGCTTTAAATTGATAAATTATACTTTGTTTCGCTTCTCTACAGCACAAGAACTCATTTGATTAGTGGTTGATGTAGAGAATATTATACAGCCTCTAAAGTAAACCATGAATTTCGAGAAAGATTTTTTTTAAATTCTTAACATATTTACATTATGAATTCCAAAGGATTAACCAATATATATAAAATATTTTTAACTTCTTATATACAAAAATAAGTACTTTTTCTAAAAAAAAGATACACAAACAACTAGCAAAATTGTATGTAGTATTTTTACTTCAAAATATTACACACCCTCTTTTTGAATGGTTTTGGGTGGTTCTGTACATTCTTGAAATTTTTAAGTTTTAACTTCCATATACATTGTATGAATATTTCGAAAAAATCATTCATTGATCACATACGTAATAATGTTACCACCTATCAAGTGCTTGGAATCTGCAAAATCGGTATAATTCCGAATTCTATAATGCACTGACTGTTTCTTAAATTTATTCAGAATCGGAAAGTACTAAATTTTCTGTTAATGGATCATATGTAATAGACTGTTCATTTGATTATGCGGTTTCCTAGACTTATAACCACCATCACGGTTTACCCAGTCCTGAAGGTTTTTGAAAAAAATTTTAACGACAGGAATTCAACATATCATTACGACTTTTTAAAGAGAAAAACTATGAAATACAATTAACAGTGGAAAGAATCAATCACTGTTCCAATTCTCTTAACATTCTATTAACAAGATTGATTCCATAGGCAGATAAAATTATTGCAGATTATTAGTGTGGATTTAGGAAAATCGATCAACTATCGACCAGATATTTACCATTCGATAAATACTCGAAAAGAAATTCTTACAGAATTCGGAATAGCGATAAAGCTAGTTAGATTAATTAAAATGTGTTTAAATTAATCCCAAAGTAAAGTTCGAGCAGAAAAATTTTTGCCCATGAGCCTCCACGTCGAGAATGGCCTGAAACAAGGAGATGCGTTATCGCCATTATTGTTCAGCTTTGTTCCGGAGTACGTTATAAGGAAAATTAAAGATAGCAACCAGGCTCTAGAGCTGAATTGTATTCACCAGGTTACGGCGTATGCTAATGATGTTATTTAGTAGGGGATGATAGGAGAACAATAGAAAGAAATGCACAGTCCTTATTAAACGCTTGCATCGATATTGGTTTAGAAGTAAATGCAGAGAAAACTAAATACATGGAAGTTCACCGGGATCGTGATATGTCAAATTATGGATGCGTTAAAATATCAAATAATACTTTCGACAAAGTGGATACTTTCAAATATCTGAGATCAATATCACCAGACCAAAATCATATCCACAAAGAAATTAAATGTCGACTGAAATCAGGAAATTCGCGTTATTATTCAGTTCAAAGTATTTTGTCGTAGCGAATTCTGTCGAGGAATTTAAAGCTTAAAATATATAAAACGATAATCATGCCTGTTCTGTATGGTTGTGAAACATGGTCGCTTGCGATGAGGGAAGAACGCAGACTGAAAGTATTTGAAAATAAAATCCTGAGACGAATATTCGAACCCAAGAGGAATGGGAATGAGGGAAACTTCATAACGAAGAACTGCATAATTTATACTATTTACCAAACATTATTACGGTCATCAAGTCTACGAGGCTTAGATGGGCATCTCATAAGCCAGAATGGAAGAAGGTAGGAACGATTTTAAAGTTTTAACTGGAAATGCAATCGAGAAACGTCCATTAGGAAGACTTAGGTGCAGATGGGAGGACAATATTAAAATGGATCTCCCAGAAATAAGAATACAAAGTAAAAACAGGATTCAATTGGCTAAGGATTGAAGTCAGTGGAGGGTGGAGAGCTTTTGTGAACGCGGCATCGAACCTTCGGATTCCATAGGCAATAGAGAGAGAGAGAATATATTTAAGTTAGGCACAGCTGCACAACAACCATGAGTAAATGGTTAGATTTTGCGCTTCTATCGGGAAGTCCGGGATTCAGTCCGCATTTTACCATTTTGACAAAAGTTTTTCTTAATTGTATCTGTGAACGTAGAGATAATGCGTGTACTGTGAGTTCTGACCAACTTCTTTTCTTATCGTTTTTAAATCGTTGTTATTACTAATTACCAGCAGTGACGGATTTGCGAGGGGGGTTAGGGTGGGAATGTTTTACAGGCGAAGCTTGTACCCCGAAATTACAGAATTTCTAATACAAACGAAATATTTGTTATCCCTTTACTCGTAAACCTCAAGCACTTCTCATATAAAAATTAGGTATTTTTAGAAAAACTAAACATTAATAAGAAACAACCCCTCCTAAAATACTTTTCTAAATCCGCCACTGATTATCAGTATAAAATGGTCTTCAAGGTTGTATCTGGAAGGTTATTGCTGAATATACAAACAAAACGAAATATTATTATATGCTTGTACTCATAAACACCCAAATAAAAATTAGGAAATTTTAGAAAAACCAAACACTAAGCAGAGAAACACCTCCCAAAATACTTTTCTGAATGCGCTACTGATTATTTGTATAAAATGGTATTCAAGTTTGTATCCGGAAGATTATTGCTAAATCATTGTACAGCTACAGTAGAACAAGAATGTGAAATACGCTTTGACAGATATACTGACAAACGTACGCTCTGACGGATATATTGAAAAACAAAAGTTTAACTTATGTGCTTGAAGCTAGAGTAGGCCTACTAATCTCTAGGAAATGAAACACGGTTGACTAAAAAGAAATGATGTAGGAAAGAAAAAAAGTGTCGATAACTCAGAAGTTAAAATAAAGTTTAATATCCTCTACAATTGCCCTCAAATACTATGTAGTGTATGTTTACTTTAATTCACAAAACATGTGCTCCATCCATCCTGATGGTGAATTCCAGAGCGAAACATAGCATTTCGGTCATAATATCTTATTTAACTTTAGAATATACTATAAGAAAGCCATTTAAATAGAAGAGTCATGAAAATGAAAAAGCCAAATTTCCAAAGATCTTGTTTTTTTTCGAAAAGACGGCTTTTTATATGCAAAAAACTATCGATTCAAAAAACCCGGCTTTTTTGCATCTCTAGTCTTGACACGTATCTAGAAAAACCGAAATTGTTTTGCAAATCCAGAGTGGGGGCAACTTCGACCCCCGCAGTGGGAACCCATGGTCCTACTTTTCCCCTTTCTTTATGCTAATTCCGTAAGCAGGCCTAAGCAATTCAAGTGTTGTTGTTTCACGGATTCTTATTTTTGATTATAATATTAACTCAACACCAATTTGGGGCACTTTGTGGTATTCGTTACAAACGTGGATTTTTAATCCATTTGTCACGGAACTATTCTCAAGACAGAAAGTGCAACAAAACCTTACCTCAATTCTTATAAATATTTTTGCAAAGTTTGAGGTCCACGCACACCGAACCCGAACCCTGCTCCCAAAGATTCTTTTAGTGACTTACCACTTCAGTAAATTTCTCCTTGCTAATATATACGTATGAAATTCCTCCAGGGGTATGTGGTGTATCGTACGAGCTAACAAACTTGTTTTTCTTAGTTACGTTTCCGCACGAAATATCAACGTATAACAGTAAGAATCAAATATTATACGCGTAGTACCACCGGACTGCCGTCGCTGCTCAAAATTTCATCATAATCTGACGTAGGACAATGAGTGGAACTAACGTTGTAAGATTTGAAATTAAATTTGCAATATTGCAAGTAAAAGAAAAACATATAATAAGAATTCTCATATTTGAAAATAAATTCGGCTCAAACTGTCTGAGACTACATATAAGTCTTAATAGAACTTTTGGAATGGTCAGAATATATGTTGCCAAAAAACAATGTCATTTACGTGGACCAGATACCGTGACCCTCAATGTAAAAGTCCAGTACGCTAACCATTCATCTAAGAAACCTAACGGGAAGTGATCCTTTGTTTAAAATTATAACCGAAGGGCAGTATTATGTGCAGGACTAATTCTCTCTCTTTCTCTCTCTCTCTTATGTTTCACAAATATTACGTGTTTCGAATATTTTTGAATATTAGCTATGCTTTGTGTCTGATTATTTGGTAGTAGTTTTTAGCAGATGGTTCTTCCAAATAAATCTTAACTAACACAGTAGTAACCAATGTTTTGTTTACTAATTTTCTGAAGGGGAAAGAACTTAGACTCTTGGCTAGTTCTTGCCAACTTAAAAATTGCGGCTCCCCTCCTGGGTCAGGGTTGGCCATTCCTCCAGGAGCTTGAAAAAGAAACAGCTATGTCTTCTGGTTTCGGTTTGGAGGCGGTATTAACTGTAGCAAACGAAATTTCGTCACTGCAATTCCATTATACGACATTTTCTCCCTATGGATATGTGCCTGTCTTTACAGGTATTTCTTTACGTTATATCAGTAACGACTTTACAAGAAAACCTGTTTTATTAATTTCGGAATTGGGGGAAAGAAGTGGAGTTTTTAAGCATATATAATTAACAGTAGCTTCTTTTTTATAATAAGCTACAGTATAATTCTCAAATAAATATGAATAACTTACCCAACATTCACATTTCAGTAGTTATTTTCTTCCATTATCTACTTAAAAAGTGTTTATTATGATCTTTATGTGTTTCTTATCCCATATTGCTGGAACATTCTTTACTGGCTCTATTAATATGTCTTTCATAATGACATTTAACAGTGCAGCAAAACCTCTCGAGTATAGACATACAGAATCCTCTGCAGACGAAATTAAAACAAATGAAGACTTTATTCCTTGGAGCGTTTCAAGGAGAAGCAAAGAGAAAATGAGCCACAGCGATGCTTCCGCTGAACATCGATATAAAGCAAACTCGGTTGTTTATCATCTCGACCACTGATTCACCCTCGCGGTCGACCTCTAGGTCGCAATATAGCGTACACATTCCGCATGGCATACCCATTTGAACCCATGTGTTTGTGCCAGTATCGAGAGTGACACCTCGACCTCGATCGCGAGGTCTCTTCGGTATGTTTCTACCCTTGGGCCTTATTTTAACAACTTGTGCAAATATCCGGAGGCTCGAGACCTCGTTGCTACGCCACTGCTTGGTAGCATGCATTCTTCCTACGCATGATCAGACTCTGTTCACTTCCACCTTCAGCCATTTTATTCTTTCAAGCCAAAGAGAATCATTCGTTCTCCTTCACATTTCGCGTTCTTAAAAATAAAATTATGTTATAATTAAACGTGCGATTTTGCCATTTTCAGTGTAAATTTCTGTCCCCTCCTCCGCAAAACAAATCTCATGGGCTCAACTTGCGTGTATGGTCTCCCTGTTCCAAATAGAAAAATTGAATTTGGATATTTTCTGGAAAACTATTGCCGAGATATAGAATATCATATCCAGTATTTCTTTTTACTTGGTACTGGAATTAATGGATTTGGAAGTAAATTTTTTGTGCAAGTATAATTGTGCAGAACAGCCATGGATAAATGTTTTGTGCTTATATTTATATGAATGTATGAAAATTTTTAGGAAAGTTTATGGAGGGGAAGAACCTTAGTGCCAGGGGAAGAAAAACTAGAGACAGGGAATTTCCATAGGATTCCCCCTTACAAAAACGTTTTGTAAGTAACAAACGTTCTGTGCCTGACGTATGACTCCCTATCGTTCAGTGTGGCTCCGTGGATGAATGAGTAGAGTCGTTGGTTGGTAATCATAAGTTTGATGGATCCAGTCCTCTTCAGGGCAGTTCAATTTTTTCATTGTTTGTTTCCCATATCTGAAGATGTTTCTCCCCCTCCGTAATCATCTGATGCTCTCAACTGAGTTCTTCACTTGAGTTCAGGAATTGGTAGTGGGATGCTCTCAGGTTTGGCTGAGCTTTTAGATGTCTACTTACCAAATCAAAATTTGCGACAAAATATGGATGCTATCCGATCATTTTGTCTCAAATTCTAAATTTGCGCATGTGACTGTATCTCTCTTTCATCATATTTGCATGTCTCGTTCTCTAATGTCATCAGCTATGGCATGAGATGGCTTGGGACCAAAACTTGAAATCATAAAAGTGGCATACCATGGGCTCACTCTCACTAAGCATTTGATTAAATGTATGTGTTTTCACACTGAAGGAGGGGGTATCGGCTCTTCCTACCCTCCTGAAGTGACAGAATATTTAATTGTACTCTGGAAAGTAATTGCAGATCAAACGACTGAAAGAGTGTTCGTTCCAACAGCAACAGGATTAAACTTTAGTTTTTTTTTTTGTTTCAATTTATCTCCACAAATAGGACAAATATCAAGTAATATGTTTGCCATAAGGAGTACACGTCTAAGATTCATTTCATTTGGAGAAATGATGCTTCAGACGGCAGTGGGAATTTCGCCCAAGTGTACGGGAATTTTCAGTTTCTGGCGATTATGCCACCCTCGGTTGGAATACTTCCCGGCAAATGCTTCGGACTCAACTGGTGGAGCACTTTAGCCATAAACCTCCATATGGCTGTACCGTCCAGAAGTGTATGTTTTCCCCACCTTTATATGCATCTTTCCTTGCCCTCACCTGCTCTGAGTAGCAATTATTTGACCTTTTTTTAGCTATTTTTTATCCCCTCTTTACTATTAGTTATATCTTTTTTTTTAAATCCTTTTCATATCTGCTTGCAGCCCACCTGGTTGCAGCAACGACGATTCACGAAATAAACAATCTTTTTTTCGACGCACCAAAGCTTTCCTCATTTTCTCGGAAGGATGCTTGCACTTGTTCACTCAGCGCCGCTCTAGTGGAAGCTTTTGAACTACTGCCAGCAAGGCCATCTGCATTCTTGGAAGTACTACTGACCGACTAACTCTAGAATGCAACATCAGCAGTTCTCTTCTGAAGGTCTACAACTAGTTGTCAACAAATACACGTGCTTGTGTTTATATACATTTGTGACTTTAAAAGGCGCTTTCCTTCAGCGATGAATGGACACTAATTGTCTTGGAAATTTTGATATATTTGTACGTGTTTAATTTTTTTTCATTTTTTAGTGCAACGATATGGAGAAGAATGGAACTTCTACTTTGAAATGTTAAATTATCAATATTCATATTTTTCGTT
This sequence comes from Thermobia domestica, assembly GCF_964235325.1. Classification (NCBI taxonomy): domain Eukaryota; kingdom Metazoa; phylum Arthropoda; class Insecta; order Zygentoma; family Lepismatidae; genus Thermobia; species Thermobia domestica. Next base: position 208,422,885 of record NC_137457.1, on the reverse strand, counting down.
TCTTTTCTTTCGTTTTATGGTTTTGTTTATTATTATTATTATTGGCGATACGTTTATATACAGATGGTTTTCAAATTAATGATGGAAAACATTTAATGGACGATAATATAAAATAAACTGGTGTTTTTTTTAAAAATATATCCTTGGTTTCAGAGAGGGGAGTGTAAAAGAATCTGTGTGTTTGTGTTGGGGCCCTCATCCAAGACTGATGTGATTGATTCATCATCGATTTATTGATTTTATAGCTATTTGTTTTGCCAGCGAACAATGATGTGGGCTACCTATCTTTGTTTGTGCTATTCGTGTTTTGTGTGTCCTAGTGCATTTTGGAAAAAGACAGAGACATTTCATTATGTTTTTATGTTACGCTATCAGATATGAACGCATTGTGGACTAGTATTCTGAAGAGCTGCTAATCGACTGAACTATTTTTCGCTGATTCATCATTGTATGACTGTGATGTGATTTATGTATTTGCTTTGTAACAAATCTTGAGAGACACCATCCTGACTCCTCCCACAACCTCCCACCACACCTCTGGTGACGTCTGGTACTCGCACCTAAGCTCACTTGTAATAGTCGCCGAGCCTTGCGCCCGTACTTAAATATGGTCGAATACTTCCGCTCTGGGAAGTCGCGGTCGAAGTCGTAAAGGAGTTCCTGTTGGACTCCTTCCTGAAGACTGACACTTTGCTTGGAAGAGAGGACCCGCCGTTGCCGTGAGTCCGGACCCATCGACAGAGCCTGAGGAGCCGAGCCAGTGGACACCAGCATTTGAGCCCAGACGTCAACATGGAGGTATTCCTTTTGTTTTCCTAACCTCCTTCCTACACCTGTCTCTTTTTTTATGTAGAAAACCTGCTTTTATGTTCATTTCACATGATTGAGCATTCTCTTCAAAGAACAGCCGTCCGAACCTGGTACCTATTTTGATCTAATATCCCCAATACTTTTTCTGACGGTTGTGTGAAGGTGGAGTTTTCTTTGTCATTTTCCTCCCCCTTGCAGACCGTTTTCAATATTAAAGAAATCTGACGGTACAGTTTTCACTGATACCGATAGCATCTTAAATGAATGGAAAGATTTTTTGACGATTTGCTTAACATGCAACCAAAACCTAGTGTGCGTGGAGAAAAGGAGACACACACCGCAGAACCGTATATTCCAGAACCCAGCCGAATAGAATCGCTATAAAGAAATTAAAGAAACACAAATCTCCGGGTGTAGATGAAATTCCGGCTGAGTTAACTTTAGCTGTAGGCGAAAAATTGTGGAACAAGATAAACAAACTCATTCTCCTTATGTGGAACAAGGAAGAATTGCCACAAGAGTGGAAAGAATCAATCATTGTTCCAATTCACAAGAAAGATGACAAAACTGACTGTAATAATTATCGAGGCATTTCTCCTCTGTCAACATTCTATAAAATCCTTTCAAATATTCTATTAGCAAGATTGACCCCATATGCAGATGAAATTATTGGAGATTATCAGTGCGGATTTAGACGACTATCGACCAAATATTTACCATTCACCAAATACTCGAAAAAAAGTGTTAATACAATACCCCGGTACATCAGCTATTTATTGATTTTAGAAAAGCGTACGACTCGGTTAATAGAGAAATATTATACAACGTCCTTACAGAAGTTGGAATGCCAAGAAAGCTAATTAGATTAATTAAGATATGTTTAAATAGATCTCAAAGTAAAGTCCGGGTAGGAAAATTTTTGTCCACGAGCTTTCACGTCGAAAATAGCCTGAAACAAGGAGATGTGTTGTCGCCGGTATTATTTGACTTTGTTCTGGAATACGCGATAAGGAAAATCAAAGATAACAACAAGGGCCTGGGGTTGAACGGTATTCACTAGGTTATGGCATATGCTGATGGTGTAAATTTAATAGGGGATAATAGGAAAACCATAGAAAGAAATGCAGAGATCTTATTAAACGCTTGCAGGGACATGGTTTTAGAAGTAAATGCAGAGAAAACTAAATACATGGAAGTGTGTCGGGACCGTAATACGGCATAATTATGGATGCGTTAAAATATTAAATAATACTTTGATAAAGTGGATAGTTTCAAATATCTAGGATCAATATTAACAGAGGAAAATCATATTCAGGAAGAAATTAAATGTCGACTAAACGCAGGGAATTTGTGTTATTATTCGGTTGAAAATATCTTGTCGTCGCGAATTCTGTCGAGGAGTGTGAAGCTTAAAATATACAAAACGATAATCAAGCTTGTTGTTCCATATGGTTGCGAAACATGGTCACTTACTCTTGGGGAAGAACATAGACTGAAAGTATTTGAGATCAGGATCCTGAGACGAATATTCGGACCCAAGAGGAACGGGAATCGGGAATGGTGGAAACTTCATAACGAGGAACCCATCATTGTTAGAGTCGTCAAGTCTAGGAGGCTCAGGTGGGCGAGCATGTAGCCTGAATGGAAGAAAGTAGAAACGCTTTCAGTCTTGACTGGAAGACCAGTCGGAAAACGTCCATTAGGAAGACCTAGGCGCAGATGGGAGGACAATATTGAGATGGATCTCGCAGAGATTGGAATACAAAGTAGAAACTGGATGCAGTTTCTAAGGATAGAAGTCAGTGGAGAGCTTTTTTGAACGCGGCATTGAACCTCCGGGTTCCATAGGCCATAGAGTTAGTTACTTATGTAATTAAGGCAGGTTGTCACAATCGTAAGTTAACAAACATTCAATTCATCTTCAAGTCAGTAAACCTAGAGTCTCCCATCCAATTATTTTTTTAATTCCATTCGTCATCTACGACTTTCAAACCCGTAAAGTGTTTCTCTGAATTAGTGATTGATCTTGATATGGAAGTAGTTACAACTAAACCTCTTTGAATTCATGAAATATGTGTCTCTGTTAAATTGTATTGATACTATAATTACGAAAGAGTCAGTTCACTATGATAAAATATGACAGTGATTTAAAATTTAGTAGACCGATGCGATATCCAATGAAATAAATGAGTGATATAGTCACAGATAAATTAATTACAAAACTTTTCTCTCTCAGTCTATGAATTGAAAATGCTTAAAAGAATAATTTTACAAACTGAATATATGTAGTTCACAATTGCAGAAATATTGTCTCATATGCGTATCTAAATAAAGTTGTAACGTGCATGGACACCAAAAGGTGCATTATGGACACACAATATAAATTAGTACCTGAAACTAGGAGAAAAGACTCGTTTAACCATCATCTTAAGTTTGTGTCTTTCTTTCATATGAGATATAATAGGATGTACCTAAATTTTCAAATTTTACGCTTTAATTTATTAATTTTTTATTCTCCTTTTAAGATTGAATTTATATTGTTGTAATCCAAAATTTCATGTGTAACGATATATCTATGTCTATACTCATTTGCATGTTATTTACATTTTCTGTGCTTTATTTTAATAGATCTAATAAATGACCAGGAAGTGCAGTTAGCTGATAGTTTCCTTCAAAGCTGATTTACCTATATCAATACATTGTCCTGTATGAATGCTTGTGTGTGTGTGTGAATGAGTAATAACTTTAGTTTTAGGTGGTGACCTCTAATCTCGATTTGCAATAATAGTACTTACTATATGTGTGTATACTATATTATGTGTGTATTGGTCCGTGGCAGAGGTCATGAATGATAGCCAACTCTGAATTAATCTAAATCGTCACTGGAAATAAAGCCGAAACAACATATTGAGATGTAATAATGACAATCCTTAAAAGAATTTCAGGAAGTCGAAATTGTGGATAATATATGTGTTATGTGAAATTATTTTTGTTTCCCTGGCTAACACAAACGTGTGTTCGATCTCCACTATGGATATTGAATTACTGGATAAAGGTTGTTTAACATTTCGAAATAACAGATAAAGGATTAAATTAATACTTCTCATCATCTGGGCTGGGTGAGAGTAACCCCTACTTGTGTAGTTTCCTGGATACAGGTCAGAGCAGTATTAGGGGACATATGTCTTATCAAGAACAATTCAGAATTGATTCTCGAACAACTAAATTCGAGTATTAATCATTTTAATACTTATTTATACCTTCTCACTATATGTCCATAATTATCCAGTATTTCTTAATTTCTAGTTTCTTTTTCTTTCTTCTTCTTTTCTTCCATCTTCCTTCCCGACTTTCATATCTCTTCTCCACTCTTTCTTACTTTTAAATAAAACTGAAGACAGGTCGTTACTGGGAGTTATCGCTATAGACACAGTGAATAAATTCAATTGGTTTTTCGGTAGGAGGGAAGATAAACGGGCCCTCGGATTTTCGGTTCAAAATTGGTCATAACGTCTTCCTTTGGTCGCAAATAGTGTTTCCTGAAAATTTCACACCGCGGAAACTTCAAAAAGGTGCCCAAAATTACTATAGAATTTACCACATATGGGCAGGGAAGATAAACGGGCTCTCGGATTTTCGGTTCAAAATTGATCACAACGTCTTCCTTAGGTCCCAAATACTGTTTCCTGAAAATTTCAGACCGCGGAAACTTCAGAAAGGTGCCCAAAATTACGAAAGAATTTACCATATATGGGCAGGGAAGATAAACGAGCCCTCGGAGTTTCGGTTCAAAATTAATCACAACTTCTTCCTTAGGTCCCAAATAGTGTTTCCTGAAAATTTCAGACCGCGGAAACTTCAGAAAGATGCCCAAAATTACTATAGAATTTACCATATATGGGCAGGGAAGATAAACGGGCCTTCCGATTTTCGGTTCAAAATTAATCACAACGTCTTCCTTAGGTCCCAAATAGTGTTTCCTGAAAATTTCAGACCGCGGAAACTTCAAAAAGGTGCCCAAAATTACTATAGAATTTACCACATATGGGCAGGGAAGATAAACGGGCCCTCGGATTTTCGGTTCAAAATTGATCACAACGTCTTCCTTAGGTCCCAAATACTGTTTCCTGAAAATTTCAGACCGCGGAAACTTCAGAAAGGTGCCCAAAATTACGAAAGAATTTACCATATATGGGCAGGGAAGATAAACGAGCCCTCGGAGTTTCGGTTCAAAATTAATCACAACTTCTTCCTTAGGTCCCAAATAGTGTTTCCTGAAAATTTCAGACCGCGGAAACTTCAGAAAGATGCCCAAAATTACTATAGAATTTACCATATATGGGCAGGGAAGATAAACGGGCCTTCCGATTTTCGGTTCAAAATTAATCACAACGTCTTCCTTAGGTCCCAAATAGTGTTTCCTGAAAATTTCAGACCGCGGAAACTTCAAAAAGGTGCCCAAAATTACTATAGAATTTACCACATATGGGCAGGGAAGATAAACGGGCCCTCGGATTTTCGGTTCAAAATTGATCACAACGTCTTCCTTAGGTCCCAAATAGTGTTTCCTGAAAATTTCAGACCGCGGAAACTTCAGAAAGGTGCCCAAAATTACGACAGAATTTACCATATATGGGCAGGGAAGATAAACGAGCCCTCGGAGTTTCGGTTCAAAATTAATCACAACTTCTTCCTTAGGTCCCAAATATTGTTTCCTGAAAATTTCAGACCGCGGAAACTTCAGGAAGATGCCCAAAATTACTATAGAATTTACCATATATGGGCAGAAAAGATAAACGGGCCTTCCGATTTTCGGTTCAAAATTAATCACAACGTCATCCTTAGGTCCCAAATAGTGTTTCCTGAAAATTTCAGACCGCGGAAACTTCAAAAAGGTGCCCAAAATTACTATAGAATTTACCACATATGGGCAGGGAAGATAAACGGGCCCTCGGATTTTCGGTTCAAAATTGATCACAACGTCTTCCTTAGGTCCCAAATAGTGTTTCCTGAAAACTTCAGACCGCGGAAACTTCAAAAAGGTGCCCAAAATTAGGATAGAATTTACCATATATGGGCAAGGAAGTTAAAGGGGCCCTCAGAATGTAGGTCCAAAATTGATCACAACATCTTCCTTAGGTCCCAAATAGTGTTTCCTAAAAATTTAAGACAGTGAAAACTTAAAAAAGGTGAACAAAGTTACGACAGAATTTACCAGATATGGGCAAAGAATATAAACGGGCCCTCGGATTTTCGGTTCAAAATTGATCATAACACCTTCCTTACGTCTCATAGTATTTCCTGAAAACTTTAGACCGCGGAAAGTTCATAAAGGTGCCAAAAATTACTATAGAGTTTACCGTGTATGGGCAAGGGAGATAAACGGGCCCTCGGATTGTCGGTTCAAAAGTGACTACAACGTGTTCCTTAGATCCCAAATAATGTTCCCTGAAAATTTCAGACCGGAGAATCTTCAAAAACTTCACGAAAGTCACGATAGAATTTACCAGATATGGGCAGGGAAGATGAACGAGCCCTCGGATTTTCGGCTGATATTTGATCAGAATGTGATCTTGAGGTCCGAAAAAGCATTCCCTGAACATTTCAGCCTGTGGAAACTTCAAAAAGTGCCCAAAATTACTATAGAATTTACCATACATGGATAGGGTAAATAAACGGGCCCTCGGATTTTCGATTCAAAATTGAGCACACCGTGTTCCTTAGGTCCTAAATAGTATTTCCTGAAAACTTTAGACCGCGGAAACTTCAAAAAATGACCAAAATTACGATAGAGTTTACGATATATGGGCAGGATAGATAAACAAGCCCTCTGTGTTTGGGATCAAAATTGAGCACATCTTCCTTACGTCCCAAAAAGTGTTTCCTGAAAATTTCAGACAGCGGTAATTTCAATAGGTACCCAAAATTACTATACAATGTACTAGTGCTGTTGAATTTTTGTGACATTTGCGGTTTTCGGTTTTTGAGAAAACCGATTTTCTGAAAACCGAAAACCGCAAATGCGGTTTTCAAAACCGAAACCACAAATACGGTTTTCAAAACCGAAACCGCAAAAGCGGTTTTCAAAACCGAAACCGCAAAAGCGGTTTTCAAAACCGAAACCGCAAAAGCGGTTTTCAAAACCGAAACCGCAAAAGCGGTTTTCAAAACCCAAACCGCAAAAGCGGTTTTCGAAACCGAAACCGCAAAAGCGGTTTTTAAAACCGAAACCGCAGATGCGGTTTTCAAAACCGAAACCGCAGATGCGGTTTTTAAAACCGAAACCGCAGATGCGGTTTTCAAAACCGAAACCGCAAATGCGGTTTTCCAAACTGAAACCGAAAAAGCTCTTTTCGAAAGCGAAAGCCGCCCGAAACCGTGTTTGCGGTTTTGTAAGGGATTGTCCTTTTCAAAGCAGAAACAATGTTTGCTGTTTTTAATTACACCTTTTAACAATTGTGAAAGCATCTATCGATCGAGACAAATGTATTGATTTATATGTGTGTTTTAACTTTTTTTATTTGCTCCAAGACTATTATGGTAATATGTGCAGCACAGTGCGAAAGGGATAATTCGATGGTTGTACAAGTCACAGCTAAATTAGGGTGACAAATAATGACGTTCGATCCTTAGCTTTTTTTTTTTTTTTTTTAGTTATTTCTTTCACGACACTTTCAATGTACCTTTCGGCTGCAGGGAAGCAAACCCGGTGGACCCCACCTGATTTTCATATATGTTGTAAATTAGACCACCAGGAACACGAATCTGAAGGAATTTTGACATTTCGAATGTCGGAACTCGAGATATTCGAACATAAATTGACCATTGAAGCAAACTGGACCCCACCTGATTTTTATATATTTTGTAAAGTAGACCACAAGGAACACGTATCTGAAGGAATTTTGACATTCCGAAATTCGGAACTCGAGATATTCGAACATCAAGTGAAAACGGAAGCAAACTAGACCCCAACTGATTTTTATATATTTTGTAAACTAAACCACGAGAAACACGAATCTGAAGGAATTTTGACATTCCGAATTTCGGAACTCGAGATATTCGAACATAAAGTAACCAGGAAGCAAAAAGGACACTATTTGATTTTTATATATTTTGTAAACTGGACCAAAATTAGCAATTATCTGAACGAATTTTGACATTCCGATTTCCCGATCTCGAGATACTAGAACTTATACAGTAGTTTTATGTAATATGTATAAAAGTACGTAACGAAGAAAGTTCTGTCGCTTTTTGACCTATCTCTTAGAGCATAGATATGTCACCAAACACGTACCTGGAAGATCAAAAATAGTACCCATCAGTATCAATGACCTTCTGCCAACGTTCGGGATGGGCATGGATTCCTTCGCGGTAGAACTTGGTTTGCCGTGAAGCGAAGAAGGTATCAAGTGCATTTAGCACCTCTACTACGGAGTTGAACTGGAGTCCTCTAAAGTGAGTGTCCAAGGAAAGGAACAGGTGATAACCGGACGGTATAATGTCCGGACAGTATGGCGGATGCAATAGTGTTTCCCATTCAAGGTGTAGGATGGTGTTCCGGCTCATTCTAGCTATGTGGGGCATAGCGTTGTCCCGTAATGGGGGAACCCCTTAGCGATTGAGAAGTGTTGGCTCCAGGGTTTTGAGTTTTTCTTGAACACGGCTCAACTGCTGACAGTAGACAGTTGCATTGATGTTCTTCTCTGACCGCCCGGTAGCAGTTCCCGATGCACGATGTCGTGAGCAGTCCACCAAACACACAGGAGGACTTTCTGGAACCGGAAACAAATCATCTGGGACACATAGACCCAACTTGTAGTGCTTTCCAAATTGATGGAGGTGCTGGCGAATGGTTTCTCGACTAACATTGAATGTTAGCACCAGTTCCTCACATGTCTGTTCGGCTCAATTGCTACCTGAAGATCCTCATTTTGTACATGTGTTGGTCTTCCGGCACGTGTGGTGCGTCTTTCGTGAGTGTTCCGTCGCCGTCCTTAAACTTGCTAAACCACCCTTGCACTGTCTGCGTAATCACGACACCCTCACCAAAGCCCTGAGATATCTTCCGCCCCGCTACAGTGGCGTTTGATCCAAGTTGGAACTCGTACAGCATACACGCCCCTATGACGCTCTGTGGAGGTTCCATATTCACTCCGTCCTTACATACGTTTACGTTGTAACTGAACTTCCACAACCATGTAGAATGTCGGATATACCCACACCAACAACTGACCTTCGCCTTATCTCCATTCGCATTAAACTCACGGTATGAGGGTCAATTTTACACAGAATTCCACAAAAAGCGACAGAACTTTCTTGGTTACCTTTATATATCTCTCAGGACATAATATGTTTCGTATAGAGAATATTGTGTTTTTTTTTCATATAACGTCTATATTAAACTTTAAGTTTTAATATCTCGAGTTCCGGAGGTCGGAATGTCAAAACGCCTTCAGATTTGTGTTCCTCGTGATCTAGTTTACAAAATATATAAAAATCAGGGAGGTCCAATTTGCTTCCCTGCATCCTACTTTTCAAACGAAACCGTTTTCCAGAGTGTACATTTTGCTTCAAACTGAGTTCTGCCCTGGCTAAGAAACGTAAATTCGCTTCTATAAGAGTCTTTAAAGTTACACTTGAAATTGTCGTTCGGCATTCTTGTAGCTTGTGAAGGTATGAATAATTCAAGTATGTTTGTTACATCATCTACAAACGAATACTCATTCGTATAGAACCTCCAATACATTACATAGAAAACACATGAACTATACAAAGAAAACCATTGTGCATTAGAGCAGATCTCTTATTAGCAAATGATTCTGCACACGCGCACTGCTCAGATAGCCCAGAGCTTGAGCCTGAGCGCGAGTCCAAATTTAACTCAATCGCGATTGAGATTGTCAAAGGTGTAGCGGTTTACGTTGAATATACCATACCAACACTTTATCAACTAAGTCCTCTTAGATTTTTCAAAACCGAAACCGCAAAAGCGGTTTTCAAAACCGAAACCGCAAATGCGGTTTTCAAAACCGAAACCGCAAATGCGGTTTTCAAAACCGAAACCGCAAATGCGGTTTTCAAAACCGACATTTCGGTTTTATGAAATTTCACTTTTTTCAAAAACCGGTTTTCGGTTTTTTCAAAAACCGATTTCGACAGCACTACAATGTACCCTCTATAACCTCGTATAGACAGGTTAGAGAAAAGGGCTCACAGCTTTTGGGTTCAAATTTGATCTCAAAATGTTGTTGAAGTGCCAAATACTGTTCGTAGAAAATTTCAGAACGCGGAAACCCCATTTGAGACCTAAGAAGAACATTGTGATAAGTTTCGAACCAAAAATCCAAGGGTCCGTTTACCTACCCAACCCATATATGGTAAATTCTGACGTAATTTTGGGCACCTTTTTGAAGTTTCCGCGGTCTGAAATTTTCTGGAGATACTATTTAGGACCTAAGAATTACGTCGTGATCAATTTTGAACCTAAATTCTGAGGGCCCGTTTACGTTCCTTGCCCATATATGGTAAATTCTATCCTAATCTTGGGCACCTTTTTGAAGTTTCCGCGGTCTGAAGTTTTCAGGAAACATTATTTGGGACCTGAGACGTTGTGATCAATTTTGAACCGAAAATCCGAGGGCCCGTTTATCTTCCCTGCCCATATATGGTAAATTCTATAGTAATTTTGGGCACCTTTTTGAAGTTTCCGCGGTCTGAAATTTTCAGGAAACACTATTTGAGACCTAAGACGTTGTGATCAATTTTGAACCGAAAATCCGAGGGCCCGTTTATTTTCCCTGCCCATATATGGTAAATTCTATAGTAATTTTGGGCACCTTTTTTAAGTTTCCGCGGTCTGAAATTTTCAGGAAACACTATTTGAGACCTAAGGAGGACGTTGTGATCAATTTTGAACCGAAAATCTGAGGGCCCGTTTATCTTCCCTACCCATATATGGTAAATTCTATAGTAATTTTGGGCACCTTTTTGAAGTTTCCGCTGTCTGAAATTTTCAGGAAACACTATTTGAGACCTAAGGAAGACGTTGTGATCAATTTTGAACCGAAAATCGGAGGGGCCGTTTATCTTCCCTGCCCATATATGGTAAATTCTTTCGTAATTTTGGGCACCTTTTTGAAGTTTCCGCGGTCTGAAATTTTCAGGAAACACTATTTGGGACCTAAGGAATACGTTGTGATCAATTTTGAACCGAAAATCCGAGGGCCCGTTTATCTTCCCTGCCCATATGCTAAATTCTATAGTAATTTTGGGCACCTTTTTGAAGTTTCCGCGGTCTGAAATTTTCAGGAAACACTATTTGAGACCTAAGGAAGACGTTGTGATCAATTTTGAACCGAAAATCCGAGGGCCCGTTTATCTTCCCTCCTACCGGTTTTTCTCTTCGGAAGTCCCATATTAATTAACTTCTAGGGAAACATATGTAGGAAAGGAAAAATAATATATAATCTAATTAATTTATTAAATTATTAAATTTGAATTCAAGTTGGCGACAACTGCTAGTGAAGGGATCCATCCTTCACTTCCCACGAGCAACATATCATCTTCAGCTATTTTTATTTGTATGTTATCTACCTCCTGCGCTTCTCATTTCCTGGCTTGTCCATTTACTCCACACCAAGTGACTGAGCGTTTACTTCGAGAGCTACGTTAGATCCTAAGATTGAATTGTAATCACGATCATACAAAGTGTAGAGAATATGTAAAAGAAAAACAGGGCCATATGAATAATGTAATCAGAAGAGGCACTGGTAAACATTTAAGTCTTTCTCTGGGACCAATACTTTTAAACATCATTACCCTTGACCTGCTGAACTATAATCCATAGAGCTTCAAAATCTCCAGTTACTACTCGGAGGGATTCGAGTCGAACAGCTGAAAAGGAATTTAGCCACCTGTCCATAGCAACATCTTTCAGCATAACGTAGACTTGAGTTACTTACTAGGGACGTATGCAAACCACAAAAGCTAGATATTTATGAAAATTGGTACCCTGAATAATTGTGGATCGCTAATCATAATGGTAATGGCCACTCCGCACGGAAATGCCTTGTTACCACGCTATGTATAATATATACCAAGCAACAGGTGAGACTGTGACGAATTATACCCCAAAAACGCCGGGAAAAGGGAGAAGATGAAAAATGTGTGCAGGTAATCTGATACTTACGGAAGGAGACACGTGAGCAAGAACACGGTAATAGTGTTACAGAAACAGTGTTGCCATCTCAACACAAACCTATATTTTTCAAATGGAAAATATACCATTTTATGACAATTAAAACCGTTGCATAAAACCTGAAAGAAAATAAGCTAAAGGTTGGGTATCAATGTTTCCAAATAAGGGAGTTTTGAGTTATAGAGTTGAAAATTTATAGGGTACGTACAATGAAACGAACAAATATACAACAACAGCAAGACAGCAGAAGAAATAAATATACAGTAAGTTGTAAACCACTGCATGCACATCATCCAATGACTAACGGGCTTGATACAGGATTCACAAAAAAAAGGGCACATGTTAAAGCAGCCTTAGATGGAAGAAATCAAACGTGACATAATGCGGATATGTCAACAGCAAGTCTTCCTGCAGAGCAGGAGTTCCAATGGCTTTTGTCTGAAATTGATATCTCGGACCGCTCCCGAGAGCTACAAACCGAACTTTCTTGGGGTTGCAACACTACGTAAAATCCTGTGTGCCTTCCAAACCATAGAAAGGACGTCGTAGGGCCTGAAAAGAATACAGAAAGTGCTTTACCTCGATATGACGTATGCCTTAAGTTATGTATAAGTTGTTACGATATACCAAATATAGTCGACGAGGAAAAGGAATATCGCAAACCTTTATGTTCTAATTTGACAACCACGCTACCTAAATGAAAGAAAAGAGTATGGGGAAATGATTAGCGAAATAACAAAATTTGATATCAAATGTTCTTAGCTCAACTTTACTTTGAAAATCTCTGTGTTTTGAAATGCACCGAGAACAAGAATTGGAACATTGAAAATATATGAAACATGTTTATGTACATTTTCTGTAAAAAATCATGCCATCACAAAACTATATTCATCTCAGACTACAGTAAATATAATACGTTATCCATTACTTGATTAAAAAATAAGAAATATTGTGCAAAAATCATATTCCATTCCTCGAAATGATAACGAAGAAAAATTTCCAATCACAAATACTTAAATATTTATGACTTTCCTTTAAAATAATATGTACGCTAAAATTCATAGTATTGATGTACAGGGTTTGCCCGGAAAGTAATAGGACTGAGTCGATTTAAAACAAATATTGAGCTAATCGTTACAATTCTTTAAAAACTTTCAAAATAGGCTCCTTTTGCGTCGATGCAGCGCTGCCAGCGCGATTTCCAATAATTGAAAGTGTGAGAAGTCACTCTCCGGAATAGCCTTGAGAGCCGCGGTGCAAGCTGCTTGGATCCGCTCTGTCGTCTCAAAATGCTTGCCTTTCATCGGGCGTTTCAGGCGAAGAATCAAAAAGAAGTCCGGGGCCACATCTGGGCTGTATGGCGTCTGCGGAAGCGTTGGGATGCCGGCCTTGGTCAGACAGCTGTTCACAAGAAAGGCGGTGTGAGCCGGGGCGTTGTCGTGGTGCAGCTTCCAGTCGGCTCCGATGTCTGGTCGGACCCGATTGACCCTTCGTTTGAGTTTCTTGAGCACTTCCACGTAAAACGTGGCGTTGACGGTTGTCCAGGAGGAACAAATTTATGGTGGACGATGCCTTTGATGTTAAAAAAGACAATGAGCATCGTTTTCACTTTGGATTTGCTCATTCTTCCCTTTTTTGGGCGAGGAGACGCCGGCGTGTGCCACTCGGAAGATTGCCTCTTTGTCTCGGGATCATACTCAAAGATCCATGATTCGTCACCTGTGGTTACGTTATTCAAAAATTGGGGGTCACTTTCACACACGTTCAAATTTTCTTGGCACAATTCCACTCGTCGCAATTTCTGGTCGTCAGTGAGCACTTTTGTGACAATCTTCGCGCACACCTTGCGCATGTTCAAATGCTCCGTCACTATTTCATGAACCACAGTTTTTGGTAAATTTAACATCTGGGCAATTAAACGAATACTTAGTCGACGGTCTGAGTTCAAAACTTCGCGCAGACGAGTCACATTGTCGGTGTTTGTCGAAGTCGAAGGTCTTCCAGCACGGTTTTCATCGGCGACCTCTTCCCGGCCCTCCGAAAAGGCCTTGTGCTACCGAAACACACCGTTTCTTGCTAAAGCATCATCTGGGTAAGCCTCCTTGATCATATCAAACGTCTCTGTCGCAGATTTACCGAGTTTAACACTGAATTTAATCGTGTACCTCTGCTCTAACGAACACTGCATTTTCGGCTTGCACCACTCACAGAAACACGTCGAGCGAAAAAGCATGTCCTGACTCTCCGTGTGCTCGGAGACAACTGACCAGCCGCTCGTTCGTTAGCTGGAAACGCCCTCTACCGGATCCAGTCGGTGCGCGCACGCTCCGAAGTACAGTCATGGCGGAATAAAAGCAGTCCTATTACTTCCCGGACCAACCCTGTATCTCTGTGAGAGGCAGGATTTTGAAGCACATGTGATATCATTATTAAGTCACAAGTCATATGGAAATACAAGGATTATCAGTGTATTGAATTCTATTACCGTGTGTTCCCGTTTGGGATAAGCCATTGCATGACGGTATCGGGATTCATGTTCCGGTGACAGAACAACACACACTCACGGTCTCTAGGTTCGGTTGCTATCGGATTAATAAAAAGAGACTTGGTCGTGGACCCACCGTTTCTGACTGGCCAATCGTACTGCAAAACTAGGGGTAGAGCTTTTCTAATCAACAGTCTCATATGAATTATATTTGTATTCCCGAGAGTCTCCTATAGGCTCAGGAAAGAAACTCATGAGGAGCAAAAGAGGTAAAATGAACACCGGATGGTTGCAGAGAGGACTAATGTACCCTTGTACTGCGCTACGTTAAATACATTATAACTATGGTAAAAATAAAATATCAAAACATGCATGCAATACACGACAATACTTATCTTGTTAAATAAAAAATATCTTTATGATATACACACAATTGCACTATTAACATGTTATCACATGATTTAGAGATTAACACTCACGATGAATATTTTCAATGCATATATTTTGACCTTTAGGAAATCACAAACACAATTGTATAACACAAACAACAATATATTCTCTTAAAGGAAATAGCTTCCCTAGACTCCGGTTTTAACGAGCGCGATAACGATACCGGTGAAGACGCACGAATATCACAATTTCAGTGATTTATTGAAATACGCAATAATTCTTGATGAGAAGACAGGTATTCTTTTTTATAACCATATGGCGAACCAATAGCTTCAGGAGGGTCCTTGGATGCTCTTTCCTTGTTCCATAGCTTTCCACGTCGCAAAAAGAATAATTTATCCACCAATTCTTTTGCTTGCTAATAATTCCGCAATCACATTTTGTATATTCACTTGTTATTAAAATTTTTGAATTTTAACTTGGAGTGAATATTTCTGCACTTCACACATGTAGTTTCAATATTCTGAAAATATTAGCAATTTAGTGAGACAGTCGAGGAGTTACATGTTGTATCGTCTTTTTCCATTGTGTTACTCCTGACGTCTCTTTCGCGCGTTACGTCTAATAATCGCTCTTTAGGCGTATGAATAAACTAGTGGAATAAAAGATAGTTTTTAAATAATTTCTTACTTACCACACAACACTTAGTTTTTAAATAATTTCTTCCGTGATAAAAGTTATTAATTGAATGTTGTCTTATTGGGAACAGATTAATCACATTTAAACACGTAATAATGTAAAAAATGCACATTATGACGTATAGTCCAACCCTGCCTTTTAGCTTCGAAATTCCGCTTTGGGTAGGAGGGAGAAGAGAATTAAGCTGAGTTGAATTTTTCGTCCGTATTTAGTCGTATGAAGAGAAGAGTGGGTGGGCGGATGCACACACACATAGAAACTTGTGAGAAAAAATCGCAGCATTTTCGTTTCTAAGAATTTTGTCTTGGAGCGGACCAGTTCCAAGAAATCCTCTTCGTATACGAGGGTTTATTGATAGATATATAATGATATAACGTTATAGGTTTAGCTGGACACTGAGTTATAATATAGTTACCAATATGAGTACCTCATCGGATTGCGTTCACCATGCAGGGTGGTGTGTTACTGACGAGAGAGGTATAATTACGCCGTTGTAGTGTTCCTATTGCAGCATTCTTTCTTTCATTCACCTATTTCTGTAACACTATTCTTAATTCCGCTGCAAAATTAACACTATCGTCCAAGTTAATATCGCTCAATTCCAGCTCTGTATCAAACCATCTTACCATACAACAACAAAAGAACCTTCATATCAAGTTAACACACTAAAATTGCTGTCGCAGGAGCAACGGGCTTGTGATAAAATTGAATTGTATTAATACCATTTGCTGTGTACCAATATAGCTATATTAAAAATTAATTAAGAGAATTGGTATCTAGTGAATTGAAATTAAATTATGAGAAGAAAATTGATGGGTACTGTCGTATATTGCACTTGTGGATTAGAGCAGGGTATTTCCTCCAACACTTGCGCATATATTCGTCATTGGCTCTGGGAGAGTTCAAATAGATTCAACTGATCTCGTATGTGCTCAGTGTGATTCTGATTTTATAAAAAAGGACGGTTTATTTATTGTACGGCATTGATGCAAAAGATATTGTTTGCCAAAATACTATTTCTCACTTTGTTTGCTAATATCATTTTTTCTTAAACGTACAAAATATTAATTCATATACTGATCGTAAAACGCATTTGAATGTTCATTGTCTTGTTGAACAATAAATTACAATTTGGCACAAACGAAATTAATGTGCAAATTACAAGTGCTTTATCTATATGCCTACTTTTATTACAAGTCTTAAATTTTATTCGTAATATAAATTATACATAAATTAGAACTCTGTTAATAATTCTGTTACTTTATTTACTTTTTAGTACAGAGTTGATAAAATAGTTGACCGAGATAGATTTTCCGACCGCCACTGAGTATAAGGTAGATCGTGAAATATTTTCGAAAAATTTTATACTATCTTAAAGTAAAACTCATACACCAAATTACGAAGTATGAAACACAGACGGCGACTTTTGCTTTAAAAATTACCATTTTCGGATAGTACCAGGAAAAGATGAAAAGAGCATAGAACACGAAAGATGTAAAATGGTTTCATCTTTCTTAGATTTCATGTCATTCTCATTCGCTTAAGTCGACATTGCCGAAATTTCTGGCTTCGTCTCAAAGTTGTTAAATATAAATACATCTATTGTCGAGAAACTACTACTACAGATTTTATTGAAGGCAAGAGTATCTAAAATAGTATCTAATCCTTTAATTTTAAAGGGAAGTACGCATATTTAAGAAATGCACCTCTTCACTTGATTAAATTCTTTCCCGCAGTCTACCTTCGTGTACCAGTCATCTCTCAAATAAAAATCGAGTAGAAATATAAAACATGCTCCACCAATGAACATCTAAAATCCTGTGTCTCTTTGTGCTTGTGCAGTTATAAATTATTTTCTACTCAACTCGAAGAAATACATTGCCATCATTTACGTAAAGATTAAGAGAAAAGTATTAACATACATATTTTTACTTACACAGTTTGGTTTGGTCTAAATGTCTTTCCAAATATTTTATGCACATAATATTGAGCTACGGTACGTTGTCAAACATTTTCAGTTTGGTTTAGATCACTAAATCAAATAGATTTGCCATCCTTGTTCAAGTATATGCCAATAATAATAATACACTATTAAAGTCTATGTTTCAAATTTAAGTTTAGAGTGTAATTTGATTTATTTGATCGACAAAATCGAGAAAATCACACGCTAATTGAAAAAAAAAACATATATGTCAAATATTTTTATAAAATTATATGCACTATATAAAAAATTAATACAATATTTGGGTTTATGCCAAACTTTATGCTTTAACATGTAAAGAGTAATTGTAAACATGATACATTGCATTTAAATGGAAATTGCAATAATTTAGCAAAGCTTTTAAGTTTCAATATCTTCAACACATTTTTAAAATTTTACAAATCCGTATCAAGTGTTTCTTGGGTTGGGTAGAGTCCAGATTACTTATCACATTCTACGGGAAATAATAATTATCGTCTTCATAATCAGTGATAAAACCTGAAAAGGTAAGAGTAAATGGATATTTGGTTGTTTAGTATAAAACATTTCAATTTATGTTAAATATAATTAATATTATATTAGATAAAACAATATAATTAATAAAAATGTGTTTTATTGTTAAATGAGGCTTATTATTTCATTTTTATTCAATGAAGCTGGATCAGTATTTTAACTTGGAATTGCCCATGTCCGACATTAACATATTCATATCTTTTATTTGGAAATTGAAGTGTTAAAATATGTAATTGCCTAATAATATGTATATTGGTATTAAAATACCATTCAAACTCAGTAGCCTAGTAGTAATCATGTTACACTTTCAAGCAATTATATGCTTGAACAAAGGCAAACGTGAGAGCAAGCTTCATTTACTCTGAACTCAATCATTGCTTTAATATGTATTCAAAATGAACCCGATTACAAATATATTTGGTCAAAAACCAATGAAAAATAAATACTCAAATCTCATTATTTCTGTATTTCTTTCCGTACACCTGAATTTGCAACGATAACGTTCGTGTGTATTCAGCATTAGAGCAAAATGTGTTTTTAAATGTACTAACAAGAAGCAGAAAAATAAAAAGAAATTTATTTTAAAATGTACTGATTAATATTGATTTGTTTGTTGATTATTCTAAGTTTTTATGTTGACTTCTCTAGTTTACTTGTTATGGCAAAGAGTATATATCTAGGCACTTGTTTATTTATTATAATAAAGATGGAATATAACGCCGAACTACAAAGGCGTATGTAAATTTACTATTCTGTATAGTTATGTCATAAGTTAGTTAATCTGCACACAGTACTCTTAATAATATTCTGAATCCATCCCATCGGACTTACAACATTTCTAAATTTATCGTGCAATTTATCACTTTGCGAACTGCAGGGAAACTAGCCGACTACTAGATTTCTGTTCTACTTAGTTACTCGGCCTAGCAACACGAAGCTAATCTGAAAAAAAAACAAAGCTTTTTAGACGACAAAGTTAGAAAGATGTTGATGAGAAATGAATTAACACATGCATTATGGTTTGCTAGAGTATGCATACTGCAACATTCTCAGGGGATGCATTCTACTTACTTCGTTTTTTTATTTATTTATTTTTAATGTAGCATTCATTTGCAGCACTTAGCCTATATGAGATATGGACATATAGTTAAAAGAAGAATCCGAATCGAGAAGGAATATTTCCACATACAAATCGAAAACGGGGTATACTAGCAAATTTAGACATTTATTGCCTGTCGAGTATACAGCGAAGCATAGGCAGAATCAAACGAACAAACAGGAAAAGAAGGACATGGATCAGAAAGACAAAATGAATAAAGGAAAGTAAAAAGAAAATAAAGATAATGTAAAAAAATAAATTGTGTACATCATAAGAATAAATCGTGACGAATGGACAAAGAAACCTGAACGAGATGTCAAAATGAATGAAGTGATGTAGGTAATATCTATAAAGTGTGAAGAATTCAGAAGTGATAATTAGTAAGGTGTGAAACGATTTGGTCAAGAGAGACGTACTTGTGTTGAAAAACTGGATTCCCGAACACCACTCAATAGTAATTGATGATTTTATATGGTTTCAGATAATCGTGTATTGTAGTTTCAACTAAACTTGGAATAAAATAACTACAGTACAATCGATTACGTATTCATATATTTGAAACAATGGGTACAATATCATTGTTAGCACCCAGCTTGAACAAAAGAATGATGATTTAAAACAGTTTTGTGTACAATATAATAACCAAAGCAATTGTTGGTGTAATGTTAAAGTCTTTCAAGTATATGACAAAATGTATATCGAACCATCATTTCTTCTTAGGAGGAAGTTGTTTAATATTTATCATGTTATATCCATTTCCTTAGATAATTTTTCAATGCACTGTCTAAAAGTTTGATTATAAAAAACTCAAAGAGTTTTCTAACGACACTATCTCATAACCGAAAACGTGTACGTTTCCTATTACATTAAGTAACAATTGTTAAGTATATTTATTCGTACCACTAAGTAACATTAAATTACTTAAGTTATCATTACGTAACAAATGTTGTTAAGTATATTTTTGCTCAAAATAATGTCAAATAAGTACGTAATTAATTTTACCATTTTCATCTTGGTTTCCATATTCAGCAGATTCTTCTGAAGGTTTGGAATCTATAAGAAAATATGTTATCAAGTGATGCCACATTATTATGAGATATATGTAATTTTCTCATCATTACAATCATTACACAGTTATACTATTAATCTAAGTCACATTGTTATTCTAAGTCACATTTTCAGAGGATACTTAAAATTGTACTTTCTATTCTTTACCTAGTACCGAATTCTCTACCGAGTCCCACAGCTAGCTATTAACACTCAGCTGCATTTACTTGTATAAACAGGGTTTTAACTAATGTTTTGTTCTTTCTTCTCGTGATGTTGATTATATACGATATATAGGAGAGAACATATGAAGTAACCTCTCAAACTTAAATAACATACAAGTTTTAGTGCTCTTTTGCTATCCCAATGTTTTGTTAATATTTCTGGAAAAGCTTCTAATTTGCATGAAAGGAATAACGTTTTCCCTTTCCTTCTTGAGCACACTAAGAATCATATTTTTGCATTAAAAATGTAACACTGGAAGTTATTGTTTACTTTCTACGCATACTCGATAGTTATACTCTATTATATTGTGTGAAAATATAGTAAGTCTTGAAGAAAATATGTCCTATATTGACAACACCGGTATATCATTTTCAATTTACGAATAGAAGTTAATGATCATTGCAGTTGTAAGATAGGACATAATGATGGTTACTTCCCTTCCTTCTTAAGGTTTAGTTCTAAACTATTCCTGATATTATTTATCCAATAATAGATAGTTATGAAGGTAAAAAATCTCAAAGTAATACATAAGGAGAGTATCCCAGTCCGGAAAAATTCCATATATTTCTCATATACAGGAGACGAAACACTGAAGTACTAAAATAATTTCTGAAATAAGAAATTCATTGTGACACATATTTATCTTATCGTAGAAAAACAACGAACTAACATTCCATTGCAGAAAAATAAAACAAACAATATCGCAATTTTTGAGGAAACTACTTTCCTAAATTGTATCACATTTAATTTTTAGACTGATCACTTTCAAAATCAAATGAAAATAACTTATTTCGACTTGATATTCTATAACCGTCACCAGGTTATAGAAGTATCTTCTGTGGATGCTCTGTATATTTCACAAAGACAGTAATTATTTTTTCGATTTATACTTTATTCTGCGACGCAAATAAGGTCTTTCTTTAGTGGGAATTGCTTCTTTCCCACGCAGTTGAACAAAGAATTCTTTATCGTCTATTTATATATATATTTAAAACGTTGCTTTCTGGTGAGAACATTTCAGTGAGCAACGAAGCTTCTCAGTGTTTCTCCGTGACATATTAACATGCAAAAGCTATGTGCTATGGTTATTTGGAGCTGAATTAGGTATATCTTCCAATCATTTATGGAAATACTGCCATTTAAAGCAAACCAGATGCCTGAGCACTAAGGGGACGCCAGCCATATCGCTTTAGCAGCTCGTTATCTGAATGTTCCCACACTCAAGTTATCGCAAAGTCTTGTGCGTCGTGGCCAGTGGACTAAAATTAACGTTAACTCTTTTATATATTCTATGTACATTTCTGTACAAGTGATTTGACCTGAGTGCTTTTGAGATTGAACTGCCAACATTGATCCGTGGATCACGAACCTCTAAGTTCGAGGAGTGTTACTCCACGTTTCGAGGCAGCATCCACGCGTGTCACGTCGAGCGTCAAGTATATTGTTGTGCTAAGGGGTATGCGTTATTAGCTAGCCCCCATCAGTGAAACTCAGGTTCACACACCTTGTGCGTATAAGTTATAAAATTATCATTCCACTTTCGAGGCTACCTATTTTTACTGAGGATTAACGTCGACATTTGAGGATTGTTTGGAGCAGCAACTATATTATTTTGTGGGATTATCCCGGCGACTTTTCCCCAGTGCTTATTTCCAAGTGCATTAGTGGTGTGAGAAAAGTATATCTAATCGAATCTTTATCTTAATCTTCAATCCTAATATATGAAGTAACAAAAGGCTAAAGTATAGTGAGAAAGTAAAGTGTGATTTTATTAAAGGAAATAATTATACATATGCAGTGTTGAGTGTTGGGATTAGTTTTCTAATCAGTTATTTTTTCTTTAAATAGTATTTCAATAAATAAGCAGTGTCGTTTAATACAGTGTGTTTTTGTTGTGTGTAAGAGTGATATTTGTGTGCGTTGTGGTCTATGTGACCGTCTGTTCGTCCGTGAGGTTTTCGACACGAGACATCCGAACCTCTCGATGCCTAATACCTATCTCATTATTGAGACAAGCAGGCAATTTAAAGATAATTTTTAATCCCTTTTAGGAGATGTCCTTCAACGTCTTACCCTGGTAAGTCCAGGTATCTGGAACATACTCAATTGACAGGACCACAGAGGACAGGCCCCGGAAAACAGTTATATAAATAAATGGTACGGGAACAGTGACCCGATTGCAGGCGATTATAATTTTAAAGTATATTTAATAATGAAAAACAATGCAAAATTATTTTTTCTTCTGATGAGCGCATTGAACCATTATTAGCTACCCTCTTCTCTGTTTTCAGCATGTCTGAAATATGTCTTCCTACTATGTCAAACACCAATTGTGAACTCCTTTAATTGGTAGTCTAAAAAAACACTCCTCTGATAAAATAATGTTCAGCAAGTGTTTTCTACATGTATGAGTTGAATATAGTATATATTTTTAACGCCCTAGTTTCATTACCGTCACCACTTTCCTCAGCGATATGTCGCCTAATAATTGCCTTACAAACCCCGTGCAGTCTACTTGACTCATTTTAACAATAACCTGAATTTCGGTAGATGAAATGGCCATTTGTAACTGATCTCAGTATATTTTGCATCAGACATCTCTTTCTCATTCTTTATCTAAAATAATATCAAAATATCTTCAGTATGCTTTCGGCCAATCAAAATGTTATAGTTTATTTCACGTATACATACAGTATTCATTAAGTCATTCTCAAACTTTTATCTACAATGAATTGGTCCAATGCAAGAAACGCACGATAGTTAAAACTAGGTAACTGGTAGGTTCATAATTAAAGACACTTCTAAACTTAATGTTAAACTACAATCTTCAAACACACATACTATACTGTAGCTAACAAACATTTGTCGTTAATATGAGCATAAACTTTGATATTTGTCTGCTACGGAGCTAACTCACTTGCAACGCTACATTAAACAATATCCTCCACCCGAACATTCATCGTCTTCAGCACCTAATTTTTACAAAGGTTGTCAACAAAGCAACTTAACATTTTCCTGTTCTTTTTGAAGGTGATCTTAATTGACATTATCTGTAAACATGTACTTTACTAAATAGCAAATAGTCATGGTATGCAGTCGCTTGCTTGGTATAACATGCAAACAGGTACAAGACTATTTGATTTGTAAGTTCGGAAAGCTGCTCAACAAGACACGCTATTAAGAACACTATCAACAAATTCGAGAAAAATACCAGTGTTCATGGTGGTGCCATCTGTTCCACAAGAGACAGTTCTAATATTGAGAACGCTGCGACCAGCAGTCCATGTGCTTCAACAAGAAGAGTTAGCAGGTAGATAAACATTCCTCGAAGCACTGATGGAAAACATTAAGCTTTACAATTCAAAAAAGACTCTATCACGTACAAATTCAACGTAAACTGGAGGCACAGTATTACGCAGCGAGAGCAGCAATGTGTTATGGTTTGTTTACAGGCTGTTAGTTTTAAAAGTCTAATAAAAAATGTTTTGTTTATAGATGAAGCCACGTCTCACTCCTAGAAGTCACTCAGTAAGCGCAATTGTAGGATTTGGGACATTAAGAAAACGATATACAGGGTGTCAAAAAGATGTTAGCATTAAATGTTTGTTCTTTTTGTGTTTATTTTGCAGATTAAACCATGGCGTGCCGATATTACATTGAGGAACGAACTAAAATAGCTGCCTGGATAAAAGTTTTTCAATCCTCTAGCATTGTACAAGAAAAATTTATAGGCTAAAACGGACGGGGTTCCACATCAAAGGTGGTATGAGCAAACAACCGTCAATGATCGTTTTTATACCAGCAAACCTAGCAACTTTTATGACCTGAAGGACCACATCACTCAGGTCGTAGCTTTTATCCCTGCCCAAATAAACCCAACGGTCCATACAATCAACACTGGACAGACTCCATAAGTGCATTGAGCGGGATGGATGTCAAATTGAAACCCTGTAATCAAATCCCTGTCTTCTAATTTCACGTGAGTAAATCCACAATTCATGTTAACATCTTTTTGCCTCATGCTATATATTATCTGTTGGGTACCTAAAATAAATATTTGGTCTAGGAATTAATTCGTGCGGTTGGTACGCACACATTGAAGCTGTAGTACAAACACAAAATACATAAATACCTTAAGAAAAATATTGTCCATCGCTAGCCACCACTTTCGCCCATCTGTCAGGCAATGTACGGATTCCGTGGCGAAAGAAGTCCTCATCCTTGGAAGCGATCCAGTCAGAGACCCATGTTTCGATATCTTCTGAAGAAGTAAACCGCTGTCCAATCAAATCGTTGTTCATGCAATCGAACAAGTAGTAGTCCGAAGGAGCAACGTCTGGTGAATACGGCGGGTGGGGTAAAACTTCCCATCCGACATTTTCTAAATAGGTTTTGACCGGTTTTGCGACATGTGGGCGAGCGTTATCATGTTGAACAATAAGTTTACCATGTCTGTACTCCCATTCTGGTCGTGTTCTGGCCAGAGCTTGCTTCAAACGCATTAATTGTCGTCGTTAACGTTCTCCATTCATAGTTTCACCCGGTTGCAGCAGCTCATAGTACACCACACCTTTCATATCCCACCATATGCACAGCATAACCTTTGCACAGTGAATATCTCGTTTTGGTTGTGATGGACCTGGTTCACCTGGTTTCACCCAGGCCTTTTTTCGTTTAGGGTTCTCGTAATGGATCCACTTCTCATCACCCGTAATAATTCGATGCAGAAACCCCTTTCTGCTCTGTCGTTGAAGCAGCAATTCGCAAATGGTTTTTCGTCTTTCAACGTCTCTGTCTTTCAATTCATGTGGAACCCAATGTGACATCTTTTGAATCATTCCCATGGCTTTCAAGCGTTTGGAGACTGTTGTTTGATCAACGCCTAATGCTGCTGCAAGTTGTTCCTGCGTTTGACACGAATCCTGCTCGAGCAATGCTGTCAATTCTTCGTCTTGAAATTTTTTTGGCTGTCCAGCTCGCTCTTGTTCTGCCAAGCCGAAATCACCACTTCTAAACCGTGCAAACCACTTCTGACACGTTCGCTCAGCTAGAGCATGGTCACCATACACTTCCACCAAAATAAGATGACTTTCAGTCGCACTTTTCTGCATGTTAAAGTAATGCAGCAGGACACCCCGCAAAAACACTTTATCAGGCACAAATTGCGCCATGTTCACTTAACTACAAACTGGTGTTGTTGACGCTTTAATCCACTGCCCTATACTACGAACGATACGCGATGACAGGGGTTTGCAACACATGTGTGGATACACGGAACTGTGAGACGCTCCGTTCGTTGCGCCATCTCTTGTCCACCCGCACGAATTAATTCCTAGACCAAATATTTAATTAAATAAATGGAGTGGGAACAAGATACAACCAAGTTTAATATATGGATGGGTATTACCGAAAGGAAAATATATGGGCTATTCATGTTTACTGAGTAAACAATAACCGGTGACATTTACCTTTATATGTTCCAAAATTACCTGGTGCGTAAGTTTCAGGTTGATGTTTCTGCTACTGTTGTTTCCCACAAAGATGGGACATTACCCAATCTGCTTTAAGGTTCCTTAATACAAGTTTACGGAAAGGTGAATTAGTCATGCAGCACCAAGGGCTTTTGTTCCACGGTCATCTGAATTAACTCTAATGGACTCTCTCCTTCGGGACTTCATGAAATTTTATGTGTATTAGATAAAAGTCGCAAAGGTGGAACGGATAATGCAAAGCATCTACATAGCTGCGGCATAGATTATGCCAGCTATGCTGAAATGAGAATTTCGGACCACAGATGAGCCCAAAAATTTGTGTAGAGTTAAAAGGCCATCACGTTAAAATTAACTATTTTTCTTTTAAAGTACGTATGTCTATGTGTATGAGAGTTACAATTGGAGTGGAAGTTACAGTTATCAGGCAATCTTGTTAAAAGAAATACTAATTGATATTGATAGTTAATTCACGTCTCGGTAATATTGTCAATAAAATATGTCTAAGTGGAACTTATAGATATTAATAATCTACTTTTAATAACTCTACTTTCCAAAATTTTACGTGATACAATCCAGAAACCGGATCAAATTCGCTAACTCTCCTCTATTCGATTATTATTATAATTGTTATTTATCATTAAATGCTTTTAGGTACCCGAGTGTAGAATTCGATTATTTTTAAAGCATAACATTTCTAAATCTTAAATATAATTAAATAATTTTGCAGACTTTAAGTTAAACGAACACAGAACAAAAGATATTGAATCCAAATGAAAATAATAGAATATCTCGTTTGAAATCTTGTTTCTGCCGTGAATCTAAATAGCTGCGAGGTAGTTAGACTTTTTACACAACAATAATTTAATTCCAAATGAAGCAATGTTGTAGTTATTTTTTTTCCTGAAATGTTAAAATGAAAGTGTTCTTTTCGTACGAAACTTACATGATATTTTGTGTTCAATATTATAGGTTTAATAATTAAGCTATGTAATATTACTGTACATTCAGGTATGTTATTGATATAGTAAGCAACAAAATGTTCTACAGCGAAATGACACATACACGTCGATTTATTTCATTCTAAAATTTCCTATGACTCTGCAATACCAAGTAATTATTTTAGTGGAGGAATTTTAGTTGGCTGTTTGTTAACATTTTTTGTTAACATTTACTTTGCATATTATTGTTATTAATCATTATTGCACTATGTTATTAGCACATAGATTTTGTGATATTACAGTGTAAACTGACGTTCAGCTATATCTGGCATTATGTTGATAAATAAAATAACATAATACATAAGATGTTTTAGTAAAACTTATTTTATTTTAAAATTTGTTAGAGTATTAATCGTACAGTTGTGACAACATGGTGAATTTTTTATAGATTACTTACCATAATTGAGACAGTTTTCTGTTGTTCCTACTTTAATAATGTTTGCTGGAGCACATTGTGGATGTGGGTATTCATTAAGTTTCAGTTTCTCTAATATTTTGATTCAACAATTTCCTTCACCATTCAGTAATATTTATTGCCTAACTTTAATCTGCTGAACTTTAAAGTTTTATTTGTTAAATCTTCAGAGATGTAAAATATTTCTGTATTGTTTCCAAAATTGGATGTATATTACGTTTCTTGCATCTTCGTAAAATTATCCTTCAATATGATTTCATTATTGATCACAACTAATATGCACGTCTTAAATCTTGTTATTCTCTGTATCTGTATGATCAATAACAAACAAGCAAAAATATATTTCAATCTTCACTAGTTTACTCACCTGCTTCACTTTCACAATATTGCATACAATCTATTTCAGCTGCAAAGTTGTTTGTGTTTCCTCCGCAACCTCCATACCCAAAAACAAGACAACGACCTTCAACCTTATCGAAATACCATCGTTCTTCATACTCTGAACATGGCCCTGGATCTACTTTTAGCCTGCATAAAGTTTGTGGATCTTCTAAAATTTAAACATGCAGTAACGTTCAAATAATGGAAATGTTTAAAAGTAATTTAAATTTTTAATATTTAATATAACTTGAAATTCTTTTTCCTATTAACAAACAATATAAAAACTGTATGAAGTCTTCAAAGAGATGCACACACTGTGAGTGTAATGTAGTTGAATGTTTCATTTATCCGTGTTTTTATTGATACTGAACAATCTGCTTCCATTTTAAAAACAATATAGGACGTAACTCTTAAAAATAGTTACACATTTATATCATGTAACTGTTGGCAGCATCGAGGGTAATATACGTTGATAAAATTCAACAATCTCAGTACTACAGGGTGTATTTTTTTAAAACTCGCTGATTTCATTTGGCTGTAGAATTTCTAACTGAATTCTAATTTTCATGCGGTTTGTTACAAATGATCAAGTAAGGATGGGAGATTTATGGGACTATGTTTACTGGTTTAAATTCGTCCGTAGTAATATCGACCACGCCTAAAAAAAAACAGCAAATATTCGCCAGTGTACTTACATTTGAGATGAGATTTTGGTTTTTTTGAAGCGAAATTGCAGAATTCAAATTAAGTGTTAGTGTTAATACCCATAAATTACATGTTAAATAGCTATAGCCTGGTTCTTGCGACAAACGACGGAGATATTTCTTGGGCGACCTAAGGACTCGGTAACTGACATCTTCCACAACACTCACCTGCGGAGTCCGATGCTTCCCTGTCTCACTCAGAAGCGATCCTGTTTCTTCCAATTTATTCATAGCAACCATATTATGTTCCTGTATAGGGCTGAACGTGGGGCAAATTTGTTTCAAAATGCCCCTTTCGAAGTAACAACAGATTCCGTTGTACAAAAACTCTTGACAATAAACTCATGTTGCTCCAAAGAGTGCATTATTCTTACTGTGTCCTGATTATACTCACACAGTTGAACAGAACTTTAGAGCAAAATTCCCAATACAACGGTCCAGTTTCCTATTTCGGATGATGTTGGCGAGGTTGCCATCCAACGAAGTGAACTCAAATCTCCACACCACACCACACCACACCGCACCTCATTGGAATTGTAAGGTACACTGGCGAATATTTGCTGTTTTTCTTCATGCGTGGCTAATATTATCCTGCTGAATTTATACCAGTAAACATAGTTCTATAAATCTCCCATCCTTGTCACAAACCGCATGAAAATTGGAATTCAGTAAGAAATTCTAGATGAAATCATTAAGTTTAAAAAATCACCCTGTATATAATGACTTCATTGCTAATAACTATAAAACCTAAATTGCTACTTAATTATATTATATCTTTATTTACTCTGCATACACTTATCTCTGCACATAACAGTCTACAGTAAGATAACGCTGTATTAACATATTGTTTAAAACAAACGACTTATTAAGTAATGTACACTAGCAGTGGCGTATTTACGATTTTCTTTCGGGGGGGGCTTTGCTAACTTTCGGGGAGGGCTTTGCCTGAAAATGTGAAAATTCTGCAAGATATTTCATATACTTTACTATAGTAAGTAAGATTTCGGGGGGGGCTTAAGCCCGGAAGCCCCCCCCTAAATACGCCACTGTACACTAGTATTGACTTTATAATTGAGAAAACATATCTACTGTATTAAATATACTTTCACACTAGAGTTATATCTCACTCGACCAATATGCCGCTCAATATAAAGTTCAAAATGTCGTCAGTTATGTTTTGAAGTTTTGAACATTGTCTCAGAAATTGATATATACGCTTAAATGTATGGTGGATTGTTCATCCTAAATTTAGGAAGTATGAAGGGCTAGTGAGTATTTCATACTTCGAGCGCATCAACTTTGTCTTTTTTGTAATGTTGGTTAAATGTAATTATTGTTGTCCTGCAATATCAGTGTATATCTACTTTTGACCCTGTATATTTCGTCAATGTATGAACAGTATTTGACAATGTTAGCGGTTTTGTAGGAGGATAGATCTTATAATGACCAACTCCAAATGCTTGTATTGCAGTAAAAATAAAACCTTTTCCCAACCAGCTTAGTTTGGAAATTCACTATCACTATCAAATTCGTTTGTATTTTAAATGCAAAATCCATTTGTCATACCAATATAACTGAATAATATTCATCAGTGATTTTACATTATATTTCGAATCACATCTTTCTCCAATATTATATGTAATTATAAAACAGAAATTATAACAATTACATACATATTAGTTGATTGTATTTATATATAATTTTTCTTCATGCCATACGTTACACCACAGCCGAAACGCTATCATTGAAATGCAGAAAGCTATGATTGTACATGTTTGTTACTTGGACAAATCTTACAAGGAATGGACATCAACATGCCATCAGAACATCGAAATCAAATCTAGTCCATTCGATAAACATAACAAAGATATGTTCATGCACAAAAATTAGATGCCATGGACAACCAGTAAGTTCCTGGGGCCGACGAACCCTGCTACTATAAAGAAAATCGTAGACTCGCAGTGAAATAGCTATTGCATCAACACTGTTCATTGGAAAGTCACCGTTTATAGTTCTTTCTCTTCAGCATTAAACAGGCCTTTTAGAGATGCTATGTATTGGGGCACTTAATGTACTTGAACAGGGAAAATTGGAAGAATGTCGGGAAAACTTCCTCCAGAAATCTCTACCATCAACTTTGAATCTGTCTGGAGTGGCCCCGGGTAGTGTTGCCACGAGACGAGACGAGACGAGACTTCAGGCTGTCTCGTCTCGTCTCGTGCAAAGCATGTCTCGTCTCGCGTCTCGTCTCGAAAAAATGTACTCGTCCCGTCTCGTGTCTCGTCTCGAGAGGTTCTGTCCCGTCCCGTCTCGTCTCGTCTCGTTTGTCTCGTTTTGTCTCGTCTTGTCTCGTAAAGAATATAGCAGCATACCATGGAAACGAAACGAAAATGTAGCTGACTGCACCATGCTAATCAAGATATAACTAAGTTACAAGTAGAGGTCTGCGCGGATATAAAATATCGCATCCGCATCCGTACCGCATCCGCAGCATCTCTATCCGCACCCGCATTCGCAACATCTCTATCCGCACCCGGATCCGCATCCGCAGATAATGAGGTAGCAAATATATACAACTTACATATTCTATAATACAGGTACTTTTCTGAATTAAACGAAACAATATATTATATCAGTTTCCTCGTGATCAAATACCAACTACGATAAATAAAATGCAAGGGGCCGCGGTGGCTCAGTGGTAGAGCGTTCACCTCTGGTGCTTGGGGTCCCGGGTTCGATCCCAGCCCCCGCCAAGTGAACTTTGTGGTGGACAAACACCGTGTGCGTGGGTTTTCTCGGGGTTCTCCCGTTTCCTCCTACTTTCTTCATTCCACCATTTCATTCATTTCTCATAATCACCGTCTCCTTTAGCCTAACCGGCATAACCGTGGGACGTAAAACTCAAAGATTTCATTTCAAATAAAATGCAATATAAACCGTGCAGATATAAATCCGTGATGATGATAAGTAGAGGTCTGCGCGGATACAAAATATCGCATCCGCATCCGTACCGCATCCGCAGCATCTCCATCCGCACCCGCATCCGCAACATCTCTATCCGCACCCGCATCCGCAACATCTCTATCCGCACCCGCATCCGCAACATCTCTATCCGCATCCGCAGATAATGAGGTAGCAAATATATATAACTTACATATTCTATAATACACGTACTTTTCTGAATTAAACGAAACAATATAGCCTATTATATCAGTTTCCTCGTGATCAAATACCAACTACGACAAATAAAATGCAATATAAACCGTGCAGATACAAATTAGAAATTAATGAACGATTTATGTACTTACCCAAGATCTTCAAATGTAGATATCGGACCAAAATAATGCCACGTAGGTAATATCCCCTCAATCAACTAATTTTAGAGCACGTCACTAAGTTTTTAAACTTCATCATACTCATAAAAAAAGTGGGCATTTGTTCTAAACACAAAGGCGAAATAGAAATCATCGTTATTAAGAAATAAAAATTAATCACAGGACCGCAAACACATCCACATATCCCGAACTTCATTAGCACCAGTAATTGCACTAAATTTAAAAAATAAGTGACGAAACTAACAACGCAATACAATGCATGCTTTCACGACCAAGCTCCTTCCTGGCTAAACGGTTAGCCTACGCGCCTTTGGCGTGGGAGATCAGGGTTCAATTCCCGACGGGAGCCCCATATGGTTCGGATTCCACTTTAATCAGTAGGCCCACGTCTCATATAGCCTCGCTGCTGAACGGGACGTTAGACTCAAAATCAACTCAAGCTTTCACGACCACGCTTTTACTGAAACTAGAAGTGAAAATAATTTCGAATACAAATAGGAAGTCTATACCGTTAATTTCGGGAAGAGGCAATAGAGGAAGTTTAGAATTTACTGTTTTCCTTTGCAGGCCCCACTCATTGTTGGACACATTTAGGATAGGAGAAACAATGCATTGGTTGTTCTTTCTTTCTTTACCTGAGGCCCAGAACATACATACACATACACATACACATACACACATGAAGAAAGAGAGAAAGAGAGAAACAATTGCTGTTATAAAACTCCAATCCCTCAGAATGTTCATTGAGGTCCGTGGCACCTCTCCGAAGAGAGAAATCTATGGGGTCGCAAATGTGCATTCAGTATCTGCTGTACTTCAAAGGAAACAGTGAAGATTTTTTTTAAGAGAGAGGGAGAGAGAAAGATGAGCGTATGATGTGATTTGTTTACTATTTCGGGGACCTACGTGCTTCTCCAGTTTGTCACAAAAGGCAAAGATAATTCTGCTGACCAGTTTTCAGTTTATGGAAGGGGATGCGGTGTTTTAAATTAGGGTTTTGGTTCCTGTCCTCTCGGGCTAGAAAAACTTTATTTGAAGATATTTCTTCCTCTTCAAAGCGAATGGTCTGAAAATTTTCAGCTTTATCAGAGGGGCTTTGGCGGCAATTATTTGTCTTTTTTTTTTACAGCAAATAGCGGTACTTGAGGAGTAGCGATGGGGCCTGTCGTTTCTTTCTGTTTAGGTCAGAGATGTCATTCACCTACAAAACGGCTGCTAAAAATATTGAAAACAGCAATAAAAGAATAACTCTCTCATGTCATTTTTTGTCCTTTTGCTGTCACTGAGTAACAAGCTTCAAACACCCTTGTATTTCGATTTTAGTATTTTTCAACTGGTTTTAAAACTTTTAACACAAAACGAACGTTTCTAGTACTCTTTCCACCATTATCAGAAAATTCACAGAATTTTTTTAGGTGGAAAAAATGTAGGAAACATTATCCTCAACTTTATCCGCTATCCGCACAGAAAAGAGATATATATCCGCATCCGCGCAGACCTTTAGTTACAAGTATTACCCAGAACACACAAGACAAGAAATGTCACGGTAGCTACACCGTGAAGCCTTCACCTCTGGTGTATGTGGTAGTCGGTTCGATCTCGGTTAGGGCCATGTCAGCTTTGTGGTGGACAAATATTGAATATGTGTACGGACCGCGGTGGCTCAGTGGTAGAGCGTTCACCTCTGGTGCTTGGGGTCTCGGGTTCGATTCCAGCCCGCCAAGTGAACTTTGTGGTGGACAAACACCGTGTGCGTGGGTTTTCTCTGGGTTCTCCTGTTTCCTCCCACTTTCTTCATTCCACCATTTCATTCATTACTCATCATCACTGTCTCCTTTAGCCTAACCGGCATAACCGTGGGACGTAAAACTCAAAGATTTCATTTCATTTTTCGAATGTGTGTTTTCTCGAAGTTGTCTAGTATCCTACCACTTTCTTCATTCCACTAATTTTCCCATCATCATCCATTCGGTCAAAGTTGCCTAAATATCTTAAAAATATATTCAAATAAGCTCACAAGACGAGGACAAATAGTTTAAAAGATAATACTGTATATCTCTGCTGTTAGTTGTCTGAGACTTCTCGACCCTGGCCTTTTTTTTTTTTTTAAGATTCTAAAACATTGAAATTTGTTTCACCAGTTTCAATACACGAATATACAGTAAATTGCTTATAGGTACGTCAAAGATGAAGACACTAATGTCAAATAATGTTTGCACGACAAGCAAATTTCGATGTAAAGGTGTCACCATCCCCGACACTATCGTATACTATCAGCCAGAGAGATAGATATGTGTGTACACTTTGATTTCATATATTCCAGCCTTTAGGTTTCACAGTGTTAACACATACCAATCCAAAAACTACTTTCCATTTTAGCATGTTTAGATTTGTTGCAATTATTATTTTTTTTAAAAAATGCTCGGAACCAAATAATTTTATTGAGTAATGCGTGTTCATTCTCGAGACACGAGACGAGACGAGACATTTCACGAGACGTCCCGTCTCGTCTCGCGTCTCGTCTCGTTTTCGAGACGGGACAAGTAGTCTGTCTCGTCTCATGTCTCGTCGGAAAGGGTTCTGTCTCGTCTCGTGTCTCGTCTCGTTTACGAGACGAGACGAGACACGAGAAATGTCTCGTCTCGTGGCAACACTAGCCCCGGGTAGAAGCACACAATCCAAGTATATCTCTAAAAATACTATGGGAATTAGGAAATCACTGTACCAAGTTTTGTATTGATAGATGTAATAGATATGCGGGAAAAGCTTCAATAACAATACACATTTCCCCTCATATCTATTCCGTCTATCAATACAAGACTTGGTACACTAATTTCCTAACTCTTGTAGTAATTTTAGAGGTACGTTGGGATTGTTTGCTTTTACCCAGGGCCACTCCAGAGTCTTTCAAAGTTGATGGTAGGGGTTTCTGGAGAGACTTTTCCCAACATTCCTCCAATTTTCCCTGTTGAAGTACATTATAGGCCCCAATACATAGCACCTCTGCAAAGCTTGCTTCATGCTGAAGAGAATGAACTAGAAACCGTAACTTTTCAATGAACAGTGTTGATGCAATTGCTATTTCACTGCGAGTCTACTATTTTCTTTATAGTAGCAGGGTTAATGGGCTCCAGGGACTTACTCCTCTGTTCATGGTACCTAACTTTTTGTGCATGAACATATTTTTGTTATGTTTATCGAATGGACTAGGTTTGATTCGGATGCCCGGATAATATGTTCATGTCCTTTCCTTGTTAGAAACACAGCAGCAGATTCCAGTTTTGGATTTCTGTCATTTTATTTAAACATAATCTTTATCGTCATCTTTGAAGGAGAAGGGAGGGAAGCCGTAAGTAATGCCGTTGAAAATGATTACCGTAATGGCTAGGCGCATTTTGCACCGGATAGTATGCAGAAATATTTAAATATGTCTTCGCTAGTCCTACGCTGGTCATTGTTTCTGCCTTTTTCATATAATATTACAAAAATACAGTGGACTCTTTTTAATTCGAAGTCCAAGGGGACACGAAAAAACTTCGAATTATCCAAAATTCGAATTATCCAACAACATTCATTTTCACATATATAACAACAAACAAACCAAAGTACTGTGCATCAAAAACATATTCATATGGTGTAGACTTTACCTTTAAAGCAGCTTATTATTTGTGTGATCGAATACCGCAAACTAACAAACGACATTGACTCCACATAATTCAAACTACGTGTACAATGGAAAATATATTTACGTACAACACTACAACATACATTGAATAGCCCAAATAATTAAACACCAGTAACAATTTGAATATTCTGTTCTCACTTTTAAGAAGTCGTAAACCTAATTTGCTCAAATTTGATTGATTTTGTACGGTCAATAAATCCTGAATTTCATGTATTGCGTGGAATACGATATTAATAACATTTGGTTGACTTTATCAATAATTCATCTTAAAGTTTCAACCAATTCTGAAACAAGATTAGATTGGCACACATTCTCTATCTTTACTTCTTCCCCAACTCATCTTCATCTTTATCATTACATAGATTTTCTATTTATCTTTTGTATTACTCTTCTCTATGGCTGCATCTGGATAACTGAAAACACGTTAAAACTGTATTCCTCTGTTTACACCTGTCCAACATTAAAAATTTTCAACTGTATTTACTTCGAATTATCCAAAACATAGGTTCAAAGTTCGATTTATCCACGATATTTTACTGTTGTTTTCAATACAGTTTTCAAGGGGAATGGACTTCTGTTCGAATTATCCAATATTTCGAATTATTCAAGTTCCAATTAACGAGACTCCACTGTACCCAATTCTCATATCTGCACACAGGAAGATTTAGTTTTACTATAGGTAATTATATGTGGATTACTTTTTGTCATGGCGACAGGCTACGGCTAAGTTTCTTACTAGTTGTCTGTGTTTCTGAATGCTTTTAGTTAATTTATGTTTTATCTTCTGTGACAGTTATTCCCAGAAATAATCATTTTGTCATTAAAACGACGCAAAATACATCAATGGCTTCTCAGTTGAGCAACCAATGAAAGGATACTCATTTCGAAGAAAGTTCATCGAATCCCAGTGCGGCATGGGCAATAGTGTGCTGAACGAACACTATCATCCAAAAAAGACTATTTTAGTGGCATAATGACAACTATTCGGACCTACCTACAAAACTAAATGTCAGGCCCCTTGAAACTATTATCAAAACGTACAGGAACTTAACGTATTAAGTTAGTTATGGCATATTAGAGCGGACAGAAATACAAGTTAATGCACTGGTTATTATTAAAGTACAGGCATAGCTTATAGAAGTCCATCAAGCCACTCATTCACGTAACGATTGTTGTCCGCGAAAATATTTCAAATTGGCTTGAGATAAATTTGCAGTAATATAAGAAATGCTGTTGGATCATTTATGTTTATGCTTCAGTGACTTTCAACTAGAATGACAACACAATTACATCCAAGTAAAAAGTTGGTAAGGGCTTCACATGAGTCACTATATCTGTTATAGACTAATAAGTATGCCATACTTTCGGATAGATCTATTGTGATGTGATATCTTGTAACTTAGCTACCTGATGTAGAGTAATTTAATAAAATAAATTTAAAGTTCTGTTTACTTGTTGAGAAACTAATTAATAACATTCAGATTTTAATTTGTGTTGTGCTTGACTGAAGAATGTTAAGAACATGTAAATGCACTAAATAATTTTAAAGATTATATATCCTGTTTCTGTGCATATAACTTTCTAATCAATGTATAAATAAGTTATCACAATTGTGTATGATGTGATTTGACAAAAGAGTGGAAAATTAGCAATTACTCGATAATGCGGATTTTTCACATTAGTAAATGTAAGTAGAGTTTTGAGAAATAGAAAATAAATAAAACATTTGGAAAATAATTAATCCCTTATCGTTCAACATTGTTGTCGGATACAAAAGAAATTATACCGCTTAAGCGTTGTGTTAAAAATGGCAAAGATAGTATACGTAGAAATTTACGTAATAAAGAAATTAAGACAATTGACTATTTCTTGGATCAAAAAACTATACCTCTTCTGTTGGTAAGGATACAGCGAATAATTCGAGAACAAGTCTTCTACAAGAAGATGGAGGAAAACGTGGAGAGTAAACACACTAACATTTAAAGAAAAAAAGTAATACGAAATCTGCTGAGAAACGAAATAATTGAAGAACAATAATACAAAGTCGTATTTCGGGTCTTTCCTGCGTACATGGAACATCTGTAAAGTGTTACAGGCCGATTTCAACGAAAGTTTGCAGGTAGATACCAGACATAAAACAAAGTGACTTATATTTTTTGTTTCTGTGGAAAGAACGGTTTGAAGATCCTAGCATCCTTCAGAAGTATTTTCAAAATAAATAAATAAATAAATAAATAAAAGCTCGAAATCTCCGAAAGGTCAGGAAAAATAAACAAACAGCCGTATACACATATAGTAGATAGAATATTAAGGAATACGCTTTCTTCTTTCGTGTGAGGAAACGGTTGCAGGCGGAGCAAGGGTTTCCATTCAAGTAATATGCCAAAGACCAAAATCGACAAAAGTGCAGAAGCGATCCCGAGGAAAATATGTATGGAGATTCTAGGCGTGAAATACGGAATACGCATTTCTCGTTTCTGCAGCATGAATGGTTTGAATGGCCCCTTACAAAGTATTTTTACAAAATAATGAAATCTCAGAAACGACACGAACAATTTTCAGAAAAAGGCGTATACACATACTAGATAGAAAATTAAGGAACTTGGGCTTTTTCTTTTATGTGAGAAAACGGTTTCAGGGGAAGCAACGGCTCTCGTTCAAGTATCTCCAAATAATATGACAAACAACGAAATCGATAAAACGGGCAGAGGCATGCAACGAAACTATGCATGCACATACTAGATTGAAAATATTGGGGGCCGCGGTGGCTTAGTGGTAGAGCGTTCACCTCTGGTGCTTGGGGTCCCGGGTTCGATCCCAGCCCCCGCCAAGTGAACTTTGTGGTGGACAAACACCGTGTGCGTGGGTTTTCTCGGGGTTCTCCCGTTTCCTCGCACTTTCTTCATTCCACCATTTCATTCATTACTCATCATCACCGTCTCCTTTAACCTAACCGGCATAACCGTCGGACGTAAAACTCAAAGATTTCATTTTTCATTTAGATTGAAAATAAGAAATACGCATGCCTTCTAGTCTGCGGAAAAGCATGTGGAAGGGGCCCAAGGCCCTATGAAAATGTGTGAATATTTGGGAAAGTTGGCAGAAAGGAAGTACGCATGGAAAATGGATCCTCTGCTCCTGATCATTTCTAAACTTCCAATATCTTATAGATACTTATTACCGTAATCACACGCGTTATTACCTTAATTACGTGTATTCCAAATGTTTTTGGAATATATAACATATTTCTTGAGACTGGTTTATCTGAGAATTAAGGGTCAATGTATATGCCGAGTCTTGGAGAAACTATACTTAGCAACCTCTGAAATAACATGCGAGTATCTTCCGTCTGACAGACAGGAAACTGTTAAAAGTGTCGTTTACTGAACAAACAATGCGAGAGATATGTATTCTGAAGAGCCGTTCTAAAGGTTGTGTGCATGTAATTGCAAAGTAATTGTCGCATCACCGGCAACAAAAGTATTACACTGTATTATGAAATGTGTATAATGTTATTTTGCAATAGAAAACGTACAAGGTGGACTTACTCATCGCTGTATGTGATAAGTTCGAACGATAGTAACTTTATCTATGTGTGCAAACGGTATGAACGATAATTGACAAGGTAAGGTGCAATTATATTTAATTGGTGATTGTTGTTGGCAGCAACTTATTTACTTTCGATAATGATACATGAATTCCACAAAAGAACACTTAAGGAAATGCGTCGCAAGTGCTAAACGAGATACTAGTAACTACCATGTGTACACACATAATCTTGAAGGTAAGTACATTGTAA
Source organism: Thermobia domestica (assembly GCF_964235325.1). Classification (NCBI taxonomy): domain Eukaryota; kingdom Metazoa; phylum Arthropoda; class Insecta; order Zygentoma; family Lepismatidae; genus Thermobia; species Thermobia domestica. Next base: position 208,383,630 of record NC_137457.1, on the reverse strand, counting down.
CACACACACACACACACGTGCATATGGTATTAATTCATAGTTCATAGAGAAAGTCATCTTGAATCCCGCCAACATTGTCCAGTTACTGTTTGTTGCTTCTGAAGTGATATATCGCCCAGAGTCGCCAATAACAGCACAGAAAAGAGATATAGCACGCATATTTTACTTCTTGCTGGAAGACGGGATGGAGATATGGTTACATTTTACACAGAAGGAACATCGACCTTGGTATCTGCGAGGAACGAAAGGAAAAGAAAAGAGGATACCGTCCAATATTCCTAAGTGGAGACGACGTAGAAGAGTGCGATGACGGCATAATCTTACATGGTCAAGCAGACATCATCTTTGCGTACAAAAGAAGGTTGTGCATTGGGGAAGTGGTATTGAGAGACCGCTATCCTTTGATCCGTACAAGCAAAGTTCAGAAAGGTAACCTCAAGGAAAAAAGCTAGGACACTTGGATGAGCAAGTCACTGGTGGAGGAACAAGGAAGGATAAGATATCGCAGGTATCTCAAAAAATTCTTCGGCAATTCCAAGACCTTCGTGAAGCACACTTTCTAGTACATGACGTCGATCTACGATGAAGAGCCCTGCAGGCCAGCAATAGATTTCACTTCCATCATTTAAGCCATTACATACCTGGTTGTGGGAGTTTAAAACGACAGTAGGGAGAGGACACTTTGGGCTGTTTTTTCCTACTGCGCATGCGCAAACGAGCCACTCCCCCTTCAGGCTGATTGGCTGGCGCCGGTTACGCGATCCCGCCCGTGGCGACGCCCACTTGGCTCCGCCCACGTTTGGCCACACCCACCTGGCCCCGCCCACTTGGCCCCGCCAACGTGTGGCCACGCCCACTGGACTCACGTATTCGTTCCCTTTTATGACCTATGTCAAAGAAAATCTACATCCTATGTCAAACTCGGGATATGGGGTTTTCGAACATGCCACACTTATTTTACCTGGGTCTTATAATTTATGTCCGGGTATGACCCAATCACTCGTCAACGTAGCCGCACACACCAACAACAATTTTGGCAAAAAAAAAATGGTCCACCCATGGTCGTAGAATGTCAACTTTGAAAACCATGTACCAAAGCGTTCTCGAGAAATTGGAGCAAAGAATGGTCCAGCGCTGTCGTGGAAATGTTAAATTTGACAACGTTGAAATTCAGGGGTGATGTCTTATGTTAGCCACTTGCACAAGAGTTCCGATGCTATTAGCGCTGTTGGTAATTATAAATTACCCCACCAGATGGCACTAAAATACAGACAGAAAATAATGATTGATAGTTTTGCTAATAGATGGCATCTCAATATGTAGCAGATGGCCCTAAATACAGACAGAAAATAATGATTGAAAGTTTTACGGTATCCTCTTTCCTTTTCCTTTCGTTCCTCGCAGATGCCAATGTCGATGTTCCTTCTGTGTAGAATGTAACCATATCTCAATCCCGTCTTCCAGCAAGAAGTAAAATATGCGTGCTATATTTCTTTTCTGTGCTGTTATTGGCGACTCTGGGCGATATATCACTTCAGAAGCAACAAACAGTAACTGGACAATGTTGGCGGGATTCAAGATGACTTTCTCTATGAACTATGAATTAATACCATATGCACGTGTGTGTGTGTGTGTGTTACAATGTACTTACCTTCAAGATTATGTGTGTACACATGGTAGTTACTAGTATCTCGTTTAGCACGTGAGACGCATTTCCTTTAAGTGTTCTTTTGTGGAATTCATGTATCATTATCGAAAGTAAATAAGTTGCTGCCAACAACAATCACCAGTTAAATAAAATTGCACTATCGTTCATACCGTTTGCACACATAGATAAAGTTACTATCGTTCGAACTTATCACATACAGCGATGAGTAAGTCCACCTTGTACGTTTTCTATTGCAAAATAACATTATACACAATTCATAATACAGTTTGATACTTTTGTTGCCGGTGATGCGACAATTACTTTGCAATTACATGCACACAACCTTTAGAACGGCTCTTCAGAATACATATCTCTCGCATTGTTTGTTCAGTAAATGACACTTTTAACAGTTTCCTGTCCGTCAGACGGAAGATACTCGCATGTTATTTCAGAGGTTGCTACCTTTAAGTATAGTTTCTCCATGACTCGGCATATACATTGACCCTTCATTCTCAGATAAACCAGTCTCAAGAAATATGTTATATATTCCGAAAACATTCGGGATACCCGTAATTAAGGTTATAACGCGTGTGATTAAGGTAATAAGTATCTATAAGATATTGGAAGTTTAGAAATGGTCAGGACCATAGGATCCATTTTCCATGCGTACTTGCTTTCTGCCAACTTTCCCAAATATTCACACATTTTTATAGAGCCTTGGGCCCCTTCCACATGCTTTTCTGCAGACTAGAAGGCATGCGTATTTCTTATTTTCAATCTAGTATGTCCATGCATAGTTTCGTTGCATGCTTCTACCCGTTTATCGATTTCATTGTTTGTCATATTTTTTGAAGATACTTGAATGAGAGCCGTGGCTACCCCTGATACCGTTTTCTTACATAAAAGAAAAAGCCCAAGTTCCTTAATTTTCTATCTAGTATGTGTATACGCCTTTTTCTGAAAATTGTTCGTGTCGTTTCTGAGATTTCATTATTTTGTAAAAGTACTTTGTAGATGGTCCTTCAAACCATTCTTTCTGCAGAAACGAAAAATGCGTATTCCGTATTTCACGTCTAGAATCTCCATACATATTTTCCTCGGGATCGCTTCTGCACTTTTGTCGATTTTGGCCTTTGGCATATTACTTGAATGGAAGCCCTTGCATATAACTTTCTAATCAATGTACAAATAAGTTATGACGAATTGTGTATGATGTGATTTGACAAAAGAGTGCCAAATTAGCAGTTACTCGATAATGCGGATTTTTCACATTAGTAAATGTAAGTAAAGTTTTGAGAAATAGAAAATAAATAAAACATTTGGAAAATAAATAATCCCTTATCGTTCAACATGGTTGTTGGATACAAAAGAAATTATACCGGTTAAGCGTTGTGTTAAAAATGCAAAGATAGTATGCGTATGAAATTTACGTAATAAAGAAATTAAGACAATTGACTATTTCTTGGATTAAAAAACTATACCTCTTCTGTCGGTAAGGATACAGCGAAGAATTCGAGAACAAGTTTTCTACAAGAAGATGTAGGAAAATGTGGAGAGTAAGCACACTAATTTTTAAAGAAAAAAGTAATACGAAATCTGCTGAGAAACGAAATAATTGAAGAACAATAATACAAAGTCGTATTTCGGGTCTTTCCTGCGTACATGGAACATCTGTAAAGTGTTACAGGCCGATTTCAACGAAAGTTTGCAGGTAGATACCAGACATAAAATAAAGTGACTTATATTTTTTGTTTCTGTGGAAAGAACGGTTTGAAGATTCTAGCCTCCTTCCGAAGTATTTTCAAAAATAAATAAGTAAATAAATAAAAGCTCGAAACCTCGGAAAGGATAGGAAAAATAAACAAACAGCCGTATACACACATACTAGATAGAATATTAAGGAATACGCTTTCTTCTTTCGTGTGCAGAAACGGTTGCAGGCGGAGTCCGGGTTATCTTCTTTGAAGTAAGTTTCCAGAACGCCAATTGTCTGTTCTCTTTAACCTAGAAGTAGTTACGTATCAGACTCGCCTAAGGACCTCGGATCGACGGTGTTCTAGTTCCTAATGCGCTGGACACTTTACCGACTGATCAACTCTAATACTACCGGTTTACGTGTCAGAGGCTACTCTGACAGACGGGAAAAAAATAATATGGAGTGAGCGAGGTAGATCGACTCCTCAACTACCGTCTTACTTATTCTCTAGAAAAACTGTCTTTCGGCTGACTCTCTTCTCGGCTGACTCACAGACTGAATTCTTTCGGGTGTGCTTGGGTGTCTAAAGCCCAAATCTCTCGCATTGTCTTCATGATGTTGACATAAACTCTCGTAGCACCAAGTATTGACGCCTCGGATGTTGGAACATCAGAAAGGAGCTCTCTCAGCTTTATTACATAAAAGGAGACAACTGATATAACAATTACTAACAAAACGAATATTGAATAACACTGAAGAAACATAATGAAATGTGTAGATAGAAAACATTGTTCAGATTCCCAGACTAACATGAATTCACTACTAAGTATCTGTCCTTCCACGATTTCATCCTTTCAACTCAACTATTAAGTTTTACAGAAAAAAATCACAAAATTTTGATTATTTGTTCTACACTCATGAAAGTTTCATGTTCTCTAATCAAATCTAGAGGGACAGTATCTAGAAGGAGGCCAAATCTATTAGGGGCAGTATCAAAAATCTTGTAATTGAGATAATTGGTTCAATGAAAAATGTACAAGCTATTATACCAGTGTCATTCCAGTGAGACTTTTCAGTGGATTTACGATATGTTGTTTTCAATGACATGCAAGATGGACCAATGATCTTGGAAAATAACAATAGAAAGTATTAAATTCCTTTCTTGAGACGCTACTACCTGCATTCGAGAATATGCCAATGGACACACGACAATATTGCAGTTCTAACAAGATGTGGCTCCGACTTACTCAGCATAACATGTGACCTCATTTCTCAATCACCAATACATGATTGGTGGACAACTGAACTCAATGTTATAGTCCCGTGCAATGACCCCAAAGGTAACCTAATTTACCTCCTTTTGAATACGAGATTGTTAATAAACGGAATATGTAGTGTACAAAATAAAATAAAACATTTCTCAGCAAGTTATTCTGCATACTCGACAGTTCTCAACAAATATGAAATACAATGTGATTGCTGTTCATATATGTACACAGCATCTTCGTCCTGCGGCAATTATTTTTGAGCACCTGTTGTAGGCAGCAATGTTAAGAATACTATCCTGTGGATCTAAAGATACAGGGACGGCTGATCATAGATACGTAAAGAATTCATTAAAGATTTCACCTGACTCACTTGCCATTGACTGAGACAAATGCAAATTGGGTATATCCTTCACTACATTCTCAGCGTCCATTAACCACTCACTTCTCCCTTGGCTTTATTCACTTTTGCAAATCTTATCTGTTGAAGTCCGCAGATTATTTCAGAAGCCATTATTTAACATCCAATTTTGTATTTTATAATCCTTTCCAATTTAAAAATAACTCCATGCTAAGGAAGGTGAAAATCAGATGTTGCAAAGTTAGGAGGAAACATGGGATGGAGAATGATTTCATACCCTCTGAATCATGCTTATGTCTAGGCAATATAAAAGTTGTGAATAGAAGCGTTCTCTTGAAGGATACGACTTCTTTTGGTCATAATTCCATTATTCTTAATTTTGATTGAATCTCCAATTTTTGCAGAAGTAACGTATAGTAATTTCTGTAATTATGGTTTCATTCGCAAGGAAATTCATTACCATTACAACATGCTGGTCCCAGAAAACTGTCAACATGACTTACCGCTGAGGATCGGGGACGGGCCTTCTCTGGAGTTGGTGAGTAAGTATGCTTACATATTTTTGCCTCAGCCTCAATCTCTAGGTCATAGTGATGGATCCACTTTTTATCTTGAGATACTAGTCTGTTGGAAATTCCCTTTCGGTTTTCGTAGTACAGCGTCAAAACTTCCTGGAAGCAAGCAAATCGTTTCTGCTTTTGGGAAGATGTCAGTAGCCGGAGAATCCATCGAGCAGATAAATTATAAACGCTAATAAATTGGTTTCTTCACATACTTAACTTGACATTTTCAGCTAGCTGACGAATAGTTATTCGGCAATCCTCCAAGATAGCTGTTTTCACTTACCCAATGTTAACTTCATTAATTGAGGACTGGAATCAGGATCGTTTCTAGCAATCTGATCACTCTTGAACTCATGATGCAATGCTTCACAACATCATATAATAAAGCTTCCTCTCTATAAATTTTTTTCTTCTCCTTGAATGTTTGCTTTGATGTTTTGGCTTATCAAGTACTAATACTTCATTACCGCCCTGATTTAAGTGTATCCATTTATATACTTTCTTTTACTTTAGTGCATGTAGCACAGAATATTTTAGAAACATAAACAATGAAATTTTCCTCATAATTTATACAAATATGTATCAATATATATGTAAAATATCATAATTCTACATTAACTACAAGCGAAAAGGGAAAATATTAATGAACGTCTCTTGTAAGTCACGTGTTTGTCCTTTTACCTCAGAAATTAGAATTTTACCGATATATGTTCCTATGAGATTTTTTTTATTTATATTGAACTAAAATTACCTCCTAGGCATCTGAACTTCTTTCTCTACATTATTACCTGAACAAGTTAAAAGACATATTTTCTTATTAGGGAAAGCTCCTTCACACTTATCTTCGGATGCTTCGTAACACGATTTGTTTCTTTCGTTGTAATACCATTTCAAATTGGATGATTCACATTCAGTAAAGTCAACTTCTGTACAATTTGATGGCAAAAATGGAGAAATACCTAAAAGTAAAAAATATCTTTAATTTGGGATGATCATTGCTGCATTCAAACAAGAAAAGACCCATACTTTAGCGTAATAAGATAATACTATACATTAATTATGTGTAATTGAAAAGTGTACATCAACCACAATGACCTTATCTTTAGCAGACACAGAAATTAAGATTAAATATACACCTCTGCAAGTTATCAAGAATCGTAGCTAAAAATGACACATTTACAAGACTATCATAAATATAAGAGGTTTATTAAAATTAGTACAATAGTCCTCATAGATGGCATTTGGGTGTAGATCTCATAATATTAAAGATTTTATGAACTTATACAGAACACGTAGCCTAACGATGCTTTCAGTCAATCTGATATTAAGTGATTGTAGTTGTTATGTAGGTTAATAAAATTTCATAAAACTTTAATTTTACTGTGGAAACATATATAGGTGTATATACATAAACAACACCATCATATTTATTCTAACAAGCCCAGAACAAATACACAAATGGTATCATTTTAGTACTTTCTTCAGTGTTATTGTGCTAACATTACTTACTTTATATTACAATTTTGCATGTAAATTATAACTTTTATGTTTCATTGCTCTCTGAGAGTTAATTTTGTATACATATTCAAAATATTTTGAATATTCGTTATGTAATAAATCTTTTCTGTATGTTACATTTTCATTAGAATATATTCATAGAAATGACTTTAAACGTAAATATTTCAGAAACTCTATTATCTTGTGAAAAGTATTCGAATGTTCCATGAATTTATAACGTATGATGGATGATTATCTAATATTTGAGGTTTCGTGATTTTTAATTCTGAGAATTGCACACCGAAAGGGATAAAAGTGAGAATTTTTGTAGTACTATTACTACCTACTTTCAATAATCCGCTGGTCATTAAGAATCGAATTTGCTATGTATTTCGACCTTCTGATCCACAGAAACACGTAAGTTTGGTTTGATCGAAAGCTAAGACGACATTTACAGAAAACTCTGTTATCAGTTTCAAGTAAAGAAAAACACACTTTGTAGAATGAGATAAGTTTCTATCATTACACATCATAGATAGGGTGTATATACTATGTTATAAATCTTTATATTTAAAAAAAATCATAATCCAAATCGTAAAGGGAAATAAACCTTAATGTACATAAAGAAGAAAAGTAAAGCGTAACTTCCCGATGAAGCAACTTCTTCTATCGTCATTATTATTCATAGAACAGATCATAACTTGTAACAGATATTATCGCTCTCAAGATTTGAGCATTTTTCCCCCAATGTTGAATGTGGAGAGTGAGGATGTACAAAATATCCCTCGGAAAGAAGTTCCTACATATTTGAATGTCTATATGAATAAATGGTGCTGGGAGTACAGTAAAGTGTTTCGTTTCATTTTCTTAAATTAATCACAGTATGCTGCAGGTATTACTTTAACATTTCTTTGTGAATACAAGTTATAACAGTGCATTTTTTAAGAAATCGCTACTGGGTATCCAGGCACAAAAGGGCCCTTGACACACACAGCAAAATTCAAACGATTTTTTTCAAGTGCATTTTTGTATAATGTACATTTTTAATATAACATACAAAATTACGTATTTGTCAGACTTCTGCTAACCGTTTCATTTCCGATTCAACACATTGCCATCAATACAGAAGCGGACATTTTCGTTTTTACATTTTAGCGCAGATCCGCCTTCAGGTCCGTACTTAAAGATAAAACCGTACTGTGTTATCATAATTGAATATTTTTCTTTATTGACTGATTTATTTATTTTTATATCCATATTGGACATGGCCAGGACATAGACAAAGAAACGTGACTGGTACAGATGGAGAGAATACAAAACGCACAATGCAAGAGACAAACTACTCAACAAGGAAATAACAATACCGGAACTTGACAAAACATTTCCCTAACGAAATCATTTTATATGTATACGTATGTATTCAATACTAAATATTACTACTAATACTTTATTTTTTAAGAAACAATGGAATCAAAATTTATCTTTAAGGTTTAAACCTTATCAATGGTCTAAATCATAGCATGTAAGCTTTTTCGTAAGTGGTTCCACTTCTATAATTTTTAATATTTAATTCTCAATCTGTTTCACATTTTTTGGTTTCTCTCTTGTTCTTAAGCGCGTTATTCCACTTGTAACTGGTTTCTAGTATTAGCAAGTGTAACTAATGGTTTCTAGTACAATTTCTAGTATTATTTGCACACTTGAAATTTTAAGCTGTTTCATATTTGGTTTATTACCTGTATTATGTATTAAAGCATTTTATGCTATTTGTTAATGGTTATACGATTGCTATTATTTTTACACTTTAAAGCTGAAGCTGTTTCACACTGTTTGGTTTCTCATGTGTTTTAAAGTATGTTACCCCAATTTTTATTAGTTATACTCCTGCTATTATTTTCACACGCTACATCTGAATGTGTTCTACGTTGTTTGGTTCCTTATGTGTTTAGAATACAATCGAGTAAGTTTCTCATCTAGTTACCATATGTTTGACAGAGTTTTCCATATCACTAGCAGTCTTAACACCTGTATTACGTTCACGGTAATTGATACATGATCTACCATCACCGAATAAAGGAATATTGCATTCCTGCATCAGCACTATCCACTAGTAATGGTACTTCATCAATTCCTGGCCAGCTGTGGCATACATTTGAGTAGTGATGGGCAGTGGGAATATTCCCGGTGGGAAGGAATTTAATAAATGGGAATATTCCCGGGTTTTTTCCCTGGCCTATAAATTCCCGGGAAGGAATTTATTTCCATTTCTTTACTTTATCTTCCAAATTATAGGTGCAATGTGACTAATTACTTAATTTTAATATATTATGATTTAATTCTACGTTTTAAAGAATTTGCAGGTTAAAAAATTTAAAATTCTTTGACTGTACTTTATATAACTAATATTTTTTGTTCCATTTTCATTTGCACTAAAAAGTAAGGTAATTGTTTAGAATTGGGGGGCCAAAACTAGCAAAAATTAGGCTGATTTACGGAAGAAATGAGTTGATAGTGATGTTTAAGTAGTCAAGAAAGTATCGAACACATATTTTTAGGGCAGTAGGGGATTTGTACAAAACGGAAAGGTAAGTGGAAGTGATTTATGTGAGAAAAGAAAGTGAATTGTTGGTAACGAAGATAGAAAACAACGTGCTATCCGGGGATCTAACCCACCTTCATTCGCTAACGCTTGCTCTGCAACGCTTTCTGAATTTAATGTTGGTAACGTAATTTAACGTATGAAACCGTAAAACAAACGCATCGGAATAGAATATCGCAAAAAAGTAGATGCAAATCTGGCCCCCAATGCTAAAGAACAGCCAAAATTAGCAAAGTACTAACTCTGAATCAGCAGCTGCTGCTTGCTGTACATCTCGCAGTTTTCAATCTAAGTTTGTTAGATCAGAAACACAATTGGCTAACGTCGCAACGCAAAGTGTTCCCCAAAAGTGTAAAAGTTCTATTCACAATATTTTATCAGAAATAATGGGCCTTGTGCAGAGACGTTTTAAAGGGTGATTAGTGTCATATTTAAGAGTTCGACTAACATATGTTTGCTGCAGTAGTCAGGCCTTTAGCATGGCTCTAATCATACTTAAAATTACTCTGCATAAGGCGGAATGAGTCTTAATTGTAACGAACCAAAACAGTGTTGTAAGCAAAAAATAATAAATATTCCATTTCATAAAAATTAAATATCCAAATAGCAAGTTGTTTTCTTTGTTATTTTCTCTCAGAGAGTATTCAAAAGGTAAGCCAAAAGTCATTTGAACCATTACATGTGAGAGTTCGGCTTCAACCTTTCTACCTCCTTAGGCGGACTATTAACTTTCTTTGTATTAGAGCAGAATAAAAGTGCTATCATTACGAGATAGACAAATGAGTACGCGAAACGATGGAAAGAGGAATAGCTGAAATTTCAAGAATGAAGCTATCCACAGAATACAAGCTAATACATATAGTCACAAAGCCAAAGTATATTGAAGTAATTTTAAATTTACAGTAATTCAAGTAATTTATTATTCAAGTACTCTTCTAGTAATTTAAAAAATTATGAATTGCACTGGGTATCCCAAATTGCTGGGCCTGGGTATCCAAGTGCTGGGCCTGGGTATCCATTTGGATACAAAAAGGTAGTTTAAAATGCCCTGAGTTATAAGGCATTTTCGGAAAATATCGTACGAAGAAAACTCACCCCGAAGGTACTAAAGTCTCTGGATCTTGCCACAAGAAATGGCTTACACAGTATACTAAGGATAGCAATGAAATATTTTTACATAAAATATCATTAACATCGCACAAATCGTATTACAAAAACAAGAGGACATAAATTCAATTGCTCCGCCGAAAAACGTTCCAAGAGACAATTTCTATCTTATTGGGATTTTAACAGAGCAAAATGCCAAACGACACTCCCCCCACTCGGATTATTCCTTTTTTCATAATATTGAGGTTGACCGAACTTAACAGCCAATGAAGTGAGCGGCAAATCGTTACTCTCTTCCAGAACAACGTTGCAACCGACGTGATGACAGCCGAGGGTAGTGTTCTTCTTTCGCCTGGTGACCAAAATCGTTTAAGTAATGATACAAAGAAGAAAGTGAATGTGAATGAGTGAAAGGCTAGGTGTTGTAAACGTTCAAGAAATCCTTATACTATATCTAAAAGACGTGGCCTGTGCCTGACAAACTAGAATCTGATAAAGTAAGTAGAACAACGTTGGAACCGACATATATTAAGTTTATATTCAGTATTACTGCTAAAACGTTTGTTATTTTAATAACAATACTACTGATTTAGCTGCGTATTGTCCATATTCTGACCAAAAATATATTACGAAGTAACAGAATTTTCTGCATGTCAGATGTTGTAAAATTGAAAGCAACGAGTTTAAACGATTTACTCAATATATGAACGAAGAACTCACTATACTCTGCAGTTATATTTTACCTTCGGCAGTTTTATGGATATAATTGTGAAGACACTCGGTTGACTCGTTTCACAATTGTATGTTTTCGTTTACAAGGGTGCGCTTTGTGATGATAACACTCACCTTGCGGGTTTGAGTCTTGGTTTCTGACTTCTGCGCTGTAACTGAGAAGCCAATGGTGTGGAAGGGAGGTATCTATTGTCTATTGAGTTTGGTTAATGAGTTTATTTTGAGTTTAATGTCTCTTTAAACAGCGAAGCTATATGATGCGGAGTCTACTGATTACCGTGGAATCCGAACCACATGAACTCCCACTTTTTATGAAAACATTATTGAACATTTTTTTAAAAATTCTCAAACGTTTGTTCCTTTTTAAAAATTTTTCATGTTAACGATACTCAACAGAAATTGTATTTTTAACCAGCATCAATGTATTCATAGAAGTCGTATTGTCAATTTGACGTGCATGACTATACCAGCCTCATTCCAGTCAGGATTTGATATAGCTGTCCCAAAAACACTGTTGCAAGCCCAGTCGCTTGTAACGTTGTTCCTAGAATAAAAGCACTTAAAATCTTAATAGCTCCCTCAAAGTAGTACTGCAATAGAAGTTTCAATTCTATGTAACATTATTTCATAAAAAGGCATAGTTTGAAACAGAAAAAGTAAGTTTATAGTCTATACATAATCAACATATCGTTTTTTCTGATTTCTCTAAACCTGTTTTTGTCATTGCTACGTTGTTCTGCGGAGCCATTAAATTGACGTTTGTAGATGTTCTTGTGAAAAGCAAATTTACGCAGTAATATAAGGTCATTGATAACACATTTGTTCAAGAAATGTGTACAAATTCACCTGAATAGTTTTCAACGTAATCATCAAGGAGAACATCTAAGATTTATTTACCCTTTGTAATTTGTTTCAGGATCAATTAGTTATGTCAAGTCTTTACTTTGTTGATGAAACATTTATTTGTGAAATATGAGCAAAATTGGTTCAGCCGTTTCTGAGAAAATCGGCAGAAAAGAATTTATTCCTAGTAAAAATACCCCTTGTAGATTTTTCAGTGCAAATAAACTGTTTTATATTGTCAGGAAATTAATAGAACATTTGTTTATGAAATATGAAAAACTCATTTGAAACATTCTTGAGAAAATCACCCGAAAAGAATTCTAATAGTAACCTGACCATTTTGCACTTTTCTCCAGAGAAATAACTGTTACCACAGTATAGGATTTGTATTTAGATATTTATTTATGAAATATAAATAAAATCGCTGGAATAACATTTGAGGGAACCTCATTTTCGATTTACACTGTTCAGTATACTTTGTTTTGGGAAATGGGAAGGAAATTCGAATTATGTCTTTTGTAATCGTAAAGCACGAAAATGGACGCATCGTTTGTAATAAAGTTTTCAAAGTAGCGGTCACACTAAGCTAGGTGTTTATAATGTTACTTTGATTAAGACCAGTATACTAAAAGGTCATAAGGGATACCATTTGTGAGGAAACTTGAGTACGTCTCGATCCCGTCAAGTTAAGATCAAACTGGATATACCAGCATGAATTTCTCATTAAAAATAAGGGGAAATTGTCCTGTGATTTTGCAAACTCCCATTTCAAATTGAAAGGGTGCCAACTTATACATTTTTACCATATTGAAAGTTGCATTATCTGTTGTTTGTGATCGTATCACGGGAAATATTCTAACACCCTTGACATGAATTTCTAAATATGGAAATACCGCCAGGTAGGAATGTGTTGTGTCGATTTGATTAAAAGACGTATTAAATGGAGCTTACAATGGTTCAAATTCATCCAAAAAATATAGTATCTTACGAGTTATTCAAGCTAGAAAGATTACACGTAGTGTATAAACTTCTTATTAAAATAAATGGACATATGTTCTAGAATTCCAAAAACAATCCGTTTGAGAGTAGGGGCACAGTTTCTCAGTGGTAGAGCGCTTGCCTCTCTCGAATGGGGTCCCTGGTTTGATCCCCTACTAACTAAGTTTGTGGTTAACAATGTCGTGTCTCACGGGGAACTAAAGTTTTCTCCAACATTCTCATTCCACCAATTCTTCCATGATCATTCATTTGCCTTAATCATAACTCTCTTTTAGCCCAAAGGTCGTAAACGTGGTACTTTAAACTGAAAGAGAGACATTTTCGGTATCATTTTGCATATTGAAAGTGATATTGCGTTATTTGTGATCGCATCAAGCAAAACAGTTAAACGGATTCAGCTGAACTTTAAAATATAGTTAGTACCTTCCTTGAGCTACAACTTTGCAAAACATAGAGAAATTAACGAGATCATCAAACTAGGAAGATGAAAGTCGTTCTCTCCTACTTTCGCGATATATACAGGGTGTCTCGAAACAACACCGACAACGTTTGGGAGGTGATTCCTGACGCCAAAATAAGACGAAAAGTATAGACCAAACTGGGAGTACAAATGCTTCCTTTTGGAGTTATAGGCTGCCGAAAACATGAAAAAATGAAATTTAAAGATCGATAGCTGTAAAACTATGGGACCTGTCGTAGTCGAGTAAAGACTTCACTCAGGGACTAATATGTGTCCTATCCAAATATCCACGTTTCAGTATCCTGTGCTCCTTCCACAACGATTTTTATAGAGGTAGTTGGTGAGTACTTCAATTTATATGCCCATAGCCAAACTCTCTCTATAAAACTCTAGCCAAACTCTCTCTGAATGTTGTCTGTTGTGTGTGATCGCATCCCGAGAAATGACTGACTCGTTTAAAATGAATTTTGAAGGACAGCCATCTCAAGCAGGGTTTCTATCATGTCACTTTCATTAACAGCTGTAACTGTAGGGGAGGAGTTTACATTTCTTTACAATAATGAGCGTATTCCACGGATTTTGATCATTATAATTTAATCGAAACGAGTATCTTAATGGAGGAAAAGGTTGAAATATTCTCCATAACGTATATCACAGTGCGAATAATAAGAATTACAGTTAGTACTCGGATAATTAAACTGATTCTGAACTGCCCAGCCGCCTGCCCGCTTGCCCGTTGATTGAAATTGCGTTTTTATCCGTTACGGCAGCCCTGGCCACGGCGAGCAGATAGTGGAAACTCTCCTCATGAACGCTCACGAGCATTCTACGTGCAAATACCTTTGTTAGTACTTCGTGCATCTTCGGGTTTCGTTCTTAGAGGAGCGGAAGTGTTATCAACCTTGGCGGTAATCACTAGTTTACCAAATAAAAAAGTATGTATTGCTGCCACTGATTGCCATTTAGTGTAAAGTGTTTTTTACAATGTGGTAACCGTTAACTATAGACAACACAAACTTGTAACAGCAATCAAATGATAAACTATGTACGTTCCTTTTCTTCTTTTTTCTTTCCTTTTGTTAAAGAAAGATGTGATGGAACCAAACCATCGCTTAAATTTATAAAAATTTGTAGTTTGCCCAATGGAAAACCAGTTTATATATATATATATATATATATATATATATATATATATATATATATATATATATATATATATATATTCAAGTTCTTAATCCGAGTGTGGGTTTGTTATATTATGTTGTTTCGCTTTTTAGGAAAAGAGATAATCTGTTGATACGAAAAAAATACTATAGCACTTGTTTGTAATTATCTAAGTATTATCTCCAGAAAATTAGCTTATGCATGTATGTGTGTACGAATAGGCTTAGCAAGAGGTTGGTTGTGGAGATTAGAAGCCACTATTACACTATCAATAAAAAGAATAGTATTTCTTACTCCACTTTTAAAGTTACTTTGATCGTAAAGAATCAAACTAAATATTAAGAGAGCCAAAGAGATTTTCCATTTGTAAGAGTGACCATTAGTGACCACCATTAGTGTGTTCTTTAAACAAGGAGTATCTTTTTAATAAGAAAAAATATATTGTCCCTTGGTTGCTTGCCGGTGGCTTGTTAAGAATGAAAAAGAATGTTAAATCATATCAACGACTGAAGCTATACGCTTGTCTTTGTTCGATAGTTACTGACTGATTTTGAAAGTCTCAATGTTGTAGGCCTACTGTAACAGCGTAAACTCGGAAGGAAACGTTCCAACTGAATGATACGAACAATAATCCCCATGTCTTGAACATGAAACGTGGGTTGCACGGATAACGCTTAAAGTGGGCTGGATGCATTGGAATTTCTTTCCGGCAAATTAGTGTTTGGTCGGAACTCAGTTCTGTGTAATTGTCTCTTAACAACATTTGAACATTTCTTTTAGATAATAATAACTAACTAACTCTATGGTCTATGGAACCCGAAGGTTGAATGTCGAGTAGTAGATGGAGCTTTATGTAGCGAAAATTCTCCCCAGGGGGTCTCGGAGACACTGCGGGAGATGTGTAAATGTGAAGAAATACACTATTGTTTAAATGACATATGATGACAGGTAAGGGGTGGGGGTAAAGTTACTACACTATTGTATGTATAGGAGTCACACAAAAGAGAACAGTAACAGATGTCAAAGTTGAAAAGATATATGAATTGTAAAACAAAGAATAATAGACAAGAAAAA
Source organism: Thermobia domestica (assembly GCF_964235325.1). Taxonomy (NCBI): domain Eukaryota; kingdom Metazoa; phylum Arthropoda; class Insecta; order Zygentoma; family Lepismatidae; genus Thermobia; species Thermobia domestica. The sequence goes on along the minus strand of NC_137457.1, from coordinate 208,367,622 downwards.
TCCTGGAAACTCGTTGAACAATGGGATATTGTTATAAAGAAAAGACAGAATAATAGAAGTACACAATACATTATAGTTGCATGCTTTAAAAGAATTATTGTGAATAAAAGAATTTTTAATAAAAGAAAAGAATAATAAAAAGAAAAGAATAATAAAAGAGAAACCTTGGAAACTCATTGAACAATCGCAGTATGTTATAAATAAAAGAAAAGAATAATAGCATGTGTCATGGTGTCGTGGGAAGTTTAAGAGAACATTGCACAATAGATAGAATGTTTATGAAAAAACTTGTTAACCGGCGGCCGATGCCGGAAACGCGGACGCGGCGCGGGGGATGCGCAGGGCGCGAACGGAAAATACCTTGTGCGCGGGCGTGAGCGCGTGACGTCATTTGAAATTTTTATTTAAATGTTGGTTTTAAAATTGACATGTATACTTTTGCTAGCGATGGAAAATGAATTAGAAAGATATGAAAATGATAATATAAAAGTTTACATATCTGATAGTGAAGAGGCATCAGATAATGAAGTGTACGAACTTTCGGAAGATAACTTGGATTTTGAGGCGGAATCAGACGACGCGCTGATATCAAATGTGGGTACGCCGCCATGTTTACCTGCTTTATCGGAATTAACTTGGAAGTGTGAATGTGGTGTTAACTATGTGGATGTGAACTATGTTAGAGAATGTATAGTGAAATGGAATCCAAATGATTATTTCATATGTTATGTATGTTATTGGCATGATTCATGTGAATGGGCTCATGTATGTTTTTATTGTAATGAAGACATTTTAGACATTCGTGTTTGGTCTGTGCTGGTGAATCGTCGTGTACAGGAGGAATTATTTGAGATTTATGCAGATACACATATTCTTATGACACCATTAACAAGATATTATTTAAATATTACATATGGCAAACAATCAGTTGATGTGAATGCACGAAAAGCACTTTTGAGTATTTTTTTTGAAAAGACAGTTCGAACGACTATAGTGAAGTGTGTTAAGAAAAAAACGTACTGTACATAATGTTTTCCGAAAATAATTTTTATGTATTATGTAGTGAAGAACATATTAGTGAAGTTCGTGTTTTAAAAAACAATAAGTGCATACTTACGTTTTAATAATATTTCTTGTGTACAATGTTTGCTGCATCTTGAACATTATTGTTTATTTCTTCATGATATTAGAACTTTTGCTGTAGAACATTTATCCAACGACATAACTCTTATTGATTTATTTGAAGTGTTTGAAGAACAACATAGTGAAATTTCAACTATAAACTTTATACGCAAAGCACGTGAATGTTTAAAGAACGCTGAATTTGTTGGACAATTTATACCGTTTTCCTTAGAACGTAAACAAGAAATTTCACCATGTGTGTTAATGAGTACATTATTGACATACAAGATTTTAAGATTTCAAATGATGAATTTATTATTCGTGAATTTTGTTTAACTGCGTGTGATGATACAGTAAATTTCCATTGTTTAATAAAATCACCAATAGAATACAATGTAGTATCCGTTAGGTTGTCAAAAACAAATTGAATGGTTAACATTAAACTTACATGGATTAATTTGGAATGATAAATGCGGTTATACTGTATCACACATATGTAACCTTATATATCAACTTTGTAAACAAGATGCAACCTTTTATTGCAAAGGTGCAGAAAAACACGTTGGATTAAAAATATTTTTGCACTAGCTAATGTTATTGTTTTGGAAAGTAAATCAAAGAAATTATCCACCATTAAACACATTGCATGAAAACGTATTTAATAATTATTGTACTTTTCATGAACAAAATATTAAACTTGAGAACAAATCAGGATGTGCATTTCGTAATGCACAAATATTCTGTTATTGTTGGAAGTTTCAACGTGCTATAACATTAACTAATGCATTTGCAAAGTTGTAAAAAGGATATGATATGTTCTTGTATACAAAAATACAAGATTTCAAATTGTACATAAAAATCTATTAAGCTAGTCTACTTGTTTTTTCTTTTCCATTATATTGGTTACATGATTAAATACAATTTTTTCATTCTGTTTAAGATTATTTTTTGAATAAATTTAAAAATTCTTATGTATGAAACAAAATGTCCACACAAGATTGAATTATCATCTTGATATGCGGAACTATTTGTAAAATATATTTTACAATTTTTATTAAAAGAAGTTTTTATTTCTTTTGGAATTGGTAATGCTAGGCTATCGAAGTAATAACCACGTTGATTTTCATCAATGAATACACACACCCAATGTGTACCACCTGAAGATGAATTGCTCAAGTTTATAATAAGTCCAGCCTGTGGTTGCACAGTTTTTGGTATTCTATCAATGGGATAAATGCCATGCACATTTGTACCAGTAACTCTATCACGAAGTAACACTTTTATTATACCGTTCGTGTACATAACTTTTCTTTTTAAAAAATCACTTCATTTTACATCACTTTACACGCGTATACGTTGGAAGACCTAGGGGAGTATATGGAATATTCTCATGAAATGAAATAACATGTTTAAAATAGTATTCACAGATTTTTTATAACTTTTCCAATAATGATGAATGGTGCTAACGCCCGGAAAATACTTTTGACACACTTCATAGTATGATACCTTGCAACCCTTTGAATAATTAAGTAATATATATTACAATATAAAATCTTTAACACAATTTGTAACCGTAGGGCACATGTTATTGATATGCTTAGAAGTGAACAGTTATACTTCTTTTATTAAAATGATGCTTTTAAAAAGTATTATCAGTATATATATTTCTATCTTTATCAAACTGAATTAGAGAATCAATCTGTGCGTATACAATAGATGTTATAGGTTCACTTAAATTTTCAGAAAAGAAAACTTTAACATTTACAGGTGCATCACGCACAAGGTCCTACGTACAATCATCTAATGTTGCTGTAGGTGATAGGATAAATGCATAAAGAGGTTAGCCGTGTGGAAATTCTTCAGGAGTAATATTATGTGCATCATCTTTATAATATAAACCAGTACCGGAAAACAGAGATTGGTAACTTAGAAGGTACAAATCGTTTTCAAAATCGAAGGTGAGGGGACTGGGAGGAAAAGATTTTGATCCGATCTGTAGATGCAGTTTGTTAACGTTAAAGTGTTGAAAATAAAATGGATTTAGTTCAGATTTTCCATTAAATGCCGAATTGGAAACAAATCCGATAACAACACCTTTAGGTACGTTACCCAAGAAAATATTATCAAGATTGAACGAATTAACGTTTGCAGGAATAGTATAGGATCTTGTTTGAACTCTAGTAAGGGGATATTTTGTTGTTTCATGATTCATATTAGTATTGACTTCCATTGCCAAATGAGGTGCAACATCGATGCGACGTATATGCAGAGTAACATTTTCAAGTTTTACTTTATAAGATGTATTTGCAGGAGTCATTAAACAAACACCATCTTTACTACGATGTAATTTTATACGAAGGCCTACTTTATTTACAAGTGCTCTTGGTAATCCAGCAATATCTGTACACAGCCGTCCATACATTTCAAACGATTTACTATTTTTAATATAATTAGCACGGTGTTGAAAACCTACATTAGCATCACTTATGGTATCAAATTGTTTAGCGGTATCTTTATACCACATACCTAATTTCAAATGTGTATCAGAAGCATCACGGGAATAATTTAATAATGTTTCAAGGTATACACGATAAGGATAAAATCCTGAGGAAGAACTAATTAATTTATCATTTAATGAAATGTCAATTTGACTAAATAACGAATGTAGGAAATTATTTGCTGCTGCTACAACATCATTGTCGGTTCCTGGTGTGTCATCGGGTTTTGTAATTTTACAACGTACGTAAAGATGAAGATATGCAGTATGAATAAATTCGCCTGTTTCACCGGGAAAAAAATCAATAGCACCATCATAAGTTAATGTTGAAATTGGACGGTATTCAGCATTAAAGGAAGATTCAATTGCAGTTTGTGTCATTGGAGTACTAAATAAATCAAAATCGTTGGTGCAGCATTCTACACTGTTTGAATTAAGTAATGCCATTATGAAAATATATCTGTAACACGAGTTGTTTTTCTCTTTACTTTTATTTTGCTTTTGCTTCTGTTTGTGGGCTTATGTTTTGTTGGAGGTCCAGAATGAACAATTGCCGGACCTTTACTTTTGCGTGGCCGTCTCTTACCACCTCCAGTTAATAACTGACCAAATCTGTTAACAGCTTTTGTCTTTAATGTTTCACCACCTTCTATTACACGTGGACGAACAGATTCTTTAAATGGTTTATCTTCTAGTACATCACCCGCTACTTGTATTCCCGTTTGTAATGCTTGACGAACTAAAGTTTTTGCACCCTGTTTAAGAAATGGTAATGCAAAACGAAATAATCCTTGGAAGAAACTACGTATGCCATGTCCCCGTTGATATACAGGTCCTGAAAATTATGGGATACTATGTTCGTAATGTCGTCCAAATTTCGTTTTTAAAATATAACTACTTTTATTAGGAGAGCGCTTATAATGAAGTGTAACCCTTAGTGTCCCAGAACGACATGGCAAATTTCGTCCTGCATGATATTTTAATAGTATTTCAATACTGTTCAATAAAAACTTTGCAAGTGGAAGATAATGAATATCTTGAAATGTTAAGTTTGCACTTTACCATATTTCACATTTGATATTGTTGCAATACGTAATAAAGGTGCTTTTGTATCACCTAAAAACTGATATTGTATATCAATATAAAAAAAATTGATGTGGATACCCAATATCAACATACGGTTGTTTAAATCCACGTTTATACAAAAAAAATGTCTATATTTTCACGGAAATCCTAATTGTAATGTTAATGCTCGTGATAATAATGCTGATTCAACGCGATCAGTACAATCTACATGAACAATATTTGATACAGAAAATTTTATGTCTTTTGATACTTTGTTTCATTCATGAATGATATGATGTCGGAGTGATACTCTCCACTTACAGTTTTACTTTTTTGTGCTTCTTCATTTTTTATTTTATACCATATGACATTTTGCCCATCGTTAACATTGTATCATGTTAAAGGAACATGTAAGTCACTTAATCTTACATACCAGTCGGTTTCTGATAATTGAATATTATTTTTTAGGTGATTTATAAAATGTGTTTTCCTATTTGTAGGATATACATCAGTATTCGCGTTTGATACGAGTGTAACGTAAAAACTATCACCTATACTTTCAGAAATCATTTTCGTTTAAAGTGGAGTGTCAATTTTGAAGTTCTAAATTCAAATAGCAATTTTAAACCGTGCTCATCTTTTAAGTTTACTTCAATCGTGTTAAAATACGATTTTACAACTTTGCCATATTGTGGTGTATGAAATAGGAAACATTTTGCATCTCCATGCTGAATATTATATGCAGTAATTTACAAAGTACTGTACCAGTATTTTCTAATTGTTTTACAATATCAACACAAACATTAAGAATGTTTGGTATATTGTAATCTAAATTGCATAAAAATTTTGCACGTGTTATTACTGGAACTTCTTCATTAGCAGGTTTTAGAAAAACAATATCTGTAAACTCGTTCGTATTTTCATTTGTAAATCGACGTAAACGTTGTAATCCTCGTGTCACTCCAATGACACAAAAGTCTCTCAATTTTAAAGAATGTTTAATTCCAACCTGATTCTTATTTTTATAATATTTTAACATGCGTAATTGTTCAGAAATCATATCTAAAATGGACGGAATAGAAGTGTACTATCCTGGTGTAATTTCAATGTCTGCAATTCCAACTACATCATTAATCATGGTTTCAATTACATTTTTCATTTTTACGAACATTATAAAAACTATAAGGTACATTAAGTTGTGTTAAGACAACATACAATTCTCCATCACTTAAGTTAACAGATTGTCCTAGATTTACTATAAATGAAGAAGTTGTATTATTAGTAAAAATTTCACTACTAGCATCTGATGGAAGAGTAACAGAAAACATGTTTTATCATCGAACTCATTTTGAAGACTGGACAGAATTTGTTTTAATCCATGAATTCATACTTGATGGATATCCCAACCATTTTACATACGTTATATCTTTCTTTCGTTTTAATACTTTTTCAATTAAAAACGTTTTGTTTGAATTCACATTTACTTTTTGTAATTCTTCTGTGTAAAATATCCCTTTAATTTCTTCATCATTCCAATCTTTTAATTTATATGTAATAGGATTTGTCGGAATACATTTATCAACGATAAAAATTTCTTGTGACCATTTCGGTAAATATCCCTTTTCTAATTTATATTTATATTTACTAACATGTACATAATCACCAGGATGAAATTTACATGTTAATTACTTGTATTCATTTTAGCACCGTACAGTGTATTCCAAACTTGATCAACATTGGAATGGTTTACATCTGCTGGTGCCATTTTAATATTACTATGATACGAATAATTATAATTTTTTACAAATTGATCTAACACATCTATATAATGATATGTATTTTTAGCAGTAAAATAACGATACAATTTTTCTTCTAACGTTCTTATAAATCGTTAAACTAATGCACATTTAATTTCTAAATGTACACTATAATGATTGATTTTATATTCTTTAAATAATCGTTTTACATACCGATTATAAGATTCTGTATCTAAATCCGTTTGTACATTCAACACGGGTTGTTTAAAATTTTTAAAAATATTTTTGATTGCTTTTGCCATTTCAGGACCTGTTTTTGTTTTTAAAGGAACACAATATGCATACCATCCAAAAATACCGTCCAAAACCATATAGTCGTTGGCACTCTCACAATTATTGGCACTTTCCTTAGTTTTTTCTCTTCACTAAGGAAAAATGAATACGTGTTGGTGAAAATTTTCTGCAGCTGGCAGCTCTGATCCTCTCTGCCCGCGTTCCCTTTGTTTGTTTTGCCGGAAACCTTTCAGTTGGAGGCAAGCTCTAGTCGACAGTGGAAGCTATTTGGATTTTTCAATTTTGCAGGTAATTCTTAGACTTTTTGTTAAGGATATCTATCAGCTTAAGAGAAATGTAATTAGTTTGCTATTGTTTAAAATGTGTTAATATTTTTTGCACGAGAGGAATTGGGTCTACTAATCATTCCAATGGTACATTTTCAACCAAATTGTTTGTCCTTCGAGTGAATGCATGGGGTGCCAATAACTGTACGAATGAAAATATAAAATGTCAGTAATTGGCACTAGAGTGCCAATCACTGTCTCTGATGCTGAAGACTAAAATAGCTTGAAAACTGTCCGATAATGCTTTCCGTCTCTACATCTATTCTTGGTCAAAATTTTGGTTTCCTACTCTAATAAGTAACAGTTATTGGCACAGTGCCAAGAACTGTATAAGTATCCATGCCAATGACTGTAGGGATTTGCAGCAGAATAGGTTCTGGTAATGAAATATGTCTAATATGCCTATTGAAATTATTTGTTCATGTAGTCTAGTTTAGGGGCGGATTGGCAAAGTCTGACCCACCCGGCTGAGTTACAGAGTTAGCCCACCATCAAAATTTATTATAATAGTTTGAACTTTGAGTTACAGCAAGAAAGTATTTTTCAAAACAGCTAGTCGGCCATGAAGTGCGCGTGGTATACGAAGGGGGGGGGGCGTTAAAAACTTTAACCTCAGTGACCCACTTGGAGGGTTGGCCACCTGGGAATCGCCGGGTAGCCAAGTGGGCCAGTCCACCCCTGGTCTAGTTTTAGTATTGGTAGGGCTAGGCACCACCAATCTCCTTAAACCAATCTGTAACACATCAAAGGTGAGCAGAAGATTCGGCGTGTTTTTGTTTATTTAACACGTAAAATTATATATTCTACAAATTTTCGGTATTTAGCAAAGGGTTTGACTAAAGAACTTAATATTTTGTAAGGAATAGCCTATGATAAGGGGAACTACTAAATTCATTGTATTGACATGCCACTTTTTTGACATTCTTATCAGAAGATACAATAAGCCTAATTATCGTTTTACGTGTTACAGAATAGTAAGAAATATTAAACGTGTTTGTCGCTGTTCTGGTGTTTATGTTTTTCTAAACGACTAAGCCTAGAAAATCTACAGCAGCTATGTATGAAGAGATATAGAAAATTCAATAATGCGCACCGATAAAAATAGGGCCTCTCCCCAATGTACCACATTTCACCTAAGCTAAATTATCTAGTCGTAAACACTGAACCTGTACACGCTTGTGATATTATTGCTGTCTCAACGCGGAGTTGCGAGTCCAAACACAGTCAGACACAAGCATAGTTAATAACAATGGCGAGCTAGCCTAAGTCAATGTGAATAGCGGAGTAAAGAAACTCCGGTAAAGAAAAGTCTGCTGTGTGTCTTCAAAACGTTAGTCATAAACGTCTGGACGGTTATGCACATTCTTGGTGTTAGCAACATGGGCATTTAGTTTCTACTTTTCTAATGGTAGGGCCTAGATCTATGTCAAACTTAAATTATTTCATATGAAATGAATTACAAAACGTTTTCTTATTGTTGCAGGAATCGGCACACAATGCCAAACATTGGAAGAAAAAGATACGCACTAGAACAGAGAAGTGCTGCCCTTGAAGCAATATCAAAAGGTGTAGGAATAAAGACAGCATCGAAGCAGTATGGCGTTCCTCGGTCTACCTTACAGTTCCATCTGAGAAATCAAGATGTGAAATCATCTTCTGGACCACGACCCATTTTAGAAGAGGAAGAACCATTGTTGGTGGAATGGTTAATAAAATGTGCTGAAAAGGGTTTTCCCAGAAAGAAACAGGATATTCTTAAAAGTGTTCAGGACTTTCTCGTGAAACATCCTCGTCCTAATCCTTTCCAAATAACATGCCGGGAGATGGATGGTATAAATCGTTCCTTAGAAGAAATCGTACGGTTGCGGAAAGAACGTGCGAATCTGTTACAAATGCGAGTGCTTGTGTAACAGAAAACGACATAAAATCATGGTTTCATAATATACAGAAGTATTTTGAAGCCAATAACCTTACAGATGTTCTGCAGGATGCAACACGTGTTTACAACGGTGATGAAACTAACTTTTTGCTTTGCCCGAAAACTGGAAAGGTGTTAGCGGAAAAAGGAGTAAGTAACGTGTACGATGTAGACAAGGGAAATGCAAAGGAATCTTTAACAGTTATGTTTATTTTCAGTGCTGCAGGTGACGTAACCCCCCAATGATAGTTTTCCCTTATGTTCGTGTGCCTAATGATGTGGTTTTATCTGTGCCAACAGGATGGGGTATCGGTCGCACTGAGAACGGGTGGATGAAAGCCGAAGTATTTTATGAATATATAGGTAATGTGTTGTACCCGTATCTAAAATCGAAAAATGTCAAGTTCCCGATTATATATTTTGTGGACGGTCATAAAACTCATCTTACTTACCAACTTAGCGAACTTTGCTGCAAGCTTCAAATTGAACTCATTGTTCTGTACCCCAATTCTACAAGAATATTGCAACCTGCTGACGTTGCCGTATTTAAACCATTGAAGGATGGGTGGAAGCAAGTTGTACGAGAGTGGCAACTTCAGAATCAATTGCAGTCTCTGACGAAAGCTAAATTTGCTCCTCTGTTGAAACAAGCAGTTGACACTTACATTTTGCCATCTAGCATACAAAATGGATTTAGGGCATGCGGCTTATACCCATTTGATCCCAACAACATAGATTACACTAAATGCGTTGCAAAACCAAGACAAACAGTTCAAGAAATACGCGGTGGTAATGAGCAAACTAAAGATGTAGTATTAACCAGAACCAAGTTTGAAAGTATGGTAGGAACTGATGTAATGAGAAGACTTCAGGAAGTTGACAATGAACAAGACCCTGTAAACAAGAACGAAGAATTCCATGTACTGTATCGCTTATTTCAACATTTTATAGATAATAGAAGACCTAAGTCATCTGTAGAGAGATGTGTTAACCTTCAGTCGGTGCAGGCGAACAATCAGCAAGGTTCACCTGTATTCTCTGCATGTATCGAACTCAATGATTTCAGTCACTCAGATACTGCTAGTGATACTCATACTCTTTGTGAAGTACACCCTAGTACACCCACCAATGGCAATACTACAGATGCAAATGCTTTACAAAAAGGTTCCGGCTCAACTCCAAAAAAGTTAACCACCGAACACCCATTGCTGCAAGATGTTTTAGTGTGGCCAGAAATTCCTAAGAGAAAGGGGAAACGAAATGTAGAAAGACTGCCATTTGTAATAACGTCTCATAAATATCAAGCTATTTTGCACGGAAAAAATCAAAAAAAGCAATTAGCTGAACAAGAAAAGATCAAAAAGCAAACAAGGAAGATGTCTGAGAGAAAGGAACAAGAGTTAAAACGCAGAGGAAAAGCACCTGCAAAGAAATCAAAGCATGAGGTATATCCCGATTGTTCAACGGAGATAAACGGTCCTTCAACTGCTAACCTTAATAAACAAGACAAAGGACTGACTGAATCATTACAAAATGGAACGCTCACAAGGAGGCTGAACTTCGATTCGTCATCAGCTGCACGAAGCAACGTAATATCCTGTAAACACTGATTTCAGCCATTCTTTTCGGGAAGGACGAAGCTTGAATGCAAGTTGTGCCACAGCAAATATCACAGTCGTTGCATTCCAAAGTACCATAAGGAACACATACCGGAAGATATAGAAGACGGATTTGTGTGTCACGTGTGCTACGTTCTACAGGATGACAGTGAATGCGTCACAGATTAGGACGAGATTAATGAAACGGATTGAAATAAATCATTGAAACATACAATTTTGTTTGTGCATTCCCTTTTTTAATTTGAAAAATATATTGTGCATTCCCCGGTTTCAATTTGTTTTTACTTCATAATGTCCAAGGTCTAAAAAGTCTATTTTTTGTGTATTGATAAATATAAAAATTGTTATTACTTTCAGTGAGGACTACAAGCCTTATTTATGTCAATCGTATCTTTTAAGATATGCTTTATAATGGTGCCAATAACTGTCCTCATTGGGTGCCAATAACTGTTTTTTGAGTGCCAATAACTGTAAGATCATTGTCACAGTACAAAATATATTTTTAATGCCAAACTTTACAGTTGTATTGTAATTTCTCGACATATTATTCAATTAGAAGTTCCCAGAAAGTATATATAAAAAAATCGCCAGTATATGTTATAAAATAAGTCTGTTATAAAGATATGAACAAAAACAAATCCTTAAAGTGCCAATAACTGTATGGTTTCCCCTACAACATAATATATATTTATATTTTTTGTTATACTTGGCAATATTTTGCATATCTGCTAAATCCATTTGTAATGCTTCATTTTGTGCACTAACATAATATTGTTTACGTTCAAACACTTTACGTGCTGGTGCATGTAATTTATTTGCATCTTGAGATGCTAGCCAATTTTCTTTTCTTTTCCGATAATTTTGTTTTTCCTTGTAATGTTTTTATACTTGATAAAGAAGCAGGATTCGTATAGTCATAATATAATTTTGACAATTTTACCATTTTACATTTTATATTCTTTCCAATTTTAAAATATATTTCCTACTACTGTCGGACTTGGTGATTTTTTAACTTTGCTATGTGATTTCACTATAGGAGTAGAAATATATTCCCGTGGAACATTAAGATCATCTAATAAACTTAAATTCGTGAATACCTATAGGATTTCCTGAATATTTTCGTGTACGAACATCATTTCTTAAATCAATATCTTATTTTTCCTTGAATACCTACTGTTCCCGATTGATCCCATTGAATTTTATCAGAACTTGTTAACTGTTTTAATAAAAGATCTGTATTTCTTTGTTGTATTTTTGGTACTGATTGTAAAATGTCCGATACAAAGGGTAAAATAGAATTATTTTTTCTTCTTCAGATGATGCTTCACGAACATCTTTTTCAATAATAAGTAATGCAATTGGATTTTGTGAAACAGTTGTAATGCTTGCTGATACAATTTCCATTTTTTATCAGATTACGCCGTTGTAAAATACTATTTATTTCTTCATCTAAAGCGATTGATGTGAATCTATTAATTTCATATTTGCATGCATTTGTTGCATTGCATTTTCAGGAACTAATATCATTTTACGAAATTCCGACATACTTATCTTCCAAACAAACTACTTGCTACTGGAGCAAGTAATGGTCCCAAAATTAATCGTAAAAACGCACCACCTTTTTTGTAAAAAGAATTTCCTTTTCTTATTAAGTGCTGTACGTTGTGTACATATAGCGCGCAGGACCTTTTTATGTCTATGTAAACGTTGTTTTGACGTGAATTCCGGAATGTTTCCTTTTATTGTGTTTTAGCAACTTGTGAAATAGTACGTATTAAATCACCAGATGAATGTCGTATAATTTGTTTTTTGCTTTGCGCTTTTTCAATTGCACAAAGCACTGAGAGTATCAATGTGTTGTTTCACCTTCAACATCTTGAACTAAACTAAACGAAAACGACTGAATTACTGTCTTTTACATTTGCGTATACCTGCAGTGCTTCATTAGAAAAAATATTTGTACGTAATCGTAATGCATCATTTGCTTTCTGAGTTAAGTCAAATAACAAATAAATGTGAGGTTTACGTGTTACATCATCGAACACATTTACAACTTGTTTACTATATCGTGGCATAATTTGTCTTGCTAAATATTGTATTTGTAATTTATCACGTGGATTTTAAATACGATAATGTAATGTGCAATTAAACTTATATCACAAGCATGTTTTCCTTTTGAAAATAAATATTGCACAATAAATATTACTGCTAATTTTTTATGATGTGCATATTTTGTAAATAAATTTGCAACATCACCATTCGTTTCAGACATTAAGTCATCTAATATTAATAATGAACTTTCTTGTATTTCAAAATTATTCATATCTGGAATTCCTTCTATGAAACGAATTTCTGAACTTGCATCCAAATCTGGTATGACTGCAACGTAACACCAAACGGTGGGTTTTCGTCTCTTTACGTGAAAAGATAGTGAAGCCCTTTTTTCGCACAATACTATTTTTATTCTCTATAATTGTAGAATTAATGTCTCCTGTCACTAATTCATAGAAACTCTCAGTTTTTTCTTGGAGAGGTCATATCCTTTAGTGTAATTCCCCGAATTTTGAAAATATTCCGAAATCCCCCTGAGGCATTTTTAAGCCTCATACTATAGTTCTTCGGCCCTAATCAAATGAACCTTACAAACTCCCACCCTTCTTCAATTTCATCAGTCAGATCAACCAAATAGTTTCCAAGCTTCAACGGAGGTTTGTTGTCTTTTTTACATGTAAACATAATACTATCCGTGTCAGAATAAATTACGTCATCAGGTGCTACAGTCACAAGTACAGTACAACCCCTCAAATCCGAACTAATTGGGGCTGAACCCTGTTCGGATTTCGGGGGGTTCGGATTACCCGGGAAATAATATTACGTACTTATTTCGTCACTGAATTGGCGGTAAAACAACGACTGAGGTTGGACAGGGTGGCCCAGTGGTCGAAAGGGCAGTGACCTTGACTGGCGGGTGTACACTCATGTCCAAAATGATTGTCTCATGTCTATAACTGTCTTCTTATAAGAATATAATTAGATAACGATTTTGCAGGATACTTTTAATGCTAATACAATGTGTATAATCGGGAATGTATATTTGTGGCAAATTTTACAGGAATACAATTATAAATACAAAAAATTAGAGTAAGTAAACCAAAATGTTGCTAAATGGACAAGGAAGTTTATTTTTGTTTTATTGTTCTTAATTACTGCTCTTTTGACATGAAATTTGCAACATACATGTCTTTGTGGAACATAAACATACTAACATTATAAGAAATACCGGACGAATTCGTTATCAAAATATATTGCTACAACATATTTATAGATATACCACAATAATTTTGGTCATGAATGTATATATATGCATTAATATGCTTGTATATGCATTAAAGCATGCTTAATATGGATTAATAACCATTAAGTCTAAAAATGTTAAAACCTTAAAAAGACTAAATTTGTGTGATTAAATCTATTTCTTTCATTTTCCTGCTGTAGTTATTTTTTCCCATGAGAACGTGTTCGGATTTGCCGGGTTTTCGGATTTCATGGGTTCGGATTTGAGAGGTTGTACTGTAATTCATATAATTGTAGCCTAGCCCATGAAGTAATAAAACCGGCAAGTATAACATTGGAAAATTGCAGAGGTACATTGTCGGTTCCCAAGTCTTTATATGTGAGAATAAGATTTTCTCAACTGGAATTACACTATGAACCTCATATCTCGGTGTAGTAAGGTACCTATGGAACTCTGCCCCACTATCAACAATTACACACTGTACGTCGTAATTCTGTGTACGTTGGCCCCATTTTCCGTATAAGGAATTGAGGTACAATTTCGCGCATTTTCTAAGTCCAGGGTTCGATCTGATACTATTTTTATTTAATTTTATGCCTTCGAGAGCATAGTGATCGTCAATGTATTTATCTTTGTCTTGTTCAGTTTTACACCAAGCAGCATAGCCTTATGCTTCCTGCTTCATCTGATGAAACGTATTCACATAGTCCCGGAATAAACTAGATGAATTCCGATCAACAGAACCCACTAGTTCGAATTCCCAAATTTCATATATTTTGACGATCTTTAACCGTTTTCAAGAGCACGGTGAAGCTCTGGTGTACAAAAGTTCCAGTTAATGCACGTTCAGCATCGCTATGTGTGCAATTATCAATAATTTCTCCTTCCATACATAGCCTACAAACTCCAAATATTAATCGTCTTTGCGCTATGTACGGAAAAAAGAGTTGTTTAGCGGCCAATATGGTACATTTCACAATCCCATGAATTTTTCCCACATCTGGGAAAACCGGCCCCTTCGGCGCCTCCACCGGAAGACGTTTCGTTGCCATGACATAAGAGAATAACGACGTAATATCATAATATTTTGTGCATTCATCGTCCGCAAAATTCACACACGAACGAAAGACTTCTGTAAGGCCTCCGTTCTAGCAACTCTTAGGAATAGAAAAGCTGGCGGTAGTATCGCAATGTTCTTTAATTAACTTTTCCAAATCAACATCTGTGCGTACTTTATCATCCCAATAGCACTCCCATATTTCATACAAATTCAGTTTTAGAACTTCTGTGAAATATTTTTGCCGGAGTTCCGTATGTTCGTACCTTTTTTCGAATGTCTTGTACGGACCATGCGCATTATCTACTATGGTACTGTTATTTGGGCAACATGTCTTGCAGGCATGCCAGTAACATCCCATGTATTCGAACACTGCACTAGGCTCCGCATTATATCCGTCAACATTATACATCCCAAAAGATTGTTCTTCATTTCGTCCTGCATGTTGGATTTCTATACTCAATTGGTGTTCCATATATTTTAGCCATTTCATAGCATTTTCACTTGTTTTCGTTTTATGATGAAACCCCAAAGGTGGTATAACAGAAATACGTTCTTCTGGAATAGATGATGTACGATATGTTTTCATGGTTAAACTTGCAATCGTATACGAAATTGGAATACATTGTAAACCACCCGTTTTCTCTTCTATAATATTACTAAATTTAATAACAGGTTCTGTGAAAATTCTCACATCATTTCCACAGTACTCCAGCATTTCCTTTTACAAATTAAATTGTTCTCCCAATTGCATCCGTTCTTGCTGATAGCATTCCAACCGCTTTCTTCACCAGATCGCGATGCAGGATAATAGTATTCTATTCCCGGATATGGTCCTACATAATTTTGATTTTCTACTGTACTAAACAAATATGAGAAAACTCCTTTCTTTAAATTTCCTGAAAGGCCTAGCGTTTTAGGTAATTTTGATAAATTCACACCGAGGAAAAAATAACTATCTCTAAAAATGATTTTATTATTAATAGAAATTCTGAAAACTATTTGATCCTTAATTAAGTATTTGAAATAATATGCTGGGACTCAATGAAAGATCTCAAACAGAATATGCTATCAAATATACTTCCATTGTAACTAATTACACATATAGTGTTAAATAGAGGTCCATCTAATAAAATGTATGTAATAAAATCATCAATGGTTTTAAAAGAAAACGAGCGGTTACCGTTTTCATCACCACATATACTGCAGGGTTCTTCAATGCCTTTGTTTATACATTCATGGCAGACATGTCTAAGGCACACCAAGCAAACTACATATTCCTGCTCCCCACGCTCATTTTCCGGTTTGAGCATGGTTTCCACGTCATAACCAATATAAAGAAACCTCTTGATATGAGTAGATTTTAGTTTCTTTACATAACATAAGTGACCTTCTTGTACATGTTCAGGACAAGTACCGCAGAAGTATTCACCACGTGTATGATCCGATTTCCGTCTTCTTAAATCATAGATTGCATTACAGTTGATGCAAACTAAATATTCACACACATTCTTGTCAATTATATTACCTTTTAAGTGATTGTCAAAATATTCACCCCTAGTAAAATATATATTGCATGCATTGCATTTCATTTAATACATGTTAACGTTAACTTGATGCATATGTTCGCAAGATGAACACACTAATTCAAACTTATGGAAACGATTAAGAACTTTAAACCCCCTTAAGCAATGTAAACAATACTTCTCCTTTCTTAAGAATGATGTAATTGTTCTAATAGGACGGAAATGTCCAATACTTCCCCTTTCATCATAAGAAATATAAATTGGTTTTGCATCCTGCAACTCTAATCTTTCTACTTCTGTCTTTGGGTAACGCACTCTAAATTCACGTTTTGTTTCGGGACTTAATGTTTTTGAACTAAATCCAGATCATTAAAATAATCCATTTTTCCCTTTAACGCTAACATCTGCACGACTACAAAGCTTAATAGCCCTATGTTTCAATGTATTTCTACCTGGATCTGTTAATTTGCTCAAATTTTAACGTGATACAGTATGTTTAGCTATGCCCAAAGAAATACTTTTAGGCAGACTAAGTTTTTCATTGTCACTTCCCGGAAGGTCAACCAAATGTTGTACCAAAAATCATTTAAGGGTAAATATTTGTTCAGTGGCGAATTATTATTTCGTGTTCTTCCAGCACGAAACATTGAATTTACTAAGTGAAGAGGATATGTGCACCTAAAGGGAAGTCTTCATTACTATTTAAAACTCTGGTAATGGAGGCTAAAATGGATTTAGCAGAAATATTTTTGAGGCGTCCCCATGTAACATACACTGCTTTCTTATCCTTACTATTGGAGGAATCAATGTACATTCCAACGAAATTATTATGTCTCGCACTGTTAAGTACATTATTCAATGCGAAGTTCATTAGGTTTTCAATATAGGCCGCAGGGTTTCTAATTTCTTCATTTCCCATTGGCCTTACCGCAATTTCATGTCCCACCAAGTTAAATATGGTGAAATTCTTTCTGCTTTCATGTACTACTTCGAAATTACCTTCTGTATTTTCAACATGTGTATGTCCGCTACGCTCACTTCGAGGAACGTAACCTGATGTACAAGGCTGTGATGACCCCATCCCGTAACCCGGAGTATCCGGTGAACATTGTACAGTTGATGACTGTACTTCTTTACTTAAAACATCCACAGTATTTTGTCCGTTTTCACATAAATCATTTAATAAGGCCTCCACATAATCAGATGTTCCAAACTCATCGCGATTTACTAAAACTGCGGAATTTTGAATTATTTCTGTACCATCTGCATCATTTTCTATTTGTTCTTTATTGATTTTATCAATTAAATTAAAGTCTTCTTCTTGAAGTATGTTTTCCAAGGGTTGACTTTCTCATTGGACCGAGGTCACGGAATTTTCAACAACAGATTGCATTACATTATTATCAACCAAGATAATTCGCGATCCATAATTACTAAATTCGGCTACCTCTGCGGCATTTATTCTATCAACTTGTCCATGATTAAAATAATTAAAATGTACAAATTTATCATGTGCCCACTGGTATATCATTTGTTCACGGAAAAATCCGTGTGTAAACTAGTCAACAATGTCTGGGCTAGTCATAGTATATTGTAATATAAGAGCTTGATTATCATGATAAAAATGAAAAAGAGCAGATAGTAAGGAATCATACTTTCACTCCCACCCATTCCATGGCGCTGTTTTTCCATAATTCTCCACCAAGTCTCCAACACGCGTTCCTTGGTGTTGTACCCAGCAATCACACCCTCCAAGTAGATTTCATCAATCTCATTGAAGTTATTTACAAGCTACTCTCCAAGGAACTCCATCTGTAAATATAAAAGAAAAATTACTATAAGTATTTTATATTAAAATAAATAAATAAATACAACAATATATGAAATACAGTGTTGTCAGTTAACAACACAAAATATTATTTGGTTCGCTTCTACGAAGCTCTGTTCATTTATTGGATCGTATCTTTTATTCTCTCGTATTAGTAACAGATCGATTTCAATTTTTATCGATTCTCTTGTTCAAGCTCTGTTTTTGTATTATTTCGTTTTTTATTAAAATTCAGACAAATTATATTCCGAAAATATTAAAATTGTGCGACAATAAATTTTTTTCAAAAATACTAAAATGTGTGCTCCTATTAAAAAGAGTTGTTAAAAAATCGTTGTAGACTATTTAAAATTCATTCTAATACATAAACTTGAAAAAACAAATTTCATATCTCTAAAATGCTTATTACTGCAAATATTTATCAGTTTACAATTTCAAAAAAGAAATAAACTTTGTATACGTATGTCTAATAATTTTTTTCTTCAAAGTATAAAACAATGAAAAATTTTATGTTCAAGTATGTATAATATAAATATACATACGATGATCTTCTAAATCTGTTATGTCTCCTAAACTGAAGTTGAAATCTGGATTCCTTCCATCCTTCTTTTGTTTTCCTAATGTTGTCCTCAAAATATTTAAATTTCAACAACTGTAACAATACAAGTTATATTAGTACTCTTCTCTGAATATTATATTTTAGTACTTCTTTAAAATATTAATAGTTCTAATTTTTAATATATGTTTGTATAAATCTACTAAATAAGTTTGCAGATATCGTCATCGTTAATCATATAATATTTCCTCAATAATGTTGTATATATACTCAATGCATAACAAAAGATCAATAAACTAGTTTAAACCAGTTTCAACACCTGCAACAAAGTAAAGAAAACAAATTCCTAGCATTACTAAGTAGATAGATAATGGGGATTCTGCAGACAAATTCATTATTAGCCCATTTAATCTATATGTCACCCTTTCATCTCTAATAACTTCTAATCTACTTCCTAATAATTTGCAGCGCACTCCCTATCCCAAATAACTTCTATCACACCTCAAATAACTTCTATCTTACTCATAATAACTTCTAATGCATTCTATCACTAAATCTAGTTACAAAAAATCATTAAATCTGGTTATAAAAAATCACTAAATCAAGTTACAAAAAATCATTAAATCTAGTTACAAAAACAAAAAAATCACTAAATCTAGTTACAAAATCTGGTTATAACCGGTTTGGCTTTAAAAAATCACTAAATTTGGTTACAAAATCTGGTTATAACCGGTTTTGACTTCAAAAATCACTAAATCTGGTTACAAAAAATCACTAAATCTAGTTACAAAAACAAAAAATTACTAAATCTAACAACATTTAACAAGAATAAACAATTGCATTTTAAACTGTGATACATACTCTTTTAAATGCCGTTTGAATTATCAAAATCGGATAAAAAATAACGAATTTAGCATTTTGCCGCCTGTATTTATACAACCCAACAGAAGGTTTGTGCACACACATTTACAATTCAGTTTGCTTGAGAGAAGCAACAGCATACATGTGTGTATTTAGATTTATATAGCCTCTCTCTTTTTCTTTCTTTCTTAGCATGGGAACGTGACTTGCTTACATCATCATACACTCATCCACACTCACATTCTCTTCAGTCAACCGGAGCAGCAACAACATATTTCCTTTCTTTTTAGTAATCAAGCAGTATATGGAAGTGTAGTAATAACAACACCAAAACTGTCACGTTATAACTAAAACTAAGAAGTTTAAAACTTTTTCGATTGTGAAGAGAGAAAATTGTACCTAGATAACGTGACAATGTAACGTGATGATTTTTACCTTCACGTGACAAACAGGGTTGGAAACTAATTCTTTTTATCATGTTTTTCCAGAATTGTTAAAATTATGAATTAAGCTCTGAAACTATTACAAATGAACTAGTACTAAATAAGGTAAATATGATAATTTTTTGGAAACGATAACCAACCCTGTTTTAATGGCGTACTCGAGGGATGTTATTTTTTTAAGTCGTTATAACTTTGTTGTTTATTAACCGATTTTCAAAATTCAAACGACATTCGACAGAGAAATAAATTTGCCATTTTCTGAATGTATTGTGGGTTGCATACCTCTAAGGATGCTATTCCGCATTTGCTATAACTTCATCAAATATTAACCGATTTTCAAAATTCAAACGGTAAATGGTTTCTATTTTCTTATATTTTTTTTCTAACACGTTACTGGTTGTCTATGTCTAAGGATAAAATTATAAAAAAATCAAAAATCTTCACTATGTAAGAATGTATTAAGGAAATGTAAACAGGACATAAATACTAGACTACAAAACAATTATTTTCATGTATTTACTGGTTGTCTAAGTCTAAGGATAAAATTACAAAAACAACTTTTATGACTTAAAAATATAAATTTTACCTAAAACTAAACTATACATTATTACTCACTAACACCTATCAACTACACCACACATAAAAGTTAATTAAATTTTACCTAAAACTAAACTATACATAAAAGTTAATTAAATATGACCTAAAACTAAACTATACATAAAAGTTAATTAAATATGACCTAAAAGTAAATTACACCACACATAAAAGTTAATTAAATATGACCTAAAAATAAACTACACCTCACATAAAAGTTAATTAAATATGACCTAAAACTAAACTATACATAAAAGTTAATTAAATATGACCTAAAACTAAACTATACATAAAAGTTAATTAAATATGACTTAAAACTAAACTACACCACACATAAAAGTTAATTAAATTTTACCTGAAACTAAACTATACATAAAAGTTAATTAAATATGACCTAAAATAAACTACACCTCACATAAAAGTTAATTAAATTTTACCTAAAACTAAACTATACATAAAAGTTAATTAAATATGACCTAAAAGTAAACTACACATAAATACATTTTAACTATATCTTATAATGCCCCCAAGCTAATGTACTTATACCACCCTCTAGTATATATCTTTTATCATCATTTGAATCTAATGCTAACTTATTTACAGCTATGGTATATACATCATGCTTACAACTTCGAATTAGATTTATATTTTTATATGTTTTCACATCATTGAATAGGGTTTGCTTATAATCATCAAATTGTAACTCTTTTGCTACTACACATTTTGTTATTCCTTTTGCTTTTTTCTTCTCTTTATTTTCAACTTTAAAGGCATACATCTTTGATCTTAACCCAATAAATTCTGTCATTATTTTACCATTGTTTTCATCCTTCATCTTTCCTAATACTTTTTTGTTTACTAATGGTATTCCATATTGATTATCCTTTCCATATTCACTTGTATCAAATAAATCAACCATTTCTTTTAAGTCTTTGTAGAAATCATCTGTATTAATTTCATATATAAAACTATCAGTATCCATATAACATAAGCCTATATCAATATCATATTTAGGTTTCATAATATTGTAATGGAAGTCATACATTAATAGTTTTGACAAATCTAGCACACTCATACCAACATATATAGGTTTGTTGAAGGTGAATTTTTCTTTTTTCATATGTATCGCACACAAATCTTCAGTAGATATTGTTCTGTAATCAAAGTTCGGTGTCGCTATTAACTTTTCCACCCTCATTGGATCACATTCTAAGGTAATAGATGGCCTCTTTCTAATGTTTTCCATTGTTTTACCAAATACACTATTGTTCATTAACTTGTAAAAATCTTTCTCGAAATCATTCTTAGCTTTCGTTCTCATATTTGTATTTAGATCAATATATTCCTTTAACCAGTTTGATTGCTTGAACTCCAATATTCTATGAATTTTCTTTAATATCATCCCAAGTGACATATATAGTTTTAAGTTTCTGTAGTGAATAACATATCTTTCTTTATTGTAAAGCGTTGTTAATAATTTTGAATGTTTCGATCCTGGTGGACACATATTTTCTGGAGCTAATGGTAGATCTGTATGTTTATCATGTAAGTATTCTGGATATTCTAAATCAACTTCTAATATGTAGCCAGTTTCTGAATCATCTGGAACATTCATTATGCTTATGTAAGGTTGAACCCATTTAAAGTCTTTGTAAGGCATGTACTGACTCATAGCAGATCCATATAAATTATTTGCATCTATGATGGAGTTCGTTTACGTAACGAAAGCCAGATATAATAATATTGGGATTCGAACCTTGGATCTCTCTTGAAGTTTTCCTTAACATCATTCATTTGTCAAAGACTGATAGATCCAATAAGGAACTGGTAAGTAAACAAATATTCTCACTCCTACGGTCCTAGGATTCGAGCGTTAAACATCAGAGGCATAAGCCGTTTACCCACCATCGCTGTTGCGTCAGCTCCAAGATATGCTGCTCGCTGCCTGTAAGAGAATACAAAGTGGGACAGCAATGCATGATCTACGCCAGATGGATAGTGAGAGACGAAAGTAATGTTTGAACTTCTCTATAGATAGATACCTTACCTTCTGATAAACACTGTATGCCGCATACACTTTAACTTATACACATTGAAGCGCTAAAAGAAAATACGACTTATTAAACACATTTGGTTAGCACTATCATCATTTTCGAAATGATAACAAGAATTGTAAATAATTTTATATTGTTATGCACTATGTGGGTTACACTACATATAATTTAGAACAATACTAATATTTTTATATTAGTATAACATTTCACTCAAAAAAAAGAAAAAAATTGGCCCAAAGGTTTCGGAACGGCAAGGACCGCGTACGACGATTCCGGCAGACGTAACGACGAATATCCATACACGTTCATGAAGAAGATTTCGTTACATTGCCACTTGACGATGATAACTCGATGGTTTCATTTCTGGAATACACGACGAATCAAAGGGGAGTTTCTTCATTGATATTAACTGTGATGGTGTTCATTACAATAATATGATAAAAGACATTATTGATATCACACTATCACCACTATTAAATATACAAACTTGGTGCAGCACTATTAGAAAAGTATTCAATTCAATTTATTAATTCCGCATGAGAGCTAGTTCAATCCGTCCATGTCGTTTTTCAGAAGTCGACGCTCTCCTTCATATTATGATAAATGCTCTCTCTCTCCCCTATCAGGATATATACACTTGCTGTTTCACATTTTGAGGGAGACTGAAAGTCCTCTCTCCGGTCTTTTTTTGCGTGGCACAATTGCCAGTTCACAGCGCAAGAATACACTGACAAAACTAAAATATAGTTCGTAGAGAGCATTGAGTTTTTGCTTTATTATATTGCTAATTATATATAATGAATGGTTCATAGGTTAATAGAAATCACATTAAAAACACTGATTATTCCAATAAGTTATGGAACTGACGATTTTTGGTAATTCCTACATTGTCACGTAAAAATCTATCATCATCATGAGAGTTCACTGCGTGGGCGTTTCTTTCGAGGGTAGCTAAATACCTCAACCATATATGGACTGACGAGAGGAAGCAAGACTGTCTGGAAAAGTGAGGTACCTTTTGGGTGAGAAATTCCTAAGCATTGTTCTTCTTCAACTGTTGATTAGTCGCATTTCATTTCCAAGAATTGATGTTGGAATAATACGAGGGTTGGTTTAAAAATCCAAGCCAATCCATCTTGTCACATATGGGGCCCGACGGACTGTCCACTGAAGGTACCGCAGAAGTGGGCAAGAACCCTGGAATCCAAATCTTCATAAACACGTTGCAACACAACAGCAATCACAGCACTCCATTAGTCTGTAGAGGGTTAATGTCATTTGAAGTTCATTTTCACTGAAGAATAACAGTTTGTAGCTTCACTCGAACGCACATGATCGCGAAATTCGAAGAATAACAAACGCGAGGGCCATTTATGATAACGCGAGGGCCATTTCGTGAATGTCTTTTGAGTCCTTTTATTTTCATTATTAGTTTATATCATCATTTTTTTTCTTGAAATGTAAACACAAAGGTAATTTCAATATTTAAATATAAATCAATAGTTATTTGCAATTCGAAATATTATTCAACATCGTATTTCAAAATATCTTTCAAAATTCAAACCAAGTTACACAAACATATTAATATACTCAATGCGACAATATATTTAATAAAACATTACATTTGGTAAGGTATTGTATTCAATGCCATATTTAAGAATACACAGTAAAGTACAAGTAACATGAACTAAATGTATACCAATAAATTTAAAATTGTAAAATTGATTTAATATTTTGCAATAATGCCTCTTAATTCTAAAATAGAACACACAATATCACTCAAGAATATCGTATATTACGAAATAATTCAACTTATCATAATATTATTTCCCACGAAAATGAGGTATTCCTTCCTACTATATGTGTAGAAAATTTATTACAATGAAAACATCAACATTATTCATAAAATTCAAAAATGTACTTTCATTGGCATGCTAACACAAGGCATTTATCAAGAATATTCGAAATAATTCAACACAACTAAAACATATGATATAGTGTACACAATTGGTTTTATATTTTATTAAGATTACATATTGAAAACACATGTGTAAATATAACGCTAAAAATATTTCATTTACTATGAAATGAAAGACTGGGCACATGTGAGCTCGTCACGCTCAAAGTATATAAAAATATACTGCCAGCATAAAATTAACAAGACCCTACCCCATTTATTAGGTAATATGTTTCCATCCCCGAAGCAAAGTGAAAAGATAGGATATTTGGGTAAAATTCAAAAATAATATAGAGGGGACTAATAAGAAAATTGCCTACTCCGGGCATTACATAATATGAATAACCCAAAATATTGGAGGAACCTTTGCTTCAATGTCTTCAAGTGCTGCTTGAAATATTTTCGTATTCAACGAAAAGATTAATACAAAGTAAATGCAACAATAGTTGCTAACAATTACCATATACACAACTTACTTGATACTGATTTACAGTAAAATATTTCATTGTATATTCTTTTCAACTTAACAACGCGCCTGCAGGTGGGTACAGGTAACTACCATAACTTACCACACCAAAATTCAAGTATCCTCAGCTGATTAGTAATCCCAGAGGCATACTGATTGGTTAAAACAAATAAATTGACATAACACATCATAAATATGCATTACTATTAATTGACGCATGGTTGTTATTTAAAATTGAAATATTTAACTCATTAATTTAAAATGTGCTTATTCAGGTTATTACCGAATGGTTTCTCACCAGAATATTTAAATTTGTGATTCAAAACATTTTTAATTTTGTAAAATTGCAACACTGTGATGGATTACTCACTAGAGATTTTCCACATCTTCACATTTTAAATTTTATTTCCTTTCATTATATTTGAAAATTTTCACTACGCAAATATACTCTTGCACTTCGAAAAGAAACACCATATTTTCTATGATTCGAAAAATTAAATTCCGTTGTGAATGTGTTAACGAAAAAATATGCGATTACAAGTAATTTCGTATTACGTATGTATGAAATATCAAGATTTTAAAAGTGGTATCTCTAATCCAACATTTTCAATATATTATGCAACAATGTATGAAGCGAAAAAATTAATATTGAAATTTTTCCTGAATCTATCGGCTACAGCCATTAACGTGATACACACAATAAAATATTATTGTTTTTATTTAAACATTCAAAATTTTGTAAAGCACTAACAGTGTTGAAAAATATTTACGGTATGAAAAATAATTACTAACAACAAAAGAATTTTGTATAAAAGAACTTTGCAATGGATATGACCAAAATTTAGTTTTCATTGCAAGGTCAAAATATGGAAAATGGGCAATCCGGCTATGTGTTAATGTCGTTTACCCAATTCCTTTTCGTATTGGATTTAGTACAACATCGTAGAGTAAAATTCTCATGCATTCAAAAATTTTGAGTTTAACTTCCATAGTAGGCATCCATGGGGTTTTGTTGATACAAAAACACAACATTCTGTAAGCAGTAGATTTATGTACTACCTTACTATGAGAATCAGCTGATACCTTCTGATTAGTTTGTACACTCGAAACATTTATGCATTGAGTGTCGTTGCGAATATTGACAGCAAAGAATTTACACTTTCTACGTAGGCGTAATACCTTACTTAATTTACACACCTTTTTGCAGCTTTTCAGGTTATTTTTCATTTTCGCACGGTGAAAAAATCTTTTCTTACCTCTCTTGGTTGCCAAATTGAAATTACTGTTCCTAAATTTCTCAATAATATTTCGAGTTGAATACAAAGTATTGGTTGGTGGGTAGTCAATCTGAACGTTTTGACTTAGTTTAATACACTTTTCCTTACCTTTTCTAAATCTAAATTTCATAGATTTACAAGTTGCACGATGTATGCCAAGCGAACATGGAATGGTTTCATTACTATTAAGACACACAATTACAAGTGTACATACTGTACCTTCTAGCAACACTAAAGATATATTACCACTGGAAAAATAATGCAACTCACCAATCTGAATTGGTTGTCTAATGCAGTTTACTGTGGGAAAACTCGTAACATGCCGTGTGTACACCACAAAAATTACAGGACTTGTAGACAAACATTTTTTTCGAACAAGTAGCCTTGAGCTGGAGGGGGGAAACAGCTGATCCACCCACTTCCTATCACATAAGGGACAAGTGCAGACATTAATCTCGTCTGAAAATACTACAACAGTATCACTTTTTATTTCCCTAGTGGTGGTTACGTTAACCACACTCGTACTACTATTGGAGGTAGCCTCCATGAAGTCAACCTGCACGGTGTTTACATTTACACTGACATTTTCATTACTTACTTCATTTCCCTGAGCAAAGACATCGTTGCTATGTAAAACAGAAATATTTTCCAGCTGGCTTTTGATGCTTTGTAATTGTACGGAATTATTATCCAACAACTGAAATAATTCATTCCACCTATTATTTTTACTTTCATTAGTTTGAACAAAATGTGATTCTTGGACTTCAGATAACCTACCTTTCTTAACAGGATTTGGATATAACTCAGTATCATCGGCAACATTTTCCAATTTCCTTTTACAACTTTTAATTCTAACCTCAGAAAAACAACTGTGACGAACATGTGCTAACGGGTACACGTTAAATTCATCTGCGAATTTAACCCTTTTCGGAATTCTATTTTCCTTATCGGTTTGACCCACATTACCTGACACAGTATGTAAACTAACATCCTTACTACGTTTTTTGAGGATAGGTTTGATACTACTAACCACACTTTCAGGAGAATTTTCAACATTGCTTGAAAATAATTCTTTCTCCTTTTCATTGAACGTACTATCATGATCACTAAGAGAGCTAAAATCAGAGTATTTTTTCTGTAGCCGTTGAACTATTATTTCAATAACCTTATTCTTGACATTAACGTCATCACATTGAAGTTTCAACTTTTTTGCTACATACTGAAAATATACATTTTTGCCGCGAGCACATTTCTCTTTCAATTTCTCGTATTGCTTAGTTTTACGTATACCACGTACACGGAGATTAACCTCCTTTTCAACGTTTTTCCTATATTCACAATTAAAATTAAACACATGTTCACAAATTGCTGTTTTCGCTACTCTATTGAGACTGTGAGTTTCTACATCAAGGCCTAAAACATTTTGAAACTCTTCTAAACAAAATGGAACAGTACTATATTTATATTCATTTATTACGTTAGCGTACTGTAACTCTATCTGTGCTCTTACATTCATTAAATTCAGCGCTAACATTTTGTACGTGGATTTATGAATTATATATTCTAAAATGAACACAAAAATATAAAAATGTAAGTAACACTACCTGTGAAAGAATGCAAGGATATATTTCTTTCGCAGAACATTAATTGCTAGATTCACAATTTGCATTTTCAGTAATTGTTTCGCATTCTTGTATGCATAAACCAGGACCTACCTGCGTTCGTACAGCAGTGTTTGGCTGATTTAACAGCTCATGAGAATTACTTTCAACCTTTTCGCGTAATTCAACCACATCTGCTCTTAAACTTTCAAATAGTTCAGTCAACTCTTTTTGATTTGCATTTAGTATTTGGTTAGTTGCAGCCAAATCTGCGGACAATTGTTTCACCGCTTCAAGCAGTGTTTCCATTTCATTGAGCGTTGACATTGTAAAATATTATACTTAAAAATACAACATGCAAATTAGTGGCATTGAATACGAACAGTGAAGTTCAAAAATCTGCTTTCTTCCCACTAAAACATCTGTCTTAGTTCGGTGCGCCATTTATGATGGAGTTCGTTTACGTAACGAAAGCCAGATATAATAATATTGGGATTCGAACCTTGGATCTCTCTTGAAGTTTTCCTTAACATCATTCATTTGTCAAAGACTGATAGATCCAATAAGGAACTGGTAAGTAAACAAATATTCTCACTCCTACGGTCCTAGGATTCGAGCGTTAAACATCAGAGGCATAAGCCGTTTACCCACCATCGCTGTTGCGTCAGCTCCAAGATATGCTGCTCGCTGCCTGTAAGAGAATACAAAGTGGGACAGCAATGCATGATCTACGCCAGATGGATAGTGAGAGACGAAAGTAATGTTTGAACTTCTCTATAGATAGATACCTTACCTTCTGATAAACACTTTATGCCGCATACACTTTAACTTATACACATTGAAGCGCTAAAAGAAAATACGACTTATTAAACACATTTGGTTAGCACTATCATCATTTTCGAAATGATAACAAGAATTGTAAATAATTTTATATTGTTATGCACTATGTGGGTTACACTACATATAATTTAGAACAATACTAATATTTTTATATTAGTATAACATTTCACTCAAAAAAAGAAAAAATTTGGCCCAAAGGTTTCGGAACGGCAAGGACCGCGTACGACGATTCCGGCAGACGTAACGACGAATATCCATACACGTTCATGAAGAAGATTTCGTTACATTGCCACTTGACGATGATAACTCGATGGTTTCATTTCTGGAATACACGACGAATCAAAGGGGAGTTTCTTCATTGATATTAACTGTGATGGTGTTCATTACAATAATATGATAAAAGACATTATTGATATCACACTATCACCACTATTAAATATACAAACTTGGTGCAGCACTATTAGAAAAGTATTCAATTCAATTTATTAATTCCGCATGAGAGCTAGTTCAATCCGTCCATGTCGTTTTTCAGAAGTCGACGCTCTCCTTCATATTATGATAAATGCTCTCTCTCTCCCCTATCAGGATATATACACTTGCTGTTTCACATTTTGAGGGAGACTGAAAGTCCTCTCTCCGGTCTTTTTTTGCGTGGCACAATTGCCAGTTCACAGCGCAAGAATACACTGACAAAACTAAAATATAGTTCGTAGAGAGCATTGAGTTTTTGCTTTATTATATTGCTAATTATATATAATGAATGGTTCATAGGTTAATAGAAATCACATTAAAAACACTGATTATTCCAATAAGTTATGGAACTGACGATTTTTGGTAATTCCTACATTGTCACGTAAAAATCTATCATCATCATGAGAGTTCACTGCGTGGGCGTTTCTTTCGAGGGTAGCTAAATACCTCAACCATATATGGACTGACGAGAGGAAGCAAGACTGTCTGGAAAAGTGAGGTACCTTTTGGGTGAGAAATTCCTAAGCATTGTTCTTCTTCAACTGTTGATTAGTCGCATTTCATTTCCAAGAATTGATGTTGGAATAATACGAGGGTTGGTTTAAAAATCCAAGCCAATCCATCTTGTCACACATCTAGATAAGCTAAATACTTTGAAGGTTCGTCTTTGTTATAATTTTTCATATACTTATTATTTGCTTTTACATATCTCTTACTACATTGTGAAATTCCACCTCTTATACCTTTTTCTATCATTAATATTTTGTCATAGTCAGTTAACATTTCTAGTTTGATCTTAGTCATCTTTAACATTGAATCCCACGATAAACCAGGAGCAGTGAAATACCAAGCAGGATCTAAACCATATGCTTTTAAACACACATCTCTAAAACTTTCAAATACATCAGCTAATATTAATACATCTGTCTTGTTATAAAGTTCTGTATATTCACCTAGATTTTTAATATTGAATGACTTCCAAACATTTTTCGCATGCTCATAATCTTCATCACTGATGTGGGTTTTAGTAAGTTTATTAAAGAACATTTCTTTTGAAGGTAGTTTTTTTTCTTCTAATCTTTCAATTGAGTCAATATAATCATATGGGTACACACCTTTTTTAATTACTAAATCTAACAAATCATTAGGGAAGTACTTTGACGTTTCTCTATATTGTTCTTTTGTAAGGTTTTTTGCTAGTTCTGCTAAACTCCTTGGCATAAACCTAAATGAATCTAGAAATCGTAAATTAATTCCATTCTTTTTATCAACCTTCACATATTTTGAGTATGTTATATATTTTTCCTCGTTATTTGCAATTAGTTTTATTTCATTCTTATCATAAGCAAGTTCTTTAACAAACAGGTGAGTATCATAACCACTTAAGTTGTGAATAAATACTGGAATAAAATTAGGATTTCGATAGCTTAAGTTTCAATAACTGTGAGCTGCACCTATAAACTTCCCAGTTAAATGATCATGATCTCTTACTTTTGCTTTATTTTTATTTATATCCTTTAAACATTTTGCTAATTCATGTTTCCATTCGTCTAACTTTTCAATCATGCTATCATTATCTTTAGCGAATTGTATTTTCTTATTTAACATATTTATTTGTTTTTCAATTGCTGGTGGTAAATCATTCAAGTTTCTCTCACATATATGACAACTATTGGAATTATTACATCTATTTTCTTCATCTTTAGTTAGACCATTCATTTCAACTCTTTTGTTATATATTTTCTTTATTTCTATTGCTTCTTGTTTTAACTTCTCCACAAACACCTTTCCAGCATCTAAACCAATATAACTAACAGGACTTTTATACACACCATTTGAGTATTTAATATAATAACAGAAACTCATTGGTAAATGGTTTTGATACTTCACAGTTTTAGAACAATTATGGTCTATTTCCATTTTACATAACAAACATTCAAAATCGGCATATATCGTAAATGGTACTCTAAATGATCTATTATAATTTTAGAACTGTATTTGATTATCATATGGTTTTGGAAGTTCTATTCTAACAGATTCATGCTCCTTACAATATAGTTCATGTTGTTGTAATTGCTCCTCATTTCTAAAATGTCTTACCAAACATCTATCACAAAAGTACAATTTTTCCTTATGTTTTGTTACTTGACTTCTTATTAATCTCGATAAATCCTTTATCCAACAAAAATGACTATTATTTTCATCTTTTACATATAATAAATTAACGTGCTTGTCCTGCTTATTTTTTGTGATTTGAAGTGGGTATATATTATATTCATCATCATAACTATACACGTTAATGGATGTTACTTCTCTTTTCAAACTTTACTATATCTTTTAATTGTACAGGAAATTCAATACCATTACAATATTTATCTTGTAACTCATTCACAATTTCTGTATAGTGTGAAGGTCGTTGATATTGAGAACATCTATCAATAGGTTTTAAATAACTTGCAATTGAATATAAGAAACATTTATTATCTTGATTTTTAATATTGATTACTGCTTTCTTATCTTTAATTGGTTTAGGAAGGTCAATGTAGGAAGAAGCTCGTAATGGCACATATTTATTTAGTCTGATTTCTAAATGTTTAATTTGATGTAATGTCCATCCTGATCCTCTACCTTGAAATTCCTCCATCTCTCTACATAGTTTTTGTTTAGCATAGGTTATATATTCATCTAAGTCAGTTGATTCTAATATTCTTTCATTCATAGTTTTAAAATTGCGTTCTTGTACTTCTTTATCTTTAATATAATCACAAATGAATACAAGGTTGACTTTTAATGGGTGGTGCTTTAATTCTTCCTTGATTTTGTTAATAACTACTTTCCCACTTATATTTAAAAACTTCACTGGATCTTTATATCCTCCTATGTTTTCAATTCTGATAGTTTGTAATCGTTTCTGTATTGCTGTTTCCTTTGTTTCTACTTTAATTGGTATTCGTTGTGGTTTCGATTCTTCAAAAACATCTTGTTTAAATGGAAATATGTTTCTAATTTGTGATCTGTTTTGTTCATCTTCATATTTTTTAATGCGGTCAATAAGTTCAGCCTTTCTTAATTTAGAATAACCTTTTATTCCTTTCCTTTTAAATGGTTTTTTAGTTCATCAACTTTCATTGTGTATATAACTTTCAATTCATCTAGTTCATTTTGACATTGTTCGATTTTTTGATTAATTCACTCTTATTTAAAGAACTATAGTTACGGATTTTCTTGACTTTACATATTAGTTTTAGTTTTGTAATCGACATCTCCTTCATCTCCTCACCAGTAAAATTAACATTATTTATACTCATCTTATATGAAAAAATACTGTATCGTTTATTTATATATTTACGAAATTTTTTAGTTCATTTTCATAATATTTTTCTCATGTTATATATACCAACATTAGCATACTTATTTTTCCTAACACAACTGCTAATACTTGTACACTCCTGCAATTGTCTACATATATTAGTGTGTTGTGTTAGTATAGGGCTTTTATTGGATTACCTCATCAAAGTCATTATTAATATGATAAAAACTGAATCATTTTCATAAACTCACTCATCATCATAATTATCATTTACCTTTTTATCCTATTTACCTTTAATTAAATAACTATAAAAGATAACATTTATAATATTATATTACTTTTATTTATTTAATTATTATACAAATTATTAAATCCTAACCATTTAATAAACACTTTATTACCTTTTATGAAATAACCATAAAAGATAAAATTTATAATATTATATTACTTATTATGCAAATTACTAAACCATAACCATTTAATAAACAATTTATACCTTTTATGAAATAACATTTATAATATTATATTACTTTTATTTATTTAATTATTATACAAATTATTAAATCCTAACCTTTAAACAAACCCTAACCATTTAATAAATAATGTATACCTTTTATGAAATAATCATAAAAGATAACATTTATAATATTATATTACTTTTATTTATTTAATTATTATGCAAATTATTAAACCCTAACGATTTAATAAACAATTTATACCTTTTATGAAATAATCATAAAATATAACATTTATAATATTACATTACTTTTACCTATCCAACTATTATGTGAATCATCAAACCCTAACCATTTAACAAACACTTTATTACTTTTCTTTTTCAATATTTTTTCAACCAAATACTCATCCTTATATTTAGTTTTCAATAATTCTGGTTCATAAAATCTTCCTCTAACTTCTTCATTGTTTAAATATTTAATTTTATGTGTTGGTGGATTAGATGGTATAACCTCATTAATAACAAACACTTCTGTTGACCAATTTGGTGTATAACCTTTCTCAAACAAACCTTTAATTTTACTTATACGAACATAATCACCAATCTTATACTTTAACTTAACAGACTTATATTCTTTCTTATATACTTTTTTCAATATCACATGCCCATTTTTCTTATTCACTTCTACAGGTTTCATGCCAATTGTTCTATGTACTTTGTTATTATATTCATCAACCAAACCTTGCAATATTTTTAACCATTTATAATTACCTTGAACAGTAAATTTTTTCCACATATTTTGTTTAAGTGTTTTGTTAAACCTTTCAACAACAGAAGCTTTTTTACCACTATATGTTGAGTAATGATTGATATTGTTTTTTCCCATCAAATCTTCAAATTCTTTATTATAAAACTCTTTACCTTGATCAGTTTGTAAATTATTAGGTTTTCTTACTTAAGCACTGATTCAAATGCTTCTGTAACATTCTTACCACTCTTATCTTTAACACGAACAGCAAATGCATATGTTGAAAACACATCAATAATCGTTAGCAAATACTTATACCCTTTATTTAATTTTGAAACACCTTTTAACACACCACTATCCATTTCCACAAGATCCGCTTGCCATAAATCATCTATACCTTTAACAATAACACTTAGCCTAGGATAATTTTTTCTAGATGGTTTATGGATTTCTTCTATAATATTTTCTCTAATACCTTCACCTTCATATAGTCAATCGCGCTTTTTAATTAATTGAGATTTATTAGTACCACATACAACACATATACCTTTCTTAACATATCTCCCATTCTTTGTCTGTTCTATTCTAATGTTATCTATTTTTGTATTTGTTGATTTCTTACACTTAACACAATACATCATTATTTATTAAAAGAAAATAATTAAGGTTCTCTTTCTATATACATAATAACTTCCAATAATTTTCCTTCTTCCATAGCTGAATTTTTTTGTGCTTGAAACATAATTTTATCACCGTTTTTAATGTTTAATGGCAAATTTTCCACTAAAGTATTGTTCAAAAATATATCTAAAAAGTATCTATCCAAACTTAATTCCATATGCATTATTTTTCCATTGTAGACAAACTCTTAATCATTAGATAAATTAAATATTCTGAAGATTGGATTTGGAACATTTCTAGTTCTCAATCGACATAATAAATTTATAGTTTCTTTTTGCATAATTAGATTAAAAGTTTCCTTTTTCATCATTTGGAAATCTTCTTTGTTGTAAGTGTATTTAATTGGGATGATATTTCTGACTTATATTGATTAAATTCTGAAACAGGAACTTTTGCTTTAAATAGAATAGTAACATTATTATTGGTCTTTTTAAATTCTTCCATATATTCACCTTTTAAAACCTCAATATCATCTTTCTTTATATGTGTGTCTTGTAATGATTTTAATACATCTTCAAATTTGTTTCTATCACTTTCTAATTGGTTGTTACTATCGCTTTTCACTGACTCGAGCTGGTTTAACGTAATAGCATCTTGTTGATCAATACCATTAGTTATATTAACTAATCTTTTTTGTGTAAAATCAATCCACGATCTATAATTTGTTGTGAAAATTTTATTTAGTTCAGATTTAAAATTTGTGCGACTCATTAAATTTTCATGTGTGTCTCTTTTATATTTTTCAAATTCTTCATTCTTAACAACATTATCTAAATTCCTTAACTGTTTCAGCTGATCTTCACTAATATCACTTACCTTACTTTTAACATTACCAAAAATATCCATATTTATTATATAATAATTTGAGTTATTTAACAGCAAGTAAAACAGTTATACGAGCTCCACCAAAATCAATCAAATCACCATTCTCATCTTTAATTGAAACTTTGAAATTATTAAATTTATTGTGATGTATTGGGAAAAATATCTTTTCATTAGGTTCATATATATTTATAAAAAATAAAAAAATAAAAAAGTCAAATTGCTGTATGACTATAAAAAATGAAGTATTGATGTCAAATGAATCGATATCTAATGCCTTTGCAGATTACTTTAAAAGTGTGTATTCTCCTTCCCCTTGCACATATAGTAAATTTGATTCAGTTGACACGATTGTTTCTCAATGTCTTTCTCTATATCCAGTTACTGATTCGGAATACAATGAAGCTGTAAAAAAATTAAAACCCTCAAAATCTAGTGGACCTGACTTGATTCCAGCATACATTTTTAAGGGTTGCTGTTCAGTGTTGAAAATTCCGTTATGTCATATTTATAATTTAATTTTAAAAACACAAATATATCCTAAGCTCTGGAAAAATTCAAGAGTCTGTCCAATCCATAAATCAGGTAATCCTTTAGAGATAGGAAATTACAGACCCATTTCGGTTATTTCAGCCCCATCAAAAATACTTGAAAATATATTATACAGAAGAATATATAATCATGTTAAACCGTATATATCTATTAATCAACATGGTTTTTGTCAAGGAAAATCTACTGTAACAAATTTGGTTAACTTTGTTCAATATATATTTAATTCCTTTAATAATGGAAACATGGTTGACACAGTTTATTTGGATTTTTCAAAAGCTTTTGATACTCTGGATCATGATATTCTTCTAAATAAATTGTCTAAATTTGGTTTTTGTGATAATTTTTTAAAACTGATTTCTTCTTATCTGAGTGATCGACAACAATTCGTAACATATAGACATACAAATTCTTACATATATAAGGTAAATTCTGGGGTACCACAAGGTTCCAATTTGGGACCTTTATTCTTTTTATTGTTCATTAATGACTTACCAGATATCTTCAAATACTCCAGGTGTTTGTTATTTGCTGATGATGTCAAATTATTTAAAGAGATAAAAACACTCACTGACTGCAATGAGTTAAATTCTGATTTATCAAGGGCATACAAATGGAGTTTAGACAATAAGTTATATTTTAACTCAAATAAATGCTGTGTCACATCTTTTTCTAGAAAGAGAAAGGCATTATGTTACGATTATCAATTGTCTGGAAAAAGTTTAAAAAGATGTAATGTTGTAAAAGATCTTGGGGTCACAGTGGATGATAAATTAAGCTTTGAATTTCATATTAACAAAATGTGTAATGAAGCTTTCAAATTACTTGGATTTATGTTTAGAAATACTCAGATGATGAAGAATGCATTTGCTTTGACTAATTTATTTAATAGTCTTATAAGAAGTAAGTTAGAATATGCTAGCCTGATATGGTTTCCTTACACTAGAAAGAATATAGAGAAAATTGAACGTGTACAAAATAAGTTTCTACGATTTCTTTATTATAAAAATACAATAAATCCTCGTATTTTGAAAGGATTTCTTATAAATCTTTACTCGAAGAATTTGCTGTAACTTCGTTATATACCAGAAGAGAAATAAGTCAACATATCTTTTTGTATAAAATTGTTGATGGTGTTATTAATAATCCCGACTTTCTGGGTTCACTTTGTTTTAATGTGAAGAAAGATGTATTGCGTATTAGGTTACCCTTTTATTATGGTATTTCACGCTCTAATTTTCACCAATTTTCACCTGTCATAAGGCTTAGTAAAAAACATAATGAACTGGTACAACGTAACTCAAATATTTATTTTTCTTTACCATTTAAAGTATATGTGTCAAAAATTAAAGAAGTAGTTTAAATTTTACTTGCTGTTAATATTGGATAAAGATTTTATTTTTATTTTTGACACATATCTAGGTAAATTTATTTAAAATTTTCTGGAGTGCAAATAAGAAGCTTTAGTTATAGAAGCAATGTTGTAATGAAATTTATAGTTGCTCATTCGTAATTACAAATTGTAAAAGCAGTATGTATTGTAGAAAAAATGTTTGTATAGTTGTGCATCTTGCAATATTCTTTTTGATTATTGTAGTTAATACTGTAATAGGTGCTTATATATGACGTATTCTTTTTCTTTTCTGTTTTTTTTCTCTTGTAATAATATTTTGAAACATATACTTGTACACCTATTGTAATTGGGGGGAAACCCCTGTAATAGGTAATAATAAATAATAAATAAATAAATAAATAAATGTATAATTGGTTCTCTAAACTCTGCATTTGTTCTAAATGTTGCAATTAAGTCTGTTTCGTTGTGTGTTGTGTCATTGTGTTTTAAAATCATACCTTCTGCTAAATCACAGTGAATATTTATAGTATCAAACGGATGAAACATTGGCACCTTATCTCCAACATGTTCTATATTTTCAGCCAAGTTCTTTTCACTAAAACCTAATACAGTATTAATGGTATCTAAGGTTATATTACATTGCTGGCTAAATATTTTAACTCTATTTTTCCTTCTATGCTTAGTAAATTGAATATTTTTAAAAGGATCGTTGGTATATGGAAGGTTTGATTTAATATATTCTTCTAATTCTTGTAAACTATATTGACCAGGCTGAATTATGAGTTGTTTTGTAAATTTTGAGTTACTATTACAAAACGTTAATTTGTTGCTCTTTTCTGTAATGTTTGGAGTTAAGTATGTTGTGTAAAATCCTGCAACAGCTACTTCTAAATCGTTTTCAAATGGGTAATGCAATGACATGTTTAATACAGATGAATAACCATTTAAATTAAATACCTTCATTTATTATATAATAAATAACTATTATGGATAATTGGGATATTAAAGTAAGGTTAACAGAAGAAACGGCGAAGAGAAAGAGGAATGGTGAGTTGTTACCTGATGATATAAGATGTTTAATATTTGGGCCTAGTGGTTGTGGTAAAACGACGTTAATGATTGATAATTTTTTGTTGGCACCTAAATGGTTAAAATATGCAAATGTTTATATATATTCTAAAAGTTTAAATCAACCTAAATACCAACACTTAATACAACTTTTTCGAGATATAGAACGTAATATTAAAGACACAATAGCAATAATAAAAGGAAACAATGAAGAGATTATTCCATTAGATGAATGTGAGGACTATTCTGTGGTAGTATTTGATGATTTCATATTAGAAGAACAAAATCACGTTAGAGAATATTTTACTCGAGGGCGTCATAAGGGTTTGAACTGTTTCTATCTTGGACAAACATATTCTAAAGTGCCAAAACAATTAATTAGGGACAACTTAAACTTTCTTTGTATATTTAGACAGGACAATGTAAATTTAAAACATATATATGATGAATTTGTTGCATCTGATATGTCGTTTGAAAAATTACAATTATTATGTAGCAAGTGTTGGAGTGAAAAACATGGTTTCTTAACAATAGATATGACTAGGAAGGTGAATAATGGTAAATATAGAAATAAAATTAAAGAATTTCTAAAAGTGTAAACTAAACGTATATGAATGCAGGTGAATGTATATATTATGTTATGTTATGTTATGTTATGTTTTTATTTTTTTCTTTATATAATAAATGGATGTTAATAAAGCTAAGAAGTATATTAAGTTAAAAGAAGAACTTATTAAAAGATTTAAGGAAATTAAACAAAGTAATCGAAGTAAGTATGAAAAATTTAAAGAACAAGATCAGCCTGTTATTGATGCAATTAAAGATTTAGGGCAAGATATATCAAAAGTAGCAGAAGAAAATAAAAATCTAATTTAAGAGTTAGTTCCAGTTGTACATAAAAGTGCTAGAGTGGATTCAAGCTTATTAGAAACACCGCCTATGTATGATAGTTCTATAAATGAAAGTGATACGCCTATAACAGAAGAAATAAAACACATGAAAAAACAAATTAAATATAAAGTAGAAGGAATAGAATCTTTAGCAACAACTCATTTTGGTAATATTGCCTCAAGATATTATGCAACTAGAGATGATAAAAGTTTTGGAATACAACCATATGATGAAGATGGGAAAATTATACATATGATAGGAAATGCGGAAGTTAAAATTCATGGTGATGATTTAGTTATTAATAATCGACATTATACAGGAACAGAAGGTTTATGGGAATTATTACAAAACATAATCCAACAAATTATAATGATGATGATCTAGAAAAATATAAACAAATAGTAATTGATTCTAGTGTTGAATTTCATAATAATGATCCAAGTACAAGAAAACAAAAATCTAGTAAAGGTAAAAAATATAAAGAAATTATCAAACCTATTTGGGACGAATATATAAAACCAACAACACCTTCAAAAAAGACAACAAAATCTGGAGAAGGAATAAAGGTATATAACGAATTATCAAAAGAATACATATGGATGGATGATGTGAGAAAACTGATTGATCGTTTGATTGTTATTGATGGGGAAGAAAAATCTGGAAATGATAACTTTTATAATGAGAAAGTAGGTATTATGGATATGATTAATTCTAA
Organism: Thermobia domestica; assembly: GCF_964235325.1. Taxonomy (NCBI): domain Eukaryota; kingdom Metazoa; phylum Arthropoda; class Insecta; order Zygentoma; family Lepismatidae; genus Thermobia; species Thermobia domestica. Next base: position 208,327,603 of record NC_137457.1, on the reverse strand, counting down.
ACTTGCACAATTTATTCCTAATGATCCAAAAGGTATAGGTTATTTGATTAGGATATTGAATACGCTGCCACCAAAATTTTGGAATAGTGAAAAGTATGGAAAAGGATTAGTAAATGATTTGATTAATAAACTTCCATTTGAGTTGCATATTCCAGGATTTCAATATTGTTGTCCGGGTACAAAACTTCAAGAAAGATTAGAGAGAGGTGATGAAGGTATTAACCCATTAGATGAGGCTTGTAAAGAACATGATATATACTATAGGGATAATAAAGATACAGAATCAAGACATATTGCAGATAAGGAATTAGAAAATAAAGCTTGGGAAAGAGTTTTTGCTAAAGATGCTAATTTAATAACTGAAAAACTACCTGCTTTTGGAACTGCTTTAGTGATGAATACAAAAGTAAGATTTGGTTTAGGTTTATAAGCAATGAAAGTAAGATTAGGTTTATAAGTATTTTTTAGATTTAGGTTTATATGTACTTTTTATGGAAATTTTTCATAAAAAGCTTTTAATTATATAATAAATATGCAGTTAAAAGGTTTTACATTTACGATTCCTAATCAGGAACTTAAACAATTAAATATAAATCACATTTTAACTAACAAACAACTCAAACAAAAGGAAGCAAAACTAAGTAAAGGACAATGTATGTCTCTATCTCTTTCTATACCACAACTTAAGAAAATAAACAAAGAAATGAAGGTAAATGATAATAAAGTTCATTATGGTGGTTTTATATTTACTATTCCAACGATTTTAGCTTTAATAGGTGCTCTAGGTTCTGTTGCTGGAGGTGCGGCTGCTATTGCTAAGACTGTAGATGATGCAAAAAAGAATAAAATGGAATTAGAGGAACAAAAGCGACATAACTTAGCAATGGAAGAAAAACAAGGTGGTAAGCTTTCAAAAAACGTAAACTCCAAAACAGTAAAGGAAAAGAAGAAATTAAACCTTTAAGTAATTTAGACCTAATACAACTTGTTAAAAAACTTCAGATAAGAAACTTTAGAGGTGTATTTATGAGTGATGAATTGCCTAAACAACCAAGGAAGAATGAGTGTGGTATTGTTAATTTTGATACGTCTAAAAATATAGGAACGCATTGGATTTGTTATTGGAAAAAAGGAAATAAAAAGTATGTGTTTGATTCATTTGGAGGTAATCCACCAAAAACACTCGTAAAATATCTTGGTCATAATATAGAGTACAATAGCAGCCGTATACAACATTTTAACGAGGTAATTTGCGGACATTTATGCATTACAGTGTTAAAAATGTTTACAGATGGGTATAGTTTTTCAGAAATTATTAGTCAGTTGAATAGGAATAAGGATATTTGGAGAAGTTATATTTAAGTTTTATGGGTTTAATTTATGGGCTTAATTCATAAAACGATTATAAATATTTTTTATAATAAATATGGATAAGATAGAATCATATGAATTACAATCCTTTAAACCTAATCAAAAAACAATCGAGAATTTAAATAAGCCAAACAGGTCTATTGAATTTGATATTGACGTGGGTGATGGCTTCATACATCCTTATTATGCTGATATTTATGTAACTTTTGAAATTAGAGGTAGAGATGCTGATGGAGAATATACTACTGGTCAAAATATTAGACTTATTAATAATTTCTTCCCACATTTGTTCTCTCAAATTCAAGTTAGTAAGCATGGACAGATATTAGATATTATAGATTATCCTGGTTTAACTTCAACAGCTGTAAACACATGTACGATTTCAAAACCAGAGGCAAATCAGTATGATGAATGTGGATGGGAAGGAATTACGTGGGCAAGAACAGATGAAGAAATAGTGTTTTTGCTAAGACTTTTGCCAGGATTTTGTTCAGATTTTAAAGATATTATGTGGAAAGGAGGATTGAAATATACATTTAAAAGAAGTGGTTCTGATGATAATGCATTTGCTATTTGGAAAACAAAAAAGCAGGATGGAACATATGAGAATGATCAACCGCATCCAGGTAAAATTAAGATTACAAATATGGAGTTAAGAATGCCTATTGTTAATTATGAACCTAACTATGCCACCTTGTTAAGATCAAATATGTTAAAAGAAGGTAAAATTCCTATTTCATTCAACACGTATCAATGTTTGCAGAATACTGTTAGTGGAAATTATTTAGAATTCGATTTAACTACACAATTTAACTCAAGTGAATTTGATATGCCTAATTTTGTGATTGCCTTTTTCCAAACTGATAGAAATGATAATCAAGAAAGAGATTCAAGCTATTTTGATCATTGTAAAGTTCAGAATATCCATTTTCGTAATTCTAGAAATGAATCTTTCCCATTAGAATCTTTAAACTTAGATTTTGCTAAACATAAGTATTTGAAAGTTTATGAAATGTATACGGTATATAAGCGAGCTACAATTGGAAATACTGAGATGTTTTATTATCCTAAAGAGTTTTTAGAAAATAGACCAATGTTCGTAATTAACACAAGCAAGCATAAATCAGTAACTGTAAGTGATAGAACTAATTTGAAACTGACTGTTAATTTTGAAAGCGATGTACCAGATAAAACAATTTGCTATGTTGTTATGATTGGTAAGAAAAATTTAGAGTATGATGTTGAGAAAGAAAAAATAATTGAGAAGATATAAACCAATTATATGTTTATTAGATTAGTTTAGTTTGTAAGTGTTTTTATGATAATATCATAAAAACTTATTTAATAAAATGACTATTCCAGATAACATTCCACGTGAGAATTTAATTGTGTTAATTGAAGATACTATATTAAATTTTGAGAAGTTATTAATGAAAAACAAAAGGAAGTTTAAGAGAATAAAATGTGTTTATATTACTCTTATTACGTTATCAATTCTATTATCAGCTTCTACAGGGTTCATCAATGTATTTATTCCTGTTACAGTGTATTCAATTATTACAACTGCATTTGCTTCGGCTTCTGCTGTTATCACTGGCCTATCAACACGGTTTAATATAGCTTCAAAGAAAGAATATTATAAAAATATGGTGAATCGAATTCGGCTGTTTAAAGATGAGCTTAATGTAATTAAGCTCATGAATGGTGAATTAACAGATGAAAATGTAAGAGATATTGTTAACAGAATCAATGACATACTTAACGAAATTCGAGGCTATTAGAAACTGATATTTAAAAAGTTTTAATATAATAAATACGATGGCGAGTCATATTGAACTTTTAAATAAACTTGGAAGTCTTGAACAAAAACAAGTTATTGGATTAAGAGAATTAGATTTAAATACAGAATATAAGATTGTGAAAATGGAAAAGATTAAAACTAAGTTTGGAAAGAGCATTTTAGTTGAATGTGAGGAGTTTAAGGTATTTCTTCCACCTAGATTTACAAAACACTTAACAGATAAAATGATTGATGAGATCGTTAAAGATTGAATAAAAATCAAATACACTGGTTTAAAAGATAATTATCCAACTGTTGGGTTCTGTATGTAAATTTCAAATGAGGATCGGTTTTGTAAATCCAAAAAATAATAAAAATGATCAAAAATATATCGTCAGAAGTAAAAAATGGAGTGAATAGAATGGATCCTCAAAAGAAATTTATACTTACTAATAATTTCAATGTAATTGTGAAAAATGTGCAAACCGAAGTTCAAGTTGTTTTTGATATTAACGGCTGTCTATTCAGCTTGAATTATGATCAGTGGACAGAGTTTAAGAAGTCATTGTTTCCTATAGAGAACGAGGTTAGCAGAAGATTCCATTATCAGTATCCGAACTTGTAACTATTAATATACTAATTTGTAACTATTATGTAATTATGTAGAATTTAGTTAACTTTTATGGTAAAATCATAGAAGTGTTTTGTAATTTTATTTTACTAAATTTAGTGATTTTTATAACTAGATTTAGTGATTTTTTTTTGGTTTTTGTAACTTGATTTAGTGATTTTTTATAACCAGATTTAATGAATTTTTGTAACTAGATTTAGTGATAGAATGCATTAGAAGTTATTATGAGTAAGATAGAAGTTATTTGAGATGTGATAGAAGTTATTTGGGATAGGGAGTGCGCTGCAAATTATTAGGGAGTAGATTAGAAGTTATTAGAGATGATAGGGTGACATATAGATTAAATGGGCTAATAATGAATTTGTCTGCAGAATCCCCATTATCTATCTACTTTACTAAGAAAGGATTTTTTTGAACCAGTGGGAAAAGGGAAAGAAAGGCATACCGATAACAACCAACAATATTCCTAAAAAGTAAAAATGAAAGCAATACCAAGTACAATAACAAAATTTAACAGTTGATATCGAGTATGTTTAACATACGAACTAATAATGAAAAAAGGAAACAGAGTTTCTACAAACAGTAATAAGAATTCTAAGAAAAGTATATTCAAACAAAAGAAATGAAGCATGTACGCATACATTTATTCAACATTAATAACAAATATATTAAAGCTAACAGAGAAAAAATCGAGTGTATACATCTTTTTGTACACGTTAGTAAAAAGTATAATAAATATTAAATGTATATCATAACTGCTACACAGTAACTATTTACTTTATTTTGAATATTTCTGTGTGCAGTGTATAATCGTATAGTATACTCTGTAAAATATATCATTTACCGTTAATGTATACTAAATGTAAGATATGAACAGCTAAGTACATTAACTACGTCTCTTATTTTCACGCGTATACATATTCTTGTACACTTTATATAAAATATTTACGTCACTTACTCGTGTATATAACATATGGAACGTTCACTAGCTTCATTGCAAACATTTAATTTTGTACATTCCGGTTAATCTAAAGCGATATTATGATACACCATATACAAATATCATAAGCCTTACCACTTATAGTATATCAATGATACAAAGAAACCCGTTAAAATCTACCATAAAGGCCGCCATATTTCTTTTTCAATTACCGCTATTTGTCCACACAACATTAACACTAGTGTGTATGAAACTCTTTGTGGTTGTACCATAGCAACTTACCGACTGTTGTTTTTTTTACAATCGGCAATACCCCCGCGCGGTTTCCAGTGCGAGAATATTTTACGCGACCCGCGTTGCCAAGACATTTTTTGTCGGGCGCGAACGCGACGAGGCGCGCAGCGGTGGCGGCGGAAAAAGGCGCGAAGTGGTTTTATTTTAGTAATCTAATTTATTTATCCTATTGATGTGAAACTATATCCTTTAATAAGCATTTCCTAAAGTTTGAAAAAAATCGAAATATTGTTTATGCAATATCATCATATTTTTATTTTAAAGTTACAGTGTTCTAAGTTGTATACTAGTGTTCGTTTGATCCTACGCTTCATGAAAATATCTTTCTCTGCTCTATACAAGCAATAGTTTGCCGTAAAAAGGAAAAAAGTATTGTAACTCACCCCCGTATCAAATTCTAGTATTGCCCATGATACTCCCCAAGAAATTGTCCAAATTCACCGTGTTACGTGTCAATCTATATAAATTTCGACCTAAAAATCATTTTGTGTACTCTATTTTGTTCTAGCACTAATACTTTAGCTGTTACGTCCACTCAAAATCATGATATTTTTATTTTAAAGTTACAATGTTCTAAGTTGTATAATAGTATTTGTTACACCCTACGCTTGCTGAAAATATCTTTCTTTACTCTATACATCCCATTGTTTGCCGTAAAAAGTAAAAAGTATTGTAACCTACCCCAAAATAAGATTCTGGCGGCGCCCATAATACCCCGAAAAAATTTCCAATTTCACAGTGTAAGGTGTTAATCTATATAGTTTTCGACCTGAAAAATCGTTTCCTGTACTCTGTTTTGTTCTAGCACTAATACTGTATCTGTTACGTCCACTCAGTCATGATTTTTTTTATTTGAAAGTTACAATGTTCTCTGTTGTATAATAGTACTCGCTAATGCTCGCTGAGGGCTCCGCCCCAAGACCCCCGGTCATGGCTTTGTCATGAGGTGTCAAGTTTTAGAAAATTATTCCTTGAGGAATTCATTTCCCTTTACAGCAGACACCTGTTACCAACACATACTTCAATTCAACCGTTATTATTTCTTCCAATTAACTTTGAACAGCAAACACATAATTTATTAGGAAGAACTCTGTTACTACTTGTACTCTGGCAATCATGTACATAGCTAATTATATACACTTTGCGCACATCTATACATGTTAGAGACAATAACAGAATTTATTTTCTGAAACATAAACAGCGGACACTGTCTTGCAATAGCCTACCTATTAAACCTTGCATTTTCCGAAAACGCTCACTGTTTACAAATGTGAATTTTTCCACCTTTTAAATATTTATCCGTAACATTTTTTTAAATATTATGTTTTGCAGTGTAATTTAGTACAATGTATTATAAATGTCGTTGTTGTTAATTGTACATATTAACTGCAGGAAAAGTAATTCATATATGTGATATAAGAGTGCCAAAATATTTCAGGCTTCCTGCATATTTATTATTGTATTTTCAATGAAGACTACAGTTTGTAGGTGATTTACAAATATGAATATTGTTGGAGTGTTTTTAAACATTTTATCGTAGCATTTGAGAGAACACTACTTTTGCACTGTAATGTAGAAAAGTCCCTCATAATGGAAGCCTTGAGCATAGTAGTACATATTACCTGCAAAAAGACTTTTTCAAATATTTCATATTTACTGGACAAGTTCTTGCAGTCAACCTGTATCTCTCCTCTTGTATTTTCAATGAAAGCTACAATTTGTAGGTAATTTATAAATGCGAATTTTCTTAAGGCTTTTTAAACATTAGTTTATAACATTTGATTGAACACTAGTTTTTGCACTGTAACGTAGTACGCCGTATTATAATGGTGCCCTTTGGTACAAATGTACTTACTGGGCAGCAAGACTTCGTGAAATATTTATATATACTGGGAAATTACATAGAGTCTTCGTGCATCTTTACTCTTATATTTTCAATCAAGACGATTATTAACTAAGTAATTTAGAATATGAATATTATTGGAGGCTTTTTTAAAAATTTGTTTATAGCATTTCAAACAAACCAATTTTTGCATTATAGTATAATAGCGTTGTGTGCATATGCTCCTGAGTCTTACCTGGTCTCAGGGCACAGCGCACATTGAACGTTCTTGTCTAGATGAGGTTTCCGTACCTGCAACCTAGAACGTATCTTCATTTTTATATTATTAGGGAGAGCATTTTGGGTGAATGAAAGGTACACAGTTTTCGAGGAGGAAATGTACGAGTAGAAAGGAAACATTCATTCACAGCAAAGGCAATGTGTGAGGCTTTAATGCGAGTGCCTTTGTGTCTTAAAACGAATCTAATTAGAAATTTAATTCCCGATAAAAGTTTAAGTTAGTGTTGGATTGGAAACAACATAGCCTAAAAGGAAACATTCAGATATGAGAGCAGAACGGAGAGTATATGTATAGAAACTGCAACTGACTCGGATTTGCCAATAAATGAGTACTACTTACGGATTTAGTTCCATCCATTCCAGTTTGTTGTAGTCTGTATTAACACTCACACTAACACATCACTAATACACAGTTCTTGAACGTTATTCAGTGACACTTGTCTTAGTCCGAAAAATGAGGTGGGAAGGTTTTTAGTCCATTAAGCATCTAAATTGCTTGGAGATTAACTCTGGGCGGCGACCAATTAGGAATCTGGACTCCAGCATCGTAGACTGCTAGGCAACCATCTCTTCCTTCTTTTCTGTATGGGCGAAGTTTTCGGTGATTTTCCCTCTTTTTGGGAGGACCACGAGGGTGTCTCCTAAGGATCTGAAATACCCTAAAAGTCTATGACAGTCCTTTTCTCATTTTAGATATTTTCTTCTTCAGATTCGTATATGCTTGAATAACAAAATAAGACAAATCCGAGTATCTCGCACACAGAGAAGTCGCGCGGTTGAAATATCGAGGTAAAATGCTTAGTGTTACAAGTTCTTGCTTCTATTTGTAACTTCGCTCGGCGTTGTTCGAAGGATCTGGCGTCCCTATCTCAGCAAATCAATTGCTTGTGATGAGAACGTTCTCTTCAATGTGTTTCCATCTTATGTCTGCAGTTTCGTTGTATGTTTTTTTATTTTCTGCTCTATCTGCATGTTTGCTTCCAGCTAATGTTGAACGATTGCAAGCTAATTGCATGAGACACGAAAAGAAATCGTTTCTATGCAATGTAAAATTAAATTTAGAATAATCGCGTTTCTTGATTATTTCCTTTTTACTCTTTTCTGATTTATTTTGTTTTCCTTTTAGAAATTACAAATTAGATCTGTTTTACGATAGTGTATTAGAATGGTGTCTTTCTCATTGCTTATTACAATTAAATAACAATACATCATTTCCTTAATGATACTAAAAAACGCATATATAACCCGATTACTATTCCGATTTTAGAGGTGTAATTCCCCACAGATGCCGGCCGCTACGTACAGTACTATGGGAGCGTTAAGAAGGAAGTCGAAAATCTAAGGAAATCGGTAGTGTAGGGGATTGACGTGAGCCTACTTTGCAGGACACCTGGGTTCGTTTCCTAATTTTTTTTCTAACTTTTTCTTTCTTTGAACGGTTATTTTTATAGCATATATTGTTTGCCTATTATATACGCTGCCGACAGGACAATTGTCAAAACGAGAGTATATATATATATATATATATATATATATATATGTGTGTGTGTGTGTGTGTGTGTGTGTGTCTGTGTGTGTGTATTTCCTCAAAATTTATACTCTTATACTTTTTTCAGTTGTGGTATACACTTCAAACTTGGTATACGCATGAATCTAAACGACTAGTATAAAAAGGAGATTGTTTGCAATCATTTCCGGTTTGAAGCACGCACTATTCTCGCGAGACAAAATGTATTTTTGTGTCGTCTGGATACTATATCGTGAAAATGATGCTCAATGTTTTTCCAAAATATTTTTGGGTTCTACACTGCCTCCTTGCGGCTGTTAGAGTGCCCACGCAGGAGACCAAATAATACGTGTATAATAGAATAATAAATAGAATATTATCACCAGTGCTCCTAGGAATACTAACTATGATCCCCAGGAAATTGTTGCTGAAAGAAACACTGGTGATGTCCCATCTCTAAAGCTACATATGTTTCTTTTTAAATAGTTGAGTATCGTCTCGAAGTTTCACACGAACATACTGCCTAGTTTCGAGACCAATTCAAAAGTTACCGTATATATATATATATATATATATATATATATATATATATATATATATATATATATATATATGTACTTTCTGTCTATGTCTGTAATAACGAAAATATTTTGTTCACGCAATACCAACAGGAACTATTTTGCTAAAACGAAGCAACGGTCATAAGAAGAAACGCAAGCTAAAAAAAGGTTCGCCTGGGAATCGAACCCAGACCTGCTACTTTGATTTGAAAGCAGACGCTTTACCGCAGACCCAAGTTACTACGTTGATTTCGATTTGTTTTTTTACCCTCAACATACCACATAACAGACCAAATGAAAGCAATTCAAAAAATGGCTATTTTGCATTCAAGATGGCGACTTCTGCAATGATTTGTCTCTTCACTTAAACTGAACTACGTCCTTAATAACAGCGAAAACTGGCTTACATACCGTGAGCACAACTTACAATTTTCATGGTTACAAATTGTTGAGCCGCCATATTGAATCGAAGATGACGACTTTTCCAACATGTCCGATTTTTCCCCTTACTTACGCTGTAATCTACACACTTGATCTCAATTTCGTGATTTCACCATATCTACAAGTTGACTAGAATTAGACGCATCCTTATAACATTCCTAGCATTTTCTTACACCGAAAATGACTATTTTTTTCAAGTTTAAGGACGGATTCGCAAAGTACGCATCAGAATAAACATCAGCTTGAAATTTTGACGTTCTAGCAACAGCCATTACAAATTTCACATTTTCTCGATTTGTGACGTCAAACGAAAACGAGTTTTAATGCCCTTTTTTCTAACAGAAACTATGTTCCTATCGTCACTCCCTGACAAAATATGAAATATGAAAACGTCAATGACCTAGTTGATAATCTCTATTATATTATTTATAGTGTATTTGACAAGTGCGTGCCACTTAAAAACAACTCAAGAACAACTTATCCGTGCTGGTTTACACATGAAATTATCAAAAAAAGCAAAATTAAAGCAAGGTATCATAAAAAATACAAATGTAATAAAGAAGTAAATTATCTCAATAAATTCAATGAATTGCGTAGGGAAATAAAGAAAGAAATTAAGCTGGCATACAGAGCGTTCATACAAGATTCTGAAAATAACATTAATAACAATGCTAATGAATTGTGGAATTTTATAAAAAATAAGATTAAGCATCTTCTTGGGGGGAAATTAAATTATGAGGGACGCGAACTTTATCATAATGATGAAATAGCCAATGCTTTTGCACAGTATTTCTCTTCAGTATATGTGCCAGATACAGGTTTCACTGACATTCTTACGAACAATTTATTAACTTATGTAAGTAACAAACTAGAGTCACTTACCATTGTGGAAATCACTCAATCTGAAGTAGTAATGGCAATCAAAAAATTAAAGCCCAGAACTGCTGTTGGCCCTGATGGAATACCTCCATATATCATAAAGGGTTGTATAGATGCGTTTACATATCCGCTAAGGATTGCATTCAATCTCGCTTTAAAAACATGCGTTTTTCCGGATAAATGGAAATCATCTATAGTTTGCCCAATACCAAAAACCAATGATAAACACGAAATAAATAACTACCGGCCTATATGAATTATACCTACTTTTGCAAAGGTATTTGAACGAATCTTATACCGACGGATAATTGACCACATCCAACCCGTAATCTCACCTTATCAACATGGCTTTATCCCACACAAATCAACAACAACAAACCTTGCACTTATCACAGATTTTATAGCAAATTCGTTAGATGTAGGATGGCAGGTTGATGTAATATATATAGATTTTGAAAAGGCATTTGACAGAGTCAATCACAAGGTATTATTACATAAGCTAGGCGAATATAATTGCTCTGCTCCCTTGATCGTTTTCTTTTCATCATATTTAAATAATAGTAAACAAACTGTTATCTACAAGGAATATAAATCATCTGATTATATTGCATATTCTGTAATTCCCCAGGGCTCTAATCTAGGTCCGTTATTGTTCCATTTATTCATTAACGATCTCAATGATCATATATTATTAAGTAACAAATTGCTTTTTGCTGATGACCTCAAAATATACGGTAGGATAAAGACCATCCATGACTGTCTCGATTTACAACGTGACATGGAAAATATTGCTAATTGGTGTTCTCTTAACAAACTTAATGTAAACATAAACAAATGTAACATTTTATCGTTTACGAGAAACAAAAGTCAAATAGAGTTTGATTACTCAATGTATCAGATCTTACTAAATAGATTAAATTCAGTCAAAGATCTTGGAGTTATATTTGATACGAAATTGCCATTTAATAACCATGTAGAGAACATAGTTAACGAATCTCTCAAGATGTTAGGGTTCATAATTAGAACTGGAAACGAATTTAACAATAGTACTACACTAAGAAAAATGTATTATGCCTATGTCCGATCAAAACTGGAATATGCTGCTGTGATTTGGAACCCATCAAAACAGCAATACAGACACCAAGTGGAAAAGTTCCAATCTAAATTTATCAAATACTTGATGTACAAGACAACTGGAATCTATCCATATTATGAAAATTATCTAACATTAATAGACAACTTCTGTATCCCTACACTTGAGCAAAGGCGAAATGTGACAGATTTGATTTTTCTCCATAAAATAGTACAAAACGAATTTAATTGTACGGATCTCATATCAACATTAAATTTTCATGTCCCGACACTCGTGCTAATAACTCTGGTCTGTTTTATTGCAAAAATGCAAGGACCAACGTATTATTGAAATCACCAATTTGGAGAATGTGTTCTACTTACAACAAAATATGTATCAAACACAAAGAAATTGACATCTGCAATATGAACTCTATGTTTAAGAAAACTATTGTAATTGTATTATGTAATACACCAACACTATAATTGGGCTTATGCCTGTTGTGTTGATGGCAAATAAATAAATAAATAATAAATAAATGTTTCTATCAAGTGCGCAACTACTATTAAAACCGGCATTTTGAAACGACGAAAAATGTCGACCGTGCATTTACATGGAAAACGTCGCATTTTTTACGATATCGCAACTTTTCCATTACTCACATCACATGACGAACATGCATGCAAAATTTGGTGTTTGTATGTTTTGGAGAAGTATACAAACAATTATGTTTGTTTCCGACTTTAGAGGTATATAATTCCTTACGTCCTACGATTCATGAAAATATCTTTCTTTATTCTATACAAGCCATAGTTTGCCGTTAAAAGCAAAAAATATTGTACCCTACCCCAATATAAAATTCTGGCGGCGCCCATAATACCACGAAAAATTTGTTCAATTTTATCCTCTAAGGTATCAATCTATATAGTTTTTGCCCTGAAAAATCTTTTCTGCACTCTATTTTGTTCTAGCACTAGTACTTTAGCTGATGCGTCCCCTCAAACTTATGACAACATTCTATCCAAATATTACCACATTACTACTTATAGTGAAAAAATTGAGTTTTCATATTTTTTATATTTAATGAACTTTTTATATAAATTTAACATTAGGAATACGTATCTCATGTGGATTTTATCGTTCATGGCATACATTTAACAAATACGGGTTTTAACTTGCTTTATATATAAATGTTAACTTTTTCTCAATTTTTTCACTCCGTTCTATCATTGTATGTTATATATTTTGCTTAAGGTTGGTTTAAAGGGACAAGTTTTGCCGATAGATGGTACTACAATTTTCGTATCTCTCCCGTGTATTTCTTTCCATTCACAAAAAGTCACGAATTCTCTTACAAATTTCAACCTACGGACTTCAAACTTATAGAAAAGACAATTCATAATCTATTGAAGGCAATAATCCGTGCCATTCCTTTATTTAGGATTTTCTTCATTGTTGAAATAGTGTGATTGTTGAAGTGGATATCCAAACCTTTAACAATGAAACTGTTTCAACAATGAAGTAAATTCTAAATAAAAAATCGGTACGGATTGTTCCCTTTAATAGGTTATGAAGTTCCTTCTCTAAAAATTTAAAATCTCTAGGTTGAAATTTGTAAGAGAAATTCTAAACTTTCGTGAAAGGTAAAAAATACATGGAACAGATACGAAGACTATAATGCCATCTATCGGCAAAACTTGTTCCTTTACACTAACCTTAAGTACTTTATGCTTAACCTTTTTTCAATCAGCGCCATCTGTTCACGCAACATTGTCAGTAGTCTGACGGACTTTGTGCATCTCCCTTCGTAAGTTAGCGCGTATTGTTATTCCTGCGAATGGCAATCCCCCGTACGTTTACCGGTACAAATATTTTTTGCTTCCCGCGTCGCCAAAACAAGTTTATTTTCCCGCCATATTTCATTTTTTCGTAAACATAAAGTAATATTCAAATGTTTTCTCCAAGTGTTTGTACGCAGTTCCCTTACGAGCCTTAAAACATAAAGTGTGTTCAAATACATAGGAAATCTCATATTAGGTAAGTCACAACTTTAATTTTCATAATCTATAATAAGATTTGTACTACTCAAAAAGGCATTATTCATTCACTAACATCAACATGATACAGCTGACAGACAAACCGTAACATCAAAAAGTTTCAATCATATGTAGGAGTAGCAATATATACTTAACTTCCCTTCCCCCTTAACACAATGTCCGCGTGCTTTGTACTACTAACCATAAGCGTGTAACGTTGCATTACGTCAAAAGTATCATTACATAAACATATATGATACTCAAAACTTAACTTTAACCTCCATTTCCCCTTCAGATGGTGAAAATAAAACGCTATAGCATTAAAAGTAACGCTAAATAGCCAAAATCAACACTAAAAAAGCGTATACAAATCCTTCAATCTTAGTTAACTCTGAGTAAACCGAAAAACTCAACTTTAGTCCACCCCATAATCATATTCTGCATACGCCACTGTTCTCAACAAGTCATTCATCTCATACAAAAAAGACTAAACATGAAAGAAAAAAAGAAAAATAGAATTGAATCAATCCTTTCGTTACTAATTAATTAATCCAATACTTAATCTATTTGCATATTTTAATTTCTTGCTTTTGGTTTTTTAAGAATGTACTAAATATATAACTGTTAAAATTCATTCCAGTTTACATTTTTTTTGAAAAGACGCAAAAATCAAAAATACAGGCAAAACAACTTTTATTGTGAGCAGTTCCTCCCTTTGAGATGCCATAAAACCTGTCCCCTTCACCTCTCTCTCTCAAAGCACACGTAACAATGCTACCTAATTCTATAAACTTTGCTCGCTTTCTCTTTCACACACACCCCAATACATTAAACTGTTCCCCCCTCAAGCTTAACAAGTACACGGAAAAATATACATTCTCCCTTCTCTCTCTTTTCTTTCGTAACTACAAAAGCAGTAACACGAGTCACCCGCATCCACCCCTCTTTGAACCAAAGTTCTCAAACTAGGAAAAACAAGAAAATTTTTCTCCGCATTCATTCTTCCGTTACTCGTACGCGTGTCTTACCGCCTTTCTCGTTCATAACTTAAAAACCGCAAACATCTACGTTTTCTCACCCAAATCCATGCATATACCAATGTCTACAAGCTAAAGTTCTCCATTTATTTTCCCCGACAATTAAAAGCAAAAACAAGTCATTAATTCATGTAAATACATTAAAATCGCAGTTCAATATTTTATCATATTCGTTTATATAGACGGAATATTTTAACTTACCTTAATTCCAGTAATTCAAAGTTTAATCGCAAAAATCACACTCACAAGGAAATACACATGCCAACTTTTCACAACACGAAAATCAAAGTATTTTATTTTATCTTATATCAAACACCCGTATATATACCTCACGCTACGCCCTAACGTTCACACACATCTGTTTCCGCCTTCCGCTGTTCACAAAAGAATTACAATAGGTATTCTTCAAGTTAAAACAAAAAGAAACGGATAATTCAGCTAACAAGTTGCATTTCTACAAAAAAACTAACAACAGAAGACATTATTTCTTTCCGCAACCAAAAAAGAAAAAAAGAACACAACATAGGAAAGGGATGCTAAATGTCACATTTATCTCTCTAATAGGTGAAACATCTTTTCACATCTATTTCCAATGTTCTTAACAAGGAGGTAAAAGCGTATCTTTTTAACTTTTGTTTCTAAAAAGAGTTCGTATTTTTAAACTATAGCATCTTTCTATTCATCTCTTCTGCCTTTTTTACATTAAACACAACACAATCTCAAAATCGTAACACGCAGGTGTTCACAACAAAAAACACTTTTCTTCTCAAACTTGAACTATTCATGTGTAACACATAGGACGTTACAAAAGTATGGCCATTATAATCATTCCCTCTCAAATTCTGTCTGCAACAAAAAATAAATATCACATAACTTTTCCAATTTGTCGTGTTCACGTGTGTGAGTTCTATATACAGTCCTGTGCCAACGCAATGGCGTATTTTATTCAATTTTCCTTCCAAGCAGTGTTGCAATCAAATTAAAAAAAAATAAATGTCCCAATAACTTTGTCAAAGTGACATGTACCATTCTCTTCCATTTCCCTCTCAGGCGTTATCCTAAAATTTCACTTCATGACATTAATGAGTAATATTTTCCTCAAACTTGGCGCTTTTCTTGTATCAGATATGATGCACTAGTACAATAAACTATTCTTTTACAAATGTTTTCTTCTCTGCTTCCAAAAAGCTACAGCGTTGTCCCAAATCACATCTATCGATTCAAATGTCCATAACTTCTATTCTTTTAAGCGTACAAGCATCAAATTTACGTGACAGATACATAATAGTGTACTATTCACATTTACACATCTCCCCCAGTGTCTTCGAGACCTCCTGGGAATAATTTTGGTTACATAAAGCTCCATCTACTACTATGCCGCGTTTACAAAACATTTCCACTAACTTCTGTCCTTAGCCAACTGGATCCAGTTTCTACTCTGTACTCTTATTTCTGCAAGATTCATCTTAATATTGTCTTCCCATCTACGCCTAGATCTTCCTAGTGGTCTTCTTCCAATTGGGTTTTCAGTTAAAATTATGAAAGCGTTTCTAATTTCTTCCATTCTGGCAACATGGCCTGCCCAAATGAACCTTCTACACTTAATGACCCTAACAATGTTAGGTGAGCGGTATAAACTATGCAATTCCTCGTTATGAATTTCCTCCTTCCCCATTTTCATCCCTCTTTGGTCCGAATAATACTATAATAATAATAATAATAATAAGAAGAAGAAGACTACGCATTATTATTATTATTATTATTATTATTATTATTATTATTATTATTATTATTATTATTATTATTATTACTAGTAGTAGTAGTATGTAGTAGTAGTAGTATCAAAAGTAAAAATTAAGTACATGACGAAACAGCTTTACTAGTGTATAGCAGACAGCGACTAGTGCCACTTATACTCAGCCTACTATCATCCGTGCTTCCAGGTTTGGCACCTGCATACATAAGAGGTTAGTTATCTAGCAACTAACTCTCCCTGTGTATATCTGTTTATAGAGACCAGTATCGAGCACAGTCGTTGTAAAGAGTTGAAAGCGGTAAGATGTCGAAACGGCGCTGCCCTACACCTACACTTAAGTTCAACATGCAGTGGGAGGAGGATTATATCTTTGTCGAAGAAGACGGTGTAGCCAAATGTTTAGTGTGCTTCAAAACATTACACGGATTTAAAAAGTTCAACCTTCAACGTCACTACAATACTTATCACGTGGAACTATACGGGGAACTTGAGGGACATCTTCGCGAAGAAGAATTAAAGAAGTTGAAAGAGATATAAGGCCGCATCGGAAAAGGGAGACGGGGAGATAACGTGTGAAGCCTCTGTGCGGGTGAGTTACAAAATTGCGTTGCATATTGCGAGATTGTTGCGCCCTTTCACAGACGGACACCTAATAAAGGAGTGTATATAGTATATCAGCAGAAGACTTTTGTCCAGCTCGAATATACCAGTTCGAAACGGTTCCACTTTCCCGACAGACTATTACGCGACGCATAGAACATCTTGCAGATGATGTTTTGAGCCAGTTATCGGAACTTCCAAAAACGTTTATTGCATTTTCCCTGGCGCTCGACGAAAGTACGGATGTTACAGATACTGCGCAGCTTGCTATCTTTATTCGTGGGGTATATAGTGATCTGGAGATTCGAGAGGACTGTTGCACATAGTACCTATGAAGGGCACCACAACGGGCGCTGACATTCTTGCGTGTGTTGAAGAAAGTGTCGAAAATACAGACCTTGCGTGGAATGCACTGGTTTCAGTAGCGACCGATGGGGCACCTGCTATGGTTGGGAAGCAAGCAGCGTTCGTGGCGCGACTAAAACAAAAACTGCAAGAGGTTGGCCTGTCGCATGATATCAGGGAAATTCATTGTATGCTGCATCAGGAATAGTTGTGTGCAAAGAGTGTAACGATGAACGATGTCGTGGATGTAGTTTGTACCACCAGCTACCTCACAAAACATGGACTGAGACATCGCCAATTTAAATCTTTCCTCGAAGACCTAAACCGTGCATACGGAGACATACCTCATTATACTGAGGTACGCTGGCTGAGCCGTGGGAACTTGTTAAACCAGTTCTTTCAGTTACTAAACGACATTGATATGTTTCTCTATATGAACGATCATTACGTGCCAGAACTGAAAGACGACCAATGGATCGCGTCGAAGCGTTCAAAATGAAGCTATCCCTTTGGGCGCAGCAATTTGAAAACAAGATTTTGGTTCACTTTTCCAGCTTAGGCACCTTACAAGAGTCCAGTAAACTTCTTGACTTGACTCATTACCGCAGTTTGCTGCTTAGTCTTAAGGACGAGTTTGAAACCAGATTTCAGAACATAACATGTTTGGAGATGAGCTTCAGGGTATTTGCCACCCTATTCTCTACAAACATTGATGTTCAGTTGGAACTTATAGACTTAGTGTGCGACAGGGAATTTAAAGAGAAATTCCATTAGAAAAGCAATTTACAAGAGTTGTATAGGAATTTCCCTTTATGTTGATTTCCGCGACTGCATAAAAATGCTGCCAATATTATGTCAATGTTTGGTTCGACGTGTGTGTGTGAGCAATTATTTTCAAAAATGCGACTGACGAAATCAAACCAGAGACGTTCGTTGTCCAACTATCACTTGGAATGTTTGTTACGTCTAAGCTGTGTGCAAACAATATCATCTCGTATAGAGACACTTATGAACAAATTGTGCGGTACGTCTGCCCCAGAGAACAAGGCTTGAAGCAAAACACTTGTCAGTTACTAGTGTTTATAGTGCATTTTTTTTCTGTGTTTCTAGCTTTATACACATTCGGCCTCTTTGTGCGTTTTCGTGTTCTGTTGGTTTGAATTTTGATTTGCTACTGTCAGACATTTGTCTCTTGTGGCGTTAAAATACTTGAGTACGCTTCGGCAAATGTGATTGCATTTTTCGAACTTTTGGGAATGTGCAACAAGTGTTTTTCTTTTGGGACCTTTGCTTACGATCTCGGATTTCTGTGGTAAGTTATAAAAGCTATTACAATGTTTATATTTTGTAGCTACGGAAATCTAATAAGTATACACTATTTGGATTATTTCTAATTGAGTAATATATTTTCGAATAAAATCTACTCAAATAATCTGATTTTCGAATTGTTCCTCATCTGTTTCTTTGCCTACATTAGCATCCAGTGGCAATTTAGGGAAGAACTCAAGCAGGTATTATGCATATTTCTAACACGATATTATTATTATTATTATTATTATTATTATTATTATTATTATTAATAATAATATTATTATTATTATTATTATTATTACTTTCAACCTCCCGTCATTCTGCTATCAATCTAGCAACGAAAGGCGTTTACAACTTAGCAAACGTGAAGCGAGTGACAAGTTACAGACCGAGTGCTAATGTAATACAACGTCACAAATTGTGTAAGCATGCTAAAAAGGTCTGAGACAATTCGTTTCCGATTTTTGCAGTCGTTTTTACGTCTGTAAGCTGGCATGTTTAATATTAGTTTCTTTCTTTCTTTCTTGTTCATTTGTTAGTTACTTCAACGCTAACTAAAACCTTTATCATGCGTCTTCCTCTACCAAAAAACGTACCAATTTTATTTCCTGCAGTGTTTTCGCATCACTTTTTTCGAAATGGGGAGGAGGAGAGCACACCTGCACATTTCACGCTTGCGTCTGCTCAATGCTTCAACATCGTGCGAATTTCTGACCAGGCTTGACCGTAGGTTTTTTGCCATCATGTGTGGTTGGCAACACTTATCGGATGCAGTGGAAGGGGCGAAGCTACCAGCACCTGTGCTCACCTGTTCTTGTCTTCGCTCGTGCTGGCTCACGCTTCGGCTCCGGAAGCCAATTCATGGACAGGCCTGCGTTACGGATTTACTCAATAGGACTAAATAACCCGTAGACTTGTTAGAATAGTTCGATCGATTTGGACTGTTTGACCCATTTTGACCGGTTGAACGCGTTCGGACCATTTGACACAGGTGACCTGTTAACCCCCCTCATGTAAACAAATTTGATCACAATTGAGTCAGATCGTTTGATCGTCGTTCGGTCGCCGTCGGTTAAACTGTTAGCCCCCAATGAAACCAAATTTGATCGGAATTGGGCAAGATCGTTTCATCGTCGTTTGATCGCGTTTGATCGCCAACAATTATTGTTTGATTACCACGCGTATTAACGTAATATAAGTAATTATGTAGGGAGAGCTAACAGTGAAACCAAATTTGATCGGAATTGGGTCAGATCGTTTCTTCGTTGTTTCATCGCGTTTGATATCCACCAAGTATCGTTTGATCACCACGCGAGTTAACGCAATATAAGTAATTATGTTGGGGGGGCCTAAAAGGTTAACCTATTACCCGGCCCATGAAACCAAATTTGATCGGAATTGGATCAGATCGTTTCATCGTCGTTGCATAACGTTTAATCGCCAACAATTATCATTTGATCGCCAAGGGTATTAACGTAACAAAATTAAATACGTAGGGGAGTGAAATGGTTAACGTGTTACCTCCCCATGTAACCAAATCTGATAAGAATTGGGTCAAATCGTTTGATCGCCAACAATTTTCATTGGATCGCCACGCGTTCAACGTAACAAAATTAAATACATAGGGGAGTTAAATGGTTAATGTGCTACCTCCCCCTGTAACCAAATCTGATAAGAATTGGGTCAGATCGTTTCATCGTCGTTTGATCGCGGTTGATCGCCAACAGTTATCGTTTGATCGCCATGCGTATTAACGTAACAAAATAAATTACATGGTTCGTTAAATGGTTAACGTGTTACCCCCCGTGTGACCAAATTTGATCTGAATTTCGTCAGATCGTTTCATCGTCGATTGATCGCGTTTGATCGCCATCAGTTATCGTTTGATCGCCATGTGTATTAACGTAACAAAATAAATTACATATTTGGTTAAATGGTTAACGTGTTACTCCCCATATTAGAAAATTTTATCTGAATTGGGTCAGATCGTGTCATCGTCCTTTCATCGCCAATAATTTTCGTTTGATCGCCAGGCGTAGTGACGTAATGCTAGTACTTACGTTGGGAGGGCTAACAGGTTAAACTGCTAGCCCCCATCGAACCAAAGTTGATCGGAATTGGGTCAGATCGTTTTATCGTCATTTGATCTCGTTTGATTGCAAACAATTATCGTTTGACCGCCATGCGTAATGATGTACTTCAAATAACTTTGTAGTGTGCCAGCATGTGAACCTGTTAATAGTTCGAAAGCAAACTTCATCGAGAGTTGAGTCATATCGTTTCATCGTCGTTTGATGGTCTTTGGTTGAAAAATATGCAGTTTGGTCGGAGTTGGACCAGATCGTTTATTTCCTACAAATTATCGTTTGGTCGCTAAGAGTACTGACGTACTATAGATAATTTTGTAGGGGATCTAACAAATCAAGCTGGTAGCTCTCCTCCGTGGAAGCAATATTGGTCGGAATTGGGCTAACTCGTGTGCTTATTGTTTGGTCACCTATATGAGCTTTTTTTTATCGCACTGTCGTCAGACATATTTTTGTAGTGGGGCTTGTCTCTTTTCCTCCCATACTTTGAACAGAAATTAAATGATCGAAAGTTTCTGGTCGTGTTAGTGTTTGATCGTCATGCGCAATAGGTTATATAATAAACTTAATTTTATTAGTGCTAAGTTTTATCTGAGTAGCCGTCTTCGCATCAATGTTATATATATATCTTAACTGGGTAATGTCGTTTCATCTGATCATGCAGGGTTATGCAGGTTAAGACTTCAATTTTCGGGTGGGATTAACACTGTAATATGGACTTCTATAGTTATATTTTTGAAAGTTACTTTAGGAGAAATAAAAAATAAAGATTTAAACACATAAAACAGATGTACATGTATCAATGTTTTAAAAGAAAATTTGAAGTAAATCACGGGTTTATTAAATATCGTCTAAATTCAATTCAATATACAGGTAATATACAGATATTTACTCCAATTCAATTTAACCCATTATATTAAATTTGGACCCAGGTTACACCTCAAAATGGTAACTTTACATTTTTAAAGCAGAATTTATATCAGTACCTTTTCTTTATGAAACACATTGAAATGTGAGTTTCATCTTATAACTTTAACCCGTCCATATATTAACACATTCCGCAAAGTATTTTTCTCATTTTGTTAGCAATTTTAATAGATTTTTTTAAATTGTTGTTTTCAGTATATGTTTAAATGTTTCTTTATGTCTTTCTGTGAATTGTCATGTACAAAGTACATTAAGACAAATAAATAAAATAGTAAGATTTTAAGTAATTGTGTGAACTTTCATCTTTAATTGTATTCTAGATTTTCAAACTTTAATAACATATTAGAACATTTTAGTTAAAATCAGTTATTACCTCCACACCACAGCAGAAAAAAGAAACTATCTTACGTCTGAATTCGTATTATTTCACACTACCTCTAATTTACGTTATTACTAAAACCAGAGCGGTTTGAAGAGAAAGTGTAAACACTCAGTTGGAGTGGTTCACCACAGAGAGGCGCTATCGTAGTATTACGATCCCACTTCGTATGAAACTCTACGGAAACATGTAAATCTCATACATTTTTCTTCTTTTTTAGCAGTTCATTAATTCACCTACAGAAACGTAGAGTGCACTTAATTGATTTCAGTATTAAATTGTATACTTAATACATATGTAGAACTTAAAAATAACTTCTTCACCCACAAATTTCCAAACTCTCAAGTTTGTTATAATATTTTTCCATCTATTAATAAAGTCTTTGTATATTTTATACGTGGCATTGAGACAAAACCCAAGTTACATCTTAAAATATAATGATACTTGTATAAACCGGAACTTCAATAAAGTGGAAATCTGTCTATAACGGAAACTTTTCAAAGTCCCGATGTGTCTTTATATTCAAAATCTTTGAGTTTTACGTCCCATGATTATGCCGATTAGGCTAAAGGAGACGATGATGATGAGTAATGAATGAAATGGTGGAATGAATAACGTGGGAAGAAACGAGAGAACACCGAGAAAACCCACGCACACTGTGTTTGTCCACCACAGAGTTCACTTGGCGGGAGCTGGGATCGAACCCGGACTCCAAGCACCAGAGGTGAATGCTCTACCACTGAGCCACCGCGGCCCCTGTCTTTATATTGCTCTTCAAATTTGTATAAACAGACGAAAATGTCGGACCCATCGCTTTCCGTGCTTTATGCAAGTTTCATTATAAAAATAAATTGATAACATGGATAATATTTATTATAAGTAGGAAATATAGGCCTACGTATAACTATACGGCGAGATTTCTTCGTTATGCCCTGAGTCAGTAATTAGACACTAGCAATTTTTGACAATTTGAGCGATGATTTTGTGATTTTTGACGACGCTAACTCCTTCCTAATTTCCTTTGAGCGAAAAGAGAAACGGCACTTGATATAATGTAAAATCGATTTGGGAATTAGTTCCATAGAATGAATGTTCCTTCCTACATCCCCGCACTATAGCCTCAACTTTGATTTCATTCAAACTGTCCAAAGTATCATAAAAATATGTCACCTTACATGCTTTTATTAGATGTTAGCGGTCACTACTTTTCTGCCTGTAATAATACGCTAAGCGCTTCTTGAGTTGGGTACATTAGAAATGAATTTCCAGTCTTTTAATTTAGTGAAGACAGCGCCGTTATTTACGTTTGAAGATGTTTTTCGTAGTTTGCTTATACAGCATGTACGTTTAGTGAATTTTGACTCTTTATTATGTAACCTGACAAATGATAAACGAGACTTTCTTTTGCAGTACTGCATTTTTGAAGTGGTGGAGAATTACTTATCCAGTCACATGCATCTGTACCCTTTTCAACCAAAATCAACTTGAAAATGATATTTTGTAACGCCATTTTCTTGTTATTTATTTTTTCTTCACTATTTTTTTTTTTTTTTTTTTTTTTTTGCCAATTTTCTCATTTCATTAACAAAAGTCATGAGAGAAATATTATTTGAGGTTGAACTTGAAGAAAGCACTTTTTTACAGGAATATAGTACAAAGATTGCCACATATGCAAATGAAGAAAGTCAAGCGTAGAAGGGTAATCATCACATGACAATGATCTTATAGTTCCGAAATGATCTTATAATTCCAGTGGATCCTGATTAAATTTTGATGTTAATATGTAGCAAAAGCTATTATTCCACAAATATTCGCCTATTTCCAATGTACTTTGAATGGTGACACGAAGATATTCAAGTATTCCTTCAGATGCGAAAGTGTTCTTTGTGTTGTTGATCAAATACATGTTCTGCAGAGTTTTATGGTGTCAGCAATTTTAAAAGAGTCCAGAGGAAGGGATCTTACTGAGTCTTCGTATGCAGTCACTGAGTGACGCAAATCGGTGACACAACTGCTTGTGAAGCATTGTTTTAAATTTTTGCGTCAGTTACCGTCACTCAGTGATGCCAATTGAAGGGAAATTTTCCCTGGCGCAGGGAAATTTTGAGTAAATTTTGGAGAAAAGGGAAAAAGGGAAATTGCTTATAATCTCTCAATATTGCAGGGAAATTTGAACCTCTCTTCAATCATTCATAGATTGAATGTATTTACGTATCTGATTAATCATTAAAATGCAGTATAAATTCAACACCCTATTTGTTCCAAACATAATCCGTTGCACATATTTCACATAAATTCTCACAAGTTATCTTGCTTTGCATTCATTAATATTTATCAACATTACACATCGATCAACATATTCAGTTAAATTCGAAACATTACAACAATACTTATTTAAAATCTTTTATCAAAATTAGTCTTCCCATTGTTGAATTAAATGCAATGCAATAAGATGAAATATTTCTCAATTAAATTATCACTCAAACTATTATAACAGTTTGGTTTTCCCAATCAGAAGATGTTTTCCCAACCAAAAGATGTTTTCCCAACCAGAAAATTGATTGTGAAGAGGATTAACCGATGTAAGAGAAGAAAATCTGCGTGTCGTGAATGTAAATATGTATATATGTGCGAATACTGGGTCATTAGTGTATGTGTGTTTGTGTAAGTTTACACATTTTCTGGTGACTGTGCGCACACAATTATAAATTCTTAAGAATTCCGCATCTATAAACTTTGATTTAGTTTGTATTGTGCTTACGAACATTCCTCGTGTACAGCCAAAGACAGTTGCAGCTAGAGTTTTCTTTGTAACAGTTCGTATTCCTTTCAGTAAATATGGGAGTGCTGTTCTTAAGTAAGTACAAATCAAATATATACTTAATATTTTCTTTGTACCTTAGGTTACATTAATATTAAAATCTACCATGATATCTAGGATAAAAATTTATTTTATATTTTTTTATGATTTATTTAGGTTGTTCGTCCTGACCGAGGCATTTATAGGGTTTTTCCTCAGTCACACCAGGCAAATGCAGAGATTGCACCTTTAACATAGGTCCTAGCCTACAGCTTTCCATATCCTTTCCCCTCCTCTATCGCGACGCCTTAGATACCTAAACAACAAATCAAGTTCAAATTCTGCATAAGCTAAAATGAAGGCTGTCAAATATCTGCTTGTATGTGGTTATAAGATTGGGGTGAGGGGGTGGAAGCGAAAACGATTAAAAATACGTTTACTAAATACAGTACTTGAACGGTTTGGATGAAGGGAAATTTTGTCCGGAAAAGGGAAATTCTGAAGCATGTGAAGGGAAAAACGGCTCTGAAGGAATTGGCATCACTGCCGTCACTAAAACGGCTGTCGTCACCGACTTTTCTCGCGCAACTGTCTCGAGCAACTCTCAGTGTCCATCACTCGAGGAAAAGCATTGCTTTAAATTGTAGCCTTCGAACGGGGACACTGCAGTGACTGTTACCGCACAATGTTGTCAGTGTATCTTGATGCCAATGTATGTATATGCTAAAAAAAAGAAAAAAAAAAGAAAAAGTGCTGATCAGACGAAATATGCACACTTGATCTTTCCGTACCTGCCCTAGTCGCGGGTTTTCTACCCCTCCCCGATGGGGGAAATTATTAACACAATAGAAAATAATAATGAAAAACTTATTTTATGCATAGGGGCCTACCTTTATTTCGTTTTAGTATAAATTTTAATGAATTTTCATTTTACATATGCTGTGAAGAAAGACTTTAATTACTACAAACTCATGATCCTTTCTTGTTGTTTGAAATAATTACAGAGAATGATGAGTTTTACAATAAGCGTTGGCGCAATAATGAAAGAAATTCGTTTTGAATTTTCGTCCGTAATACTTTGAATATTCCAACACTAAGAATTTCATTAAAAGGAATAAAATAATCGGCTTGTTGAAATTTATCTAGATTTATATTGTGACAAGGTGTTGAGGAGCACATGCACAGGACGGTTGCGAGGGAAGCGCAGTATACCATAATTACCCGCTTCTTCGCTACTGTCTACTGCAAGTACAACGATAAAATTCTATTTAGCTTTTACAACCAATGATTAAAGCCATTGGACTTGCTAAATCAATTATTATTTGGAGACTGTTTAACTTGAGTTATGTTATTATTATTATTATTATTATTATTATTATTATTATTATTATTATTAATAATAATAATAATAATAATAATAATAATAATAATAATAATAATAATAATAATAATACGTCCGTTACTCCCACGATAACTCTTGAACAAATGCCAAATTTTTATATTCTGTTTTTGCAATAGATATGTGGAGCGATTATGGTATCTCGTCCAAGTTCGTTAATGGACACGCTTAATCAAATCGGACGTTGTAAAAATCAATCATTTCCGGTTTTGACGTTGCCATTATGAGCGAAAGCCGTAATAGATAGTGAGAAGGGGTTTTCTCAAATCGATTAAGCGTTCCAAGAAAGTTACAGCTGGCTTCTCTTCTGGCGTAATACTTGTTCTCATCTCTGTGTCAATCCCTGTAATATCTGTCCGTATTAACTCCAGAAGTTCATCAAATGAAGGTTTCGACATACGAAAATAGTTAAAAAACTTAATTTTGTCTGCACACAGATCACGATACAAAGTATGATACAGGCCGGTTTGCAATGTTGTTGATAGCATAGGATACACAGACATTATTTTTTCCCTCTACGTTTCTTCTTTTTGAGCAGCAAAATAAGAAGAAGTGCTTGCTTACTATAAACAGCCATTTCTCAAAGTGGAATAACTTGAGACGGTGGAAATGCTTCTACGAACTATATGAAACGGATAGTCGCCGAATGGACAGTGAAATCTCGAACCATGAATGGCTATATATGCGCTTCTGCGTGTTCCATGTATATCTATGTGTTCTGGTAACACCATTCATGACATAGGCAATAAAAGGGCTGGAGAAACAGAAACGAACAAGATGCCTCAGTCCCTGCTGTCGGTTGCCTGTTGTTTCACAAGCAGTGACGCAACTGTCATGTCACTCAGTGATTGAATGAGAAGGGGCAGTTAGTGTCCAAAGCTTCGGCAAAGTCATTCATTTCAGGGAGGAAACTACGCTCTGGTGAAATCTGAAAACGATCGCAGCACCACCCTAGCCTTGGGGACAACAGAGGGTTGAGAGTTTATATGGACTAGAGCGGAAGAATCTATACTTTCTCTTCAAAGCGCTATGCTAAAACTTGTAAGTCATGCGTTTTTCTTACAAAACTTAAATGGTGAAAATAAAAAAAAACAATATCTACCCTTTTATCAACTTTAAATGCAATGATAGTACGTGTTCTTGCTTTACAAATTTCAGAAAAGCTAACATGAGCTTGTTATTTTCTGACACTCATTGTCTGTCAAGGAAATCAATACTTAGATATTAAGAACTTGTTATTAAAAGCAAATCTACCTCGCATCCCTAAAACAAAGAGTACGTCATTTTGTGGTATTAATTAATGATAGTGTTCATTTTCTAGAACAGTATTTCAATGAAATCACAGAAAAGTTCTAAATTAATAGTTTTTATAATTAAACATAAATTATCATTTGTAATGACCCATCAATGTTCTTTGGATCCACTATCTTCACTGCACACAGTAGATCACCATATAGTTTCCTTCTGCAAAATGACACAAAGTGATGCCTGTTTCTTATATATAATATTGCTCCACATAATAAATATTTTACATCACACAAAGTAACTTCAATTGGGAATGATGCCAGCGGAATACTTTTCACACCAATGCCAAGTTCGAAGAAAAGATGAACACCTGGTTGAGTAGTTATTGTTGTGCGCATTCTGCATTTTGTAAAGCAAGGTCTGGAAGGGAGTCTGCAGGGATTTTCAATTGCCTGTTTCACGTTAACTTGCAGATCGTCGTAATTAACTGGCCAAAACATCAAGTCTATTTGTTTATTATTCACGCATTTCTTTTCAGCGCATGAAATTGTTTGCACGGCACTTGCAAAGTTTCCAAGAAACAATTCAACAGTATGTGTAATACTATCCTATGCGTCCAAAGAATAGTTTTCACTTGGAAGTTCATGACTTGGTACTACATTTAAAAGGTGTTCAGTCCGTCTCTTGTATATTTCTTCATTGGTACCATGTTCCACGAAATGTGTAACAAGCTTCAAAAAATTATTTTTGCTGTGCTTAATACATCGCCTATACGTTTCAAAATCTTGATAAATCGTAGCTAAAATATGAACAATTGAATCGAAAGCACAAGTGTTTTGCACTACATATACAGCATCTTCTATTACAATAGGTTTCATGAAATTTCCATTTCTTAGAATTCGGAAGGGACGATCAGTGTGTGGATTGTCAGCAACAGATGTAATGTCTCGAAATGGTCCAAAATAAAGAGACTTCTTGATTTTCTCTTCTGTTCTTCTTTTAATTCAATGTTTGTCTTCATTTAATGTATTATTCTGATCTCTTGTCTTTTCTTTTTTTGTCAGGAATCTGTTTGTTTTTGCCCCTCCACATTTCTTCTACCATCAATTCTTTTAAATCTTCCTACAAATCTGATCTTTCAGAAATTCTGTTTTCATCAGTAGATTTAGAGTTAGTGACTGCATTCACCTGTCCGCGCAATGCTTGTAGATGAAGATAAACAAATTTGTCTAAACGCATTGGTCTACTCTCATGTTTAAGGACTGCTACTTTTAGCACACATTCCATGGACGCAGACGAAGTCCTGTGGTTCGGAGATTTAAAGAAAGGGACCAATACACTAGACCATAACAAAAAATGTTTTGTTAGTGTGATTAGGAGTCGAGTGAAACTTGGACAATAATATGGATTCGTTTCTTTCCCTTCAATGTTCTTCAGCACTGCCACATCACACAATATTTCTTTAAGACACTCCATACCGGTATCATACATATTGTTTTCGATGTCTTCAACAATGTCTTCCAAACCCGACATTTCATCACAAACATCACCGTAATCAACTTCAAACTGTTGAGAAGATCCAACTAAAATGCAAGCACTTAATTCGTTTTTTGCCGTTTCCCAGCCTGATTCAACAAAATTGGTAGTTTCGCATTCAGCCAATATAATTGTATTTCGGAATAATTTCTTGAAAGATCGAAACGAAGTTGTTTCCATCATCAGTGCAACACACCGAACAAAGAATTGTTTGATCAGTTTTAATTTCTTCTCAAAACATTTCCAGCGGCATCAGTTTTGATTAGATGTGCAACATCAATTCTGATGAAACAGGTTTTTCATTGATAGAACCTTAAATAAAAAGTGAGCATTTACTTAGGTAACAAGATAAACTGCATTGGTTGAAACTTCGATAAACTGCACCGAGTAGTGCGAAAGAGAAGTCACTTACACACTCTTTAGGTACACGTTTTACGGCTTTTAGCCACATTTCAATCCAGAAAGTTATTGACGGCATGTCCTGACACTCATTCAGCATTTGGGCAACACTCAATATTTTGCTATCAAACTTAACGATTCGTACAAAAATATGTGAGATGATGTTGAATTTGGACGCTTTAAGGCATCACTAAGCTTCCAGTCGCATCCACTTGCACTTGGGGGAAACTGATTTGAACAAAATTTCTTGTAAACATATACTTGTCCTTTAGTCCAAATGAACGCAAAATTTATCAAAGCTGTCACCTGTATACGACTGCATATACTTCATCTTTGCTAGGGCTAAAACAGGATCTTTCGTCAATGAGGTTCCATGTTTTTTATTCAAGGCTTCCTGTCTGGCATTCCTACAGACACGTAAAGAAGGTAATATTGGAGATTCACGTTGGCCGAACTTCATATCTTTAGTGATTTTTTCCCCTTATGCAGTTACTAGCATATGTTCGTAACATCTCTTCACCTATCTTCTTCCGTTTCCCACCAATCAATTATCTTCTTTTAGAATGTGGTATGTGTCTAGTGTCAGGGATTCGACAGTCTAATATCAAGGAATTTCTAACAGCAGGTTCCTCCAGAGATGGGCATTTTTGCTAACCCTCACTCACCCTCACCCTCAATTGACTCCCTCACCCTCACCCTCAGCCACCCTCACCCTCAGTTGGCTCCCTCACAGTCACCCTCAGCCACCCTCACCCTCAGTTGGCTCCCTCACAGTCACCCTCAGCCACCCTCACCCTCAGTCGACAGCTTCACCCTCACCCTCACTCACCCTCACCCTCAATCGACACCGTCACCCTCACCCTCAGCCACCCTCACCCTCAGTTGACTCCTTCACCCTCACCCTCACTCACCCTCACCCTCAATCGACACCGTCACCCTCACCCTCAGCCACCCTCACCCTCAGTCGACTCCTTCACCCTCACCCTCACTCACCCTCACCCTCAATCCATTCTCTCACCTCACCCTCAGACACCCTCACCCTCAATCGACTCCCTTACCCTCACCCTCAGACACCCTCGCCCTCAATCGACTCCCTTAGCCTCACCCTCAGCCACCCTCACCCTCAATCGTCTCTCTCAGACACGCCCTCAGCCACCCTCACCCTCAATCGATTTCATCACCCTCAGCCACCCTCACCCTCAATCGACTCCCTCACCCTCAATCGACTTCCTCACCCTCAGCTCCCCTCACCCTCAATCGGTTCCCTCACCCTCATCCACCCTCACCCTCAATCGACTTCCTCACCCTCAGCCACCTTCTATCAACTCCCTCACAACAAGTAAGGGTTAATATGACTCTCACTCAAGTGATTGAAATTTATATTACGTAGATATACGTTATATCTAAGGTATAATATTATTTATATTTCATATACTGTACTTGTATATATATATAATAAATGGCCATTTTGCACTGGGATCGCTTGCGCTCGGGTTCACCAAGACAAGAAAGAATATCAAAGGGTCGCAGACATTAGCTCACCGGCAATAAGCTCACCGGGCATAAGCTCACCTTTGTTAATGCAGAAGCGGACAAAAGCTCTCCGGACATAAGCTCAACACTAATAATATAATTATATTATAATATTATAAGATAATTAATGCAATAAAGAATACAATAATGATAATTAAATACATTTATAGGTTAACTAATTTAATTGCAAAGGAAAATAAACCTGAATAAAATTTTTAAAAAGCAGCTGAAAAATAACAAACAGAAAATATGACAAAAATGAAAACCAGATTTTGAATGTTAACATGAAGTAGATTTTGAATATTAAAATATACATTGAAAAGGATTTGGACAAACAAAAGAGTACTACTTCCTTTTACTGAAGAAAGTAATCCAACCCCCTCCCCTATGCTGAAACTCTCGGTGCAGGAAATTTTGCAGCACAGAAATATTGGTGAACGAAATTTTGGTGAAAGTGTCTCTCCTTGTTATGTTTTTCTTTTCTTTTTTCTTTTTTTTCTTTCTTTTTTTTTTTTTTTTGCTATGGCTGGAATCAACTCAGAAATATTTCATTTTCCTTTATAAAAAAAAATGAAATGAAATCTTTTAAGTTTTACGTCCCACGATTATGCCGGTTAGGCTAAAGAAGGATGAATAACGAATGAAATGGTGGAATGAAGAAAGTGGGAGAACCCCGAGGATACCCACGCATAAGGTAGTTGTCCACCACAAGGTTTACTTGGCGAGGACTGAGATGTAACCCGGGATCCAAGCACCAGAGGTGAAAACTCTACCACTGAGCTACCGCTCTCCCCCTTTAGAAAAACGTATGATGGGTATGAAGAGGTATTAAAATCTAGATTTTGACTAGTAGTAGACCTAATTCAGTAGAAAATAGAGCTATTAATGCTATATACAGTATCAGTTGTCAGATATCAGAATAAAATAATAAGGATGTTGCAGGGTTTAATGTGTTAAACGTGGGTTGGCTTTGAGGAACTTGTAATAAAATGCTCCAGATATTTAAATCTGGGCTTTGACTACTAGTAGGCCTACCTTCTCAATAGAAAGTAGGCTATATTACTAACGTCATATAGGAGTTATTGGACATCAGAATAAAATATTAAGAATGATGCAGAGTTCAAGTCTTAAGGCTGTTATTATACTTGCAGAACAATGCTCATCAAATGAATATTTCTTATTTTATTTATTAAGAACAAAACAACAACTTATTAACCAACTTATTAACAACAACTTATAAACCTTTTTGTTAGTAAATTAGAAAGAGATTTCTTTGAGTGTTAGGCTGCAAACACGACGACAGCGCTAAGAAGCAAGCCCTAATTACATCTGAGTAGCCTATGATAAATTCGTAAAAAAAAAAAAAAAAAAAAAAAAAAGTCACAAACCAGAATCACGAATCCCGTTAGGTAACCAAATTCTATTATATAAGTATGCATGCCTAATCATGAAAATATTTTAATGCAGTGATGAATTGTCCGACCTATAACAGGCACGTAGCCAGGATTTCATGAAGGGGGGGGGTCCGTGACATGAAATGCTGTGGTCATCACACCAGGGGCTCGATCATTCTAAACAATTTTACTGGAACATATATTGGTTTGTTCAGCCAGGATTTCATAACGGGGGGAGGGGGTGGGCATGAAATTCTGAAGGCCCAGGAGCTCGATCAATCTAAACTACTTTACTATTAACATATATTGATTTGTGAGGATATATTGGTAAGTATTTTAATAAACTATGAAGAAATCTCGAGTAAAAAAAAAAAACGTATTGAAAAAGATTATACAATATTTACATCCTTCGTCTGTTTATTCAAATATAACAATTTTCCTTTCATTATGACCTCAACTATTATAAAAAGTACATATTCACTATTATAAAAAGTACATACTCAATAATGTCTTGTAAAATACTTTGCAATATCTGCGTTCCTTTTTCTGTAGAATCAAATGTTAACAGAACTTTTTTCCCACATATATTTTTGTTTTTATTATTCCGTCAACTACTGTCTGTTTCAAATGACAGGTTAAAGGAGCAGTAGAAAATTGTTTTTGAAATAACATATTCGATATTGCAAGGGTGCGATGACGAAAAATTATGATAAAAAAGGTCCACGCTGTTACACAACAGCACTATGCTTTCGGAAGCTTGAAATCTCCCAGACTAGTAGCAGAAATTCTGAGAATTCCGCAACTTTTCTAGAAATTTCGAATTCCCTGACTCATCCAGGATATATCGCTCACCTTCAACCATGTATTGCAAGTAATACAAATTTCCTCATAAGAAAGAGTAACCAAAAGCTTCCTGTAGTTTATTTTTTTACGCTGATCCTTCTTTTCCTCATTACATTTTCTTTCATCCTTCCCTAATTTTTTTTTCATTTCTGGTCTCGAAGGGGGGGGGGACCTCCTTCCTTGGCTACGGGCCGGCCTATAAAAAAATTTTGGTTCCAAAATTTCCAGGGCAAATATTACGCCTACTGTCGCCGATGTTTAACACATTAAACTTGCAATATTCCTATTTTATTCGGATATCTGATAACTGCTATACAACATTAGTAGCTCTGCTTTCTACTGAATTATTAGGCCTATTTGTAATTGTAGTCAATGTCTAGATTTTAATATCCAGGGTATTTTGTTACAACTTCCTCAAGGTCTGTCCACGTTTAATACAACGCAACTCCCAAATGTTTTTTTTTTTTTTTTTTTACACCTGATAAATGATATAAGATAGTAGCTCCATTTTCCGCTTAGGAAGTAGCTAACGCCTAAATTTCAATATTCGGTGAATTTTATTAAAAGTCCGTGAAGGGAGCTTATGTTTACTATCGGTGAGCTTTTGTCCGCCCCTGTAATATAAGACTACCGGTCAGCTTATGTCCGACGGGCGGCGGTAATTTTGTCACCAAAATATTATCTCTTATCTCAAATATGATATCTAAAATACGTAACTATTTATTTAATAATAATAATAATAATAATAATAATAATAATAATAATAATAATAATAATAATAATAATAATAATAATAATTATTATTATTATTATTATTATTATTATTATTATTATTATTATTATTATTATTAAATAAATAGTTACATATTTTAGATATCGTATTTGAGATAAGAAATAAAAGTTTCCAGTAATTCTATCACAGAAATACATATCATATAGGAAATTTTGTCGCGGTTATTTTTTCATCTTTCTTGAACTAAGTAGAGGCAAAGTAAGTGACCTAAACAACTTACGTTATTTTAATCAAACTTGGAAAACAATTCTATTGGTGTTAAACTCTGCAAAATTTAAGTTTCGGGTACTCGACGCAGGAGCAAGCACCAGTACAAGAAAATAGTGCCAGCTTCAGCAAATGTTAAAAGCAAAGGCAACGTGGGGGAAGTAATGGGTTTATATATCACTATTTACAAATATTAAGTTTCGCCAATATCAAAATTTCAGAACAGAAAATTGCAAACAAATATGGGAAGGTATGCCAATCCGTTCATTTTCCCGCAAAGTAGACGAAAATTTTCATCGTTCTTGTACCGTTCTCAGAGCCCAAACTCTTGGACCTTCCTCCATGTTAACTGAGTCATGTGTAAAGAGTGATCTTTTTTAGGAGCTATTTCAACTCTGATTAATCATTGACAAATTGTTATTAGATATATATGTGAAGAAAACAAATTTATATAAAGGAAGAAAAACATATAAATATTTCTAACAGTTTCCTTTAAATATAGCCTTATGGAACTATTAACAAGTGAAACACGGATGGTGGACGGAAACTTTTCAATGGCTCCTTAAAAAAAATCACGCAGGCCCTATGTTATTTGAGGTGAGACTTCCTTTACTAGGTGTATGCCCTAATGCAGAGCAAGACACAAAATTCAAATGAAGAACTATTTCGTGCGGTGGTGCATCAGTGCAGTGAATTTAGTGAATACTCGGACCCTGTAACTATGGTTATGGATTTCGAGATAGCGGAAATGCAGACTGTAAAAGCAACTTTCGGAAACTCAACTCGTGTACAGCATTGCCTTTTTCACCTGACTCGCTCAACGTGGAGAAAGGTCCAAGCGATTGGATTCCAGTACGGTACAAGAGCAATGAAAATTTTCGTCTATTATGCGAGAAAAAGAACGGATTGGCATTTCTTCCCGCAGCAGATGTGCATCAGGAATACAAGAGGCTTCGGAGGAAGAGCTGGAACTTCTGGACTATTTTGATAGTACTTAATTCAACAAGTTGAAGAAATGGTTTCAACTGTGCTGCATCAAGATGCTGTGGGTCAACCACCAAAAAAGAAAACTAGAAGAGGTTTTTTTTTTTTTTTTTAGATTTTGCAGAAACGGCTCCAGTCTTTTTGCATAATGTATAACACTGGAACTAAATGTTTGAAAAATTTTTGCTTGTTGTTTCCTATCATGTTATGAATAGTAGAAAATCAACATGTAAAACACTTATTGCATTATAACAAGTTATATTTTTTTCTATTTTCTGTTCTGAAATTTTGAAAAATTTAAAATTTGTAAATAGTGATATATAAATCCATTAGCGGCCCATTTTGCCTGTGCTTTTAACATTTGCTGAAGCTGGCATTATGTTCTTTTATTATTGTTTGTTCTTTTATTATCGTTTATTCTTGTTATTGTTTGTATCCGAAACTTCGATTTTCCAGAGTCGAACAACAACTGAATTGTTTTCCAAGTTTGATTAAGATAAGATTAGCTGTTTTGGTCGTTTACTTTGTCTCTACTTAATTCAACAAAGGTGAAAAAATGACCATGACAAAATTTCCTACATGCTAATATTTTGGTGACGAAATTACCGGTGATGAAATTACAGTGACGAAAATTCCGGTGGCGAAATTTCCGGTGACGAAAATGTCCGACACCCACATCAAAACTTTATTTAGATCGCGGTGACTCAGTAGTAGAGGGTTCATCTCTTGTGAGTGGGGTATCTGGTTCAATCTCAGCTCGTGCCAAATGGGTTTTGTGGTTGACAAATACTGTATGCGTGAGTTTTCTCGGATTGCCCCATTTCCTCCTATTACTTCTTCATTCTACCACTTTGTTCATTATCATCATCGCCGTCTTCTGTATCTAGCCTACACATTACACAC
This sequence comes from Thermobia domestica, assembly GCF_964235325.1. Classification (NCBI taxonomy): domain Eukaryota; kingdom Metazoa; phylum Arthropoda; class Insecta; order Zygentoma; family Lepismatidae; genus Thermobia; species Thermobia domestica. The sequence goes on along the minus strand of NC_137457.1, from coordinate 208,291,492 downwards.
TCTATAAAGTATAAAATTCGAAGATTTAATTTTCTTTTTTTCAGAATATACAATGCAACAAGACTAAGTACCATATGTAATTTTTATACTTGTAAATGTCCAATATTCTGTATTTTCCTCCTGGAGATGTATTTTGGCGGACAATCTTCGCAAGAAATACTCGAAGTTTACATAGAAAAAAAAAAGCTGGGAGTAGGTGGTTTTAGTCTCTCTTTGGGGGTTACTTTGCACCGGCCCAAAATAACCCCTTAGATAGGAAATTATTACTACTGGCATCTCCTTTCTTCTAAATTTTGGTAAATAAAAGAAAGAAAGAAAGAAAGAAATCCTACTATTTGGGTGGGCTTCAGCCTGAAAACTCCAAACCCCGTAAATCTTCCAATGATTACGGTTGAGATTATATTCTTGGACATAAAGAGCAACCAAAGAAAATAAGTTCACGGGGATTTTTTTTTTCATTCCTCAGTTGACATTCTTGTGGGATATATGGTAAACTATCAGAATGTGGTTCCTGTGCCGGTACTAGAAAATACATACTTTTCTTTATAAATATCGATAATTCATAGAAAGTACTGATACCAGCACCAAATTCTAATATCAATATTTGTAGATTGCGTGCAATTTTGTGTAGGAAGTGAAATGTATAAATATTGAAGGGAAAACATTGCAAAGAAACATTATGTTTGTATGTTTTAAGTTTTTCTTTTTTTTCTTTTCTTTTCTTTTTTCTTTTTTTCTTTTTTGCTTTTTTTTTGTATGTGTTGCAAAGTATCCTCACCTATAGGGTTACTTTGCACCAAAGTTTATATTCCAATAATCACGGTCATACTGAATGTTTACAAATGCACTTGCACGAATGTTTTCCTTATATATCTAACTATTATATGTTTAAAATACAATGTTTTAAATCTTTACGTTTATAAGTTACATGCGATTTTCTTTAAAATTCCTTACACCTGGTGCAAAGTATCCAAGTCTTACGGTGCTGGATGATCTGTTTTAACCCTTTGGGGATCCTATGGTACAGTTTTGTACCATACGCGTTTTTCATGGTACATTGCGTTATTTCTCTTCTATTTGAGCTTTTTCGTCCGGGCTTTTTTTTTTGTTTTTGTTTTTGTTTTCCAAGTCCAGAGGCCTTGTAGAAGACATTACGTATGGTTTCAGACCGTCCTGCGTCCAGACATAGGAGGTGATGACGTCATAAGTCAAAAATTTCTTTTCTCATTTTCTAAGCCTATGTTCAATATTTTTTGGCGGGCTTTTTTTTCTACGTAGAAGATTGAAATTTTGCACAAACATTCAGTCCACCGAGTAGTATTTACCAGATTTTTTGTTCCGATGTCAGTGCTAAAACAGGGGGGGGACCAGAGGGGCAAAGGGGTGAAAAAAGGGATATTTTTACCCCCAAAATCACGTTTCTCGTCATTTTCCCGCCTCACATACATGATGGGGACACGTGAGTCATACCGTCTGAAAAGCAGTTCCATTCTGAAGAGAATGACGGTCAAATCATTGTTCTAGGGTAATTAGGAACGTCTCAGGGATTTTTTGAAAAATATACTTCTATATAGGGAAAAATGGGACATGGTGGGTATTTTTTTTTTTTTTTTTTTTGGCGGGCTTACTTTTGCACCTAGAAGATTGAAATTTTGCACAAACATTCAGTCCACGGAGTAGTATTTACCAGATTTTTTGTTCCGATGTCAGTGCTAAAACAGGGGGGGGGGGAACCAGAGGGGCAAAGGGGTGAAAAAAGGGATATTTTACCCCCAAAATCCCGTTTCTCGTCATTTTCCCGCCTCACATACATGATGGAGACACGTGAGTCATACCGTCTGAAAGGCAGTTCCATTCTGAAGAGAATGACGGTAGAATTATTATTCTAGGGTAATTAGGGACGTCTCAGTGAATTTTTCAAAATATACTTCTGTATAGGGTAACATGGGGAAATTTCTGAATTTTTTTTCCTGGCAGGTTTATTTTTACACCTAAAAGATTGAAATTGTGCAGTCCACCGAGTAGTATTTTGACAGATTTTCTTTCAGATTTCTGTGTTAAAACAGGGGGGTCCAGAGGGGCTAAAATTTGAAAAAGGGAAATTTAGACCAAAAAATCCCTTTTTTCTGCAATTTCCCGCCTTAGATACATGATGGAGACATGTGAATGGTACCGCCTGAAAGGCAGTTCTATTCAGAAGAGAATATGGGCGACACATGACCCTAGGGTAATTAGGGATGTCTCAAGAATTTTTTTCCCTGAGATCATAGTGTTTTGAGGTAATTTGGGGCATGGTGGGAAATTTTGATAAAATTTCTCCCTCCCTTACTATTCAAGATAGAAACTTGAAATTTGGCACACACATTCAGTATACCAAGTACTATTTTTCAAATTTTTTAGATGGCTACGTTGACACAGGGGGGCTCCAGGGGAGGCCAAAGTTCGAGAGAAAAAAATTCCCTCCGAAACTTTCACTTTGACATTTTTTCCCGCTTCTGGTATATGGTATGAGCATGCAAGTGGTACCATTTGAAAGCCAGCTCTATTCTGAAGAGAATGAGATATGAACCATGATCCTAGGATAAATAGTGACGATATAGTAGCTGCTTGACTGAAAGTCTAAAAAATAGCCCAAAAAGCCAGGATCCGGAAAGGGTTAAACAAATCACCCACTCATGAAGCGTAAGCATTTCTTGGAAAAGCCGTTTGAATGAACATTCACTTTATGGTACCAGAAGAAAAGCTTTTGTCTGCAGCTATAACGCCTACAGGTAATATATGACTGGAATCCAGGACGGGCTTCTGGGAGGGTGGCAGTGAAACATTTCTCCGATTATTATCTGAAGCTGCCGCAAAATGTTGTCGCCAGTGGGGAGGGACGAATAACCCTTCGTCCTGTAATGACGCAGAAATTTCTTTGAATTTAGTGCAGGTGTCTTCTGTGATGCGTAAAAATAATAACTTCTACACAAAAGTGACATTTGTCTTCAAACTTTAAAAAGCGGGTAAAAGATTTTTCCACATAGGAAATATATACCACATAGACCTATTACAAAGGGTATTTTTGCTGGAAATTGTAACGAAATTCACTAAACTAATTTCGTGCAAATAATTAACTCAATTCCTTATATAAATCTTATATATCTCCTTATATGTTAATAATTATAAGAAACAATATGTTAAAAGTTACTGTCGAAAACAACGCTTTCTGAACCTCGTCACCATTATCACTCCTATAATTTGCATTACGAGACGAGAATTTTTTCAAGTCTTGTGAGCAACACTAATTCACCCAAATCTTAGATTTCAAACATCATTTCAGTGCTAAACGATCCGTATATAAAACCTATAAATTATAAAAGTAATTATACGACCGCAATGAAGAGTAATGCATTTATGAACGTTTCAAGATACTCCAATCATTACACAATATACTCCAATAAGTAATATGGTTTAAATGTTGTTAGATTATACCCTTCTTAGATTTCCCGTGACGTAGAAGAAATCTGAGAACTTCTAAATGAGGGAATACATTTTGTACATAAATTTACAGATCGAGACGGGAAGTGAGTCCTTGAGAATCTAGACAAGACAAGACGAGACTTCTACAAAATTTACGAAACGAAATCGAAAGATGTAAAGGAATCTCCATTCAAATTTTATCTGAACATATTCATGGTAATATTAAGCGTGGATTCGCCAATGATTTCAGTAAATAGTAGTCGGCGTGGGGGATGACTACGAATTCTTACTCATCGGTTTTTAATTTAGAAACCGGTAGCGCATTCAAAACTATGGAACTCATATTTTTCTTTGCAATTCCAGCCTCTTTATCTACATGGTGGTGTATCAGAGCGGAAGGAAGTTTGTTAGTTCTTCCTTTATGTTTCCTGAACTCCTAGTGCTACTAACGTCAGTGTTTCTTCCAGTGTTCCAGATACACTTCGCGGGTGGGGTTGGGACAAAGTCCCCGGAACTAAGATAAATTATAAATTGCGAACATATGTTACTTTTGTGAACGTTGTTTTAGGAAATAGTGTCTCAGTGTAGCCCTTAACATTTTGATGTTGCCCCCTCCAAATTCTCTTGAAGAAAGACTGATCCTACTAAAATAGGATATTTGTATCATACTCAATGTCTCGTACATTCACAGATAAATGAGATATTTCACATTTGCACACTCACTTTTATCCAAAAGTTTGAATTATTTTTTCCTCGATGTTAACATGTTTACGGCAGATTAGGCTTTAAGATTCCTAATCAGCAGCAGGGTGAAAGTTAGGTGTTTTTAAAAATTATTCCTCATCACATGAGGGAAAATCTCAAAGAAGGCAGCTGGTATTAAATAGATTCCGTGCATTTTCACACGGTGCAATCTCGCACGGTGCTCATTATCGAGCAATTTCACACGGTCCTGGTTATCGCATTAATCAGTCAGCAGGTGTGGTGCATTTTCACACGGTCCATCTGCAATCACGTGATTCACCCTGAAACTCCTTTCACTACAAGGGGAGGAGGACAGAACAAGTATGAACTAAGTAAGAACAGAGAAAGAGCAAATACAAGTTAAATATGAACAATTGCAATTAATACTAGAGAAGCTAGAAAAAAGAAAAAATTAACAAACACACGTTATAATAAAGAAGAGGAAAATAATTACAAAAATAAAATAAAACTAATAACGAAAATAATAGGAAATTAAAGTACATGAAAATAAAAATTCAGAAAAACAAATAATCTTGCGAAAACAGACTAAAATGTGTTACTGGTTTCCACTCCAAATTGATATCGTCTCTGCAGGTCGACTTTCAAGGCATTCTGCGGCTAAGTTGATCAAGATCTCTATTTTCGGAAATAATGTATGGACAATAAAGTCATTCTCCACAGCAAAGAATAAAATAAGCACTTTGTTAATGAAGTCGGGACCCATTGTTTAAAAATAGAAAGATGAGTTAAATAAACTTTTATTTTGTGATTATTCTCTTCCTGTTACTGCTTAGTTATCTCTGCAGGTGCGTATGGCCATGGTACACCTGTGAATCATGTCATTGGAAGGTGGGGGATAAATAGGGTATAAAAGAATCGCCCTTGATGTCTAATTCCTTAATTTTAGTGTTTTCGTTGTTGGGTGAACATAGTGATTCAACGTAGAAATGGAGTTTATAACAACTAGCAGAGGTTATCGTCTCTTAGTTCATGCAGGGTTCCAGTACTACATGCAGAGAGAAAACAGGGATCATACAGTATGGGTAAGTATCGTATTAATAGAATTAGGATTTTCTGTAAAAATTCATGTTTCCTTTTTTTATGTTCTTAATTTCTTTTCTTTTTTTGGGGGGGGGGGCGCGAAGGCTTCATATAATATGACTAGACATCGGATTTTTATGCAAATGCATTGTTTGCTCGTATGCATCTCTGTTAAATTTGGTAGGGGTTTCTAGAAATAATAATATAGTCCGAATTTGAAGCTTTGTAGTGCATATAAATGCATATTTCAAAGGTTAGAGCATATATTAGTACTCAAGAGCATATTCAGCACATTTTATAAGTTTTTATTTCAGATGTATGCTTACAACATGGAATAAATCCAGTTTTAGTTTATATTTTCAATACATTTACATGCCTATGCAACGGAAGGGGTTTTTGCATGAGAAGATGGAAGAATTCCTAATTTATAGACGACCAATAATGTTAGAAACCGATCACCAGAGCAGAAATGCCCACAATTACCAAAACGTTAAGAGAAATCTGATAATAATAATGACATTGTAATATCGTGTCGACATCAATTCAGAAACAAGAGATACGAGTATTGCTACTCAGTGAATGCTTAGCTCTAGTTGGTGAAGTTCGACACGAGCTCCGGTCATTTTCTGGTAAATTCGGGCACTCCTTGAAAAAAAAAATGACGGATCTTATTGGGAGAAACTCCAACTAAAAATAATTGAAGCCATGGGAAAATATCTCCAAGGGTTAAATTTCAATTTGCCAGAATATATATATATACTACACTTGCTCCTCTGCGTAAATATTGTATAGTAACATCTATTGATGTTAATAGTTCATTTTCTGGCTACAAATGTCATAAACGGATACCAAAAAATGAAGAGAAGCATCTTGTGATACACTGTAAGGCTAATTGCGGGAAGAGTAAACCCTTGAAAACGATTATTATTATTATTATTATTATTATTATTATTATTATTATTATTATTATTTGTACAGCGGGGGACACTTCTAAATGGTACACCTTAGCCGTAAATCTCCATATGGCTGTACCATTTAGAAGTGTCCCCCGCTGTACAATGGAAACGTGTAGACTCGTGTTATTTCGTCCCGGCGGGAGCTCATGTGGTTCGGATTCCACGTTAATAAGTAGGCCCACGTCTCATATAGACTCGATGCTGAACGGAACGTTAAACTCAAAATCAACTCAACTCGTATTATTTCGTGTTAATTGAATCCACTGTAAAATACAAATGTCAAGAAAATCAGAGATCGTGTTCTCATATAACTTAATTCCATTATTTGTGTGTGTTTTAAAACGTTAAGAGTATGTAACCTATAACTATTATAAAAGTAAATTCTAAAAAGAAGTCCCTGAAGTTGAATGCATATTTCATAAATTTTAAGTGCATAAAAATCCGATGTCTAGACATGACATGTTCTCGTAATACATGTTAGTTTCTTTTAATGAAGTAGGTTGGCTTATATTGTGGATTTAATACATTCTTAGTTTTCTTGGTGGTTGTTTTCATAAACTGGGCACCGATCGTCTAAGGCACTCGAAAATATGCAATAATGTATGATATCTTACTTTATGATATCTTATATGTATGATGGTATTTTGAAAATTTCGTAACTTTTAATATTTATCTGAATTACAAGAACAGTATCTGTATTACTTTTAATCTTTATCTGAGAGGACAGTATACTTGCTTCTCTAAAGCACAAATATTTTTTCACGTTGTTTTAGTACTTCTAATATAGTAAAGCCCCAATTATCCGCGGAATTTGGTAGCAAGGGCACCAGAGATGGCGAAAATCTCCGATAACCCAAAGATATTTCAGCATAAATACTGTTTTATTGAACGAACAAGACATAATAAAACTTTTAAAATATGTACAATACAGCAGAAAATTGGAAATATTGATTTTTACAATGCAATTTATTTTTATGTATTAGAACATACAGTACATATCTGCGTACAGATTGTCATCCCGCAGCGACTCGAGTACTTATGAAAAATAATAGTAGGCGGCTGCAGCAGGGCTTAAAAAAAAAGTACTCGGGGATAATCGGAGCTTTACTGTGTTTAAAAATTAACTTTCTTTCATGTGATATTTTGCCTAAACAAATATCTACACATATATAATTGCGTAAAAGGAAGTAATAACACAAATTCGCATGTTTTTATGTTTCATTTTTTAAACAAAAGATACTTATGAATAATAATTTATTTTGTACATTTGTAACCGAGCAAACGCTTTTTTATGTGTGTGTACGTATATGCGAAAACACATTTCAATTGTTTATTTCAGAAGCTGATGTTTTTTTTATTATTATTATTTTAGCTATGCATCAAAAGACAGAAGGTAAATTGCCATTGCATGACCAAGACAGAAGATAAAATAGCAGTTGTGGAAAGAGATCATCAGTGTGTACCTGATGTTGCAGTTTGCGAGATACGAAAGCGACTTTCAAATTGCAAGAAGAGAGCAAGAGACGAGATCCTTACACCAGTGTCTGTTATCTTCAAAGAAGAAATGGCTGTTCCAATTAATCAAGGTCTGGACCTAGTAACCTCCATACCATCGTATGATCAGAAGAAAGGGGGTTTAAATGGTGTTAGAAGGAAATCACTCGGCATACATCAAGGTGCACCGACTCCTAGAAATATCTGCTTTCCCGATTATATGATTCGGTTTGAAGATGGTACCTCGTTTTTACAGTACGACGCACTGGAAGGAGACGGACGAATTCTGTGTTTTGGTTACGAGGGTTTGAAACCAGCACTGAAGGAAAGCGAACAATGGTTTTTTGACGGAACGTTCAAGAGTTCCTGTAAGTATTTTTCCCAGTTATACACCATACATGCAGACATAGGAAGCACACATGATAAGACACTGGTTGTACCGGTCTTGTATGCATTGTTGCCAGATAAAACAGAGCGAACATACGAACAACTGTTTACATTTCTTAAAACGTGGTCTGGCCAGAACGAACCTCGAGTGTTAAAAATAGATTTTGAACTTGCTGCAATCAATGCGTTGCGTGCAGTGTTTCCCAATTCACAGGTTTCCGGCTGCCATTACCATTTCAACCAGAGTATCTGGCGGAAGATTCAGAGTATAGGTCTCGTCGAAGAATACCTCCACAATGAAGATGTACGCCATCATGTTCGCATGTGTAGTGCATTGGCATTAATACCAACAAGCAGGATCGATGAAGGTTGGCTCACCGTCATGGAGGACTGTCCATCTGGCCAGAAAATCGAAATGTTCAACGATTATTTCATTGAACAATGGATGGATAATCCAAATGTTCCAAGAGAAATATGGAACTGCAACGGTCAAAGGCACAGAACAAACAACCCAGTGGAGGGTTGGCACAATAAGTTAAATCGCACCATATCTAAGAGTACACCACATATCTTTGAGCTTGTGAGTGTATTAAAAGCAGATGCGACAGCTAGTTTTCATGCTTTCGCGAGACAGGGCTTAGACTGCAATTCGGAGAAGCGTAGAAAATTCACTTACATCCGTCTTGACGAACGATTGCAATTAGTCCTGGAGAAGCTAGAAAATGGCGCAGACCTTAAAAATTGCTTGAGAAGCTTGAGCTATCTCCAAAAGCTAAGATAATGGGCTATGAACTGTAAAAATGGGTTGACGACGTACAAAAGTAGAAGGTTCCATCTTAACGACGTGCTGTTCGCTCGGAAAATAACAAGATGACAAGGTTCTTCTTAGAACCGCCTTGGAGTATGGAGCTAATATTGTGTGTTTTACAAATCACAACGTTTTTCTATGCTCTAGGGCGGGCACATTTTTCTTCGATTGTTGAACTACCTGTCTTAATTCTTTGATGTGCTGCTTATTTTATTCTTTATTTATTTTAATATGTGATTATTCTATCTTCTGTCCCTAATTATTTTAATTTTTGATTATTCTTTATTTGTTCTAATTTTCATTTGCTGTTCTTTATGTATTAATATCAATTTCCGATAATTTCTGTTATTTTTTTCATTTATTTCAATTTCTTATTGTATATGCTATTTTTCTCTTCTTCTTTACTATTGTTTTTATTTGCTGATTTCTTTGTTCTATCTTGTTCTTTGTTATTTTAATTTCTGCTTACTTTCTTCATTATTCTTTTTGTGAAAGTGAAACATTTTCTAAGGTCTCCTTCTCTAATATTAATTGCAATTGTTCGTATTTAACTTGTATTTGCTCTTTCTCTGTTCTTACTTAGTTCATACTTGTTCTGTCCCCCCTCCCCTTGTAGTGAAAGAAGTTTCAGGGTGAATCACGTGATTGCAGATGGACCGTGTGAAAATGCACCACACCTGCTGACTGATTAATGCGATAACCAGGACCGTGTGAAATTGCTCGATAATGAGCACCGTGCGAGATTGCACCGTGAGAAAATGCACGTCACCATTAAATATGGCTATTTTCTTCAAATTTCCTAAATACTGATTAGATTCTGATTTCCATCATACCTACTACACAAAACTCGATAAAGTTACTGGTATGAAGCCATATCTCCTTTTTTGTACTGAAAAATATTATTTTCGAGCATCCTCTTTTTCGGAAATCAGAAACATGTTATATTTATCATTAAATGCCACAGCAATAGATAGGAAAACTCTTTCCAAATTGGGTGGGGGCGGTGGCTCAGTGGTATGTCATTCACTTCCGGTGCTTGGGGTCCCCGACTCGAACCCAGCTCGCGACATGTGGACTTTGTGGTGGACAAACACCGTGCTCGTGGGTTTTCTCGGGGTTTTCCCGTTTCCTCCCACTTTCTTCATCCCACCATTTCATTCATTTCTCATCATCACCGTCTTTTTTAGCCTAACCGGCATATCCGGTGGACGTAAAAGTCAAAGATTTTCTTTCCAAATTAGGTGTTTTGACCCAGTAAGGGGCGTCACTTCAAACTATCGTTTTCCTCATCGAGACTCATAGTTCAATCTGGAGTAGAAACTTATTTTAGGATCTAGTTTCTATGATTTTCACTCGAAAGACGAAGATGATTATGTAGAAAATTATAAGTACCGGTACTTCTTGTTCATTATCGTATTAAGTTTATCTAATCTCTTCTTTCTTATAACATTCAATGTATTTTTTCTTAAGAGAAAAGTAAAATATCAAACTTAAATATTTAATAATAAATTTATAAGAACTAGCAATGCTTCTAAGTAATACAAACTTATCTTCAAGCTAAATTATTTTTCCTTGCTCAGAAGAAGTGGTGTGATCACCAGTGGGAAGTCATCTGATTCAGATTATAAATTAATATTGGTTCTCCATTCATAAACCTCGTTCAACTTAATCAACTAAGCTTTATTAAGCTCAACGAATGTAACTTATGCATCCACTGTAAACGTTTATTCACAGATATTTCTCTCGAAAATGGTTTGAATTATGTTGAACAAATTTAGTGCGATCACAATGATTGTGCATTTCGTTTCAAAATTAAGGGGGCAGACTACTAAATATTTTTGAAAAGCTAACAATTTTTCTTTTGCCCGTTTTTCATAAGTGAAAAGAGATAATGAAATGTAACTTACCACAATAATAGATAATGTTTATTCTACACCCGAGAACACGAATTGGAAGAATGATCAGTGTTGCCATCCATAGAAATTACTACATGTCGGGAATTTGAATTACGCAAAAATCTAGGTTAAGGCAGCGACTAAAAAAATGAACTCAATGATAGTTGATTACTTATCATGTTGTCTTAGTTCTTTGTCAACTACTTTTTAAATAAATAAGTTATCACAAAATAAATACAAATATTATTTAAAAAGTAGTTAACTACATGACAACAAGACAACATGATAATGACATTTACGTGAATAAAAATATACTTTACAAAAAATTAAGCTAGCGTCAAATGCGTTCCTGCATAACATTAGACTCAGTTTAAAATATATATAATTCTTTCTTCGATCGATCTCTTCGTTTCTAAAAACGTTTTGACTACACCCTTCTAACGTCCGTCCGTTGATACACCACTTGCAGAAGAGGCTCGAAACCAGCCACAGAGCTTTGGGCTGCCATGAATATGTTAGAAGGGACCAAGTCATTAAAAATTATCTTACAAATATTTAAATTGTGCATTTTGTATTGAGGTCTGGAGGGGACATGAAAAATTTAGGGAAGGCCAGGCCCTCCCTAGCCCCCCTCTGATTGCAAGCCTGTTGCAGAGTAGCACTTACCAACTTATTCTGAAATAGACTTATTACTATATTGTCACATTTTTCCTTATTGAGGAGGAGGTAGGTGAATGACCGCTCAAGACGTTGCCAATTTCAGTCATCTGCATCTGTCCATCAATCTCTTTTCTAGGAAACGACCGCGGAGTCGAGGAGGGTAGGTATGAGTGGGTCTGTTTTGTTAATTCTTTTGATCGGAACACTGCCCGAAACAATGAGGGCATTTGGTTCTCGAAGCCGTACATGAGAACGAGGTCGCTTCGTATTTTGAAGTGAAATAAATAAATAAAAATGTTGCCTTCTTTCCTAAACGCTAAACCTATTTAACTTGATGTAATAAATAACCTATATAGGAGGAGTATTCCTTTTCCATCCAGGGGTGTGTGTAAAGAAATTTGGAGGGGTGTTAGGGGGGTATTGGGGGGTGTAGATTACTCCCTGGTATCATGTGCAAATGTACTTTTGTGAATGCCCAGTTGTTTTGAATAAATCACTTGGATCAGTTGAAGACAACCTACCAGTTTTTCCGCTACCAATCTTTGTATTGTCCTCAATACCGAGACCACCGTATTTATTTGTTTCCGCTGGGATGTTTCCTTTTGGCAAGTACGGTACATCACTTTTTCTTGGAAATTTGTTACCAAAGATTTCTTGCAGATTGACGCATGGTTGAGTGCTGGGGAACGGATCAATTCTTGCCTTTCGCTGTAGTTCTATCAACACTACGAGGAAGATTAGGAGACTTCGGGAGGGCAGCTATGAGGCTGTGTTTTTGTCACCAGCTGCGCATTCACAAAAGTTCGTTTTTTCTTAAAGAGACTCCTGCCTTGGAATTCGCCCCAGGCGAATTACTTAGACTTGTTCCTTGCATACCTACATCTGGAAGGGAGAGTTGATAAGGATCCGTTCTTTTCCAGTTTTTCCAAAGTGATCTTTTACCATTAACATATACATATTTGAAATTAAGTTAGCAAGTTTTCCATCCTGACGTGGTTCTTGCGTGTAGTGGCGGACATAAACTCACCTATATTGATGCAGAAGCGGACAAAAGCTAACCGGACATAAAATAAATAAATAATACAATTATGTTACAACAATGTTATAACAATGAGATTAATAACCTAATAATAATCAGCGCCGTTGCTACAGACGGTCTGAACCCCTAAACCCTCTGAAAAATCTATCGTGGTGGCAAATCTCAGCATGTCATAGAAAACAGCATGCCAAACAAACGCACTAGTGCTTTCTTTTAATATTATTAATTTACAATAAAATGATAGAGAGTACACACTCCATGGGTATACATTATTTTGTATTGTACACAGTTCAAAATACATTATTGCCGTTAAATATATTAAAATACTCAATTGCAGCAGCTTTGTCGAAGTACTGCATAATACATATTTTCTATTAAACCGTTTGAGACTTACGCTTTTTAAGGTAAATTTTAGACTTTCAGTCAAGCAACTATTTGGTCGAGACTATTTATCGCAGGATCATGGTCCACACCAGAGATGGGCATTTTTGCTAACCCTCACTCACCCTTACTCTCAATCAACTCCCTCACACTCACCCTCAACCACCCTCACCCTCAATCACTCTGGTCACCCTCAGCCACCTTCACCATCAATCGACTCCCTTACATTCACAGTTATCACTCTACATGTACTTACTAAACAATAAGTAAGGGTAAATATCATTCTCATTCAAGTAAAGTAAAAAAAAAAAGAAAAACAGATTTTACTATTTTTAGGATTTTTGGATATCATATGACCCGTTGCTGTTGACAAGTTTTAAAAAAAGGAGACAAGATGCCAATAAATACCATAAGTGCTGTTCTTGCCTTCATTAATTAGTATGGTAGTACAGTTGAAATTTTTCCTTTTTTTCTGGGAACAATATGTGGCTTCGCACCATATTGCACCAAGCCTTCCTTATATATATCGAGCAGGAAACTTCGGTGTACGGTGGGGAATGTTAGGTGTCAAGAAAGATTCGTTGTAGTAGACCGTAGGATTTATTAAAAACTCAACTTTGAGGATAAATGAGCGTATTAGTTTCAATGATGTAATGGAGGGTATACGCGGGTATACGGCGTATAACCATCTCTAATTTTTGGAAACAATCGTATAACCACATAAAATTTAGGAAGTACGCCGGTATACGCTACATTCGATCAATAGTATACTCACTTCATTCGAACTAGGGATGCATTCGAGTCGAGTCGAGTCGAGATTTAAGCCTGTCTCGACTCGTCTCGAGAAAATGTTGTCTCGACTCGTGTCTCGACTCGAAAATATGTTTCTGTCTCGACTCGTGTCTCGACTCGACAGTCTCTGTCTCGACTCGACTCGAATTCGAGTCGAGACGTCTCGAAATTCGAGTCGAGACAAAATATACGAGTTAAAATATACGCACACATCAGCCAGAATATTATGACTACCTACCTTATTGTCAGTGTGTCCAACTTTGGCACGGATAACAATGGCGACGCGTTTTGGCATGGACGCAATGATCCTTGAAAGGTCACTGGAGAGAGTTGATTGGTACACATAGGCAAGGGCGCCGATTTTTCTGTAAATGTGGGGGGGGGGCATTCAGATGCAGAAGGCATATATATGAGGATTTTAATTCAAATTGTATTCAAATTATGCCAAATTATTCATAAATATAATGCGGGGGCTCACATGAGCTTTGGGGGAGCCCCCCAGGATCGGCGCTCTTGCACACAGGTCATCTAATTCCCGTAAATTCCGGGGAGGGGCGATGCGCTCTGAAGTCATGTTCAATCACATCCCATTTGTGTTCGATTAGGCCAGATCAGGCGAGTTGGGCGGCCAGCACATCACTTGGAACTTGCCTCTGTGTTCCTCGAACCACTCCATCACAATCCTGGCCTTGTGATATGGTGCATTATCTTTTCGAAAAATGCCACTCCCGTTGGGAAACATGGTCGTCGTCTGCAAGCAGTGTGTGATACGCCTTGGCCGTCATGGTGCCTTGCTCGAGCTTCACTAGACACATGGATGCTCACGTGAATGTTTTCCGGAGCATAATTAAGCCACCGCCAGCTTGTCTCCGTCCCGCAGTACAGGTGTCAAAGAACTGTTCTCTTGAAACACGACGGATTCGCACCCTCCCATCGTCATGATGAAGAAGGTATCGGGATTCATCAGACAATGCAACGCTCTGCCACTGTGCCAAGGTTTAATGACGATGGTCATGTGTTCATTTCAGTCGTAGTTGCCGATGTCGTGGTGTTAACATTCGCACACAGATGGGACATGGGCTTCGGAGGCCCATCGTTAGGGGTGTTCAGTGCACTGTGTGTTCAAACGCACTTGTACTTTGCCCAGTAATAAAGTATGATGTTAGCTCTGCCACAGTTCGCTGCCTGTCTTGTTTTACCAGTCTGCCCAGCCTATGACGTCCATCTGTAATGAGGTGGGAGCGCCCAACCCCTCGACGTTTGGACGTCGTTTTCCCTTGGTTTCGCGACTTGTTGAAGACACTCACCACAGCACTTCTCGAACATCCGACAAGTACTGCAGTTTCCGAAATTCTCCTGCCGAGTCTGCGGGCCATTACAACCTGCCCTCGGTCAAACTCAGATCGCGCGCCTTCCCCATTCTACACACGGCCAGCACTCTCACTGATACTACATGCACCGTACGCGTGAATGACTAGCAGGCATTCGTCGGCAGGTGACACAGATATCCCCTGGACGGAAATTATATCGATAGTAGGTTGGTAGTCATAATGTTCTGACTGATCAGTACATACTAAATAAATTTAAAATGTAGGAAATTTTCAACATTCTGATTAACTTGCAGGAAATTTCACAATGAAAAGAAGCAACTGACTTGGACAAGACAACGGTTAGTTGCTGGGGCAATCTTTTTTTTTCTGGTCTTTGAGGTGTGAGCTTTGACCATGCCTTTTGAAATTTTGATGTTTGGTGCTCATCAGTCGCGCTTCCATTTTTTTTTCTAATTGTTCCAGTTCATGATAATTAACAATACATTGCGCAGTTCGAATACATGATCACGTTTTCATTCAATCCAACTCAAGCCGCTTCAGATACTATAGAGTTGTATTTGTTTATGAAGAATTAATTGCGTATTAGAAATACACCCCAACAAAACATTTTGCGTGCTCATCTGCTCAGTATTCAAGGTTTTAATTACAACATGAATTGTTAAAATGTGAACGTAAGTTGCATTAGATATCTAAGCAGTTCCTAGTCTATGGATAATTCAAGCAATGCTAATTACGGTCTTTCTAGCAAGCACTTCTGCTGTTCATAAACCTTACGCATTGGAGTAGGAAAAACAAAGAAAAGAAAGAAAGAAAGAAAGAAGTAAAATTGGTAATTTTACAACCGTGACTCACTCGGGCTCATGCTCTCTATCCTCAATGGAGCTCGCGTTCGCTAATCTCAATGAGGATCACACTAGTCAAGTTTCTCACTAATTCGAGCTTGAGCTTGATATTTACTGTGAAATTCTCTTTAGCTCGATCTCGTAATGCCACACGTCCTTTCTTGTTTTTACATTTGTCTCACCATTTTCGATTTATACGGGTGGCGTGGACTTTTCAATTAAGTTTTTGTTTTCATTTTGACCCGCCGCCATTTTGCATAGGGTTGTCGTAGAGAGTCGAGACTTGCTCCATTTTCCTTCATTTTACAACAGATTTCAAACGATGTGCTACTTAACCCCCCTTGCCATTTGAAAATTTTTAGTTGGATCCCGTCTGGAGCCCTGCGGGGAACCCTGGGGCAAACTTTTTAGTAAAAAGTTTTTACCCTAAAAAAGTGTGGCCTTGAAAATGATGGGATACATGTTCACCGAGTTTTCCATTTACCCAATCGTTTCCGAACAAATGACTCGGTTCAAAATATTCTAGCAGGTAATTTCCTAGCTATGGCTTTTTAAATATCTAGAAATTGGCCATGTTTTTGGCCAATATCACGGGAACGGTAAGCCATAGAGATATGATATTGGTGGTAATCAATCCCTAATTGAATGTTAAACATTTTTGTCCTGATATTAATTGGTGGCCACTGGCCAACTGGCCATGGGTCAAACTACTGGCCAGTTGGACAGTGACTACCGGTTCCTATTTGGTACCAAAATGTTTACCATCCTTTTAGATATTGATCAACACCAATATGATCTCTCTATGACTTACGGTTCCCGATATATGACTACTTAAATTTCTGTAAATCGGTCATTTTTTGGCCACTATCTTGCGAACGGTTAGATTGACGCAAAAAATTTAATCATTTTGTCTGATAGTTTTTGATGCTCTATCTAATGCAGTGTACAAAATTGAAAAAATTGCAAATAACAGACAGACGGACAGATAGACACACAGACATAGAGAATTCAGTAACGAACTTTTTAAGTTCGTTGAATATGTTGTAACTCACGATATCCCGCCCGGTGACATGTATAACTTCGGGATTCGTCTAGTTATAACATATCCAATGCGAACACAATTGTCTCGTTCGGATCTCAGTGGAGCCACTCCCTTGTCAGTAAGCAACTGTCTTCTTCAAATAACAAGTTGTTATATCTCGAATTATTTTCTTGGAAGATGTTTCTGGTAAATACGATAATTTATTGTAATACACTGTAATTCTAGTCTAAGATACACGATATCGAAAATATGGCATTATAGACTAACATAATAATATTCAAATGTTACACTGGAAAATAAAATCTTTGGAAAATCGCAAAGAGGAACCTGACATTCATGTTCACAGTCATTCCTCATTATTTGATTTTAATTATTACTTCATTATTAACGAACTTAAAAAGTTCGATACTGAATTTTTTATGTCTGTGTGTCTGTCTGTCCGTCTGTCTGTTATTTGCGATTTTTCAATTTTGAACCGTGTATTTGATAGAGCTTCAAAAACTATCAGAAAAAGTTATTAAATTTTTCGCTTCACTCTTACCGTTCCCAAGATATTGGCCAAAAAATAGCCGACTTCCAGAGATTTAAGGAGCCATATCTCGGGAACCATAAGTCACAGAGAGATCACATTGATGTTGTTCATTACCTAAGAGGATGGTGAACATTTTGGTACCAAATAGTAACCGATTAACACTGGCCAATTGGCCACTAGTTTGGCCAATCGCCAGTTGTATAGTGGTCACCAATTAATATGGGTACTAAAATGCATACCATCCTCTTAGGTATTGACTAACACCAATATCATCTCTCTATGACTTACCGTTCCCGTGATGTTGGCCAAAAATGGCCAATTTCTAGATATTTAAGGAGCAATAGCTTGGGAGCCGTAAGTTGTAGAGAGATCATATTGGTGTTGATCAATACCTAAAAGGGTGGTGAACATTTTAATACCAAATAATAACCAGTGTCCACTGATTAACTGTCTACTGGCCAACTGGCCACCGTTCTCCAAATACTGGCCAAAAAGTTCAAATTTCTAGATATTTAAGCAGCCGTATCTCGAGAACTGTAAGTCATAGAGAGATAATATTTTACTAATTACTATTTTTTGCGAGGTAGGAACAATGACAGTTTTCCTTCCCGCTCCATATCTCCATTCTTTTTAAGTTCGTTCTGGCAATGCTCATGGAGCATTCTCAACTGGTTAAATTCTGTGAAACTGTTAGAATTAATTATAAGCTGTGTAGAAACGCTTTGAAAATGCATTAAAATTATAAATGACAAGTAAAAGGTGCCTTGCTGAGCGTACCTTGTAGAGGCTCCCTCAAGTATGCTCCCCCGCACCCCAGGGTATGCGGCGCACTCTTTATCGCTGTCACTGGCTAATATGAATACGTATGAAACAGATGTCAGGCAAGGACAACTAGCGGTGTTTCCCATACGATCAGACGATGACATTTATGGCACGAGCCATAGTAGAAGGCGGCATAGTTGAAGAAACTACACCCTCTCAGTAACCTAAATTGCACGAAAATTTCCAAAGCAGGTTCATTGACCTGACTACCGCATGTTGCCCACTTTGTCCAAGAGCGGGATGGTTTGTTTCTAGCTTTTCTACCGAAAAGCATTTGTCTGGAATGGTGTTTCGGAGACAATAAAATAAAGAAAATATACTAGGCAGAGAGAGAGCAGGGAGGAGGGAGTGTACCAATTATTCTTCCCTCTAAACCAGCGTTTCCCAACCTTTTTCAACTTGCAGCATACTACGGGTGTAACATGGATTCTCGCGGCACACTTTCGCACAGAGAAGAAAGCTCGATCACTGGATTTTCCTCGTGGTAAATCACTATATTTATTTTTCATTCTAATTTAAAAGGAGAAAATAACTGCAATGACATGTTGGACTCAGGTTATTAAAAATACGCTTACTCTTTCGAAAACTGTATCCAACCTTTTACTAAGAATGAAGATCATTAAATAACGAACAAATAAATCTATTTTACTTTTAAAACACAAATGTGAATAATTTATCGAAAGGATTGAATGATATTTTAAATTTTCAAGTTACGAAATAGTCTGTAACGATAAAGAAGCAATAATGGTCATAACAATAACAAATACTTTTTTCAACATTAGAAATGTACAGAAAAGTAACACGGCATGAAACTTAAAATTGTAGATTCATAGTAGAGGTTCATAGTAATGTGCAATACAAATATACATTTTCCCCTACGTTTTGCAATTTGATTGCTATAGAATTAATAATTTTGTTTTGATATCCTCGCGGTACACCAGTGGCCCATTCACGACAACCAGTGTCGCGGTATTTTCACTGCTAGCTTCTCATTTTAGATAGGTATATTTACAACAAAGGGGGGTAGCGTGCACCTTTGCACCCCCCTAAATCCGGCCCTGTCCAGAAGTTATGTAGCCCTATGGCGTTCATGGAAATAAAAATACAATAGTTATAACTATGCTAAATTACTATAGACTGCCAATTGCTCATTCAGAGAATTTATGATGTTCACTTTATTGTAATGTTCTTATACAGACTAGATATAGGCTACGGATAATAGTTTTATACAAACTAGATAATCAATTATTATTATTATTATTATTATTATTATTATTATTATTATTATTATTATTATTATATTTGAAGTACAATCAAATATCACGGCTTTAATTACTAGTTTTAATTAACTGAATTGAGCTGAAAATTAAATCTTGATCTCGGAAGATTAACTATTAAATTTATACGTTCTGTACCTTTCTAAAGTAATAAATGCTGAAATTGGTTTCAAGGTTGTTCCTGAATGAATAATTTCTTCATAATAATATTAAAAGTTTTAGAAAAAAATTCGAGACATTCGAGTCGAGTCGAGATTTTTATGAACTGTCTCGACTCGACTCGTGTCTCGACTCGAAAATTCGAGTCGAGAAACACGTTTGTCTCGACTCGTCTCGAATTTTACAACGTGTGTCTCTACTCGAATCTCGACTCGAATTCGAGTCGAGTCGAGTCGAGATTCGAGACGTGTCTCGACTCGTGCGCATCCCTAATTCGAACAAACAACAACTGCTTTTCACGAAATTTTCAAAACAAAAATATCTCACTAAACAGCTGGTCGTCAGGCTGTTACCGCGAATGATGTCTAAATTCTTTTAAAATGTTTGCGTTTTCGGGGTGTGGGAATCAAATTTTCTCAGAATCTCTTCTATAATGGAAAGCAGCGCTCTGAACATGCAGTGATTTTTCCTCAAGATGTCACATGCGTTGTTCCTACCTTCCAAATTCCAAATTCAATTCAAAGTCTGTCGATTGGATACAATTTGAGCAAGGCAATATGGAATAGAAAAAGTTCCTTTCTTAACGGGGAAGGAGGTTCCGAAAAATATGTGGTCTTTACTTTAAGAGTTAAGAGGAAATTAAATGAATGTATTTGCGCCAAGAAATCATTGGCCTCCACAAAAATAAAACATCTGACCTATCGTTGGTCTAGTTCAGCGTTTCCCAATCTTTTTCAACTTGCGGCACACTACGGGTGTTACTTGGATTCTCGCGGCACACTTATAGATATTATTACTTGTAAATATAAAACTGGTATTTTTTCTGTGATTATTGGTCTCCTACTCACAGAGAAGAAAGATCGATCATTGTTTTTTTTTCCCCGTGGTAAATCATTATGCTTATTTTTCATTCTAATTTAAAAATAGAAAACAATTGCAATGAAATATTAGACTCAAGTTTTTAAAAATACGCTTTCTTTTTAAACACTGTATCCAACCTTTTACTAAGAAGGAAGATCACTAACGAACGAACAAACAAATCTCATTTACTTTTAAAACACAAATGTAGGTACTTTGTCGAAAGGATTGAATGATATTTTAAATTTTTAAGTTAGGAAATAGTCTGCAACAATAAAGAAGCAATAATGGTCATAACAATGATAACCATTTTTTTTCAACATTAGAAATGTACAGAACAGTAACCCGGTATGAAACTTAAAATTGTAGATTCACAGTAGAGTTTCGTAGTAATGTGAAATACAAATATACATTTTTCCCTACCTTTTGCAATTTTATTGCTATAAAATTAATTTGTTTCGATTCCTCGAGGCACACCAGCGGCCCATTCACGGCACACCAGTGTGCCGCGGCACACCGGTTGGGAAACTCTGGTCTAGTTTGAAGCATTCACCGTCGTTCCGAATACCACCGAATACAACAGCGAACCTCGGATTAGTACTGTTCATTTGTAGCCGCAGTTGACATCAAAGAAAGGAGCGATTGATTTCGATAAATACTCAGCAGCTAGTACTAGTAGTAGTCTTTCCTCAACCTACTGAAGAAAAAAAGGGACGGGGTAAAAGTAAACATATTTCTTCGTTATTTCATATTCTTTCAGATAAAAAAGAATATTGAAGAAAATCACAGGAAGAGGTAGAAAACAAAAGTCAGGAAAGACTTGTAGCGTATAAGCATGTCACGCCAATCTTTAATCATTTCGATACAGCCGTCAATTCGAAAATACAGGTATTTGCTTAGTAGTATTTAACCCTTTGGGAATTTATGATACGAATCGGTACCATGGAATAGTGCTGTGTTTAAACGCTTATTAAGCTCATATGACACGTATTGAACCCGTTTTTTTATTGGTCAAGTCAAGCATGGACCAAAGAGCACCCCAGATGCGTTTCGGAACCGGATGGTAAACTTGCCGGTGCCAAGTGGGGGCGGAGGGGTGAGGTAAATAAAAAAAAAAACACCCTTAGTTTTCAAAATATCAAGATTAAAATTTTGCATCAAGTTTGTGTGCACCTTTGCATATTTCTCTCTCTCTCTCTCTCTCTCTCTTTTTTTGATGCAAATAAATATCATAACTGCTGTTCTCCCCTTTATTAATTGTTGAGTTGATTTTGGTTTAGCCTCCCTTTCAGCAGCAAGGCTATATGAGACGTAGACCTACTGATTAACGTGGAAATCGTAACCACATGAGCTCCCGCCGGGAGTCGAACCCGGGTCTCCCACGCCAAAGGCGCGTACGCTAACCGCTTAGCCACGGAGGAGCTCTATTTTATTAATTGTTATGGTAGTGGAGTTGAAATTTTTCTTTTTTTCTGGGAACAATAAGTGGCTCGCGCTATATTGCACCGGGAATCTGGGACTCCGCAATAGTGTTCCCAATCGTGCCCCGCACTTTCTAACTGGATCAGATTACCTTCTTTTCCTTACTTTGAAGCAACAAAACTATTTTTTTTTAACAATGTGACTTCCCTCAAGAGCAGCCTCTACTTTTAATTTTGTGCTTGGGAACATATTGTCCTGCTAGAACACATTCAATATAAACATTTCTTTATTAAATCCAAATTTAATAATAGAAAATTTAAAAGGGCGAGTTGATTATAACCTGTATTTTGCTAAAACAACACCAATTAAAGTGAATGAAAGCTCAAGTAAGAGGTTTGTGACTATGAAATTTACGTCATAACACCACATTGAGTCTAGAAATTATGTGTAATACATTTGAGAATGATAAGCATAGGGTGGTTCTAGTTTTCGATTCATCTGTACATTTCTTTAAGTATATAAAAACCGGTTCTTAAGTAGCATAATATAACGGAAAAATAGTACACTATATAAAATGAGTTAATATAAAGGACTCCGTTAAAAGAGAAATGCAATTTTCAATTTACGAAGCTATCGTGTAACTTAGGATGTTTTGTGTTCATTTGGAGCTAAACATTTTTTCAGCTGCGAGATTGTATGGGACTTCTCTCGTCCTGAAGGCGAGAACACTTACCACCCATTCGTAAGGAATCAATACGAATATATGTGCCTGGGAACACTTAGCTGTTTCTTCAGGTATGTGGTAGTCTTTACTGGAAAAGGAACTGATATATCCTCAATAAAAGTATTGTGGTAAACAACACCAAACTCGAGTTGTGGCAAACGACACAGCGTTGGTTCAGAGTAGCTTTCGAAAAAACAACTTTAATAAAAGAAAGGATATGTGTGTGTGTTTTCTAGGATGTCCACTTGCCACTTTCTGTTTTTTTTTCTAGCCCATTGTTTTATTAGAGAAAGTATTCTCTTTTAAAGTTCGTGATTTAAATTTTTTGATTTTACTAATTTCTCCTTCTGGCCTATTTTGGTGTCACTTGATTTAAAAGTATTCTTATATATAATGTTATGTTGCTTTAATTTTTATTGATAAACAGGGAGATACGCAGGAGATCTTGGGGGTCCGGACCCCCCGAAATCCGGACTTTTTTTTTTGTAAATTTAGTCTTATTATAGGGGCAATTTTACAATTCTTAATACAATTTAGCTTGAAATTGTGTTTGAACCCTCCCCCGAGAAGCTCTGGAACCATACTGAAATAAATTCCTGCGTACGTCCCTGTTCATAAATATTAAAATTACATCATACAGTGGTAACATTTTGCGTAGTATACATTTAAAGATCTCAAGAAGAAATCAGTAAAATTTTCGTTTATTTCAAAGAATAAATAGAATGTTTCCTCATACAAGTTAATGGGCTGAGAAACCATGATGCTGTCGACATTCAACACACTTAAGTGCTACTCTTGTTTGTTGGGATTTATAAAACCTACAATTAAAATAATACCTATTTCGCTAGATATTTCTATGAACGCACGGGTTCATTAGTTGTTAGTATATACATTTCCTACCTTGGAAACTCAACCGGTTTCCCTACTCTATGATGTTTATGTAAAAAGAAAAAAAGATGCCGTGGAATTTGTTACTAAAACAAAAAATACAAATGCCAGCCTCAAACACCACTCATGAAAGACATTTCTATTTCCAAAACCAGCCTCAAATGTCACACACTCTTCAAGTGAATAAATATCACACATTACTAATAGTATGTGTGATTACTCGCCCGACTTCCGACGCAATAGATTCCCTCACCCTCACCCACCCTCACCCTGACCCTCAATCGACTTCCTCACCCTCAATCGAACACCCTCAGCCACTCTCACCGTCAATCGACTCCCTCATACAGTTACCTTCATGTATTTAATAAACAATAACTAAGGTTAAATATGATTCTCATTCAAGTGATTGAAATTTATATATATTATAATATACATAGGAATACATTATATCTTCGGTATATTATATGTATATATATATATATATATATATATATATATATATATATATATAATATTAAATAGCTTGTCATTTTATATTGGGCTCGCTCGGGCTCACTTCGGTTAGCAGTTGTGCTCGCACTCATTTCGGCTTACTCTGACTTATTTTATTAGGATTCGGGCTCGCATTTAATTATTGAGCCCGAGCTCAGTCGAGCGCGAGTGACTTGCTCGAAAGTTTGGACACCTATGTCCTAAGCCAAATTTGTAAAAAAAAAAAAAAAAAAAAAAAAAAAAAAAAAAAAAAAAAAAAAAAGTATTCTTGGATATCATATGATCCGTTGCTTTTGACAAGTTTAAAAAAAAGAAGACTAGATGCCAATAAATATCATAAGTGCTGATCTTGCCTTCATTAATTAGTATGGTAGTGCAGTTGAAATTTTTATTTTCTTCTGAGAACAATATGTGGCTTCGCACTATATTGCACCAAGCCTTCCTTATATATGCAAGTGATTTGGGAACCTGAGACTCCGCAATATTGTTCCGAATCGTGCCCTGCACCTTTTGACTGGATCAGATTATCTTCTTTCCCTTACTTTGAAACAAGAAAACTAATTCTTTTAACAGTGTGACTTCAATCAAGAGCAGCCTCTACTTTTGATTATGTGCTTGAGAACACATAGTCCTGCTAGAATACGTTAAATATAAACAATTCTTTATTAAATCCGAATATGAGAATAGAAAATTTGAAAGGGTGAGTTGATTATATTTTTATTTTGTTTTATTTATTTAACAATCTAACTCCAACAGGGACGATCATCCCCAATTATAAGAGCTTTTACAACAGTTGATTTACAATTTTATAGCCTGTATTTTGCTAAAAGAACAAATATTAAAGTTAATGAAAGCTCAAGAAAGATGTTTGTGAGTATGAAATTTACGTCATACCACCACATTGAGTCTAGAAGTTATGTGTAATACATTTGAGAATGATAAGCATAATGTGGTTCTACTTTTCGATTCATCTATACATTACTTTGTATATAAAAGTACACTATATAAAATGAGTTAATATAAAAGAGAAGCTATCGTAAAATTTAGGATGTTTCGTGTTCATTTGGAGCTAAATATTTTTTCAGTAGCGAGATTGTATGAGACTTATCTCGTCCCGAAGGCGAGAACACTCGCCACTTTTTTGCAAGGGATCAATACGAATATAAGTTCCCGGCAACATTTAGCTGTTTCGTCAGATATGTGCTAATCTTTACTGGAATAGGAACTGATATATTCTGAATAAAAATATTGTGACAAACAACACCAAAATCGAGTTGTGGGAAACGACACACCGTTGTTTCAGAGTAGCTTTCGAAAAAACACTTTATATAAATTTCCTACCTTGTAAATTCAAGAGGTTTCCTTACTCTATTTCTTTCTTTTCTTTTTTTTTTTTAAAAAAACGATGAAATTTGTTACTAAAGCAACAAATACAAATGCCAGCCTCAAACACCACTCATGAAAATCTATGGAAAAAACATTTCTATTTCCAAAACCAGCCTCAAATGTCACACACTCCTCAAGTGGATAATTATAAAATTTACAAATAGTACATCGACTCTCTCGCCCGACTCCAGACTCAATCGACTCCCTCACCATCAGCCACGCTCATGCACCCTCCCTTACCCTTAAGAACTGTTGGTAAGCCAAGCTCCTTAAATACGAAATTAGAATGGTTAGTTTAACGTTCCACGGCTATGCCCTTTATTCTAAGGGAGACGGGCGACTAATGCAAATCAAAAAAGGTAAAATTAAGTCCTTCTCTTCGCTCACCGAGAATTGAACCCGTGACACTGTGCATCACTGGTGCACACGCTAACCACTAGACTAGCGATGAGGAAGGTCAGAAAATAAGTAACAGTAGTTTAAATTTGAATTAATTAAAGTGGCACTAACCACTAATTATGTTTCCATATGGGAGTGGCAAAACATAATGTGTAATGGCATTTAAGCAGGCAACCAAATCTCAAACTTATCAATTAAATTTAAAATACTTTAAGTTCAGTGGTGAAAACGATATATATATATATATATATATATATATATATAGATAGATAGATAGATAGATAGATAGATAGATAGATAGATATACACTGCTAAGCAGGCATGTAGAAACTAATACGTCATTCTATTAAATTATAGATCATCCGTTACAACCAATGTTATGAGAACTTGTGACATTGGCACGTCTTACAAGGAATGCTTTTCCAAGAATTACACATTTTCGTGACCTTTCCACCCCTCTCGAGCCTCTATAGTTTGCTTCTGACAAAAAGAATGTGTTTTCCGCATGAGTAAGTAACTATTCCAAGAAAAAAGTGTGTGATTCTAACGACTGCAAAAATGTTTATAACCTGTTTTAAGTCATACATAAATGCTATGTTTTTATTTGGTTACATAAAATATGTTATCTTTTCTAGCTATATGACCACTCGAAAAAAATACTAGAGAGGGGGAAAAATGAAAATGTTCTTCAGGGAGAGTATTAAATTTTTGTCACACGGAATATCCCTTTCACCATCCCCATTAATTCGTACACTGGACCAGCTGATGTTTTGTGACCTAATTACGTGACTCTGTGCCAAGCAGGTTGCTACTCTATTTGAAAAATGAAATGAAAATGAAATCGTTGAGTTTTACGTCCCACGCTTATGCCGATTAGGCTAAAGGAGACGGTGATGATGAGTAATGAATGAAATAGTGGAATGAAGAAAGTGGGAGGAAACGGGAGAGCCCCGAGAAAACCCACGCACACGGTGTTTGTCCACCACAAGGTTCACTTAACGGAGGCTGGGATCGAACCCGGGACCTCAAGCACCAGAGGTGAACGCTCTACCACTGAGCCACCGCGGCCCCTTACTCTATTTGAAGTTCGCAGGAAAGTGCTTTTCAACCATTTCCCAAACAAATAACTTTCAAGCAAACATCCTTCAGAAATTCATTCTGGTGATGGGCACTTTCGCTAACCCTCACTCACCCTCACCCTCAATTAATTCCCCCATCATTACCCTCATTCACCCTCACCCTCAATCGACTTTCTCACTCTCAGACTCAGCCACCCTCACCCTCAGTTGGCTCCCTCACCCTCACCCTCAGCCACCCTCACCCTCAGTTGATTCCAACATACTAGCCCTCAGCCACCCTCACCCTCAGTCGACTTCTTCACCCTCACCCTCAGCCACCCTCACCCTCAATCGACTTCCTTACCCTCACCCTCAGACACCCTCACCCTCAATCGACACCTTCACCCTCACCCTCACTCACCCTCACCCTCAATCGACACCGTCACCCTCACCCTCAGCCACCCTCACCCTCATTCGACTCCCTCACCCTCACCCTCAGACACCCTCACCCTCAATCGACTCCCTCACCCTCACCCTCAGACACCCTCACCCTCAGTCGACCCCCTCACCCTCACCCTCAGACACCCTCACCGGTCGGGTATGGACTTTTGGGTTTCGGGTAGAACAACGATGAATTTCGAAAAATTACTTATTGAGGCCTAACAACAATTGAAAATGTATTATTATGCAAAATTTGGTAGGTACCCCAATGGGGTTCGGGGGTACCATGGGGTACCTAATTTATGAATTTCTAAATATTTTGAAACATATGTCTACGAAATCTTGCAAAGAACGTTACAAATACTAGATAATCGAAAACCACATCTCGCTACACCTCTTGGTTACCGAAATATGGGGGAAATAAACAGTGATACCATAGATGTGTGGGGTTTGCGTACTAGATGGAACAATTTCGAAAACTAATTACTCATTCCTAATAACAATTTCAAAAGATATTTAAATCCAAAACAAACACACACAACTGTGGGGTTTTTGGGGTACCATGGGGTCGCAAACCATACATTTCTAAACATTGACAAAACAAGTCTTAACATACTTTTAAAGAACATTATAAAGATGTGCTTACCGAAAATCCCAATTCAGTACACCTAACTGTTACCGAAATGTGGGGAAATAAAAAACCGGCACCATAGGTTAGTGGGGTTCACGTGCTCAAAGGTACAGTTTTGAAAAACAAATTATTGAGGCATAACAATAATACCACGAATATTCATAATCATTAAGAAAAACACATACTAATAGGGTTTAGGGGTACCATGGGGTTTGTGAAACCCCACATCTACTTCAGTTTTAAATTTCTTTCAGCTACCTTAACCACTACACTCAGCTGGGTCGAATACCGAAGACTGCATGTTAATATCTAAGAAAGTAACCGAGATTTTAAGAATTGTATTTTTGATGACGTCATAAATTAAGATTCTTATGGATATGGACTTTTGGGTTTCTACTATAAGGGGAAGAAATTTCATAAAACTAATATATGTGCATTAATATACGATCTAATAGACATTCTGAAGTAAAATATGATGGTACCCCTATGGGTTAAGTGAGAACCCCACTATACTTTCTCCAAATTCATTACTTCATTTATTAATTTCTTTCGGGTACCTTAAACAATGCCTTTAGCTGTGTCGAATACTGAAAACTGCATGTCAATATCTAAAAAAGTGACCGAGATTTTAAGAATTGTATTTTTGATGACGTCATAAATATAAGATTCTTATGGATATGGACTTTTGGGTTTCTACTATAAGGAGGAGAAATTTCACAAAACGAATATATGTGCATTAATATACAATCTAATAGACATTCTGAAGTAAAATATGATGATACCCCTATGGGTTAAGTGAGAACCCCACTATATTTTCTCCAAATTTATTACCTCATTTATTAATTTCTTTCGGGTACCTTAAAGAATGCACTGAGCAGTGTTGAATGCTGAAAACTGCATGTCAATATCTAAAAAAGTGACCTAGATTTTAAGAATTGTATTTTTTGATGACGTGATAAATAGAAGATTCTTATGGATATGGACTTTTGGGTTTCTACTATAAGGAGGAGAAATTTCACAAAACGAATATATGTGCATTACTATACAATCTAATAGACATTCTGAAGTAAAATATGATGGTACCCCTATGGGTTAAGTGAAAACCCCACTATATTTTCTCCAAATTCATTACTTCAATTATTAATTTTTTTCGGGTATCTTAAACAATGCCTTTAGCTGTGTCGAATGCTGAAAACTGCATGCCAATATCTAAAAATGTAACCGAGATATTAATAATTGTATTTTTTGATGACGTCATAAATATAAGATCCTTATGGATATGGACTTTTGGGTTTCTACTATAAGGAGGAGAAATTTTACAAAACGAATATATGTGCATTAATATGCAATCTAATAGACATTCTGAAGTAAAATATGATGGTACCCCTATGAGTTAAGTGAGAACCCCACTATATTTTCTCCAAATTCATTACCTCATCTATTAATTTCCTTCGGGCTCCTTATACAATGCCTTTAGCTGTGTCGAATGCTGAAAACTGCATTCCAATATCTAAAAAAGTAACCGAGATATTAAGAATTGTATTTTTTGATGACGTCATAAATATAGATTCTTATGGATATGGACTTTTGGGTTTCTACTATAAGGAAGAGAAATTTCATAAAACGAATATATGTGCATTAATATACAATCTAATAGACATTCTGAAGTAAAATATGATGGTACCCCTATGGGTTAAGTGAGAACCCCACTATATTTTCTCCAAATTTATTTATTCATTTATTAATTTCTTTCGGGTACCTTAAAAAATGCACTGAGCAGTGTTGAATGCTGAAAACTGCATGCCAATATCTAAAAAAGTAACCGAGATATTAAGAATTGTATTTCTTGATGACGTCATAAATATAAGATTCTTATGGATATGGACTTTTGGGTTTCTACTATCAGGAGGAGAAATTTCACAAAACGAATATATGTGCATTAATATACAATCTAATAGACATTCTGAAGTAAAATATGATGGTACCCTTTATGGGTTAAGTGAGAACCCCACTATAATTTCTACAAATTCATTACTTCATTTATTAATTTCTTTCAGGCACCTTAAACAATGCCTTTAGCTGTGTCGAATGCTGAAAACTGCATTCCAATATCTAAAAAAGTAACCGAGATATTAAGAATTGCATTTTTTGATGACGTCATAAATAGAGATTCTTATGGATATGGACTTTTGGGTTTCTACTATAAGGAAGAGAAATTTCATAAAACGAATATATGTGCATTAATATACAATCTAATAGACATTCTGAAGTAAAATATGATGGTACCCTTTATGGGTTAAGTGAGAACCCCACTATAATTTCTACAAATTCATTACTTCATTTATTAATTTCTTTCAGGCACCTTAAACAATGCCTTTAGCTGTGTCGAATGCTGAAAACTGCATTCCAATATCTAAAAAAGTAACCGAGATATTAAGAATTGTATTTCTTGATGACGTCATAAATATAAGATTCTTATGGATATGGACTTTTGGGTTTCTACTATAAGGAAGAGAAATTTCATAAAACGAATATATGTGTGCATTAATATACAATCTAATAGACATTCTGAAGTAAAATATGATTGTACCCCTATGGGTTAAGTGAGAACCCCACTATATTTTCTACAAATTCATTACTTCATTTATTAATTTCTTTCGAGTACCTTAAAGAATGCACTGAGCAGTGTCGAATACCGAAGACTGCATGTCAATATCTAAAAAAGTAACCGAGATATTAAGAATTGTATTTTTTGATGACGTCATAAATAGAGATTCTTATGGATATGGACTTTTGGGTTTCTACTATAAGGAGCAGAAATTTCATAAAACGAATATATGTGCATTAATATACAATCTAATAGACATTTTGAAGTAAAATATGATGATACCTCTATGGGTTAAGTGAGAACCCCAATACACTTTCTCCAAATTCATTACTTCGTTTATTAATTTCTTTCAGGCACCTTAAACAATGGCTTTAGCTGTGTCGAATGCTGAAAACTGCATGCCAATATCTAAAAAAGTAACCGAGATATTAAGAATTGCCTTTTTTGTTGACGTCATAAATAGAGATTTTTATGGATATGGACTTTTGGGTTTCTACTATAAGGAAGAGAAATTTCATAAAACGAATATATGTGCATTAATATACAATCTAATAGACATTCTCAAGTAAAATATCCGCTAAGAATTGCATTCAATCTCGCTTTAAAAACATGCGTTTTTCCGGATAAATGGAAATCATCTATAGTTTGCCCAATACCAAAAACCAATGATAAACATGAAATAAATAACTACCGGCCTATATGAATTTTACCTACTTTTGCAAAGATATTTGAACAAATCCTATACCGACGGATAATTGACCACATCCAACTCGTAATCTGACCATATCAACATGGCTTTATCCCACACAAATCAACAACAACAAACCTTGCACTTATCAAAGACTTTATAGTAAATTCGTTAGATGTAGGATGTCAGGTTGATTTAATATATATAGATTTTGAAAAGGCATTTGACAGAGTCAATCACAAGGTACTATTACATAAGCTAGGCGAATAGAATTTCTCTTCTCCCTTGATCAAGTTCTTTTCATCATATTTAAATAATCGAAAACAAACTGTTATCTACAAGGAATATAAATCATCTGATTATATTGCATATTCTGGAATTCCCCAGGGCTCTAATCTAGGTCCGTTATTGTTCCTTTTATTCATTAACGATCTCCCTAATCATATATTATTAAGTAACAAATTGCTTTTTGCTGATGACCTCAAAATATACGGTAGGATAAAGACCATCCATGACTGTCTCGATTTACAACGTGACATGAAAAATATTGCTAATTGGTGTTCTCTTAACAAACTTAATGTAAACATAAACAAATGTAACATTTTATCGTTTACCAGACACAAAAGTCAAATAGAGTTTGATTACTCAATGAATCAGATCATACTAAATAGATTAAATTCAGTCAAAGATCTTGAAGTTATATTTGATAAGAAACTGACATTTAATAACCATATAGAGAACATAGTTAACGAATCTTTCAAGATGTTAGGGTTCATAATTAGAATTGGAAAGGAATTTAACAATAGTACTACACTAACAAAAATGTATTATGCCTATGTGCGATCAAAACTGGAATATGCTGCTGTGATTTGGAACCCATCACAACAGCAATACAGACACCAACTGGAAAAGGTCCAATCTAAATTTATCAAATACTTGACGTACAAGACAACTGGAATCTATCCATATTATGAAAATTATCTAACATTAATAGACAACTTCTGTATCCCTACACTTGAACAAAGGCGAAATGTGACAGATTTGATTTTTCTCCATAAAATAGTACAGAACGAATTTAATTGTACAGATCTCATATCAACATTAAATTTTCATGTCCCGACACTTAAAACTCGTGCTAATAACTCTGGTCTGTTTTATTGCAAAAAACCAAGGACCAACGTATTATTGAAATCACCAATTTGGAGAATGTGTTCTACTTATAACAAAATATGTATCAAACACAAAGAAATTGACATCTGCAATATGAACTCTATGTTTAAGAAAATTATTGTAAATATATTATGTAATACACTAACACTATAATTGAGCTTATGCCTGTTGTGTTGATGGCAAATAAATAAATAAATACTCTTGAAGTACTCCTAGTTGAAGTTTCATAGTCGTATTTCCTTCACAACGTCTTTCTCCTTTTTTACGTTTGCGATGCATTGAATTATGTAAAAGTGAAGTATCAGTGACTTCGTCAGAGGGAGCAAGGAGGACGAGCTCCCTCACTGATGACGACGCCTGCTCCCTGGACACGTTGTATTGTAATGTAGGTCAAAAACTACCCTTTCGGATATATAAGAATTTGTTGCCTCCCAATTTTCTCTCCACTGCACTTACTTCCCCCCGACCCGCGAGAAATTAATGATTGCGCAGTCAGTTTATTGTATCAATTTCCTCAAAATTAAGAAATAAAAACTTCTTGTGAATGATTTACAGGTTATGAAATTGTTATTCTGATGCGATTAGGCAGTCTGTAGAAATTAGTCTGCTATTGTTGGCTACGTAGGTCTTGTAGAATCGATGTTTAAATGTCTACTAAATGACGTACATTGTAATATCGAATACCCTTATATGAAGGACGCTTAATAAATACCCTCAATTATTAAACATTGACCTTATCCTATATGATTTGAAGTTATTTGCACTATTTCTTGGCGTATTTCCATTCGCTTACAAAATGATTTTCCCATTTGGCTATGAGTTTCTTTGTACTACAGTATCCTAGAACAATATTTTCCAGTCCATCCAGCAATAGAAAACTCTGAATTATTTAAGTAACCATGATAGGACTAATAATGCGTAAGACTCATGAACAAAATCTGCTTGATGTCTCTCTCTATGCTATTCAGGCAATTTGCATTTTCTTACAACTAATCTAAAGCTGTAGTTCTCAGCCTTTTGAACATAGTCCTCTTTCTTGGTAGCCCTTCTTCCTTAGAAATAATAATAACCATAATGAAACTATTAGAAACTACCTTAACCAGGAACCATTAACAATTCGTGAGCCCTGGAGGACCAGTTGAGAATACGTTACCTAGAAAAACGTATTGCCCTTTTAGGACAAAGAAAATTCTACGAATTTTACATTTGTGAGCATCAGTACTTTCTATACATTGTTTTATCAGATGTGGGATATACTCGACAAATACATCTCTCATAGTTACAGTTCTTCCTCCAAAGTGGGAAAACAGTGGAATAGTGATAGAGTAGCAACTTCTAGTATCAGACCATAGGTGCTAGTGGATAACATCTTCCCCTGAGTTTTGTAAGAGTTTTCCTGTTTTCTTTTTCCTAAGATGATTTTGTGGTTAGGAAAGTAGGATCGACTTATCTATATATAAAATAAGAAGTCCTGACTGACTGACTGACTGATCAGCAGGCCCGTAGCCAGCCCAAAAATGTAGAGGGGGCCCGAAAGAAGTTAGGGGAAGGGCCTGAGCCAACCATATTATAGTTTATCAAATAGTAACATCAGCAATTCATCATATCTGCTCTTGAACACTGAGAAAAAATTTTTAGGTGGCGTACTTAAAAAACTAGGTTACATGCGTAATTCCTGAAGTTTTTGAACTTAACGTACAGCAGACGTATAACTGAAAACGCATGTTTTATAATACTTTCTGTAAAAGTATTCCATGTATACGTACTTTCCGTATGAAGCAATGTAGGCGGTCAGGATCTCACATACAAATGGACGTATATAACATATAGCTTACGAAAGTAACGTAAGTATATGCATGCGATATACGGAAAACTGTTAGTAGTCAGACATCCTGCAACGGCATGATGTAACATCTAAGGGCAGTGCATATGTAGCATACGGATAACGTATGCTTCGTACTGATTCAGTGGCGTATTTAGGGGGGCTTCCGGGCTTAAGCCCCCCCGAAATCTTACTTACTATAGTAAAGTATATGAAATATCTTGCAGAATGTTCACGTTTTCTAGCAAAGCCCCCCCCCGAAAGTTAGCAAATCCCCTCCCGAAACAAAATCGTAAGTACGCCACTGTACTGATTTCTATAGTAAGCAAGAGGATGCCGTATATTTGTATTGTACAACATACCTCTGTCCGGAGAAGGGATTTTTCTCTGTGAATGTTTAAGTATTTTGCATCACTTAATTCTATTATCCCCCTCTACACACACACACACACACACACATTAAGTTAACATTCTGTAATCTACATAAATAAAACGTAAATTTTATTAAAAAGGTGTTACTAACTACATGAATTAGAATTAAAATATAAATGTTTTAATAGTCCCACATGTAATACTAACATTAAGATCAAGAACGAGAGATAATCTACTGTGAAATAAGGAAATTCAACTTTACTTAGGCTCTTGTTTAGGGTTAACTTGCGAAGTTGCCCTTCCGTTTTTTATCAAAATTTTGAAAATTTACCTAGATGAAATTGATAATTTGATTGCTTTTGTGCTTGATAACATGTAAATGAAGCGTAATTTATGTGTAATATCTTTTCATAAGCGGTTATAGACGATACTAATTCGCAAGTAGAAGAAACTACTTGTCTCTAGGTTCAGTACGGTTAGATTGTGGATAAGTTTCGAGTAAACATGCCTGCAAGTGTACAGAGTCTTTGCGTTGGATGTGAATTGACAGTACTAACAATTGTAAAACATAATGTTGATAATGAGGTTAATCTTTTGAATATTCATGGCTTAATGAATGAAAGAACAAAGACCACCAACAATCGTTCACTAGTTTCTGCTTGAAATAGGAGAGCTCTACAAACCTAAGTACGTACTAAGGTAAGTGCGAAGTAGACATAACCTAGCCTAAGTAACCTAGTAGTGCGTTATCCCCCCTTACTTCGGCTTCACGCTTCGCTCGTTCTTCCCTCTCAACTCCACACTCCCCATTAACTACCCACAACCGTGCTCCACGCGGTCCTCCAGTCTCCCTTTTAGGTTAATAATGGATTTCGATATGTAATTGTGGTTCCTCCCCTGTACTCACACCCTCGAGGTAACAGAACACAAAATGAGTAAAGTTTAAGTAGAAATTGACGATTGTAGATTTTATTATGGTTTTTGTTGAAAATTAGGTGGACGGGTAACTTTGAAGTAATTCCCTTGTTTACAATTACAGTTGTATTTTTAAAAAATATTTATACTAAGTTCTTGTTTAAAATCTTAAATTAAAGTCGTTTTATAGAAATGAACCACCTGCACACTATACCAAGAAGACACATACCAAAACAGCTTAAAAAATACTATAATGTTATTCAAAGCTACACTGAGAAAAAAATGTATGCGGCATACGTAATATCGTATGTTACATTTGTAAATCCTGTAGGTTTGGACTTAACGAACGGCAAGCGTATAAATGAAAACGCATGTTTTATAGTACTTTCTGTATGTGTTCCATCTCTACATGCTTTCCGTATGAAACAATATAGGCGGTTAGGATCTCACATACAAATGGACGTATAACATATCTACACATCTCTTCAGACTTGATTCTATTCTTAATTTCTTTATCGCTATAGTCCGTTTCCGTGTTCCTGCACTTCGAATATTATCTAAGAAGGAACTCTTGCGACATCTGAATATCCAGACTCCGGAAGTACGTAGAATTATCTCTGACCTGAAATATCTTCATAAAATAGTAAATGGAGACTTGAGATCGGAAATATTACTTCAGAAACTATCCTTACGTGTCCCTTCCCGCATCACCCGAAACACCCACCTATTCCATCTTGCCCGTCCTAGGTTGGCAATTATACAGAGGTCTCTCTCTCTCTCTCTCTCACTTTTTTTTAACAAAATACCAAACTGTTATAATCAAGTAACAACTAATGTGGACATTTTTTCGAGCTACCCGGTGTTTGATAGAGCAATTAAACGAGTTTTGACGGAATAATATTACTTTTACACCCTTACACCCTTTTTTGATACTGTTCTATGTTGTTGTTGTTATTGTTGTCTTGTTTTCTTTTTTCTTTCTTTCGTTAACATTTCCCTGTGTAAAATGGCAAAGTTATGCTGTATCTGGGAATTTGTTCAATAAATATAGCTGACGAAGGTAACATACATATATGTATGTAATATAAGGAAGATTGTTAGACATCAGACATCCTGCAACGGCATGATGTAACACTAAGGGCAGTGCCTACGTAGCATACGGATAACGTATGCTCTGTTCTGATTTTTGTAGTAAGCAAGAGGATTCCGTATATTTGTACAATATACCACTGTCCAGAGAACGGATTTTTCTCAATGTAAGTAAAACGTTACATCCATCTAGTATCGAGTAAAAGTATCACTGCTTCTTTCATGTTGAATTACAACATTATTACGCATACGCGGCTAAGAAATAGTTCCAATTTACAACGTTTTTATATGAAAACTAGCTACTTCCACGGGATCCCCCACTCCAAGTACAATACAAAACATTTTGATACTTAATTGCTCCTCTAAATCTTGCAAATTGTTACTAGTCCTGGCTCCACAACCCGGAATTTAATCTTTAAACTTAAACGTTAAATATGTTCACTTGCTCAGTTACTCATCTAATTAAGGTAATTTAGCTTAACTTTATTCTTCTACGAGAACAAACACATGAAAGTCTTTGCAACCCTTACTTTTTCGGTAAATGTTCTACCACAGTTCTTCTTTTACATATCACACCACAATAATTTGGACCCTACTAGAATCAATTGCCTTCAACGGAACTCGGAGCTCTTAATTCAATTCACAACTAATTGTTCCACAGTTAATCTAGGGTTTGCTGTTGACGAGGATTTTGCAATGCATGTATGTACCACAACTACACAATAGAATAACAATAATTTACCGCCGTTACTGCAATCGACAAAAGATAAACGCTTCGTTCCTGCTCCGGTTTTTATGATTTGGCTTGCAGCAAGCACTTCACACTTCGTCTCCTACCTCCCAGATCGCTATTACAACTGTGCCATGAAGTATTATGAATATATTCATTTTTTTCGTAAAAACTTTCTTCAATATGTATTGTGTCATTTCATATCGAGATTCGAGAAAACTAATAAACTTCAACTCTTTTAAAATATGTTTAGAAGTGTTCGTCAAATAGTTAAAATGGAAAAATTCTTGGAATAATCTCTTTTATATTGCATTTTATTCTTCGTGTTTACACAGAATTAATCGAGATTTTTTGCAAGCCTTCCATGAAAAATTAATTTTAATTTTAGGGGTGACCAAGAAAAATTTAGGGGGGCTCCCTTGCCCCCCCCCATGGATACGGGCCTGCTGATCAGCGTCTAGGACAAACCACTTACTTGTTTCCTATTATATGTACTTCTTTCTCTTCGATTAGTATTTCTCAAATGGCAGTCCACGCTGTTCAATATAACACCGAACTGCTCAATTGTCACTCCTGTTCAATTCCAGTAGTCTGCACTAGTTATAACACAGGGCGTATCAAAATCCATTCCTTTGCGAGATGCACTGTTCTCAAGCCATCCAGCAACTCCTGTACTTCTCCAGCATTAACGAGGCATTCGTTTGATGTTTTTTCAATCACAGTCCCAGGTTTCAAATAGTGTGAGTCTAAATGATCGTGACAAATACGCGCACCTTTGGGAATAATAAAGCCGTTGTCAACATAAAACTTGAATCTAGCTTTTGCAGGTATTAATGTCAGACACGTCTGAGATTTGTTACAAACAATAGATTTTTTGTGAGACAGGGAAGCTCGTCCAACGTTCAGCATGAGTTTCTCCGCAGGCTTCACAGTTTCTAAACTCGTCACATGTAGGGGCAGTTTTGCTAGAGGATGCTTCGGCACAATGAGGATGTGCGTTTTTATCACTGAGAGTAGTTTTCGCTGAGTTCACCACTCGAGAACACTTGCGAGTTTGCCCTTTCTTTGGTGGTTCTAAGTGACATTTGGGGCATATCCGGCTACCTATTACTACGTTTGCGTTTTATCACTTCAAACATTGCAGAATTGTGTCACTACCAATTCGAATTAATTTCGATTTACATACACGAGCACCGCACGCGTCACAGTATACCTGCTTAGGCATATTCCACTACAAAAAATGTAAGCCAAATGCAGTAGAGTTTATATTCTACGCAAATGAACTTGTTATTTTCGAGCACTAGTAGCAGTAAAAACAAAACAACACTGCAGTGACAGCACACGGAAGAAATGTACAAACAAAACACACGAACACAAAACAACATGTACAAGCACTCCAAAGAATTCACTTTTCAGAGACAGAGAAAGGAGTTCGAAAGACGTAATAGCACAAGTGAGGATTCAATACAGTCTGCAATGTATCGCACAAGCGATATGAGTCATCCGATATTCATACAAATAGTATTATCCCTCTGCTGATAACTAGGTTCACAATCAGTCTTGTCTTAGCGACAAGCCCGTTTGTTTGCTTTGTTTCTTATGTTTCATGCAATAGAAACGTAGGGAAAGAACGAAACCAAACCAGCGTATTTATCTGCAATATCACTAAGTAACGTACTCGTAGCCACTTATCTTTCCGACACAAGTTCGGTCTACACTCATCCATACACTAAATACAAAATCATTGTTTTCATGATTTTGCATTTCAAGAGGGCTTTCTCCGTGTTTAATATGTATCAGAATGGACTGTCAAAGACTCCGTAATCCTCTTCTCTTGCCCTACGAAATAACTGTTCTCGTTTGATACAGATTACCCGCCTTGTACCACCTTTCTTCGGCTTTTACCATATTCGCGAAATACTCCCGATATTACAGAAAACGTTTTTTTCTTACTATGAGCACAAGACAGCAACCCAATCAAACCTAGCCCAACATTAGCCTCTTATATCCCTTCACAACATATTCAGTGGAAATCACGCCACTCATATGCGCTCTGTAAGAAATAAGCCCTTAAATGTCGAAAAACATGCAATTTTCGCGAAAATCGGCCATTACCCTCAAATTTGTGCCATAATTACGTACCTATAAAAGCGTGCAAGGGTCAAGTTATGCTGGTTTCCATAAACTACATACGGTCAACTAAAAAATAGCTGAAAATCAGCTCATTCCGAGGGGGAGGGGGGTCAAAATCAGCCCTTATCGATACCCCTCTTTTGGAATGTTTTGGTCATTCCCTTCCTTTGCCTCAAGGAACTTGAATATTTTTATAGCTGCAGCTATACAACCCGCAGGACACTACAAAAAGAAAATGTGCTGCACACTTATAATCCTTGGTTCTTTTTCAAACTGAAGCACTCTGAGGCTGAAAATAAAACACAAGACAAAAGTGAGATGTAATATTGTTGCTATGTGGTTAAAATTTATAATCAATTAGACGAAGAAATTGTATTGATATTTCCAAAACACATTATTAATATAAGTAATGAAAAATTGTTGATAAACCTTCCCTTGTAGCTCTTAACTCTTCTTGGCACATACACTCCGAAACTCCCCAGAACGCACCACGAGGAGGTGGCTGCATATCGAATTCCACCCGCCCACGCACTTGCTTCCGATTTTTGGCTCATTTACATTTGACAGTTTTGTTGGGAGTCTAAGTTTTGCATGTTTTCTTGGAGGCTCTAATTTTGCCATGATAATGCTATCTCTTCGATCCGCTTCACACAATAATGATGACGCTTATGTAACTACTTTCATCATCCTATCCACGCTTGCGAATGGCACGGAAAACATCTAATTTCCTCAGAAGCTGTAGCTGCCGTTCTAATATTTTCTTTTATCTTGCTCGAAGAAAGTTCTCTTGTCAGGCTCGGTGACGTCCGTTAAGAACAAGTCAATCATCTCATGATATTTACTTGCGTCTATGTTTACTGTCGGAACAACAAATTCACGTAGACTTGATCTCCTCTCTGTCGATACTTTTTTATTCTTCTCCATCCTAAACTTGGATGTCCTGGCTCCTGCCGGTGATCATTGCCAGCAACAAGTTTCCCGGATGTTTAAAGTAAGCGTTGGAGCTAACCACAGTATATAGGATTCTTCTTAATTCCTCTGGAAGAAAGGATACAGATCGAGCGATTCAAGTGTCGCGTCCTATTGGTGAGAGAGAGAAGAATTTCGCTTTATTTCAAACCAAACCTGCGCAAATACTTTGCTGACATACTGTACAAGCCAACGAAGTGCTTTTTCGGGATTTTCGGTACTAATATATAATCGGAGAATGCGATGGAAGCTGTCGTCAACCATTGGGACATGACAACTGGTCCAGGCTTTTCGTTCAGAAGGTCTGGCGGACACAAACCTTCTGAAACGGCTCTGCAAATATCCAAAAGATATTGCTGATCGTTACTCAACGTTTTTAACACCATTTTGTCACGTCAGGCCGCCGCCGAAAGACACAGGCTGCTGGACTGTGTATAAAATTACAATGTTTCCGACTTCTTATAAAAATGCTTTACGTATTATTATTATTATTATTATTATTATTATTATTATTATTATTATTATTATTATTATTATTATTATTATTATAGTCGTGTACAATGTTGTAGGTAAATATATATTTTCTATTATTGCACAGCCGATTTCAAAATTACTTGATATCAGATTATTTGATTAAAATTTTCTTTATAATATCGACGGGTCTGAAAGAAATTGCTGCAATGTAAGGTTGAGAGTATATTTTTCACGCTATATATGAACATGAATTGAAGCATAAAAGTACAATTTTTCGTCTAATTGATTATATTTTTTAACTACAGTAGAGCGTCGATTATCCGAACGTCGGTCAACCGAACGACCGCTTAACCGAACTGTGTACTCGCTCGCACCTGTTACTCTCCCACCCTACCGTCCATTATCCCCCTCACTCCCAAACCAAGTTTCCCACAGTAGTCGCCGCAGTGAGCCACCGCTGGCGGAACATTGCTTCTAATGGGGCCTTCATAAGGCGCTGCTGACCGGCCAAGCCGCCAGTCGCTGTGTTTCAACAATCAGCACACTTCTTTTTATGAATAAATTTACTCTACAGTACTTATTTTTGGCAAATAAACATGTACAGTTCGATTATCCGAACAAACCAGTTTTACGAACACCCATGTCCCCCAATTACTTCGGATAATCGACGCTCTACTGTATATAGGAACAATATCGGATCTCATTTGTATCTTGCGTTTTATTTTTAGAATGCTTCAGCGTGAAAAAGAACCAAAGGTTAAAGCTGTGCAGGAAAAGTTTTTTCGTAGCGTCGTGCGGATTGCATAGCCGGAGCTATAAAAATATTCCAAGTCCCATGAGGCAAAGGAAGGGGTTGACCGAAAAAATCCAAATTTTGTGTGTTGACTTCCACTAACACGAGGCAACTTTTCCGCAACCAGGCCAAGCAAAATTCAAAAAAAAAAAAAAAAAAAAAAAAAAAAAAAATCCGGCCCACCCTACTACTAAACGATAGGTCCAGGACTAATTAATTGCAATAGAATATGTTTATTTAGTCGAGAGTCAGTGATTGGGAAGTTTCAACAGACACGAATAAACGTAAAATACACGGGTTAAAATCATTCCCCCAGATATCTATTCTTTCATTTATAAACAGAATGTTCATGAACATTAGTGTACAAATTATTGATGTCTAGATTACTAAGAAGAGTTGGTTATTGCTATGGCCATGATATCTCTCGCACCATCCCGTTCTATGTTAATTATAGAAAACACATAACATAACCGCAATATAATACGTAGAAAATACCTAGGGACGTACACAGGGGGTGAGTCCTGGGGGTCCGAATCCCCTAGAAATTTCTATTTTTGTGTAAATTTAGCCTAATTTTAGGCGCAATTTTAGGAATTTTAAATAAAATGCCTTCATATTGAGTTTTGACCGCTCCCGAAATAAATTCCTTCGTAGGCTACTGAGAATATCACAACAATAAAACCATAATTATTATCTGACACTATTAATAATAATAAATTTTCTAAAAGCTTCTAGGGTTGTACGTTAACTTAAATCCTTAAAAGAATCATGTTCCCGAGTTAAGGGATTATTTTAAAGAACAAGTACCAGGTTTACAGTGTTATCTCTTATTTATGCATAGCTTGATGAGCAAAAAGGTTTTTGGAGATTTCTTAAATGCTAACAAGCTCGTCAGTGTCCTCACAGTAAACTCTGACTAAGAATTAGAGGTATATCGAAAAAAAGAGATGTACTCTCCTGCTTAAAGTTTACTTATATGTAGTGACGTATTTAGGGGGGGCTTCCGGGCTTAAGGCTTCCGGCAAATTCAGCTTCGAAAGTAGCTTAAATTGGTATTTGCCGAATTTAAGCCCAAAAACTTTTTTCTTTAATTTTGCGAAACAATATAAACTTAACTAGTATACGTAAGTATAATTAATTAAAACAGAAATCGTGTTAAACAACTTACCTATTCGTAAAGAAACACGAGCTCATTTCATGTTAGCCTTCGGAAAATTCTACGTACAATAACGCAACGAAAAGTAAAAAGTCATTATATTTACTATGTCAATTGTTGCAAACTAAACCGCAAATTTTACATTCCTTTGACGGAAACCATTACGAAGCATGGCGTACTTTCTTCTCTTCCATACTTCTTTACCTCTTTGGAGTTTATTCAGGATCGTAACTTGTGGGGAGAAGGGGAGGCAACTACCCCCAGGGAATCTCTGCGACCTTCGAGGGGGTCCATTTTAGGACAAATTTTCTTACTCCATATACGATACGAACA
Source organism: Thermobia domestica (assembly GCF_964235325.1). Lineage (NCBI taxonomy): Eukaryota > Metazoa > Arthropoda > Insecta > Zygentoma > Lepismatidae > Thermobia > Thermobia domestica. The sequence goes on along the minus strand of NC_137457.1, from coordinate 208,248,277 downwards.
TAAAGACCTTAATTATAAATGAAGCATCAAACAGGTTCACTCCATTACATCAACAAAACTGCACACAAAATATATATAAAACAAAAAGGAGTCTTGGGCCCATTTCAGTAAAACAATGTATATTATTAGGGGCCCTAGAAATATTTATTCGTATGGCTTTGAGATTTTTTAATATTGTCCCCTTAATTTAAGGTGATGAAAATCGAATGGAAACCTTCGAAATGTGGGTGTGGAGAAGAATGGGAAGAATTAGTTGGGTCGAGCGGAAAACGAATGAGAGAGTGTTAGAAATGGTGGTTGAGAAAAGAACACTTTTAGATATTATTAGGAAGAGGAAGAGAAACTGGTTGGGACATTGCCTAAGAAGAGATTGTATCATGAGGGACGTCCTAGAGGGTATGGTGGCGGGAAAGAGAGGGAGGGAGCGAAGGAGACTACAATTAATGGATGATATAAAAACAGAAAGATCATACGTGAAGACGAAGAGGTTAGCGGAGGACCGTGGAGCATGGAAGCTTCTCAGCTGCGGCAAGTGACCTGCCAATAAAGGCAGAATACCTATGATGATGATGAATTAATTTTTCATGTATGAAACGGACCCAAAGGAGTAACTAACTGTCCCGCAGACAATGCCGTGCATGAGGGCCCACAAACTACGAGGAGTCCATAAAGAGTAAGAGAAAGATGGAAAGAGGGGCCCCAAGAATTAGAAAAACAACTTTTCTAGGAGGCCCAAATACGCGTATTAATGCTTGCCCCCCAGAAAAATTAAAAGTTACGGTACTGAGTTTATCCATAGTAATTTAGAAACATGGTGCTTTTCAGGTGAAATAAAAAACATACAAATGGCACATTTTAGTCACTTAAGTTTAGTAATTACACTTCACTACGAACTACACAGTACATAATGCAATTAGACATAGTCAAAATTTGGTTCGAAATGCTCTAATTCTGTGATGGGCAAACTATGGCTTGCGGGCGAGATGCGGTTTGCTGAAGTTCTCTTCGGTCCAAGACATGATACTTACTCTTACGAATGAAAAGAAGATTGCGGTTTCTTTGAAAGAGTTGTATTAGAAACAGAAATTTTACTTTACAAGTACGAACAAGGTGTAAAAAAAAAAATACATTGTAATAGGACTTAGTGTTATAAAATTGTCAAATGTGCCATTCTTCTTCTTACTTTTTGATATATTGGCCCGCTTAAGATCTTTCCTTTTTTGTTTGGTTCTCTTCTAAGAAAGTTCACCCATCTCTGCATTTTTCTGTTTAGAAAACAAATGTGCAAAGATCACGTGTCAATTGATATGATCCAGTATTACCATTGCCAAGAGGTTATGTTGTCAGTTATAACTAGGGAATTGCGAATATGTTTCACATGGTGAGTTCATGTGGCGATACCATCAATCTTTTGACAATCGCTCAGTAAATAATATCGACATTTTTAAAAAGCAAAGCACTGAAAAAAATCACCAGTTTTGTCGCCAAACAGTCGCTAAAAGAGTTGTTAGTCGCTTTTCTAAACATTTTGTCACTATCTGCCTCTCAATATCCACTAGATTTAGCTGTTTATCTCTAAAATTGGCGATTGGCAACACTGTTCAGTGGTTACCTGTGTAGTTCGAGTGTTGTATTTGGTCTAGGAATTAATTCGTGCGGTTGGTACGCACACATTGAAGCTGTAGTACAAACACAAAATACATAAATACCTTAAGAAAAATATTGTCCATCGCTAGCCACCACTTTCGCCCATCTGTCAGGCAATGTACGGATTCCGTGGCGAAAGAAGTCCTCATCCTTGGAAGCGATCCAGTCAGAGACCCATGTTTCGATATCTTCTGAAGAAGTAAACCGCTGTCCAATCAAATCGTTGTTCATGCAATCGAACAAGTAGTGGTCCGAAGGAGCAACGTCTGATGAATACGGCGGTTGGGGTAAAACTTCCCATCCGACATTTTCTAAATAGGTTTTGACCGGTTTTGCGACATGTGGGCGAGCGTTATCATGTTGAACAATAAGTTTATCATGTCTGTTCTCCCATTCTGGTCGTGTTCTGGCCAGAGCTTGCTTCAAACGCATTAATTGTCGTTGATAACGTTCTCCATTCATAGTTTCACCCGGTTGCAGCAGCTCATAGTACACCACACCTTTCATATCCCACCATATGCACAGCATAACCTTTGCACAGTGAATATCTCGTTTTGGTTGTGATGGACCTGGTTCACCTGGTTTCACCCAGGCCTTTTTTCGTTTAGGGTTCTCGTAGTGGATCCACTTCTCATCACCCGTAATAATTCGATACAGAAACCCCTTTCTGCTCTGTCGTTGAAGCAGCAATTCGCAAATGGTTTTTCGTCTTTCAACGTCTCTGTCTTTCAATTCATGTGGAACCCAATGTGACATCTTTTGAATCATTCCTATGGCTTTTAAGCGTTTGGAGACTGTTGTTTGATCAACGCCTAATGCTGCTGCAAGTTGTTCCTGCGCTTGACACGAATCCTGCTCGAGCAATGCTGTCAATTCTTCGTCTTGAAATTTTTTTGGCTGCCCAGCTCGCTCTTGGTCTGCCAAGCCGAAATCACTACTTCTAAACCGTGCAAACCACTTCTGACACGTTCGCTCAGCTAGAGCATGGTCACCATACACTTCCACCAAAATACGATGACTTTCAGTCGCACTTTTCTGCATGTTAAAGTCATGCAGCAGGACACCCCGCAAAAACACTTTATCAGGCACAAATTGCGCCATGTTCACTTAACTACAAACTGGTGTTGTTGACGCTTTAATCCACTGCCCTATACTACGAACGATACGCGATGACAGGGGTTTGCAACACATGTGTGGATACACAGAACTGTGGGACGCTCCGTTCGTTGCGCCATCTCTTGTCCACCCGCACGAATTAATTCCTAGACCAAATAGCAAAATGATTCTGACTTTGAAGATCGGCAAAGTTAAAAAGAAAACTAAACGTATCATGATAAGCTAAGGAGGTGCTACAATGAGAACAAGGTTTTCTGTTTATATTTTGTTAACAAGATTAAAGAACGTATTTAGGCAACCTCGCAGCTGGACAAAAGCACCGGTCCTATCATAAGATTGTCAGATTTCTCTCTTGTATCGGGTACCGAGTAAACTTAAGACTCCTTTTTCTTACCCTAGTGTTTCTTCCTCTTTACCATCCTCCTCTCTGGATATTACCAAATGTGTATAAAGCATAATTGCGGTGAATTCTTGAGAGTAATTTAGTATTTATTTGCTATATCTGAATACAATGCAGCATTTGAAAGTTTTTCCTTTAGTAAATACTCAGTAGATAAATGAGAGGTGTAAAGTTGAATGTTAAAACTGTGAAATTAATATCGATAGTGTTGTATAAGTTAACATATAATAATGGAAAACAAGAATTTTTTCGAGACAAGGGCATGAAATAGACAAGTGAGTAGTACATAGTACAACTTCCAATCCAAAATGTTGATATTCTAGAAGTTTTGGGAAGCTCCAGCGCCATATTACGTGTACTGATTACTATTATAGTATTGAACCTAAGATAGGTTTTCTCAAGAAAGTTAGAGGAAGCAAGAAATATTTGTAACTATTCAAATAAAATCATTCGCTCAAAATACCCGGTGTTTTCTTTTAATGGAAAATGTAGAATTCTATTCTACCCCGGTGACACGTCAGAAGAACCCAGACGAAATGGCGAGGACAGAAAGACCCGAGTCAAAACGGCCCTGCATTAAAAGGACTCCGAAATTAAGGGTCTGGATCAAAAGAGCCCCGTGTCAAAAGGGCCTGAGTAAAAAGATCCGCTACAATAGGGTTCCGCGACAACATGGCCCCGGGTCTAAAAGGGCCCGGTCAAGAGAGCCTTACATCAAAAAATCCTGAGATAAGGAGTGAAAAGAATGAAAAGTATAAAAATGCTTACTAGATGAAAAATATTCTGCGAACAGAAGACGAGAATTTACTAAATGATATACTTAGCAAGACTAACATATAACGTTCATGAACCGCCAGAATTCAACGTTTCGAAAAATACAGAATAACACTTTCAACCTCTAAGCGCTTCAATTGTTAGCAATTAAACTATCTGGTGAAATTCCGGTCAATATTGCTTTTAGGGTGACGCCAGTACAGTGACAATCAAATGATAATTGTTGGCGATCAAACAGCATCAAAGGACAATGAAACGATTTGACTCAATTCCGAACAAACGTTAACGTGATCTAATAACGTTAATTTGTTGCCTCCCTAAAAACAATAGGTATAGTCCTGCGCGCCGAGTACGTGGGTGCTCCGGGGCTATGGCACCCATACAAAAAAATCTTGAGGGTGCGGCGAACCCACAACAATTTTATTTTGGACCCGGGTTTAAACAGATTTCTCTTGCGTTTACGTCTACCGTGTTATCGACTAAGCTACGGCAACCCCAAATTATCATTATAGTACCGGTATATTTTACTTTATCAGAGCACAACAATTTATGAAAATGTTCATAAAATATTTTAACTAAAAATAAAATATCGAGCAAATATCGATACATCCATGAAAACACATAATACGTCCGCCACTGATATGCACGCCCATAAATCTTGGAAAGCCGGTGTCACAGCGATTTTTTATCCCTGGAAAGTTTTACCCCCTGGAAAGTTTTACCCCCTGGAAATCTTTACCCCCTTGTCGGTTTCTGGTAATTTCAAAGGAAAAGTCAGAAGTTACATAAAAATTTATATTATTCAATGTGATCTCTCAGTGTATGGACTCAATTTGGGCAAGATGGCTTTAAATCCGAAGATTTGGTAGGGGTAATAATTTCCTAGGAAATTTTTACCCCCTGTTGGTTATTGGTTACTTCAAAGACAAACTCAAGTGTTTCATTATAAATTGATACCACTCCGTAGTATCTCTTAACAGACACAGTCACTTGGGCAAGATGGCTTTAAATCCGAAGATTTTGTAGGGGGGTAATAATTTCCTAGGAAATTTTTACCCTCCTGTTGGTTATTGGTTACTTCAAAGACAAACTCAAATGTTACATTATAAATTGATACCACTCCGTAGTATTTCCTAACAGACAAAGTCACTTTGGGCAAGATGGCTTTAAATCCGAATATTTGTTAGAAGGGTGATAATTTTCTAGGAAATTTTTACCCCCTACAGGTTATTCGTTACTTCAAAGAGAAACTCAAATGTTACATTATGATTTGATACTACTCCGTAGTATCTCTTAACAGACAGTCACTTTGGGCAAGATGGTTTTAAATCCGTAGATTTGGGGCGGTAAAAATTACATAGGAAATTATTACTCCTTTCTTGGTCATTGTTTACTTCAAAGACAAATTCAAATGTTATACAAGACATTATAAATTGATAACACTCCGTAGAATCTCTTAACAGACACAGTCACTTTAGGCAAGATGGCTTTAAATCCTAAGATTTGGTAGGGGGTAAACATTTCCTAGGAACTTATTACGTCCCTGTCGGTTATTGGTTACTTCAAATACAAACACAAATATTACATTATAAATTGATACCACTCCGTAGTATCTCTTAAGAGACACAGTCACTTTGTGCAAGATTGCTTTAAATACGAAGATTTTGTAGGGGTTAATAATTTCCTAGGAAATTATACTCCCATATCGGTTTTTGGTTACTTCAAACAAATCAATGGCAAATGTATTTATGTTACATTATACATTATTACTATTCTGTGTTGTTTGTTAATGGAGGCACTCACTTTGGTCAAGATGACTTCCGAAAATTTGATAGTGGGTAATATTTTCCTAAGATATTTATACTGCCTGTTGGTTCTTGGTTACTTCAAAGACAATATCAAACTTATATTATATTATAAATTGATGCTGCTCCGTGTTATTTATTAACAGACGAAATCCCTCAGGCCAGGATTGCTTTATGTCCGAAAATTTCGCTTCAAAACCCAAAACTTGATAGTTGGTAATATTTTTCTACGAAATAATTGCTTTTCCAGTTTTGCACGTGATTTGCTGTCTGACGAGGGTGTCTTATGAAAAAATGAAATGAAATCTTTTGGTTTTACATCCCACGGTTATGCCGGTTAGGCTAAAGGAGACGCTGATTATGAGAAATGAATGAAATGGTGAAATTAAGAAAGTTTGAGGAAACGGGAGAACCCCGAGAAAATCCACGAGCAGGGTGTTTGTCCACCACAAACTCCACACGGCGCGAGCTAGGATCGAACCAGTGACACTAAGCACCGGAGGTGAACGTTCTACCACTGAGCCATCCAGGTGTCTTAAGATGGTTGCAGTGTCAAAGTGTTATTTTCTATTAATTGTTTTCTTATTATATCAGTGCCATTTGTATAAGCTGCTCTTCAAGAGGAACAATTAAAATCTTACATCTTAGCGGCCTAGTATAAAAGAGGAAGAAACTTTCCTCCGAAACACTGCACTGTTATAAAATATCTCATAGTTTCGTTCGTGAAAGCAGCTCTTGACTTGTTCTACTAGCAGTCGAGATTTAAGGATTCATTTGCGTCGAAAGGAAAAGATTGATTTTGAAACTCGATTTGACACTTTTGACTGTGGAACACGTGGGAAGAAAAATATATTAAGAATAAACAATCTTTTGAAACAAAGGTAAGTAAATCTAACTTTAAATTATATTATTTGCAACTGAAAAGGCAGAATTTGATTCCAAAATATTACCTAGCTTGCAGTGTAAAATATTAGATATTAGTTGCCTTATAATCTTGATAACTGTTGTTACACAGTTTGTAACATAAATGATTAAAAACATAAAACACATCTTTCAATTAAAAACAACGTTATTGCAATCTAGTCCTCTCTCTCTCTCCCTATATACACATGGTAGACAAATTATCATGATCATCCGCTATAACAGGTTTAGACGGAAATTCACAACAGTGTTGCCAACCAAATATAAGTTTATATTTTTTCTAATGGCACTACGTCAGTTTATTACCTATTTCAAACCAACATGTCAAATGTATACTTAAAATGCCACTTTTATTAATCAGTGTTACAAGATAAAAATATTATGGTATCACAAACATCCGAAGTTTGGAAGCCTCGAACTCAGACACAGCACAACAAAGATGCACAGGGTAATGTACATCGAAAGAACTTTAGCGCTGAATACCATGGTCATTGTATGACGTTTTTCGAATAAATGGAAACGAAGTTACAGGGGTTGAAAATTTTGAATTTTTTTAAAGTCTTTATTTTAAAAAATCTTAGGTAAATATTACATCTAGTTACATGTATGGTTTGCAATGAACGTACAAGTTATTTTACCGTATATAGCACTTCGATATCTCAAACCGTACATAAGATATAATAAATATTGATAAAGTTGTCAACACTGTTCAAAATGGCGTAGCTAGCTCGACGTACAATGCTTGTAAAAAGAAGATTCTCAAGTCGTATGTATAACCACTGAAGTTGGAAACTTAAAGCTTGGTCAATACATAGGATCTGAGACGTAAGATACTACAAAGAAACGATTTTTGGAATTTCGAAGTGGAAGCGAGGAATAGGGGTGAAAATTATCTTATAAAAACGTGTACATTTTCGGACTCTATTAAACTCCAGTCATCAAATTTGGTATTTCAACATCTCATTTAAAATAAAAATAAGTTTTAGAGTTATTTATTATATATATTATCTCCCTATGAACTTTACTAAAATAAAACCATCCTTCATCGTCCTGAAAATGAGTGCGTCTGTTAAGACATAAAATGGTATAACATCAATTTATAATGTAAAAATTTGACCTTATCCTTGAAGTAACACAACCAATACAAGAGTATAAATTCCCTAGGGAAAGAGCACCCCCAATAAAATTTCTGCTATAAAGACATCTTAGCGACAGTCAGTGCGTCTGTCAAGAGACACCAGGGTATAATAGCAATTTATAAAACAACATTAGATTTTGTCTTTGAAATAACCAAGAACGGGTAAGGGGGTATAAATTCCCTAAGAAAATATTACTCTCTCTCAAATTTTGCGGATACAAAGCAATCTTGTCCAAAGTGAGTGCGTATCTTAAGACAACACGAAATAATATACATTTATAATGTAATATTGCAATTGGTCTTGAAGTAACCAAACCCGACAAGGGGTAACGATTTCCTAGGGAAATATTACCTTCCTATCAAATCTTCGGATATTAAGTCATCTTGACCAAAGTGAGTGCTTCCATTAACAGATAACATTGAATGATAGCAATTTATAATGTAATATTTGATTTTGTCTTTGAAGTAACCAGTAACCGACAGGAGATAATAATTTCCTAGAAAATTTTTACCCCCTACCAAATCTTAGGATTTAAAGCCATCTTGCACAAAGTGACTGGGTCTGTTAAGAGATTCTACGGAGTGTTATCAATTTATAATGTCTTGTATAACATTTGAATTTGTCTTTGAAGTAAACAATGACCAAGAAAGGAGTAATAATTTCCTATGTAATTTTTACCGCCCCAAATCTACGGATTTAATACCATCTTGCCCAAAGTGACTGTCTGTTAAGAGATACTACGGAGTAGTATCAAATCATAATGTAACATTTGAGTTTCTCTCTGAAGTAACGATTTAAATATATTTAGAGAGAAAAATGACCAGTGTTTTTGTCTTTGTTTACCAAGAAAAAAATTTAACACGAGATAATGTTTATGATACTTTGAAAATTACTGTTTGATGTCCTTATTTCTGTTGAGAGTATAAGTCGAAAAATAAATTTGTTACTTTGTAGGTATTAGCTTTAAATGCATGATACTGTTACACCATGATATGTTTGTAGAGACATCTTTGACGCTATCAACTAGTATAACCCGCTAACATTGTTTTGAGAACTAACTTTAACTGTAGTACCAGCTACGTGAGAAAATGATAAAAGTGTTGAATGCTTTTTCCAAGACATGATACGGTATTAAATTGTTCATTGGAAAATGGTAACTTCCGTAATCGATTATAGATAGAAAACGAAGAAGGGAGGGTGAATGAACCGTGTTATAAGTATTTGAGTGACCATATTTCTTTGATTATTTTTTACTTTTGCCTTTGGTGAGACAGAACTTTGCCTTTGTGTGTGTGTGTGTGTGTAATTGTGTGTCTTCTTGATTTTTCTTTTGCTCACCCAGAAGTGTTTCTTCGATTAAGGTAAGAAATATATACGATTAGATATAAGTTGAAATTAAGTATCTTTGTTTCTTTCAGTATCTAGATTATATGAGACGTCTCTTTACAGCTTAACATAGGAGATGAACAATATAAGTTTTTCGGGAATTGAACCCGGGTATTCACGGTAAAGGTATGTACGCTAACCTCTTAGTTACGAATGAGCTTGCTAAGGGAGATGATGATTAAATCAAATGAATGATGATGGAATGAAACTTACGAACATGATATTGTTTAGCAGAAAATTTACTTGGTGTTAGCTGGGGTTGAAGTGGGAGTCTATGATTACGGCATCCATCATGTTGGGTAAATTTAGGGGTATTACCCCTAGGAAATTCACACATATATATATCTTATGAAAATAATTAACCTAAGTTACATTTGGCATTAGAGATAGGCCTATGTACTTTACCACTGGATCCTTAGGACACATATATTGTATAAGTTCATTACAAACTTACTTGTTGAAGGAAATGAAGGGGGACCCCGCTAGCATTAGAGTGCGTCAAGGCTATTCTTTTGTGTTTACTAAAATTTAGGGGAATTGCCCTTAAGAATGATAAAGAGAGAAAGATTAGTTTAGTTACGATACAGCTGATGGGTAACCTTTTCGTGAAACACTGCCAGAGCTAAACAAAACTATGCTATTTTGAATAGGAAACATGTGGTGGCGATCTCCCTCAAGAACCATCACTGAATTTTTCACCTTATTGCAGAACCAATTGTATAACTAAATAATACTGGTTTAGATTTTTTGTAGATACTATGAGAAAATATTATATTTGTCTGATTTGGTAAAAAAATGTGGTCTGTACACATATAGAACACCTTTTGACATACAGACACTTGATATATGTCTGAATGACATGTGTTATAAATATTTATGTATTTACTGTAGTATGAAATAATTTGCACTATTAGAAAACTCATCATTTGTTACGACTTGCATGGACAATTTGATCGAGTAGAAAAAATATTATCATGAAGTTTTATTCAATTTTTTTAATCATTTTTTTTAAATTTTTTACTATACGTAATATCATAATATAAATTATTAACAATATACGAAAGAAATAACAATCAAACTGAGTAAATTTCAAACCAGAATACATGAGAAGCTTATGGACCTATATGACATAAAGAAATACAAATGAAATTATAACAAACTGTATATGAAAACAAAATTATCAGGAAATGTAGCCTACATGTTGCGCAAACGACAAACAATAAAAATGGCACATTTATTAAATAAATTTATGAAACAATTAAGAAAAAATAACTAAGTCAACAGGAAACATATTTCGATAGTCGAACCAAAGGAAGGGGTAGAAAACTACCTATCAATGGCATCACATCCAGTGCCACTGCCTGCCTTTCCACGGCATCGAATGACACCACCCCCTACTTGCATAGCATGTCGTCCAGTTGTACAAATGTTCAGTATTGTCTTCTGTGTTAGAGAAGAAATATCTCATCTACTTCTTTTCCATGTGGTAAGGTGCCAAGAACCGACGACACGTTGCCACGTTGGATAGCAATAGATATGCGTTGTATTAAGAAAGATGTTGAACGAATATCTCCAGTAACGATAGAAATGCGTCTGCCTACTTCTCTAATAAAATCAAGGCTTGCAGATCCCCAAGCACCACTAGTCTCGATGGCAATTGGAGAAAAAATAAATTTATCATGGAGGCTGTTATATTTCCTTTGCTTTTCTACTTCTCTACGACTAGCAACAGCCCCACCATTCATAACAGCTAAAGGGAGACTTGAATGGGCAAATGTATCTGAACACGTAAAGTCCCAAACTAGTGATTTGCCTTTCAACCAAGGAACTAATGTCATGCCATCAGGTCGTTTACCATCTGAACGACAACATCCTGAAGGTTCACGTATTGAAGGAATTCCAGCTGTGGTAAGGGCTCGTAAAATGATATCATTCACAGAGGAGTGTCTAGCGTGTCTACCCATGCTCTTCATGCATGACAGGCCATGCAGGCCACGTTGGTTAACTTGATCCCCGCAAGCTGGACAGCGATGTGGCTCACAAATATCTGCACCTAATCTTAAGGCGACAGAGATTCGAAATGCCTTATTAGTCATATGAAGACCTAATGGTGGGGAGGGTAATGCATTCAACCATGCCCCAGCATGTAGGGATTAGGCAGCACGAATCCTAGCTTTATCCTCTGGAGCAATAACTGACTGTAAGAGAAGTTCATGAAAATGCGCTGCAATTGGTGTGTACCAAGATGCCTGAGAACCTATTTTGTTAATCTCTGGAAGATCTGTATCTGTTAAATTTTTCCATTTGGTAGAGCCTTCTTGAACTGTGCCATCTGGGTCTAGGTGGTAACCTTGCGGAAGAAGAGCCTCGACTAAACGAAGAGATCCGTGGTAGGACGCTAAAAAGGAAGGAATCGCCATATCCACGGATCGTCGAATACCAAGACCCCCTAATCTCACAGGTAAGGATGCTTGAATCCAAGATTCGTCGCTTAAGGTGCAGTTTAAAATTGACTCCAGACTCATTTTAAGGACATGATCGTATTTCTCCAGTAATGGAGTCTCATTCCAAGAAGGAAAACATCGTAAGAAGTAGTTTAAACGAGGGATCGACAAAGAGGCACGTAGAAGAAAGAAAGCTGCATGGACAGAAATCGAGGCGAGTCGAGACAAAAAATATTCTAACTTCGATATTTTGCTTAACAGGACATTGGTAAAAGCTTCCTTTGTGAGAGCGGCGCCTAGAAGACAAGCATCCTGATTAGTTATTAGACGTATTCGTGGGGCAGTTTCGTCAAATTTTTTAAATAATAGGTCGAACTTGGCTTCGTCTGATCCAAGGAAACCAACTCCACACTTTGAGAAATTTAAATATAGGCCAAGTGCAGATGCCTTCTCATTTATTTGTGCTAGAGTTGAAAGTACTACTTCAGGTTCATCAGCGATAGTTCCATCATCCAAATACCAAATGTTTAATTCAGTGTTGATCGATTTCACTAAGGAATGAATGGTTATAGCAAAAAGTGCTGGGCCCAGGGGATCGCCTTGTTGTATTCCTATATTCCTCAAATGTATAGTGTAAACTCTCTGTTAAAATTTTCAAGAAAGTAAAAGTACACATCAAACTTTAAATAATTTATAGTGAAACACTCATCCAATATCAAATTTAAATAATTTCACATCTATTTCAACACGAAAGAACAAAATTATCAATGAGCTTGAATAGCAATTATTTTCACGTTCACAATTAAAGATCTGTTACGACTTTTCCATGAAAATATAAGTATTTTATTTAGGAAAAGTTTTTTTTATTAATTAAAAATCAAAAAATGAATTTTATGTATATATTTATATGAATATAAACATAATATATATAAATAAAAATACAGTAATTTATATATACAATTATAATAACACAAACACATTTATAAAATACAATAATAATAATATAAGCAAAAGTAAAAAAAATATAAACACAAAATAATATATACATATATACAAAACAATTAAACTGCATTGTTTCTATCCTTTTGTAATAGTATAAATGGCAGTAATGTAATATATTTACTGTTTCTAAGTAAATTTTCATATGACTTTACAAACAGCTGCTTATTTACATTACTATTAAAATGTGATTTTTCATATTCATTGTACACAGCCTGTTTTACAATGTCACTGTGCATAATTTTAAAAGCTTCTTTCTCTAATGTCAATATATTTGAAAAGAGGCATCTTTGCCCAAGTTGGTTAAAATAATTTTCTTTGAAACTACAAAACAAGAAAACATCACTTGGTTCCCATTTTAAAATACATTTCCTTATGCAAGAGCAAACACATTTACACTTACAGTTTTCTTTACACCGAACTGACAAGTCAATAGGATATTTTTTTGAGATAGACACAAAATCAATGGAAGACACTTTTGGTGATGGTGTACTTGGTTGGTATTTGTCTATTTCTTCAAATAATTGCAGAATTTCTTTTTCTTCTTCTTCACTGAATATGTTTTCAAATGGAAATACTGAAACTGGTAAAGGAGTCGTTATTTCTTCTTCTTCAATAAATAAATCCGGATAAGGTGGTTTTTCTTCTTCTTCAATAAATAAATCGGAAGAAGGTGATATTTCTTCTTCTTCAATAAATAAATTCTGAGATGATTTTTCTTCTTCTTCAGTAAATAAATTCTGAGAAGGTGGTATTTTCTTGTCCTTGAATAAATTAATCCGAAGAAGGTGGTTTTTCTTCTTCAATAAATAAATCGGGAGAAGGTGATTTTCTTCTTCTTCTTCAATAAATAAATCCTGAGAAGGTGGTTTTTCTTCTTCAATAAATAAATCCGGAGATGATCTTTCTTCTTCTTCAATAAATAAATCCTGTGAAGGTAATCTTTCTTCTTCTTCTTCTTCTTCTTCTGGCAAACTCCACTTCATTACTGGTATTTTTATTGGATTTGGTGTTATTACTTCTGAATTATTAGATGTTCTGATATGTGTTACTGCTAACAAGGATGGAGAACCCACACGCGATAATGGAATTAAACTGGCTCGTTCCTCAAGTCAATAATTTCGTGTGTTATACTGATATCTGGCGAGTGAGGATAATCCTGCAAAAACTTAAACTTCTGTTTTGGAGAATTAATACTCTCAATGGCTTCTTGAACTTGACTACGAAACAAAGTCATGATGATAATATTCCAGTCTTCTCTTCAAATATATAAGGAAAACTTTACTACCAACGTCATATCACGTGGTACTTTAAAACACGCCTTCTACAACAATTAAAATATTTTCTCATCCACTTTCCCTATTCTCTATACAATTTTCATACGAATAAGGAAAAGAAAACATGTTCTTAAATTTCATTTGTGTTCTCACATAATTCTTTTCAAAATAAAATCATTAAAGGTGTTTACATTCTGCTACGGTATTCATATCGCGTGCCAATTAACCAAATGCTATCTACGTACAAAAATATTTACATAAACCGTATGCAAATAAACGGTTTACATGATTTTAAAATCTTATTTACATTTTCATTTATATCTTCCAATAGTGTTGTTATTCAGGTAAACACAACATGTACCAACAACTCACGTCAATAGCCTTCATGGTAGGCAAAGTTCCTTTGTATTTTCATTCAGTATCACATCAATGTGACAATCTTCTATTGTATTCACATTCATTACCATATTCAGTTTGAACAAAATCGTTATTATGCAAATATTCTTTTGTATTCACGTTCGTTCAATGTTATCTCAAGTTCTACTATTCATAACAGTAAAATTCCTTTGTATTCTCCGCTGTCATTATCTGAAGTTCGTCTACCACACCATTAACTTATTGTTATTACCTAACCGTATTCTGTAATAATTATGTACCGCGTCCCCAATTTTCATTATATTGTACGCCAACAACGTGATATGTTTACCCACAGCTGAACCAAACTTCTTTCCTATTGTCAATTAACGCGTCCTCAATTTTCTTTTTTTTTCTTCGCCGACAATGTCTTATGTTTAATCATGGCGGTTCCCTAGTTCTTTCCTATTGTCAATTAACTCGTCCTGAATTTTCTTTTCTATTCTTCGCCGACAATGTCTTATGTTTAATCACAGCGGCGCCATACGTCTTTCCTATTGTCAATTAGCATAGGAGAAAGTTTCAACATGTTCCCTACCGCGTCTTCAATTTTCTTTTATTCTTCGGAAACAATGTCTTATGTTTAATCATGGTGGTGCCAACTTGTTTCCTATTGTCAATTAACGCAACCTCAATTTTCTTTGTATTCTTAGCCAACAATGTCTTGTGTTCACCTACCACGGCGCCACACTTATCTTTATTACTCTGTCGGCACTCTGTGACGTCTACCCAACACGGCGTCGCTTTTCTTTTGTATTTATTTTTATTTTTAAATGTACCAGCAACGAAATCTTTCACTCGCGCCCAACCAGTTTCCTAAAAGCTCGCAAAAATTTCAGTTCATGTCGAGTTTGCCAGGAAAAGACGTCCAACAACCATACTCTGTATATCCAACAGTATATCCTATCACGCAGAAGTATACGTACTCCGTACACAACGTCTTTCAGATTATTACCAAGAAGCTTTTCGACTACTCACACAATGTTCTAGTAAATTACGAGATAATAAAAGTTACAAATGTATGAAAATGGTCCTGCACGAATGAAGTGTATTCCCTTCCATCTTCAATGTGATCACAGCATAGCTGTTTTACAGTGCATGCTTTAGCATAGGAACCAAATAAATTAATTAATATGCTCACACAATGTTCGAATAAACTACGGGAAAGTTAAAAGATACGACCCAACACATACCGAGTATGCTACGCATACGAACCAATTAATTATTTAAGTATGCTCACACGTAGTGTTCAAATAATTGATTAAATAAATTGGTTCACAATCAAATTTTAACAACGAGCTTTCTAGTATGCTCGAGTAATCATTACGAGGGATTAAAAGATACGATCCGTCAAATAAAAGTTGCAATTAATTATTTTAGTAGGCTCACACGTAGTATACGAATAATTAATTACAAATATTCCGGGTTCGAGTCTTACCACTTCAAACAGTTTTAACAACGAGCTTTTCTATGCTCACAGAATGTTCGAGTAAACTACGATCCAATTAATTTATTTTAGTAAGCTCACACGTAGTGTTCGAATAGTTGATTTTTAATATGATCACAGCATAGCTGTTCAACACAGTATGCAATGCATACGTTGCAATTTAAAATTAACTGGTTCACAATCTTTAATTGTACATCAAGTAAATTATAAAAATAAAAATCTATATGTCATTCAACCTATTTTCTAAAAACTAGTCCATCCCTCCTAACGATCTACCCTTGTATCGCTACTCTTTATGGAGTGCTTATATTTGTTGGCTGATGATATGCCAGATCACAAAGTGATTAATTTCATCAGCTTTGCAGATTGTAGACTGCAGATAAGTTGCATCACGCAGGAAAGCCACACCAGGAGAAGAAAACACAAAGCATTATAACATATCAGGAATACTTAACGATCACTCTTTATTTAGCTCCAATTAGGTTAAGGGGCGTATGCAGTTTCTGATGCGACATATGATTCCACGTACAACTCACGTTTACATTAGCCATCAAGCGCCTAAGGAGAATCATTATTTTACGTATACAATACACATAATTATCATAGCTTATTTCATATTTTTATTCATTTATTTATTCACTTCATCAAATATTTATATCTACTATAATTAATAATCTTCGTCGCAGAATATATCATAAATGATCTCCTTTAACAACATGAAGCACACTAGACACGCAATTACATTAATATAAAACCAACGCATTGTACAACAGAATCAGCCCCTGAGTGTCAATATTAAAACTGTGACTGCTATTGCCATTTGTTTAACCTAATTTAGGATTAAACAGCAAGTTCCTGATATGGTTATCAAATATACAAATACGAGGAACTTGCTGTTTAATCCTAAATTAGGTTAAACAAATGGCAATAGCAGTCACAAATTTAATATTGACACTCAGGAGCTGATTCTGTTGTACAATGCGTTGGTTTTATATTAATGTATATAAAACCAACGTATATGCGTTGGTTTTATATTGCGTGTCTAGTGTGCTTCATGTTGTTAAAGGAGATCATTTATGATATATTCTGCGACGAAGATTATTAATTATAGTAGATATAAATATTTGATGAAGTGAATAAATAAATGAATAAAAATATGAAATAAGCTATGATAATTATGTGTATTGTATACGTAAAATAATGATTCTCCTTAGGCGCGTGATGGCTAATGTAAACGTGAGTTGTACGTGGAATCATATGTCGCATCAGAAACTGCATACGCCCCTTAACCTAATTGGAGCTAAATAAAGAGTGATCGTTAAGTATTCCTGATATGTTATAATGCTTTGTGTTTTCTTCTCCTGGTGTGGCTTTCCTGCGTGATGCAACTTATCTGCAGTCTACAATCTGCAAAGCTGATGAAATTAATCACTTTGTGATCTGGCATATCATCAGCCAACAAATATAAGCACTCCATAAAGAGTAGCGATACAAAATTGGCGACCGTTGATCTAGGACCTAGAAACTTGTGTGGAGAAGAAGTTTCGTGCACGGCGGAGTGAGAAGTGACCCAGGAGAAAACAAGTCGTATAACCTGAGGGAAAGGAGATATCCAGAAGCGGATGAATTATGTGATTGTGGACACAAATTATGTACATGATGGATGACACGAAAGAACATACTAAAGTCAGAATGCAAGCCTGTTGTATAAATAAAACGGTATCAGAGAAGGAAGGACGTAAAATAGTAGCATCTGTAATATGTGCCACGTGTGATTATAGTTACCACTGTAGGTGTATAAACATGACATACGAAATGTTGGAACAGTTGATTTTGAAAGAAGAAGTTTGGATTTGTGATCGTTGTAAGAGTGAAAAAGAAAGTGTTCCGCAATTAGTTTTGAAAGAGGTACCACAGGAAGAAAAGCACACGAACCTAGATGACATTAATGCAACTTTTGAAACTATTAAGAGGATGTTAGGAATTCTAATGCAACAGTCAAATAAAAATGCTAGTGAGCTTTGTGATTCGAAGGATCAAACTCATGATGAAAATAAGAAGTTGTGTGAAACCATTCCAAAGAATCAAGTAAGCAGCAAACAATATTCTGAAAATATAGAAGAGGTGAAGAATGCTGCAGACACCTCGCACATTATACAAATGGAGGTTTCTCAAGAAGAACCTAAGGTAATACCTGGGAAACTAGCTGTTTGCTGTTTTTGTGGTTATACTTCAGCATATTTGAATCATTGTCAGAAATGTAAAAGAAATCTTCCTAAAAAAGTGAACATAATTTCTGAAAGTAATCGTGGTAGTGTTGTCAATTTGAAAGATGAAATATCATCAGATAAATGTTATAAAATGCCTAATAGGACGGACGAAAATACCAGTGAAAGTGGAGAGATAACTGCGTTGGCTAATACAAAAACTAACTCTTCAGAACCAGACAAACCTACTCAAATTAAAGCTCTTGAGGAACCAGTTTGTTTAACACTTTCTTCAGAGCAAGAGAACTCAAGTAGAGATAAAAACAGTGAATCAGGAATGAAATGTAATTCTTCTTTAGATAAGGAACACCCAGCGACTGTGTACATCAATGAAAAGGGGCAAATTATTATGGATAGCTGTGATGAACCTAGTTGTACATATGAGCGACAGCAAGTAAAAGGAAGTGAAAGAGAATTGGATATGGAAAGAATGATTAGAGATGGATCCGCGCCAGGTCAGTTTACTTTATTACAGTGTCACAAAGTACGAACAGGATCATTCGAAGTAGTGCCAAAAGATAGTGGTTCTGTCGTCGGAAAGTGCACTCGCTATTGCGAATAAATATGAAAACGTTGGTATTAGTGTTGCTTTTAATGAACAAGACGATACTCGGAAATGCATTACGTTGTTACCTGAAAAATTACCAGGAGATAGTAAATTTATTTTGAAACAAATATATGAAGCTCCTAAAGCTCTTGAAGAATTTGACAGCAAAGAATCAAACAAAATACTTGTAACACCATCATCAAAAGAGGTACAACAGATATATAAGAAAGCAAATAATAGGAGAAAAAGAATGGAGCTAATAGAACATCGAAAGAAGAAGAAAATGAAATTTTGTAGACTTGAGCGAACAAAAGATGGATGTATGTATCTGAAGAAGCCAGGAATGGAACTAGTAGAGCATAGAAAGAAGAAGAAAATGAAATTATGTGAACTTAAACGAGCAAAAGAGAGTTGTACGTATCTGAAGAAGCCCGAACGGAACAAAGAGATGAAGAGGATAATGAATACTACGAAAGGAAGAAAAAAGAGAAGAATTTGGCGGTGTAAACGAAATAGGATGAAAGAGAAAATAAAGAAGAAAGTACGTTGGGTGAATAGGTTCAAGAAAGCTAGATACGTGCGCCAAGATGCCTACAAAAGAAAAAGAAGTAAGAAAGCACGTGAACTCCGATGGATGATAAACTGGTTTCACGTAAAAGAACTGCTGAGCTGGAAATTTCGGAGGAAATTTTATGATGTTGCTATTTTGAGATGTGCTCACCTTGGTAGCCAAGACAGGACACGAATAATGTGTTCAACTTCCATTAATTAAGTTGTTCAACTTGCTATCCAATTTGCTAATTATATGTTAAATGTGTTATGACCGAAATTAGGTTTGTTTGTTGTTGTTAATAAGATTGACGCGACAGGTAAAAACAAAGGATACATTAGTTTTAAATAGTTCAGGATCAGTTGAGTAACTTTACCATGTAATATTTTATTGTACTGAAGAACATCGCAACTTGGCGACCGTGACAGGATCTTCATTTGTTCAGTCAATCTAGTTCGTTTAATTTTCTTGCTTTAAAAAAATAATATTTTTTTTATTTGAAGACGGGGCAAACTGTAATGGACCACGTTGATCCACTACAGGAATTATGTGGTCTTGTCTGTGTGTGCCCTTATTCTTTATATTAACCTATTTAAAATATTATGAAATATTGTTATTGTTGAATTTGAGCAACCAATCATGCCAGTCTATGTGCTATGTGTTATAATGCTCCATTTTATTATTACTATTACATTGTTTATTATTTGGTACAGTTACTGAATATATGCAAGTTGTAAGTTAGTACTAGGTGCTTTGTACAGAAGCTTTGTCATCTCCGTGAATGCCATTTCTCTGGTTTCTAAGTACTGAAGTCTTGAAGAAAAAGAACGAAAAAAATGTTAGTTCGGAATGAAAAGTAAATTGTGACACTATCAATAAAAAATGTATTTGTTATGTCAAGACTAGGTAATCTGCAATTAAATATAGGAAAGTACTAGATCTAATTTTAGTGAATTGTGTTACGAAAGAATAAGCTTTTAATATAAATTGAGTATATGTGATTAATAGAAATGTCCTTCTAAGTAGCTTTTGTCCCTAATTCCCATATGTCGCTAAGCTTTATGCCTAAAATTTAAGTTACCAAAATTGAGTCCACAATTTATAAGATTGTATCAAGCAAATTTAGTTCGCTACCTCTATTATTTAAATTAAATAAAATATCAGAAGCATTAAAGTACCAAAACTGAAAACTTGTTTCTCTAGTTAGGCTTATTTGTAGCAGCAATCTGATAATCAAATATTCGTAAAGCAAATGTCAGAATAGTAGGAGTTTCAACAGAATATCGTATATCAGAGTTGTCTCATCAACAGGGGAAAATTTTAATAAGTACGACGATAAATAAATGATAAAAGATAATGTATAAAATGAATATATGTATTGTCTACGATAATTGTTTTATGAAGATTACGAAGAATGAAAAAGTACCCGATTTGTTGACAATTGCACTCTGTTGTATTCTGTTATAATTTAGTAATTTGTGCCTACAATGAGCTAAATGTACATATGAAGATATGAATGTTTTAGATATGTTGCTGTAGATTCGCCGCTGAAACTACTGATGGTATCATCTCGCCTAAAGTAGAATATATATAAGTTGTTAATATAAAATTTGTTCTTCTGAAATATTAAAATCCTTATCTATTTCTTTAATTAATTAGTTTGCTTGATATTTTACTGCTGAGATATCATATTAGTATAATCTGTTTACTTTATCTGCACCAACTGTACAAGAATCTGGATACCTGATATATGTGAGATACGTTAGAAGCGTTCTGGTCCTATATTACGTAGTTGAAGGATTATTTTGAAAACAAACTATTAAATGAATTGTTGTTGTGAAGCAACATGGCGACCCAAACAAATACTAATAGTACATTTTTCATATTCATACTGATAAACAAACGTAACCCATGAAAAGTGAGGTGTTACACCCTTTCCAGGAACTAGTCTGACCACCTAAGGGTCAGATAATAACTCTTGCTTGACCTACTAACCTGTCGTGGCGGCGCCGTGCCCCACAGACAAGAAAATATACAGACTACCAGTTCAATGGACCATCTACGGTTCTTTGGATGTATATAAGAAGCGACGGAACTACTAACCGGTTGTGTCCCACACATAATTATTTATATTACGTTAATTCGCGTGGCGATAAAACGATAATTGTTGGCGATCAAACGCAATCAGACGACGATGAAACGATCTGACCCATTTCCGATCAAATTTGGTTACATTGGTCGGCTAACAGATTAGCCTGCTTGCGCCCTACATAATTGCTTATAATACGTTAATACCCGTTGCGATCAAATGATATTTGATGGCGACCAAAGGCGATAAAAACAATGAAATGATCTGACCCAATTCCGATCTAATTTGGTTACATGTGGGTCTAACAGGTTAGCCTATTGGTCCCCTATATAATTCCTTGTAATACGTTAATACGCTTGGCGATCAAACGATAATTATTGGCTATCAAACGCGGTCAAACGAAGATGAAACATTCTGACCCAATTCCGATCAAATTTGGTTTCATGGGGGCTAACAGGTTAACCTGTTTGCCCCCTAGATAATTGCTTACATTACGTTAATACGCGTGGCGATCAAACGCGATGAAACGACGATGAAACGCTGTGACCCAATTCTGATCAAATTTGGTTTCACTGTTAGTACTCCTACATAATTATTTACATTACGTTAATACGCGTGGCGATCAAACGATAATTGGTGGCGATCAAACGCGATCAAACGATGATCAATCGATCTCACTCAATTGGGATCAAATTTGCTTACATGGAGGGGGGGTAACACTTCACCGGTCCATTTGACTCGTTTGGACCGTTTTAACCGATAGCACTGGTAGACAGAATAGAATATGTTAACCTAGTGAATACTTCACATAAACACAAATATAAACAGAAAATAGGGGATAATTATACTCTTAATAATTGTAATTGTTGATTCAGGACACTTGGTTATGATCCTAATTAGACAATTGTTACGCAACAGTCTGTATCTTTTCTTTGTAATTGTTGGTTTATCTATCATCCGGTTGTAACAATATATGTAGTATCCATTCGAAATGCTTGTTATTTCCTCTACATTTAGCCACTGAGGTATACAAGAGGTGAGTTCTGGGTGCTCTGCAAAGAGAAATCCCAACTTTCCTGTAAATTTTACTTAAGGCAAATATTTTTCAAAAGATAAGAATTTTATTTTGACTTGTTTTTCGTAAGTGGAAAGAGATAATGAAAGATAACTTACCACAATAATAGATAATGTTATTCTACATCTCAAAATATGAATCCGAAGAATAATCAGTGTTGCCATCCATAGAAATGACAGAATGGCGAAAATTTGAATTACCCAAAAATATTGGTTAAGTCAGAGACTAGAAAAAGAAACTCAACGGTAATTGATGACTTATCATGATATCTGTGTTCCTTGTTAACTGCTTTTTAAATAATAATTGTATTTATTCTGTAATAACTTACATAAATTTTTACAAAATAAATAAGTTATTACAATATACAGGGTGTGATTGAAAAGTACCGGAACTTTTCCCGCCGCGCGGTTCCCTGTCGTTCGAAAAATGTGAGGGGTGGGGGAAAATGTGCGCGGGATCTTCCTCTTTCAAGCGGAACTTGGCCCAGTGCGCTGCGAGGAGCGGTTGAGAAAGCATCGCTGTCCGCGCGAACGTCGTTTTGGTCGTCGGTCACGTTTTTTGAGCGCCGAAAATGGAGTCAAAGATTGACCAACGCTATGCCACCAAGTTCACCGAGGGGTCGTACTCGTAGCACCATGTTTCATCACCACTGATCACACTGTCTAATAACTCTTCGTCGACTTCCACACAATCCAGCACTTCACGACTCATTTTCACTCGCAGTTCTGTTTGCTCCTCGGTCAACACCTTGGGGACCAGTTTGGCGCACACCTTCCGCATGTTCAATTCTTCAGTCACAATTTTTTGCACTGCATAGTATGTCAAATTAAGTTCTTCGCTGATCTTCCGGAGGAATGTCCGACGGTCCAGGTTCAGGTATTGCGAACTAGGTCGACGTTTTCATCGGTTTTCCCTGAAGGCCTTGTGCCACTCAAAGATCCGAGTACGGGACATCACATCTTCCCCAAAGGCTTCCTTGAACAGGTCCTGGGTCCCGGTGAACGTCTTTTTTAGTTTGACACAAAACTTGATGGAGTAGCGTTGGTCAATCTTTGACTCCATTTTCGGCGCTCAAAAAACGTGACCGACGACCAAAGCGACGTTCGCGCGGACAGCGATGCTTTCTCAACCGCTGCTCGCAGCGCACTGGGCCAAGTTCCGCTTGAAAGAGGAAGGTTTTCTATTTTAAATTTTGCTTGTTATTTTGCAGTATTTGACCTTGTAGGCAATGCTAGAAGCAAACAAAGCACTGGATTTATGCACTAGAAGCTCAAGGTGCGTGCACGTTATCTCTTTAGGATAGAGATGTCTATAGTAATCTACTTTCCAGACTCTACTAACTGCTCCCAAGTTAAGCAGCGATATTAGAAACTGAGACGACGGACAAGTCATCAATATAAAAGGTGATTGATTAATGTGTGACAAACGAATCTGAGGTAAGAGCTTCACTCTCGTTCACGTGATAAGGATCCAATATACTGCTTGTAGATGCCAAGGTCAGACACTTCCTTTAGACAACTCCGAGTCTTTGAGTTTCAGCAAGACATATGTTTCAAGGAATGTGAACACTTTCAGAAAACGAACGGTACAGTTTCTTGGCAGGCCTGTGCGGTCAAAGGAGTTATTTCCTATTGAACGTGTACTAATGATAGATGGTCATCTTGATTGTCTCCTTAGCAGAGAGTGTTGATGTCTAATGTACTCGAACATAAGTAGCTTGGCAAGAGATCCCTCAACAACACATCCAATGTCTCTGATTCAGTGTCATAACATATGTAACTCTAGTTGCAAGTGAAGATTTCACGACGTACTGTTTTATTAACGTCAGAAGGGATGTTCTATAATTTTGAAACTGTAATTATATATAGTCATTAAAATTTATATTCAAGTGTTAACCTGAGATACTAAAAAGCGTAAGTAAAGAAAGAATATTAAGAAGTGGTTCCGTATCCTATAAGTAACATGAAATGCGAATAGAAACGAAAAGAACATAGAGTTTTATTAGACAATTACAGAAAGTGTTAAAGGAGCAGAAATATCGTAAGACGGATATTTATACGGAATGTTAGAGTTTCCGAGAATAATCGTGCTGCGATTACAGAAACAGGTACCCTCTACACCTAATAAATCTTGCTTTTTAAAAACATATCTACTGTACCTCAGGAAGAACCATCATATTTATTTATTCTCCTCCTTCGTCCCCTTGGATTCACGAAAGGAAAAGGCACCAGAGATGCTATTGGATTGATGAGAATTCTATCAGAAAGAATTCTTGATGTAAAGGAAGGGTTGTGTTTGTGCTTCATCGACTGACGAAAAGCTTTCGACCGTGTCAATTGGACGAAACTTCTGAAAATACTTAAAGAAATCGGAGTCAACTGGAGAGATCGACGACTCATTCAAAACCTGTACATAGGACAACGGGTGAAGTTGCGCTTGAATGAAGGAGAAACCAATAGTGTGGAGATTGGAAAAGGGGTCAGACAAAGATGTAGTTTGTCGCCCCAGTTATTCAACATTTACAGTTAATGTTTAATGAGGGAAGCATTAATGGGAATTGGAGATTTGAATATTGGAGGGCAGATCTTTAACAAGATCAGGTATGTAGATGATACGGTTACAATAGCTAAAACCAAAAGATGAATATAGGAGATGATTGACAAAATAGTTGACACTGGAAAACTGTATAGAATGAAAATTAACATCGAAAAGTCGAAATTCATTAGAATATCCCGTGGAAACACGCCCTTATGGATCAGAGTAGAACAAAGAGAACTTGCAGAGGTCGATAATTTCCAGTATCTGGGAAGCATTTTGACGGGAGATGCTTACTGCACCAAAGAGATCAAGTCAAGAATTGCCATAGGAAAAGAAGCATTCAACAAGAAACAATCACTCTTAACTAGCAGACTCAATATTGGACTTAAGAAGTTGGTCAAGTGCTATATATAGAGCATTGGACTGTGTGGTTCAGAGACTTGGACATTAAGGAAGTTAGAGAAGAAATATTTAAAGAGCTTCGATATGTGGTGTTGGAGAAAGATGGAGACGATAAAATGGACGAGAGCGCAACAAACGAAGATGTTTTAAAAGAGATAGGAGAAAAGAGGATACTTTTAGCCACGATTCTTCATAGAAAGGCCAATTGAATTGAACACATCTTGCGAAGAAATTGTCTTCTTCACAGCGCCATAGAAGGAGAGATGGAAGGGTAGCGAGGAATGGGAAGAAGAAGAACACAGCTGATCGATGATTTAAAATATAGGGAAAAATGTTGAGAGTTCAAAGAGGAAGCTGAAGTTCGAGAAAAGTGGAAGAAACATTTCCAAGCCCAAATCTAAAAATTGAAAAAAAAATCCTCGTTAGTCCGAGGACCTGCCGAAAGGCAGAATACTTAATAATAATAATTAGTGCACATCAGATTTAGTTTAGAAAGTGAGATAACTTCTACAATGGTCTAATGTGTGTGTGAATTACCTTCTTGTGGTGACTATGAGAAATCGTCCAATTCGTTGAAGACTTGGACAAATAGATATTAGCACTCTTAAATCAAATAATGGCAGAGAGGATTACATGAAAGTGACACATAACACATCTGAAAAGGCCAGTATCCAATTCCAATTATTTGGCTGTATTAACGATTAGATCTAGTAGAACAAGGTTTTACTATGTTTCCCGGATTTGAGTGTGTTTCGATCTCTGAGCTAGTAGGACAAATGGATAAATATAAATATGAAACATTTTACCGATCTTCAATTTGCTGTTGAAGTCGTTCTCTTTGCAAGTAAAGTTTACCTGGAATACATAATGGAAGAACGTAATTTGAAAGTAACGAAGTGGTTATGGGAAAGACGAAAGTTGTGTTCAGACAACCTCTAGAATTCAAGTTAAAATGTGGAGATAGAGGAAGCAAATTCTTACCTCCAACTGGACAGAAGATATCCTTCGATGGAAAACAGGAGCGAAATTAGTAAAACAGTTTCATATTGTAAAGTAAAACACCAATACGTCTAAAGTTCAAGAGTTTTTAATTGAATATATTCTGCCTATTTTGAAGTATGAACAAGAAACGTGGAAAATGTGATACCCATCTAGCGTGTACAAATTTATAAACAAGAGGATAAACAAATGTATGTTAGGAATCAATTTTAAAGAGGAAAAACATGAAAATATATCGTTGTGATGGCAGCAGTAGTGAATATTATCGTGTCAATAAGGGCACCAAAGTGATAGTGAGCAGAATATATTGGAGAATGAAATGGTCAGTGATGGGAGAAAGCGATCTCATACTGAATATAAAAAACAGGAGGTGAACATAGATGTTTTCTTACACAAAGCTGTGTAACGAAATCACGGAACACTGAGAAACAATGAGACAAAACTCTGCCTATTTAAAAGACGTTCATTTGACCAAACGTTGATAAGGGCTGAACACTGCCTTACGAGAATCGTGCTATTATAATATGATAAAATTTATTAATGAGAAAATAATTTTTAATTTAGTATTCTTATGATAATTTGTAGAATACGCGTACTCGTATTTTAAGTTATAAATAATGTAAATAATTTGCGAGCACATGACATCTAAATAAACAAGGAAGCTCAAATACATTTAAATTCTTTATGCACAAGACATTTTGTTTTACTAGGAAATAAGTCAGGATGTTTAAGACTTAAGCATAGTCGCAGAATTAAGCTGTCCTCCTTTCCATCTGTACCTTACTCCGCATGATTATGGTTATAAAACCATAATAACCTCAATTGTTTGTTAATAAAGATTCTTCACTACCCATAGCCCATCTATTGTTTTCCAATTAAAGTCAATAATACTTTTACATCTCTTCCCCTACAGAGGGCGTAACCCTCTTCGGGCAGTAGCTAGCATATGCTAGCCGAAAAAAAAATTAAGCTCTCATGGTGTAAAAATCGAATCGTGGAAAAAGTGGGAGAGAAAGTATTTGAGAATAAAATCCTGAGACGGATATTCGGAGCCAACAGGGAAGGGAATGGAAAACGGCAAAAACCTCATAACGAGATAATCCATAATTTACATACTTTGCTTAACATTGTTAAGTCTAGTCTAGGCTTAATATAATCAAGTCTAGGAGACACAGGTAATCAGGTCATGTAGTGAGGATGGATGAAAGTAGAAATTTCTTTAAAATTTTAATTGGCAATCCATTCGGAAAAAGGGAGTTCCCTCATGCTAAGCGGTTTGTACACGTGCCTTTGACATGGGAGGCGTAAGTTCGGATCCCAGCGAGAACTCGTGTGGTTTGGATCCCAAGTTAAGCTGTAGGTCCACGTCTCATACAGCTTCTATGCTGAAAGGGACACTAAACTAAATATAAAGAATCAGATCAATTGGAAAAAGACTTAGAATTGACAATATTCTCGTAGAAATAGGAATATAAAATAGACAAGCTAGTTTCGTTTCTCCGTTTGAAACTACAGTAGACTTTGAAACTATGCGAATTCAATATTCAAACTTGAAGCGAGACCGGGCCAAGATACAATGTTGACTTTGTTCATTGGATGCTGATTACAAATCATAAAGCAATTTCTCGCTATCTCTTACTGTTTTTGCTGTATACCTCTGAAGATTAACATTAAAACTGCAAGATGTAACTTGATACCTATCATTTCCGGTTGAAATTTTAAAGTAATAGAATCAGAGATGAAACATATTGTTGGTACTGAATTCATATAAAACAACTGCTACTCGTTAACCATTTCCATTTCATCCATTGTGCGGTCAGTTTTGTAACCAAGAAATTCGTAAATTTTTTTCCACTTCCCGGTTCAACAAGAAGTTAAAAGTTGATAGAGAATTTAGTCTTAGAACTATGAATCTCTGTCAAAAACAACTTTGAGATATCCCTTGCCGTTTTTCTCTATAAGAGTTAGTATTGAAACCTAAAGAACTAATAAATTTCAACCATTTCCGGCTCTCGTAGAACGTTGTAGATGTAACCTTATGCTCTCATGAGACGCTGACTAGATTGCAAAAATCCCTTGTTGCATTTGTCACAACTTCCAGTTTGAATAAGATGTTACTGGAGAAGATGGAGCCTATTTTTGGAACAGTGAATCAATCGCAAAAAAGCTCTTTTCGTTATCTTCTACATTTTTGCCATAATGCTTGTAGATAGAGAGAGAGACAAACTGACAGACAGTAATAGCCGTTCCATAAGACTTCCGACACTTATGAATATTTGCTAATATTAGAAAGAATGCTTCAAATTCCCATGTTACATAATGTCACAAGAAATATAGGTATTAAATGGTTTAAAAAATAATTTTAAAGAGTCCTGAAGAAGCAAAAGGTGATACATAAATTTGTTGTAACTGTTCGTTTCTTCCGAGAGTTATTTTTAGTTTGTATATGTTTATTTTACATATACAGCTGTAAGTATGGAGATCAGATTTGAACATATCGTTAAAATGAATGTCATTCTCTAAAACTCGCTTTACAAGCTAATAAAACAAATTTTGCTAAAAAAAAAAAAAATCCACTTCTAGAAGTACGTGATATTCAAGAGGTTTGTCGAAGACATGACAAAGCTGGAACAAAAACGGAAATGAACATCAATGTCTCCAAAGAACGTATAACAAATTCCATTTAAAACGCAGCAGCAAAGCCACGTATTCTTGTCCTATGCAGGAATGTAATCTTTTTGATTTTATAGTTTGTTTTACAATTCCAAAAGTGATTTACTAAATAAATATTTGTTAACGAACCGTATAATGCGGTGTAGATGTTTCCCCATTAAAAATCTTAAGTGGTGTTTTATTCTCCGGAACTTCTAAAAACGGTTCGATGACTTTCGTTAATAGTTCATAAATAAAATAAATATCTGACAATCTTACAATGTACATAACAATTTCTCATTATCAAGTTCAAAAATGGGTAGTTTGCTCTTGGCTGTTAATTTTCTTTGTACAAATCTTTTCAAAAATGGTTAATATTTGTTCACATTTCATAAATAAATGTTTCCGTAATAACTGCTACATTATACGATTCAGCTTAAGAAACAAGAGCGAGAAAATTTAGTGGTCCGTACCTTTTATTTTGCTTCTACGTATCATGGAGCGTGTATATCCACTGAAATCTCCAATTCATTTATTTATCATCACTGTAATTTCTTTTCTCACATTTACGACAGAAAGTAATAAATAATAGAAATAAAAATAACTGCAAGAAATATCAGCAAACTGTGGTTTTTTCTCAACTTAAACAAAAATAAATAGTTCATATTGACTGCCTACGTTAGTTGTTCCGTGGAGTAGAGAATCTACATTCGACCACCTAGATTTTTCTTTTTCGTTTCTAATGAATAGAACTCGGTACATACGTTGTATTATTTTGTCCAATTTTGACTACCACAGTAGTATAGCTATTATCTGTCACAAAAAAGGCAATGCGAAGTATGAGAAAAATAGTCCACATGACTTTAGTTACCTTCGTCACGTAATTGTCCTTATTAGACCTCTTAGTGCTGTTGATCTCAGTAAATAACAAGATACACTACATTCATAATGGGAAAATGTTTGAACTGTATCAGGCGAATTTTATAAAATATTTAGCTTTTGGACCAAGCTAAGTTTTTATAATTTCGTTTCGATTCATTTAATAATATGAGACGCTATTTTGGCATGCATTATTTCCCGCTACTTCCCTCTTATGAAACTTATTATAACTAAAGTGACATAAAAATATCCAAGTTCGTCGTACATGCAGAGTGGTACATGTTTTCCAGTGTAGTCCCATCGTCCTGCTCGTATTCATTTAACTGCCTTCCACATAACCCCTAGTATTGTTTGTGACATCTTACATGAGCATCTGAAACTCCACCTTATAAAATTAAAATAGAGTAAAAACTCCTTCTTTTTAATTTGAGTTAGCGTACTAAATTCTTCATGTAATTGTATCCAATGAGTAAAAATAAATAAAATAAGAAATCTCCACTATTCCTTTGCAGTGTAAAGCCCGGCACACACGTTATACCGGAAAGGTATACCTGTGCAGGCTAGAGCATACAGACGGAACGGTAAACCTGAAGGACCTTCACACACATTCCAGTATACCTATGAGGTTTACATGTACAGGTAATCTTCACATCGTTTGTGCCAGCTGCTGCAGGCCAAACAGCACAGGGGTAGCGACTTGTGCAAGTGACCGAAAAAGAATCGAAATTCAATTCTTACTACCAACGCAG
Organism: Thermobia domestica; assembly: GCF_964235325.1. Lineage (NCBI taxonomy): Eukaryota > Metazoa > Arthropoda > Insecta > Zygentoma > Lepismatidae > Thermobia > Thermobia domestica. The sequence continues at coordinate 208,217,761 of NC_137457.1, read as the reverse complement.
GCGTGTAAACCTGAGCGTGTGTGTGAGTCACTCCGGCGCACCTGTACAGTGTTTAGATGAGTTGTGGCTAGTTAGTTGAATAGGGAGCGTCGGTCGTCGTCCTCTTGTTTCCTCATCATCTCTCGACTGAGTTAAGATCTTCAGATTTACCGTTCCGTGTGTGTGCTATAGCCTGCACAGGTATACCTTTCCGGTATGTCGGTGAGGTTTACCTCACAGCCACAGGTATATCGTAACGTGTATGCCGGCCCTAAGATAAGTATAGATCAAATCAAATAACTGTATATGAAATAAAATCAAATGGTGATAAAACAGACGATCCGATACGAGAGATCATATGTTTCGGAAATATTCCTTGGTTGACGGCGTTGAATTTCGTGCTGCATGGGCTGAAATTTAGAGAGAATACTCTTCTGTCACAAAATCAAAACACATCATAAGAACAGTTTTATCAAAATACGTTCTTACAGGGTCTTAAATGCAGGGGTAGATTTTTTTTTATCAACAATTGAATATCACAGAATCCAGGAATTTGAGAGATGAAATTGGGCATATACACTTTTCATTACAAACAAGGAAATTCTGTTTTGCATTTTCTTTATTCAGGCAGTGTCGAGTCTAAAGATTCGATTAAGTTATTTAGAATATACCATAAATAAGCTCTTAACAAAAAGAAAGAAAGTAATTTTTACGTTAAAAAAACTAAAGAGAGAGTGAAAGAAATAAAAGAGCAACAAAGGGAGCTATTCTTTGCCCAAATTTCTCTTTTCTTTCTTTAGTTTGAAAATATCAAATGCAAGGATTTGATTAAGTTAGAGATGTGAAATTCGTAAAATAATCTGTTAATTAAAAATACGGAAATATGTGTTTCAGTCAGACCCGTAGCCAGCCTGATTTATTAGGAGGCCGAAATGAAGACTAAGGTGGCAATGACAAATACATCTTAGGACACCATAAAATTGTACATTTACTTATTATTTACAGAATATGTATTTATTTTTGAATTATCGAAACCGTAAATTCTTGTTTCGTTTTTGTGTGGTTAATAGCATCTCTTTGCGAGGTACTTTGTTTCATATTAATAATTAGAATTGAAGTATTTATTTTTAAACATTATAAGAAGATTATATTACAGCAATTTTAGATTATATCAATACAAAATAGAAGTGTATGTTTCATTCATCGTTTGCACTCACTTTTGACCTTCCAAAATAAGCGAGACACTTCAATTTATTAATATTCACAATTAACCTTACTCACTATGATACTATTGTTTGGAAGTGCCCCTAGTATCCTTGGATGTTTGTCATGGTTGCAATAATAGGGCACTGTTTGAAAATCTTGAAATGGGTAAAGGCAATGGAAGTTGTTCGGTGCGTTTAGGAAGAAACATATAATTTTACACAGAAATGAGTACAATTCGCAAAGCTGAATTTAATGTGGTAAATATAATTGCAAGAATTTCACTGGTTTTGAGTCAGTTTGAAAATTCACTTCAGCGTTATTTTCTTGAGGGGACAAAAAATAATTTAGAGGGCAGTGACCCTCTAGCCCCTCCCTGGCTACGGGCCTGGTTTCAGTGTTTCTAGAAATTCCAATTCTTGGGATGGAAAATATATTATTTCTATACTATACAAATTTCTTCTCTTTATTCAGAAAATGCCCTATTTAAAGCTGTTCAACTTTGAGTTGTTTCGGAAAAAACACTCCTAAAAAGATAGAAAATTTATACAGTTTTAAATTTCTTTTTCATTTTTCAGAAAGTGACAAATAGGAGCATATAGAAAATTTATACAGTTTTAAATTTCTTTTTCATTTTTCAGAAAGTGACAAATAGGAGCATAGCTTTAATTTGAGGTCTGCTCTTTGGTACACACACGTTTATTAAAAATATGTGCTTAAGTATTTTCAAAAATTTCTACTTCTTGACGTTTAGGCCATGTCACATGAGCTTTCACCAGGAATTGAACATGAGTCTCCTGGACCAAAGTAAACGTTAGGGACAAGAGAAGAAGCTGTGATTTCCTGTAATATAAATATATATTTGTATTACTTTATATTACGTAAGTGTGATGTATTTCTAAGTTTCTTGCATTCAAATGTGAATGTTCTTTGTCAGTAAAATGCAGATCCTATATTTAAAAACTAAAACACAGCTTGGGAAGATGGGATTCAAACACATGTTAAAATAAACATTTTAATGCGAATTCATTGTGCTCTCCACTAGGCACGGAAAGTACGTATAAAATATACGTTTTCAGTTATACGTTTGGTGCACGTTAAGTCCAAAAACTACAGGAAATACACATGTGATCTATGTTTCTACGTATGCCACATACGATTTTTTTTTCTCAGTGTGCTCATTAAAGCGATGGAAAAGTAAGATTTATGCATCTATTCGTGTTTTCTTATTGTCGTCTATTCTTTGTTAAGAAACTACTTGCTTCACACTCTTCTCTATTCTAAACTCTCATGCACAATGTCCCATATTGTGCCATGTAACAGATTAAACTGTACTTGCAACTCTGTTAATGGTGCTCTATGATTCACCCGTAAAGCCTCTTCAATTGCAGAAAGGAGGTCTGTTATTGTATGAGGAACCCTGCTTCCTTGTTCATTCTTCACAACCATGTGACCAACACTGAAATCCAGATAGAATTTATATACATCCTGCACTGTCGATCACGTTTGCGCAATACGCTTATTGGAGTTCCTTTTGAATCCGACCTGGCCCTTTTACCAATGAAAAGAGAATAACAGATCGGATTTCTAGTGTACACACATACAGATTAGTAACTACGTTTATATTCAGAACACGTGAGACACTGAAACTTGATTCTGCTGCCACACAGTATCAATGTCCGAGCGTCTTCTTTCCGAAATAATACTTAATACCTGGAAAAGATATGTACTAAGAAAACATATTTTCTGAACTCTCCTCGTACAATATATGAAAAAGCAAACGATGCAGGTGTTATTGGCTAGGTGAATTATTGTAGTGCAAATGTGTTCAATTTTCGTCAAGAAAGATCACCAAACCAGTGTTCAACGCATAACAATATCCCTCACATTAAATGAAATGAAGCAAAAGTTCGGAAGTGAAGGCCACGCCTTCTAATGCTCATACCCATGGGCGTCTCTGGCATGTTAAAATTGGGGGAGACGGGGACGACTAGAATGCTAGTAGATCCCAACTAAAGTTACATCAAAATTATGAGTAAACTGGGATCTACTTTACTAATGGCATCCACTCTTTCTACCTGTAGCAACACAACTCATCATAATTTTCCTCCACTACGGTAGACTACTTGCCAAAAAAAAAAAAAAAAAAAAGTTTATATATAATATTATTCTTAGGTAATTTCTTCACGTTGACATTCCTACCGGTGAATTCCTGCTCACAGTCAGTGTTCTTAAACGTATTTGCAGCAGTGTAGTTTTATAGTCCTCATATATTTCGATTTTTTAGCTAACAAAATCTTAACTCTTTGAAAGAAGTCTTACGATGACAATTTTTGATTTTCATTCTTCTTCTGTATTCTTAATAAACTCAAAAGGTATATTATCTACCTTTTTGTTCTTCATTTCGGTTTATGTTTTTGAACTTGTCTAATAAACTATCCTCGTTTACTTCGTTTTACAGTTTATTCATGCTGTCATGTGGTTCCCCAATGTATTCTTTCCATTTTCCTCAAACACAATTCGCTCATTAAACACTCATTTCTATCTTTAGTTTCTATATTGTCGCTTGCTGCCCTTCTACAGTATTCGCATGAAATTTACTCTCATATATAACATTCAAATGTCCCTATCTTTTTAAATTCATGTTTTCACCTTCGCTTCTATTGCATATTTCCCTGTCTTTGTAGATTTCCCTTCTTAATTCGCAGATTAACTTTTTATATATCCTTTCCTTCTCTTCTCCAGTCTCCCTTTTTCATGGAAACCAATTTTTGCTGATTAAGCAATGAAAAAATTGTGCTTGCAGCCGAGACTACTTTGACTAACCAAGAAGTGTAACTTGAAAAAAAAATCCTTCCTTGAAAGTGAAACATCAAGCGGACATTCTAATCACATTAATCTAATCTTGAAGAACAAACATAACTTTAATTTGTTCTGCCTATGTTTCTACTTCTTCCATATAGATCTAAATACTTCCAGCATTGATCCATTTATCTCATACTCAAATATTTGGGGGGACGCGTCACCCCTGTCCCCCCGCCAGAGACGCCCGTGCTCACACCTATGCAACTGGTAGTAGTTTACTAACTCTTCGACATACAGTGAATTTATTTCATACAAAAAGTAAAGGTATAAGCGTATAATGTTTACATTTATTCATTTAGAAAAGACATATAAAATGCACAAAAATTCATATTCATGTACTTGAGTTTCTGTTCTTGAATATTAAAAAATAAAATGATATTGAATTTATTTGGTAACTATTGGTCCGAATAAACAGCATTTATATGGGTTTCAGATGAAATTTTTATTTCTAATTTTCTAAGTGAGTCGTAAGAAAGACTAGCAGAAAAAAGTGGAATTGTGGAAAATCATAGTAAAGTGTCATAAAATTTTACTATGTCTCTCTCTATTATCCGGTTGTATATATTAAATGGGGTTTCATTAAATGGAATCTACTGTACTATTATATAATTTTCTTACCTACCCCTTTGGTTATAAGGTGCAATTCCTTTAAGCTTATAAAGTTGATTAAAGTCCTTTAGGCTATACAAGTCCAACAATCTCCGTGAGTTCAGTCTAGGTGGCAATAAATTAACCGTCTGAAATGAATTAGTAAATAATTATTGAAGCATTTTACATTTTTGCTTCGAAATTCTATGCAAAATAATATATAGTATTTCACCATGTGTAATATGCATTTTTCGGCTTCAACGATTTTAGACTTTCATATTTTCTTTAGTGACTCTACAATTTTCTTTAGCTATTTGATGTTTCCCTTCGTAGTATTAATGCTTGATTTCAAGAATAATTGAAAAGCTCTAGATTATGATAGTTTCATTGAGAAAAGTAAAGAGAAACACTAAAAATAACATACTTAGTTATGTAACAATTAACAGTTTCACATTAATTTAAAAATACAGTTGAAATGATTTATTAGTCAAATATTTAGGATCAATATTAACAGACGAAAATCATATTCACGAAGAAATTAAATGTCGACTAAAAACAGGGAATTCGTGTTATTACTCGGTTCAAAATCTCTTGTCGTAGCGAATTCTGTCGAGGAATTTGAAGCTTAAAATATATAAAACGATAATCATGCCTGTTGTTCTGTATGGTTGCGAAACATGGTCGCTTACTCTGAGGGAAGAACATAGACTGAAAGTATTTGAGAACAGGATCCTGAGAAGAATATTCGGACCCAAAAGGAACGAGAATGGGGAATGGCGGAAGCTTCATAACGAGGAACTACATAGTTTATACGGTTTACCCAACATTGTTAGGGTCGTCAAGTCTAGGAGGCTTAGGTGGGCAGGTCATGTAGCTAGAATGGAAGAAAGTAGAAACGCTTTCGAAGTCTTGACTGGTAGAACCATAGGAAAACGACCATTAGGAAGACCTAGGCGCAGCTGGGAGGATAATATTAAGATGGATTTCGCAGAGATAGGAATACAAAGTAGAAACTGAATGCAATTAGCTAAGAATAGAAGTCAGTGGAGAGCTTTTGTGAACGCGGCACTGAACCTCCGGGTTCCATAGGCCATAGAGTTAGTTAGTTAGTTAGTTGAAATGATTATTTCAATCATTAGATGAAAATTATGACTATTCTAACATTGATTCGCTTCCATTTTGTACTAATACACAATAATACATTGAGCAACACTATGTGATAATATGCAAAAAAAAAAAAAAAAAAAAAAAAAAAAAAACAGTATCACGTAACGGTTTCAACACAATAACTGTGTCTTCATCGGACTTCCACTCCTTCTGGCAGCTTGGGAGTTGGTCATCACTTATATATACTTTCCGGAGATCAACTTTTAATTAGGCTCCGTCCCTTCATTAAAAAGTAACACTTGTGTTGCTTTCACTTTCACTTTTCAGCTGCACACGTGTCCAATTAAAAGTTTACTTTTAACGCTGGATGCATTCTGTGCTCTATTTATCCTTATTTTCCTTGTTATTTTTTCCTTTCTTTTTTCTTCCTTTTCGTTTCTCGTTTCGTTTCTGATGCGATATATAAGCATCAAAAAGAGACAAACCACAGGATAGGGTGGGAAGGAGCAAAGGTCATAGGGGTAGAGAACAGAACTTTGGTGAGAAAATGGAAGGAAGCCAGGGAGATTATGAAGGGGACAAGGTCATGAATTGGAACGCAGGATGCTCGATACATAAAGAGTGGGATAAGATTCTGCTTAAAGAAAAAGAAACGAAAAGAAAGAAGAAAGAAAGGAAAAAATAACAAGGAAAATAAGGATAAATAGAGGACAGAATGCATCCAGCGATAAAAGTAAAATTTTAATTGGACACGTGTGCAGCTGAAAAGTGAAAGCGAAAGCGACACAAGTGTTCCTTTTTAATGAAGGGGCGGAGCCTAATTAAAAGTTGATCTCCGGAAAGTATATATAAGTGATGACCAGCTCCCAAGCAGCCAGAAGGAGTGGAAGTCTGATGAAGACACAGTTATTGTTTTGAATCCGTTACGTGATACTGTTTTTTTTTTTTTTTTTTTTTTTTTGCATATTATCACATAGTGTTGCTCACTGTGTTATTGTCTATTAATGAAAACAATGTGTTACGGTAGTTTCTATATAAACATGCAGATATGGTGCACTGCCTAAGAATTATTAAACATCTGTAATTCTTTAACGTTAATTAAACAGTATTTTCACACCAAGTTTTGTAATAAATTGGCGAAGATGCCTATACGTTGTAGAGAAATTTGCAATAGCTACCTTCAAGCTTCCATTTTGTAATTTCAAATACATTAATTGCCTCTCCAAGGAACACCTTTTGTCATAGATAGCAGAGATATTAGTGTACCTTATGCAACCACTATATTCATCAAATCAATGTTCATAATATTATATTTTCCTAGAACGATTTTAACCTTTCTAAATCTCTGAATAGAACACTAACATTCACAATTATATAATACAAAAGGTGGCTTTACAAAATAATATAATACAAAAGGACTGGTCACAAAAGCACTCCATCTGCCCTTAGCCAACTTGATCCAGTTTCTACTTTGTACTAATAGTTCAGAAAATCCATCCTAATATTGTCCTTTCATTTGCACCTAGGTGATCCTAATGATCCTTTTTCGATTGGACTTCCAGTTAAAACTTTGGAAACGTTCCTTCTTTTTTCCGTTCTAGTTATATGGCCTGCACACCTGAGCTGCCTAGACTTGATGACCCTAACAATATTTGCTAAAGGGTATAAATTACGAAGTTTCTCGTTGTGACGTTCCCCCCTTTCTCCAAACCCTTCCTCATGGGTCCGAATATTCGTATCAAGATTTTGTTCTCAAATACTTTCAATTTATAGTGCAAATTGAAATCGATAATAGTGATAATCGTAGTGATAATCGACATAGTGCAAATAATTGTAAGTGAACGTCATATTTGTTGTTCATCATCTATGTAATATGCAATATACAGTTACCCACAGAAACATAGTATACCTACTTTCAGATAAATTTCAATTTTAGTGTCAAACAGCACACTCTATCTCGTAAACAAATAGCGATATATGAAAAATGAGTTCAGATTCTCGTTTTGGCAAAGATCCTAGCCAATATTGATGTGTCACACATATTCTTTCAACATAAAGAAACATTTTTGATATCCGATGTGGCTACCACAATGTTCATACCTCACTCAATGCAGTTCTCGTATCAATACTTTATTGCAACCTTCTCCTTTCCTCCGTCCACGTGTCTCGTTATTAACTCCCTATCCAGATACTTTTGCCTACTAGATAACTATGTCAAACTTAAGTAGTTATATAGCGATATGTGATCAAACTTCCCAGGCAGGGGGTTCGTCTCGAGACTATGGGTAGAGAGCTTAGATGTATAGAAATACATCATTGTTAAATGACATATGACGACAGGTAAGGGGTGGGGTACTATTGTATGTATAGGAGTTACACAAAAGAGAATAATAAAAGATGACAAAGTTAAAAAGATAAATGATTAGTAAAAGAAAAGAATAATAGAAAAGAAAAAACATTGGAAACTTGTTGAACAATGGTAGATTGTTATAAAGAATAATAGAAGTACACAATACATTGTAATTGTATGAAAAGAATTTTGAATAAAAGAAAAAGAATGATAAAGGAGAAACCTTGGAGCTGTATGTTTAAAAGAATAATAATTTACTTGCTGAACAATACTAGATTGTTATAAGTAAAAGAAAAGAATAATACCAGATGTTAATGTCGTGGGAAGTTGAAGAGAACATTGCACAATAGATGAAATGTTTATGAAAAAGATTTTTAAGCCTGCGACGGATGCCGGAAACGCGGACGCGGCGCGAGATGTGCGTGGCGCGAACGGAAAATACCCACGTGCGCGGGCGCGAGCGCGTGACATCATTTGAGATTTTTATTTAAATATTGGTTTTAAAAATTAGACATGTATAGTTTTGTTAGCGATGGAGAACCGTCAGTTTGTAGAAGACGTTGATGTGAAGCATAAGTTAGACGCTGAGAATGAAAGTTGTAAAAATATAAAAGAATATCCAGATTCTCCGGATTCTACAATTAATGAAAAAGAATTATAAAGATATGAAGATGGCAATATAAAAGTTTATACATGTGATAGTGAAGAGGAAACAGATAATGAAGTGTACGAATTTTCGGAGGATAACTCAGATTTTGAGGCGAAATCAGATGACGAAGTGGTTTCAAATGTGGGTACGCCGCCATGTTCACCTGCTTTATCGGAACTAAGTTGGAACTGTGAATGCGCTGTTAATTATGTGGATGTGAACTGTGTTAGAGAATGCATTGTGAAATGGAATCCAAATGATTATCTGATATGTTATGCATGTTATTGGCATGATACATGTGAATGGTCTTATGAATGTTTTTATTGTAATGAAGACATTTTAGACATTCGTGTTTGGTCTGTGGTGGAGGCACAGGAGGAATTGTTTGACATTTATGCAGAAACACATACAGTTATTACACCATTAACAAGAGATTATTTTAATATTAAATATGGTGAATATCAGTCGATGCGAATGTGCGAAAAGAACTTTTAAGTATTTTTCCTGAAAAAGACAGATCGAACGAGTATAGTGAAGTGTGTTAAGAAAAAGAAAACGTACTGTACATAATGTATTCCGAAAATAATTTTTGTGTATCATGTAGTGAAGAACATATTAGTGAAGTTCGTGTTTTAGAAACTATAAGTGCATACTTACGTCTTAATAATATTTCTTGTGAACAATGTTTGCTGCATCTTGAACATCAATGTTTATTTTTTCATGATATTGGAACCTTTGCTGTAGAACATTTATCCAACGACATAACTCTTATTGATTTATTTGAAGTGTTTGAAGAAAATCATAGTGAGATTTCAAGTATAAACTTTATACGCAAAGCGCGTGATTGTTTAAAGAACACTGAATTTGTTGGACAAATCATACCGTTTTTCTTAGAACGTAAACATAAAATTTCACCATGTGTTAATGAATACATTATTGACATACAAGGTTTTAAGATTTCAAATGATTAATTTATTACTCGTGAATTATGTTTAACTGTGTGTGATGATACAGAAAATTTGCATTGTTTAATAAAATCACCAGTAGAATACAATGTACTTCAGTTAGGTTATCAAAAACAAATTGAATGGTTAACATTAAACTTACATGGATAAACTTGGAATGAAAAATGCGGTTATACTGTATCACACATACGTAACCTTATATATCAACTTTGTAAACAAGATGCAACCTTTTATTGTAAATGTGCAGAAAAAACACTGTGGATTATAAATATTTTTGCACTAGCTAATGTTATTAATTTGGAAAATAAACAGTATCCACCATTAAACACATTGCATGCAAACGTATTTAATGAATATTGTACTTTTCATGAACAAAATATTAAACTTGACAAAAAATCAGGATGTGCATTTCGTAATGCAAACAATTATGTTATTGGTGGAAGTTTCAACGTACTGTAACATTAACTAATGCATTTGCAAAGTTGTAAAAAAAGGATATGATATGTACTTGTAAATAAAAATACAAGAGTTTAAATTGTAAATAAAAAATTATTAAACTAATCTACTTGTTTTTCTTTTTCATTATATTGGTTACATGATTGAGTACAATTTTATCATTTTGTTTAAGATTATTTTTTCTTAATAAATTTAAACATTCTTGAAAGCTTTTCTTACGTACAATATGATGCAGTAAGTGTAACACAAATTGTCCACACAAAATTGAATTATCATCTTGATATGCGGAACTATTTGTAAAATATATTTTACAATTTTTATTTAAAAAAGTTTTTATTTTTTTGGAAATGATAATGCAAGGCTATCGAAGTAATAGCCTCTTTGATTATCATCAATGAATACACACACCCAATGTGTGCCACCTGAAGATTAATTGCTTAAATTTATAATAAGTCCATCCGGTGGTTGCACAGTTTTTGGTATTCTTTCAATAGGATAAATGCCATGCACATTTGCACCAGTGAGTTTATCACGAAATAACACTTATTATATCATCTGTGTACATAACTTTAGTTTTCTTTTAAAAAATTCACTTCACTTTACATCACTTTATACCAGTATATGTTGGAAGACCTAGTGGAGTATATGGAATATTCTCATAAAAGGAAATAAAATGTTTAAAATATTTATGACAGATTTTTTTAATAACTTTTCCAATAACGATGAATAGTGCTAACGCTCGGAAAATACTTTTGACAAACTTCATAGTATGATACCTTGCAACTCTTTGAATAATCAAGCAAAAATATTACAATATAAAATTTTTAACACACTTTGTACCAGCAGGGCACATGTAATTGATATGCTTAGAAGTGAAAAGTTATACTTATTTTATTAAAATGATAATTTTAAAAAGTATTATCAGTATATATATTTCTATCTTTATCAATTTAAATTAAAGAATCAAACTGCGCGCATACAATACATGTTATAGGTTCAGGTAAATTTTCAGAAAAGAAAACTTTAACATTTACAGGTGCATCACGCACAAGGTCCCACGTACAATCATCTAATGTTGCGGTAGGTGATAGAATAAATGCATAAAGGATATAGCCGTGTGGATATTCTTTAGGAGTAATACTATGTGCATCATCTTTATAATATAAATTAGTACCGGAAAACCGAGAATGGTAACTTAGAAGGTACAAATTCTTTTTAAAATCGGGGGTGAGGGGACTGGGAGGAAAAGATTTTGATCCAACCTGTAGCTGCAGTTTTTTAACGTTAAAGTGTTGAAAATGAAATGGATTTAGTTCAGATTTTACATTAAATGCCGAATTGGAAACCAATCCGATAACAACACTTTTTGGTACGTTACCCCAGAAAATATTATCAAGATTGTATGAATTAACGTTTGCAGGAATAGTATAGGATCTTGTTTGTACTCTTGTAAGGGGATATTTTATTGTTTCATGTTCATATTAGTATTCATTTCCATTGCCAAATGAGGTGCAACATCGATGCGACGTATATGCAGAGTAACATCTTTAAGTTTTACTTTATAAGAAGTATTTGCTGCAAACATTAAACAAAAATCATCTTTACTACGATGTAATTTTATGCGAAGACCTACTTTATTTACAAGTGCTCTTGGTAATCCAGCAATATCTGTATACAGACGCCCATACATTTCAAACGATTTACTATTTTTAATATAATTAGCACGTTGTTGAAAATCTAAATTAGCATTACCTATGGTATCAAATTGTTTAACAGTATCTTTATACCACATACCTAATTCCAAATGTGTATCAGAAGCATCACGGGAATAATTTAATAATGTTTCAAAGTATGCACGATAAGGATAAAATCGTGATGAAAAATTAATTAATTTATCATTTAATGAAATGTTAATTTGACTAAATAATGAATGTAGGAAATTATTTGTTGGCGCTACATCAGTGTCAGTTATTGGTGCGTCATCAGGTGTTGTAATTTTACAACGTACGTAAAGATAAGGATATGCACTATGAATAAATTCTCCTGTTTCTCCGGGAATAAAAAATTCAATAGGTCCATCAGAAGTTAATGTTGTAATTGGACGGTATTCTGCATTAAAGGAAGATTCAATGCAGTTTCTGTCATTGGAGTACTAAATAAATCAAAATCGTTGGTACAGCATTCCACACTGCTTGAATTAAGTAGTGCCATTATGAAAATATATCTGTAACACGATTTATTTTTCATTTTATTTTTCTTTTGCTTTTGCTTCTCTTTGTACGGTTACGTTTCGTTGGAGGTCCAAAACGAACAATTGCCGGAGCTTTACGCTTGCGTGGCCGTCTCTTACCACTTCCAGTTAATAACTGACCAACTTTGTTAACAGCTTTTGTCTTTAAAGTTACACTAGGTTCTTTTACACGTGGACGAACAGATTCTTTAAATGGTTTCTCTTCTACTACATCACCCGCTCATTGTATTCCCGTTTGTAATGCTTGTCGACCTAAAGTTTTCGCACCCTGTTTAAGAAATGGTAATGCAAAACGAAATAATCCTTGGAAGAAACTACCTATACCATGTCCCCGTTGATATACAAGTCCTGAAAAGTATGGGATACCATGTCCATAATGGCGTCTAAATTTCATTTTTTTAAAATATAATTAATTAATTTTTATTAGGAGAGCGCTTAAAATGAAGTTAACACTTAGTGTCCCAGAACGAAATGACAAATTTCGTCCTGGATGGTCTTTTAATAGTATTTCAATACTGTTGAATGAAAACTTTGCAAGTGGAAGATAATGAATATGTTGAAATGTTAATGTTTGCACTTTACCGTATTTTACATTTGATATTGTTGCAATACGTAATAAAGGCGCTTTTGTATCACCTAAAAGCTGATATTGTATGATATCAGTATAAATAAAAATTTGATGTGGATATCCAATAACAACATATGGTTGTTTATACCTCCGCTTATACAAAACAAGATCTTTATGTTGACGAAGTCCTAATTGCAATGCTAATGTTGGTGATAATAAGGCTGATTCAACACGATCACTACAATCTACATGTACAATATTTGATACAGAAAATTTTATGTCTTTTGATACTTTATTTAATTCATCAATGATATGATGTACGGAGTGATAATATCCGCTTACAATTTTACTTTTTTGTGCTTCTTCATTTTTTATTTTATACCATATAACATTTTCCCCATCGTTAACATTATAACACGTTAAAGAAACATGTATTTCACTTAATCCTACATACCAATCGGTTTCTCATAATTGAATATTATTTTTTAGTAGATTAATAAAATGTGTTGGACTATGGTATACATCAGTACTTGCGTTTGATACAAGTGTAATGTAAAAACTATCATCAATACTTTCAGAAATCATTTTCGTTGAAAGTGAAGTGTTAAGTTTGAAGTTCCAAATTCAAATGGCAATTTTAAACCGTGTTCATCTTTTAAGTTTATTTCAATCGTGTTAAAATAAGATTTTAAACTTTAACATATTGTGGTGTGTCTAATAGAAACATTTTAGATCTCCATGCTCAATATTATATGCACTAACTTTACGAAGAAGTGGTCCAATATTTTCTGGTTGTTTTACAATATCAACACAAACATTAAAAACGTTTGGTATATTATATTCTAAATTGCATTTAAATTTTGCACGGTTTATTGTGGCAACATCTTCATTACCAGGTTTTAGAAAAACAACATCTGTAAACTCGGTTTCATTTATAAATACAAGTAAAGGTTGTAATCCACGTGTCATTGAAATAACACAAAATCTTTTAATTTTAAAGAATGTTTAATTCCAACTTGATTTTTATTTTTATAATTATTTTAACATACGTAATTCTTCAGGAATCATATCTAAAATGGATGGAATAGAAGTATAGTATCCTGGTGTAATATCAACGGGTGCAATTTCAAGTTCATCATTAACGATGGTATCAATTACAATTTTTTTCATTTTTACGAACATTATAAGAACTAAAAGGAACATTAAGTTGTGTTAAGGCAACATACTATTCTCCTTCACTTAAATGAATAGGTTGTGTTAACTTTACTATAAACGAAGAAGTTCTATTATTAGTAAAAATTTCAAAGCTAGTATTTGAAGGAAGAGTAACAGAAATCATGTTCTATCATCGAACTCATTTTGAAGACTGAACAGATTATTTTAATCCATGAATTCATACTTGATGGATATCCCAACCACTTTACATACATCATATCTTTCTTTCCTTTTAACACTTTCTCAATTAAAAATGTTTTGTTTGAATCTACATTTACTTTTTGTAATTCTTCTGTGTAAAATATCCCTTTAATTTCCCCATCATTTCAATCTTTTAATTTATATGTAATAGGATTTGTCGGAATATATTTATCAACAATAAAAAATTCTTGTGACCATTTTCGTAAATATTCCTCTTTTAATTTATATTTATTTTTACTAACACACACATAATCACCCACACTAAATTTACATATTAATTTCTTTTTATTCGTTTTATCACCGTACAACGTATTCCAAACTTGGTCAACAGTAGAATGATTTACATCTGTTGGTTCCATTTTAATACTTCTATGGTACGAATGATTATAATTTTTTACAAATTGATTTAAAACATCTATATAACGATATGTATTTTAGCAGTAAAATAAGGATATAATATTTCTTTTAATGTTCTTATAAACCGTTCAAATAATGCACATTTAATTTCTGAATGTACACTATAATAATTAATTTCGTATTCTTGAAATGAACGTTTTACGTATCGATTATAAAATTTTGTACCTAAATCCGTTTGTACATTAAACACGGGTAGTTTAATTTTTTTAAAAAATTTTTGATTGCTTTTGCTATTTCAGGACCTGTTTTTGTTTTTAAGGGAACACAACACGCATGCCGTGAAAAAATGTGAGGTTCACGTGGTACATCTTCGAACACATTCACAACTTGTTTACTATATCCTGGCATAATTTGACTTGTTAACATTGTGGTTGTAATTTATCACGTGGATTTTTAAATACTATAATATAATGAGCATTTAAACTTACACCACGAGCATGTTTTCCTTTTGTAAATAAATTTTGAACAATAAATAATACTGTTAATTTTTTACGATGTGCATATTTTGCAAATAAGTTTGCAACATCACCATTGGTTTCAGACATTAAGTTATCTAATATTAATAATGAATTTTCTTGTATTTCAAAATTATTCATATCGGGAATTATGTACCTCTATAATCGGAAACACACTTAATGGTTTGCATACTTCCACAAAACATACAAACACCAAATTTTGCATACTTGTTCGTCATGGGATGTGAGTAATGGGAAAATTCCGATATCACGAAAAAGGCGACATTTTCCTTGTAAATGAAGTGTTGAAATTTTTCGTCGTTTCGAAATGCTGGTTTTTAGAGTAGTTCCGCACACCATAGAAACGTCATATTTTGTCAGGCAGTGAAGCTAGGAACATAGTTTATGATAGAAAAACGAGCATTAAAATTCGTTTTCATTTCGCGACGCAAATCGAAAAAATGTGAAATTTGTAATGGCTGTATGTAGGACGTTGAAATTTCGAGGTGATGTTTATTCTGATGCGTAGTTTGCGAATCCGCCCTCAAACTTGAAAAAGATAGTCATGTTCGGTGTAAGAAAGTGCTAGGAATGTTATAAGGGGGCGTCTAATTCTACACAACTTGTAGATATGGTGGAATCACGAAATTGCGTTCAAGCGTGTAGATTACAGCCCATGTGAGGGGAAAAATCCGACATGTTGGAAAAGTCGTCATCTTCGATTCAAAATGGCGGCTCAAAAATTTGTAACCATGAAAATTGTAAGTTGTGCTCTTGGTAATTATGCCAGGTTTCGCTATGTTATTAAGGACGTAGTTCAGTTTAAGTGAAGAAACAAATCATGGGAGAAGTCACCATCTTGAATGCAAAATTGCCATATTTTTGAATTGCTTCCATTTGGCCTCTTATGTGGTATATTGAGGAGAATAGAACAAACACAACCCAACGTAGTAATTTAGCTTCGCGGTAAAGTGTCTGCTTTCTCAGTAGCAGGTCTGGGTTCGATTCCCCGCCGAACATTGTTTTATCTTACTTTTTTTTCTTATCTCGTTTCTTCGTTTTATCAAAATAGTTTCTGTTGGCATTGCGTGAACAAAATATTTTCGTTATTACAGACATAGACGAAAATAATATATTTATACACTAACTGTTGATATCGTCTCGAAACTAGGCAGTATGTTCGTGTGAAGCTTCGAGACGATACTCAATTATTTAGAAAGAAACATATGTAGCTTTAGAGATGGGGCAACACCAGTATTTCTTTCAGAAACAATGTTCCTGAGGATCACAGTTAGTATTCCCAGGGGCACTGCTCATAGTATTCTATTTATTATTCGATTATACACGTATCATTTGGTCTCCTGCGGGGGCACTCTAAGAGCCCCAATGAGGCAGTGTACCCCCCAAAAACATTTTGGAAAAAAACATTGAGCATCATTTCCACGATATAGTATACAGACGAGACAAAAATATACAGCACCGGTTGGAGTGAAATGCATTTTATAATAGACTCAACCTTATAGGCAAACAATATATGCTATAAATAAACGTTCAAAGAAAGAAAAAGTGAGAAAAAGATTGTTAGGAATCGAACCCAGGTCTCTTGTCCAGTAGGCTCACGTCGATCCCCTACACTACCGATTTCCTTAGATTTTCGACTTCGTTCTTACTGCTCACATAATACTGGTACGTTGCGGCCGGCATCTGTGGGGAATTATATACCTCTATAATCGGAAACACACTTAATTGTTTGCATACTTGCACAAAACATACAAACACCAAATTTTGCATACTTGTTCGTGATGGGATGTGAGTAATGGGAAAATTCCGATATCAGGAAAAAGGCGACATTTTCCATGTAAATGAAGTGTCGAAATTTTGCGTCGTTTCAAAATGCTGGTTTTTAGAGTAGTTCCACACACCATAGAAACGTTATATTTTGTCAGCCAGTGAAGCTAGGAACACAGTTTATGATAGAAAAAAGAGCATTAAAATTCGTTTTCGTTTGCGGCGCAAATCGAAAAAATGTGAAATTTGTAATGGCTGTATGTAGGACGTTGAAATTTCGAGGTGATGTTTATTCTGACGCGTAGTTTACGAATCCGCCCTTAAACTTGAAAAAAATAGTCATGTTCGGTGTAAGAAAGTGCTAGGAATGTTATAAGGGGGCGTCTAATTCTACACAACTTGTAGATATGGTGGAATCACGAAATTGCGTTCAAGCGTGTAGAGTACAGCCCATGTGAGGGGGAAAATCCGACATGTTGGAAAAGTCGTCATCTTCGATTCAAAACGGCGGCTCAAAAATTTGTAATCATGAAAATTGTAAGTTGTGCTCTTGGTAGGTAAGCCAGGTTTCGCTATGTTATTAAGGACGTAGTTCAGTTCAAGTGAAGAAACAAATCATTGGAGAAGTCGCCATCTTGAATTCAAAATTGCCATATTTTTGAATTGCCTTCATTTGGCCTCTTATGTGGTATATTGAGGAGAATAGAACAAACACAACCCAACGTAGTAAGTTAGCTCCGCGGTAAAGTGTCTGCTTTCTGAGTATCAGGTCTGGGTTCGAATCCCCGCCGACCTTGTTTTATCTTGCTTTTTTTCTTATCACGTTGCTTCGTTTTATCAAAATAGTTTCTGTTGGCATTGCGTGAACAAAATATTTTCGTTATTACAGACATAGACGAAAATAATATATTTATACACTAACTGTTGATATCGTCTCGGAACTAGGCAGTATGTTCGTGTGAAGCTTCGAGACGATACTCAACTATTTAGAAAGAAACATATGTAGCTTTAGAGATGGGGCAACACCAATGTTTCTTTCAGAAACAATGTTCCTGAGGATCACAATTAGTATTCCCAGGGGCACTGCTCATAGTATTATATTTATTATTCTATTATAAACGTATTATTTGGTCTCCTGCGGGGGCACTGTAAGAGCCCCGAGGAGGCAGTGTACCCCCCAAAAACATTTTGGAAAAAAACATTAAGCATCATTTCCACGATATAGTATACGGACGAGACAAAAATACATTTTGTCTTGCGAGGATAGTGTGTGCTTCGAACCGGAAATAATTGCAAACAATCTCCCTTTTTATACTGGTCGTTTAGATAGATGCGTATACCGAGTTTGAAGTCTAGACCACAACTGAAAATGTATAAGATTATAACTTTTAAGGAAATACACACACACACACACACACACATATATATATATATACGCACCTTTTTACAATTTTCTCGTTGGCAGCGTATATAGTTATAATATACGGGATACGTGGAAAAGTTTCTTTTTCGGTTCAGTAGTTTGTTTACAGGACCGGTTGGAGTGAAATGCGTTTTATAATAGACTCAACCTTATAAGCAAACAATATGTGCTATAAAAATAAACTTTCAAAGATAGAAAAAGTGAGAAAAAATTCTTAGGAATCGAACCCAAGTCTCCTGTCCAGTAGGCTCACGTCAATCCCCTACACTACCGATTTCCTTAGTTTTTCGACTTCGTTCTTACTGCTCACATAATACTGGTACGGTGCGGCCGGCATCTGTGGGGAATTATATTATTATATAACTCTAAAGTCGGAAACACACTTAATTGTTTGCATACTTCCACAAAACATACAAACACCAAATTTTGCACACTTGTTCGTGATGGGATGTGAGTAATGGGAAAATTCCAATATCACGAAAAAGACGACATTTTCCATGTAAATGAAGTGTCGAAATTTTTCGTCGTTTCGAAATGCTGGTTTTTAGAGTAGTTCCGCACACCATAGAAATGTCATATTTTGTCAGGCAGTGAAGCTAGGAACATAGTTTATGATAGAAAAAAGAGCATTAAAATTCGTTTTGGTTTGGCGGCGCAAATCGAAAAAATGTGAAATTTATAATGGCTGTGTCTAGGACGTTGAAATTCCGAGGTGATGTTTATTCTGATGCGTAGTTTACGAATCCGCCCTTAAACTTGAAAAAAAAATAGTCATTTTCAGTGTAAGAAAGTGCTAGGAATGTAATAAGGGTGCGTCTAATTCTACGCAACTTATAGATATGGTGGAATCACGAAATTTCGTTCAAGTGGGTAGATTTAATCGTAAGTGAGGGAAAAAATCGGACATGTTGGAAAAGTCGCCATCTTCGATTCAAGATGGCGCTTCAAAAGTTTGTAACCATGAAAATTATAAGCTGTTCTCACGGTAGGACAGTCATGTTTTGCTATACACTTAAGCATGAAGTGCAGTTTCAATGCAGAAACAAATCATTGGAGAAGTCGCCATCTTGAATGCAAAGATGCCATGTTGTTGAATTTGCTTGATCTGCCTTGTTATGAGCTATGCTAATCATAATAGATCAAACTAGAATAAACATACGAGCTTAGCTCAGCGGTAACGTTTGGGCTTTCTAAGTAACAGGACTGGGTTCTATTTCCGGCTAAACGGTTTTGAATTTTTTCCTATCTCCATTTCTTTGTTTTAGCAAACTACTTTCTGTTCGTATTGCGGGAACGAAATATTTTCATTATTACATACGTAGAGGGAAAAGGTATATTTATACAGCAACTTTTGAGATGGTCCCGAAACGAGGCTGTATGTTCCAGGGGCAGATCCAGGACGAACTTCTGGGGGAGGCGGTGGGTTGTAATACTGCTATTTAGAACTACTTTTAAGAGCGATAAAAAATAAAGTATATATTTTATTTATATATAAAATAAGAAAGTTTCCTCTTTTTTTGGGGGGCGATCCCTACGATCGCCTCCCCCTGGATCCGCGACTTGTATGTTCGTGTGCAGTTTCGAGACGATACTGAAGTATTTAAATTCAAACATATGTAGCTTTGGAAGTGGTGCATCACCAGTGTGTCTTTCGAAAGAAATGTCCCGGGAGGGGGGGGGGGGGGTAATTATTTGGACGGGTGCACTGCTGGTAATATTCTATTTGTGATTGTATTATAGACGTATTATTTTGATCTCGCCAGGGGCGCTCTTAGGAGGCAGTGTCCCCGAGAAAGAGTCTAAAAGAAACATTGTGCATCATTTTCACGATATAGTGTGCATAGAAGACAACAATACACTTTGTCTCGCGACAAAAGTTTCTGCTTCAAACCGGAAATGATTGCAAAATATCTCTCTCCCCGTTTATGTCCCTCGTTAAGATACATGCGTATACCAAATTTGAAGTGAATACCACAAGTGGAAAGTATAAAATATTAATTTTAAGTAAATACACACACACACAGGGACGTACACAGGGGTGGGTCCTGGGGTACCGGACCTCCCCAAAATTCCAACTTTTGTGTAAATTTAGCCTAATTTTAGGGACAAGTTTAGGAATTTCAATATAAAATACCCTGATATTGAGGTTGGACCCCTCCCGAAATAAATTCCTGCGTAAGCTACTGCACACACACGCTCACACACACAAATGAGCACCTCTTGAAAATTGTCTCGTCGGCCGCGTACATAGTTATAATATATAAGATACGTGGAAAAGTGCCCCTTTCGATTTAATAGTCTTAGTTGCGGGTCCGGTTGCAATAAAATGCCGTGCTTATTTTCAATCACCTATGCCATAAATATAAACTTTCAAGAAAGAAAAAGTGATAGAAAAACTTGCTGTGAATCGAACCCAAGTCTCCTGCCCAGTAGGCTCACGTCGTTCCCCTACACTACGCAATTCCTTAGATTTTAGACTTCCTACTTACTGCTCATATAGTACTGGTAGGTAGCTGAACCGCATCTGTGGAATTATATACCTCTAAAGTCGGAAACACACTTAATTATTTGCATACTTCAACAAAACATACAAACACCAAATTTTGCATACTTGTTCGTCATGGGATGTTCGTAATGGGAAAATTCCCATATCACGAAAAAGGCGACATTTTCCATGTAAACGAAGTGTCGAAATTTTTCGTCGTTTCGAAATGCTGCTTTTTAGAGTAGTTCCACACACCATAGAAACGTCATATTTTGTCAGGCAGTGAAGCTAGGAACATAGTTTATGATAGAAAAAAGAGCATTAAAATTCGTTTTCGTTTCGCGGCGCAAACCGAAAAAAAATGAAATTTGTAATGGCTGTATCTAGGATGTTGAAATTTCGAGGTGATGTTTATTCTGATGCGTAGTTTGCAAATCCGCCCTTAAACTTGAAAAAAATAGTCATTTTCGGTGTAAGAAAGTACTAGGAATGTTATAAGGGGGCGTTTAATTCTACACAACTTGTAGATATGGTGGAATCACGAAATTGCGTTCAAGTGTGTAGAGTACAGCGCATGTGAGAGGAAAAGTCCGAGATGTTGGAAAAGTCCTCATCTTCGATTAAAAAGGGCGGATCAAAAATTTGTAACCATGAAAATTGTAAGTTGTGCTCTTGGTAGGGAAGCCAGGTTTCGCTATGTTATTAAGGAAGTAGTTCAGTTTAAGTGAAGAAACAAATAATTGGAGAAGTCGCCATCTTGAATTCAAAATTGCCATATTTTTGAATTGCCTTCATTTGGCCTCTTATGTGGTATATTGAGGAGAATAGAACAAACACAACCCAACGTAGTAAGTTAGCTCCGCGGTAAAGTGTCTGCTTTCTGAGTATCAGGTCTGGATTCGAATCCCCGTAGACCTTCTTTTATCTTGCGTTTTTTTTCTTATCACGTTGCTTCATTTTACCAAATAGTTTCTGTTGGCATTGCGTGAACAAAATATTTTCATAGACGGAAAGGATATATTTATACGCTAACTTTTGAGATGGTCTCAAAACTAGGCAGTACGTTCGTGTAAAGTTTCGAGACGATACTGAAATATTTAAAATCAAACATATGTAGCTGTGGAAATGGAGCATCACCAGTGTCTCTATCTGAAGCAATGTTCGTGGGGAAGGGGGATGGAGTATTACCCCGGGGGCACTGCTGATAACATTCTATTTGTTATTGTATTATAAACGTATTATTTTGATCTTGCCAGGGGCGCTCTGAGGAGGCAGTGTCCCCCAAAAAGAGTCTGAAAGAAACATTGGGCATCATTTTCACGATATATTGTCCATACAAGACAACAATACATTTTGTCTCGCAACAACAGTGTCTGCTTCAAACCGGAAACGATTGCAAAATATCTCTCTCACCTTTTATGTTCCACGTTAAGATACATGCGTTTAAACCAAATTTGAAGTGAATACCACATAATCAAAATTATAAAATATTAATTTTAAGGAAATACACACACACACAGGGACGTACGCAGGGGGTGGGTCCTGGGGGTCCGGACCACCCCCGAAATTCCAACTTTTGAGTAAATTTAGCCTAATTTTTGGGACAAGTTTAGGAATTTCAATATAAAATACACTGATATTGAGTTTGGCCCCTCCCGAAATAAATTCCTGCGTACGCTACTGCGCACACACGCTCATACACACACACACGCACACAAATGGGCATCTTTCGAAAATTGTCACGTCAGCAGCGTACATAATTTTAATATATAAGATACGTGGAAAAATGCCTCTTTCGATTTAATAGTTTTAGTTGCGGGTCCGGTTGGAATGAAATGCCGTATATAATAAAGTCAAGCTTATTTTCAATCACCTAAGCTACAAAAATAAACTTTCAAAGAAAGAAAAAGTTAGAGAAAAACTTGTTGGGAATCGAACCCAGGTCTTTTGCACAGCAGCCTCCCGTCGTTCCCCTACACTACGCAATTCCTCAGATTTTTGACTTCCTACTTACTGCTCATATAGTACTGGTACGTAGCGGGCCCGCGTCTGTGGAATTATTTATATACCTCTAAAGTCGGAAACACTCTTAATTGTTTGCATACTTCCACAAAACATACAAACACTAAATTTTGCATACTTGTTCGTCATGGATGTGAGTAATGGGAAAATTCCCATATCACGAAAAAGGCGACATTTTCCATGTAAATGAAGTGTCGAAATTTTTCGTCGTTTCGAAATGCTTGTTTTTAGAGTAGTTCCGCACACCATAGAAACGTCATATTTTGTCAGGCAGTGAAGCTAGGAACATAGTTTGTGATAGAAAAAAGAGCATTAAAATTCGTTTTCGTTTCGCGGCGCAAACCGAGAAAATATGAAATTTGTAATGGCTGTGTCTAGGATGTTGAAATTTCGAGGTGATGTTTATTCTGATGCGTAGTTTGCGAATCTGCCCTTAAACTTGAAAAAAATAGTCACTTTCGGTGTAAGAAAGTACTAGGAATGTTATAAGGGTGCGTCTAATTCTACACAATTTGTAGATATGGTGGAATCACGAAATTGCGTTCAAGTGTGTAGAGTACAGCGCATGTGAAGGGAAAAATCCGAGATGTCGGAAAAGTGTTCATCTTCGATTAAAAAGGGCGGATCAAAAATTTGTAACCATGAAAATTGTAAGTTGTGCTCTTGGTAGGGAAGCCAGGTTTCGCTATGTTATTAAGGAAGTAGTTCAGTTTAAGTGAAGAAACAAATAATTGGAGAAGTCGCCATCTTGAATTCAAAATTGCCATATTTTTGAATTGCCTTCATTTGGCCTCTTATGTGGTATATTGAGGAGAATAGAACAAACACAACCCAACGTAGTAAGTTAGCTTCGCGGTAAAGTGTCTGCTTTCTGAGTATCAGGTCTGGATTCGAATCCCCGCAGACCTTCTTTTATCTTGCGTTTTTTTTCTTATCACGTTGCTTCATTTTACCAAATAGTTTCTGTTGGCATTGCGTGAACAAAATATTTTCATAGACGGAAAGGATATATTTATACGCTAACTTTTGAGATGGTCTCAAAACTAGGCAGTACGTTCGTGTAAAGTTTCGGGACGATACTGAAATATTTAAAATCAAACATATGTAGCTGTGGAAATGGAGCATCACCAGTGTCTCTATCTGAAGCAATGTTCGTGGGGAAGGGGGGTGGAGTATTACCCCGGGGGCACTGCTGATAACATTCTATTTGTTATTGTATTATAAACGTATTATTTTGATCTTGCCAGGGGCGCTCTGAGGAGGCAGTGTCCCCCAAAAAGAGTCTGAAAGAAACATTGGGCATCATTTTCACGATATATTGTCCATACAAGACAACAATACATTTTGTCTCGCAACAACAGTGTCTGCTTCAAACCGGAAACGATTGCAAAATATCTCTCTCGCCTTTTATGTTCCACGTTAAGATACACGCGTTTAAACCAAATTTGAAGTGAATACCACCTAATCAAAATTATAAAATATTAATTTTAAGGAAATACACACACACACAGGGACGTACGCAGGGGGTGGGTCCTGGGGGTCCGGACCACCCCCGAAATTCCAACTTTTGAGTAAATTTAGCCTAATTTTTGGGACAAGTTTAGGAATTTCAATATAAAATACACTGATATTGAGTTTGGCTCCTCCCGAAATAAATTCCTGCGTACGCTACTGCGCACACACGCTCATACACACACACACGCACACAAATGGGCATCTTTCGAAAATTGTCACGTCAGCAGCGTACATAATTTTAATATATAAGATACGTGGAAAAATGCCTCTTTCGATTTAATAGTTTTAGTTGCGGGTCCGGTTGGAATGAAATGCCGTATATAATAAAGTCAAGCTTATTTTCAATCACCTAAGCTACAAAAATAAACTTTCAAAGAAAGAAAAAGTTAGAGAAAAACTTGTTGGGAATCGAACCCAGGTCTTTTGCACAGTAGCCTCCCGTCGTTCTTCTACACTACGCAATTCCTCAGACTTTTGACTTCCTACTTACTGCTCATATAGTACTGGTACGTAGCGGGCCCGCGTCTGTGGAATTATTTATATACCTCTAAAGTCGGAAACACACTTAATTGTTTGCATACTTCCACAAAACATACAAACACTAAATTTTGCATACTTGTTCGTCATGGATGTGAGTAATGGGAAAACTCCCATATCACGAAAAAGGCGACATTTTCCATGTAAATAAAGTGTCGAAATTTTTCGTCGTTTCGAAATGCTTGTTTTTAGAGTAGTTCCGCACACCATAGAAACGTCATATTTTGTCAGGCAGTGAAGCTAGGAACATAGTTTGTGATAGAAAAAAGAGCATTAAAATTCGTTTTCGTTTCGCGGCGCAAACCGAGAAAATATGAAATTTGTAATGGCTGTATCTAGGATGTTGAAATTTCGAGGTGATGTTTATTCTGATGCGTAGTTTGCGAATCTGCCCTTAAACTTGAAAAAATAGTCACTTTCGGTGTAAGAAAGTACTAGGAATGTTATAAGGGTGCGTCTAATTCTACACAATTTGTAGATATGGTGGAATCACGAAATTGCGTTCAAGTGTGTAGAGTACAGCGCATGTGAAGGGAAAAATCCGAGATGTCGGAAAAGTGTTCATCTTCGATTAAAAAGGGCGGATCAAAAATTTGTAACCATGAAAATTGTAAGTTGTGCTCTTGGTAGGGAAGCCAGGTTTCGCTATGTTATTAAGGACGTAGTTCAGTTAAGTGAAGAAACAAATAATTGGAGAAGTCGCCATCTTGAATTCTAAATTGCCATATATTTGAATTGCCTTCATTTGGCCTCTTATGTGGTATATTGAGGAGAATAGAACAAATAGATTTCAACGTAGTAAGTTGGCTCCGCGGTAAAGTGTCTGCTTTCTGAGTAGCAGGTCTGGGTTCGAATCCCCGCAGACCTTGTTTTATCTTGCGTTTTTTTTATCATGTTGCTTCATTTTACCAAATAGTTTCTGTTGACATTGCGTGAACAAAATATTTTCGTTATTACAGACATAGACGGAAAGGATATATTTATACGCTAACTGTTGAGATGGTCTCGAAACTAAGCAGTATCCTCGTGTAAAGTTTCGAGACGATACTGAAGTATTTAAAATCAAACATATGTAGCTTTGGAAATGGAGCATCACCAGTGTCTCTATCGGAAGTAATGTACGGGGAGGGGGAGCATTACCCCGAAGGCACTGCAGATAACATTCTATTTGTTATTGTATTATAAACGTATTATTTTGATCTTGCCAGGGGCGCTCAGAGGAGGCAGTGTTTCCCAAAAAGAGTCTGAAAGAATCATTGGGCATCATTTTCACGATATAGTGTCCATACAAGACAACAATACATTTTGTCTCGCAACAACAGTGTCTGCTTCAAACCGGAAACGATTGCAAAATATCTCTATCCCCTTTTATGTTCCTCGTTAAGATATATGCGTATACCAAATTTGAAGTGAATACCGCAAATCGAAATTATAAAATATTAATTTTAAGGAAATACACACACACACAGGAACGTACCGACGGGGTGTGTCCTGGGGGTCCAGACGACCCCCGAAATTCCAACTTTTGAGTAAATTTAGCCTAATTTTTGGGACAAGTTTAGGAATTTCAATATAAAATACACTGATATTGAGTTTGGCCCCTCCCGAAATAAATTCCTGCGTACGCTACTGCGCACACACGCTCATACACACACACACGCACACAAATGGGCATCTTTCGAAAATTGTCACGTCAGCAGCGTACATAATTTTAATATATAAGATACGTGGAAAAATGCCTCTTTCGATTTAATAGTTTTAGTTGCGGGTCCGGTTGGAATGAAATGCCGTATATAATAAAGTCAAGCTTATTTTCAATCACCTAAGCTACAAAAATAAACTTTCAAAGAAAGAAAAAGTTAGAGAAAAACTTGTTGGGAATCGAACCCAGGTCTTTTGCACAGCAGCCTCCCGTCGTTCCCCTACACTACGCAATTCCTCAGATTTTTGACTTCCTACTTACTGCTCATATAGTACTGGTACGTAGCGGGCCCGCGTCTGTGGAATTATTTATATACCTCTAAAGTCGGAAACACACTTAATTGTTTGCATACTTCCACAAAACATACAAACACTAAATTTTGCATACTTGTTCGTCATGGATGTGAGTAATGGGAAAATTCCCATATCACGAAAAAGGCGACATTTTCCATGTAAATGAAGTGTCGAAATTTTTCGTCGTTTCGAAATGCTTGTTTTTAGAGTAGTTCCGCACACCATAGAAACGTCATATTTTGTCACGCAGTGAAGCTAGGAACATAGTTTGTGATAGAAAAAAGAGCATTAAAATTCGTTTTCGTTTCGCGGCGCAAACCGAGAAAATATGAAATTTGTAATGGCTGTGTCTAGGATGTTGAAATTTCGAGGTGATGTTTATTCTGATGCGTAGTTTGCGAATCCGCCCTTAAACTTGAAAAAAATAGTCACTTTCGGTGTAAGAAAGTACTAGGAATGTTATAAGGGTGCGTCTAATTCTACACAATTTGTAGATATGGTGGAATCACGAAATTGCGTTCAAGTGTGTAGAGTACAGCGCATGTGAAGGGAAAAATCCGAGATGTCGGAAAAGTGTTCATCTTCGATTAAAAAGGGCGGATCAAAAATTTGTAACCATGAAAATTGTAAGTTGTGCTCTTGGTAGGGAAGCCAGGTTTCGCTATGTTATTAAGGAAGTAGTTCAGTTTAAGTGAAGAAACAAATAATTGGAGAAGTCGCCATCTTGAATTCAAAATTGCCATATTTTTGAATTGCCTTCATTTGGCCTCTTATGTGGTATATTGAGGAGAATAGAACAAACACAACCCAACGTAGTAAGTTAGCTCCGCGGTAAAGTGTCTGCTTTCTGAGTATCAGGTCTGGATTCGAATCCCCGCAGACCTTCTTTTATCTTGCGTTTTTTTTTCTTATCACGTTGCTTCATTTTACCAAATAGTTTCTGTTGGCATTGCGTGAACAAAATATTTTCATAGACGGAAAGGATATATTTATACGCTAACTTTTGAGATGGTCTCAAAACTAGGCAGTACGTTCGTGTAAAGTTTCGGGACGATACTGAAATATTTAAAATCAAACATATGTAGCTGTGGAAATGGAGCATCACCAGTGTCTCTATCTGAAGCAATGTTCGTGGGGAAGGGGGGTGGAGTATTACCCCGGGGGCACTGCTGATAACATTCTATTTGTTATTGTATTATAAACGTATTATTTTGATCTTGCCAGGGGCGCTCTGAGGAGGCAGTGTCCCCCAAAAAGAGTCTGAAAGAAACATTGGGCATCATTTTCACGATATATTGTCCATACAAGACAACAATACATTTTGTCTCGCAACAACAGTGTCTGCTTCAAACCGGAAACGATTGCAAAATATCTCTCTCGCCTTTTATGTTCCACGTTAAGATACACGCGTTTAAACCAAATTTGAAGTGAATACCACCTAATCAAAATTATAAAATATTAATTTTAAGGAAATACACACACACACAGGGACGTACGCAGGGGGTGGGTCCTGGGGGTCCGGACCACCCCCGAAATTCCAACTTTTGAGTAAATTTAGCCTAATTTTTGGGACAAGTTTAGGAATTTCAATATAAAATACACTGATATTGAGTTTGGCCCCTCCCGAAATAAATTCCTGCGTACGCTACTGCGCACACACGCTCATACACACACACACGCACACAAATGGGCATCTTTCGAAAATTGTCACGTCAGCAGCGTACATAATTTTAATATATAAGATACGTGGAAAAATGCCTCTTTCGATTTAATAGTTTTAGTTGCGGGTCCGGTTGGAAGGAAATGCCGTATATAATAAAGTCAAGCTTATTTTCAATCACCTAAGCTACAAAAATAAACTTTCAAAGAAAGAAAAAGTTAGAGAAAAACTTGTTGGGAATCGAACCCAGGTCTTTTGCACAGTAGCCTCCCGTCGTTCTTCTACACTACGCAATTCCTCAGATTTTTGACTTCCTACTTACTGCTCATATAGTACTGGTACGTAGCGGGCCCGCGTCTGTGGAATTATTTATATACCTCTAAAGTCGGAAACACACTTAATTGTTTGCATACTTCCACAAAACATACAAACACTAAATTTTGCATACTTGTTCGTCATGGATGTGAGTAATGGGAAAACTCCCATATCACGAAAAAGGCGACATTTTCCATGTAAATAAAGTGTCGAAATTTTTCGTCGTTTCGAAATGCTTGTTTTTAGAGTAGTTCCGCACATCATAGAAACGTCATATTTTGTCAGGCAGTGAAGCTAGGAACATAGTTTGTGATAGAAAAAAGAGCATTAAAATTCGTTTTCGTTTCGCGGCGCAAACCGAGAAAATATGAAATTTGTAATGGCTGTATCTAGGATGTTGAAATTTCGAGGTGATGTTTATTCTGATGCGTAGTTTGCGAATCTGCCCTTAAACTTGAAAAAAATAGTCACTTTCGGTGTAAGAAAGTACTAGGAATGTTATAAGGGTGCGTCTAATTCTACACAATTTGTAGATATGGTGGAATCACGAAATTGCGTTCAAGTGTGTAGAGTACAGCGCATGTGAAGGGAAAAATCCGAGATGTCGGAAAAGTGTTCATCTTCGATTAAAAAGGGCGGATCAAAAATTTGTAACCATGAAAATTGTAAGTTGTGCTCTTGGTAGGGAAGCCAGGTTTCGCTATGTTATTAAGGACGTAGTTCAGTTAAGTGAAGAAACAAATAATTGGAGAAGTCGCCATCTTGAATTCTAAATTGCCATATATTTGAATTGCCTTCATTTGGCCTCTTATGTGGTATATTGAGGAGAATAGAACAAATAGATTTCAACGTAGTAAGTTGGCTCCGCGGTAAAGTGTCTGCTTTCTGAGTAGCAGGTCTGGGTTCGAATCCCCGCAGACCTTGTTTTATCTTGCGTTTTTTTTATCATGTTGCTTCATTTTACCAAATAGTTTCTGTTGACATTGCGTGAACAAAATATTTTCGTTATTACAGACATAGACGGAAAGGATATATTTATACGCTAACTGTTGAGATGGTCTCGAAACTAAGCAGTATCCTCGTGTAAAGTTTCGAGACGATACTGAAGTATTTAAAATCAAACATATGTAGCTTTGGAAATGGAGCATCACCAGTGTCTCTATCGGAAGTAATGTACGGGGAGGGGGAGCATTACCCCGAAGGCACTGCAGATAACATTCTATTTGTTATTGTATTATAAACGTATTATTTTGATCTTGCCAGGGGCGCTCAGAGGAGGCAGTGTTTCCCAAAAAGAGTCTGAAAGAATCATTGGGCATCATTTTCACGATATAGTGTCCATACAAGACAACAATACATTTTGTCTCGCAACAACAGTGTCTGCTTCAAACCGGAAACGATTGCAAAATATCTCTATCCCCTTTTATGTTCCTCGTTAAGATATATGCGTATACCAAATTTGAAGTGAATACCGCAAATCGAAATTATAAAATATTAATTTTAAGGAAATACACACACACACAGGAACGTACCGACGGGGTGTGTCCTGGGGGTCCAGACGACCCCCGAAATTCCAACTTTTGAGTAAATTTAGCCTAATTTTTGGGACAAGTTTAGGAATTTCAATATAAAATACACTGATATTGAGTTTGGCCCCTCCCGAAATAAATTCCTGCGTACGCTACTGCGCACACACGCTCATACACACACACACGCACACAAATGGGCATCTTTCGAAAATTGTCACGTCAGCAGCGTACATAATTTTAATATATAAGATACGTGGAAAAATGCCTCTTTCGATTTAATAGTTTTAGTTGCGGGTCCGGTTGGAATGAAATGCCGTATATAATAAAGTCAAGCTTATTTTCAATCACCTAAGCTACAAAAATAAACTTTCAAAGAAAGAAAAAGTTAGAGAAAAACTTGTTGGGAATCGAACCCAGGTCTTTTGCACAGCAGCCTCCCGTCGTTCCCCTACACTACGCAATTCCTCAGATTTTTGACTTCCTACTTACTGCTCATATAGTACTGGTACGTAGCGGGCCCGCGTCTGTGGAATTATTTATATACCTCTAAAGTCGGAAACACACTTAATTGTTTGCATACTTCCACAAAACATACAAACACTAAATTTTGCATACTTGTTCGTCATGGATGTGAGTAATGGGAAAATTCCCATATCACGAAAAAGGCGACATTTTCCATGTAAATGAAGTGTCGAAATTTTTCGTCGTTTCGAAATGCTTGTTTTTAGAGTAGTTCCGCACACCATAGAAACGTCATATTTTGTCACGCAGTGAAGCTAGGAACATAGTTTGTGATAGAAAAAAGAGCATTAAAATTCGTTTTCGTTTCGCGGCGCAAACCGAGAAAATATGAAATTTGTAATGGCTGTGTCTAGGATGTTGAAATTTCGAGGTGATGTTTATTCTGATGCGTAGTTTGCGAATCCGCCCTTAAACTTGAAAAAAATAGTCACTTTCGGTGTAAGAAAGTACTAGGAATGTTATAAGGGTGCGTCTAATTCTACACAATTTGTAGATATGGTGGAATCACGAAATTGCGTTCAAGTGTGTAGAGTACAGCGCATGTGAAGGGAAAAATCCGAGATGTCGGAAAAGTGTTCATCTTCGATTAAAAAGGGCGGATCAAAAATTTGTAACCATGAAAATTGTAAGTTGTGCTCTTGGTAGGGAAGCCAGGTTTCGCTATGTTATTAAGGAAGTAGTTCAGTTTAAGTGAAGAAACAAATAATTGGAGAAGTCGCCATCTTGAATTCAAAATTGCCATATTTTTGAATTGCCTTCATTTGGCCTCTTATGTGGTATATTGAGGAGAATAGAACAAACACAACCCAACGTAGTAAGTTAGCTCCGCGGTAAAGTGTCTGCTTTCTGAGTATCAGGTCTGGATTCGAATCCCCGCAGACCTTCTTTTATCTTGCGTTTTTTTTTCTTATCACGTTGCTTCATTTTACCAAATAGTTTCTGTTGGCATTGCGTGAACAAAATATTTTCATAGACGGAAAGGATATATTTATACGCTAACTTTTGAGATGGTCTCAAAACTAGGCAGTACGTTCGTGTAAAGTTTCGGGACGATACTGAAATATTTAAAATCAAACATATGTAGCTGTGGAAATGGAGCATCACCAGTGTCTCTATCTGAAGCAATGTTCGTGGGGAAGGGGGGTGGAGTATTACCCCGGGGGCACTGCTGATAACATTCTATTTGTTATTGTATTATAAACGTATTACTTTGATCTTGCCAGGGGCGCTCTGAGGAGGCAGTGTCCCCCAAAAAGAGTCTGAAAGAAACATTGGGCATCATTTTCACGATATATTGTCCATACAAGACAACAATACATTTTGTCTCGCAACAACAGTGTCTGCTTCAAACCGGAAACGATTGCAAAATATCTCTCTCGCCTTTTATGTTCCACGTTAAGATACACGCGTTTAAACCAAATTTGAAGTGAATACCACCTAATCAAAATTATAAAATATTAATTTTAAGGAAATACACACACACACAGGGACGTACGCAGGGGGTGGGTCCTGGGGGTCCGGACCACCCCCGAAATTCCAACTTTTGAGTAAATTTAGCCTAATTTTTGGGACAAGTTTAGGAATTTCAATATAAAATACACTGATATTGAGTTTGGCCCCTCCCGAAATAAATTCCTGCGTACGCTACTGCGCACACACGCTCATACACACACACACGCACACAAATGGGCATCTTTCGAAAATTGTCACGTCAGCAGCGTACATAATTTTAATATATAAGATACGTGGAAAAATGCCTCTTTCGATTTAATAGTTTTAGTTGCGGGTCCGGTTGGAAGGAAATGCCGTATATAATAAAGTCAAGCTTATTTTCAATCACCTAAGCTACAAAAATAAACTTTCAAAGAAAGAAAAAGTTAGAGAAAAACTTGTTGGGAATCGAACCCAGGTCTTTTGCACAGTAGCCTCCCGTCGTTCTTCTACACTACGCAATTCCTCAGATTTTTGACTTCCTACTTACTGCTCATATAGTACTGGTACGTAGCGGGCCCGCGTCTGTGGAATTATTTATATACCTCTAAAGTCGGAAACACACTTAATTGTTTGCATACTTCCACAAAACATACAAACACTAAATTTTGCATACTTGTTCGTCATGGATGTGAGTAATGGGAAAACTCCCATATCACGAAAAAGGCGACATTTTCCATGTAAATAAAGTGTCGAAATTTTTCGTCGTTTCGAAATGCTTGTTTTTAGAGTAGTTCCGCACATCATAGAAACGTCATATTTTGTCAGGCAGTGAAGCTAGGAACATAGTTTGTGATAGAAAAAAGAGCATTAAAATTCGTTTTCGTTTCGCGGCGCAAACCGAGAAAATATGAAATTTGTAATGGCTGTATCTAGGATGTTGAAATTTCGAGGTGATGTTTATTCTGATGCGTAGTTTGCGAATCTGCCCTTAAACTTGAAAAAAATAGTCACTTTCGGTGTAAGAAAGTACTAGGAATGTTATAAGGGTGCGTCTAATTCTACACAATTTGTAGATATGGTGGAATCACGAAATTGCGTTCAAGTGTGTAGAGTACAGCGCATGTGAAGGGAAAAATCCGAGATGTCGGAAAAGTGTTCATCTTCGATTAAAAAGGGCGGATCAAAAATTTGTAACCATGAAAATTGTAAGTTGTGCTCTTGGTAGGGAAGCCAGGTTTCGCTATGTTATTAAGGACGTAGTTCAGTTAAGTGAAGAAACAAATAATTGGAGAAGTCGCCATCTTGAATTCTAAATTGCCATATATTTGAATTGCCTTCATTTGGCCTCTTATGTGGTATATTGAGGAGAATAGAACAAATAGATTTCAACGTAGTAAGTTGGCTCCGCGGTAAAGTGTCTGCTTTCTGAGTAGCAGGTCTGGGTTCGAATCCCCGCAGACCTTGTTTTATCTTGCGTTTTTTTTATCATGTTGCTTCATTTTACCAAATAGTTTCTGTTGACATTGCGTGAACAAAATATTTTCGTTATTACAGACATAGACGGAAAGGATATATTTATACGCTAACTGTTGAGATGGTCTCGAAACTAAGCAGTATCCTCGTGTAAAGTTTCGAGACGATACTGAAGTATTTAAAATCAAACATATGTAGCTTTGGAAATGGAGCATCACCAGTGTCTCTATCGGAAGTAATGTACGGGGAGGGGGAGCATTACCCCGAAGGCACTGCAGATAACATTCTATTTGTTATTGTATTATAAACGTATTATTTTGATCTTGCCAGGGGCGCTCAGAGGAGGCAGTGTTTCCCAAAAAGAGTCTGAAAGAATCATTGGGCATCATTTTCACGATATAGTGTCCATACAAGACAACAATACATTTTGTCTCGCAACAACAGTGTCTGCTTCAAACCGGAAACGATTGCAAAATATCTCTATCCCCTTTTATGTTCCTCGTTAAGATATATGCGTATACCAAATTTGAAGTGAATACCGCAAATCGAAATTATAAAATATTAATTTTAAGGAAATACACACACACACAGGAACGTACCGACGGGGTGTGTCCTGGGGGTCCAGACGACCCCCGAAATTCCAACTTTTGAGTAAATTTAGCCTAATTTTTGGGACAAGTTTAGGAATTTCAATATAAAATACACTGATATTGAGTTTGGCTCCCCCCGAAATAAATTCCTGCGTACGCTACTGCGCGCACACGCTCATACACACACACACACACACAAATGGGCACCTTTTGAAAATTGTCTCGTCAGCAGCGTACATAATTTTAATATATAAGATATGTGGAAAAGTGAACCTTTCGATTTAGTAGTTTTAGTTGCGGGTCCGGTTGGAATAAAATGCCGTATATAATAAATTCAAGCTTATTTTCAATCACCTATGCTACAAAAATAAACCTTCAAAGAAAGAAAAAGTTAGAGAAAAACTTGTTGGGAATCGAACCCAGGTCATTTGCATAGTATGCTCCCGTCGTTCCCCTACACTGCGTAATTCCTCAGTTTTTTGACTTCCTACTTACTGCTCACATAGTACTGGTACGTAGCGGGCCCGCGTCTGTCGAATTATATACCTCTAAAGTCGGAAACACACTTAATTGTTTGCATACTTCCACAAAACA
This sequence comes from Thermobia domestica, assembly GCF_964235325.1. Lineage (NCBI taxonomy): Eukaryota > Metazoa > Arthropoda > Insecta > Zygentoma > Lepismatidae > Thermobia > Thermobia domestica. Next base: position 208,182,610 of record NC_137457.1, on the reverse strand, counting down.
TACAACACCAAATTTTCCATACTTGTTCGTCATGGGATGTGAGTAATGAGAAAATTCCCATATCACGAAAAAGGCGACATTTTCCATGTAAATGAAGTGTCAAAATTTTTCGTGGTTTCGTAATGCTGCTTTTTAGAGTAGTTCCGCACACCATAGAAACGTCATATTTTGCAGGCAGTGCAGCTAGGAACATAGTTTATGATAGAAAAAAGAGCATTAACATTCGTTTTCGTTTCGCGGCGCAAACCGAAAAAATATGAAATTTGTAATGGCTGTATCTAGGATGTTAAAATTTCGAGGTGATGTTTACTCTGATGCGTAGTTTGCGAATCCGCCCTTAAACTTGAAAAAAATAGTCACTTTCGGTGTAAGAAAGTACTAGGAATGTTATAAGGGGGCGCCTAATTCTACACAACATGTAGATATGGTGGAATCACGAAACTGCGTTCAAGTGAGTAGAGTACAGCGCATTTAAGGGGAAAGATCCGAGATGTTGGAAAAGTCCTCATATTCGATTAAAAAGGGCGGATCAAAAACTTGTAACCATGAAAATTGTAAGTTGTGCTCTTGGTAGGGAAGCCATTTTTCGCTAAGTTATTAAAAACGTAGTTCAGTTTAAGTGAAGAAACAAATAATTGGAAAAGTCGCCATCTTGAATTCAAAATTGCGATATTTTTGAATTGCCTTCATTTGGCCTCTTATGTGGTATATTGAGGAGAATAGAACAAACAGATTTCAACGTAGTAAGTTAGTTCCGCGGTAAAGTGTCTGCATTTGAGTAGCAGGTCTGGGTTCGAATCCCCGCAGACCTCCTTTTATCTTGCGTTTTTTTTATCACGTTGCTTCATTTTACCAAGTAGTTTTTGTTCGCATTGCGTGAACAAAATATTTTCGTTATTACAGACATAGACGGAAAGGATTATTTATACGCAAACTGTTGAGATGGTCTCGAAACTAGGCAGTATGTTCGTGTAAAGTTTCGAGACGATACTGAAGTATTTAAAATCAAACATATGTAGCTTTGGAAATGGAGCATCACCAGTGTCTCTATCTGAAGCAATGTTCGTGGGGAAGGGGGGTGGAGTATTACCCCGGGGGCACTGCTGATAACATTCTATTTGTAATTGTATTATAAACGTATTTTTTTGATCTTGCCAGGGGCGCTCTGAGGAGGCAGTGTCATCCAAAAAGAGTCTGAAAGAAATATTGGGCATCATTTAAACGATATAGTGTCCATACAAGACAACAATACATTTTGTCTCGCAACAGTGTCTGCTTCAAACCGGAAACGATTGCAAAATATCTCTCTCCCCTTTTATGTTCCTCGTTAAGATACATGCGTATACCAAATTTGAAGTGAATATCACAAATCGAAATTATAAAATATTAATTTTAAGGAAATACACACACACACAGGGACGTACCCAGGGGGTGGGACCTGGGGGTCCGGACCACCCCCGAAATTCTAACTTATGAGTAAATTTAGATTAATTTTTGGGACAAATTTGGGAATTTCAATATAAAATACACTGATATTGAGTTTGGCTCCTCCCGAAATAAATTCCTGCGTACGCTACTGCGCACACACGCTCATAAACACACGCACACACAAATGGGCACCTTTTGAAAATTGTCTCGTCAGCAGCGTACATAATTTTAATATATATGATACGTGGAAAAGTGCCCCTTTCGATTTAATAGTTTTAATTGCTTGTCCGGTTGAAATGAAATGTCGTATATAATAAAGTCAAGCTTATTTTCAATCACCTATGCTACAAAAATAAACTTTCAAAGAAAGAAAAAGTTAGAGAAAAACTTGCTTTGAATCGAACTCAGGTCTTTTGCACAGTAGGCTCCCGTTGTTCCCCTACACTACGCAATTCCTCAGATTTTTGACTTCCTACTTACTGCTCACATAGTACTGGTACGTAGCGGGCCCACGTCTGTGGAATTATATACCTCTAAATTCGGAAACACACTTTATTATTTGCATACTTCCACAAAACATACAAACACCAAATTTTGCATATTTGTTCGTCATGGGATGTGAGTAATGGGAAAATTCCCATATCACGAAAAAGGCTACATTTTCCATGTAAACGAAGTGTCGAAATTTTTCGTCGTTTCGAAATGCTGGTTTTTAGAGTAGTTCCGCACACCATAGGAACGTCATATTTTGTCAGGCAGTGAAGCTAGGAACATAGTTTATGATAGAAAAAAGAGCATTAACATTCGTTTTCGTTTCGCGGCGCAAACCGAAAAAATATGAAATTTGTAATGGCTGTATCTAGGATGTTGAAATTTCGAGGTGATGTTTATTCTGATGCGTAGTATGCGAATCCGCCGTTAAACTTGAAAAAATAGTCATTTTCGGTGTAAGAAAGTACTAAGAATGTTATAAGGATGCGTCTAATTCTACGCAATTTGTAGATATGGTGGAATAACGAAATTGCGTTCAAGTGTGTAGAGTACAGCGCATGTGAGGGGAAAAATCCGAGATGTTGGAAAAGTCCTCATCTTCGATCAAAAATTTGTAACCATGAAAATTGTAAGTTGTGCTCTTAGTAGGGAAGCCAGGTTTCGTTATGTTATTAAGGACGTAGTTCAGTTTAAGTGAAGAAACAAATAATTGGAGAAGTCGCCATCTTGAATTCAAAATTGCGATATTTTTGAATTGCCTTCATTTGGCCTCTTATGTGGTATATTGAGGAGAATAGAACAAACAGATTTCAACGTAGTAAGTTAGTTCCGCGGTAAAGTGTCTGCTTTTTGAGTAGCAGGTCTGGGTTCGAATCCCCGCAGACCTTGTTTTATCTTGCGTTTTTTTTCTTATGACGTTGCTTCATTTTACCAATTAGTTTCTGTTGGCATTGCGTGAACAAAATATTTTCATAGACAGAAAGGATATATTTATACGCTAACTGTTGAGATGGTCTCGAGACTAGGCAGTATGTTCGTGTAAAGTTTCGAGACGATACTGAAGTATTTAAAATCAAACATATGTAGCTTTGGAAATGGAGCATCACCAGTGTCTCTATCGGAAGCAATGTTCGGGGGGGGGTGGAGTATTACCCCGGGGGCACTGCTGATAACATTCTATTTGTTATTGTATTATTGACGTATTATTTTGATCTTGCCAGGGGCGCTCTCAGGAGGCAGTGTCCCCCAAAAAGAGTCTGAAAGAAACATTGGGCATCATTTTCACGATATAGTGTCCATACAAGACAACAATACATTTTGTCTCGCAACAGCAGTGTCTGCTTCAAACCGGAAACGATTGCAAAATATCTCTCTCCCCTTTTATGTTCCTCGTTAAGATACATGCGTATACCAAATTTGAAGTGAATACCACAAATCAAAATTATAAAATATTAATTTTAAGGAAATACACACACACACAGGGACGTACCCAGGGGGTGGGTCTGGGGGTCCGGACCACTCCCGAAATTCCAACTTTTGAGTAAATTTAGCCTAATTTTTGGGACAAGTTTAGGAATTTCAATATAAAATACACTGATATTGAGTTTGGCTCCTCCGGAAATAAATTCCTGCGTACGCTACTGCGCACACACGCTCATACACACACACACACACAAATGGGCACCTTTTGAAAATTGTCCCGTCAGCAGCGTACATAATTTTAATATATAAGATACGTGGAAAACTGCCCCCTTCGATTTAATAGTTTTAGTTGCAGGTCCGGTTGGAATAAAATGCCGTATATAATAAAGTCAAGCTTATTTTCAATCACCTATGCTACAAAAATAAACTTTCAAAGAAAGAAAAAGTTAGAGAAAAACTTTTTGGGAATCGAACACAGGTCTTCTGCACAGTAGGCTCCCGTCGTTCCCCTACACTACGCAATTCCCCAGGTTTTTGACTTCCTACTTACTGCTCACATAGTACTGGGACGTAGCGGGCCCGCGTCTTTGGAATTATATACCTCTAAAGTAGGAAACACACTTAATTGTTTGCATACTTCCACAAAACATACAAACACCAAATTTTGCATACTTGTTCGTCATGGGATGTGAGTAATGGGAAAATTCCCATATCACGAAAAAGGCGACATTTTCCATGTAAACAAAATGTCGAAATTTTTCGTCGTTTCGAAATGCTGGTTTTTAGAGTTTTTCCGCACACCATAGAAACGCCATATTTTGTCAGGCAGTGAAGCTAGAAACATAGTTTATGATAGAAAAAAAAGCATTAAAATTCGTTTTCGTTTCGCGGCGCAAACCGAAAAAATATGAAATTTGTAATGGCTGTATCTAGGATGTTGAAATTTCGAGGTGATGTTTATTCTGATGAGTAGTTTGCGAATCCGCCCTTAAACTTGAAAAAAATAGTCATTTTCGTTGGAAGAAAGTACTAGGAATGTTATAAGGTGGCGCCTAATTCCACACAACTTGTAGATATGGTGGAATCACGAAACTGCGTTCAAGTGTGTAGAGTACAGCGCATGTAAGGGGAAAAATCCGAGATGTTGGAAAAGTCCTCATCTTCGATTCAAAATGACGGATCAAAAATTTGTGACCATGAAAATTGTAAGTTGTGCTCTTGGTAGGGAAGCCAGGTTTCGCTATGTTATTAAGGACGTAGGTCAGTTTAAGTGAAGAAGCAAATAATTGGAGAAGTCGCCATCTTGAATTCAAAATTTCCATATTTTTGAATTGCCTTCATTTGGCCTCTTATGTGGTATATTGAGGAGAACAGAAAAAATAGATTTCAAGTTAGTAAGTTAGGTCCGCGGTAAAGTATCTGCTTACTGAGTAGCAGGTCTGGGTTCGAATCCCCGCAGACCTTGTTTTATCGTGCGTTTTTTTTCCATATCACGTTGCTTCATTTTACCAAATAGTTTCTGTTGGCATTGCGTGAACAAAATATTTTCGTTATTACAGACATAGACGGAAAGGATACATTTATACGCTAACTGTTGAGATGGTCTCGAAACTAGGCAGTATGTTCATGTAAAGTCTGGAGACGATACTGAAGTATTTAAAATCAAACATATGTAGCTTTGGAAATGGAGCATCACCAGTGTCTCTATCGGAAGCAATGTATTGGGGGGGGGAGGATTACCCCGGGGGCACTGCTGATAACATTCTATTTGTTATTGTATTATAAACGTATTATTTTGATCTCGCCAGGGGCGCTCCGAGGAGGCAGTTTCCCCCAAAAATAGTCTGAAAGAAACATTGGGCATCATTTTCACGATATAGTGTCCATACAAGACAACAATACATTTTGTCTCGCAACAACAGTGTCTGCTTCAAACCCGAATCGATTGCAAAATATCTCTCTTCCCTTTTATGTTCCTCGTTAAGATACATGCGTATACCAAATTTGAAGTGAATACCACAAATCGAAATTATAAAATATTAATTTTATGGAAATACACACACACACAGGGACGTACGCAGGGGGTGGGTCCTGGGGGTCCGGACCACCCCCGAAATTCTAAATTTTGAGTAAATTTAGCCTCATTTTTGGGACAAGTTTAGGAATTTCAATATAAAATACACTGATATTGATTTTGGCTCCTCCCGAAATAAATTCCTGCGTACGCTACTGCGCACACACGCTCATACACACACACACACACACACATAAATGGGCACCTTTTCAAAATTGTCTCGTCAGCAGCGTACATAATTTTAATATATAAGATACGTGGAAAAATGCCCGTTTCGATTTAATAGTTTTAGTTGCGGGTCCGGTTGGAATGAAATGCCGTATATAATAAAGTCAAGCTTATTTTCAATCATCTATGCTACAAAAATAAACTTTCAATGAAAGAAAAAGTTAGAGAAAAACTTGTTGGGAATCGAACCCAGGTCTTTTGCACAGTAGACTCCCGTCGTTTCCCTACACTACGCAATTCCTCAGATTTTTGACTTCCTACTTACTGCTCACATAGTACTGGTACGTAGCGGGCCCGCGTCTGTGGAATTACACCTCTAAAATCGGAATAGTAATCGTGTTATATATGGGATTTTTAGGATGATTTAGGAAATGATGTCTTGTTATTTGATTGTAATAAGAAATTAGAAAGACACGATTCTAGTACAATGTTCGACTACAGTGTAGAAAGTGATGTTGTTTAAGTTGCTATAAACAAATTTTTTAACAGCCTCCAATAATATTCATATTCTAAATTACCTAGTAAATAAACGTCTTCATTGAAAATATAAGAGTAAAGATACAGGAAGACTGCATGAAATTTCCCAGTATAAATAAACATTTCAACAAGTCCTGCTGCCCAATAATTACTTTTGTACCAAAGGACAGCATTATAATACGGTGTACTACATTACTGTGCAAATACTTGTGTTCAATCAAATGTTATGAACTAATGTTTAAAAAGCCTTTTCAAAATTCGTATTTGTAAATTGCGAACAAATTTAGTCTTCATAAAAATACAAGACGAGAGATACAGGTAGACTGCAAGAAATTGTCCAGTAAATAGGGAATATTTCAAAAAGTCTTGCTGCAGGTAATATGTACTACTATGCCGAAGGATTCCATTATAAGGGACTTTCTATATTACAGTGCAAAAGTAGTGTTCTCTCAAATGTTACCAACAAATGTTTAAAAAGACTCCAACAATAATCATATTTGTAAATCACCTACAAATAAATATAGAAAGAGACTGCAAGAATTTGTGCCGTATATATGAAACTTTTCAAGAAATTTTGCTGAGGTAATATGTATGATCTGTCAGGAAAGTAAATGTACCCCTATTTTTCGAGTCTGGCATTCCTGCGCTCCATCCGTGGAGAGTATGAGAATTAAATCAATCAAATGTTTACTGAGGGGCAAAAAGAAAAGCTTAATCTGAATAAGACATTGCAGAGGGACACAAGCTGTGAATACGAATAGTGCATAGTGTAAATAAAGAACGACACCGAAAGAGAAAGCCAGAAACAGCTGTTAAACTTACAAAAAAAGAGTAAAAATTGTCGAAGTGGGAACATAAAAAAACAAATACAACAAATACGCCGACAACTAAACAATCACCATGCCATGATCTTGGTGTAGTTGTTAAGGTGCTGGCTTACAAATGCAAAGGACGCAAGTTCGAGTCATCGGCAAGGACATTTTAAAAAATTTTTGTTAATAATACATACAACTCATGAGAGATGGTAAAAGAGGTCGTATTTAGTTTTTCGTAGCAATTATTATTGGTAATGTTTAGTACTGATAATACTTTTTGTCTTTGCATATAGCTTTTGTTCTTGTCTTCATTTCGAAAGAGAAGAATATCCGAACAAATGCCACCAAAATTCCTCATATTTTGAATGTAAACGCCATTTGCAGTTAGTAAAGAATAAAAATTGAACGTTCCGAAGAAGCTGCAAAAAGTAAAAGGAAAAACATGGAAGTCGACCATACTCATGGTTACTAAAAATACAATTTCTACATGCCTTACACTTCCCGACCACGTTTCTACGTTAGCAAGTAAGAGGTTTGTGTTTAGGTTAGGCTGGTCAATACGTTTTGCAAAGGGGCCCGGTTTAGCTCTGACGCACCACAGGTGCGAGAAGGGAGAAAAACACTTTTTCTCTCTCCCTCTGTGTGTCTATTTATCTATTTGTATATATATAACGCTATTTGTGAATGCCATAACCACCCTAATTTTCAGCGGATTGAGACGAAACTTGGCACAAACATTAATTGTTGAAATATCTTGATGAGTTCGTTAACCAGAATAATCAGATGAAAATGTTCAAAATGGTGGCCCTTCAAACTCTTAAAAAGTTCCAAGGGAACCAAATTTCGCCCATAAATAGGTATTCAGAAAGTTTGAATAAATTTTCCTCTTTTACTGAAATATTTGTGTGCAGAAACTTATTGAAATAGTGGACCCGATTAATCGCCTAAAGAAGGTTCACGCCCTTTCGCTACGGTCAGGGTTTTTTTTTTTTTTTTTTTTTTGCAGGAGGGGGTTATTTTCCTATTGGAACAAGATGATTGTTAGTGATGATATGAAATTACATATTGAAAGTGAAGTAACTTGTGTATCATGTTATTTGAAAGAATAATATAATAAATGTGCATTCCTCTAACACAGAGAACTGTAAATCATGTATTTCGAGTTCGGGAGCCAGAATGGCGAGGAGTGTTATTTGATTTGCTTTTTAGTAACACATTGCATTGCAAATAAAGGTAGGCAACATTAGTGGTAAGTAAAACAACAACAACAATAATAATAACAATAATAATAATAATAATAATAATAATAATAATAATAATAATAATAATAATAATAATAATAATAATAGGTGTTGTTTGTGGCAAGGCAATATCTTCCTCAGTTCTTCTTCAAACGTAATGATTGTAACGCCATATCTCCCTTACAAACAAAATAGTAGCAATTTATATCGAGAGAACGGGAAACTGTAGAGCGATGGGACCAACGTTGGACAGTATGCACTCATAGTACTCAGAAAAGTAAGCGATTTCAATGCAAAATGAACGAAGAGTCATTGTCATCGGTACTCATGGGGCCACGGCAGAACCCTCTTTAGGCAAAATGTCGATAGTTTATATCGAGAAAACAGGAGGTGATAGTGGGATGGGACCAACGTTGGACACCGTGGACCCATAAGACGCATCGAAAAAAGTAGGGAGGCGGATTTAAATTGAGTGCGTCGTATGGAACAGGGTGCACTGAGAGGCGGGATATGCTTAACTTCAGAGACACAACAAAAGGTCCCAGGCTCTTCAAACACCACTTGTTGAGGATACACACGCTGGGGGGCAAACGCCGCAATGTTAGATTCACCTTGTTGTACCGAATCCTCAGATGAGACACTGTCAGTATCACTAGCACTATCTTGCGGGCGATCTTCATCTTCACTGTCGTCAGGAGTATCCTGACGAGGAACACCACTAAATTGCTCTATAAGCTCTCGCCAGAAGTCCCAGTCGTCTGGGAGATAATACCAGGGTTCACGTATAGCGAGCTGGTTCACCGCATCAATATTTCTTTCCTGGGCTATATATAAGAACAGGACACGGGGATCTTCCGGGGGCCACCTGACATCTTCGGGCTGGAGATCCAGGTCAATAATCAGTTGTGCGAGGGGATCCTCTATGATCCATGGTTCATCCGGGACGTCATCTAAAGGGTTCAGGGGAGCTCCTTCTGCAGGGAGAGGAGTCCAAAAATCAATCACATCAGGAGGGGGGTCACTTCTCGGCCTTGGCAGCATTCGCAGCCTTCTTCCTCTGCGTCGATGGTGTCGTCTGGGTGGAGGTCCGAAAGGGCTGTGGAGGCATGTTGACTTGGAGGCCGGGGATCGAAGCAACCGTGGCGTTGGCCGCGGCAACTCTCCAATTATACTGCAGGGCGATGCACAGAAGTCGAATCCGCTCAATGAGAAATGCTCTATCTTCTTCCGACAACTGCTCCACATATGCGAATGAAATATGGATGTGACGTAATTCGATAGCATCTCTACGAGGCACTGTGGGATCTTGCAAACGGCTTCTAAGATACACCATGGCGGCGTCCACGTCGAAAGTAGCTCCGTAATGACGTGGAGGAGGGTTCTGCTGCTGCTGCTGGTTCTGCGTAAGGGTCTCGATATGGCGAGTGAGAGCCTGCAGGGATTCCACGAGAGCGACACTTGGGTCAGGAGTTTCAGAGCGTTCATGGCTCATGGTTTTACGAAACAAATATTTGGTAAGAGTAGTCTGATGTAATTTCTTGGGACGTGCGGAACTTGTTTGAACACTATTAGGATCTTGAAGGTTGGAAGACGTTAAAGCGACGCTAACACTCTGCTGGGTCAAAGCACTGGCACTAGTCTTCTGAACACTTCCTTTCGAGGTGCCTATCACTGGTGAGGGACGAATCAAGGACGTAGCACTAGACAGCGAGCCAAAATCACTGGCAGGCGATGCGAGTACTGGAGCAAAGTCCTGTCCAAATTGTTCCTGCGAAAGCGTTACTGTAGGTGACGGCACTCGAGACGCATCGTAAGGGACCGTAAAATGGACGGGACAATCGGGATTGACGCGACGTCCACGGCACTTACACTTATGCGAAGTAATGGTTGCAGTTGCGGTCAGCAAGCGAATGGAAAATGAGCGGCAGTATGTGTACGGAGGGGCTCAACCACACTGGGCGGATCCGAGATTACAAGAATCAATCGAAATCCCACGCGCGCTTCCGACGACCCTACTACCACCCTCAACTTGCTCGAACTGAGCGTATTCCCCCTGGCTGCCAGGTTTTGTTAACCTGGCTGCCAGGTGGAACGCTCTGATTGGCTGAGGGTAGTCGTAGGATCGTGCCGAAGGCACGTGAGACCCCGTCCGCTTTATTCTTTTCTGATGGAACATATGAAATTACATAATTGTTCAAAGAATACAAAACATGTGCAACGGGTAACAAGTAAAAAACACGACAAATCTGCCTTTGCAGGCAGTATACAACAGCCATGTTATCTGAATGAATATGGACTTTCCTTGGATAATACAATAAAGCTGCAAATGCAGCTGCCAAAAATTCAGTCACAAATATAGGAAAGTCCTGCAAATTGGTCCATTGAAACAAAGTTTCTCCTGATATATCTACGACCGCGATTGATGTGGGTGTTGCATCCACGTGGCACTGAGCGTCGCACGTGTTATCTTCCCAAATCAAACGCGGTCGAGATTGAACATTGTGTAAGACAGATACAAGAAATTTTAAATATTTCTGATGAATAACAGCAAATGCAATTGGATATGTAAGAGTGGTCACCGGTGCACACCAGACGACATACCCAGAGAGCACTTGGCGAGCTCGGCGTGAACGATGCAATAAAGCAATAGGGCACGATTTCACAATCTGAATGTATCGTTCATCTATGGCCAATGAGTTCTCCTCAAAATCGACCCAGATGCCAAGATATAACAATCTCTTTGTTGGGTATAGCACTGATTTGTCCATGTTGATTTTCCATGTGAGAGAAAAGAGAATGGAGAGAGCTGCCTCCAAGGATGCGGGATCTCCAATGAGCAATATGTCATCATAGTACACAAGAAAACGCACTAGATGTGCCACATGTGTTTGTAACTCTTGCACTACGAAGCGTTGCATAATTAGGGGGCTGAGCGCCCAGCCCATAGGCAACCTTGTGAACCGATATGTCTTGTCACCACACTTTATTCCGAAGAATCTACGAGTATGCAAACTAAGCGAACAATGGTAAAAACCCTGAGATAAATCTAATTTTACCATGAAATCTGTGGGCGTAGCCATTTTTGCTATATCTTGCACTTTGGGGAGCGTAACGTGAGAAACACTTTTGTAAAACTTTGTCCACTCCGAACAATCGTAAATGACACGATATGTATCTCCTTTGGGGAGACAGAAAATAGGAAAGGAATTCACTATGAGGGCATCTTCTTCTATGATGCCGGCATCACACATAGCGGTTAACACTGAGTGATATTTAAATTGAGTGCGTCGTATGGAACAGGGTGCACTGAGAGGCGGGATATGCTTAACTTCAGAGACACAACAAAAGGTCCCAGGCTCTTCAAACACCACTTGTTGAGGATACACACGCTGGGGGGCAAACGCCGCAATGTTAGATTCACCTTGTTGTACCGAATCCTCAGATGAGACACTGTCAGTATCACTAGCACTATCTTGCGGGCGATCTTCATCTTCACTGTCGTCAGGAGTATCCTGACGAGGAACACCACTAAATTGCTCTATAAGCTCTCGCCAGAAGTCCCAGTCGTCTGGGAGATAATACCAGGGTTCACGTATAGCGAGCTGGTTCACCGCATCAATATTTCTTTCCTGGGCTATATATAAGAACAGGACACGGGGATCTTCCGGGGGCCACCTGACATCTTCGGGCTGGAGATCCAGGTCAATAATCAGTTGTGCGAGGGGATCCTCTATGATCCATGGTTCATCCGGGACGTCATCTAAAGGGTTCAGGGGAGCTCCTTCTGCAGGGAGAGGAGTCCAAAAATCAATCACATCAGGAGGGGGGTCACTTCTCGGCCTTGGCAGCATTCGCAGCCTTCTTCCTCTGCGTCGATGGTGTCGTCTGGGTGGAGGTCCGAAAGGGCTGTGGAGGCATGTTGACTTGGAGGCCGGGGATCGAAGCAACCGTGGCGTTGGCCGCGGCAACTCTCCAATTATACTGCAGGGCGATGCACAGAAGTCGAATCCGCTCAATGAGAAATGCTCTATCTTCTTCCGACAACTGCTCCACATATGCGAATGAAATATGGATGTGACGTAATTCGATAGCATCTCTACGAGGCACTGTGGGATCTTGCAAACGGCTTCTAAGATACACCATGGCGGCGTCCACGTCGAAAGTAGCTCCGTAATGACGTGGAGGAGGGTTCTGCTGCTGCTGCTGGTTCTGCGTAAGGGTCTCGATATGGCGAGTGAGAGCCTGCAGGGATTCCACGAGAGCGACACTTGGGTCAGGAGTTTCAGAGCGTTCATGGCTCATGGTTTTACGAAACAAATATTTGGTAAGAGTAGTCTGATGTAATTTCTTGGGACGTGCGGAACTTGTTTGAACACTATTAGGATCTTGAAGGTTGGAAGACGTTAAAGCGACGCTAACACTCTGCTGGGTCAAAGCACTGGCACTAGTCTTCTGAACACTTCCTTTCGAGGTGCCTATCACTGGTGAGGGACGAATCAAGGACGTAGCACTAGACAGCGAGCCAAAATCACTGGCAGGCGATGCGAGTACTGGAGCAAAGTCCTGTCCAAATTGTTCCTGCGAAAGCGTTACTGTAGGTGACGGCACTCGAGACGCATCGTAAGAGACCGTAAAATGGACGGGACAATCGGGATTGACGCGACGTCCACGGCACTTACACTTATGCGAAGTAATGGTTGCAGTTGCGGTCAGCAAGCGAATGGAAAATGAGCGGCAGTATGTGTACGGAGGGGCTCAACCACACTGGGCGGATCCGAGATTACAAGAATCAATCGAAATCCCACGCGCGCTTCCGACGACCCTACTACCACCCTCAACTTGCTCGAACTGAGCGTATTCCCCCTGGCTGCCAGGTTTTGTTAACCTGGCTGCCAGGTGGAACGCTCTGATTGGCTGAGGGTAGTCGTAGGATCGTGCCGAAGGCACGTGAGACCCCGTCCGCTTTATTCTTTTCTGATGGAACATATGAAATTACATAATTGTTCAAAGAATACAAAACATGTGCAACGGGTAACAAGTAAAAAACACGACAAATCTGCCTTTGCAGGCAGTATACAACAGCCATGTTATCTGAATGAATATGGACTTTCCTTGGATAATACAATAAAGCTGCAAATGCAGCTGCCAAAAATTCAGTCACAAATATAGGAAAGTCCTGCAAATTGGTCCATTGAAACAAAGTTTCTCCTGATATATCTACGACCGCGATTGATGTGGGTGTTGCATCCACGTGGCACTGAGCGTCGCACGTGTTATCTTCCCAAATCAAACGCGGTCGAGATTGAACATTGTGTAAGACAGATACAAGAAATTTTAAATATTTCTGATGAATAACAGCAAATGCAATTGGATATGTAAGAGTGGTCACCGGTGCACACCAGACGACATACCCAGAGAGCACTTGGCGAGCTCGGCGTGAACGATGCAATAAAGCAATAGGGCACGATTTCACAATCTGAATGTATCGTTCATCTATGGCCAATGAGTTCTCCTCAAAATCGACCCAGATGCCAAGATATAACAATCTCTTTGTTGGGTATAGCACTGATTTGTCCATGTTGATTTTCCATGTGAGAGAAAAGAGAATGGAGAGAGCTGCCTCCAAGGATGCGGGATCTCCAATGAGCAATATGTCATCATAGTACACAAGAAAACGCACTAGATGTGCCACATGTGTTTGTAACTCTTGCACTACGAAGCGTTGCATAATTAGGGGGCTGAGCGCCCAGCCCATAGGCAACCTTGTGAACCGATATGTCTTGTCACCACACTTTATTCCGAAGAATCTACGAGTATGCAAACTAAGCGAACAATGGTAAAAACCCTGAGATAAATCTAATTTTACCATGAAATCTGTGGGCGTAGCCATTTTTGCTATATCTTGCACTTTGGGGAGCGTAACGTGAGAAACACTTTTGTAAAACTTTGTCCACTCCGAACAATCGTAAATGACACGATATGTATCTCCTTTGGGGAGACAGAAAATAGGAAAGGAATTCACTATGAGGGCATCTTCTTCTATGATGCCGGCATCACACATAGCGGTTAACACTGAGTGATATTTAAATTGAGTGCGTCGTATGGAACAGGGTGCACTGAGAGGCGGGATATGCTTAACTTCAGAGACACAACAAAAGGTCCCAGGCTCTTCAAACACCACTTGTTGAGGATACACACGCTGGGGGGCAAACGCCGCAATGTTAGATTCACCTTGTTGTACCGAATCCTCAGATGAGACACTGTCAGTATCACTAGCACTATCTTGCGGGCGATCTTCATCTTCACTGTCGTCAGGAGTATCCTGACGAGGAACACCACTAAATTGCTCTATAAGCTCTCGCCAGAAGTCCCAGTCGTCTGGGAGATAATACCAGGGTTCACGTATAGCGAGCTGGTTCACCGCATCAATATTTCTTTCCTGGGCTATATATAAGAACAGGACACGGGGATCTTCCGGGGGCCACCTGACATCTTCGGGCTGGAGATCCAGGTCAATAATCAGTTGTGCGAGGGGATCCTCTATGATCCATGGTTCATCCGGGACGTCATCTAAAGGGTTCAGGGGAGCTCCTTCTGCAGGGAGAGGAGTCCAAAAATCAATCACATCAGGAGGGGGGTCACTTCTCGGCCTTGGCAGCATTCGCAGCCTTCTTCCTCTGCGTCGATGGTGTCGTCTGGGTGGAGGTCCGAAAGGGCTGTGGAGGCATGTTGACTTGGAGGCCGGGGATCGAAGCAACCGTGGCGTTGGCCGCGGCAACTCTCCAATTATACTGCAGGGCGATGCACAGAAGTCGAATCCGCTCAATGAGAAATGCTCTATCTTCTTCCGACAACTGCTCCACATATGCGAATGAAATATGGATGTGACGTAATTCGATAGCATCTCTACGAGGCACTGTGGGATCTTGCAAACGGCTTCTAAGATACACCATGGCGGCGTCCACGTCGAAAGTAGCTCCGTAATGACGTGGAGGAGGGTTCTGCTGCTGCTGCTGGTTCTGCGTAAGGGTCTCGATATGGCGAGTGAGAGCCTGCAGGGATTCCACGAGAGCGACACTTGGGTCAGGAGTTTCAGAGCGTTCATGGCTCATGGTTTTACGAAACAAATATTTGGTAAGAGTAGTCTGATGTAATTTCTTGGGACGTGCGGAACTTGTTTGAACACTATTAGGATCTTGAAGGTTGGAAGACGTTAAAGCGACGCTAACACTCTGCTGGGTCAAAGCACTGGCACTAGTCTTCTGAACACTTCCTTTCGAGGTGCCTATCACTGGTGAGGGACGAATCAAGGACGTAGCACTAGACAGCGAGCCAAAATCACTGGCAGGCGATGCGAGTACTGGAGCAAAGTCCTGTCCAAATTGTTCCTGCGAAAGCGTTACTGTAGGTGACGGCACTCGAGACGCATCGTAAGGGACCGTAAAATGGACGGGACAATCGGGATTGACGCGACGTCCACGGCACTTACACTTATGCGAAGTAATGGTTGCAGTTGCGGTCAGCAAGCGAATGGAAAATGAGCGGCAGTATGTGTACGGAGGGGCTCAACCACACTGGGCGGATCCGAGATTACAAGAATCAATCGAAATCCCACGCGCGCTTCCGACGACCCTACTACCACCCTCAACTTGCTCGAACTGAGCGTATTCCCCCTGGCTGCCAGGTTTTGTTAACCTGGCTGCCAGGTGGAACGCTCTGATTGGCTGAGGGTAGTCGTAGGATCGTGCCGAAGGCACGTGAGACCCCGTCCGCTTTATTCTTTTCTGATGGAACATATGAAATTACATAATTGTTCAAGGAATACAAAACATGTGCAACGGGTAACAAGTAAAAAACACGACAAATCTGCCTTTGCAGGCAGTATACAACAGCCATGTTATCTGAATGAATATGGACTTTCCTTGGATAATACAATAAAGCTGCAAATGCAGCTGCCAAAAATTCAGTCACAAATATAGGAAAGTCCTGCAAATTGGTCCATTGAAACAAAGTTTCTCCTGATATATCTACGACCGCGATTGATGTGGGTGTTGCATCCACGTGGCACTGAGCGTCGCACGTGTTATCTTCCCAAATCAAACGCGGTCGAGATTGAACATTGTGTAAGACAGATACAAGAAATTTTAAATATTTCTGATGAATAACAGCAAATGCAATTGGATATGTAAGAGTGGTCACCGGTGCACACCAGACGACATACCCAGAGAGCACTTGGCGAGCTCGGCGTGAACGATGCAATAAAGCAATAGGGCACGATTTCACAATCTGAATGTATCGTTCATCTATGGCCAATGAGTTCTCCTCAAAATCGACCCAGATGCCAAGATATAACAATCTCTTTGTTGGGTATAGCACTGATTTGTCCATGTTGATTTTCCATGTGAGAGAAAAGAGAATGGAGAGAGCTGCCTCCAAGGATGCGGGATCTCCAATGAGCAATATGTCATCATAGTACACAAGAAAACGCACTAGATGTGCCACATGTGTTTGTAACTCTTGCACTACGAAGCGTTGCATAATTAGGGGGCTGAGCGCCCAGCCCATAGGCAACCTTGTGAACCGATATGTCTTGTCACCACACTTTATTCCGAAGAATCTACGAGTATGCAAACTAAGCGAACAATGGTAAAAACCCTGAGATAAATCTAATTTTACCATGAAATCTGTGGGCGTAGCCATTTTTGCTATATCTTGCACTTTGGGGAGCGTAACGTGAGAAACACTTTTGTAAAACTTTGTCCACTCCGAACAATCGTAAATGACACGATATGTATCTCCTTTGGGGAGACAGAAAATAGGAAAGGAATTCACTATGAGGGCATCTTCTTCTATGATGCCGGCATCACACATAGCGGTTAACACTGAGTGATATTTAAATTGAGTGCGTCGTATGGAACAGGGTGCACTGAGAGGCGGGATATGCTTAACTTCAGAGACACAACAAAAGGTCCCAGGCTCTTCAAACACCACTTGTTGAGGATACACACGCTGGGGGGCAAACGCCGCAATGTTAGATTCACCTTGTTGTACCGAATCCTCAGATGAGACACTGTCAGTATCACTAGCACTATCTTGCGGGCGATCTTCATCTTCACTGTCGTCAGGAGTATCCTGACGAGGAACACCACTAAATTGCTCTATAAGCTCTCGCCAGAAGTCCCAGTCGTCTGGGAGATAATACCAGGGTTCACGTATAGCGAGCTGGTTCACCGCATCAATATTTCTTTCCTGGGCTATATATAAGAACAGGACACGGGGATCTTCCGGGGGCCACCTGACATCTTCGGGCTGGAGATCCAGGTCAATAATCAGTTGTGCGAGGGGATCCTCTATGATCCATGGTTCATCCGGGACGTCATCTAAAGGGTTCAGGGGAGCTCCTTCTGCAGGGAGAGGAGTCCAAAAATCAATCACATCAGGAGGGGGGTCACTTCTCGGCCTTGGCAGCATTCGCAGCCTTCTTCCTCTGCGTCGATGGTGTCGTCTGGGTGGAGGTCCGAAAGGGCTGTGGAGGCATGTTGACTTGGAGGCCGGGGATCGAAGCAACCGTGGCGTTGGCCGCGGCAACTCTCCAATTATACTGCAGGGCGATGCACAGAAGTCGAATCCGCTCAATGAGAAATGCTCTATCTTCTTCCGACAACTGCTCCACATATGCGAATGAAATATGGATGTGACGTA
This sequence comes from Thermobia domestica, assembly GCF_964235325.1. Taxonomy (NCBI): domain Eukaryota; kingdom Metazoa; phylum Arthropoda; class Insecta; order Zygentoma; family Lepismatidae; genus Thermobia; species Thermobia domestica. The sequence continues at coordinate 208,164,731 of NC_137457.1, read as the reverse complement.
ATTCGATAGCATCTCTACGAGGCACTGTGGGATCTTGCAAACGGCTTCTAAGATACACCATGGCGGCGTCCACGTCGAAAGTAGCTCCGTAATGACGTGGAGGAGGGTTCTGCTGCTGCTGCTGGTTCTGCGTAAGGGTCTCGATATGGCGAGTGAGAGCCTGCAGGGATTCCACGAGAGCGACACTTGGGTCAGGAGTTTCAGAGCGTTCATGGCTCATGGTTTTACGAAACAAATATTTGGTAAGAGTAGTCTGATGTAATTTCTTGGGACGTGCGGAACTTGTTTGAACACTATTAGGATCTTGAAGGTTGGAAGACGTTAAAGCGACGCTAACACTCTGCTGGGTCAAAGCACTGGCACTAGTCTTCTGAACACTTCCTTTCGAGGTGCCTATCACTGGTGAGGGACGAATCAAGGACGTAGCACTAGACAGCGAGCCAAAATCACTGGCAGGCGATGCGAGTACTGGAGCAAAGTCCTGTCCAAATTGTTCCTGCGAAAGCGTTACTGTAGGTGACGGCACTCGAGACGCATCGTAAGGGACCGTAAAATGGACGGGACAATCGGGATTGACGCGACGTCCACGGCACTTACACTTATGCGAAGTAATGGTTGCAGTTGCGGTCAGCAAGCGAATGGAAAATGAGCGGCAGTATGTGTACGGAGGGGCTCAACCACACTGGGCGGATCCGAGATTACAAGAATCAATCGAAATCCCACGCGCGCTTCCGACGACCCTACTACCACCCTCAACTTGCTCGAACTGAGCGTATTCCCCCTGGCTGCCAGGTTTTGTTAACCTGGCTGCCAGGTGGAACGCTCTGATTGGCTGAGGGTAGTCGTAGGATCGTGCCGAAGGCACGTGAGACCCCGTCCGCTTTATTCTTTTCTGATGGAACATATGAAATTACATAATTGTTCAAAGAATACAAAACATGTGCAACGGGTAACAAGTAAAAAACACGACAAATCTGCCTTTGCAGGCAGTATACAACAGCCATGTTATCTGAATGAATATGGACTTTCCTTGGATAATACAATAAAGCTGCAAATGCAGCTGCCAAAAATTCAGTCACAAATATAGGAAAGTCCTGCAAATTGGTCCATTGAAACAAAGTTTCTCCTGATATATCTACGACCGCGATTGATGTGGGTGTTGCATCCACGTGGCACTGAGCGTCGCACGTGTTATCTTCCCAAATCAAACGCGGTCGAGATTGAACATTGTGTAAGACAGATACAAGAAATTTTAAATATTTCTGATGAATAACAGCAAATGCAATTGGATATGTAAGAGTGGTCACCGGTGCACACCAGACGACATACCCAGAGAGCACTTGGCGAGCTCGGCGTGAACGATGCAATAAAGCAATAGGGCACGATTTCACAATCTGAATGTATCGTTCATCTATGGCCAATGAGTTCTCCTCAAAATCGACCCAGATGCCAAGATATAACAATCTCTTTGTTGGGTATAGCACTGATTTGTCCATGTTGATTTTCCATGTGAGAGAAAAGAGAATGGAGAGAGCTGCCTCCAAGGATGCGGGATCTCCAATGAGCAATATGTCATCATAGTACACAAGAAAACGCACTAGATGTGCCACATGTGTTTGTAACTCTTGCACTACGAAGCGTTGCATAATTAGGGGGCTGAGCGCCCAGCCCATAGGCAACCTTGTGAACCGATATGTCTTGTCACCACACTTTATTCCGAAGAATCTACGAGTATGCAAACTAAGCGAACAATGGTAAAAACCCTGAGATAAATCTAATTTTACCATGAAATCTGTGGGCGTAGCCATTTTTGCTATATCTTGCACTTTGGGGAGCGTAACGTGAGAAACACTTTTGTAAAACTTTGTCCACTCCGAACAATCGTAAATGACACGATATGTATCTCCTTTGGGGAGACAGAAAATAGGAAAGGAATTCACTATGAGGGCATCTTCTTCTATGATGCCGGCATCACACATAGCGGTTAACACTGAGTGATATTTAAATTGAGTGCGTCGTATGGAACAGGGTGCACTGAGAGGCGGGATATGCTTAACTTCAGAGACACAACAAAAGGTCCCAGGCTCTTCAAACACCACTTGTTGAGGATACACACGCTGGGGGGCAAACGCCGCAATGTTAGATTCACCTTGTTGTACCGAATCCTCAGATGAGACACTGTCAGTATCACTAGCACTATCTTGCGGGCGATCTTCATCTTCACTGTCGTCAGGAGTATCCTGACGAGGAACACCACTAAATTGCTCTATAAGCTCTCGCCAGAAGTCCCAGTCGTCTGGGAGATAATACCAGGGTTCACGTATAGCGAGCTGGTTCACCGCATCAATATTTCTTTCCTGGGCTATATATAAGAACAGGACACGGGGATCTTCCGGGGGCCACCTGACATCTTCGGGCTGGAGATCCAGGTCAATAATCAGTTGTGCGAGGGGATCCTCTATGATCCATGGTTCATCCGGGACGTCATCTAAAGGGTTCAGGGGAGCTCCTTCTGCAGGGAGAGGAGTCCAAAAATCAATCACATCAGGAGGGGGGTCACTTCTCGGCCTTGGCAGCATTCGCAGCCTTCTTCCTCTGCGTCGATGGTGTCGTCTGGGTGGAGGTCCGAAAGGGCTGTGGAGGCATGTTGACTTGGAGGCCGGGGATCGAAGCAACCGTGGCGTTGGCCGCGGCAACTCTCCAATTATACTGCAGGGCGATGCACAGAAGTCGAATCCGCTCAATGAGAAATGCTCTATCTTCTTCCGACAACTGCTCCACATATGCGAATGAAATATGGATGTGACGTAATTCGATAGCATCTCTACGAGGCACTGTGGGATCTTGCAAACGGCTTCTAAGATACACCATGGCGGCGTCCACGTCGAAAGTAGCTCCGTAATGACGTGGAGGAGGGTTCTGCTGCTGCTGCTGGTTCTGCGTAAGGGTCTCGATATGGCGAGTGAGAGCCTGCAGGGATTCCACGAGAGCGACACTTGGGTCAGGAGTTTCAGAGCGTTCATGGCTCATGGTTTTACGAAACAAATATTTGGTAAGAGTAGTCTGATGTAATTTCTTGGGACGTGCGGAACTTGTTTGAACACTATTAGGATCTTGAAGGTTGGAAGACGTTAAAGCGACGCTAACACTCTGCTGGGTCAAAGCACTGGCACTAGTCTTCTGAACACTTCCTTTCGAGGTGCCTATCACTGGTGAGGGACGAATCAAGGACGTAGCACTAGACAGCGAGCCAAAATCACTGGCAGGCGATGCGAGTACTGGAGCAAAGTCCTGTCCAAATTGTTCCTGCGAAAGCGTTACTGTAGGTGACGGCACTCGAGACGCATCGTAAGGGACCGTAAAATGGACGGGACAATCGGGATTGACGCGACGTCCACGGCACTTACACTTATGCGAAGTAATGGTTGCAGTTGCGGTCAGCAAGCGAATGGAAAATGAGCGGCAGTATGTGTACGGAGGGGCTCAACCACACTGGGCGGATCCGAGATTACAAGAATCAATCGAAATCCCACGCGCGCTTCCGACGACCCTACTACCACCCTCAACTTGCTCGAACTGAGCGTATTCCCCCTGGCTGCCACACGCGCGCTTCCGACGACCCTACTACCACCCTCAACTTGCTCGAACTGAGCGTATTCCCCCTGGCTGCCAGGTTTTGTTAACCTGGCTGCCAGGTGGAACGCTCTGATTGGCTGAGGGTAGTCGTAGGATCGTGCCGAAGGCACGTGAGACCCCGTCCGCTTTATTCTTTTCTGATGGAACATATGAAATTACATAATTGTTCAAAGAATACAAAACATGTGCAACGGGTAACAAGTAAAAAACACGACAAATCTGCCTTTGCAGGCAGTATACAACAGCCATGTTATCTGAATGAATATGGACTTTCCTTGGATAATACAATAAAGCTGCAAATGCAGCTGCCAAAAATTCAGTCACAAATATAGGAAAGTCCTGCAAATTGGTCCATTGAAACAAAGTTTCTCCTGATATATCTACGACCGCGATTGATGTGGGTGTTGCATCCACGTGGCACTGAGCGTCGCACGTGTTATCTTCCCAAATCAAACGCGGTCGAGATTGAACATTGTGTAAGACAGATACAAGAAATTTTAAATATTTCTGATGAATAACAGCAAATGCAATTGGATATGTAAGAGTGGTCACCGGTGCACACCAGACGACATACCCAGAGAGCACTTGGCGAGCTCGGCGTGAACGATGCAATAAAGCAATAGGGCACGATTTCACAATCTGAATGTATCGTTCATCTATGGCCAATGAGTTCTCCTCAAAATCGACCCAGATGCCAAGATATAACAATCTCTTTGTTGGGTATAGCACTGATTTGTCCATGTTGATTTTCCATGTGAGAGAAAAGAGAATGGAGAGAGCTGCCTCCAAGGATGCGGGATCTCCAATGAGCAATATGTCATCATAGTACACAAGAAAACGCACTAGATGTGCCACATGTGTTTGTAACTCTTGCACTACGAAGCGTTGCATAATTAGGGGGCTGAGCGCCCAGCCCATAGGAACCTTGTGAACCGATATGTCTTGTCACCACACTTTATTCCGAAGAATCTACGAGTATGCAAACTAAGCGAACAATGGTAAAAACCCTGAGATAAATCTAATTTTACCATGAAATCTGTGGGCGTAGCCATTTTTGCTATATCTTGCACTTTGGGGAGCGTAACGTGAGAAACACTTTTGTAAAACTTTGTCCACTCCGAACAATCGTAAATGACACGATATGTATCTCCTTTGGGGAGACAGAAAATAGGAAAGGAGTTCACTATGAGGGCATCTTCTTCTATGATGCCGGCATCACACATAGCGGTTAACACTGAGTGATATTTAAATTGAGTGCGTCGTATGGAACAGGGTGCACTGAGAGGCGGGATATGCTTAACTTCAGAGACACAACAAAAGGTCCCAGGCTCTTCAAACACCACTTGTTGAGGATACACACGCTGGGGGGCAAACGCCGCAATGTTAGATTCACCTTGTTGTACCGAATCCTCAGATGAGACACTGTCAGTATCACTAGCACTATCTTGCGGGCGATCTTCATCTTCACTGTCGTCAGGAGTATCCTGACGAGGAACACCACTAAATTGCTCTATAAGCTCTCGCCAGAAGTCCCAGTCGTCTGGGAGATAATACCAGGGTTCACGTATAGCGAGCTGGTTCACCGCATCAATATTTCTTTCCTGGGCTATATATAAGAACAGGACACGGGGATCTTCCGGGGGCCACCTGACATCTTCGGGCTGGAGATCCAGGTCAATAATCAGTTGTGCGAGGGGATCCTCTATGATCCATGGTTCATCCGGGACGTCATCTAAAGGGTTCAGGGGAGCTCCTTCTGCAGGGAGAGGAGTCCAAAAATCAATCACATCAGGAGGGGGGTCACTTCTCGGCCTTGGCAGCATTCGCAGCCTTCTTCCTCTGCGTCGATGGTGTCGTCTGGGTGGAGGTCCGAAAGGGCTGTGGAGGCATGTTGACTTGGAGGCCGGGGATCGAAGCAACCGTGGCGTTGGCCGCGGCAACTCTCCAATTATACTGCAGGGCGATGCACAGAAGTCGAATCCGCTCAATGAGAAATGCTCTATCTTCTTCCGACAACTGCTCCACATATGCGAATGAAATATGGATGTGACGTAATTCGATAGCATCTCTACGAGGCACTGTGGGATCTTGCAAACGGCTTCTAAGATACACCATGGCGGCGTCCACGTCGAAAGTAGCTCCGTAATGACGTGGAGGAGGGTTCTGCTGCTGCTGCTGGTTCTGCGTAAGGGTCTCGATATGGCGAGTGAGAGCCTGCAGGGATTCCACGAGAGCGACACTTGGGTCAGGAGTTTCAGAGCGTTCATGGCTCATGGTTTTACGAAACAAATATTTGGTAAGAGTAGTCTGATGTAATTTCTTGGGACGTGCGGAACTTGTTTGAACACTATTAGGATCTTGAAGGTTGGAAGACGTTAAAGCGACGCTAACACTCTGCTGGGTCAAAGCACTGGCACTAGTCTTCTGAACACTTCCTTTCGAGGTGCCTATCACTGGTGAGGGACGAATCAAGGACGTAGCACTAGACAGCGAGCCAAAATCACTGGCAGGCGATGCGAGTACTGGAGCAAAGTCCTGTCCAAATTGTTCCTGCGAAAGCGTTACTGTAGGTGACGGCACTCGAGACGCATCGTAAGGGACCGTAAAATGGACGGGACAATCGGGATTGACGCGACGTCCACGGCACTTACACTTATGCGAAGTAATGGTTGCAGTTGCGGTCAGCAAGCGAATGGAAAATGAGCGGCAGTATGTGTACGGAGGGGCTCAACCACACTGGGCGGATCCGAGATTCAGCCAATCAGAGCGTTCCACCTGGCAGCCAGGTTAACAAAACCTGGCAGCCAGGGGGAATACGCTCAGTTCGAGCAAGTTGAGGGTGGTAGTAGGGTCGTCGGAAGCGCGCGTGGGATTTCGATTGATTCTTGTAATCTCGGATCCGCCCAGTGTGGTTGAGCCCCTCCGTACACATACTGCCGCTCATTTTCCATTCGCTTGCTGACCGCAACTGCAACCATTACTTCGCATAAGTGTAAGTGCCGTGGACGTCGCGTCAATCCCGATTGTCCCGTCCATTTTACGGTCCCTTACGATGCGTCTCGAGTGCCGTCACCTACAGTAACGCTTTCGCAGGAACAATTTGGACAGGACTTTGCTCCAGTACTCGCATCGCCTGCCAGTGATTTTGGCTCGCTGTCTAGTGCTACGTCCTTGATTCGTCCCTCACCAGTGATAGGCACCTCGAAAGGAAGTGTTCAGAAGACTAGTGCCAGTGCTTTGACCCAGCAGAGTGTTAGCGTCGCTTTAACGTCTTCCAACCTTCAAGATCCTAATAGTGTTCAAACAAGTTCCGCACGTCCCAAGAAATTACATCAGACTACTCTTACCAAATATTGGTTTCGTAAAACCATGAGCCATGAACGCTCTGAAACTCCTGACCCAAGTGTCGCTCTCGTGGAATCCCTGCAGGCTCTCACTCGCCATATCGAGACCCTTACGCAGAACCAGCAGCAGCAGCAGAACCCTCCTCCACGTCATTACGGAGCTACTTTCGACGTGGACGCCGCCATGGTGTATCTTAGAAGCCGTTTGCAAGATCCCACAGTGCCTCGTAGAGATGCTATCGAATTACGTCACATCCATATTTCATTCGCATATGTGGAGCAGTTGTCGGAAGAAGATAGAGCATTTCTCATTGAGCGGATTCGACTTCTGTGCATCGCCCTGCAGTATAATTGGAGAGTTGCCGCGGCCAACGCCACGGTTGCTTCGATCCCCGGCCTCCAAGTCAACATGCCTCCACAGCCCTTTCGGACCTCCACCCAGACGACACCATCGACGCAGAGGAAGAAGGCTGCGAATGCTGCCAAGGCCGAGAAGTGACCCCCCTCCTGATGTGATTGATTTTTGGACTCCTCTCCCTGCAGAAGGAGCTCCCCTGAACCCTTTAGATGACGTCCCGGATGAACCATGGATCATAGAGGATCCCCTCGCACAACTGATTATTGACCTGGATCTCCAGCCCGAAGATGTCAGGTGGCCCCCGGAAGATCCCCGTGTCCTGTTCTTATATATAGCCCAGGAAAGAAATATTGATGCGGTGAACCAGCTCGCTATACGTGAACCCTGGTATTATCTCCCAGACGACTGGGACTTCTGGCGAGAGCTTATAGAGCAATTTAGTGGTGTTCCTCGTCAGGATACTCCTGACGACAGTGAAGATGAAGATCGCCCGCAAGATAGTGCTAGTGATACTGACAGTGTCTCATCTGAGGATTCGGTACAACAAGGTGAATCTAACATTGCGGCGTTTGCCCCCCAGCGTGTGTATCCTCAACAAGTGGTGTTTGAAGAGCCTGGGACCTTTTGTTGTGTCTCTGAAGTTAAGCATATCCCGCCTCTCAGTGCACCCTGTTCCATACGACGCACTCAATTTAAATATCACTCAGTGTTAACCGCTATGTGTGATGCCGGCATCATAGAAGAAGATGCCCTCATAGTGAATTCCTTTCCTATTTTCTGTCTCCCCAAAGGAGATACATATCGTGTCATTTACGATTGTTCGGAGTGGACAAAGTTTTACAAAAGTGTTTCTCACGTTACGCTCCCCAAAGTGCAAGATATAGCAAAAATGGCTACGCCCACAGATTTCATGGTAAAATTAGATTTATCTCAGGGTTTTTACCATTGTTCGCTTAGTTTGCATACTCGTAGATTCTTCGGAATAAAGTGTGGTGACAAGACATATCGGTTCACAAGGTTGCCTATGGGCTGGGCGCTCAGCCCCCTAATTATGCAACGCTTCGTAGTGCAAGAGTTACAAACACATGTGGCACATCTAGTGCGTTTTCTTGTGTACTATGATGACATATTGCTCATTGGAGATCCCGCATCCTTGGAGGCAGCTCTCTCCATTCTCTTTTCTCTCACATGGAAAATCAACATGGACAAATCAGTGCTATACCCAACAAAGAGATTGTTATATCTTGGCATCTGGGTCGATTTTGAGGAGAACTCATTGGCCATAGATGAACGATACATTCAGATTGTGAAATCGTGCCCTATTGCTTTATTGCATCGTTCACGCCGAGCTCGCCAAGTGCTCTCTGGGTATGTCGTCTGGTGTGCACCGGTGACCACTCTTACATATCCAATTGCATTTGCTGTTATTCATCAGAAATATTTAAAATTTCTTGTATCTGTCTTACACAATGTTCAATCTCGACCGCGTTTGATTTGGGAAGATAACACGTGCGACGCTCAGTGCCACGTGGATGCAACACCCACATCAATCGCGGTCGTAGATATATCAGGAGAAACTTTGTTTCAATGGACCAATTTGCAGGACTTTCCTATATTTGTGACTGAATTTTTGGCAGCTGCATTTGCAGCTTTATTGTATTATCCAAGGAAAGTCCATATTCATTCAGATAACATGGCTGTTGTATACTGCCTGCAAAGGCAGATTTGTCGTGTTTTTTACTTGTTACCCGTTGCACATGTTTTGTATTCTTTGAACAATTATGTAATTTCATATGTTCCATCAGAAAAGAATAAAGCGGACGGGGTCTCACGTGCCTTCGGCACGATCCTACGACTACCCTCAGCCAATCAGAGCGTTCCACCTGGCAGCCAGGTTAACAAAACCTGGCAGCCAGGGGGAATACGCTCAGTTCGAGCAAGTTGAGGGTGGTAGTAGGGTCGTCGGAAGCGCGCGTGGGATTTCGATTGATTCTTGTAATCTCGGATCCGCCCAGTGTGGTTGAGCCCCTCCGTACACATACTGCCGCTCATTTTCCATTCGCTTGCTGACCGCAACTGCAACCATTACTTCGCATAAGTGTAAGTGCCGTGGACGTCGCGTCAATCCCGATTGTCCCGTCCATTTTACGGTCCCTTACGATGCGTCTCGAGTGCCGTCACCTACAGTAACGCTTTCGCAGGAACAATTTGGACAGGACTTTGCTCCAGTACTCGCATCGCCTGCCAGTGATTTTGGCTCGCTGTCTAGTGCTACGTCCTTGATTCGTCCCTCACCAGTGATAGGCACCTCGAAAGGAAGTGTTCAGAAGACTAGTGCCAGTGCTTTGACCCAGCAGAGTGTTAGCGTCGCTTTAACGTCTTCCAACCTTCAAGATCCTAATAGTGTTCAAACAAGTTCCGCACGTCCCAAGAAATTACATCAGACTACTCTTACCAAATATTTGTTTCGTAAAACCATGAGCCATGAACGCTCTGAAACTCCTGACCCAAGTGTCGCTCTCGTGGAATCCCTGCAGGCTCTCACTCGCCATATCGAGACCCTTACGCAGAACCAGCAGCAGCAGCAGAACCCTCCTCCACGTCATTACGGAGCTACTTTCGACGTGGACGCCGCCATGGTGTATCTTAGAAGCCGTTTGCAAGATCCCACAGTGCCTCGTAGAGATGCTATCGAATTACGTCACATCCATATTTCATTCGCATATGTGGAGCAGTTGTCGGAAGAAGATAGAGCATTTCTCATTGAGCGGATTCGACTTCTGTGCATCGCCCTGCAGTTTAATTGGAGAGTTGCCGCGGCCAACGCCACGGTTGCTTCGATCCCCGGCCTCCAAGTCAACATGCCTCCACAGCCCTTTCGGACCTCCACCCAGACGACACCATCGACGCAGAGGAAGAAGGCTGCGAATGCTGCCAAGGCCGAGAAGTGACCCCCCTCCTGATGTGATTGATTTTTGGACTCCTCTCCCTGCAGAAGGAGCTCCCCTGAACCCTTTAGATGACGTCCCGGATGAACCATGGATCATAGAGGATCCCCTCGCACAACTGATTATTGACCTGGATCTCCAGCCCGAAGATGTCAGGTGGCCCCCGGAAGATCCCCGTGTCCTGTTCTTATATATAGCCCAGGAAAGAAATATTGATGCGGTGAACCAGCTCGCTATACGTGAACCCTGGTATTATCTCCCAGACGACTGGGACTTCTGGCGAGAGCTTATAGAGCAATTTAGTGGTGTTCCTCGTCAGGATACTCCTGACGACAGTGAAGATGAAGATCGCCCGCAAGATAGTGCTAGTGATACTGACAGTGTCTCATCTGAGGATTCGGTACAACAAGGTGAATCTAACATTGCGGCGTTTGCCCCCCAGCGTGTGTATCCTCAACAAGTGGTGTTTGAAGAGCCTGGGACCTTTTGTTGTGTCTCTGAAGTTAAGCATATCCCGCCTCTCAGTGCACCCTGTTCCATACGACGCACTCAATTTAAATATCACTCAGTGTTAACCGCTATGTGTGATGCCGGCATCATAGAAGAAGATGCCCTCATAGTGAACTCCTTTCCTATTTTCTGTCTCCCCAAAGGAGATACATATCGTGTCATTTACGATTGTTCGGAGTGGACAAAGTTTTACAAAAGTGTTTCTCACGTTACGCTCCCCAAAGTGCAAGATATAGCAAAAATGGCTACGCCCACAGATTTCATGGTAAAATTAGATTTATCTCAGGGTTTTTACCATTGTTCGCTTAGTTTGCATACTCGTAGATTCTTCGGAATAAAGTGTGGTGACAAGACATATCGGTTCACAAGGTTGCCTATGGGCTGGGCGCTCAGCCCCCTAATTATGCAACGCTTCGTAGTGCAAGAGTTACAAACACATGTGGCACATCTAGTGCGTTTTCTTGTGTACTATGATGACATATTGCTCATTGGAGATCCCGCATCCTTGGAGGCAGCTCTCTCCATTCTCTTTTCTCTCACATGGAAAATCAACATGGACAAATCAGTGCTATACCCAACAAAGAGATTGTTATATCTTGGCATCTGGGTCGATTTTGAGGAGAACTCATTGGCCATAGATGAACGATACATTCAGATTGTGAAATCGTGCCCTATTGCTTTATTGCATCGTTCACGCCGAGCTCGCCAAGTGCTCTCTGGGTATGTCGTCTGGTGTGCACCGGTGACCACTCTTACATATCCAATTGCATTTGCTGTTATTCATCAGAAATATTTAAAATTTCTTGTATCTGTCTTACACAATGTTCAATCTCGACCGCGTTTGATTTGGGAAGATAACACGTGCGACGCTCAGTGCCACGTGGATGCAACACCCACATCAATCGCGGTCGTAGATATATCAGGAGAAACTTTGTTTCAATGGACCAATTTGCAGGACTTTCCTATATTTGTGACTGAATTTATCAGAAAAGAATAAAGCGGACGGGGTCTCACGTGCCTTCGGCACGATCCTACGACTACCCTCAGCCAATCAGAGCGTTCCACCTGGCAGCCAGGTTAACAAAACCTGGCAGCCAGGGGGAATACGCTCAGTTCGAGCAAGTTGAGGGTGGTAGTAGGGTCGTCGGAAGCGCGCGTGGGATTTCGATTGATTCTTGTAATCTCGGATCCGCCCAGTGTGGTTGAGCCCCTCCGTACACATACTGCCGCTCATTTTCCATTCGCTTGCTGACCGCAACTGCAACCATTACTTCGCATAAGTGTAAGTGCCGTGGACGTCGCGTCAATCCCGATTGTCCCGTCCATTTTACGGTCCCTTACGATGCGTCTCGAGTGCCGTCACCTACAGTAACGCTTTCGCAGGAACAATTTGGACAGGACTTTGCTCCAGTACTCGCATCGCCTGCCAGTGATTTTGGCTCGCTGTCTAGTGCTACGTCCTTGATTCGTCCCTCACCAGTGATAGGCACCTCGAAAGGAAGTGTTCAGAAGACTAGTGCCAGTGCTTTGACCCAGCAGAGTGTTAGCGTCGCTTTAACGTCTTCCAACCTTCAAGATCCTAATAGTGTTCAAACAAGTTCCGCACGTCCCAAGAAATTACATCAGACTACTCTTACCAAATATTTGTTTCGTAAAACCATGAGCCATGAACGCTCTGAAACTCCTGACCCAAGTGTCGCTCTCGTGGAATCCCTGCAGGCTCTCACTCGCCATATCGAGACCCTTACGCAGAACCAGCAGCAGCAGCAGAACCCTCCTCCACGTCATTACGGAGCTACTTTCGACGTGGACGCCGCCATGGTGTATCTTAGAAGCCGTTTGCAAGATCCCACAGTGCCTCGTAGAGATGCTATCGAATTACGTCACATCCATATTTCATTCGCATATGTGGAGCAGTTGTCGGAAGAAGATAGAGCATTTCTCATTGAGCGGATTCGACTTCTGTGCATCGCCCTGCAGTATAATTGGAGAGTTGCCGCGGCCAACGCCACGGTTGCTTCGATCCCCGGCCTCCAAGTCAACATGCCTCCACAGCCCTTTCGGACCTCCACCCAGACGACACCATCGACGCAGAGGAAGAAGGCTGCGAATGCTGCCAAGGCCGAGAAGTGACCCCCCTCCTGATGTGATTGATTTTTGGACTCCTCTCCCTGCAGAAGGAGCTCCCCTGAACCCTTTAGATGACGTCCCGGATGAACCATGGATCATAGAGGATCCCCTCGCACAACTGATTATTGACCTGGATCTCCAGCCCGAAGATGTCAGGTGGCCCCCGGAAGATCCCCGTGTCCTGTTCTTATATATAGCCCAGGAAAGAAATATTGATGCGGTGAACCAGCTCGCTATACGTGAACCCTGGTATTATCTCCCAGACGACTGGGACTTCTGGCGAGAGCTTATAGAGCAATTTAGTGGTGTTCCTCGTCAGGATACTCCTGACGACAGTGAAGATGAAGATCGCCCGCAAGATAGTGCTAGTGATACTGACAGTGTCTCATCTGAGGATTCGGTACAACAAGGTGAATCTAACATTGCGGCGTTTGCCCCCCAGCGTGTGTATCCTCAACAAGTGGTGTTTGAAGAGCCTGGGACCTTTTGTTGTGTCTCTGAAGTTAAGCATATCCCGCCTCTCAGTGCACCCTGTTCCATACGACGCACTCAATTTAAATATCACTCAGTGTTAACCGCTATGTGTGATGCCGGCATCATAGAAGAAGATGCCCTCATAGTGAATTCCTTTCCTATTTTCTGTCTCCCCAAAGGAGATACATATCGTGTCATTTACGATTGTTCGGAGTGGACAAAGTTTTACAAAAGTGTTTCTCACGTTACGCTCCCCAAAGTGCAAGATATAGCAAAAATGGCTACGCCCACAGATTTCATGGTAAAATTAGATTTATCTCAGGGTTTTTACCATTGTTCGCTTAGTTTGCATACTCGTAGATTCTTCGGAATAAAGTGTGGTGACAAGACATATCGGTTCACAAGGTTGCCTATGGGCTGGGCGCTCAGCCCCCTAATTATGCAACGCTTCGTAGTGCAAGAGTTACAAACACATGTGGCACATCTAGTGCGTTTTCTTGTGTACTATGATGACATATTGCTCATTGGAGATCCCGCATCCTTGGAGGCAGCTCTCTCCATTCTCTTTTCTCTCACATGGAAAATCAACATGGACAAATCAGTGCTATACCCAACAAAGAGATTGTTATATCTTGGCATCTGGGTCGATTTTGAGGAGAACTCATTGGCCATAGATGAACGATACATTCAGATTGTGAAATCGTGCCCTATTGCTTTATTGCATCGTTCACGCCGAGCTCGCCAAGTGCTCTCTGGGTATGTCGTCTGGTGTGCACCGGTGACCACTCTTACATATCCAATTGCATTTGCTGTTATTCATCAGAAATATTTAAAATTTCTTGTATCTGTCTTACACAATGTTCAATCTCGACCGCGTTTGATTTGGGAAGATAACACGTGCGACGCTCAGTGCCACGTGGATGCAACACCCACATCAATCGCGGTCGTAGATATATCAGGAGAAACTTTGTTTCAATGGACCAATTTGCAGGACTTTCCTATATTTGTGACTGAATTTTTGGCAGCTGCATTTGCAGCTTTATTGTATTATCCAAGGAAAGTCCATATTCATTCAGATAACATGGCTGTTGTATACTGCCTGCAAAGGCAGATTTGTCGTGTTTTTTACTTGTTACCCGTTGCACATGTTTTGTATTCTTTGAACAATTATGTAATTTCATATGTTCCATCAGAAAAGAATAAAGCGGACGGGGTCTCACGTGCCTTCGGCACGATCCTACGACTACCCTCAGCCAATCAGAGCGTTCCACCTGGCAGCCAGGTTAACAAAACCTGGCAGCCAGGGGGAATACGCTCAGTTCGAGCAAGTTGAGGGTGGTAGTAGGGTCGTCGGAAGCGCGCGTGGGATTTCGATTGATTCTTGTAATCTCGGATCCGCCCAGTGTGGTTGAGCCCCTCCGTACACATACTGCCGCTCATTTTCCATTCGCTTGCTGACCGCAACTGCAACCATTACTTCGCATAAGTGTAAGTGCCGTGGACGTCGCGTCAATCCCGATTGTCCCGTCCATTTTACGGTCCCTTACGATGCGTCTCGAGTGCCGTCACCTACAGTAACGCTTTCGCAGGAACAATTTGGACAGGACTTTGCTCCAGTACTCGCATCGCCTGCCAGTGATTTTGGCTCGCTGTCTAGTGCTACGTCCTTGATTCGTCCCTCACCAGTGATAGGCACCTCGAAAGGAAGTGTTCAGAAGACTAGTGCCAGTGCTTTGACCCAGCAGAGTGTTAGCGTCGCTTTAACGTCTTCCAACCTTCAAGATCCTAATAGTGTTCAAACAAGTTCCGCACGTCCCAAGAAATTACATCAGACTACTCTTACCAAATATTTGTTTCGTAAAACCATGAGCCATGAACGCTCTGAAACTCCTGACCCAAGTGTCGCTCTCGTGGAATCCCTGCAGGCTCTCACTCGCCATATCGAGACCCTTACGCAGAACCAGCAGCAGCAGCAGAACCCTCCTCCACGTCATTACGGAGCTACTTTCGACGTGGACGCCGCCATGGTGTATCTTAGAAGCCGTTTGCAAGATCCCACAGTGCCTCGTAGAGATGCTATCGAATTACGTCACATCCATATTTCATTCGCATATGTGGAGCAGTTGTCGGAAGAAGATAGAGCATTTCTCATTGAGCGGATTCGACTTCTGTGCATCGCCCTGCAGTATAATTGGAGAGTTGCCGCGGCCAACGCCACGGTTGCTTCGATCCCCGGCCTCCAAGTCAACATGCCTCCACAGCCCTTTCGGACCTCCACCCAGACGACACCATCGACGCAGAGGAAGAAGGCTGCGAATGCTGCCAAGGCCGAGAAGTGACCCCCCTCCTGATGTGATTGATTTTTGGACTCCTCTCCCTGCAGAAGGAGCTCCCCTGAACCCTTTAGATGACGTCCCGGATGAACCATGGATCATAGAGGATCCCCTCGCACAACTGATTATTGACCTGGATCTCCAGCCCGAAGATGTCAGGTGGCCCCCGGAAGATCCCCGTGTCCTGTTCTTATATATAGCCCAGGAAAGAAATATTGATGCGGTGAACCAGCTCGCTATACGTGAACCCTGGTATTATCTCCCAGACGACTGGGACTTCTGGCGAGAGCTTATAGAGCAATTTAGTGGTGTTCCTCGTCAGGATACTCCTGACGACAGTGAAGATGAAGATCGCCCGCAAGATAGTGCTAGTGATACTGACAGTGTCTCATCTGAGGATTCGGTACAACAAGGTGAATCTAACATTGCGGCGTTTGCCCCCCAGCGTGTGTATCCTCAACAAGTGGTGTTTGAAGAGCCTGGGACCTTTTGTTGTGTCTCTGAAGTTAAGCATATCCCGCCTCTCAGTGCACCCTGTTCCATACGACGCACTCAATTTAAATATCACTCAGTGTTAACCGCTATGTGTGATGCCGGCATCATAGAAGAAGATGCCCTCATAGTGAATTCCTTTCCTATTTTCTGTCTCCCCAAAGGAGATACATATCGTGTCATTTACGATTGTTCGGAGTGGACAAAGTTTTACAAAAGTGTTTCTCACGTTACGCTCCCCAAAGTGCAAGATATAGCAAAAATGGCTACGCCCACAGATTTCATGGTAAAATTAGATTTATCTCAGGGTTTTTACCATTGTTCGCTTAGTTTGCATACTCGTAGATTCTTCGGAATAAAGTGTGGTGACAAGACATATCGGTTCACAAGGTTGCCTATGGGCTGGGCGCTCAGCCCCCTAATTATGCAACGCTTCGTAGTGCAAGAGTTACAAACACATGTGGCACATCTAGTGCGTTTTCTTGTGTACTATGATGACATATTGCTCATTGGAGATCCCGCATCCTTGGAGGCAGCTCTCTCCATTCTCTTTTCTCTCACATGGAAAATCAACATGGACAAATCAGTGCTATACCCAACAAAGAGATTGTTATATCTTGGCATCTGGGTCGATTTTGAGGAGAACTCATTGGCCATAGATGAACGATACATTCAGATTGTGAAATCGTGCCCTATTGCTTTATTGCATCGTTCACGCCGAGCTCGCCAAGTGCTCTCTGGGTATGTCGTCTGGTGTGCACCGGTGACCACTCTTACATATCCAATTGCATTTGCTGTTATTCATCAGAAATATTTAAAATTTCTTGTATCTGTCTTACACAATGTTCAATCTCGACCGCGTTTGATTTGGGAAGATAACACGTGCGACGCTCAGTGCCACGTGGATGCAACACCCACATCAATCGCGGTCGTAGATATATCAGGAGAAACTTTGTTTCAATGGACCAATTTGCAGGACTTTCCTATATTTGTGACTGAATTTTTGGCAGCTGCATTTGCAGCTTTATTGTATTATCCAAGGAAAGTCCATATTCATTCAGATAACATGGCTGTTGTATACTGCCTGCAAAGGCAGATTTGTCGTGTTTTTTACTTGTTACCCGTTGCACATGTTTTGTATTCTTTGAACAATTATGTAATTTCATATGTTCCATCAGAAAAGAATAAAGCGGACGGGGTCTCACGTGCCTTCGGCACGATCCTACGACTACCCTCAGCCAATCAGAGCGTTCCACCTGGCAGCCAGGTTAACAAAACCTGGCAGCCAGGGGGAATACGCTCAGTTCGAGCAAGTTGAGGGTGGTAGTAGGGTCGTCGGAAGCGCGCGTGGGATTTCGATTGATTCTTGTAATCTCGGATCCGCCCAGTGTGGTTGAGCCCCTCCGTACACATACTGCCGCTCATTTTCCATTCGCTTGCTGACCGCAACTGCAACCATTACTTCGCATAAGTGTAAGTGCCGTGGACGTCGCGTCAATCCCGATTGTCCCGTCCATTTTACGGTCCCTTACGATGCGTCTCGAGTGCCGTCACCTACAGTAACGCTTTCGCAGGAACAATTTGGACAGGACTTTGCTCCAGTACTCGCATCGCCTGCCAGTGATTTTGGCTCGCTGTCTAGTGCTACGTCCTTGATTCGTCCCTCACCAGTGATAGGCACCTCGAAAGGAAGTGTTCAGAAGACTAGTGCCAGTGCTTTGACCCAGCAGAGTGTTAGCGTCGCTTTAACGTCTTCCAACCTTCAAGATCCTAATAGTGTTCAAACAAGTTCCGCACGTCCCAAGAAATTACATCAGACTACTCTTACCAAATATTTGTTTCGTAAAACCATGAGCCATGAACGCTCTGAAACTCCTGACCCAAGTGTCGCTCTCGTGGAATCCCTGCAGGCTCTCACTCGCCATATCGAGACCCTTACGCAGAACCAGCAGCAGCAGCAGAACCCTCCTCCACGTCATTACGGAGCTACTTTCGACGTGGACGCCGCCATGGTGTATCTTAGAAGCCGTTTGCAAGATCCCACAGTGCCTCGTAGAGATGCTATCGAATTACGTCACATCCATATTTCATTCGCATATGTGGAGCAGTTGTCGGAAGAAGATAGAGCATTTCTCATTGAGCGGATTCGACTTCTGTGCATCGCCCT
The DNA here is from genome assembly GCF_964235325.1 of Thermobia domestica. Classification (NCBI taxonomy): domain Eukaryota; kingdom Metazoa; phylum Arthropoda; class Insecta; order Zygentoma; family Lepismatidae; genus Thermobia; species Thermobia domestica. The sequence goes on along the minus strand of NC_137457.1, from coordinate 208,146,339 downwards.
GCAGTATAATTGGAGAGTTGCCGCGGCCAACGCCACGGTTGCTTCGATCCCCGGCCTCCAAGTCAACATGCCTCCACAGCCCTTTCGGACCTCCACCCAGACGACACCATCGACGCAGAGGAAGAAGGCTGCGAATGCTGCCAAGGCCGAGAAGTGACCCCCCTCCTGATGTGATTGATTTTTGGACTCCTCTCCCTGCAGAAGGAGCTCCCCTGAACCCTTTAGATGACGTCCCGGATGAACCATGGATCATAGAGGATCCCCTCGCACAACTGATTATTGACCTGGATCTCCAGCCCGAAGATGTCAGGTGGCCCCCGGAAGATCCCCGTGTCCTGTTCTTATATATAGCCCAGGAAAGAAATATTGATGCGGTGAACCAGCTCGCTATACGTGAACCCTGGTATTATCTCCCAGACGACTGGGACTTCTGGCGAGAGCTTATAGAGCAATTTAGTGGTGTTCCTCGTCAGGATACTCCTGACGACAGTGAAGATGAAGATCGCCCGCAAGATAGTGCTAGTGATACTGACAGTGTCTCATCTGAGGATTCGGTACAACAAGGTGAATCTAACATTGCGGCGTTTGCCCCCCAGCGTGTGTATCCTCAACAAGTGGTGTTTGAAGAGCCTGGGACCTTTTGTTGTGTCTCTGAAGTTAAGCATATCCCGCCTCTCAGTGCACCCTGTTCCATACGACGCACTCAATTTAAATATCACTCAGTGTTAACCGCTATGTGTGATGCCGGCATCATAGAAGAAGATGCCCTCATAGTGAATTCCTTTCCTATTTTCTGTCTCCCCAAAGGAGATACATATCGTGTCATTTACGATTGTTCGGAGTGGACAAAGTTTTACAAAAGTGTTTCTCACGTTACGCTCCCCAAAGTGCAAGATATAGCAAAAATGGCTACGCCCACAGATTTCATGGTAAAATTAGATTTATCTCAGGGTTTTTACCATTGTTCGCTTAGTTTGCATACTCGTAGATTCTTCGGAATAAAGTGTGGTGACAAGACATATCGGTTCACAAGGTTGCCTATGGGCTGGGCGCTCAGCCCCCTAATTATGCAACGCTTCGTAGTGCAAGAGTTACAAACACATGTGGCACATCTAGTGCGTTTTCTTGTGTACTATGATGACATATTGCTCATTGGAGATCCCGCATCCTTGGAGGCAGCTCTCTCCATTCTCTTTTCTCTCACATGGAAAATCAACATGGACAAATCAGTGCTATACCCAACAAAGAGATTGTTATATCTTGGCATCTGGGTCGATTTTGAGGAGAACTCATTGGCCATAGATGAACGATACATTCAGATTGTGAAATCGTGCCCTATTGCTTTATTGCATCGTTCACGCCGAGCTCGCCAAGTGCTCTCTGGGTATGTCGTCTGGTGTGCACCGGTGACCACTCTTACATATCCAATTGCATTTGCTGTTATTCATCAGAAATATTTAAAATTTCTTGTATCTGTCTTACACAATGTTCAATCTCGACCGCGTTTGATTTGGGAAGATAACACGTGCGACGCTCAGTGCCACGTGGATGCAACACCCACATCAATCGCGGTCGTAGATATATCAGGAGAAACTTTGTTTCAATGGACCAATTTGCAGGACTTTCCTATATTTGTGACTGAATTTTTGGCAGCTGCATTTGCAGCTTTATTGTATTATCCAAGGAAAGTCCATATTCATTCAGATAACATGGCTGTTGTATACTGCCTGCAAAGGCAGATTTGTCGTGTTTTTTACTTGTTACCCGTTGCACATGTTTTGTATTCTTTGAACAATTATGTAATTTCATATGTTCCATCAGAAAAGAATAAAGCGGACGGGGTCTCACGTGCCTTCGGCACGATCCTACGACTACCCTCAGCCAATCAGAGCGTTCCACCTGGCAGCCAGGTTAACAAAACCTGGCAGCCAGGGGGAATACGCTCAGTTCGAGCAAGTTGAGGGTGGTAGTAGGGTCGTCGGAAGCGCGCGTGGGATTTCGATTGATTCTTGTAATCTCGGATCCGCCCAGTGTGGTTGAGCCCCTCCGTACACATACTGCCGCTCATTTTCCATTCGCTTGCTGACCGCAACTGCAACCATTACTTCGCATAAGTGTAAGTGCCGTGGACGTCGCGTCAATCCCGATTGTCCCGTCCATTTTACGGTCCCTTACGATGCGTCTCGAGTGCCGTCACCTACAGTAACGCTTTCGCAGGAACAATTTGGACAGGACTTTGCTCCAGTACTCGCATCGCCTGCCAGTGATTTTGGCTCGCTGTCTAGTGCTACGTCCTTGATTCGTCCCTCACCAGTGATAGGCACCTCGAAAGGAAGTGTTCAGAAGACTAGTGCCAGTGCTTTGACCCAGCAGAGTGTTAGCGTCGCTTTAACGTCTTCCAACCTTCAAGATCCTAATAGTGTTCAAACAAGTTCCGCACGTCCCAAGAAATTACATCAGACTACTCTTACCAAATATTTGTTTCGTAAAACCATGAGCCATGAACGCTCTGAAACTCCTGACCCAAGTGTCGCTCTCGTGGAATCCCTGCAGGCTCTCACTCGCCATATCGAGACCCTTACGCAGAACCAGCAGCAGCAGCAGAACCCTCCTCCACGTCATTACGGAGCTACTTTCGACGTGGACGCCGCCATGGTGTATCTTAGAAGCCGTTTGCAAGATCCCACAGTGCCTCGTAGAGATGCTATCGAATTACGTCACATCCATATTTCATTCGCATATGTGGAGCAGTTGTCGGAAGAAGATAGAGCATTTCTCATTGAGCGGATTCGACTTCTGTGCATCGCCCTGCAGTATAATTGGAGAGTTGCCGCGGCCAACGCCACGGTTGCTTCGATCCCCGGCCTCCAAGTCAACATGCCTCCACAGCCCTTTCGGACCTCCACCCAGACGACACCATCGACGCAGAGGAAGAAGGCTGCGAATGCTGCCAAGGCCGAGAAGTGACCCCCCTCCTGATGTGATTGATTTTTGGACTCCTCTCCCTGCAGAAGGAGCTCCCCTGAACCCTTTAGATGACGTCCCGGATGAACCATGGATCATAGAGGATCCCCTCGCACAACTGATTATTGACCTGGATCTCCAGCCCGAAGATGTCAGGTGGCCCCCGGAAGATCCCCGTGTCCTGTTCTTATATATAGCCCAGGAAAGAAATATTGATGCGGTGAACCAGCTCGCTATACGTGAACCCTGGTATTATCTCCCAGACGACTGGGACTTCTGGCGAGAGCTTATAGAGCAATTTAGTGGTGTTCCTCGTCAGGATACTCCTGACGACAGTGAAGATGAAGATCGCCCGCAAGATAGTGCTAGTGATACTGACAGTGTCTCATCTGAGGATTCGGTACAACAAGGTGAATCTAACATTGCGGCGTTTGCCCCCCAGCGTGTGTATCCTCAACAAGTGGTGTTTGAAGAGCCTGGGACCTTTTGTTGTGTCTCTGAAGTTAAGCATATCCCGCCTCTCAGTGCACCCTGTTCCATACGACGCACTCAATTTAAATATCACTCAGTGTTAACCGCTATGTGTGATGCCGGCATCATAGAAGAAGATGCCCTCATAGTGAATTCCTTTCCTATTTTCTGTCTCCCCAAAGGAGATACATATCGTGTCATTTACGATTGTTCGGAGTGGACAAAGTTTTACAAAAGTGTTTCTCACGTTACGCTCCCCAAAGTGCAAGATATAGCAAAAATGGCTACGCCCACAGATTTCATGGTAAAATTAGATTTATCTCAGGGTTTTTACCATTGTTCGCTTAGTTTGCATACTCGTAGATTCTTCGGAATAAAGTGTGGTGACAAGACATATCGGTTCACAAGGTTGCCTATGGGCTGGGCGCTCAGCCCCCTAATTATGCAACGCTTCGTAGTGCAAGAGTTACAAACACATGTGGCACATCTAGTGCGTTTTCTTGTGTACTATGATGACATATTGCTCATTGGAGATCCCGCATCCTTGGAGGCAGCTCTCTCCATTCTCTTTTCTCTCACATGGAAAATCAACATGGACAAATCAGTGCTATACCCAACAAAGAGATTGTTATATCTTGGCATCTGGGTCGATTTTGAGGAGAACTCATTGGCCATAGATGAACGATACATTCAGATTGTGAAATCGTGCCCTATTGCTTTATTGCATCGTTCACGCCGAGCTCGCCAAGTGCTCTCTGGGTATGTCGTCTGGTGTGCACCGGTGACCACTCTTACATATCCAATTGCATTTGCTGTTATTCATCAGAAATATTTAAAATTTCTTGTATCTGTCTTACACAATGTTCAATCTCGACCGCGTTTGATTTGGGAAGATAACACGTGCGACGCTCAGTGCCACGTGGATGCAACACCCACATCAATCGCGGTCGTAGATATATCAGGAGAAACTTTGTTTCAATGGACCAATTTGCAGGACTTTCCTATATTTGTGACTGAATTTTTGGCAGCTGCATTTGCAGCTTTATTGTATTATCCAAGGAAAGTCCATATTCATTCAGATAACATGGCTGTTGTATACTGCCTGCAAAGGCAGATTTGTCGTGTTTTTTACTTGTTACCCGTTGCACATGTTTTGTATTCTTTGAACAATTATGTAATTTCATATGTTCCATCAGAAAAGAATAAAGCGGACGGGGTCTCACGTGCCTTCGGCACGATCCTACGACTACCCTCAGCCAATCAGAGCGTTCCACCTGGCAGCCAGGTTAACAAAACCTGGCAGCCAGGGGGAATACGCTCAGTTCGAGCAAGTTGAGGGTGGTAGTAGGGTCGTCGGAAGCGCGCGTGGGATTTCGATTGATTCTTGTAATCTCGGATCCGCCCAGTGTGGTTGAGCCCCTCCGTACACATACTGCCGCTCATTTTCCATTCGCTTGCTGACCGCAACTGCAACCATTACTTCGCATAAGTGTAAGTGCCGTGGACGTCGCGTCAATCCCGATTGTCCCGTCCATTTTACGGTCCCTTACGATGCGTCTCGAGTGCCGTCACCTACAGTAACGCTTTCGCAGGAACAATTTGGACAGGACTTTGCTCCAGTACTCGCATCGCCTGCCAGTGATTTTGGCTCGCTGTCTAGTGCTACGTCCTTGATTCGTCCCTCACCAGTGATAGGCACCTCGAAAGGAAGTGTTCAGAAGACTAGTGCCAGTGCTTTGACCCAGCAGAGTGTTAGCGTCGCTTTAACGTCTTCCAACCTTCAAGATCCTAATAGTGTTCAAACAAGTTCCGCACGTCCCAAGAAATTACATCAGACTACTCTTACCAAATATTTGTTTCGTAAAACCATGAGCCATGAACGCTCTGAAACTCCTGACCCAAGTGTCGCTCTCGTGGAATCCCTGCAGGCTCTCACTCGCCATATCGAGACCCTTACGCAGAACCAGCAGCAGCAGCAGAACCCTCCTCCACGTCATTACGGAGCTACTTTCGACGTGGACGCCGCCATGGTGTATCTTAGAAGCCGTTTGCAAGATCCCACAGTGCCTCGTAGAGATGCTATCGAATTACGTCACATCCATATTTCATTCGCATATGTGGAGCAGTTGTCGGAAGAAGATAGAGCATTTCTCATTGAGCGGATTCGACTTCTGTGCATCGCCCTGCAGTATAATTGGAGAGTTGCCGCGGCCAACGCCACGGTTGCTTCGATCCCCGGCCTCCAAGTCAACATGCCTCCACAGCCCTTTCGGACCTCCACCCAGACGACACCATCGACGCAGAGGAAGAAGGCTGCGAATGCTGCCAAGGCCGAGAAGTGACCCCCCTCCTGATGTGATTGATTTTTGGACTCCTCTCCCTGCAGAAGGAGCTCCCCTGAACCCTTTAGATGACGTCCCGGATGAACCATGGATCATAGAGGATCCCCTCGCACAACTGATTATTGACCTGGATCTCCAGCCCGAAGATGTCAGGTGGCCCCCGGAAGATCCCCGTGTCCTGTTCTTATATATAGCCCAGGAAAGAAATATTGATGCGGTGAACCAGCTCGCTATACGTGAACCCTGGTATTATCTCCCAGACGACTGGGACTTCTGGCGAGAGCTTATAGAGCAATTTAGTGGTGTTCCTCGTCAGGATACTCCTGACGACAGTGAAGATGAAGATCGCCCGCAAGATAGTGCTAGTGATACTGACAGTGTCTCATCTGAGGATTCGGTACAACAAGGTGAATCTAACATTGCGGCGTTTGCCCCCCAGCGTGTGTATCCTCAACAAGTGGTGTTTGAAGAGCCTGGGACCTTTTGTTGTGTCTCTGAAGTTAAGCATATCCCGCCTCTCAGTGCACCCTGTTCCATACGACGCACTCAATTTAAATATCACTCAGTGTTAACCGCTATGTGTGATGCCGGCATCATAGAAGAAGATGCCCTCATAGTGAATTCCTTTCCTATTTTCTGTCTCCCCAAAGGAGATACATATCGTGTCATTTACGATTGTTCGGAGTGGACAAAGTTTTACAAAAGTGTTTCTCACGTTACGCTCCCCAAAGTGCAAGATATAGCAAAAATGGCTACGCCCACAGATTTCATGGTAAAATTAGATTTATCTCAGGGTTTTTACCATTGTTCGCTTAGTTTGCATACTCGTAGATTCTTCGGAATAAAGTGTGGTGACAAGACATATCGGTTCACAAGGTTGCCTATGGGCTGGGCGCTCAGCCCCCTAATTATGCAACGCTTCGTAGTGCAAGAGTTACAAACACATGTGGCACATCTAGTGCGTTTTCTTGTGTACTATGATGACATATTGCTCATTGGAGATCCCGCATCCTTGGAGGCAGCTCTCTCCATTCTCTTTTCTCTCACATGGAAAATCAACATGGACAAATCAGTGCTATACCCAACAAAGAGATTGTTATATCTTGGCATCTGGGTCGATTTTGAGGAGAACTCATTGGCCATAGATGAACGATACATTCAGATTGTGAAATCGTGCCCTATTGCTTTATTGCATCGTTCACGCCGAGCTCGCCAAGTGCTCTCTGGGTATGTCGTCTGGTGTGCACCGGTGACCACTCTTACATATCCAATTGCATTTGCTGTTATTCATCAGAAATATTTAAAATTTCTTGTATCTGTCTTACACAATGTTCAATCTCGACCGCGTTTGATTTGGGAAGATAACACGTGCGACGCTCAGTGCCACGTGGATGCAACACCCACATCAATCGCGGTCGTAGATATATCAGGAGAAACTTTGTTTCAATGGACCAATTTGCAGGACTTTCCTATATTTGTGACTGAATTTTTGGCAGCTGCATTTGCAGCTTTATTGTATTATCCAAGGAAAGTCCATATTCATTCAGATAACATGGCTGTTGTATACTGCCTGCAAAGGCAGATTTGTCGTGTTTTTTACTTGTTACCCGTTGCACATGTTTTGTATTCTTTGAACAATTATGTAATTTCATATGTTCCATCAGAAAAGAATAAAGCGGACGGGGTCTCACGTGCCTTCGGCACGATCCTACGACTACCCTCAGCCAATCAGAGCGTTCCACCTGGCAGCCAGGTTAACAAAACCTGGCAGCCAGGGGGAATACGCTCAGTTCGAGCAAGTTGAGGGTGGTAGTAGGGTCGTCGGAAGCGCGCGTGGGATTTCGATTGAAGCCTTACTTATTTCCACATAATAATATAAAATTATATTGTCGAAATACACACACGAGTTAGCTACTAATATTTCATATTATTATTATTATTATTATTATTATTATTATTATTATTATTATTATTATTATTATTATTATTATTATCTACAGCGTCTTTTCATTACGTGAGCATGTTTGACATAAAACCAAAGAGAAAATCCATCCTGTAGCGAAAAGAAACAATACTTTCTCTCAAATGGATAAAATATCAAGCCAAGATTGATTCGAACTCGCATGGACGGCGCTAAAAGCCAGTGCTTTGTCCACTATTTTTTTAACTGACTCACCGAACGCGTTTCAGTAACTTACTTATTGCTAATTTTACTTGCTTCACTCGTTTAACTTGCTTTTTCTAATAACTTATAACGACAGGGACACGAACAAAGAAACATCGAGAACAGTTAAAAATGATATATGCTCTCCCGCCGAGAATCGAACCCGAGACTCCATACACCGAAGGCTCACGTGCTAGCCTCTAGACCAGCGGCGATGGCAACGCTCACTTCCTGTGTCGTTAGGTATTACGACCACTGTATTGCCAGCTATCACTTCTGTGGGTTGTATACTATGATCACATGTTTCTTCTTTGCTGGAAGAGTAAAACCTACATTATATGTAACACATGAGGTATTTAGACCTACATGCTCTTCATATAATGTAATAAAAGGGTCATGGTGTCGGATTTTAATGCATGACGTATTGCTGGATACAACATGCTTTGCATTACTTGTTTGTTTGTAGACAGCTACTAGCTTAGTGTTCTGAAAGGTTGTGTATAAACTAGGGATAGCCCGTTCCGGAATTATTAGTTTTCGGACTCCCGAAAGTAAAGCCGGACAAATTCCGGAATTCGGAAAATTCCAATTTTGTAATAATTTCGGAATTCGGAAAAATCCGGAATTTAGAAATTTCTGACTTCGTTAACATTCCGGAATTCGGAAAATCCGGATTTTTTCGAAAGTCGGAGGTTTTCTCAATTCCGGAATTTTCTAAATTCCGGATTCTTTCCGAGTTCCGAAATTCTTCTGAATTCCGGAGTATAACTGAATTCCATAATTTTGCGAAATCCGGAAAGTGAAAGTTCCGCTTCCGAAAAATGAATTTATTTTGGTTAATATGAATCGTGGCGGAAATAAGTCTTTGACCAGGTAATGGCGACTGCTTTGAAAGAAATGGGGAGTATGAGAATTCAATCTGTCATATTTGTAGTTTCGTGTGGAGAAAGAACGAACTTGTGAACCAGTGGTTTAAGAAAAACTCAAGTTATTAATATAAACTTTGCCGACTTCATAAAAGAAATACGAAAGACATTTATAATCGAAAAATATAACATACAAGTTTGCAAGCGGAGACAAAGAAACCTAGCGTAACCAGACTAAAGACGAATCGTTTACCGCGTAGCGATCGCGGTTCAGTGGTCAAGGTGCTTCTGCGAATGCACGTTGCAATTTTTTTCTTACTTTAGAATTTTTGATGGCGATTGATCAGCGATAACATACGTTTTATTATATTCAGATATTTGAATACTCGGATGTTTCAATACTTGAACTATCAAATCTTCAGGAATAATAATAGTAATAATAATAATTATTATTATCTCGTAGAAGATTAAAAACTAGAAGCTAAATTATCGCTCAGGTCATACCATTACAAGGAGAAACGTGACATTTGGAAAGAATATTTCGGTTTGGTTTAATGTTGCTCACGAGAAGAGGAGTTTCTCATCTCGTTTCTAAAACAAATAAAATAACATGAGAATTAACATTTTACATTCGAGACTTGTCAGGGCTAAATCAAAATTTTCGTCTCTCTTTGGAGATGAGAATCGAGACGAGACGAAAAGTATCGTAAACATTTCCCGTCTTGTCTCGATTCTCGAAATAGTGTATGTCCATTCTTTAAGTAACAATTGCTCTGTAGACTGAATCTCATAGGCTATTTCGTTACATTGTATTTCAGAGCTCATTGAATTATGCTCTGTGTAGGTATTTTTGTAGCAAAGCTTTTATATTTTCCTCTGCATATTCTAAAAATTAGTTTATTATATGCCTTACTGTCGCGTGATATTCAGTTATATTTATTACAGTTATTTTTCTCAAAACATACTTTCTACATGAAACTTCAATGAAAGGTTCTAGTTTAAAATGTTGGTAGTTGCAGAGGTGTGTCTTGAAGGTACGGAACCCTTTCCCCGAAATCTCTACTTTTAAGTAAGTTTTGCCAAATTTCAGGGCAAGTTTAAAACTATTATTATTATTATTATTATTATTATTATTATTATTATTATTATTATTATTATTATTACTATTATTATTATTATTATTATTATTATTATTATTATTATTATTATTATTATTATTATTATTATTATTATATCAACTCCATGTATAATCTTTAAAAGATATACGGTTTGTATCTGAATAGTAAAAGCTAATTGACTGTCGATCTCGGTCGCCTGGAAGTCTTCAGGAGGCAAGGACATCGGTCACGTTCTGGGTTTGAGTTCCGAAGGGGCAAGTATTCGGGCTCGAGCAAAAAATTGTTAAAAGTTATAGGCTTCATCCAAACATATTCTAAACAGCTGGGACCGGGTTTGGGCTTGTCAACGGCTCGAGCGGCTCGGCTTACAGCTCATTCAATATCGAACCGAATCAAGAAGTGAGCCGATCCAACAGCTCACCACACCGAGCCGATTTGAGCCATCGGCTTAGTTGAGCTGAGTCGAAACGTGCTGATGAACTAGTTTCAACTTAGCTGGCTCGAACCGGTTCACATGAGCCGAGTAGGTGACCCATCCCAACAGAGAAAGCTCGAGCCATCGGCTCAATTGAGCTGAGTCGATGGCTTGTTCCAACTAAGCCGGCTCGGGTCATCGGCTCATCCCAACCGAGCCGACTCGAGCTGTTCGCTGAGTTGATACGAGCCGAGCCGGTTGATATCACTACCCGAGTTGGTCTTCTGCTTGGGCTCAAGAATTCGACCGTGCAAATCTCAGCCTTGATTTTAAGAACTACAGTATATACTTATATTGGTGATTACGACATTTGAGGCTGTCTCGTAATAATAATAATAATAATAATAATAATAATAATAATAATAATAATAATAAACTCTTGTCTTCTCGTTATCTAGACGAGACGAGATACACTAAAATTGCCCCACGAGATGCACTAAAATTACGAGATGAGACGCACCTCTGTCGTGAGCAACACTAAAAGTATTCCACATTATTGCTTACATTTCTCATGGCTTTTGCTTTCCAGTCTGATCAGGCCAATATTTCAAAACGAGTTAAAACGAGCTGAACGAGCGAGCGAGCCATTATCAAACTCAACTCAACTCGAAACTCGACCTCGAAAACAGCGACTTGGCTCGGAACTCAATTCAAGAAAATTACCTTTGACTCGACTCAAATTGTACTCGAGTCGAATTGAATTTTTTCTCGACTTGTGCTCATCCCTATTCGTGTTTGTATTTTATGTTTCCACTTCAACAATGTCTACTCTTTTTTCTCCTTTTACCTGCTGTTTCTGGATTTCTCTTTCGGTGTCGTCCTTTATTTACACCGTGCACTATTCTTATTACCAGCTTGTGACCCGCTTCAATGTCTTATTCAGTTTAGGCTTTTCTCCTTACATTGACTTCACATGTGATTGATTTAATTCTCACTTTCCGCGCACGACCGATGAAAATGTTTTATTATTATTATTATTATTATTATTATTATTATTATTATTATTATTATTATTATTATTATTATTATTATTATACTATTGAACTTGCACGGCGAAATTACAGTATAATACGATATCATTTCTGTAATTTTACTCCATTGTATGTTATTTAGTTTATTAATGGGCACTAAATTGTCACCAGATCAACGAATAAATTAACTACGGTATGCACTTTGGTGGAAATATCATTACAATAAGATTATTGGTTCGTTCCAAACATGTTCATGTAATGATATTTCCACCAAAGTGCATGCCGTAGTTAATTTGTTCGTTGATCTGGAGACAATTTAGTGCCGATTAATAAATTAAATAACATACAATGGAATAAAATTACTGAAATGATATCGTATTATACAGTAATTTCGCCGTGCAAGTTCAATAGCATAATAATAATAATAATAATAATAAAACATTTTCATCGGACGTGCGCGGAAAGTGAGAATTAAATCAATCACATGTCAAGTCAATATAAGGAGAAAAGCCTAAACTGAATAAGACATTGAAGCGGGTCACAAGCTGGGAATAAGAATAGTGCATGGTGTTAATAAAGGACGACACCGACAGAGAAATCCAGAAACAATAGGTAAACGAAGAAAAAAAGAGTAGAAATTGTTGAAGTGGAAACAAAATACAAATACGAATAGGGATGAGCAGAAGTCGAGCCAAAATTCGACTCGACTCGAGTTCAATCCGAGTCGAGTCAAAGGTATTTTTCTTGAGTTGAGTTCCAAGCCAAGGCGCTGTTTTCGAGGTCGAGTTTCGAGTTGAGTCGAGTTTTATAATGGCTCCCTCGCTCGTTCAGCTCGTTTTAACTCGTTTTGAAATATTGGCCTGATCAGACTGGAAAGCAAAAGCCATGAGAAATGTAGGCAGTAATGTGGGATACTTTTAGTGTTGCTCACGGCAAGGGTGCGTCTCCTCTCGTAATTTTGGTGCATCTCGTGGGGCAATTTTAGTGTATCTCGTCTCGTCTAGATAACGAGAAGACAAGAGTTTTTTAATTATTATTACGAGACAGCCTCAAATGTCGTAATCACCAATATAAATATATACTGTAGTTCTTAAAATTAAGGCTGAGACCTGCACGGTCGAATTCTTGAGCCCAAGCAGAAGACCAACTCGGGTAGTGATATCAACCGGCTCGGCTCGTATCAACTGAGCGAAGTTGTTGTATTACTATACATCTGCTTCCGCCCCTGTCAAATCTGGTCGATCTCGTTGACGCGACATATTTGCTTTTTTATACCCCTTTCTTCGTTTACTGAACAAAACAGTAACTATTCTGAAATATACTACTGCGCATGCCTAGTAGATAAATATTTCTGATGCCAATAGTTTCCGTTTTGTCCAAGGAATGTTATTTTTTTATTCCCAGCATGGCCCTTTTATTACATTATATGAAGAGCATGTAGGTCTAAATACCTCATGTATTACATATAATGTAGGTTTTACTCTTCCAGCAGAGAAGAAACATGTGACCATAGTATACAACCCACAGAAGTGATAGCTGGCAAGACAGTGGTCGTAATCCCTAACGACACAGGGAGAGAGTGGTGCCCTTCCCGTTGGTCTAGTCGCTAGCATGTGCGCCTTTGGTGTATGGAGTTCCGGGTTCGATTCCCGGCGGGAGAGCATCTATGATTTTTAACTGTTCTCGATGTTTCTGTGTTCGTGTCCCTGTAGTTATAAGTTATTAGAAAAAGCAAGTTAAACGAGTGAAGCAAGTAAAATTAACAATAAGTAAGTTACTGAAACACGTTCAGTGAGTCAGTTAAAAAAAATGGACAAAGCACTGGCTTTTCGCGCCGTCCATGCGAGTTCGAATCAATCTCGGCTTGATTTTTTATCCATTTGAGAGAAAATATTGCTTCTTTACGCTACAGATAGTCCACTCTTTTCGTATTTTTCGCTGTCGTTCACAGTTAAAGTAACTGACTATTATTCTTTCTACGAATGATGGATCTTCTCTTTGGCTTCATGTCAAACACGCACACGTAATGAAAAGACGCTGTCGATAATAATAATAATAATAATAATATGAAATATTAGTAGCTAACTCGTGTGTGTATTTCGACAATATAATTTTATATTATTATGTGGAAATAAGTAAGGCTTGCTGGCGCCCCCCCCCCTATTTTTTTCGATGCGCTTTATGGGTCCACGGTGTCCAAAGTTGGTCCCATCCCAGTATCACCTCTCGATATAAGTTATTGACACTTTGCTTAAAGTGGGCTCTGCCGTGGCCCCATGAGTACCCATGACAATGACTCTTCGTTTATTTTGCATTGAAATCGCTTACTTTTCTGAGTACTATGAGTGCATACTGTCCAACGTTGCTCCCATCCCTCTACAGTTTCTCGTTCTCTCGATATAAATTGCTAATATTTTGTTTGTAAGGGAGATATGGCGTTACAATCATTACGTTTGAAGAAGAATTGATTAATTACCTTGCCACAAACAACACCTATTATTATTATTATTATTATTATTATTATTATTATTATTATTATTATTATTATTATTATTTTACTTACCACTAATGTTGCCTACCTTTATTTGCAATGCAATGTGTTACTAAAAAGCAAATCAAATAACACTCCTCGCCATTCAGGCTCCCGAACTCGAAATACATGATTTACAGTTCTCTGTGTTAGAGGAATGCACATGTATTATATTATTCTTTCAAATAACCCGTTTCACAAGTTACTTCACCTTCAATGTGTAATTTCATATCATCACTAACAATCATCTTGTTCCAATAGGAAAATAACCCCCTCCTGCAAAAAAAAAAAAACCCTGACCGTAGCGAAAGGGCGTGAACCTTCTTTAGGCGATTAATCGGGTCCAATATTTCAATAAGTTTCTGCACACAAATATTTCAGTAAAAGAGGAAAATTTATTCAAACTTTCTGAATACCTATTTATGGGCGAAATTTGGTTCCCTTGGAACTTTTTAAGAGTTTGAAGGGCCACCATTTTGAACATTTTCATCTGATTATTCTGGTTAACGAACTCATCAAGATATTTCAACAATTAATGTTTGTGCCAAGTTTCGTCTCAATCCGCTGAAAATTAGGGTGGTTATGGCATTCACAAATAGCGTTATATATATACAAATAGATAGATAAATAGACACACAGAGCGAGAGAGAAAAAGTGTTTTTCTCCCTTCTCGCACCTGTGGTGCGTCAGAGCTAAACCGGGCCCCTTTGCAAAACGTATTGACCAGCCTAACCTAAACACAAACCTCTTACTTGCTAACGTAGAAACGTGGTCGGGAGGTGTAAGGCATGTAGAAATTGTATTTTTAATAACCATGAGTATGGTCCACTTCCATGTTTTTCTTTTTACTTTTTGCAGCTACATCGGAACGTTCAATTTTTATTCTTTACTAATTGCAAATGGCGTTTACATTCAAAATATGAGGAATTTTGGTGGCATTTGTTCGGATATTCTTCTCTTTGGAAATGAAGAAAAGAATAAAAGCAATACGCAAAGACAAAAAGTATTATCAGTACTAAACATTACCAATAATAATTGCTACGAAAAACTAAATACGACCTCTTTTACCATCTCTCATGAGTTGTATGTATTATTAACAAAAATTTTTAAAATGCCCTCGCTTAAGTTTCGAACTGGCGACCTTTGAATTTGTAAGCCAGCACCTTAACAACTACACCAAGATCATGGCATGGTGATCGTTTAGTTGTCGGCGTATTTGTTGTATTTTTGTTTTATGTTCCCACTTCGACAATTTTCACTCTTTTTTTGTAAGTTTAACAGCTGTTTCTGGCTTTCTCTTTCGGTGTCGTTCTTTATTTACACTATGCACTATTCGTATTCACAGCTTGTGTCCCTCTGGAATGTCTTATTCAGATTAAGCTTTTCTTTTTGCCCCTCAGTAAACATTTGATTGATTTAATTCTCATACTCCCCACGGATGGAGCGCAGGAATGCCAGACTCGAAAAATAGGTGTACATTTACTTTCCTGACAGATCATACAACTATGCCCAAGGTTTCCATTATAATCCACTCTACTACATTATAGTACAAAAGTAGTGTTCACTCAAATGCTTTGAAAAAAATTTAAACAATCTCCAACAATATTCATATTTGTAAATTATCTAGTAAATTGTAGTCTTCATTGTAAATACAAGAATAAATATGCAGGAAGCCTGAAATATTTTCCCATCCTTATATCACAGATATGAATTACTTTTCCTGCAGGTAATATGTACAATTAACTACAAGGAAACTATTATAATACATTGTACTAAATTACACTGCAAAACATAATATTAAAAAATGCTACGAATAAATATTTGAAAGGTTGCAAAAATCACATTTGTAAACAGTGAGTGTTCTCGCAAAATGCAAGGTTTAATAGGTAGGCTATTGGAAGACAGTGTCCGCTGTTTATGTTTGAGAAAATAAGTTCTGTTAATGTCTCTAACATGTATAGGTGTGCGCAAAGTGTACATAATAAGCCATGCACATAATTACCAGAGTGGAAGTAGTAATAGAGTTACTCTAATAAATTGTGTGCTTGTTTTTCAAAGTTACATGGAAGGAATAATACCGGTTTAATTGAAGTATGTGTTGGTAAGAGGTGTCTGCTGTAAAGGGAAGTGAATTCCTGAAGGTATAGTTTTATAGAACATCACACCTCAAGGGAAATGCATGACCGGGGGTCTGGGGGCGGAGCCCCCAGCGAGCTTTAGCGAGTTTTATATACCTCTAAAGTCGGAAACACACTTAATTGTTTGCATACAAACATCATACATACAAACATCAGATTTTGCACATTTGTTCGTGATGGGATGTGAGTAATGGGAAAGTTCCAATATCACGAAAAAGACGACATTTTCCATGTAAATGAAGTGTCGAAATTTTTCGTCGTTTCGAAATGCTGGTTTTTAGAGTAGTTCCGCACACCATAGAAATGTCATATTTTGTCAGGCAGTGAAGCTAGGAACATAGTTTATGATAGAAAAAAGAGCATTAAAATTCGTTTTGGTTTGGCGGCGCAAATCGAAAAAATGTGAAATTTATAATGGCTGTGTCTAGGACGTTGAAATTCCGAGGTGATGTTTATTCTGATGCGTAGTTTACGAATCCGCCCTTAAACTTGAAAAAAAATAGTCATTTTCAGTGTAAGAAAGTGCTAGGAATGTAATAAGGGTGCGTCTAATTCTACGCAACTTATAGATATGGTGGAATCACGAAATTTCGTTCAAGTGGGTAGATTTAATCGTAAGTGAGGGGAAAAATCGGACATGTTGGAAAAGTCGCCATCTTCGATTCAAGATGGCGCTTCAAAAGTTTGTAACCATGAAAATTATAAGTTGTTCTCACGGTAGGACAGTCATGTTTTGCTATACTCTTAAGCATGAAGTGCAGTTTCAATGCAGAAACAAATCATTGGAGAAGTCGCCATCTTGAATGCAAAGATGCCATGTTGTTGAATTTGCTTGATCTGCCTTGTTATGAGCTATGCTAATCATAATAGATCAAACTAGAATCAACATACGAGCTTAGCTCAGCGGTAACGTTTGAGCTTTCTAAGTAACAGGACTGGGTTCTATTCCCGGCTAAACGGTTTTGAATTTTTTCCTATCTCCATTTCTTTGTTTTAGCAAACTACTTTCATTTCGTATTGCGGGAACAAAATATTTTCATTATTACATACGTAGAGGGAAAAGGTATATTTATACAGCAACTTCTGAGATGGTCCCGAAACGAGGCAGTATGTTCCAGGGGAAGACCCAGGACGAACTTCTGGGGGAGGCGGTGGGTTGTAATACTGCTATTTAGAACTACTTTTAAGAGCGATAAAAAATAAAGTATATATTTTATTTATATATAAAATAAGAAAGTTTCCTCTTTTTTGGGGGGGCGATCCCTACGATCGCCTCCCGCTGGATCCGCGGCTTGTATGTTCGTGTGTAGTTTCGAGACGATACTGAAGTATTTAAATACAAACATATGTAGCTTTGGAAGTGTGTCTTTCGAAAGCAATGTCCCGGGGGGGGGGTAATTATTTGGACGGGTGCACTGCTGGTAATATTCTATTTGTGATTGTATTATAGACGTATTATTTTGATCGCGCCAGGGGCGCTCTTAGGAGGCAGTGTCCTCGAAAAAGAGTCTAAAAGAAACATTGTGCATCATTTTCACGATATAGTGTGCATAGAAGACAACAATACACTTTGTCTCGCGACAACAGTTTCTGCTTCAAACCGGAAATGATTGCAAAATATCTCTCTCCCCGTTTATGTCCCTCGTTAAGATACATGCGTATACCAAATTTGAAGTGAATACCACAAGTGGAAAGTATAAAATATTAATTTTAAGTAAATACACACACACACAGGGACGTACACAAGGGTTGGTCCTGGGGTACCGGACCTCCCCCAAAATTCCAACTTTTGTGTAAATTTAGCCTAATTTTAGGACAAGTTTAGGAATTTCAATATAAAATACCCTGATATTGAGGTTAGACCCCTCCCGAAATAAATTCCTGCGTACGCTACTGCACACACACGCTCACACACACAAATGAGCACCTCTTGAAAATTGTCTCGTCGGCAGCGTACATAGTTATAATATATAAGATACGTGGAAAAGTGCCCCTTTCGATTTAATAGTTTTAGTTGCGGGTCCGGTTGGAATAAAATGCCGTGCTTATTTTCAATCACCTATGCCATAAATATATACTTTCAAGAAAGAAAAAGTGATAGAAAAACTTGCTGTGAATCGAACCCAAATCTCCTGCCCAGTAGGCTCACGTCGTTCCCCTACACTACGCAATTCCTTAGATTTTAGACTTCCTACTTACTGCTCATATAGTACTGGTAGGTAGCGGAACCGCGTCTGTGGAATTATATACCTCTAAAGTCGGAAACACACTTAATTATTTGCATACTTCCACAAAACATACAAACACCAAATTTTGCATACTTGTTCGTCATGGGATGTGAGTAATGGGAAAATTCCCATATCACGAAAAAGGCGACATTTTCCATGTAAACGAAGTGTCGAAATTTTTCGTCGTTTCGAAATGCTGCTTTTTAGAGTAGTTCCGCACACCATAGAAACGTCATATTTTGTCAGGCAGTGAAGCTAGGAACATAGTTTATGATAGAAAAAAGAGCATTAAAATTCGTTTTCGTTTCGCGGCGCAAACCGAAAAAATATGAAATTTGTAATGGCTGTATCTAGGATGTTGAAATTTCGAGGTGATGTTTATTCTGATGCGTAGTTTGCGAATCCGCCCTTAAACTTGAAAAAATGGTCTTTTTCGGTGTAAGAAAGTACTAGGAATGTTATAAGGATGCGTCTAATTCTACACAATTTGTAGATATGGTGGAATAACGAAATTGCGTTCAAGTGTGTAGAGTACAGCGCATGTGAGGGGAAAAGTCCGAGATGTTGGAAAAGTCCTCATCTTCGATTAAAAAGGGCGGATCAAAAATTTGTAACCATGAAAATTGTAAGTTGTGCTCTTGGTACGGAAGCCAGGTTTCGCTATGTTATTAAGGACGTAGTTCAGTTTAAGTGAAGAAACAAATAATTGGAGAAGTCGCCATCTTGAATTCAAAATTGCCAAATATTTTTGATTTGCCTTCATTTGGCCTCTTATGTGGTATATTGAAGAGAATAGAACAAACAGATTTCAACGTAGTAATTTAGCTCCGCGGTAAAGTGTCTGCTTTCTGAGTAGCAGGTCTGGGTTCGAATCCCCGCAGACCTTGTTTTATCTTGCTTTTTTTTCTTATCACGTTGCTTCATTTTAACAAATAGTTTCTGTTGGCATTGCGTGAACAAAATATTTTCGTTATTACAGACATAGACGGAAAGGATATATTTATACGCTAACTGTTGAGATGGTGTCGAAACTAGGCAGTATGTTCGTGTAAATTTCCGAGACGATACTGAAGTATTTAAATCAAACATATGTAGCTTTGGAAATGGAGCATCACCAGTGTCTCTATCAGAAGCAATGTTTGGGGAGGGGTATTACCCCGGGGGCACTGCCGATAACATTCTATTTGTTATTGTACTATAAACGTATTATTTTGATCTTGCCAGGGGCGCTCTGAGGAGGCAGTGTCCCCCAAAAAGAGTCTGAAAGAAACATCGGGCATCATTTTCACGATATATTGTCCATACAAGACAACAATACACTGATATTGAGTTTGGCCCCTCCCGAAATAAATTCCTGCGTACGCTACTGCGCACACACGCTCATACACACACACACACACAGATGAATGGGCACCTTTTGAAAATTGTCTCGTCAGCAGCGTACGGTACATAATTTTAATATATAAGATACGTGGAAAAATGCCCCTTTCGATTTAATAGTTTTAGTTGCGGTTCCGGTTGGAATGAAATGCAGTATATAATAAAGTCAAGCTTATTTTCAATCATTTCAAAGAAAGAAAAGTTAGAGAAAAACTTGTTTTTGAATCGAACACAGGTCTTTTGCACAGTAGGCTCGCGTCGTTCCCCTACACTACGCAATTCCTCAGATTTTTGACTTCCTACTTACTGCTCACATAGTACTGGTACGTAGCGGGCCCGCGTCTGTGGAATTATATACCTCTAAAGTCGGAAACACACTTAATTGTTTGCATACTTCCACAAAACATACAAACACTAAATTCTGCATACTTGTTCGTCATGGGATGTGAGTAATGGGAAAATTCCCATATCACGAAAAAGGCGACCTTTTCCATGTAAATGAAGTGTCGAAATTTTTCGTCGTTTCGAAATGCTGGTTTTTAGAGTAGTTCCGCACACCATAGAAACGTCATATTTTTTCAGGCAGCGCAGCTAAGAACATAGTTTATGATAGAAAAAAGAGCATTAACATTCGTTTTCGTTTCGCGGCGCAAACCGAAAAAATATGAAATTTGTAATGGCTGTATCTAGGATGTTGAAATTTCGAGGTGATGTTTATTCTGATGCGTAGTTTGCGAATCCGCCCTTAAACTTGAAAAAAATAGTCATTTTAGGTGTAAGAAAGTACTAGGAATGTTATAAGGGTGCGTCTAATTCTACGAAATTTGTAGATATGGTGGAATCACGAAATTGCGTTCAAGTGTGTAGAGTACAGCGCATGTGAGGGGAAAAATCCGACATGTTGGAAAAGTCCTCATATTCGATTAAAAAGGACGGCTCAAAAATTTGTAACCATGAAAATTGTAAGTTGTGCTCTTGGTAGGGAAGCCAGGTTTCGCTAAGTTATTAAAAACGTAGTTCAGTTTAAGTGAAGAAACAAATAATTGGAGAAGTCGCCATCTTGAATTCAAAATTGCCATATTTTTGAATTGCCTTCATTTGGCCTCTTATGAGGTATATTGAGGAGAATAGAACAAACAGATTTCAACGTAGTAATTTAGCTCCGCGGTAAAGTGTCTGCTTTCTGAGTAGCAGGTCTGGGTTCGAATCCCCGCAGACCTTCTTTTATCTTGCGTTTTTTTTTCTTATCACATTGCTTCATTTTACCAAATAGTTTCTGTTGGCATTGCGTGAACAAAATATTTCCATAGACAGAAAGGATATATTTATACGCTAACTGTTGAGATGGTCTCGAGACTAGGCAGTATGTTCGTGTAAAGTTTCGAGATGATACTGAAGTATTTAAAATCAAACATATGTAGCTTTGGAAATGGAGCATCACCAGTGTCTCTATCGGAAGCAATGTTCGGGGGTGGGATGGAGTATTACCCCGGGGGCACTGCTGATAACAATCTATTTGTTATTGTATTATTAACGTATTATTTTGATCTTGCCAGGGGCGCTCTGAGGAGGCAGTGTCCCCCAAAAAGAGTCTGAAAGAAACATTGGGCATCATTTTCACGATAGAGTGTCCATACAAGACAACAATACATTTTGTCTCGCAACAGCAGTGTCTGCTTCAAACCGGAAACGATTGCAAAATATCTCTCTCCCCTTTTATGTTCCTCGTTAAGATACATGCGTATACCAAATTTGAAGTGAATACCACAAATCAAAATTATAAAATATTAATTTTAAGGAAATACACACACACACAGGGACGTACCCAGGGGGTGGGTCTGGGGGTCCGGACCACCCCCGAAATTCCAACTTTTGAGTAAATTTAGCCTAATTGTTGGGACAAGTTTAGGAATTTCAATATAAAATACACTGATATTGAGTTTGGCTCCTCCGGAAATAAATTCCTGCGTACGCTACTGCGCACACACGCTCATACTCACACACACACACAAATGGGCACCTTTTAAAAATTGTCTCGTCAGCAGCGTACATAATTTTAATATATAAGATACGTGGAAAACTGCCCCTTTCGATTTAATAGTTTTAGTTGCGGGTCCGGTTGGAATAAAATGCCGTATATAATAAAGTCAAGCTTATTTTCAATCACCTATGCTACAAACTTTCAAAGAAAGAAAAAGTTAGAGAAAAACTTGTTGGGAATCGAACCCAGGTCTTTTGCACAGTAGGCTCCCGTCGTTCCCCTACACTACGCAATTCCCCAGATTTTTGACTTCCTACTTACTGCTCACATAGTACTGGTACGTAGCGGGCCCGCGTCTTTGGAATTATATACCTCTAAAGTCGGAAAGACAATTAATTGTTTGCATACTTCCACAAAACATACAAACACCAAATTTTGCATACTTGTTCGTCATGGGATGTGAGTAATGGGAAATTTCTCATATCGCGAAAAAGGCGACATTTTCCATGTAAACGAAGTGTCGAAATTTTTCGTCGTTTCGAAATGCTGGTTTTTAGAGTAGTTCCGCACACCATAGAAACGTCATATTTTGTCAGGCTGTGAAGCTAGAAACATAGTTTATGATAGAAAAAAGAGCATTAAAATTCGTTTTCGTTTCCCGGCGCAAACCGAAAAAATATGAAATTTGTAATGGCTCTATCTAGGATGTTGAAATTTCGAGGTGATGTTTATTCTGATGCGTAGTTTGCGAATCCGACCTTAATTTCGAAAAAAATAGTCATTTTCGTTGGAAGAAAGTACTAGGAATGTTATAAGGTGGCGCCTAATTCTACACAAATTGTAGATATGGTGGAATCACGAAACTGCGTTCAAGTGTGTAGAGCTCAGCGCATGTAAGGGGAAAAATCCGAGATGTTGGAAAAGTCCTCATCTTCGATTCAAAATGGCGGATCAAAAATTTGTGACCATGAAAATTGTAAGTTGTGCTCTTGGTAGGGAAGCCAGGTTTCGCTAAGTTATTAAGGACGTAGTTCAGTTGAAGTGAAGAAGCAAATAATTGGAAAAGTCGCCATCTTGAATTCAAAATTGCCATATTTTTGAATTGCCTTCATTTGGCCTCTTATGTAGTATATTGATAAGAACAGAAAACATAGATTTCAAGGTAGTAAGTGGTCCGCGGTAAAGTATCTGCTTTCTGAGTAGCAGGTCTGGGTTCGAATCCCCGCAGACCTTGTTTTATCGTGCGTTTTTTTTCCTTATCACGTTGCTTCATTTTACCAAATAGTTTCTGTTGGCATTGCGTGAACAAAATATTTTCGTTATTACAGACATAGACGGAAAGGATATATTTATACGCTAACTGTTGAGATGGTCTCGAAACTAGGCAGTATGTTCATGTAAAGTCTCGAGACGATACTGAAGTATTTAAAATCAAACATATGTAGCTTTGGAAATGGAGCATCACCAGTGTCTCTATCGGAAGCAATGTATGGGGGGGGAGGATTACCCCGGGGGCACTGCTGATAACATTCTATTTGTTATTGTATTATAAACGTATTATTTTGATCTCGCCAGGGGCGCTCCGAGGAGGCAGTTTCCCCCCAAAATAGTCTGAAAGAAACATTGGGCATCATTTTCACGATATAGTGTCCATACAAGACAACAATACATTTTGTCTCGCAACAACAGTGTCTGCTTCAAACCCGAATCGATTGCAAAATATCTCTCTTCCCTTTTATGTTCCTCGTTAAGATACATGCGTATACCAAATTTGAAGTGAATACCACAAATCGAAATTATAAAATATTAATTTTATGGAAATACACACACACACAGGGACGTACGCAGGGGGTGGGTCCTGGGGGTCCGGACCACCCCCGAAATTCCAACTTTTGAGTAAATTTAGCATAATTTTTGGGACAAGTTTATGAATTTCAATATAAAATACACTGACATTGAGTTTGGCCCCTCAAGAAATAAATTCCTGCGAACGCTACTGCGCACACACGCTCATACATACACACACACACAAATGGGCACCTTTTGAAAATTGTCTCGTCAGCAGCGTACATAATTTTAATATATAAGATACGTGGAAAACTGCCCCTTTCGATTTAATAGTTTTAGTTGCGGGTCCGGTTGGAATTAAATGCCTGCTACAAAAATAAACTTTCAATGAAAGAAAAAGTTAGAGAAAAACTTGTTTCTGAATCGAACCCAGGTCTTTTGCACAGTAGGTTCGCGTCGTTCCCCTACACTACGCAATTCCTCAGATTTTTGACTTCCTACTTACTGCTCACATAGTACTGGTACGTAGCGGGCCCGCGTCTGTGGAATTATTTATATACCTCTAAAGTCGGAAACACACTTAATTGTTTGCATACTTCTACAAAACATACAAACACTAAATTTTGCATACTTGTTCGTCATGGGATGTGAGTAATGGGAAAATTCCCATATCACGAAAAAGGCGGCATTTTCCATGTAAATGAAGTGTCGAAATTTTTCGTCGTTTCGAAATGCTGGTTTTTAGAGTAGTTCCGCACACCATAGAAACGTCATATTTTGTCAGGCAGTGAAGCTAGGAACATAGTTTATGATAGAAAAAAGAGCATTAACATTCGTTTTCATTTCGCGGCGCAAACCGAAAAAAATATGAAATTTGTAATGGCTGTATCTAGGATGTTGAAATTTCGAGGTGATGTTTATTCTGATGCGTAGTTTGCGAATCCGCCCTTAAACTTGAAAAAATAGTCATTCTCGGTGTAAGAAAGTACTAGGAATGTTATAAGGGTGCGTCTAATTCTACACAATTTGTAGATATGGTGGAATCACGAAATTGCGTTCAAGTGTGTAGAGTACAGCACATGTGAGGGGAAAAATCCGAGATGTTGGAAAAGTCCTCATATTCGATTAAAAAGGGCGGATCAAAAATTTGTAACCATGAAAATTGTAAGTTGTGCTCTTGGTAGGGAAGCCAGGTTTCGCTAAGTTATTAAGTACGTAGTTCAGTTTAAGTGAAGAAACAAATAATTGGAAAAGTCGCCATCTTGAATTCAAAATTGCCATATTTTTGAATTGCGTTCATTTGGCCTCTTATGTGGTATATTGAGGAGAATAGAACAAACAAATTTCAACGTTGTAAGTTAGCTCCGCGGTAAAGTGTCTGCTTTCTAAATACCAGGTCTGGGTTCGAATCCCCGCAGACCTTGTTTTATCTTGCGTTTTTTTTATCACGTTGCTTCATTTTACCAAATAGTTTCTGTTTTCATTGCGTGAACAAAATATTTTCGTTATTACAGACATAGAAGGAAAGGGTATATTTATACGCTAACTGTTGAGATGGTCTCGAAACTAAGCAGTATGCTCATGTAAAGTTTCTAGACGATACTGAAGTATTTAAAATCAAACATATATAACTTTGGAAATGGAGCATCACCAGTGTCTCCATCGGAAGCAATGTACAGGGAGGGGGAGCATTACCCCGGGGGCACTGCTGATAACATTCTATTTGTTATTGTATTATAAACGTATTATTTTGATCTTGCCCGGGGCGATCAGAGGAGGCAGTTTCCCCCAAAAATAGTCTGAAAGAAACATTGGGCATCATTTTCACGATATAGTGTCCATACAAGACAACAATACATTTTGTCTCGCAACTACAGTGACTGCTTCAAGCCCGAAACGATAGCAAAATATCTCTCTCCCCTTTTATGTTCCTCGTTAAGATATATGCATATACCAAATTTCAAGTGAATACCCCAAATCGAAATTATAAAATATTAATTTTAAGGAAATACACACACACACAGGAACGTACCCAGGGGGTGGGTCCTGGGGGTCCAGACCACCCCCGAAATTCCAACTTTTGAGTAAATTTAGCCTAATTTTTGGGACAAGTTTAGGAATTTCAATATAAAATACACTGATATTGAGTTTGGCTCCTCCCGAAATAAATTCATGCGTACGCTACTGCGCACACACGCTCATACACACACACACACACAAATGGGCACCTTTTGAAAATTGTCTCGTCAGCAGCGTACATAATTTTAATATATAAGATACGTGGAAAATTGCCCCTTTCGATTTAATAGTTTTAGTTGCGGGTCCGGTTGGAATAAAATGCCGTATATAATAAAGTCAAGCTTATTTTCAATCACCTATGCTACAAAAATAAACTTTCAAAGAAAGAAAAAGTTAGAGAAAAACTTGTTGGGAATCGAACCCAGGTCATTTGCATAGTATGCTCCCGTCGTTCCCCTACACTACGCAATTCCTCAGTTTTTTGACTTCCTACTTACTGCTCACATAGTACTGGTACGTAGCGGGCCCGCGTCTGTGGAATTATATACCTCTAAAGTCGGAAACACACTTAATTGTTTGCATACTTCCACAAAACATACAAACACCAAATTTTTCCATACTTGTTCGTCATGGGATGTGAGTAATGAGAAAATTCACATATCACGAAAAAGGCGACATTTTCCATGTAAATGAAGTGTCGAAATTTTTCGTCGTTTCGTAATGCTGGTTTTTAGAGTAGTTCCGCACACCATAGAAACGTCATATTTTGTCAAGCAGTGAAGCTAGGAACATAGTTTATGATAGAAAAAAGAGCATTAAAATTCGTTTTCATTTCGCGGCGCAAACCGAAAAAATATGAAATTTGTAATGGCTGTATCTAGGATGTTGAAATTTCGAGGTGATGTTTATTCTGATGCGTAGTTTGCGAATCCGCCCTTAAACTTGAAAAAATAGTCATTCTCGGTGTAAGAAAGTACTAGGAATGTTATAAGGGGGCGTCTAATTCTACACAATTTGTAGATATGGTGGAATCACGAAATTGCGTTCAAGTGTGTAGAGTACAGCACATGTGAGGGGAAAAATCCGAGATGTTGGAAAAGTCCTCATATTCGATACAAAATGGCAGATCCAAAATTTGTAACCATGAAAATTGTAAGTTGTGCTCTTGGTAGGGAAGCCAGGTTTCGCTATGTTATTAAGAGCGTAGTTCAGTTTAAGTGAAGAAACAAATAATTGGAGAAGTCGCCATCTTGAATTCAAAATTGCCATATTTTTGAATTGCCTTCATTTGTCCTCTTATGTGGTATATTGAGGAGAATAGAACAATCAGATTTCAACGTAGTAATTTAGCTCCGCGGTAAAGTGTCTGCTTTCTGAGTAGCAGGCCTGGGTTCGAATCCCCGCAGACCTTCTTTTACCTTGCGTTTTTTTTTCTTATCACGTTGCTTCATTTTACTAAATAGTTTCTGTTGGCATTGCGTGAGCAAAATATTTTCGTTATTACAGAAAGGATATATTCATACGCTAACTGTTGAGATGGTCTCGAAACTAGGCAGTATGTTCGTGTAAAGTTTCGAGACGATACTGAAGTATTTAAAATCAAACATATGTAGCTTTGGAAATGGAGCATCACCAGTGTCTCTATCAGAAGAAATGTTCGGGGGGGGGTATTACCCCGGGGGCACTGCTGATAAGACTCTATTTGTTATTGTATTATAAATGTATTATTTTGATCTTGGCAGGGGCGCTCTAAGAAGGCAGTGTCCCCGAAAAAGAGTCTGAAAGAAACATTGGGCATCATTTTCACGATATAGTGTCCATACAAGACAACAATACATTTTGTCCCGCAAGAACAGTGTCTGCTTTAAACCGGAAACGATTGCAAAATATCTCTCTCCCCTTTTATGTTCCTCGTTAAGATACATGCGTATACCAAATTTGAAGTGAATACCACAAATCAAAATTATAAAATATTAATTTTAAGGAAATACACACACACACAGGGACGTACGCCGGGGGTTGGTCCTGGGGGTCCGGACCACCCCCGAAATTCTAACTTTTGAGTAAATTTAGCCTAATTTTTGAGACAAGTTTAGGAATTTCAATATAAAATACACTGATATTGAGTTTGGCTCCTCCCGAAATAAATTCATGCGTACGCTACTGCGCACACGCACTCATACACACACACACACACACACAAATGGGCACCTTTTGAAAATTGTCTCGTCAGCAGCGTACATAATTTTAATATATAAGATACGTGGAAAAATGCCCCTTTCGATTTAATAGTTTTAGTTGCGGGTCCGGTTGGAATGAAATGCCGTATATAATAAAGTGAAGCTTATTTTCAATCACCTATGCTACAAAAATAAACTTTCAAAGAAAGAAAAAGTTAGAGAAAAACTTGCTTTGAATCGAACCCAGGTCTTTTGCACAGTAGGATCCCTTCATTCCCCTACACTACGCAATTCCTCAGATTTTTGACTTCCTACTTACTGCTCACATAGTACTGGTACGTAGCGGGCCCGCGTCTGTGGAATTATATACCTCTAAAGTCGGAAACACACTTAATTATTTGCATACTTCCACAAAACATACAAACACCAAATTTTGCATACTTGTTCGTCATGGGATGTGAGTAATGGGAAAATTCCCATATCACGAAAAAGGCGACATTTTCCATGTAAACGAAGTGTCGAAATTTTTCGTAGTTTCGAAATGCTGGTTTTTAGAGTAGTTCCGCACACCATAGAAACGTCATATTTTGTCAGGCAGTGAAGCTAGGAACATAGTTTATGATAGAAAAAAGAGCATTAATATTCGTTTTCGTTTCGCGGCGCAAACCGAAAAAATATGAAATTTGTAATGGCTGTATCTAGGATGTTGAAATTTCGAGGTGATGTTTATTCTGATGCGTAGTTTGCGAATCCGCCCTTAAACTTGAAAAAAATAGTCATTTTCGGTGTAAGAAAGTACTAGGAATGTTATAAGGGTGCGTCTAATTCTACGAAATTTGTAGATATGGTGGAATCACGAAATTGCGTTCAAGTGTGTAGAGTACAGCGCATGTGAGGGGAAAAATCCGAGATGTTGGAAAAGTCCTCATATTCGATTAAAAAGGGTGGATCAAAAATTTGTAACCATGAAAATTGTAAGTTGTGCTCTTGGTAGGGAAGCCAGGTTTCGCTAAGTTATTAAGGACGTAGTTCAGTTTAAGTGAAGAAAAAAATAATTGGAGAAGTCGCCATCTTGAATTCAAAATTGCCATATTTTTGAATTGCCTTCATTTGGCCTCTTATGTGGTATATTGAGGAGAATAGAACAAACAAATTTCAACGTAGTAAGTTAGCTCCGCGGTTAAGTGTCTGCTTTCTGAGTACCAGGTCTGGGTTCGAATCCCCGCAGACCTTGTTTTATCTTGCGTTTTTTTTATCACGTTGCTTCATTTTACCAAAAAGTTTCTGTTGGCATTGCGTGAAGAAAATATTTTCGTTATTACAGACATAGACGGAAAGGATATATTTATACGCTAACTGTTGAGATGGTCTCGAAACTAGGCAGTATGTTCGTGTAAAGTTTCGAGACGATACTGAAGTATTTAAAATCAAACATATGTAGCTTTGGAATTGGAGCATCACCAGTGTCTCTATCGGAAGCAATGTTCGGGGGGGAGCATTACCCCGGGGGCACTGCTGATAACATTCTATTTGTTATTGTATTATAAACGTATTAGTTTGATCTTGCCAGGGGCGCTCTGAGGAGGCAGTGTCCCCCAAAAAGAGTCTGAAAGAAACATTGGGAATCATTTTCACGATATAGTGTCCATACAAGACAACAATACATTTTGTCTCGCAACTACAGTGACTGCTTCAGGCCCGAAACGATTGCAAAATATCTCTCTCCCCTTTTATGTTCCTCGTTAAGATATATGCGTATACCAAATTTGAAGTGAATACCACAAATCGAAATTATAAAATATTAATTTTAAGGAAATACACACACACACAGGGACGTACGCAGGGGGTGGGTCCTGAGGGTCCGGACCACCCCCAAAATTCTAACTTTTGAGTAAATTTAGCCTAATTTTTGGGACAAGTTTAGGAATTTCAATATAAAATACACTGATATTGAGTTTGGCTCCTCCCGAAATAAATTCATGCGTACGCTACTGCGCACACGCACTCATACACACACACACACACACACAAATGGGCACCTTTTGAAAATTGTCTCGTCAGCAGCGTACATAATTTTAATATATAAGATACGTGGAGAAATGCCCCTTTCGATTTAATAGTTTTAGTTGCGGGTCCGGTTGGAATGAAATGCCGTATATAATAAAGTGAAGCTTATTTTCAATCACCTATGCTACAAAAATAAACTTTCAAAGAAAGAAAAAGTTAGAGAAAAACTTGCTTTGATTCGAACCCATGTCTTTTGCACAGTAGGATCCCTTCATTCCCCTACACTACGCAATTCCTCAAATTTTTGACTTCCTACTTACTGCTCACATAGTACTGGTACGTAGCGGGCCCGCGTCTGTGGAATTATATACCTCTAAAGTCGGAAACACACTTAATTATTTGCATACTTCCACAAAACATACAAACACCAAATTTTGCATACTTGTTCGTCATGGGATCTGAGTAATGGGGAAATTCCCATATCACGAAAAAGGCGACATTTTCCATGTAAACGAAGTGTCGAAATTTTTCGTAGTTTCGAAATGCTGGTTTTTAGAGTAGTTCCGCACACCATAGAAACGTCATATTTTGTCAGGCAGTGAAGCTAGGAACATAGTTTATGATAGAAAAAAGAGCATTAATATTCGTTTTCGTTTCGCGGCGCAAACCGAAAAAATATGAAATTTGTAATGGCTGTATCTAGGATGTTGAAATTTCGAGGTGATGTTTATTCTGATGCGTAGTTTGCGAATCCGCCCTTAAACTTGAAAAAAATAGTCATTTTCGGTGTAAGAAAGTACTAGGAATGTAATAAGGGTGCGTCTAATTCTACGCAATTTGTAGATATGGTGGAATAACGAAATTGCGTTCAAGTGTGTAGAGTACAGCGCATGTGAGGGGAAAAATCCGAGATGTTGGAAAAGTCCTCATATTCGATTAAAAAGGGTGGATCAAAAATTTGTAACCATGAAAATTGTAAGTTGTGCTCTTGGTAGGGAAGCCAGGTTTCGCTAAGTTATTAAGGACGTAGTTCAGTTTAAGTGAAGAAACAAATAATTGGAGAAGTCGCCATCTCGAATTCAAAATTGCCATATTTTTGAATTGCCTTCATTTGGCCTCTTGTGTGGTATATTGAGGAGAATAGAACAAACAAATTTCAACGTAGTAAGTTAGCTCCGCGGTAAAGTGTCTGCTTTCTGAGTACCAGGTCTGGGTTCGAATCCCCGCAGACCTTGTTTTATCTTGCGTTTTTTTATCACGTTGCTTCAATTTACCAAATAGTTTCTGTTGGCATTGCGTGAAGAAAATATTTTAGTTATTACAGACATAGACGGAAAGGATATATTTATACGCTAACTGTTGAGATGGTCTCGAAACTAGGCAGTATGTTCGTGTAAATTTTCGAGACGATACTGAAGTATTTAAAATCAAACATATGTAGCTTTGGAAATGGAGCATCACCAGTGTCTCTATCGGAAGCAATGTTCGGGGGGGAGCATTACCCCGGGGGCACTGCTGATAACATTCTATTTGTTATTGTATTATAAACGTATTAGTTTGATCTTGCCAGGGGCGCTCAGAGGAGGCAGTGTTTCCCAAAAAGAGTCTGAAAGAAACATTGGGCATCATTTTCACGATATAGTGTCCATACAAGACAACAATACATTTTGTCTCGCAACTACAGTGACTGCTTCAAGCCCGAAACGATTGCAAAATATCTCTCTCCCCTTTTATGTTCCTCGTTAAGATATATGCGTATACCAAATTTGAAGTGAATACCACAAATCGAAATTATAAAATATTAATTTTAAGGAAATACACACACACACAGGAACGTACCCAGGGGGTGGGTCCTGGGGGTCCAGACCACCCCCGAAATTCCAACTTTTGAGTAAATTTAGCCTAATTTTTGGGACAAGTTTAGGAATTTCAATATAAAATACACCGATATTGAGTTTGGCTCCTCCCGAAATAAATTCCTGCGTACGCTACTGCACACACACGCTCATACACACACACACACACACAAATGGGCACCTTTTGAAAATTGTCTCGTCAGCAGCGTACATAATTTTAATATATAAGATACGTGGAAAAGTGCCCCTTTCGATTTAATAGTTTTAGTTGCGGGTCCGGTTGGAATAAAATGCCGTATATAATAAAGTCAAGCTTATTTTCAATCACCTATGCTAGAAAAATAAACTTTCAAAGAAAGAAAAAGTTAGAGAAAAACTTGTTGGGAATCGAACCCAGGTCATTTGCATAGTATGCTCCCGTCGTTCCACTACACTACGCAATTCCTCAATTTTTTGACTTCCTACTTACTGCTCACATAGTACTGGTACGTAGCGGGCCCGCGTCTGTGGAATTATATACCTCTAAAGTCGGAAACACACTTAATTGTTTGCATACTTCCACAAAACATACAAACACCAAATTTTTCCATACTTGTTCGTCATGGGATGTGAGTAATGAGAAACTTCCCATATCACGAAAAAGGCGACATTTTCCATGTAAATGAAGTGTCGAAATTTTTCGTCGTTTCGTAATGCTGGTTTTTAGAGTAGTTCCGCACACCATAGAAACGTCATATTTTGTCAAGCAGTGAAGCTAGGAACATAGTTTACGATAGAAAAAAGAGCATTAAAATTCGTTTTCGTTTCGCGGCGCAAACCGAAAAAATATGAAATTTGTAATGGCTGTATCTAGGATGTTGAAATTTCGAGGTCATGTTTATTCTGATGCGTAGTTTTGTATCCCCCTTAAACTTGAAAAAAATAGTCATTTTCGGTGTAAGAAAGTACTAGGAATGTTATAAGGGTGCGTCTAATTCTACACAATTTGTAGATATTGTGGAATCACGAAATTGCGTTCAAGTGTGTAGAGTGCAGCGCATGTGAGGTGAAAAATCCGAGATGTTGGAAAAGTCCTCATCTTCGATACAAAATGGCGGATCCAAAATTTGTAACCATGAAAATTGTAAGTTGTGCTCTTGGTAGGGAAGGCAGGTTTCGCTATGTTATTAAGGACGTAGTTCAGTTTAAGAGAAGAAACAAATAATTGGAGAAGTCGCCATCTTGAATTCAAAATTGCCATATTTTTGAATTGCCTTCATTTGGCCTCTTATGTGGTATATTGATGAGAATAGAACAATCAGATTTCAACGTAGTAATTTAGCTCCGCGGTAAAATGTCTGCTTTCTGAGTAGCAGGCCTGGGTTCGAATCCCCGCAGACCTTCTTTTATCTTGCGTTTTTTTTTCTTATCACGTTGCTTCATTTTACCAAATAGTTTCTGTTGGCATTGCGTGAGCAAAATATTTTCGTTATTACAGACATAGACGGAAAGGATATATTCATACGCTAACTGTTGAGATGGTCTCGAAACTAGGCAGTATGTTCGTGTAAAGTTTCGAGACGATACTGAAGTATTTAAAATCAAACATATGTAGCTTTGGAAATGGAGCATCACCACTGTCTCTATCAGAAGAAATGTCCGGGGGGGTATTACCCCGGGGGCACTGCTGATAACACTCTATTTGTTATTGTATTATAAACGTATTTTTTTGATCTTGCCAGGGGCGCTCTGAGGAGGCAGTGTCCCCCAAAAAGAGTCTGAAAGAAACATTGGGCATCATTTTCACGATATAGTGTCCATACAAGACAACAATACATTTTGTCTCGCAACAACAGTGTCTGCTTCAAACCGGAAACGATTGCAAAATATCTCTCTCCCCTTTTAAGTTCCTCGTTAAGATACATGCGTATAGCAAATTTGAAGTGAATACCACAAATCAAAATTTTAAAATATTAATTTTAAGGAAATACACACACACACAGGGACGTACGCAGGGGGTGGGTCCTGGGGGTCCGGACCACCCCCGAAATTCTAACTTTTGAGTAAATTTAGCCTAATTTTTGGGACAAGTTTAGGAATTTCAATATAAAATACACTGATATTGAGTTTGGCTCCTCCCGAGATAAATTCATGCGTACGCTACTGCGCACACACGCTCACACACACACACACACACAAACAAATGGGCACCTTTTGAAAATTGTCTCG
Source organism: Thermobia domestica (assembly GCF_964235325.1). Taxonomy (NCBI): domain Eukaryota; kingdom Metazoa; phylum Arthropoda; class Insecta; order Zygentoma; family Lepismatidae; genus Thermobia; species Thermobia domestica. The sequence continues at coordinate 208,112,653 of NC_137457.1, read as the reverse complement.
TCAGCAGCGTACATAATTTTAATATATAAGGTACGTCGAAAAATGCCCCTTTCGATTTAATAGTTTTAGTTGCGAGTCCGGTTGGAATGAAATGCCGTATATAATAAAGTCAAGTTTATTTTCAATCACCTATGCTACAAAAATAAACTTTCAATGAAAGAAAAAGTTAGAGAAAAACTTGTTGGGAATCGAACCCAGGTCTTTTGCACAGTAGGCTCCCGTCGTTCCCCTACACTACGCAATTCCTCAGATTTTTGACTTCCTACTTACTGTTCACATAGTACTGGTACGTAGCGGGCCCTCGTCTGTGGAATTATATACCTCTAAAGTCGGAAACACACTTAATTGTTTGCATACTTCCACAAAACATACAAACACTAAATTTTGCATACTTGTTCGCCATGGGATGTGAGTAATGGGAAAATTCCCATATCACGAAAAAGGCGACATTTTCCATGTAAATCAAGTGTCGAAATTTTTCGTCGTTTCGAAATGCTGGTTTTTAGAGTAGTTCCGCACACCATAGAAACGTCATATTTTTTCAGGCAGTGAAGGTAGGAACATAGTTTATGATAGAAAAAAGAGCATTAATATTCGTTTTCGTTTCGCGGCGCAAACCGAAAAAATATGAAATTTGTAATGGCTGTATCTAGGATGTTGAAATTTCGAGGTGATGTTTATTCTGATGCGTAGTTTGCGAATCCGCCCTTAAACTTGAAAAAAATAGTCATTTTCGTTGCAAGAAAGTACTAGGAATGTTATAAGGTGGCGCCTAATTCCACACAACTTGTAGATATGGTGGAATCACGAAACTGCGTTCAAGTGTGTAGATTACAGCGCATGTAAGGGGAAAAATCCGAGATGTTGGAAAAGTCCTCATATTCGATTAAAAAGGGCGGATCAAAAATTTGTAACCATGAAAATTGTAAGTTGTGCTCTTGGTAGGGAAGCCAGGTTTCGCTAAGTTATTAAGTACGTAGTTCAGTTTAAGTGAAGAAACAAATAATTGGAAAAGTCGCCATCTTGAATTCAAAATTGCCATATTTTTGAATTGCCTTCATTTGGCCTCTTATGTGGTATATTGAGGAGAATTGAACAAACAAATTTCAACGTAGTAAGTTACCTCCGCGTTAAAGTGTCTGCTTTCTAAATACCAGGTCTGGGTTCGAATCCCCGCAGACCTTCTTTTATCTTGCGTTTTTTTTATCACGTTGCTTCATTTTACCAAATAGTTTCTGTTGGCATTGCGTGAACAAAATATTTTCGTTATTACAGACATAGACGGAAAGGATATATTTGTTCGCTAACTGTTGAGATGGTCTCGAAACTAGGCAGTATGTTCGTGTAAATTTTCGAGACGATACTGAAGTATTTAAAATCAAACATATGTAGCTTTGGAAATGGAGCATCACCACTGTCTCTATCAGAAGCAATGTTCGGGTGGGGAGTATTACCCCGGGGGCACTGCTGAAAACATTCTATTTGTTATTGTATTATAAACGTATTATTTTGATCTTGCCAGGAGCGCTCTGAGGAGGCAGTGTCCCGCAAAAAGAGTCTGAAAGAAACATTGGGCATCATTTTCACGATATAGTGTCCATACAAGACAACAATACATTTCGTCTCGCAACAACAGTGTCTGCTTCAAACCGGAAACGCTTGCAAAATATCTCTCTCCTCTTTTATGTTCCTCGTTAAGATACATGCGTATAACAAATTTGAAGTGAATATCACAAATCGAAATTATAAAATATTAATTTTAAGGAAATAGACACACACAGGGACGTACCCAGGGGGGTGGGACCTGGGGGTCCGGACCACCCCGGAAATTCCAACTTATGAGTAAATTTAGCCTAATTTTTGGGACAAGTTTAGGAATTTCAATATAAAATACACTGATATTGAGTTTAGCTCCTCCCGAAATAAATTCCTGCGTACGCCACAGGGCACACACGCTCATAAACACACGCACACACAAATGGGCACCTTTTGAAAATTGTCTCGTCAGCAGCGTACATAATTTTAATATATAAGATACGTGGAAAAGTGCCCCTTTCGATTTAATAGTTTTAGTTGCGGGTCCGGTTCGAATAAAATGCCGTATATAATAAAGTCAAGCTTATTTTCAATCACCTATGCTACAAAAATAAACTTTCAAAGAAAGAAAAAGTTAGAGAAAAAGTTGTTGGGAGTCGAACCCAGGTCTTTTGCATAGTAGGCTCCCATCGTTCCCCTACACTACGCAATTCCTCAGATTTTTGACTTCCTACTTACTGCTCACATAGTACTGGTACGTAGCGGGCCCGCGTCTGTGGAATTATATACCTCTAAAGTCGGAAACACACTTAATTGTTTGCATACTTCCACAAAACATTCAAACACCAAATTTTTCCTTACTTGTTCGTCATGGGATGTGAGTAATGAGAAAATTCCCATATCACGAAAAAGGCGACATTTTCCATGTAAATGAAGTGTCGAAATTTTCCGTCGTTTCCTAATGCTGGTTTTTAGAGTAGTTCCGCACACCATAGAAACGTCATAATTTGTCAGGCAGTGAAGCTAGGAACATAGTTTATGATAGAAAAAAGAGCATTAAAATTCGTTTTCGTTTCGCGGCGCAAACCGAAAAAATATGAAATTTGTAATGGCTGTATCTAGGATGTTGAAATTTCGAGGTGATGTTTATTCTGATGCGTAGTTTGCGAATCCCCCTTAGACTTGAAAAAAAATAGTCATTTTCTGGGTAAGAAAGTACTAGGAATGTTATAAGGGTGCGTCTAATTCTACACAATTTGTAGATATGGTGGAATCACGAAATTGCGTTCAAGTGTGTAGAGTACAGCGCATGTGAGGGGAAAAATCCGAGATGTTGGAAAAGTCCTCATCTTCGATTCAAAATGGCGGATCAAAAATTTGTGACCATGAAAATTGTAAGTTGTGTTCTTGGTTGGGAAGCCAGGTTTCGCTATGTTATTAAGGACGTAGTTCAGTTTAAGTGAAGAAACAAATAATTGGAGAAGTCGCCATCTTGAATTCAAAATTGCCATATTTTTGAATTGCCTTCATTTGGCCTCTTATGTGGTATATTGAGGAGAATAGAACAAACAGATTTCAACGTAGTAATTTAGCTCCGCGGTAAAATGTCTGCTTTCTGACTAGCAGGCCTGGGTTCGAATCCCCGCAGACCTTGTTTTATCTTGCGTTTTTTTTCTTATCACGTTGCTTCATTTTACCAAATAGTTTCTGTTGGCATTGCGTGAACAAAATATTTTCATAGACAGAAAGGACATATTTATACGCTAACTGTTGAGATGGTCTCGAAATTAGGCAGTATGTTCGTGTAAAGTTTCGAGACGATACTGAAGTATTTAAAATCAAACATATGTAGCTTTGGAAATGGAGCATCACCACTGTCTCTATCAGAAGAAATGTTCGGGGGGGGGTATTACCCCGGGGGCACTGCTGATAACACTCGATTTGTTATTGTATTATAAACGTATTATTTTGATCTTGCCAGGGGCGCTCTGAGGAGGCAGTGTCCCCCAAAAAGAGTCTGAAATAAGCATTGGGCATCATTTTCACGATATAGTGTCCATACAAGACAACAATACATTTTGTCTCGCAACAACAGTGTCTGCTTCAAACCGGAAACGATTGCAAAATATCTCTCTCCCCTTTTATGTTCCTCGTTAAGATACATGCGTATACCAAATTTGAAGTGAATACCACAAATCAAAATTATAAAATATTAATTTTAAGGAAATACACACACACACAGGGACGTACGCAGTGGGTGGGTCCTGGGGGTCCGGACCACCCCCGAAATTCTAACTTTTGAGTAAATTTAGCCTAATTTTTGGGACAAGTTTAGGAATTTCAATATAAAATACACTGATATTGAGTTTGGCTCCTCCCGAAATAAATTCATGCGTACGCTACTGCGCACACACGCTCATACACACACACACAAATGGGCACCTTTTCAAAATTGTCTCGTCAGCAGCGTACATAATTTTAATATATAAGATACGTGGAAAAATGCCCCTTTCGATTTAATAGTTTTAGTTGCGGGTCCGGTTGGAATGAAATGCCGTATATAATGAAGTCAAGCTTATTTTCAATCATCTATGCTACAAAAATAAACTTTCAATGAAAGAAAAAGTTAGAGAAGAACTTGTTGGGAATCGAACCCAGGTCTTTTGCACAGTAGGCTCCCGTCGTTCCCCTACACTACGCAATTCCTCAGATTTTTGACTTCCTACTTACTGCTCACATAGTACTGGTACGTAGCGGGCCCGCGTCTGTGGAATTAGACCTCTAAAATCGGAATAGTAATCGTGTTATATATGGGATTTTTAGGATGATTTAGGAAATGATGTCTTGTTATTTGATTGTAATAAGAAATTAGAAAGACACGATTCTAGTACAATGTTCTACTACAGTGTAGAAAGTGATGTTGTTTTAGTTGCTATAAACAAATTTTTTAACAGCCTCCAATAATATTCATATTCTAAATTACCTAGTAAATAAACGTCTTCATTGAAAATATAAGAGTAAAGATACAGGAAGACTGTATGAAATTGCCCAGTATAAATAAACATTTCAACAAGTCCTGCTGCCCAATAATTACTTTTGTACCAAAGGACAGCATTATAATACGGTGTACTACATTACTGTGCAAATACTTGTGTTCAATCAAATGTTATGAACTAATGTTTAAAAAGCCTTTTCAAAATTCGTATTTGTAAATTGCGAACAAATTTAGTCTTCATAAAAATACAAGACGAGAGATACAGGTAGACTGCAAGAAATTGTCCAGTAAATAGGAAATATTTCAAAAAGTCTTGCTGCAGGTAATATGTACTACTATGCCGAAGGATTCCATTATAAGGGACTTTCTATATTACAGTGCAAAAGTAGTGTTCTCTCAAATGTTACCAACAAATGTTTAAAAAGACTCCAACAATAATCATATTTGTAAATCACCGACAAATTGTAATCTTCATTGAAAATACATGAATAAATATAGAGGGAGACTGCAAGAATTTGTGCAGTATATATGAAACTTTTCAAGAAATTTTGCTGAGGTAATATGTACAACTATGCCCAAGGTTTCCATTATAATCCACTCTACTACATTATAGTACAAAAGTAGTGTTCACTCAAATGCTTTGAAAAAAATTTAAACAATCTCCAATAATATTCATATTTGTAAATTATCTAGTAAATTGTAGTCTTCATTGTAAATACAAGAATAAATATGCAGGAAGCCTGAAATATTTTCCCATCCTTATATCACAGATGTGAATTACTTTTCCTGCAGGTAATATGTACAATTAACTACAAGGAAACTATTATAATACATTGTACTAAATTACACTGCAAAACATATTATTAAAAAATGCTACGAATAAATATTTGAAAGATTGCAAAAATCACATTTGTAAACAGTGAGTGTTCTCGCAAAATGCAAGGTTTAATAGGTAGGCTATTGGAAGACAGTGTCCGCTGTTTATGTTTGAGAAAATAAATTCTGTTAATGTCTCTAACATGTATAGGTGTGCGCAAAGTGTACATAATAAGCCATGCACATAATTACCAGAGTAGAAGTAGTAATAGAGTTCACTCTAATAAATTGTGTGCTTGTTTTTCAAAGTTACATGGAAGGAATAATACCGGTTTAATTGAAGTATGTGTTGGTAAGAGGTGTCTGCTGTAAAGGGAAGTGAATTCCTGAAGGAATAATTTTATAGAACATGACACCTCATGGGAAATGTATGACCGGGGGTCTGGGGGCGGAGCCCCCAGCGAGCTTTAGCGAGTTACACCTCTAAAATCGGAATAGTAATCGGGTTATATATGCGTTTTTTAGTATTATTAAGGAAATGATGTCTTGTTATTTAATTGTAATAAGAAATGAGAAGGACACCATTCTAATACACTGTTATATTACTATGCAAAAAGTGGCTTGTTTAAAATGCTATAAACAAATTTTCAGAAGCCTCCAATAATATTCATATTCTAAATTACTTACTTAATAATCGTCTTCATTGAAAATATGAGAGTAAAGATACACAAAGACTCTATGTAAATGCCCAGTGTATATAAACATTTCAAGAAGTCTTGTTGCCCAGTAAGTACATTTTTTTTTACCAAAGGACACCATTATAATAAGGTGTACTACGTTACACTGCAAAAACTAGTGTTGAATCAAATGTTATGAACTAATGTAAAAAAGCCTTAACAAAATTCATTTTTATAAATTACCTACAAATTGTAGTCTTTATTGAAAATACAAGACGAGAGATACAGATTGACTGCAAGAAATTGTCCAGTAAATATGAAATATTTGAAAAAGTCTTGCTGCAGGTAATATGTACAACTATGCCCAAGGTTTCCATTATAATCCACTGTACTACATTACAGTACAAAAGTAGTGTTTACTCAAATGCTATGCAAAAATTTAAATAATTTCCAACAATATTCATATTTGTAAATTACCTAGTAAATTGTAGTCTTCATTGTAAATACAAGAATAAATATGCAGGAAGCCTGAAATATTTTCGCACTCTTATATCACAGATGTGAATTACTTTTAGTGCAGGTAATATGTACAATTAACCACAGGGACACTATTATAATACATTGTACGTACTAAATTACACTGCAAAACATAATATTTAAAAGGCTGGAAAAATTCACATTTGTAAACAGTGAGTGTTTTCGGAAAATGAAAGGTTTACTTAGTAGGCTATTGCAAGACAGTTTCCGCTGTTTATGTTTCAGAAAATAAATTCTGTTATTGTCTCTAACATGTATAGATGTGCGCAAAGTGTATATAATTAGCCATGTACATGATTGCCAGAATAGAAGTAGTAATAGAGTTCTTTCTTATAAATTGTGTGTTTGCTGTCCAAAGTTAAATGGAAGAAATAATACCGGTTCAATTGAAGTATGTGTTGGTAACAGGTGTGTGCTGTAAAGGGAAGTGAATTCCTCAAGGAATAGTTTTCTAGAACTTGACACCTTGTGGCAAAGCCATGACCGGGGGTCTGGGGGCGGATCTTTATCGAGTTCCTTCTATAAAACGAATTTCTGAACTTGCATCTAAATTTGGTATGACTGCATCATAACCCCAAACGATTTCAATAAATTTCATTGTAAACATTTGATCACGTTCATTTAATAATCGATTTACAAAACATGTTTTGCCTGCACGTGAAGGTCCGGCAATCAAAATGATTTATGGATGATTAAACTTTAACATCTTGTATTAAACTGAATGCACACAATAGATACTTTATATACAAACATTCACACACTCACTCACACAATTAACAAACTAATGACATTGTAAGTGTTCTTACGACTTTTGATAGAAAAGGAGAATATAAAAATAAATTAAGAATAAATTAAAAATAAGTATTAAATCTTCAAATGACTAGAATCACAGCGTAGCTGTTCTTACGAGTTTGCACAGCAAACGATCCAATAAATAAAGAGAACTTCCATGGGAATTTTAATATTTTTGCATTTTATCAATGAGCGTTATAAATAACACGAAAAATAAATAAACTGAGTTTGCATAGGAAACGATGGAATAAATAAAATAGTGACACTATACAAATATTCAGTTAAATATAAATAAATAAATAAATAAAACCAATCACTTATAAGCCAAGCTAAAATTATTGTCGTACATAACACTGAGGTAAACCTCTTGCCTTTGGTATTGGTTCGTCACTATGTATATCGTCAATACGTTTACGTTTCTTGTTTACTTCTTGGTGTGTTTTTGTCTCTTTACGTGAAAAGATACTGAAGCCCCGTTTTCGCACATACAATTTGGATTTTCTAAAGTTGTAAAATTAATATCTCTTGTCACTAATCCATAGAAACTTTAAAAGTTTATCCTTTGAGAGGTCCTATCATTTAGTGTAATTCCCCGAATTTTGAAAATATTCCCAAATTGCCCTGAGGCATTTTTAAGAAGCACACTGTAATTTTTTGACCCTAAGCCTATAAACGTTACAAACTTCCACCCTTCTTCAATTTCATCAGTCAGATCACACAAATAACTTCCAAGCTTAAACGGAGGTTCCCTATCTTTTTTTACACGTAAACATAATACTGTCCGTGTCACAATAAATTACATCATCAGGTCCTACAGTCACAAGTAAGTCATATAATTGTAGCTTGACCCATGAAGTAATAAAACCAGCAAGCACGACATTGGAAAATTGTAGATGTAGATTTTCAGTTTCCAAGTCTTAATATGTGAGAATAAGATGTTCCTCACCAACTGGAATAACACTATGAACCTCATATCTCTGTGTAGTAAGGTACCTATGGAACTCTGTCCCACTATCAATAATTACACACTGCGTCATATCTGTACGTTGACCCCATTTTCCGTATAAGTAATTGAGGTACAACTTCGCGCATTGTCTAAGTCCAGGGTTCGACATAATATTATCTTTATTTAATTTTATGCCTTCGTGAGCATAGTGATCGTCAATGTATTTATCTTTGTCTTGTTCAGTTTTACACCAAGCAGCATAGCCTTATGCTTCCTGCTTCATATGATGAAACGTATTCACATAGTCTCGGAATAAACTAGGTTAATTCCGATGTTCAGAACCCATGAGTTCAAATTCCCATATTTCATAAACTTTGACGATTTAATAACCGTTTTCAAGAGCACGGTGAAGCTCTGGTGTACAAAAAGTTCCAGTTAATGCACGTTCAGTATCGCTATGTGTGCAATTATCAATAGTTTCTCCTTCCATACATAGCCTACAAACTCCAAATATTAATCGGCTTTGCGCTACATACGGCAAGATGGGAAGAAAGAGTTGTTTAAGAGCCAATACAGTACAGTAAACATTTACAATCCCATGAATTTTTCCCATCTCTGGGAAAACCGGCCCCTCATGCACCTTAGGTGCCCCCACCGGAAGAGGTTTCCTTGCCATTACGTAGGGGTTAACGAAGTAATATCATAATAAAAATGGATTCATCGTACGCACAATTCACATATGAACGAAAAACTTCAGTATGGCCTCCGTTGTAGCAACTCTTAGGAATAAGAAAGTCGGCAGTAGTATCGCAATGTTCTTTAATTAACTTTTGCAAATCTACATCTGTGCGTTCTTTACGATCCCAAGAGCACTCCCGTATTTCATACAAATTCATTTTTAGAATTTCTGTGAAATATTTTCGCCGGATTTCCTTATTTTCGTAGCTTTTTTCAAATGTGTTGTACGGACCATATGCATTATCTATTATGGTATTACGGTTATTTGGAAAACACGTCTTACTGGCATGCCGGTAACATCCCATAAATTCGAATACTGCATTAAGCTCTGCATTATATCCGTCAACATTATACCTTCCAAAAGATTGTCCTCCGTTTCGTCCAGCATGCTGGATTTCTATACCCATTTGTTGTTCCATATATTTTAGCCATTTCATAGCTCTTTCAGTTGTTTTAGTTTTAAAATGATACCCCAGAGGTGGTATAACAGAAATACTTTCTTCTGGAAGATATGATGTACGATATGTTTGCATGGTTAAACTTGCAGTCGTAGACGAAATTAGAAAACATTGTAAACCACCCGTTTTCTTTTCTATAATATTACTAAATTTAATAACAGCTTCTGTGAGAATTCTGACGTCATTTTCACAATACTCCAGCATTTCCTTTTGCAAATTAAATTGCTCTCCCAATTGCACCCATTCCTGGTTCCATCCCTCCAACCGCTTTATTTCTTCAGCAGGTCGCGATTCAGGATTCTAGTACTCTATTCCCGGATATGGTCCTACATAATTTTGATTTTCTACTGTATTAAACTAATATGGGAAATCTCCCTTTTTAAATTTTCTGAAAGGCCTAACGTCTTAGGTAATTTGAATAATTTTACACCAACAAATAACTATCTCTAAAAATGATTTTATTATGAATAGAAACACTAAAAATCTTTTGACCCTGAATTAAAGTTTTGGGAATAATATGCTGTGACTCAATGAGAGATTTCAAACAGAAAATGTTATCAAATCTGCTACCATTGTGACTGATGACACATACAATACTAAATAGGGGTATATCTAATAAAATATGTGTATTAAATTCATCAATGGTTTTAAAAGAAAACGAGCGCTTACCGTTTTCATCACTACATATTGCTGCAGGCTTCATCAATACCTTTGTTCATACAGTTATGACATACATGTCTAAGGCACACCCAGCAAACATGTTCCCGCTCCCCACGCTCATTTTCCGGTTTCAGCATGGTTTCTACGTCAAAGACAATATAAAAAACCTCTTGATATGAGTAGATTTTAGTTTCTTGAGTGACCTTCCTGTACATGTTCATGACACGTACTGCAAAAGTATTCACCACATGTATGATTGGATTTACGTCTTCTTAAATCATAGTGTGCATTACAGTTGATGCAAACTTTAACATATTCACACATTCTTGCCAATTTGATTACCTTTTAAGTGATTATCAAAATATTTACCCCTAGCAAAATATCTATTGCATGCTTTGCATTTCATTTTATACATCATAACATCTACTTTGTGTATATGTTCACAAGATGAACACATTAACTCAAACTTATGGAAACGATTAATAGCATTAAAACCCTTTAAACAATGTAAACAGTACTTTTCCTTTCTTAGAAATGATGTTATTGTTCTAATACGACGGAAATGTCCAATACTTTCCCTTTCATCATAATAAATATAAATAGGTTTTGCATCCTGCAACTCTGGTCTTTGTACTTCTGTTTCTGGGTAACGTACTCTAAATTCACGTTTGCTTTCGGGAACTTTTTCATAAACAATAATTTGGTAATTTGGGCTTAAATGTTTCTGAAATAAATCCACATCATTAGAATCACAACCATTTTTCCTTTAACGCTAACACCTGCACGACTACAAAGCTTAATAGCTCTACCTTTTAATGTGTTTGTAGTTGGATCTGTTAAATTACTCAAATTTCGACGTGATTCGAAATGCTTTGCTATACGCCAAGCAATACTTTTAGGCAAACAAAGTTTTTCATTATCGTTTCCCGGTAGCTCAACCAAATGTTGTACCAAAAATTGATTTAAAGGTAAATATTTCTTTAGTGTGGAATTATTATCTCGTGTTCTTCCAGCACCAAACATTGAATTTACTATATGAAATCTAAAGAGGACATGATTACCTAAAAGGAGGTCCTCATTACTATTTAACACTCTAGTAATGGAAGCTAAAACGGACTTAGCAGAAATATCTCTGAGGCGTCTCCATGGAACATTTCTTATCCTTATTATTGGGGGAATCAATGTATATTCCAACAAAATCATTAGGTCTCGCACTGTTAAGTACATTATCCAATGCGAAGTTCATTAGGTTTTCAATATAAGCCGCAAGATTTCTAATTTCTTGATTTCCCATTGGCCTTACCGCAATTTCATGTCCCACCAAGTTAAAAACTTTTTCTGCTGTATTTTACTGTATTTTGAACATCTGTATGTCCGCTACGTTCACTTGGAGCAACGTAACCGGATATACTAGGTTGTGAAGACCCCATTCCGTAACCACGAGTATCTCGTGAACACTGTACACTTGATAATTGTACTTCATTATTTACAACGTCCACAGGATTTTGTCCGTTTTCACATAACTCATTTAATAAGGCCTCCACATAATCAGATGTTCCAAACTCATCGCGATTTACTAAAACTGTTTGTGTACCATCTGCTTCATTTTCTATTTGTTCATTAATAATTTCATCAATTAAATTAAAATCTTCTTCTTGAAGTATGTTTTCAGAGGGTTGATTTTCTTGGTGGACCGAGGTTACGGAATTTTCAACAACAGATGGCATCACATTATTATCAACCGAAATGAAACGCGATGCATAATTACAAAATTCGGCTACCTCTGCCGCATTTATCCTATCACTTTGTGCACAATTAAAATAATTAAAATGAACAAATTTATCATGTGCCCACTGGTACATGACCTGTTCTCGAAAAAATCGGTGTGTGAACAAGTCAACTTTGTCTGCGCTAGACATAGTGTATTGTAATATAAGTGCTTGATTATCATGATAAAATTGAAAAAGAGCAGATAGCAAGGTATCATACCTTTCACTGCCACGCAATCCTTGGCGCTGCTTATGCATAATTCTCCACCAGGTCCCCAAAACGCGTTCTTTCGTGTGCAGGCCTTCAATAATTGCAGCCAGGTAAATTTCATCGATTTCGTTGAAACCTTGTACCATTGATGCACCAAGAAATTCCAGCTGTAAATATAAAACTAAAATTAGTTTACATTAAAATAAATATAACATTATATAAAATGCAGTGTTATTCAGTTAACAATATTACTTATTTTACTTCTACGAAGCTCTACTTATTTTTCTTAATTTTATTTATTAATTTCTGCAAAAACTTCGTTGTTAAAATAGTCTGATTATATTAAAAATTTAAAAACACGTTTTGTGCATTAGTAAATAAAAATGTTCTTAAAACAAATTTAGTTTCTTTAAACTGGATATTACTGTAAATATTTTTCAGTTCACAATTTAAAAAAATACTTTATATACGTATATTTAATGAAAATATTTCCTCAAAGTATAAAAACAATAAAAAAATATGTTTCAAATATGTATAATATAAATATACTTACAATGATCTTCTAAGTAAATCTGGTATGTATCCTAAACTTGGGTTAAAATCAGGATTCCTTCTTTTGTTTTCTTCTAATGTTGTTTTCAATTTGAACAACTGTAACAACACAGTTAATATCAGTACTCTTCTCTAAATATGATACTTTACTATTTCTTTTAATATATGTTTGTATAAATCTAATCAATAAGTAAATATCGTGTTGAAGGTATGGTTACTAACAATCATATGATAATATTTCCTCAGCAACGGGGTATATATACACAATGCGCAACAAAGCAACAATAAAACTACTTTAAACCAGTTTGAACACCTGCAACTAAATAAACAAAAGGAATTCCTGGCATTACTAAGAAACGAATTTTTTAAACCAGTGCCACAAGCAAAAGGCATACCAAAAAAATAACAAGCAGTTTGCGTAACAAACCAAAAAAATTACGAACATTAATACTACAATTACAAATTGTTCGAGTAAATTAAGACACATTTTGTAATATTACTCTTACTAATTTAAATTTTTTATGTATTTTCAAACACCTGAGCACAAGATTTTAAGCTAAGTGTATATGTGTACGAGATTAAATTTTGAAAGTAGAAATTTCGCGGAACAAACTCTACCACATTTTATACAACTAGTAGTGTTATACTTGATGTTGTTACTGCAATTATTTTAAAACAATAATTTCGTTACAAAATTACAATTATTGCAAAGTACATGTATACCTTTGGTGATCTTTAAAGTTACAAGTTTTTGGAAGTTACGTTTACCAAACGTGTACAAAAATTGGCGATAAAGTCTTATGTTTATCATCGGAAAAGCTCGGCAATCTTAGGAAATAATCGTGTGGAATTCTTGGAATTTCCAATTGTCTGTGTTCATAATAAGACAATACAATATTTGTAATTGAGTATTGAAAAATCATTAAAAAGTAAACACGTTTCCTACTTGTACGTTACGTGCTGTGATTAGTTTAAAAACAATTTTATCCGTATATAAAACATTCAGTATCTTAATTCCACGTATGTAATGTTATACATCCCATTAATATAAAATATGATTGGCTTAGAAGTTATGACCATTTAAAATCAACATATTTTTATTTTAAAGTTACAATGTTCTAACGGGTATAATAGTATTCGCTAGGTTTTAAGCTTCAAGAAAATATCTTTCTTTTCTTTCTACGAACAATAGTTTGCCGCAAAAAGCAAAAAATGTAATGTAACTACCCTCATTTTTTGACGTTACTGACACATCCGAAAAAAATTGTTCAAGTTCATCGTGTAAGGTGTCATTCTATATAGTTTTTAACCTGACAAATCGATTTTTGTAGCCCATTTTTTCTAGCGTTATTAGTTTAGGTGTTATGACCGTTTTAAAAACATTATGCGGAAAAATCTTTCTTTTTTCCATCAGCGCCATCTAGTCAGGCAACATTCTCAGTACTCTGTTGGACTTTGTGCGTCTACCTTCGTAAGTTACCGCGTGTTGTTATTCTTGCAAACGGCAATGCCTCATACGTTTACAGACAAAAATATTCTTTCGCTTCCCGTGTTGTCTAATCGAGTTTTTATTTTTTCCCGCTAAATTTTATTTCTTCTTATACAGTTCCCGTACGTGCCTTGAAACATGCAAGTGGACAGTCTGTATTAGGTAAGTTACAACTTTTTAAATTTGTATAATCTATAACGTCCATGTGCTTTGCAGTAGTTGCCATAACCGTATAATGTTGCATTACATAATCATATATGATACTCAAAACCTAATTTTCACCTTTTAAATGGTACTTACTTTTAAAGTAATGCTAAATAGCCAAAAATGATCACTGAAAAGCATGCACATATCCTTCAATCTTAGTTTACTCTCAATAACCCACCCACATAGTCATATTCTGCATACGGCACTATTCTCAACAAATCATTCATATCATATAAACAAATAAATCCTTTCGTTAATAATTCAACTCATCCATTTGCTTTTCGTTTTAAAAATATATCTTAAACTTTATTCTCAGTTTAGCAAAACTCGTACAGTTTGGCCTTCAAACAAGTTTTATTTTCCCTACTGTTTTTTTCTTCCTTTGAAATGCCAGAAAACCCATCCCGCTTTCACCTATCATTCAACTTAGCTCAAAACACGCGTAACAATCCTACCCATTCAATAAACTTCGCCCGCTTTCTCTCTCTCTCTCACACACACAGCAATACAAGTATACATTGCTTCCTCCTCTCTCTCTTTCTTTAAAAGTGTAAAAAGTACAAACACAAGCTATTTCCCCCCTCACCGTCGTCTGCGAACAACACCTTTGCAACCTGCAGCGTTGTTAAACCAAACTTTTTTCTTTTTTCCCTCTCTTTCTCTTTTTGTCTTCGTTTGGAATGCTACGTAACCTCTCTGTCCCCCACTACTTCACCTCACCTTATATTCACTCCTTTTGAAACCATCTTCTACAGCTAGTAAACAAGTATATATATATATATATATATATATATATATATATATATATATATATATATATATTTGGTCTAGGAATTAATTCGTGCGGGTGGACAAGAGATGGCGCAACGAACGGAGCGTCCCACAGTTCCGTGTATCCACACATGTGTTGCAAACCCCTGTCATCGCGTATCGTTCGTAGTATAGGGCAGTGGATTAAAGCGTCAACAACACCAGTTTGTAGTTAAGTGAACATGGCGCAATTTGTGCCTGATAAAGTGTTTTTGCGGGGTGTCCTGCTGCATTACTTTAACATGCAGAAAAGTGCGACTGAAAGTCATCGTATTTCGGTGGAAGTGTAGTGACCATGCTCTAGCTGAGCGAACGTGTCAGAAGTGGTTTGCACGGTTTAGAAGTGGTGATTTCGGCTTGGCAGGCCAAGAGCGAGCTGGACAGCCAAAAAAATTTCAAGACGAAGAATTGACAGCATTGCTCGAGCAGGATTCGTGTCAAACGCAGGAACAACTTGCAGCAGCATTAGGCGTTGATCAAACAACAGTCTCCAAACGCTTGAAAGCCATGGGAATGATTCAAAAGATGTCACATTGGGTTCCACATGAATTGAAAGACAGAGACGTTGAAAGACGAAAAAACATTTGCGAATTGCTGCTTCAACGACAGAGCAGAAAGGGGTTTCTGCATCGAATTATTACGGGTGATGAGAAGTGGATCCATTACGAGAACCATAAACGGAAAAAGGCCTGGGTGAAACCAGGTGAACCAGGTCCATCACAACCAAAACGAGATATTCACTGTGCAAAGGTTATGCTGTGCATATGGTGAGATATGAAAGGTGTGGTGTACTATGAGCTGCTGCAACCGGGTGAAACTATGAATGGAGAACGTTATCGACGACAATTAATGCGTTTGAAGCAAGCTCTGACCAGAACACGACCAGAATGGGAGAACAGACATGATAAACTTATTGTTCAACATGATAACGCTCGCCCACATGTCGCAAAACCGGTCAAAACCTATTTAGAAAATGTCGGATGGGAAGTTTTACCCCACCCGCCGTATTCACCAGACGTTGCTCCTTCGGACTACTACTTGTTCGATTGCATGAACAACGATTTGATTGGACAGCGGTTTACTTCTTCAGAAGATATCGAAACATGGGTCTCTGACTGGATCGCTTCCAAGGATGAGGACTTCTTTCGCCACGGAATCCGTACATTGCCTGACAGATGGGCGAAAGTGGTGGCTAGCGATGGACAATATTTTTCTTAAGGTATTTATGTATTTTGTGTTTGTACTACAGCTTCAATGTGTGCGTACCAACCGCACGAATTAATTCCTAGACCAAATATATATATATATATATATATATATATTTCTCTACCTCTCTTTCTCTGTGTTAACTCACACACAAGTGTTTATTCAGAATTTTTTCATTCCTCCCCACATTTAACAAGTATTTTCTATGTTAGTCCAGCAAATATTACAGCCCATTTCCGCTTTTTCACACTTTTTATTCTTAATTTATTGGCAGGCCAATCTCAGTGTCTTTTTCGTTCATATCAATGTTTACAAGCTACACTTCTCCAGCAAACAAAAGCAAAAAACAAGTCATTTTAATTCATGTAAATACAATAAAATTGCAGTTCAATATTTTTTTGATCATATTCGTTTATATAAACGGTAAAATTTAACTTACCTTTACTTTCAGTAATTCCAAATTTATTCGCCAAAGATCACACTCACACGAAAATACACAAGCCCCCACAAAACCAAAATCACAGTATTTAATTTTATCTTATTTCAAGCGGCGGTATATATAGCTTAAGCTACGTGCTTTCATTCACATAGGTACACATCTGTTTTCTGCCTTCCGTTTTTTCAAAACAACTACAATAGGTTTTGTTCAAGTTAAGAAGGTTCTTTCCACATTAAAGGAGTCTTTATTTCTTTTTTGCTACCGCCAGGACAAGTGGGATGCTAAATGTCACATTTATCTGTCTAACAAGTGAAAAGATATTTTTTCATCTATTTCAAATGTTTCTTTTCTTAAGAAAAAGGGTGCATTCATTTCAAAAATCATACAAGTGCTCACAAGTAACACATAAGATTCTCTCTCCTCAACAATAAATGTCACATAAGTTTTCTCATCGGTTGTATACAGTAGTGTCCACCAACATGTATGTGGTGTCCAGGAGTATGTGGTTTCCGGTCTCCATTTCAATAACTTTGTCAAACTGACATCTAACATCAGCCAACTTTTTCTCTCATCTTATTCTCTCCGGTTCTATACAATAGTCTCCAGCAGTATACAGGTGGTGTGCTACCATTCTTTGAATGAAATCTTAACAAATAAATGTTGCAATTACTTTGTCAAACTGACATCTAACATTTGCCCAGGTGTTAGTCTAAAAATCTCAGTTAATGACATTAATGAGTGCTATTTTTTCTTAAACTTGTCATCTTTTTGTTCTGTATTCATCCTGCACAAGGTGCAGCATTCTTCCATTCCATTTATCCATTTCAAATGTGTATAACTTCTATCCTTTTACAGATACAAAGATCTAAATTATGTGACAGCTTCATGATGCTCTCTTTGGACTTCCAACAACTACAATATTCACCCAAAGCAATCTGTCAATTTCAAATGTCAATAACTTCTATTGTATTAAACCTAGAAGGGTCAAATTTATGTAACAGCAAGATAATAGTGTATTGTTTCGAATTCTAAGCATCCTTATTGTTTAGCGGAAGTTTCAAGCTGTGAAAGTTTGATCACATATCGCTATATAACTACTAACGTAACACATTCTAACTCGTAAATGAATGAAGATAGATACAAAGAATTCACACTCTCATTTGTGGGAGGATTGTAACTTAATTGATAAATTAAGAGATGCCCCTCTCCATTTAATGTTTTTGTGATATCCAACATGCTGGAATCCAAGGTACCTGTTATGAGGTACCATCCACATTCAATGCAGTTCTCGCAGCAATATCTACCTGCAATATTTACTTTCCTTCGTCCACAAGTATCGTTATTACTAGTCCGTCGTAATATTTTTGACCAACCCGTATACAGATCTACATGTAAGTTTTTTCTACAGAAATAAATCAGGTACTGTCCACAGAATATTCTTTTATCCAACCCAGAACTATAGCGCCAAGTGCTATGGTAAGTAAGTAAGCATTTTTATATTTTTCATGCTTTTCTGGCTATATCTCAGGCTTTTTCGATGTAGGGCTCTTTCGTCGCGGGGCTCTTTTTACCCGGCTCTTTTGACTCTGGCCCTTATGACTGGGGTCCCTTTCACGATGGTCGTTTGGACTCGGCCCTTTTTATCCTTGCCCTTTTGTCCGGGACGGTCTGACGTGACACCAAATGAACTTGAGGGTGAATATCTCCAAAAGCGTTAGCCATTGAATTCTGGTGGTATTTTATTGTCTTATACTTGTATTCTGCTCTCTCGAAAAATGCATGATTCTAAATCATTCAGTGGTGGATCATTGGAATCCCTCACAGGAAGTGTGGTCCAGGATATTCCCTTGGAAAAGATGTGTCCGATTTATAACAGTTGGAACGACTTCCCACCAACTAACAATAGGTCATTCACAGACCATCGATGTTTTGAACAGAATCAAGATGACGAAGAATTTTTAGCGTTTTGTGAGTGGTTGCAGAAATACAACAGGTACTGAATGTAGTGAGCAAAATTAAATTAAATAAAATCATTGCATCTACAGGTTTACGACCCACAATCACTACCTTTGTGTTAAAGGCGGCAGACATTAATAATGCGTAAGGATTTTTGAAGAATTGGTGCAATGAGGATTTGCCAGAAAATTCGAGTATCCTCCGCAAACACACACACTAATATCACAAACTCACTTGATCGTGGATATGAGTTATGATTCCTTGCCATATAAGTGCACACAACCACAGAGTCACCATGTACACCTTTTATCCTCCCGTGTAGCAGACAACAAATTGTTCATAACGGATGGGAAGAGATGACACAAACAAGCGACAATACTGGTTATGTAACAAAAAGAGCAAAATCGTGTTAAGAAGGAAGGTAACTCGAGAATAGTTGGTAACCTATTCTCCCAGATTTTCTTTGAATGAAATAATATTCTACAATGTTGCCTCTTAGGCTAAAGAGGGAGAATGATTTTAGAAACGTGAAAAGAGTTGACGAAATGATAATATGCTAGCCAGTAGAAAATACTGCGAGGAAAATCATGAGCATTCCTGGAAAGACACCTGTAAATGTTGGTGACCAGCATGGAAAGTTCTTTGGGTGCGGGTCAAGATGTAGATGGTAATAGGAAAGAGGGCACATGGTATTAAAAGGCTATCACAATGATGAAATTGCTATTGAACGGACCAGAGGCGATTAAAACCAGCACGTGCACAACGTCGTGGAAAAACACGAACATGTCTGGGAATAATACTGGCGTGCGTGTGCAAAGACGGTTAAGTCAGGAAAAGCACTAACTGAGGGAAATTAATTTCAAATTTTGAAAAATCGCAGTAAATCCTTAAATGAAGCCATAGTAATTTTATTTAGCTTTTTTTTGTTATTTTGATATATGAATAACGATTTTACACGTACATCTCGGCAACTTGAAACTTATTTCGGCATTTACACAATAATTAAGAAATTACTGGAATTGAATCTTGGACTTACCCGACTTTACACGAAAAGTAATGTAACTTACCTTACTTTACACAAGATTTGAGGCACGGTTCACTGAATGCAGTCTATGCTTCTTTTGTTTCTATCGCTTTACTTAAGTGTATTTCGATGATATCAAGGACATAACCGCAGGTCTTTCATAACAATTATCGTTAAACAACATCCAAAATAGTACTTAAGCAAAAAAAAGAAATAAAATACTTTATAAAACTTAACTGACTGAATTCTACACAATCAGTTTTATTATGGAAGTATCTTTTAAGATACGAATTGTCGATCTGTATGTTGTTATCAATTTGTTTATACTAAGACATCTGTAAAATACGTTCTTAAATAATTTGACCTAATTAAGTTATCACTACATATCATTATTCCTTGCAAATTCGAAAGTTCTTTGGTAATATAACATAAATTTAAAAATAATCCATTAAAACTTTAACGTCACTGAACACACGCATACTATAAACGAGCACTATGCTTTAGGAGAAAGATGCATATCAGATTTAAGACATATCACAATATTAATACAATAGCACTTTTGGATTCCAACTTTCCTAATATTCTAAATTGTTTCCACCGATTATTTTGTCTCCTTGTATAACTCTACCCTTTGCAAAATAGAATTTTTTGCAACATATAGCACAAAAACTGGAAGATATAATATACAACTGTAAAATATATAATACACTATTGTAAGTGTGTAATATAATGTGTAATACACACTTTAATATAAATGAAGAAAGCGTTAAATGAATACACACTGTTCAGATCACCACACTGACACCAAGGTTACTTATTAAATACGTTTTGTCAGATTTTCCGAGTATTTTGACTCTAGTAAGTTGGTTTGAAGAGAATATGTCTTCTATTCTCTCTGCTTTTGTTGTCTGTTTTACCGAATGTTTCCATGAAACATGATTAACAACTTCCCTTAAGTTTTCCATTTACACTTAAATTTTGTTTTACAATGGTCTGTCTAAATTGGTGCTTTTCAGGATCATTTATCTGTATTCTTGTATTAGCCTTATCCTGAATATAGACCAAAAAATATATAGATCCCGTTTGTAGAAACTTTCCATATTCCAAAAGTCTTTGTGTAATTCTACTCTGAATTCGTCTTTCATTCTTTCACTACTCTTCATTCTCTATGTTCCTAGCAGTTACATAGTTTTTCTTCACTACTTTTCCTGATTTTGTTGTATATTTTCTTCCTATGTCTGAGGCTCCATTTCTTTGTTGACGTACCTGTCTTGTATTGCCTTTGTTTCCTCTCTTTTCTCTCCCTTCGTAAATTAAGTCGTTCGTTCTTTCTCAAAACTAATATCTTGAATTTGACTGAAGAGATCTTGAATGCGCATAACATCTTGATTAGAAGTACTGGGTAGATGCTCGTGTTGTTCTACAGAAATTTTAGAGCTTGCCTTATAGCGCATTTCTTTGTCTCTTATCATAAGGGTACTACCGTCTTCTATTTCGTTGTTAACAAGGATTAATATTACTTTGTTTTTCATTCAATCATTTTCTTTCTCTCGTTACCTTTATTCATCTACGTTTTCATCTAAATCCAAAAGTGTTTCTGAATAGTCGTCTTGGTTAAAATGAGTATCTTTATCTCTGTCATCAGAACATTCACTTACAGGTATCTGTCTTGAGATATCTGATTGTCATCAAAAGAATCTTCTATGGCGTTTCCTATCTAACATGACAATCATCTTACTTCTGCAAAGTAATTCTAACAACTGCTGATGAGTGTGTTACGAATTTCAGGTACAGAAGGAAATAAGTAAGTTTTCCGACTGTAGTCATATTAATGACTAGCAGCGTTCACCCCGCTTCGCTGCGGTCACCCCGGAACGCAATAAACTTTGTTACTTAGATAATTTTTACTTTTTCGCTTTCAAATTGCAGTAATGTTAACATTATAGCGCCTGTCATTTATGTTAACCCGCCGAGTGACACGGTCATGCGGGTTGCATATAAATACGTTTATTTTTACCTATGATGAACTAATAACAAAGGATTTGTACGTATGGACACCTGAATGGTCAATTATCTCAAGACACTGGTAATTAAAAATTAAAGTGATATGGTAAAAACCATCTAGGGTCCAAATCCTAACAACCCCCCAAAAATGAAAGAAATTAGTTCAGCCGTATTAGCGTGATGAGCGGACAAAGGATTTTGTACGTTCTCTTTTATATATATAGATTAAATAATGTTTCGAATGAAAGATTTCTATTGTATTTGCGGTGGCCTTGTCAGCAATTTAAAGCTAGAATTTCCTCTCCAGTTTAGTGTTTCAAAGGGTAGCTTTAAAAAAGAAAATAAAATATGTAGAGAAACCGACAGCTTGTTTGAACTTTGCTTTTTTTAGTTTAAAGAAAACAACTATTACTACTATTATTGGCTTGTAATAGGAATGTATTTCTAGCACCAAATCTAAATGTAGTAGTATACTTTTATATACGCAATATTAAAAAACTTTTTTTTTTCAATGACAGAAGGAATAATATCAAGTTTCATACAGTATATCAAGTCAACTTAACCGTATTTGGAAACTCATGACACCAGTAAATCAGGTGTAAAATCGGGCGTCATTCAATCTTGACTTAACCTACTACGCAAATAAAGTAAGAATAGTGCAAAGTCAGACAAGTCACGCTTTATGACTTAACCGTCTTTACGCACGCAAAACATTTACTTTGCCCATTTGTCCGAATATGCACACTTCTATATCTCGCTTAGATATGAAGCTATGACTTAGCCGACTGG
The DNA here is from genome assembly GCF_964235325.1 of Thermobia domestica. Lineage (NCBI taxonomy): Eukaryota > Metazoa > Arthropoda > Insecta > Zygentoma > Lepismatidae > Thermobia > Thermobia domestica. The sequence continues at coordinate 208,090,042 of NC_137457.1, read as the reverse complement.
ACACAAAGATGCAGAATTTTTTTTTACATAAGACCTTGCTAAAATCTCAATTTATATTTTTTTGACTTAACCGTCTTTATACACGCACGCCAGAATAGTACAATCTACACTCCCTTCACCTTCTATTTCCCTATTTGATGTATGAACATCAAATTATTACAGGGATAGCGGAGACAAATTCAATGTAAATAGAAAACTCATTGTTTACTGGTACACTCCCATCTGTCACGACGATCATACAGCGCTTTGTAACCAAATGATTCCGGGTGCGGTTCCTAGGAGTCACAAAAGTTCAAAGTCAACTGTAGGTCATTACCTTATTTGAACTGTTATCAATACTGCGAAAAACCTTAAGACTATAAAATAACAATTGCAGTAATAAATCTACCTGTACCTAGGGCAGGCCCTAAAAATACAAAACATTTTAATTTTAACATGTAGATCTGTGCATCTGACATAGGTGAAGTCACATGTGTCAGAAGTCACATATGAAGTCACGTATATAGTGAACTATATACATAGGTGAAGTCACATATAATCTATTAAAATGCATGTGTCAGCAATGTGCGATGGGTGTGCATGCGGTTCCTCAGAAGAAAGAACGGATTCCCAGACCTGCTCGGGATTAACGGTTTGTGCAAAGTATAGCAAACGTATACCTTGAAGAAATGAGTTAATGGGAAGTTGATCTAAAGGACAGGGGGAGTCATTGTGTCAACTGTGCACAATTGTATAACAAAAACAATAAATCTTAATAACAATAAAATGTGGACATCACTACATATGCAAGTTATAATTTTATAGGATCCTCTAGATAAGCTGTTTAAAACGACGTTGTCCGACGTCAATACTGCCATTACAACGGTGACGGAGTGTCCCCAATAGGTGGACTGTATGTGGTACCTTCCTTATGCTATGACCAGTGACAACAATTCTTCCAACTAACTTTTCTTCAAATAGTACAGCTGTTTCGAAGACCAAGGCTTTCATACGCTACCAAAGAAAAATATGTATAATTTATGTAGGTCCAGTGAACGAGCAGACCATCTCACGGGACCACGCTAGCATGCGGAACACCGGTGTTGCGCATATCTGATAGGGCAGATCCAGTTCAGGGTAACCGCTCAAAGACATTCGCAAAAATGGAATGATCAGTTATTTGTCTTGTGGGTTATCTTGCATGATATAATCTTGTTGCCGTTCGTCCACACCCACCAGCCTCGCCATACACGAAAACTCTATCTGCTAGTTCCCCAATTTGACAGTTGATCATTTTAATTCTACGAACCAACAGTCCTGATGAGATTGAATAATATGCTGAGTGAACATTGCTGACAGACAGGGCTGCAAACGGAATATATCACAGAACAGCCTGCTGCTGAAATCTCGCAGATATGGGACATAGAAATACAATGCTATACAAGGTCTATCACTCCTGTATCTTACATCACAATAGCAGGGCTTCATTTGGGCAGTGTGGCTACGTGCCCACTCCTGAGCCTGAAAAATTACATACACTTCTATCAACTGTCTATATATACCAATGATACACTGATATCGCAGGTAGTTTTGGCTCCCCTAGCAAAATACGAAATGACGTCACTGGACGATAGTCAGAAAGAAGAGACTTGACAGCGAGAAAAATTACTCCACTTAACCTTGAAATACTCCATGTGGTATGTGTGTTAATTTGTATGGCTGTTACATGTTGAGACAACACTGAAATGCAAAAGAGGGAATAGGCTATGTATTGTCTCGATTTTCGTATGTTGGTTCCTGCACTCGGTAATTGTTTTATAATCCTTCTCAGTACCGCCACTACTACAAATAACGTCAACCTACCGTTGGCTTCGATCCAGTTGTAATTCCTATGAATAGAAGCATTGATTACAAGGCGGTGTGTTACATTATTGATCCGTTGTGACCATTGTGAGTGCACTCATAAACAATTAGTTGTAAATTGTCTTGCAATTTGTTTTCACTCTCCCTGTGATAATCTCGTTTGATCATACATCACATATGGAAGGAGAAGTTGAAACGGGTGCAGATTGTACTATTGTTTCCAGACATGACCATATGTTCTCCCATGACACTGTATACATACTGAATTTGATGGCCTCTTAACCGTTTAATGGCACTCTCACCATTGTGATAACCTTTCAATATCTTTTCCTTTTTCCTATTACTACCTACAGCGTGACTCACATTCTAAGGTCATTTCATGTAGGTCATGGGCATGTGCAGATGCCTTTCAAAGAATGTCCAAGAGGTTTCTCAAAACTTTTCCATTGTCTATCGTATTCTCAATCCCTCAACTCTTTACATATTTCTTTAATCACCCACCTGCTTTAGCTTAAGGATTAACACTGTGAAATGTTAATTTTTTAAAACAAATCTGGGAGGATAAATTATCAATTCTTATCGAGATATCCTCCATCTTGACACGACATTTCCCTCATTTTGTTACATAACCAATATTGTTGCTTTTGTGTGTCATCACCTTTCATCCGTTGCGAACAATGTGTTCTTCGCTACGCGGAAGGAGGAAAAGGGACACATGATGTATCAGTTGTAATATGAACCTCTATTGCAAGGGGCTCACTTTAGATCTACGATCAAGTGACTTTGTGATGTTTGAATTTTTTGAGGGGGATAGTCTTATTTTCTCGCAAACTCTCATTGCACCAATTCTTCCAAAGTCTTTAGGACTTAATGTGTGTCTCCTTTAGAGCACATTCCACGATTATTGCAAATCATGAACATGCAGATGTAGTGATTTTATTTCATTTCTCTCAGATCAATGCCAGTAGTAGAAAAAAATACGTTCTGCGCCTCTGACCTTCTACCCACTTTCTCAGTCCCGCCTGAAGCCGACAATGAATTTCCCAGTGCCGCCTGACACACTATGCCGGGGGATACAGGGGGGATATGAGAAATCGAGCACCTTGAACCGTCCAGCCACGGTCTTTTACGACCTATATTTTAGGGGCGTATTTATTCCCTTTTATGAGCACATTTTAGGGTGTGTACTCGTTCTCTTTTATGAGCATATTTTCCAACCCTTATTTTAACATAGCAGAGAATATATAAGACTACGAACACATAATTATGTAACATAACAAAAACTACTCCAACCCTTATTTTAACATAGCTATGACTTATTTTCCAACCCATATTTTCACATAGCAGAAATTACATAAGACTACGAAACATAGCAGGGGTGCATTCATTCCCTTTTATGAGCATTTTTTTAACATAGCAGACAACGAATACCTATGTAACATAGCAAAGGGTGTGTGAACACACAACTATTTAACATAGCAGGGCTGTATTCGTTCAGCCCCCTATTTTAGCATAATCCATTTTAGGGGTGTATTCATTCCCTTTTATGAGCACATTTTAGGGGTACACTCGTTCTTTTTATGATCACTTTTTCAACCCCTATTTAGCAGCATTCTCTTTGATGACCAATTTTTTCCACCCCTATTTTAAAATAGCAAAAGGGGTTTTACTCCTTCCAACCCAAATACTCACCATCGAGGTAAAAGGTCAAAAACTCGAAAACGGAGCTACATATTAGCACTTTTTAAGGGGTGTATTCATTCTCTTTTATGAGCACTTTTTAAGGGGGTAAACTCGTTCTCTTTTATGAGCATATTTTCCAACCCCTAACTGAACATAACAGACCAGAGAATACATAAGACTACGAAACATAGCAGGGGTGTGTACATTTAACTTTATCAGCATTTTTTCAACCCCTATTTTAAGATAATGAATACCTATGTAACATAGCAAAGGGGTGTATTCGTTCCACCCCCATTTAAACATAACAGAACTAATAAAAGAGTATGGCTTACTTTCCAACCCCTACTTTAACATAGCAGAAATTACATAAGACTACGAACACATAGCAGGGGTGTATTCATTCTTTTTATGAGCATTTTTTTCAATCCCTACTTTAAGACAATAAATACCTTTGTAATATAGCGCAGGGGTGTACATAAGATTACGAATACACAACTATTTAATATAGCAGGGCTGTAATCGTTCAACCCCCTATTTTAACATAGCAGAAATTACATAACATTATGAACATATTCTCCACCCCTATTTTAACGTAGCACAGATTTCGTTCCCTACCTCTAATTTAACATAGCAGAAATGACACAAGCATGTCCAAAACTACTGGCCATCGGGAACAAAGGTCAAACTCGTAAACGAAGCCACATATAGTAATTGATCATCAAAGAGCACATGTCCCAAAAGTGTTGACCATCGAGGTCAAAAGTCAAAATACTTAAAACCTAATAACTCAAAAACGGAGCCACATATTGAGGTGGTGTTTCCACATTTAGTAATTGGTCACAAACTACTACGTTCCAAAAATAATGACTATCGAGGTCAAAGGTCAAAATATTTAAAACCTAATAACTCGAAAACGGAGCTACATATTGAGGTGGTGTTTCCACATTTAGCAACTGGTCATCAACTACTACAAGTACCAAAAATAATGACCATCGAGGTCAAAGTTCAAAATACATAAAACCTAATATCTAAAAAACGGATCCACATATTGAGGTGGTGTTTCCACATTTAGTAATTGGTCATCAACTACTGGTCATCGAGGTCAAAGGTCAAAATACTTAAAACCTAATAACTGGATAACGGATCCACATATTGAGGTGGTGTTTCCACATTCAGTAATTGATCATCAACTACTGGCCATCGAGGTCAAAGGTAAAAGTACTTAAAACCTAATAACTCAAAAACGGAGCCATATATTGAAGTGGTGTTTCCACATTTAATAATTAGTCATCAACTACTACAAGTTCCAAAAATACTAACTATCGAGGTCAAAGGTCAAAATACTTAAAATCTAATAACTCGAAAACGGATCCACATATTGATATGGTGTTTCCACATTTAGTAATTGGTCATCAACTACTACAAGTTCCAAAAATAATGACCATCGAGGTCAAAGGTCAAAATACTTAAAACCTAATAATTCGAAAACGGAGCCACATATTGAGTGGTGTTTCCAAATAATTTTTGTCTGCTAGACAGATAAAGGAATAAATTTCTACTAACCAGAAAAAGCGAAGAAAGACCATTTTAACTAGCTCAGTATGTTATACCTTTTTGTGCTACTCAAACAAAACGAAGCTGCACATTTGAGTGGTCTATTCAATTTAATAGAAACGAGAAATGCCGTTTTTAACTAGCTCAGAATTTCTAGATCATGTTATACTATTTAAAGAAATGAAGGGATATATTTGAGTTACCTATTCAATTTAATAACAACGAGAAATGCTATTTTAACTAGCTGAGTATTTTAAATCATCTTGTACTATTTAAATAAATAAAGGGATAAATTGAGTGACCTTTCGTACCATTGAGAAACGCCATTTTAACTAGCCCAGAATGTCTATACCTTTTTGTACTATTTAAAAAAACACCAGAAAAAGCGAAAAATTTTCATTTTAACTAACTCAAATTTTTTGTAATACTCAAATAAACAAATAAATTTTTGTAACCTATTCAGTCTTGTAGCAAGCAGGAAAAGAAAAGAATTAACATTTTGTACTAATCAAATAAACCAAGGAATAAATTTAGGTGGCCAATTTAGTTTTGTACCAACCACGAAAAAAAGCGAAGAAGTTCCATTTTAACTAGCTCAATATTTCTCTACAATTATAACTAACTCAAAGAAACGAAAGAATAAATTTGAGTGGCTTAGGCAAAGAAGGTCAATTTGACCTTATTGTGCTATTCAAATAAACGAAGGGTTAAATTTGGGTGACTTATTAAATTTTGTACCAAGTAGAATAAATTAAAGAATGAATAAATTTTGTTGCCATCTTTACTTTTGTATTAACATTTAAAAAAGTGGAGAAGTTCTGTTTTAAATAGCTCAGTATTTATGTACATTTTGTACTACTCAAGCAGACGAAGCAATAAATTTGAGTGACCTATTTAATTTTGTACCAATGAGAAATGTCATTTTAACCAGCTCAGAATTTCTAAAAGGAAGGAGTAAGTTTCTACTAGCAAGGAAAGACAAAGAAAGACCATATTTAACTAACTCAGAATTTTATATCATTCTGTAGTAATCAAATAAACGAAGGAATAAATTTGTGTGATCTATTCAGTTTTGTAGCAAGCAGAAAAAGCTCCTTTTAGTTTTGTACCAACCACGAAGGTCCATTTTAACTAGTTCAATATTTCTGTAAAATTTTGTACTACCCAAATAAACGAAAGAATAAATTTGGATAATCTATTTTATTTTTGTACCAATCAGAAGAAAATCAAAGAAGTGACATTTTGTACTTTTTGTACCATTAAAAAAGTGAAAATAACTTGAGTAGTCTAAGTTTTTGTACTCATTCGAAGAAAAGCAAAGAAGAGCCATTTTATACCTAATGTTGCCATGACTATAAGGAAAGGAATAAATAAATATGGGTGTCCTATTTCCTTGTGTACCAATGAGAATCATTTATATCATGCTTAGATTTCTATGCCTTTTTTCTAATATTTGTACCAAAGAGAAAAAGCTACACAAATAAACAAAGGAATAAATTTGTAATAACCACAAAAAGCGAAGAAAGACCATTTTAACTGGCTCAGCTTGATATACCATTTGAGTGGTCTATTGAATTCTGTACCAACGAGAAATCTCATTTCCAGACTATGTTTTAGAATTTAAACAAACCAAGGGCTAAATTTGAGGAAGCGAACATGGACTCAGAATTTTATATCGTTTTGTAACACTCAAATAAACGAAGAAATATATTTAGATGGATTATCTAGTTTTGTACCAAGCAGAAAAAGGAGAGAATTAATCAAGTAAACAAAGGTATAAATTTGTACGGACCAGAAAAGCGAAGAAGGATCAGCATTCTATACTTTTTGTGTCATTAAATAAATAAATTTATTGCGTGTCCTATTTCCTTTTGTAGCAACGAGAACCATTTTTAGCTGGCTTAGAATTTTATACTTTTTTGTAAAATTCGTACCAAACCGAAAAAAGCAAGGAAATACCATTTAACTAACTAATAATTTTGTGCTAACGAAAAAAACGAAGAAAGACCATTTTAACTGGCTCAGAAGTTCCAATACCATTTTGTACTATTTAAACAAACCTCAAAATTTTATATCATTTTGTAATACTCAAGGAATAAATTTGTGTGGCCTATTTAGTTTTGTAGCAAGTAGAAAAAGGAAAGAACTAACATTTTGTACTAACCAAATAAGCGAAGGAATAAATTTGAGTGGCTTAAGCAAAGAAGGTCAATTTGTACCTTTTTGTGCTATTAAAATAAACGAAGGGTTAAATTTGAGTGACCTATTCAATTTTGAACCAAGTAGAAAAAATTGAAGAATGAATAAATTTTGTTTGCTTCTTTACTTTTGTATTAGCAATTTAAAAAGCGGAGAAGGTCTATTTTTAAATAGTTCAGTATTTATGTACATTTTGTACTACTCAAATTCTACTTTCTGTACCAACCAGAGAAAAACAAAGAAAAACAATATTCTCCTACTCAAACAAAACGAGGGAATAAGCTCAGAATTTCTATACCTTTTTGTGCTATTCAAATAAACGATGAAGAAATTTGTGTTGCCTATTTACTTTTATAGCAAGTAGAAAAAGCCCCCTTTAGTTTTGTACCAACCACGAAGGCCCATTATAACAGGCTCGATATTTTTATACCATTTTGCATTACTCTAATAAATTTGGGTGGTCTATTTCATTTTTGTAACAATCAGAAGAAAAGTAAAGATGATACATTTTAACTAGCTCGGAATTTTATACCTTTGTGAGGGATTAAAATAAATGAGTCGTTCATTTAGTTGTGGTGCTATATTTTGTATATATTTGTGTCATCCAGATCAGTTTATTTATTTCTTTTAAAGAAAACAATACATTACTCTCACTGACAATTCAGTTGCCAGTAATTCAGTATTTTAGATCTAACTATTATTTACATGTGTTAGTCCAATGTTTGTAATCTATTAAATTCTTAATATTACAATACTACAAATTGATCCATTTATAAAATAATATAGTTAACAGTTCATTTCTCTGTAACCCTTTGTAATTTCTCAACTTACATCAAAGTATTTAGCCCTAATATGTTCTTCTATTCATACACAATCAAATACATATGCTACAGTGTCTCAGTGTTCATTTACAGAATTAAATAATTGTTTATCTTTCTCTAAAAACATTTCTACTATTTCTTTGATATAACAATCACATTCTGTAATGTATTCTTATACCAGATTAATTTTTTTCTCCAAAGTATAAGTGTTCTTAATATTACAACCTTCAAAATGCTTCTTTAAATAAAGTTTATAGATTTTCTCTCTCATTTCACGTTTAATTATTATCGTCCACAACTTTTGTAATAATTCGTAATCATACTGCAGCAAACAGTTATGATCTTTTTCATTTTATTATGTTCAGAATATGCTTCACATAATAATACTGAATTTGGTGTGTACTCATTAAATAATTGTATAATACATATATCACTAATACTTTCACTAGTACCTCGCACTCACTAGCTTCCACTTCAAAACAGTTAATATTTGAAACACTGTCATCATCACTTTCCGGGAGTATTTCATCATTATATCTATTATAGCGTTTAAAATAATACGCTTCTTCTATTTCTTGTGATGGATATATGATTCTCTCTTTATCACGTAATTCATCTGGCAAATCGGGGTCAGACGGGTGAATTAATAGTATGGGTTTTTCGTTTTCACGCTGAATTTTTTTTCTCTAGGTGAAACATAAACAATCTCTATGCTAGTCATTTTTCTGCTCCTCAGCAAAAACAAATCAATAAATATTTTTTCAAGTGTGATACATCTATTTATACACATACAATAAAATTATTCTATGCATTCTCCGTGTTTAATAATGTTTCAAGGCAATACAAAATAAATCTTTTCCAAGAAACAATTCGTTAATATAACATCATGATGTATGTTCTATTATTTTTCAAATATACTCCATAAAATACATAAATGCAAAAAATATATATTTGTCTTTTTGGACTTAAAAAGTTTCATATAATTTCCCTTAGACGAGGAAAGAAAGTTTAAAAAAATAATTCCATTAAGCAAATATAATTGAATCGTTGAGCAATAGGCAGTACCTTAGGACCCTCACTATACTAGCAATACAAATGTTGGGTAACGCATTCGTAACGTTGCTTAAATATCTGCAGCAACAGAATGAATAATCCAGCACTCTTTATAGAGGGTGTGCAACATGGAACTTTCAAAACTTTTCTTTTCCTTGGTGAGCTGATTTTTACTTTGATATGATCTCTTCTTCGTCTAGTTTTCCTTCTGCTGTGATCAAAAATGGGCAATAATGCTGTCATGATTTGTCGTCCTTCATCAGTTTTCTTTAGAACGCTAACTGCTATGGGGTCTGTTCTACACAATTAAGTTAACATTGAATTATGACGCAACTCTGGTTTCTTAAATCTCACGTTCAAATATTTAGTTAGCGACCGGGAAACTTTGGACTTTAGAGTCGCCGTTAGTATTTTGTAAACCTAATTCGCTAAACACACGTCAATACCCATATAACTATTAGCCTTACTTAGTGACGGGAGATGCAATTTAAATTGTTCTCTGGATGATACAAATATATACAAAATGTAGCACCACAACTAAATGAACCACTCGGTTATTTTAATCCCTCACAAAGGTATAAAATTCTGAGCTAGTTAAAATGAATCATCTTTACTTTTCTTCTGATTGTTACAAAAATGAAATGGACCACCCAAATTTATTAGAGTAATGCAAAATGGTATAAAAATACCGAGCTTGTTATAATGGGCCTTCGTGGTTGGTACAAAACTAAAAAGAGCTTTTTCTGATTGCTATAAAAGTGAATAAGCAACTCAAATTTATTCCTTCGTTTATTTGAATAGCACAAAAAGGTATAGAAATTCTGAGCTTATTCCTTCGTTTGTCTGAGTAGCAGAATATGGTTCTTCTTTGTTTTTCTCTGGTTGGTACAGAAAGTAGAATTTAAGTATTACAAAATGTACATAAATACTGAACTATTTAAAATTAGATTTTCTCCGCTTTTTAAATTGCTAATACAAAAGTAAAGAAGCAAACAAAATTTATTCATTCTTCAATTTTTTCTACTTGGTACAAAATTGAATAGGTCACTCAAATTTAACCCTTCGTTTATTTTAATAGCACAAAAAGGTACAAATTGACCTTCTTTGCTTAAGCCACTCAAATTTATTCCTTTGCTTATTTGGTTAGTACAAAATGTTAGTTCTTTCCTTTTTCTACTTGCTACAAAACTAAATAGGCCACACAAATTTATTCCTTGAGTATTACAAAATGATATAAAATTTTGAGGTTTGTTTAAATAGTACAAAATGGCATTGGAACTTTTGAGCCAGTTAAAATGGTCTTTCTTCGCTTTTTATGGTTATTACAAATTTATTCCTTTGTTTATTTGTGTAGCTTTTTCTCTTTGGTACAAATATTAGAAAAAAGGCATAGAAATCTAAGCATGATATAAATGATTCTCGTTGGTACAAAAGGAAATAGGACATCCATATTTATTTATTCCTTTCCTTAGTCATGGCAACATTAGGTATAAAATGGTTCTTCTTTGCTTTTCTTCGAATGAGTACAAAGACGTAGACTACTCAAGTTATCCTCAGTTTTTTAATGGTACAAAAAAGTATAAAATGTCACTTCTTTGATTTTCTTCTGATTGGTACAAAAATAAAATAGATTATCCAAATTTATTCTTTCGTTTATTTGGGTAGTACAAAATTGTACAGAAATGTTGAACTAGTTAAAATGAACCTTCGTGGTTGGTACAAAACTAAAAGGAGCTTTTTGTGCTTGCTACAAAACTGAATAGATCACACAAATTTATTCCTTCGTTTATCTTTTTACTACAAAATGATATAAAATTCTTATTTAGTTAAAAATGGTCTTTCTTTGTTTTCCTCGTTAGTAGAAACTTATTCCTTCATTTTAGAAATTCTGAGCTGGTTAAAATGACATTTCTCATTGGTACAAAATTAAATAGGTCACGCAAATTTATTGCTTCGTTTGCTTGAGTAGTACAAAATGTACCTAAATACTGAGCTATTTCAAAATAGACCTCCACTTTTTTAAATGTCAATACAAAAGTAAAGAAGGCAACAAAATTTATTAATTCCTCAATTTTTTCTCCTTGGTACAAAATTGAATTGGTCACTCAAATTTAACCCTTCGTTTATTTTAATAGCACAAAAGGTACAAATTGACCTTTTCTTAAGCCACTCAAATTTTTTCTTTTGTTTCTTTGAGTTAGTTAAAATGGTACAGAAATATTGAGCTAGTTAAAATGGAACTTCTTCGCCTTTTCTGGTTAGTACAAATTTATTCCTTTGTTTTTTTAAATAGTACAAAAAGGTATAGACATTCTGAGCTAGTTAAAATGGCGTTTCTCATTGGTACAAAAGGTCACTCAATTTATCCCTGTATTTATTTAAATAGTGCAAGATGATTTAAAATACTCAGCTAGTTAAAATAGCATTTCTCGTTGGTACAAAATTGAATAGGTCACTCAAATTTATTCCTTCGTTTCTTTAAATAGTACAACATGGTCTAGAAATTCTGAGCTAGTTAAAAATAGAATTTCTCGTTTGTACAAAATTGAATAGATCACCCAAATGTGTAGCTTCGGTCCGTTTGAGTAGCACAAAATGGTATAACATGCTGAGCTAGTTAAAATGGTCTTTCTTCGCCTTTTCTGGTTAGTACAAATTTATTCCTGTGTTTGTTTAAATAGTACAGAAAGGAATAAATATTTTTAGCTAGTAAAAATGACGTTTCTCATTGGTACAAAAAGTCATTCAATTTATCGGTTTATTTATTTAAATAGTACAAGATGATTTAAAATACTCAGCTAGTTAAAATGGCATTTTTCGTTGGTCCAAAATTGAATAGGTCACTCAAATTTACCCCTTCGTTTCCTTAAATAGTATAACATGGTCTAGAAATTCTTAGCTAGTTGAAAATGGCATTTCTCGTTTGTACAAAGGTGAATAGACCAGTCAAATGTGTAGCTTTGATTTGTTTGAGTAGTACAGAAAGGTATAAATGCTGAGCTAATTAAAATGGTCTTTCTTCGCTTTTTCTGGTTAGTATAAATTTATTCCTTTATTTGTGTAGCGCACACATTATTTGGAAACACCACCTGAATATTTGGCTCCGTTTCCGAGTTACTAGGTTTTAAGTATTTTGACCTATGACCTCGATGGTCTGTATTTTTGGAACTTGTAGTAGTTGATGACCAATTACTAAATGTGCAAACACCACTTCAATACTTGGCTCCGTTTTGGAGTTATTAGATTTTAAGTATTTTGACCTTTGACGTCGATGGCCAGTAGTTGATGACCAATTACCAAATGTGGAAACACCACCTCAATATGTGGATACGTTTTCGAGCTATTAGTTTTTAAGTATTTTGACCTTTGACCTCGATGGTCAGTAGTTGATGGCCAATTAATAAATGTGGAAACACCACCTCAATATGTGGATCCGCTTTCAAGTTATTAGGTTTTAAGTATTTTGACCTTTGATCTCGATGGTCATTATTTTTGGAACTTGTAGTAGTTGATGACCAATTACTACATGTGGAAACACCACCTCAATATGTGGATCCGTTTTCCAGTTATTAGGTTTTAAGTATTTTGACCTTTTACCTCCATGACCAGTAGTTGATGACCAATTACTGAATGTGGAAACACCACCTCAATATGTGGATCCGTTTTCGAGTTATTAGGTCTTAAGTATTTTGACCTTTGACCTCGATGGTCATTATTTTTGGAACTTGTAGTAGTTGATGACCAATTGCTAAATGTGGAAACACCACCTCAATATGTAGCTCCGTTATCGAGTTATTAGGTTTTAAATATTTTGACCTTTGACCTCGATAGTCATTATTTTTGGAACGTAGTAGTTGGTGACCAATTACTAAATGTGGAAACACCACCTCAATATGTGGCTCCGTTTTTGAGTTATTAGGTTTTAAGTATTTTGACTTTTGACCTCGATGGTCAACACTTTTGGGACATGTGCTCTTTGATGATCAATTACTACATGTGGTTTCGTTTACGAGTTTGCCCTTTGTTCACGATGATCAGTAGTTTGGGGACATGCTTGTGTGATTTCTGCTATGTTAAATTAGGGGTTGGGAACGAAATCTGTGCTATGTTAAAATACGGGTGGAGAATATGTTCATAATGTTATATAATTTCTGCTATGTTAAAATAGGGGGTTGAACGAATACAGCCCTACTATGTTAAATAGTTGTGTGTTCGTAATCTTATGTACACCCCTTTGCTATGTTACAAGGTATTCATTGTCTTAAAATAGGGGTTGAAAAAATGCACATTAATGGGAATGAATGCACCCCTGCTATGTGTTCGTAGTCTAATGTAGTTTCTGCTATCTTGAAATAGGGGTTGGAAAATAAGTCATAACTATGTTAAAATAAGGGTTGGAGTAGTTTTTGTTATGTTACATAATTATGTGTTCCTAGTCTTATGTATTCTCTGCTATGTTAAAATAAGGGTTGGAAAATATGCTCATAAAAGAGAACAAGTACACCCCCTAGAAAGTGCTCATAAAAGGGAATAAATACACCCCTAAACTGGAGGTCGTAAAAGACCGTGGGTGGACGGTTCAGGGTGTTCGAGTACGTCCCTGCTATGTTACGTAGTCTTATGTATTATCTGCTCTGCAATGTGTTCGTAGTCTCTGCTATAGCAAAATGTTCAAATAGGGGTTGAAAAAGCGATCATAAAATTGAACGAGTCCACCCCTAAAAATTCTCATAAAAGGGAATGGATACATCCCTGCTATGTTTCGTAGTCTTATGTATTATCTCCTCTGCCATGTGTTCGTAGTCTGCTATGGTCAAATAGGGGTTGAAAAAGTGATCATAAAAGAGAACGAGTCCACCCCTAAAAATGCTCATAAAAGGGAATGAATACACCCCTGCTATGTTTCGTATTATCTGCTCTGCTATGTGTTCGTAGTCTCTGCTATGGTAAAATGTTCAAATAGGGGTTGAAAAAGTGCTCATGAAAGGGAACAAATACACCCCTAAAATGGAGGTAGTAAAAGAACGTGGGTGGACAGTTCAAGGTGCTCGATTTCGCATATCCCCCCTGTATCCCCCGGCATAGTGTGCCAGGCGGTACTGGGAAATTCATTGTCTGCTTCAGTCAGGACTGAGAAAGTGGGTAGAGGGTCAGTGGCGCAGAACGCCTGTTTTTCTACTACTAATACTCTATGCAAGAACTTACAAACATATCATTCTCTACAAGAAACCAGCATAGAGATATTTCATTGAAGAGGATGAGTAGGGATGCAGCTGATACTAAAAAAACACTTGATTTCTTAACATTATGTCAGCCGTTCCGAACTGAAGAGGAACTTATTAATATTACGAACGGTTTAACTGCCCAAGGTCGTGTCAATATTGATAAAGCAAAATGTGTTGGACAAAATATTTTACTGAAAATGAATTAAAATTCGTCAGACTCATTCATATTTTCGAAGAAGGATAAAGCCATTATAATGGCAGACAAGAAATCTATACATACTAGTACCGGATCAATCAGTATGGAACATAACAAGCTTTTCCAAAGATTAGGAATTGTTGATATGAGAGGAAACATGAATCTAGAAGACGTTTTCTCCTATGAGCTTTGGTCTGTTCCAAGAACGTTATTTGAAGATTATGAGAATCTACGACCAGCAAATAAATCAGCACTGGCTAATGCTTTATGGAAAATGACAAATTCACCTTCAAATACACCAACGTCTTGTAAATATGTGATTGGCGGTGGGTGGTTGCTCCACCAGGTCAATTGGCCAGTGAATGATACATTCAAAACAATATTTGAGTCCTATGTTTCTTACATGAAGACACACTTCAGTGACTCTTCAGTTATTTTCGATGGTTACATTAGTGGTCCATCGATAAAGGATTGCACACACCTAAGGAGAACTAGAGGTTTGAGCGCTCCTGAAGTGCTCCTTTCTCCAGAAATGAAACTTCCCATGAAAAGGGAGGTCTTTTTAAGGAACTTCAAAAACAAAGACAGACTAATTCGAAAATTGGGTTTGGAGCTTTCTGCTGTTGGATTTCAAGTTTTGTATTCAGACAGGGATGCTGACACACTGATAGTCAACACAGCTATTCAAGAATCACGAAACCAAGATACTTGTGTTGTTGGAAATGATATTGATCTGCTCATTCTTCTCCTAAGTCTATCACCGTCAAACACGAACGCTTTGTTTTTTAAAACAGAAACTAGGCTTTGGGACATTAAATCTACGAAAACAGACCTTGGCGAACTGTGTAACAATCTTCTATGTATCCATGCATTTCTTGGTTGTGATACACATCACGATTTTTTGGAAAAGGAAAACAAGTGGCATTACAACTAGCTAATTCCGATGAGGCCTTTCAGGAATCCATCTCTATTTTTAATTCTAAAAATGCCTTTAAAGAAGAAATTATTCGTGCTGGAGAAGAGGCAATAGCAAGGCTGTACAAATGCAAGGAAGATGAATCTCTTGTTGCTTTAAGAATAAGAATGTTTTCTTGCAAAATCAGTACAGCAACAGATTTTGTACGACCAGAAAACCTTCCCCCTACTCCTGATGCACTTAAATATGATTCTCTGCGTGTTTACTACCAAATCATGGAATGGAAGAGTCTATCCTCTCAAATGCGACCAGAAGATTAGGATGGCGACTACATAAGGGAATGTATTTTCCAGTGATGATGGACAGGAAACCTGCTCCTGATAATATACTGGAAATCAATCATTGTAATTGTCATGGAAATTGTATAAGCATGAATGAAGTGTTCTTGCAAGAAGTATGGTCTGTTTTGTACATCATTTTGTGGACAGTGTCTGGGACAAACTTGTGATAATGTAGAAAGGGAATCAGAACATTCTGACAATGAAGACGACTTGTTTGAGTAATTAGGTTGGTGTGCTGCTTATTTGCCATTTACTAAATATACATAACCGCAGAAAACTATGTCAGTATGGTGTGTTGATGCAAGGAGTATGGACAGTTTTGTACATCAATTTGTGACCAGTTTCTGGTTAAATATTTTGATAATGTGAGAAAAATTGAAGTTTTTGAAAATGAAAATTATTAGTTTTAGTTATTAATGTAGTTTTTATGTATTGAATATGCATGTAAGGTATGAACATACACGTATGCGGTGCAAAGTAGATATAGTTTGTACATTGAATGTGGGCATTATGTGAGAGAAACTTGTGCAATGTGTAAAGAAATTCTAGAATTTTATGAAGATGATCATTCATTTTAATGATTAGATAGCTACACTGTTTTAATTGTTATCCATTATATATACACATACATGAAAACAATAGAGACATGATGTATTCATGCCAGAAACGTGATCTATTACTAATATAATTAGTGACAATTGTTTGGAAGAAACTTGTGATAATGTGGAAAACGGTGTAAACTTTGTAAAGACGAGGACAATTTTTTTCAGTGAAGAGGTTGCTACACTGTTTTAATTCTTGCCTTTCAAATAGATATGTAGCGTTAACCATAACAAGGACTGAAGAAATATCGTAATTTAGAGCAATTTTTCACATCTTCTTTCATTTCAATGATGGATTATCGCGATCTGTAGCGACATCTGAACGAAATCTCGGAAGTCATATTTCAACGAAATTTCGGAGGACTTTCCCCAAGGAGGTGAGTAGAAGATTTTTAATATGTAGCTAAATACACCTTGTTACACATTCTGGTTCAAAAATTATTTGTGTTACAATTATTTACTGGTGAATCCGTATACTGCGTCTACTTAGCTTCTAGCAGGAACCTGAGGAAAAAGTCATATTATCGAAAATCGCACACCCAGTGCCACATAAATTCGACTAGCTCCGTTACTTTGTAAGATAGACGAACATAAGTACCCTCGTTGGAAAGCTAAGATGAACTTTTACGTTTATTTCAAGAAATTTCTTCATATCTCTGTTAGTTTCTGAGTTGTCTGCCAATAAAACATTATTGCCAATTGAAAAAAAAACTATATTTTTAATAATCGCCGCCATTTTTCAATATGGCGGTGGTACATAGAGGCATGCAAACTTGCATCCCTTAAGGTATGCTATTATCTTAAAAATGGCGCAGGAACGAAGCTTTTAGCTTAAATCTGTGAGTAGATATTGTGATTTAAGTGTGAGTCGATGTCTCGGTGTGGCCGCCATATTGAATCCAAGATGGCGGACTTTCCCCAAGCATTACGAAAGCGGATTTTGAATATATTATTAGCAACGCTATTTGCAAGTGATAGACAAAAAAAAACATTAGTGTTGCAATTATTTCCGGGTTAGGACATTTTTTCTCGTTTGTTTCTTCTACTAAGACAGAGCTGTTGTATAATCTCCTTTTTCTTCACACCACTCTGACCTCAGAGTCGAGTGTAGTAGCAAAACAAAAAAAAATAAATAAAAATAAAATAAAATAAAAATAAAATAAAATAAAAAATAAAAAAAAACATCTGAGTGTCAGTTTCCAACTACTCTTCGGTAGTTTGTAACCTTACGCCCTTTCATCTTAGCGAGTTCTAGTAACCCAATTTCGGTAAAGGCCCCCTACCTGCAGTTAAAAAAAAGAAAGAACAGAAAAACAAACTGACTCCATTTTCTAATCATATATTTAATGGTTTGCTTTTATGATTTTGGAGTCTGATATAATGTGTATAATATATATATATATATATATATATATATATATATATATATATATATATATATATATATAATAGAAAAATATAAATTAATTACTTCATTAACTAATTTTACTACATTCTACATACTGTAGTTTCACGATTCTATGTACTGGTGTTATAGCCTCTAGATTTTAGGTAGTTGATTCTTGTACTTTTTAATAACATACAAGTTAATCAAATCTTTTGCTAAATTAGTGACTCTGTACATATATCTAGTAGAATTTCGTTCAGGAAACGTGCAGTTCCTTGAATGATTAGTTAGGTTAAGGAAACAAATACCATTGAGCGATTGTAGAGTAATAGAAAAAATCTAAATATATATATATATATACACTTCATTTTTTAATTGATAATAACATTGTATGTTAGTATTTGTATAGTGTAATTGTATGTTCCTTGCGTTTCATTTCTGATTATATTATTTTATTATGGGTCATTCATTTCCTTTATATATATATATATATATATATATATATATATATATATATATGAACTCGTATTATAATAATAATAATTATAATATTGAATAAAGAAGAACTATTTTGCATGTGTACTGTATATTTGTATATATTTGAGATTATTTATAATGCTATCCCTCGATGTACTGTTTTAATATGTATTACCTAGATATATGAAACTATGTTGTATTGGCCTTGATAAGCTTTGCATATCTCTGTAGATAGGGTTTAGTTTTGTAAATATGTAGGAACAAATGATATTAATTAGGGTATTATGTGTATTATATGTACATAATCTTTTATTGAGCCACGTAGTTATTCCTTATTTTGTGATTCACTTACAATCGAGATTTTATATGTAAATTGATTGTATTAGGTAGGAAGTGTATACTATAATTATACTCAATATTAATCGTGTAAAAATACTATATTTGGTACTACTTTACTGTAGCCATTTTGATATATATATATATATATATATATATCTGTCATTTGAAGTAGTCCTTAACATTTAAGTTTTACTATGTATGTGTTTTGTAGTTAGTGAGAAAACTATATGTATTTTATTCCTTAATTGATATTGATAGTATGTGTATCGTTAGTGTGATATTATGCGTTCGCTCTGACATTTATATATCTCTTACCTAGTATAAGTTTGTATATATATTAGCTTAGATAAGTGTTTTAACAGGTTATTCCTATCGGTATATATTAGTTGGATAAGTGTTTTAGTTAGAATTGTAATCACGATCCTAATCTTACAAAATTTTGTGTTCAGTAGTGTTGCAATTCTCCTTTAAAAATTTCTTATTATTTTTACATCACTGATTATTTTAAGGCAGTGTTACCAACTCCGCATAGGTTTAATAGTAGTTAGCAGTGTTTCCAACTCAATTTAAGAAATCTTTTGTCTTCTATAAATCTAAATATGATTCCGTAACGAAATTTTGTTCATTACATTGGGACATAAAGTACAAAATTTCTTTCCAAAGTACCGTCGAATGTCGTGGCTAAAATTTCGACCAACCTTTTTGCTGTGCGTCATCCACAAGTTCTCCTCTACACAAGTTACAGAAATTTTTTAAATCAGTTGTTATACGAGTCCCACCGAGACTTATTCTTAATTTTCTCCTTTTACGAATTCTGTGGAATAATTTGATTTCTTGAAAAGACTACAGATGTCAAACAATCTAACTCCTTTCCGTTGCAGACAGTCCCCACAAATCCTTACTACGAATTATGATACAATAAGATTGTTTCCTTTTCTCGCTTTTAAAATAACTTCTCTGCTTTTTGGTGAATCATCCTGCCAGATACGACCGTGGGTGCGCCCTCCTTGTGTTAGTACATTCTCTATATATCGTCATTACACATCGTATCTGACTTTAATGCTACCAAACTCCTGGTATTAACTCAGATTTTATATTTAGCACTGACTTCATACACTTGTACAACTGCTAGACTGACCCGAACACTTGTGGTGACTATGTGTAACGAACTTCTTTGTAACGTTGTGTAATCTTAACTGGTTGTAGTTGCAACCCATGTCTGTATTTTTCTTCCTTTTTTATTGAGTGTTACCCCTGTGAAGCTATGTGCATTTTGGAACTATTATAGTCATTAGAATCTTCGCGCACCTATCACAGTGACAGGTAGTATGAGACCATCCCCAACCAATCACAGTTCACCAAGTGGTCCAAACCATTACCTTATCAGCAGCCAAACAACTTATAACGAAATTTTCTAACTAATGCACAATCTGATGCAATGCTGATACACCAAAACTCTATCACATGAAACCTCCGAAATAAGATCTGTTGATGTTCATTACCTCCGAACTACGCCATGAGCACATAACCCGTGCTCTAGTCCCTCCTCTCCGCGGGAGACAGGCCTCTGCACTCCTTGCAGAGTTAAGTTACTTAGTTACTTAAGCGATACGTCAGACTATACCTATGTCTTGTCATGTCCGTCTACTTATGGTTAATTGCTCCTGGACATATACGGTAGTGTTCTGTATAGTAAAGTACGAATAAACTGGAAAGTTTTGTGTCAATTCAATAAGTGCGAGATGACCGCTACCACGCCCATGCCTGGAAATTGGACTTCTAACTGCGTTTGGATTGTAAGTAATAATCTTCCTTTGGACCACCCAGAGGGCTGTTGTACATTTATTCACTATCGCCCTAAATATTCTGAACTATTTCGTAAATTAAATTATCTGTCTCCGCACCTGCTCTCTTTGAACGTGGAACTATTTTCCTTATGTCGACTTTGATATCTTTATGAATGCCACACCTACGTTTAAAATAATTGATCTGTGGGAACCTGTGACTCTGATCTTATTTTGTGAATTACCTGTAATCTTTCGAACTTCTGTCATTACGTTGTGCAAAGAAACTGAACTCTTTAACAATAAACCACATTGTTGCAACACATTTGTTCTGCTCTTAATATTCTTGTTACTACAACAGACCGGTAGAAAATCCCAAAACTCTTCATAAATTAATTAGGTAACACTTCCACTCGGACCATACACTGCGAATTAAGTGGTAAGCCACCTTACGGTGGTTCGTCGCGAGAGTGACTACAAGTCTCTAGTATCGCAGTTCTGCTGGTTTCTCGGAACTTCTGCCATTCCTTTTGAGTGACATGTCCTGCACAAGGTATGTCGAGATTCTGTCTCGACTAAGACATCTGTCAGCCAATCCGCTCGGGCTCTCAATAATCGTTTCCAATTTTCTGTCTCCAAGAGTCTACTGTTAGCGAGTGAGTAAAATTTCTCACCCATGACAAAGTGGTGTAATTTGATTCGCAGTTATTTCGTGTGTCGCCAGTGAATAGTGTAAGAAGGCTTTGGTAGGAAAGTGCCTCTTAGTGTAGATCATGTGTTCGTCATTCTCATTTTTATCTCAACATTACCGTCTTCCTATCCTTGCGATTATTAATCTTGTGTTTGTGATGTAATATTTCAATTGACCAAGGGGAGTTGCTTCCTCAATTGGCTTAATACTTGATATGTAAATGAATAGTCTTTAAGCCTTAGTAATTTACTTAATTGAGTTACAATGATCGTTTGTTCTGTTTGGTCGTTCAACTACACTCCATCTTTAATTGCCCATTTGCTTAAACCCTCTCATTTCTGACGAGGCGCACTCACACATTGTTGTTTCGTCCGCCTCCTTGGATGTAACTAGTGGTATCGGGATGTGTATGAACTCCTCCCCTTTTAATATACGTGACCTGGAGGTGTCTTCTCTCACCACCCATGTGGCCCACTATACTTATAAATATTTATTAGGTATTTAACTTACTATATATAACGTGACAATATGGCTGGCAAGTAACTTCTAAGTATTCTTTTGTAATCTTGTAATATGACTTCTGTCGGGTTAATGATTCATTGCGCCACTCTCAGATTGAACGACCGATCTTTTGTTGAGGCCGTAGCCTCTGATCTGAGAATCATAAATCACACCGCTCCTTGTTCAGATCACTGCTATCGGTGTGATTCATAGAAAAATTATTTAAATCTTATTTATTATGTTTAGTGCATTGGTATTGTCTTAGGAACCCCGTAATAAGTTGCGAGATTGAGGAAGCGACTATTCGACGAGCTTTTAACTTTCACGTAAGGATAAAGTTATTATTCTTAAGATCAAAACATTAACCAAAGAGCCGTACCGGTGGCTTCCTCTGGCTCGACCGTGCAAGCTCGACGACGCTACAGTTGGATTTATCGCCTAGTCAGATTGCCGATTTCTCCGAACTGGCGACGTACCCGCTCACTCAGCATTGCTTGCTCTGCCATCTATTTATAATTGTGTCTACTTCTGTACGCTTAAGTAAGGACTTTGGGTGCGACAGAAAAAGGTGGTAATGCCTTTTTGCTGATTTAATGTTTTGTTTACTGGAAAACAATATGCACAATGTGAAAAATGTCTGCAGTTTTGAATGTTTCGAACTACTTCCAAAATATTTCGGCATATTATTTGTCTAAACCTTTTCATAATATTGTAGCAAATTTTATTCATGTCTTTGTTGTTTACATTATGTCAGCGCCTCATTACTTATAATTTCAAAGTTTTCTGTCAACATGTAACATCAAGTGTTTTTTCATTTGTTATACAAGTTGCAGAATAAAAGCTGTATTTCCTTCATAATAATTCAAAATATAATTAAGATATTAAAGAGAATGAAACAATCATTTTATAACAATAAATATCATTACCTCACCTGAATAAGAGTTACATATATAGTTAGTTGCTTCAGCTTCATCGAAATAACTTGAATGTTGTTTTGAACCTTTTAAAAATAAATATCTTGGGTAATAATTTATGGAATATGAACGCAAACAATTGCTTTGTTTATGATCTACAAACAATGTAGTATTTCTTTCTTATAATGTGAAAAAGTTAATTAATTCTTTTCTTAATCCTCGATATGAATTTTGCATTGTGATATGTCATCTATGCATAAATTTGCATTATATATCAACGAATTGCGTTCTTACAGAGTCCTATTCAGAACTACACTCAATGTGATTTTGAGCATATATTTTTATAGATTAGTTCTGACTTAAGTGACCATGAAGATCTTTTGGACCATGCTTTAGTTTTATTTATAAAATAAACAATTAGCGAAAAGTAGCATCACTTGTGCATAAAAACTGTAAAATCATGTTAACTATTGTTTCGTGATGGATTTACTACATAAATATTTTAGTCTTATCATAATGTTTAAAATTAAAGTAACATTTATACTTATCGAAATATTAATTGGTACTCAACACATAATATTCTTTCATTGCAAGCAAATGTTTGGCATTTCTTTCACTCGGTAGTTAATGAACATTTCAATTAACTAGTTTAATCTTTGACCATTGAGATAAGTATCGTTTACAATTATATAAAACGCACTAAAAACAAACACATATTGCAGTTGAAATTATTTCTATTTTTAAATAGTAATTTTTAGAAATATTTTATAAATATTTTAAAATCCTACTAAATATGTTGTAGATAAAAACTAACGAGAAGTAGGAATATAAGTTTGAATTTATGATTTTAATTAAAATAAATCACACTATAATATATAAAAATGTGTTACTATAAATATATCCACATTAAGGCAAATCTTGAATTCAAATTAATACTAAGAAATGAACTGAAAATTAAATTTATAAACAATTGAATATTTTTTAAAAAATAAAACAGGCATTTTAAGTAATAGGAAATAACGTTAGTGACATCAAGCTCTTTGTACGTGTAAAATAAATTTCTAATAAGTTAAGAAAAGATATATAAATCTTTATTGTAATAATAGTACATATAATGCATAGGTTCAGATACGAGTTATTTTATAACTCGTTGAAGTTCAATTAATGATTTGATTCATCTTTCATTCCTATGAAGCAATTCAGGGTCTCTTTCAAGGTTCTGTAAAGGTACAATAAATAAGTACATGAAAAGTAAATGAAATATAACAAATGAGGAAAATGTTAATAATATTCTATATACTTTTAATAATGACGTATCAATTTGTTGTATTAACTACAATACACATACATAAAGATTATTGCACTAATGTTATTAGGAAATTATGAAATTTTAGTTTGAAATGTGTTGTATTAATATTATCTTTGAAAGTATTATAAGAAATAAAAGTCATTAATTGCTGTGTGGAATAGAGATGGTCGGTTCCGGATCTGGCCGGATCCGAAGATTCGGATCTGATTGGGCCCAGACCCCTGAGATCCGGATCTGGACTCGGATCTCAAATCTCGGTTCTGGATCTGGATCTCGGATCTGGGTCTGGATCTCGGATTTCGGATCTGGATCCGGATGTCGAATCTCGGGTCTGGGTCCGAAATTCTAATTTGGATCCAAACTCCGGATCTCAGATCTTGATTCTTATCCAAACCCACATCCCACCCAATTTGTGATAAACTTGAATATCTAAAATTTGCGGAAAGTAATTTCACGAAGTCCTGACAGTAAAGAAGAAAACAGAAAATCAAGACGAGTATTGACAAATCTATTTGTCTCCATTCTACTCTAAAGATCAAATGCTTGCCTTACAAAAAAATAATAATAATAAAAAAAAAAAGATCCAGATGAGATTTTGAATGCCGAATTTAGGTCCACCCGGTTCCAGGACTGAGATACGCACCTGCGATTTAGAACATCTGAAACTAGTATACATTTGAAACCGGAACACAAAACTCGGATATTTAAAATTCCTCAAGAGACCTATTTCATTGACAGTTAAGGAAATATAAACAGTTAAGTATTGACTACTTTTTACTATATTTATCTCGCTCAGTTTGGTAAAAAAAAAAAAAAAAAAAAAAAATGAAATGTATACCTTACAATTAGATTTAATAATTAATTAGTAAATCACAATATGAGCACCGAGAATAAACTATGAATTTTGGTGCCCCTTATCTAGATTTGAAATTTTGGATTCATACAAGAATCAGGCTGAAAAATAAGTATTTGAGATCTGGAAACCGAAACATGTGCTAGTACCAAGATCGTAACCGTTGTAATGCGAGCGGAAGACATTTGCACTAATTCCGCATGTACTTTGGGGAACACGATAAACTAATAGAAGATAAATATTGTATTTCAGGGGTAAGTCGTGCTTTAACATGACTTTTCATGAGTGTTATGTCTAAATACAAAAACTGTAATGGCGACTTGTTTGAAATAAAGGAATTTTCATTTTAACAATAAAGTTAAATACTTTCACATTGGGAAAAAATTAGCAAGGCACATTCCACTGATTAGAATGCTGGTTCGTATGGAAGCTTTCACATTGAACCGGAAGATTTCCTCACGTAAGTATCGGATTGCCACAATTCACCTTGCTGAAAGACGTGGTTTATCAGGAGGTCGGCCAAGATTCTTTTGAACATAGCCTGTAGACTGTTTCTGGTCTCAATTACTCCCATATAACACGACTAATCATATATATAGTTGGTTCAAAATGAGTAAAATGTTACTAATTGACCTTAATTGGATAATCGCGATTTAAATATTCGTAAATCAGAAGAGATGTGAAAGTTAAGCGTTAAAATAAATCTGATCATTCCGGAATGAAGAGATTTATATGCAACCTAATGGTAGCAATAAAACTCCATATGTAACATTTTCAAGCTAAGATTAACAGTTATCTTCTTGAAGAAGGTTTACGGCACCATAGAAAATTATATATCCAGTTATTATAACTATTACCTCCGACAGCCCCGCATTTCACATCACAAGCGCCCTTCATCCTGTAAAGTGGGCATTCACTTACCCACGATGACTGTCCATCTATTCTAGTAACATCAATATCTCAGTTTAGGGTTTGGGAGATCGTGCTTCGGTGAACCTTGACTATCATCAGCAGCAGCTATTAGAGAATCAGAACTTATTTCTGTACTAGATAATGTGTGTTACTATAGCTTTTTGTCTATAGAAGACCGAGAGTGTATGGTACTATCGCAGGAAATATTTGATACATAAGACTTAGATTGTCGGTATTTAGGAGCAACTTTTCAAATAATCAGATACCGTACCTTAAATGTGCTACCGCTTAGCCGAGAGAATCCGACAGCCAAAGTCGAGTGGTTTGCGGCATTAAGCTGTGGATCTTTTGCTGCGAATGTCTTGGATTCAAATCCCGCTTCGGGCATTGGTATTTTTAACTGTCCTCTTTTATTTCTATGTCTGTGTGGTGTCGTAATGGTTACATTGTAATCCGTGCAAAGCATTCAGTAGGTTGGACAATTCGATAAAAAGCTGTTACCTTTTTATATATAAAAAACAGTGGTTAGCCCGTGCGTTCGGTGCCCGTGGTAATGGGTTCAATTTCCGAAAAGGCACTCAAATATTTCGGTGTTGACCCAGCATCGTGAGGACAATTCGGGAGTTATCTGAAGTAAGAAGTAGCGGCCTCCAGTCTAGTAAGCCGGCATTACGGACTTCGGGTGTCGATGCGTTGACTACACATCGACCTCCATTGAACGTAAACCCGCTCGTGGAAACCAAAGGACTGTCATACCAAGTGTTTAGTTTGTTTTAATTATCATATATGCCTTCTTTATTATTAAATTTTATTCAATAGTTTCTTTTCAACTAGTTTGCGAAACTCAGAGCTAGATAATTGTTTTTTTTTTTTAATTCATGTTCATAGTTAGCACAACTAACCACCAAGGAAAAACCATATTTTCAATAAAATTCGTCTCGCGTCTTTCGTAGCTCTAAGTTTAGTTATTTTTAGCTTTTTTCCTTTTAAGTTAAAGGGTATTTTATCATTTTCCCCTCGTTTTCCCTATTTTTTTCTAGTTTTACCTATACTATGTTTCTTTGCACGGACATTGCACCTATAGGCACGTGCTTAGTGTGTCTGTTTACAAAAGCGGGCAATTTTCCTGCCAGTATAGAAAGTAAGAGTGCCCTGTATCAGAGAAATATGAATTGACGTATATAAGCGAATATATCTGCAATGAAGTCATAATTACTCAGCTGTTGCATCGTACACAGTTTCCTTATCCTGATTAATCTCTTCATTCCCGCTTCCTGAATTCCAGTTCTAATATTCTTTCTTGAGCAAGGCCCATTTAATGGGGGACTGATGACTCATGTAGGCTTCTCAACTATAACATAAGCAATAAAGAAATTAGGGTTTAATATGAACTAATTTTAGAACATTACTTTAATTACAATTAAATAATAATAATAATAATAATAATAATAATAATAATAATAATAATAATAATAATAATAATAATAATAATATAATAATAATAATATAATAATAATAATAATAATGCGGAGCGAGTTTATTCAATTGGGTAATACCGGGTTTGAATTCGGAGAACAGCCATTTTGATTGAGGATTTCCCATGGTTGTTCCTCAGTTATACTGGGCAAATGCTAGGTTAGTACCTTAATTTAAGGCTCTGGAGACCTTCCTTCCATCCCTTTTCCAATGTTGTTTTCATATGTTGATTACTACAGTGTAAAATGGCCTCTTACGATGTATCTGGTAGTTTGTAGTAAATAAACAATAATGACATAATATATCTTCATGAAACGCGTGTGTTAATTTAACTACAACCTTACAATCCCAACAGATAACTTAAGTTTTAATATCAATTTCTTAATCTTTAAATACTATTTTCATGTTCGTTTAGCTTTCAATTGTCTCATGTATGTTTCCACCGAGGACTGAACCTCAGATCACATGAACAAATGCGAATATGTTAAATATTTTTCAACACTTTAATATACAAAACACAAAACGTTTCAATGGTTACGATGCATGAATATGTTTTGGTTACGTCCTGCAATGTATGATTGAAGAAGCCTGGAGGATGAAGAAAAAATAACAGAAATCTCATTTTATTTACTCGTTTAACAAACACCCGACCTCAGAAGGGCAAGCCATAAGTTAGGTGATAAAGTCATACAACGAACACTTTTATTAATACTAATAATACTACACAACCATATCGCTCTCCTTAAATTCTCGTGTGTATGTTTAAAAATATATTCTTTTGTTCCACGCCAATCAGTCTATATTTTTTGTTGTATCTTCGAAGTGAAAGATATTCATTATTACATTTGTTGATGGTTGGACTCGAGTGAGTCAGAAACTACAATTAATAGTTTGTTTTGTCTAGTACTCCTGCGATTAGAAGGGCCTTATCTAAAAGATATTTCATATGTATATGAGAAAATATTAAAGTTTATTTTATAAGAATAAAATAAACATTTTCAATGTAAAGCTAAGATTAAGTTTTGAAGAGGAGCTAAACAGAAAAATTTGTTACCATTTACATGAGTTTTCAGACAATTCAGCATACTCTGAAATGGGAAGAAGTTAAACTTGGAAACATTTTACTAAAGAGACTTCGACAGAAAGTGCAACATGTAAATATCGTAAGGTTAAAATAAAATAAAGAACAAGGTTAAAATAAAATAAAATAAAGCAAAAACGTGTTATGGAAACATTTAAAAGCATAGCAACCTACTGTATTATTGAATCCGAAAAAAAAAAGTTTCGACGAATTTCAGATATTCAATTTTATCATCAAAATTCCAGATGTAGGTTTGGATACAAATCAAGAATTTCGAATCCAGATCTGAGATCCGGACCCAGGTCCGAGATCCGAATTTGTTATCCGGATCCGAGATCCGAATCTGAGGTTAGTTCCGAGATCCTGATCTGGGTCTGGATCAGGCAAGATCCGGAATCGGATCTCATTGGGTCCGGGATATCCGGATCCGAAAATGTTTGCCATCCCTAGTGTAGAACTGAAAATATATCCAATGAAGGTACATTTTTTTAGTTTCGTACACGCTAATCATGACTTTCAATCTAGATCTTTGGTCTAGCTGTTTGATATTTAATTTACATATATTATTTTAACTCGAAGGTGATTGACCATCAAACCCTTTTCCACTTACTGACTCCACTTATATACCTAAGTAGGAGATACTTCGGAAAGAAAACTTAACAATGAAAAGTCAGGACGAGAGTTGAATTATATAAGTTCCACATCCGAAGTTAGCATAAAGGATTTACTACAATGATTTACTAATTATGCAAGAATTATGGTAAACTAACTAACTAACTCTATGGCCTATGGAACCCGGAGGTTCAATGCCGCGTTCACAAAAGCTCTCCACTGACCTCTATTCTTAGCTAACTGCATCCAGTTTCTACTTTGTATTCCAATCTCTGTTAGATCCATCTTAATATTGTTCTCCCATTTGCGCCTAGGTCTTCCTAATGGTCGTTTTCACATTGGTCTTCCTGTCAAGACCTTGAAAGCGTTCCTACTTTCTTCCATTCTAGCTACATGACCCGCCCACCTAAGCCTCCTAGACTTGACGACCCTCACAATGTTGGGTAAACCATATAAATTATGTAGTTCCTCGTTATGAAGTTTCCGCCATTCCCGATTCCCTTCCTCTTGGGTCCGAATATTCGTCTCAGGATCTTATTCTCAAATACTTTCAGTCTATGTTCTTCCCTCAGAGTAAGTGACCATGTTTCGCAGCCATGCAAAGCAACAGGCTTGATTATCGTTTTGTATATTTTAAGCTTCAAATTCCTCGACAGAATTCGCGACGACAAGAGATTTTGAACCGAATAGTAACACAAATTGCCTGTTTTTATTCGACATTTAATTTCTCCGTGAAAATGATTTTCCTCTGTCAATATTGATCCTAGATATTTGAAACTATCCACTTTATCAAAAGTATTATTTAATATTTTAACGCATTCATAATTTGCTGTATTCCGGTCCCGACGCACTTCCATGTATTTAGTTTTCTCTGCATTTACTTCTAAACCCATGTCCCTGCAAGCGTTTAATAAGATCTCTGCATTTCTTTCTATTGTTCTCCTATCATCCCCTATTAAATTTACATCATCAGCATATGCCATAACCTGGTGAATACCGTTCAACTGTAGGCCCTGGTTGCTATCTTTGATTTTCCTTATAGCGTATTCCAGAACGAAGTTAAATAAGAATGGCGAAAACGCATCTCCTTGTTTCAGGCCAATTTCGACGTCAAAGCTCATGGACAAAATTTTCCTACTCGGACTTTACTTTGGGATTCATCTTAATCAATCTAATAAGCTTTCTTGAAATTCCAAGTTCTGTAAGAACGTTGTATAATGTTTCTCTCCTAACCGAGTCGTACGCCTTTCTAAAATCAATAAATAGTTGATGTACCGGGGTATTGTATTCCCACTTTTTTTCGAGTATTTGGCGAATGGTAAATATTTGGTCGATAGTTGATCGATTTCGTCTAAATCCGCACCGATAATCTCCAATAATTTCATCTGCGTATGGGGTCAGTCTTGCTAATAGAATATTTGAAATGATTTTATAGGATGTTGACAGAAGAGAAATGCCTCGATAATTATTACAGTCAGTTTTGTCGCCTTTCTTGTGAATTGGAACAATGATTGATTCTTTCCACTCTCGTGGCAATTCTTCCTTGCTCCAGATGAGGAGAATGAGTTTGTGTATCTTGTTCTACAATATTTCGCCTCCAGCTAAAATTAACTCAGCCGGAAATTCATCAACACCCAGAGATTTGTGCTTCTTTAATTTCTTTATAGCGGTTTCCACTTCTATTCGGTTGGGTTCTGGAATATACGGTTCTGCGGTGTGTATCTCCTTTTCTCCACGCACACTAGTTTTTGGTTGCGCGTTAAGCAAATCGTCAAAAAATCTTTCCATCTTTTTAAGATGCCATCCGTGTCAGTGAGAATTGTACCGTCAGATTTCTTTAATATATATGCACGAGGTTGATAGCCTTTCTTAAATTGGTTGATTTCCTTATACATGTCCCGGATGTTTTTGTTTTTACTATTATCTTCAAGTTCCTTAATTTTAGCTTTCAGAAAATCGCGTTTCTTTGTTCTAAAAGTTTTGGATCTTTCCCGCCTGATATCTGCGAAATGTTGTGTAGTTACCTGTATCTCATTCGGATTTTGTAGCCAGCGTAATTTTGCCTGTTTTCTCTTCTCTGCTAGTGTTATGCATTCCTGGTCGAACCATGGTTTGTTCCTACGTATTTCCGAGTGTCCAAATTTTTCTTTTGCTGAAATTTTAATGCTATCTCTAATTTCAATGCAGGTATACTCAACACTAGTGCACTCCGAATCTTCTAAAGCCAAGAATCTATTCGAAACTTCAATCTGGTATTTCTCTCTCACCTGGCTCTCTTCTAATTTCTTTAAGTTGAATCTCTCCGTTTTCGGACAATGAATATTACCTTTACTCAACGATAACGTCTCTCGTATTATCGCTGCTATCAGGTAGTAGTCAGTGTCACAATCAGCCCCTCTAAACGACCGGACATCAATTATGCTAGATTGCCTTTTTCTATCTACTAAAACGTGATCAATTTGATTATGTGTTTTCCCGTCTGGTGATGTCCAAGTATATTTATGAATGGGATGTGGGAATTTTGTACTCTTCACGATTAGGTTTTTGGATGTTGCAAAGTTCACGAGTCTAACACCGTTGTAATTACTTTCCTTATGCTCACTTTCGTTCCCTATAATCGGTTTGAAAATATCCTCTCGTCCTACCTTCGCATTGAAATCCCCTAAAAGAATTTTCATATGGTATCGCGGGAGTTGGTCAAATATCCGTTCCACTTCTTCGTAAAAACTGTCTTTTATATTGTCATCCTTATCTTCAGTTGAGGCATGTACATTTAAAACAATAATATCACACCACCGTCCCTTATGAGTAATAAAAGAAAGTCTGTCAGTAACAAATTCAACCCGTTTAATTGCTGGTAATATACGTTTATGAACGAAAAACCCTGTTCCTAACTGATGATTTTTATTTCCTTCTCCGTAAAAGAACGTAAAATTTCCGGAATTCTCAGATCCATTTCCTTCCCACCTAACTTCCTGAACTCTTACTACGTCCATCCTGTATTTCTCTAACTCACTCCTTACGGATTTTAACGCGCCTGCCCTATAAAGACTCCTAATATTCCATGTTCCAAATCTCATGTCTATTTTCTTTTGCTGAGGTCGTGCCAAGTTATCAGTCCTTGTCCGAAGCTTTTGTGAATATTTCTGAACAAGTGCTTTTTTTACAGGATGAGGTTGTTAGCCCTACCCAAACCCCCAAGCTGGAGGACCACTGCTAGTCGGCTGTCGGCGATTGCTTATTAAGTATATTTGCAGCTAATCTCTATATCTAGAGGCCTTCTCCTCGATCCGCAACCTGAGGACGCGCCATGTCGTGATGACAGGAACCCACGTTACAAGAATTATTGTTACCTTGCATAATTTAAGTACTGGCACAAATGAATTCAAACTTGTTCAATTATGAAAGTGTTATAAATAGATATACTCTAAAATAATAAAAAAATTAAAAGGTCAACGATATAAGGTAATATATTTTGAAACCAATATACGGAAAGTAAATGATCTTTTATGCAAAGCAAAATGAGTTTAATTTCGTGCTAATTAAATTTTATTGTTTAACTATACTTTGGGTTATAAAATCTAATAGTTTAGATATCATATAACTATTTATACACTAATATTTCAAGTAAGTGCCATGTAATATTCTAGTAAAAGTGGATTGAATCTTTTAGTACAAAACGAAGACATTTAATGTGATATACTGACATTTAGTCTAAAAGTGAAATATGATGTTCTTATTCAAAAACCGGGTTAGAATGGTATTCAGAAATTATCGTATTTTGATTTAAAAAGTGTAAAAACAATGAAATGGGTATTATTCACTTGTCCTACTTTCATCAACAAGAGCAATCACAATAGATTTTCCAAATAAGCTTACGCCTTGATCGATAATTTTTCCTCAAAGTTTTGCAAACGCCATATTAGTTGTTTTTATTTTGAATAAATTTGAGTACGTAGTAATTTGATTGATTCATTTATATAGAATTTTATAAAATATTATTTTATCAAATTGGAAACAGTAAAGTATTAGTAAGATATGTGACAACTATTGTAGACAGAATGTGAAGTATTATTAAGATATCAATATGTATCATTGCTTACTTTCAAGCGTTTGAAATATTCTAATGTATACAAAATATTTTCCTTCGCCTGAATTCGAAAAGCAAATACTTTCCTTACAGTACAATTTTATTATCGATAAGTGTTAGATACTCCATTTTCCCTAATATTTCCGCACTGAAGGAGTCTACTAACACGACTTTCTGCATTTTTAAATTTAGTTTTACTTTTGAAATATTTCTTTTAGAGAAAAAAATAATATTTAATGTTTCTGTATTTCTTTACAGGAACAAATGTATTCTGATATGTTTATAACTAGGCTCTTTGTTGTAAAATAAAGTCATGGTAGCCGTGGTAGCAGATACGGTGGCTCAGTGGTTGAGTGCTCACCTCTAGTGATATGAGTCCTTGGTTTAATGTCAGGCCAAGTCAATTTGTTAGGATTAGGATTAAAAATTAGATTTCTGGGCCTTCAGCATCTGAGGGATGACGTTCTTCGGCGATCACACTATTCAAGATAAGGAAGGAAAAACAGAAATGGAGAAGGAATTAAGTGGTCTGTAATCTACAGGGTTTGTCCGGAAAGTAATAGGACTGATTTTATTCCGCCATGACTGTACTTCGGAGCGTGCGCGCACCTACTGGATCCGGTAGAGGGCGTTCCTAGCTAACGAACGAGCTGCTGCTCAGTTGTCTCCGAGCACACGGAGAGTCAGGACAGGCTTTTTCGCGCGACGTGTTTCTGTGCGTGGTGCAAGCCGAAAATGCAGCGTTCGTTAGAGCAGAGGTACGCGAATAAATTCTGTGTTAAACTCGGTAAATCTGCGACAGAGACGTTTGATATGATCAAGGAAGCTTACCCAGATGATGCTTTAGCAAGAAGTGATGTGTTTCGGTGGCACAAGGCCTTTTCGGAGGGCCGGGAAGAGGTCGCCGATGAAAACCATGCTGGAAGACCTTCGACTTCGACAAACACCGACAATGTGGCTCGTGTGCGCGAAGTTTTGAACTCAGACCGTCGACTAAGTATTCGTTTAATTGCCCAAATGTTAAATTTAGCAAAAACTGTGGTTCATGAAATTGTGACGGAGCATTTGAACATGCGCAAGGTGTGCGCGAAGATTGTCACAAAAGTGCTCACTGACGACCAGAAATTGCGGCGAGTGAAATTGTGCCAAGAAAATTTGAACATGTGCGAAAGTGACAGTAGGAATAATGTACTTGGGTCGGGCGTGGGAAAATTTTTAAAAATTTTCCCATGGGAACGTTCCCTGGACGCTGTTGCTAAGCTAGTATACGTATGGTCATAGTCTTGGATGCCTACCAGATGTAGAAACAAGATAAAACTTCCCTTTTTCGTGTTCTTGTCGTTTATTGGCTAATAATTTGAATCCCCAAACCCCCTCACCCCTCCTGCGAAGAGCGTAAGCGGAACGTATGTGCTTGTGTAGATCATTCTGTTAGCAGCTGTTGCAAAGGAAGAAACGTCAAAAAATTTAAAGATGTCATCGTCAATGAGTTTGCTAGATAAGCTTAATAAGCCATCAATGGTACCCTTTACAAAAATGCGAGATTTGGAGATTGGAGTACCATTTCGTATTGTAAACTGTGAGATAATAACAATGGTATATGGTAGGAAGGCATGTGTGACATTTGAAGGAGACGAAAAAGTGATTTTACCTGGACGTTGTACTGAAAAATTGGAAGCAGATAATGGTGCATTATTAACGTATTTACAAAGTGGGAATGTCTGTTTAATATATAAAGGAATGAAGATTAATGTATCTGGACGTAACATGCATGATCTTGAATTTACTGAACTGGTTTACTCATCGTAAGTGTATGGTAGCATGTACAAACAAGATGAAACATGAATTTTCCTCTTCGCCCCCTTCCTCTTCATGCATGCGCAGTCATCTGTATGCATAGTGTCGTTATTCTGTGCTGGGCAGCGACTGGAGTAACATGTCTTTGAGTGCTTGTGCATCAACTATGGACACCAAGAAAGCGTACTTGTTAAATGTTGAATATGGACTTAATTCAATGAAAACGAAATTAATTTGTATTGGACTGGATAGTGATACATTTGAACCAGTGATTCGTGTTGGCAAAGGACTTGTGTTTGGAGTGGAGTTAAATTTGGCAGAGTGGGAGAAACTTGTACATTTGACCCCATTTGTTACGGACTATTTAAATTCTCAAGTGGAAATTACATTTATAAAATCTCTTGGTCGAAAAAACGAACTGGTGGTGCGAAAACTAATGGGTGAAAAATTAGTGATGTTAGAGAAGAAAGGAACACTTCATGCTCCTCGAAACACTGTGTAGTTAACTTCAAGTGATTGGCTTTATTTCTTGGAAATATTACCATGTATTGAACATGCTCTGAAAAACAGTAAAGTTTGTAGTGTTGTGCTACGTGAATATTTTGACTTGTGTACAGATACTATTTGTAATATGTACAATTGCAGTGTCTTACATGCAGAGGACTTGCCGGAATCCATACCTGTGTAGACGAACAGAGTATTATTAATGGTATGAACATCAGTTTTCAATTGTCTCTCTTGATAAGAACACTGATGTGAACATTGATGGTGAACGACTAAAATTGGAAATGAAAGTATTTTGCAAACAAAAACTCATAGATTCAGTTATGGCTGATTTATTTGATAGTGTATCGATACAGCCATGGTGGGGGGAAACCGATACTCAGCCTTCGGAGGGTATCAATGAAGTGAACGACTCTTCATAAAGAAGGAGAAATTGATTTGTTTTTTTCATGTATGCTAAACAACGTAATATCAAATGTAAGAAACATATATATAGTGAAAAGTGAAATGTTTTATTTGTGTGTGTTTTGTGTTCGGTTCATACACCTTAATATGATAGGATTTTAAAGTTTTTTACAAGAAAAAAATCCTAATATATTTTTTTCTCGTATGTTATAAGTGATACGTATAATAATAATAATAATAGTCATAATGAATTCAAATTCTTGAAATGAATGTTAAAATAAAAATTAGTATTTGAAATTATTATTATTATTATTATTATTATTATTATTATTATTATTATTATTATTATTATTATTATACAACTTTGTCTTAAGTATGATAGGACTTTTTTTAATTTTTAAAAAAGGAACTAAAATAATTAATATTAAAATTTTAAAAACAAAAGTCCTATCATAATAATAATAATATTGAATTCACATACTTGATTTAATTTACGAAAGAATAACTGATTAAGTATTTGAATTCATTATTATTATTATGTAGTTATATGATTACATCATTGAATTAAAAATCAGTTTTAGAATCTTTTTTTTAAATCACTATGAAATTCTTTAATTCAATGACTTAAAAATATGTTTTATGATATGTGTATTTAATTACATAACTGATCATAAAACATTTATTTATTAGGAAACGGAGAAAATAAGAAATAAAACATTTGTTTTCAAAGAGAAAAAATAATACAAAGTGTTTATTGCTGATGAAACTATTTACACAATTAAAACGACGGTAAGTATAGTACATTTTAAAAGAACGTTAGATTTTGTTTTTATTGTTCATGTGATGATAACTTCACAACTGCCATATACTGTTCACTGATGATACTACAGCTGTTGATGATGGTAATGAAACGTAGATAGAAGTCAATCTGTACAATGAAGATGATGTCCATACACACGATGACGATCTTTTACTCTCTGAAATGAAAAAAAATTGAAAAACAAACTTAAAATTTATTTTATCTATAATCATGAACAAATAAAACAACAAATAGTAATACATACAAACACATTATAATAAAGAAGAAGAAGAAGAAGAAATGGCTACCTGCAATAATATGAAAAGAAAGTAATCAAAACAAACGAAGAAGAAGAATGAAGACATGATTACCTGTAAAAGTAAATACAGCAAGCGACGATCATTTTTTTCTGGAGTTGATGAGAAAGTGTAATGAAATTCATTTAAGGATTTTCCTTTAGCTTTCAAGCATAGGAAAAGATATGAATAATGCCCACATAGGGACGATTTCACACTTTGAATTTGTTTTTTATTAAATGTATAAGAAGTGGAATTTCTACGTAGAAATTGAATATGCTGCATTACATATGGAGGAAATCCAAATGTATCGAAGTAGTGGGCACGTCCGTCAGTATGAATATATACGGAAATCCAGTGTGTGCCAAGTTTGTTCGAGGGGTCTGTATTTATGATGATAGCTGCAGGTAGTGAAACATGTGCTGGTAATTCATTGGCTGCATATACGCCAACGAAATAATTGTGAAATAAAGAATTTGTTTGCAAAGCATTCAATAAATCTAGTGTAGAGGACATCATGTATAAAAATGCAGACATGTACATATATGATATGATATTTAAATAACGTACCTTTAAAAATCCATGATGATGTTCCTCTGATGATCCACTTCTAAGAGAGATTGGAATTCTCCATACACAATGCAGGAGATAGGTGCTGGTAGAGGCTTCGTAAAATGAACTACCAGACGAACACAACCATGTTTGATGAGATTCCAATGCTGCACAGCGCTTGCTTCTCCATCTTGAGTAATGTCCAAAACAAAGATAGTGTATCCTTGAGGAAAGTCAAGGCGAGGAATATCGTTGCCATGATTGGAAAAGTGAATGCCTGATCCACAGAATAAGGTATGATATGAGGAAACATTGAGGTTGTTTTCGAAAATTGGTCGTAATGGTTTTGAAGGTACAGGTTTTCCATCAATGTATAGAGAGAAGAAATTGATGTCAAAATGTTTGAAACGAAATGGATTTGAAGTTATTGTTCCTGTATAGGCATCATTTTGTGTAAACGCCACAATCACTCGAGTTGGTAATACTCCCATAAATAAATTATCAATTGTTTTTGATTGAAGATTTTTTGGAATGACGAATGACTTCATTTGCACTCTTGTGAGAGGATATTTGGCTGTTGTTGATTGTAGAAGCTTGTTATGTGCTAGTTTTATTGTAGGACTAACATTAATCTTTTTAATATGTAAAGCAGCGTCTAAAATGTTCACTTTAGCCTCAACAGACGCATCACTAGCGATGAGACAAAAGTTTGGCTTTGCAGGAATTAACTTGAGACGTAATTCTACTCCTTGGATTAAAAATTTATCTTGATTAAAAATATCACAATGAAGATGTCCAAGCATGTCGAATTTTGCACTTTTTTTTGTTAATTCATAACGTTGTTGAAATCCTTTATTACCACTAGATGTTGCATCCATATGTCCAGCAGTATCTTGAAACCAGAATGCACATTGAAGATGAGTATTTTTAGCAGAATCATCATAATTTAACAGTTTCTCAATGTATGATCGATATGGATGATTATGAGATGGAAATGAAATCAGTCTGTTATTTAAATACACTTCCACTTCACTGAACATAGAATTTAAAAAGTCATTAATAGGAGCCACAGCTTTATCACTTTCACCAAATGCTGATCCATCAGGCTTAAGGATTTGAGCTTCGATGTAAAGAAGAGTATGTGGTAGATCTATGTATTCATCACTTGTTCCTGGGATGACAAACTCTATAGGAGCATTATCAGCTAGTGAACTGATTGGTTTGTATGTAACAACATGATTATCTAATATACTGGTTTGCGTTGGTTTTGTAGAAAAAATATCTAGTTCACTTTTTACACACTCGCAGGATTGATGATGTAAGAAAGCCATAATGATGATGATTTAATCAAAGATATTGTGTGATAACTTCCTCTTCTTATAAGACTGATTTTTCTTTGTTTTCTGTGTACGTTTCCTCTTCCCTTCTTCTTCTTCTTGCGCTTGATGATGTGTAATGATGAAGGGTTAAAGATGGAATGATGTGTAATTCTTCTTTTCCTTCGTTGATATCCAGATCCTAGCATAGATTTCAGTTTATTTTTTGCTTTGTCTTGCAAGACGGATCTCGCTTCACCCATTCGTTGATGAAAGGATTCGTTAATAGGTTGATTATCGATGATGACATCAGTAATAACGTTTGCTCCAGATTTTAATAATTCCTTTCCTACTGTTTTAGCTCCTTGTTTTACTAGTGGCATGACAGAACGAAATAATCCTCCAAGGAAACTTCCAATACCATGTCAAACTTGATAAGGGGAACCAACATAAACGTTTCCAGTTCCAGAAAGAGCTTGTTTTTGATAATATTGTAAATATGGATTATTCATATTTGTCGATGTTGACGCACTGGTCGAAAAAAAATGTAGTTTAACGCATACAGTTCCGAAAGTGAATGCCAGTGGAGAGCCTGTACTATCTCTTATATCTATTTTGATGTGTTCAAAATGCATCTTCTCTATAGGCACATAATGTGGAGGATTAAAAATTTCTATAACACTACTTCCAAATCTATGATTCACAGGATTCATATTTATAATACGTAATAATGGTGCTACTGTATCTACAACAAATACAGATTGAATTATATCACAATACACATACATTGTAGATGGAAGTCCTAAACGTAAATTTGGAATGCTTGGGCCTTGTTGCATATCCTTTAAATCAACGCTTGGATCAAACCCCAACATCGCACTAACACTTGGTGATAATGCAACGTCTACATCTATGTCTTTATGAAGACGTCGTATAAAACAGGTATTACTCTCACGAGTATAAGAAATATGTAAATTTGTGAATCTGTTGTACGTATTTATTATCTTTATCAATTCTGATATGTCAGTGTACTAACGTACAGGAATAGTTATAAATTTCCATTCATCACTTATTGCAGGTTTGTAAAAAATTTTATTATTTTCGTCATTAATATTTAATATTGAATGACGATAATGAATTTCAACAATAGCCACTTCCCACTTTTCATGGAATTCCATTCTTTGATGTAGTTTCATAGTGTATGATGTTAAGGTGTTGTCAGGAAAATATTCCATAGAACTATTACTGGGAAGCGTAACGTAAAAATCTCCATCAGGTTCCATTGTACTTCTCGATCTTCTTTACGGATGATGCAGGTATCCAGGAATCGAAAGAAGAAGGATATCCTTTCCAATGAACAAGATATTCTTTTCTGCTGCCTTTTCTTCTTGTACGTATGATTTTATCTATGTAAAATGTCTTTGATAACGTCACAGGTTGTAATTCCTCTCTTTAAAATAATCCATCCAGTGGTTCCTTGTTTAAATCTTCAATTTCATAAACAGGTGGATCTCTTGGTATTATCTTCTTCACTTTAAATATTTCCCAAGTCCAATTTTGCATATATCCTTTATCAAATGTACGTTTAGTTTTACTAATTCGTACCGTATCACCAATCTTAAGATGTTTTGAGAAATTTGGATTCTTCTTCTTCTTTTTTTATTATCATATTGATTATGCCATACTTGTAATAGGTTATTTTGAGAAACATTTGCAGGTGACATCTTTATGCTTGAATGATAACCTTCATTGTATGATTTCACAAGAAGAGGTAATACATTTAAATAATTATACGTTTGATACTTTGTAAAATACTTCCACATTTTTCTTTTAGAGTTCTGTTAAAACGTTCTACAATACTAGCTTTTATATCAGGATTTTTAGTTGTAATATGTTTTATTTTGTTTTCCTCTAAATACTTCTGTATTGTTTTATTAGTAAACTCACTTCCTTTATCTGTTCGGAATGTAATTGGTTTTCTTTCTGTCTTTGAACACAATTTGCAATCCTTTTAAGACATCATTTGTACTTTTAGATTTTAATGGCACAGCCCATGCATATCGACTGAACACATCTATCACTGTAAGAATATAACGATATCCATCATTAAATTTATGAAGAGATTGAAGATCATTAATATCA
Organism: Thermobia domestica; assembly: GCF_964235325.1. Lineage (NCBI taxonomy): Eukaryota > Metazoa > Arthropoda > Insecta > Zygentoma > Lepismatidae > Thermobia > Thermobia domestica. Next base: position 208,049,373 of record NC_137457.1, on the reverse strand, counting down.
CTTTCCCACTCATCATCAATGTTATTCACTACATAGAAATCTCTTTTAAAACGACGACGTACAGGTTTGTGTAACGTATATGTTATTTGTTGCAGTAACCATCTTCTTATACAATGTATAGGAATTTTCTTCTTTGTAGCTATCCACAATTTTTTAACAGTTGAAAACGAGGCAGGATGTGAAGGGTTGTAGTAAATCTTGCTTAACTGTCTGTTTACGGTTTCCACCTTGACCATACTGGACGTTTACAGGCACGTTTTCTTTTCCTTATAGGAGATATTACTTTTTCCTTTTCTTCTTCTTCTTCTTCTTCTGCTTCTTCGTCATCTTCTGGAAACGATTTCAGAGGTATTTTTTCCCTTGACGATGATGCTGTTGGTGATGCTTTAGTTCGTCGTAAAATATATGACAAACGTTTTGGATTTCCAATAAGTTCTTGAGGTGTGTTATTAGAAGATAAATAATTACAAAATTTCTCTCATCCCGGTGGATTTGTGTGTTTCCGGGGTGGCGACACATCAGAAATTAAATCTACAATGTGAGATCCATCTAGTTTATCACCTTTGATGTAAACAGTTCCTTTATTATCCCAGGTGATATTATCATCATGTTTCATTCTATGTAGTAGTAATTCAGCTCTTTTACGAAACATTTTGGGTATAGATAATAATATTTCTTCTTCTACTTCAGGCTTCTCTGATTTAGTTGACGTAATTGTAAGTGTCACAGGTTCTTCTTGTTTTCGTATTAAATGTAAATATTTTTGAAGAATATTATTATACTGATTCCACTTTTCTTCATCACTAAGCGATGATAACTAAAATCTCTTGCATTTCTTGATCCAAATTAGATTCACGTTTCTCCAGGGCTGATGATGATGATGATCCTGGTGTTTGTATACGATTCAGAACATCAGGTGGAACTAAAATCATCTTCTTTGCGTGTTCCATTGTACTAACGGAATAGTAAACTTGATAATGCACCAGTTAAAATAGGAGCTAATAATGCCGGTAGGAATCCACCCTGCTGCTGCACTAATAAATGCTTCTTCTTCTTTTGGATGGAATTTCCTTTCTTCACAAGATATCGAAGCGTCCTCTTGTATCGCTTTAATCTTGCTTTCTGTGTCTTTGTAAGAGGTACATTCCCTTTTAATACATTATAACAACATTCGCAAATACTTCGAATCACTGAAGAGTCTGCATTGGCCAGTATAGCTTTACGTAATTTAGGATTTGCTTTGCTCAGCGTACGAAGAAGATCTCCGTGTTTTACTCTTGGAGACATATTGTCAGAATGAAGAAACACAGTTTAAAACAAACATTATAAACACATCTTCTTCTATTTCGATGGAACATAAACGTAATGATAAATATCATCAGGAAAGATATTTGTTTGAAAACGAAGTTCGTCTGGCGTATCCTGTTTTAAATCAATAAAGAAATATCCATATGGTAACTTTGTTGCGTCGTTAAAACTTTCTTGAAGAAATGTTGGATTCTCAGGAGTTAGTTGATAACTTAAATGTTTAATTTGTGATTTATCTCTTGGAATTTTTAAATAATACGAGATAAGAACAATTCAAGCTCATATCTCTGCTTCTTTTTCCCTGATGAAATATGTTTTGTGTAATAAATAGTACACTAAGATTTCTATGATGAGAACCCTTTGTAAAGAAATCAACTATATTGCGGTTCACTTCACACATTTGATCATCAATAATAATGTGTGGTCCAGTTTCAGGTAAAAAGTCTTTTTTTCAAGGTAATCCTTCAATAAATTGTACTTTTGTCGAAATTTCTCTGTGTGCATTTTGCCATTCTGCATAGTACCAATAAATATGACGAAACGATGTATTAACCATACGTGATAAATTGGACAGGAATCGTATTACAAAGGAAGTTTTTCCACATCCACTTGGTCCGGCAACAATACATGAAAAGGGATGTTTCCACGTCGTGTCCATGTTAAAGAGTATGATCATTCTTTCTTCATACGTATATTTATAAAGGGCCTTATTACATTTCTCTTCTTCTTTTGTTGGAAATAGTGTAGCCATATGGAAGAGTATCATATGAATTTGGTATTCTACGTCGTTTAATATAATTTATCTCATAAATTTTTGTTTCGGGCATGCTGACGATAGTATGGTCTTTCCTGCGGCAAATTTTTTTCTCATTGGTAATTTTGACTTCCGTGTTACGAGATTCTTCTTCTTCTTCTGCATCCTCTTCACTATCTACTATCATTTTCTTCATTACATCAAAATTTAGGTGTTTTGAAGATTCATAGTTTAATGAAAAGCCCCGTATCTTGCATACTTGAAACTCCTTCTTCGTACTGGGATCAAAAATACGTAATCCATAGTTCTTGGGTCCAGCCGAGACGTATTCTGAAATATAGGCCTCTTTACCATACTCGAGTACTTCATTTGTTAAATCGCCTAAAAAGTCACCAGTTGGAATTGTACTTTCACCAGGCTTTTGCGTATAAATGACTGAATCTGTATCAAAATACAATACTCTTTCTTGCAGTTGATCTAAATATTTGTACAATTCTAATCTTGCTTGTGTTGTTGTGTATGCGGCTATGACAACATTTACTGTTGGTAGTGAAACAGGAACGTCATCGGTGTATTGCCAATATACATATAACATGTCATCATTTACTGGAAGTATTTGATGAATATCTATATCATGAGATGTTAATTTCTCATATAATTCCTTGGGTTCATTAATAATGCTGACATGACCCATGTTCTCACGTTGACCAAATTTTCCCCAAAATGAATTTAGCATTAATTTAGCTAAACTTCTAAGTGCTGGATTATGTTTAATTTTGTTCTCATCTAGACGTATTCCTTCCTTTTCATAAAATTGCTGAATGTACTTCTTCTTTAATCCATTTGTTTCACACCATGATGGCCATCCACTAGCTTCTGTTTTTGCTTTCAGGAAGGTGTTTATGTATTCTGCAAATAAGCCGCCACTTTGTTTTTTTCATCATATTGAACAACGTCATATGCCCATATTTCATGAATATCTATTATTTTGTATCCTTTTTCTAATGCCTTACTTACTTCATCTGTTACCCATGTTCCATGTAGAACTCGGTCTTCATCGTTGTGATTACAAGGTGCTTGGTTTAATTCATCACAACATGTACGGCAGAGTGGAAACATCAATCTATCATTTGATTTATAAGGGAAGACAGGATGAAACAGTTGTTTTGGAGGCAAAATACTGAGCTTAACTAATCCTTCTACTTCTTCAATGGTGGAAATATTTGAATCTCCAGGCAGGTAGATAGTAGGATGACGAATTGGAAACTTCTTAGTCTTAGAGATAAATGGATAAAGTGAAATAACATCTTTGTAATGTATGGTTTCTCCTTCAGATTCTTGTGCTTTATGATACAAACGTATGGCATTCACGTAAAAAGCGTCACGAGGATTTAATGGTGTTTTCTTTGTATACGGATGATTACTAACATACTTCTTCATCTCTTCATTTCCTGCCAATTGTTTTTTAAATTCACAACCCCATATTTCATGCACTTCACAGCCAAAATCTTTTAATTTTTGGATTTTCTTCTTTGTTGCTTCATATCGAAATTCCATGGTATCTGTAGCATTGTTATATATGAATTTATCTCTGTCGTTAGGGTAACACTTGATACAGGCATGCGTCCAGCATCCTTCATACTCCCACACGTGTATTTTTCCTGTATTGGGTTCTGTCCATACACCATCTACTTTCATTGATGCTATTCGTTTTTCCTTTCTACGTGCAGCATTCGTAATTTGGATGTTTCTGGTTTTTTTTCTTCCCAAGCTATCCATTGTACTGCTTCAATTGATTGTACATCTCTCCATCGATATCCGTTCTTTGGTATGATACCAATTGTATTTTCCTTTAAGAAATTTCTACGATACACTAAATTACATGCACTGGCAATTGTAATACGTTCAAGTAAGGGATTGACATTAGTTTCAGATTCAAATGTATTCATAAAGGAAATACAGGCTTGACGTAATACTTCGACATCCTGTACACAATACTTGATGAGTTCTTCTTTCATTTTAAAGGTGTCGTTTTGATGTTCGGTATACCATTCGAGAAACTTGCGTCTTTCGTCTACTTTCATAGTATCTGCTCCATAATATTTAATGTCTGGAAGCGGCCTTTCATAGGTTTGGTTCTCACGTCGATTAACGAAGTGTGGGAAATATCATTTGCACGATTGAAGCTCAAATGCACCACTTAATTTACTTAAGGGCATAGGAGGAAAGCTTAGTGAATCAATGAAGGTTACGTTTCCTATTTTAAGAGAGAGAATTTTTGCTCCATTCATGATTACTTCTGGAGTCCAATTCATCTTCTCAACCATGGTCTTAATGATGAAATGTGCGTCATATCCCTTTGAATTATGGGCAACACAGGTTACTGATTTAATGTTTGGTCGACGTTGTTGAAGATGTTTTAGAAAGTCTTCTATTACATTTTCTCCGTCAAATATATTTTCTCGTTTTCCACAAACGATACAATTATTTTTGATGTCATTGTCTTCATAACGTCTGTAACATGTATGCTGACTAACCAAGACGTTAGGTATATGTTCATATATGTTTGCGTTCTCCTCTTCTATTTTCGTGTCTTGTGTGCATTCAATATCATAAAACACAATCATAGATTTCTTCTCCATCATAATTTTTTCATTGGCTTCTTTGATTTTCTTCTTTCATTCACTTTCATGTAACATTCATGATTGGGTGGTACTATAGCATAGCAAATGTTGCAATAAGTTTCTCCACATACGTGAGAACCTTTTTCTTTTACTACATAAATTTTCAAACACTGAACACAACATTTCACAGTTGAACATAAAGTCTTTCCATTTTGATACGGCGCTGACTTGTGATAGTCATATCATGACTGGCCATAAAATTCTCGATTGCATTCATTGCAAGTAATATGGGTTTCTATAAAGTCACATGGTGGCTTCTGATGACAACGATAACATACAGCTGTACAATGTTTCAAATGTTCATGTTTGTTTTCATATTTCTTATGACAGCTTTTGCAATAATATCCACAGCTAAATATGCTGTCAAGCTTTCTATGACGTTGTAGTGATTATCTATGAACAGTAAATTTAAAGCAATTCTCTCGTTATCACCTGGTGGTGTTTCAAACGTGCTTCAAGATGTATATACGTAATGCAATATATGTAAATGGTATATGTAATAGTATATGAATATGATATATAATAGTATATGTAATAGGATATATAAATCTTATTTAAATGGAATATATATGTATATAAATATTTGAAAGGATATATAAGCGTTTAAAAGAATATACGAATAAGTAAAAATGTGATATATAAGTAATTAAAAAGGAATAATGATAATATCAACAGGAATAGGGAAAAGGATTACACTTATCTTTATTTGTATGCAACCTAAAATAAAAAAGAAATGAATTTTCTTACTTATAAATCAATATATATTAGATATATAAATATATACTATATAAGACAGAACTTTATGATGTCAATGAAATAATCTCTCATCATACCTTTTAAATATTTTAACTTTTCTTCCTATTCCACGGGATGAGGAGTGAAACAAATGTATATTCACAGTCTCTTTCAAATGTATTGACTAATGAAGATATGTAGATTACACGGCCTTTTATACTTATTTTGTTTTAGAATTTTATCGTTAATTTTAGTGAACGCGAAATCCGTATTTCCTCCTCCTCTCTACACGTCTTTCTTTTATACTGTCATTAATTTTAGCGACCACAAATTCAATGCTATCTTTACAACTTAACGAAAAGATGCTATTGACTTTCCCCGGAAAACCGTTCTTACATGTGTCTTACTTGTCTTATTCATATGCTCCCCTTAACGTGTGAATGAGGGAGGGAGGACATTTTTAACTAAAAGATTTCATCTCTTTTTCTTACGTGATACAGCATTGACCTTCCCCCGGAAAACCGTTCCTACATGTGTCTTACTTGTCTTATTCATATGCTCCCCCTTAATGTGTGAATGAGGGAGGGAAGACATTTTAAACTAAAAGATTTCATCTCTTTTTCTTACGTGATACAGCGTTCATCTTTAGTGCACGGGAAGTCACAGGTTGGAATCCTGTCACGATATGGAATCAACACTAGGGAAAGTATGGAATCGATACTAATATTGTTTATTTTATATTATTTTACGTATAAGAATACCACCCCCGGGAGCCCATCACTTTTTACCCCTTAGATGTCATGTTACTGATTTCAAAGTGTCTTTATTGAATACAACACCTTCGAAAACTATAGAATCGATACTAATATTGTTTATTTTAAATTATTTTACGTGTATGAATATCACCCCCGGGAGCTCACCACTTTTTACCCCTTAGATGTCATGTTACTGTTTTCAAAGTGTCTTTATTGAATACAACACCTTCGAAAACTATGGAATCGATACCAATATTATTTTAAATTATTTTACGTGTATGAATATCACCCCCGGGTGCTCATCACTTTTTACCCCTTAGATGTCATGTTACTGTTTTCAAAGTGTCTTTATTGAATACAACACCTTCGAAAACTATGGAATCGATACTAATATTGTTTATTTTAAATTATTTTACGTGTATGAATATCACCCCCGGGAGCTCACCACTTTTTACCCCTTAGATGGCATGTTACTGTTTTCAAAGTGTCTTTATTGAATACAACACCTTCGAAAACTATGGAATCGATACTAATATTGTTTATTTTAAATTATTTTACGTGTATGAATATCACCCCCGGGAGCTCACCACTTTTTAACCCTTAGATGTCGTGTTACTGTTTTCAAAGTGTCTTTATTGAATACAACACCTTCGAAAACTATGGAATCGATACTAATATTGTTTATTTTAAATTATTTTACGTGTATGAATATCACCCCCCAGGGAGCCCCTCGACAAGTGAACTTTATGTTAGATAATATTATTATATGAGTACTGTACTTTGATCTAAGGGGACTTGGTGAATCAATGGTAAAGCGTTCACTTGTGATGCGATAGGGGACCTTGGTGATTTAGTGGTATAGCGTTCATCTTTTGTGCATGTGTTCCGAGTTGAGCAAAATTTTGTTATATTTAGAATGAACTTGTGGTGGACAAACACCGTGTACGTGAATTTAATCCAACTCTTTCCTTTCCAACATTTCATTCATTTCTCATCACCACCGTCCCGGCGGGAGCTCATGTGATTCGGATTCCACGTTAATCAGTAGGTCCACGTCTCATATAGCCTCGCTGCAGAAAGGGACGCTAAACTAAAATCAACTCAGCAACTCATCATCACCGTCTGCATTAGCATAGCCGACATAAGTGTAAGACGTAAAACTTAGTGGTTCGGATTCCACGTTAATCAGTAGGTCCACGTCTCATATAGCCTCGCTGCTGAAAGGGACACTAAACTAAAATCAACTAAACTCAGCACCACCGTCTACATTAGCATAGCCGACATACAAAGACAGACATACCTCGTTGGCTTTATTGTTGGACGTAAAACTCTTCATTGTTCATTTACAGACAGAAAGACAGACAGGTATACATCATATTATCAAAATTAAAACACCAAGTCTACAGACACTTCTTGCGTCAATTGCAATGCGAGCCAGAAAACATTCAAGAATTCCATCTTATCATTTTCTTAGAAGCATCATACAAGCTCACTTATAGATATGTGTTTTTAACTAGGTCAGTCTTGTTATCTCGTTGCAATACGAATCATCAAAACATTTGACAATGGTATCTTATCTGTTGCTCTTGAAACTAAACCATTTTAAGATGTAGTTCAATGTGCTAACAAACAGAGAAAGAAAGAGACTAGCAAAACAGACATTCACATATATGTCGTCAACTGCTATCTAATTGCAATGTGCGTCAGAAAACATTCAAGAATTTTATCTTATCTTTTTCTCAGAAATCAACGTACAGTATCATACAAACTCGCTTTCTCTATCGAACACGGAAACGCGAAGTAAATACATTGTCTGAAGTACATTTATAGTTAAATGAAAACCTAACATATTGTTTTATTCTTTCAGGAATAATCATAGACCGTAATATTTTTAATAATATATTTTTTTACTTACTTATTTTAATAAAATCGTCTGATGGTAACACTTATTCTTAGCTTTAGGCATCCAACGGATCAACCATGTACAAAGACACACACACACACTCACTATTACAAATATGAAGTGAAAGTTTTTACGCGGAAGAGGATCGACACACACTTTAGTCTTCTAACTCTGAATCACAAATGTTCTCTGTATACACACACACACACACACACACACACACACACACACACACACACACACGTGTTTGTCTTAGAGAAACATGTTTCAACAAGTTCGATCATGCCGACCATAATCGAAAACATATCTCGTTACGATTTCAATACATAAGATAATATCTTTCACATCAAGACTTGAGAAAGTCATGTTTCATTTTGTTTACACAGGTATCTATATGGGACTGTATTTCAATTCTAAATTTCGTTGACGTAGTTCTTCTGCTATGGGAATATATTATATTGCAATTTCTCGTCACGACTTAGCAGCAAATTCATTTGGCATAATCTGATCTTTAATTTCTCTACATAAGTGATTTTAATTACTTGTCATAACAGACATCATCATGTGAATATTCATATAACACATTTCACATTCTACGTTTCAAACAATATGATATGCTATGAGAAGCTACCGTTATTAGAATCCATTCGCAGGAGGTCTGGGGGAGGAGTGTATAGGTATGTGTTTCGTTATGGGACTCATATATGGTTTCTTGTCTCGTGTCTTTAAAAAAATTGTGAAATACAATATTTACCTTAGCAACTAAGTCAATTTCGTGAGAAGCTTTGATCATTTGAATATCACGTCTTCTACAGACACTTTGTGGGAATAGGGCCAAGGGGCTAAGCAACACGATTTTGCATGGGTATGTGTTTCGTTCTGAGACTCATATAATGTGTCTAATCCCATGTATTAAAAAAATCATTACATATAATATTTACCTTAGCAACTAAGACCAATTTTATACAATCTCCTGAGAAGCTTCGTTCATTTTAATATCATGCTTTCAGTTCATATTCTCCAGACATCTCGTGGGAATAGGACCAAGGGGCTTAATCGCTTATGCTCTTTGGCTTTCCAGGAGGAGTAGGGGGTAACGGGGGTTCAAATAACTAGACAATATAAGATGAGGAGACGAAAAAAGGCATGTTTCAGCTTGTTTCGACATCTGGTAGGCATCCAAGACTATGACCATACGTATACCAGCTTAGCAACAGCGTCCAGGGAACGTTCCCATGAGAAAATTTTTGAAAATTTTCCCACGCCCGACCCAAGTACATTATTCCTACTGTGACCCCCAATTTTTGAATAACGTAATCACAGGTGACGAATCATGGATCTTTGAGTATGATCCCGAGACAAAGAGGCAATCTTCCGAGTAGCACACGCCGGCGTCTCCTCGCCCAAAAAAGGGAAGAATGAGCAAATCCAAAGTGAAGACGATGCTCATTGTCTCTTTTGACATCAAAGGCATCGTCCACCTTGAATTTGTTCCTCCTGAACAAACCGTCAACGTCAAGCTTTACGTGGAAGTGCTCAAGAGACTCAAACGAAGGGCAATCAGGTCCGACCAGAAATCGGAGCCGACTGGAAGCTGCACCACGACAACGCCCCGGCTCACACCGCCTTTCTTGTGAACAGCTACCTGACCAAAGCCAGCATTCCAACGCTTCCGCAGCCGCCCTACAGCCCAGATGTGGCCCCTCGGACTTCTTTTTGTTTCCTCGCCTGAAACGCCCGATGAAAGGCAAGCATTTTGAGACGACAGAGGGGATCCAAGCAGCTTGCACCGCGCCTCTCAAGGCTATTCCGGAGAATGACTTCCGTAACGCATTCAATGCTTGGAAATCGCGCTGGCAGCGCTGCATCGACGCAGAAGGAGCCTATTTTGAAAATTTTTAAAGAATTGTAACGATTGGCTCAATATTTTTTTTTAAATCGACTCAGTCCTATTACTTTCCGGACAAACTCTGTATATGCTAGGAATCCAGACATTTGCCTGGTGTGAATGAGGATATCCTCACTCAGAATGGCTGTCCCGAAAACTCTCTTACACTTTTTCGACAGTGTTCCCATCCAAGTGAATTCACGACTGAAAACATAGTTTCTGTGTATTTTGTAGGGTTTCTTCCATTTCCTCCTACATTGTCACATCACCAAGCATTTCATCTTGATTCTTTTTTACTACTTATCCATCTGTGAGGTGAAATTGGAAGATTTAAATTTGTTTACCGCTTGAAATCAATGCTAATAATTTAAAATATTTAAAACTTCATTCTACGTCGGAAAAACAAAAGACAGGATTTTGTGGAACTATACTTTGTAAATTAGGATGCAAATTAGGAATTCCAGCCTACAATGAGTCAGCTTGAAATGTGTCACTCAGTTTTAATGTATGTTTACTTCATTTCTTACTCTGTATATTTTTATTTTTATGTAGCTTATATTACATACGAGTTATAAATTTCTCTTAAATATGTAAAGATGTTAAAAGCAATTTCTTAATTGCAAGATTAGATATTTTTTATTCAGTTCTTATGAGATCGTTACGACGTCTCTTTGCTAGTGAAATATAAATGATTTGCATTTTCTACATTCCGTTTGATCTAAGGAATTTTCAATTTAAATATCAGAAAAAAAGGAAAATATTTTAAAATCAGAAATTCTAAGAAACAAAAAAAAAGGAGAAAATAAAAATAATTGTGTTGATTTGATTGAAATATCTGATCGATATGTATCACAACATTTTGTCCTTAATCAAATTAGTCTCTCATTACAGTGACACACTTTTACCATCGCTTAGCCATTGACTAGGGTCTACGATGCGAACAAATTCTCAATTGCAAGTTGCACCGCCCAGATCATCAGGGAAGATCTTGTCTTTCTAGAAGTGATCGATACGTCGGCAGAGGTGATAATCGATGGGAGAGATGTTGGAGAATACATTTGATGAGGAAGAGTTTCATGTTGCAAGAATTTTTTTTACGTACATGTACGTAGGTATACATAATTGTGCAACATGAGAACAACATGAGTAGTAGCGGTCCCGTTATGGCGAACCGAGTCAGCAAAATTTTAGTGACGTCATAGGTCAAAGGTCAATGACCTTGGCCCGGAGTCAATGACCTAGGGGTATTTAGGACCACCCCCTCTAGATTTTGGCAGGGTTACCTTGACCCGCTCCCTAAATTTTGTCAGGGGTACCTAGGACCAACCCCCTTAAATTTTGGAAATTGCCAAATCTAAAAATTTGGTATGGCAGCCTAGGACCAGGGTATGTACCTCTATTAGTATTGGGAGCCCATCTCGTTCCCTTTCATGGATAAAAAATTGCCAAAATGATAAATTTCGTTTTTCTTTTACCTAATTTAACCCCTTTGATGAGGTGTTATTACCCTATATAGTTACATGGACGTATACAAGAGTCCATTCCCTTCATCAGATATGGGTATATTGTTGCACCCTTTTAAATTTTTGGGAGGGGGTGCCATGGCCCACCCCTTCAATTTTAGAAATTGCCCAATTTAAACATTTGGTATAATAGTTTAGGACGCTAATATAGATCACTGTAAATTTGGGCGGTCCACCTTGTTCCCTTTGAGGGGTACAAAATTGCCAAATTATAAACGTAAGCAATAAGTCGTACCACATGTTTGGTTTTTGACCTAATTTATCCCCTTTGATGAGGTCCTATTACCTTATATGGTTATATGGTCATGTAAAGGTGTTCATTCCCTATCATAAAACATAGGTACATTGATGCACCCCTTTAAAATTTTGGGAGAGAGACATTGATCCACCCCTTAAATTATGGAAATTGCCCAATTTAAATATTTGGTATTAAAGTATAGGAAACTAATATAGATTATTATTAATTTGGGAGGTCCACCTCGTTCCCTTTTAGGGGTACAAAATTGCCAAATTTTTGTACAACCACGTGTTTGGTTTTAGGCCCATTTTATTCCCTTTGATGAGATTCTATTACCTTATATGGTTATATGGGCGTATACATGTTTTCATTTCCTATCATAAGACATGTTTATATTGATGAATCCCTTTAAACTTTTGGGAGGGGTACCTTGGCCCACCTCTTAAATTTTGGAAATTCTCAATTTAAGCATTCTGTATTATAGTACAGGACCTCAATATGTATCATGATAAATTTGGATGGTCCACCTCGTTCCCTTTCATGGGTAAAAGATTTTCGAAAATTAGTACGACCACGTGTTTAGTTTCGACATAAGTTATCCCCTTTGATGAGATCATATTATCATATATGATTATATAGGTATGTATTTTTGGTCTAGGAATTAATTCGTGCGGGTGGACAAGAGATGGCGCAACGAACGGAGCGTCCCACAGTTCCGTGTATCCACACATGTGTTGCAAACCCCTGTCATCGCGTATCGTTCGTAGTATAGGGCAGTGGATTAAAGCGTCAACAACACCAGTTTGTAGTTAAGTGAACATGGCGCAATTTGTGCCTGATAAAGTGTTTTTGCGGGGTGTCCTGCTGCATTACTTTAACATGCAGAAAAGTGCGACTGAAAGTCATCGTATTTTGGTGGAAGTGTATGGTGACCATGCTCTAGCTGAGCGAACGTGTCAGAAGTGGTGATTTCGGATGGCAGACCAAGAGCGAGCTGGACAGCCAAAAAAATTTCAAGACGAAGAATTGACAGCATTGCTCGAGCAGGATTCGTGTCAAACGCAGGAACAACTTGCAGCAGCATTAGGCGTTGATCAAACAACAGTCTCCAAACGCTTGAAAGCCATGGGAATGATTCAAAAGATGTCACATTGGGTTCCACATGAATTGAAAGACAGAGACGTTGAAAGACGAAAAAACATTTGCGAATTGCTGCTTCAACGACAGAGCAGAAAGGGGTTTCTGCATCGAATTATTACGGGTGATGAGAAGTGGATCCATTACGAGAACCATAAACGAAAAAAGGCCTGGGTGAAACCAGGTGAACCAGGTCTATCACAACCAAAACGAGATATTCACTGTGCAAAGGTTATGCTGTGCATATGGTGGGATATGAAAGGTGTGGTGTACTATGAGCTGCTGCAACCGGGTGAAACTATGAATGGAGAACGTTATCGACGACAATTAATGCGTTTGAAGCAAGCTCTGGCCAGAACACGACCAGAATGGGAGAACAGACATGATAAACTTATTGTTCAACATGATAACGCTCGCCCACATGTCGCAAAACCGGTCAAAACCTATTTAGAAAATGTCGGATGGGAAGTTTTACCCCACCCGCCGTATTCACCAGACGTTGCTCCTTCGGACTACTACTTGTTCGATTGCATGAACAACGATTTGATTGGACAGCGGTTTACTTCTTCAGAAGATATCGAAACATGGGTCTCTGACTGGATCGCTTCCAAGGATGAGGACTTCTTTCGCCACGGAATCCGTACATTGCCTGACAGATGGGCGAAAGTGGTGGCTAGCGATGGACAATATTTTTCTTAAGGTATTTATGTATTTTGTGTTTGTACTACAGCTTCAATGTGTCCTTACCAACCGCACGAATTAATTCCTAGACCAAAATATATGGGGTCAATTATCTTACATAAGACATAAGTATATTAGTGCACCCTTTTAAAATTTGGGAGGGGTAATTTGGGCCACCCCTTAAATTTTGGAGATTGTTTAATATAAGCATTTGGTATTATAGTATAGGACATCAATATGTATCACTATAAATTTGGGTGATCCATCACGTTCCCTTTCATGGGTAAAGAACTACCAAAAATCAAATTTCGGAGGTTATTGACCCATTTTATTTCATTTGATGTCTTTTTACCTTAAATGATTATATGGGCATGTATAGGGGTCTATTCTATTTCTTAAGATATAGATACATTAGTGCATCCGTTGAAAAATTTGAAGTAGTACATTGCCCCCCAACCTTAAACTTTGGAAATTGCCAAATGAAAACACTGAAACACTGAATACTATAGGTATTAGTATAAATTTGTGTGATCCATTTTCTTCCCATTTATGGATAAAAAAAATGTTAAAAATTCAAATTTCGGTGGTTGTTGATCCCCTTGATGCGGTTTTATTACCTTATATGAACATATGAATGTATTCAGGAGTTTGTTTTCTTTTGTAATGCATTAGAACATCGATGCTTTCATTTTAAAATTTGGTAGAGGTACATTGGCTCACCCTAAAAGTTAGGAAATTGCCCAATTTGGTATAATAATATAGGTTCTTATAAATTTCGTTCCCTTTCATGGGTAAAAATTACCGGAAATTAGTATGATCACGTGTTCGATTATTGATTCAATTTATTAGCTTTGATAAGGATTTAGCACGTTATATGTGTATGTACAGAGGTTTATTACCTTTATATTTTTGTTTCCATTTAAATTTTGTTGGGGAACATAGAACCATTCCTTAAATTTGGGAATTATCAAATAACAAAATTCGGTAAACGTTTTCTAGGACCATTTGAAAAATGTTGGTGTCCCTCTTATGGCCAAATACTCAAATTTCGATGGTAATTGACCTATTTTATCTTCTTTGATATTGCTTTATCATTGAATGAGTACAGGATTTATTACTTTTTTCATAAGACGCAGGTGTATTTGTGTACCAATCTTAAATTTTGGTAGGGGTACATTTCTTATTGTTAAGTCAATAATTGGTAGTTGTTCAAAGAATTGGGTGTATCTCATTCTTTGGGTAAACTATTGTCAAATATTAGTATGGTCACGTGATCAGTTATTGACCTATGATGGGATTAGGAGTGTAGGACATTGGCACATTGAAACCGTAGGATAATTTGAGAGTTGTCAAAATGAAATTACATCATTACCTTTGAGTATTCCCGCCTATGGACCTAATATAAACGTAAGCAATATGATATACCACGTGATTTACCTTGATGATATAGTGTACAGGGATTAATTTCCCTTGTTGCGGTACTTCTTAAGTTTGAGTACACACTTCTAGAAAACAGTTGGTACTGCTAAAGTAAACAATTGACGGGCATTATTGACCTTATTGAACATATAATGATATGGTTAATTTTAAGACAGGTATATCGAGAGAGGTATTCTTTAAATTCGGGAATTGTGATAAACAGAATTTTAACATAAGGCGCGAAATTTGAAACAATACTTTGAACTTTTGTCACAGCTCATAGTCTAACATCATTTATGGTGGTTGATTTGCCCTTGAGCTTTAGAAATCTGATAGCTAACCTTATTGAATCTTATGACTCATAGTCTAAAGGCAATACATGCTACATCACTGAAATTTAGTTCAAGGTGATGTAATCTGCCACTGCCAAAGTTATTGTTGATACAATTTGATTGGATAATCACTATCTTTCGTGTAATCTGATTGGTTGATCACTATCTTTCATGCAATCCGATTATTTGATGATTTTCAAATCCTTGCTGCATTTAGTTTTGTTTTGTTTAACATTTATCGATTACTGTTTAAAAATCTTGATTTGAACATTTTCGTTCATTTTGCACTCACTGATAAATATGATCAAAACCGTTCATTTGTTAAACGAATAGTTAAAAATCGGATAAAGTTTGACGGTTAACCGTGAAACGTAAAATAATTTTTTGAAATTTTTTTTGAATTTTTTTATGAAAATGTTTTCGTTTCAAAATTTTTGTTTGAAATTTTTGTTTTTTAAATTTTGTTTGAAAATTTTTGTTTCAAATTTTTCGTTTCAAACCTTTTTGAAAATTTTTTCGTTTCCAAATTTTTAGTTTAAAAAGTTTGTACGAATTTTTTGTTTGAAATTTTTAATTTAAAAAAATTCGTGTAAAATATTTTTGTTTGAAATTTTTGTTTGGAAAATTTTGGTTTCAAATGTTTTGAGTTTGTGCACTCATTGATAACGAACCGGCACTTTTTAGAACTAAAACATCTGGTAACATTGTTTATCATTATGCAATTATGCACGTCAGAACATGGTAATGCAACGTCATCAGTTCGCATCATCGTTCCAGACTGTTCATGATAACGTCATCATGGCTACTTGTCTGCAGTTTCTAAACTCACGTGATGTGATGAAATCAGTGGCGGCCGGTGGATTGTGGTTTCGGTTGTTGCAGTACGAACGATCGGAGACAGAAGATATAAAGTGGACTCATTGACTAATCAGCATAACTTTAGATGCAAATTCTATGTGACATGTTAAATTAAATAAAATTCTGTTTTTAAAAAATAAAAAATGCAGAACATTTAATCCGATTAATCACCTTAATTAATTAGTAAGTTCATTCCTCTCTCTTTGATTGGAACAAATCTGCCTAATCCATGCTGGTTGAACTCTAGTATTCTTATTGTCAGGTCTTTTTCTATGGAAAGCATAATCAATGGTGACAATCTTCCTTGGGACATTCAATTTCTTCAAATTGTCAATTCTTTTTGATGTGAAAAAAACTTTTCTTCTTTTACTGACGCCATAGGTACAGTTAATATTAATTTCAGAAGCTTTGTAGATTCACTAAATATTTTTTTCTAGATTATTGTGAACGATTCATTCTAGCAAACTCAGTCCCTGACAGTGATTCTCTTCAGTGTATACTGAAGAGAGTTCGCAGCAGAGATAAGGTTATAAAAAATGTACATTGAACACGCTTTATTCACAATTTATTTAAGAAAATTGAAAATAAATTGTGAAAATGTATCTAGTGTATACAACATTACTGCCATAAGATGTCATGTAAATTTAAACAGTTTTTTTTTTCGAACACTCTCCTGAATTACACGTTGCTTGTTTTCTCTAAGCCATAAGTCTTTCTGTAAGTTTTTCCTCGGTTGAAAGCTGGGCCTTTTTTAAGTTATTTACAGAAGTCATGGTATGCAATTCATTCAGAATTTGTAGGTTATGTACAGAATTAAAGCACACACAATAAAATTAAATCTAATAACTAAAAATCAAAACAGCTGATACCAAAGAGATACTGGTATATGAATTGCGAATGTAATATATTAATTCATAGGGCTGTCAACTGGCCGGCTTTTCATTGGCCTGGCCGGAAAAATTGCTGTTATTTTGATTAAAGCCAGTGACGGGTACAAACTTCTCATAACCCCTTTATAACCGTTTTTTTTTTTAAATTTGTATCTAGTTCGAAATATAGATATTGAAAAGTAGCTGTCTTTCTGTAAACTCAAAACTGTTACCTTTCACCATCTATCAACGATTAATATATTTTGTTCACCTGTTTAGAAAATTTTAGAGAGGTGACAGGGACTGTATCAGAGAAAATTTGAAATTTACTTTCAAGGAATTTTATACATTTATTAACAGTGGAAAAGGACTTCTTAAAGCAATTTCCTATAGTTGAAGTAGAGACTATATGTTTAAAGAGTGAATTTCATTTTCCAAATCCAAAATTGTCACGTAAAGATTATTATACTTTTGTTCATCTGTTTCGATAATTTTAAAGAAATGGTAGTTACTGGTAAATACAATAAATTGATCAATGCCGATTGATCAATTTCAGTTTCTCATTTATAGCACAATGTATCTATTAAGCTTATTAGTGAATGTTCTAAGGACATACGGAATATATGTGTTAATGCACTTTTGCCCACGATAGTATATTTCCTTTCCATGGATAGGTCCGAACAGAGATACTTCACGCTGAGACCTATATCATAGAGAAGTTTGAGGAAGTGCCGTTTTTTTATTTTACAGAGTTGGCAACCCTATTCATATGTCAACACACACATATACATGTGCGTAAAAGAAAAAAATATATTCCAAATCATCCGTCTTGGTTGTTACGCAATGCAAGATGAACACAATATACTTCCACATGAGGCGAAACAATGTTTATCAACGTTCTGGAAAGCAACCTTGAAACCCGCCAGATATAGGAACAACTGTTAACTGGGAGGGGTCCGAAGTATTTGAGGAAGGTCCAATACGTCTAAGTAATAACGAACCCGTCTTATACTGTACCCGAAAAGATAAGTAATTCTTAATTACTGTCACCTATATTTTTAGAAAAAATGATAGAACGATTATTTCTATAAGAAAAGAAAGAGTATATGATGAGGCGTAAAATAAAATATTTAGCATACATCAATCATTTCTCTGTTAAACAAGTATAGTTTGTTAGGGAAGTCTACAAATGTTGGTTAAATTTCGAAATTTTTGGGAGGTCCGGACCCGGTGGACCTCCCTCGTGGCTACGCCTCTGAGCATTACTAACTAGTCCCAAATTCAATGTGGCGTTCCCCACCATACAGTTCTGTCAAGAGTATAAAATATACTTATTTTATAAAAGAAATATGTATATACTAAAATACTATTCACAGAAGGGGGGATTCTGCATATTGACTTATTAATATTTGGTTCACAAATTACTGTAGAAGAAACCTTCATTATCTATATAAGCTAAGAATTAACTTGTAAATTTGGATTTCTTTCATTTGATTTTTCCTCTACTTCTCTTTCTTATTTTGTAATTCTGCTATCACTCTTTTAAATTGTCATATATTGATTTGCTTCAGTATAAGTACCGTAATTTAAAAATATGAATGCATAAAAACAAATTCCATTTGTTAATTGCTAGTGAAATAAAATTCAGAAAGCTTATTTAGCGCGAAAAGCCTTCTCATTCACTGGAAACCGTGCTGTGTTGCAGAAGCACTGCAACGACCAGACCCTTTAACTTCTGAGATAGGGGAAAGGAGACTTAACATTTGCTCCGATTCCCGCGCTGAAGGAATCTGGTCGTTGCATGCTCGCTGCAACACAATATAAATTAGAGATTCTGTGACGGATTATTTTTCGCTTTTTAAAACGGATTAATGAAACGGACAGTTACAAAAGTAAAAAAATGTTATTTCAAATATATATGGGAGTATTAAGAAGTATTTTTTCTGTTCTTTACTACTATTGCTAATAATATTTTTTTCTTGAAATACTTTGGTCGTTGCGCAACGCTGCAACACTAACATTAGCCGCCACTGGATGAAATTATTTACCAAGATTACTGATTTACAACAGAATATACCTTATAGAATTTTAGCTAGCCAAATGATCCCTACAAAGTAGGGATTAAGAATCGTAGTGAAGCTTGAAAATGGTAAGGATATTATATTACCAGCAAGATATTTATCCATGGAAGCTTCAAAACAAGAAGAACTATTATTTTTTAAAACACTTGATCTGTATCTTCATGCTATAAAAGACTCGTTGGGCGGAGTCATCAATTTGAATTTAGTACACAGGCTGATGTGTGAATTCGTTTTCGTCAGCAATTGTGATAAAATCATGAATTCGAACGTAAGCACATTTTTTTTTCGATGACGTCAGCCGTAGCTGTATAAAATCATCAATGTAAACGTTAGCAAATACCGTGCCAGCCCACGAAATCATTCGAGCAAGTGCGTTTTAGCTGGAAGGATGTGTACTTCTAACGATAAAGAATTCCTCTTCGCAAGCTATTATCCAATAAATATATTTAAAACAAAACATGCCATGGTTGGTATCTGTGCTACAACGTTTGAACCTGTGATTCGATTGGACAAAGCAGAACAATTTGGTGTACAACTAAACTTTGAAGAGTGACAAATATTATGTACACGTATCGACCAAATGAATGATTATTTTCATGATGAGCTACATGTGACCATAGTCACATGTGAGCTACATGTGAGATACATGTGATGAGCAACATGGTTTATCTAACGCAAACGGAATGGAAAAATTCACCAATGTATTCCAGTGTGTTAAACATGCAGTGAAACTGTGCAACAAAACAAGTATATTCCTGAAAAAGTACTATCTTGAGAAATGTGTTATGCATCTAGTACAACATGTTTCTAGATCTTATGATGGTTGTCAACATCGTTCGTGGGTTCATACCTGTATTGATAAACAGTTTATTTGTGATAAAATGGACATTGAGTTTCCACCAATAGACATTGCAATATACCTTAAAAGACTTCAGTTGGAATTCAAATTATACACTAAAGACAAAGTAGTGCAAGTACTTCAAAATACATTGTATCGACAACATCCAGATCCTTTATCTGGTATGGATGTATGTGCAGTGTAATAAAAGAATCCATTTCAATCAATTGAGTTTTTCATTTCAAGTAACTGAATGTTCTGACGTGTATTATTGCATCAAGATAAATAGGATTGTCAATTGTTTTTGTTCTAAACAGTTCCCGTTCTTTATCAATGATTGCGCAAACAAAAATTTGAAACCAAAATTTTCCAAACAAAAACTTGAAACAAAAAATTTTAAAAAATTTAAACAAAAATTCGAACAAATTTTTTTAAACTAAAAATTTGGAAACGAAAAAATTTCAAACAAGAAATTTTTCAAACAAAATTTTGAAACGAAAAAGTGAAAAAAAATCCAAATAAAATATTTAAACAGAAATTTTCAAACAAAACTTTGAAACCGAAAAATTTAACAAACAAAAATTTCAAAAAAAATTTTGAAACGATAAATTTCAAAAAATTTTCAAACAAAATTTCAAACAAATAATTTTACGTTTCATGGTTAACCGTCAAACTTTATCCGGCTTTTAACTATTCGATTAACAAATAAACGGGTTTGATCATATTTATCAGTGAGTGGAAAATGTTGAACGAAAATGTTCAAACCAAGATGTTTAAACAGTAATCGATAAATGTTAAACGAAACTTAAAACTAAATGCAACAAAGATTTGAAAATCATCAACCAATCAGATTGCGCGAAAGATAGTGATCAACCAATCAGATTGCACGAAAGACAGTGATCATCCAATCAAATTGTATCAACAATAACTTTGCCAGTGTCAAATTGCATCACCATATCACTAAATTTCAGTGTTGTAGTATGTAGAGGGGAGGGGGTACGTTTGAACGGGGGTACCTTAGAACATTAAGATAACAGGAAAGGAATAATAGCATATCCAGTTGTTTCAAAATTTTTAGCTTGGCAACAGTCCTTTACGTGCCTGTCAACTATTATCTACCATTTTAGTGTAACTGTTGATGAACAGCAGTACTTTGTTAGATTTGTGGGGTGGAAAGTTGGAATTTTTCTGAAGTTTTGTAAGATTTTTGCCAGAAGCCTGTGTTTTGATATTATCTGGCATTCATTGCAGAAGTAACAACATTAATTTACGTATCTAATGTTGCCTTTTGTCTTTCACAACAGTTCATGCTGTCTGAGTATTACCAAGTTTTGCTTTGTCATGCCAGTTGGGGCAGTTTTGAACAAAAATTAAGGGGTACATTTGAACATTGTTCTACCTCTCCTTTCTGAAATGTAAAGGTACCAGCAACATGTTTGTGTTCCCAGACATGGAAAACAAATATTCAATGCCAGCTGCTGATATTGTGTTAAACTTCCTAATGCTTCAACAACTTGTGGAGGGAAGAAGTGTACTGCAAAATTTCTGACATTTCTTGTTGATTAGGGATGCGCACGAGTCGAGTGGAGTCGAGATTAACCCTGTCTTGAGTCGTCTCGAGAAAATGTTGTCTCGACTCGAAAATATGTTTTTGTCTCGACTCGACAATTTCTGTCTCGACTCGGCTCGAATTCGAGAAAAGACGTCTCGAAATTCGAGTCGAGACAAAATATACGAGTTAAAATATACGCACACATCAGCCAGAACATTATGACTATTTACCTAAGTGTCAGTATGTCAAAATTTGGCACGGATAACAACGGTGACCGGTCTTGGCATGAACGCAATGATCCTTGGTAGGTCGTTGGATTGAGTTGGCACCACATGTGCACACACAAGTCACCTTATTCCCGTAAATTCCGGGGAGGGGCGATGCGCTCTGACGTAATGTTCAATCACATCCGAGATGTGTTCGATTGGGTTCAGATCCGTCGAGTTGGAAGGCCAGCACATCAATTGGATATTGTTGAAAAATGCCACTACCGTTGGGTAAACATGGTCGCCATGAAGGGGTGTACGTAGTCTGCAAGCAGTGTTCGATACACCTCGGCCGTCATGGTGCCTTACTCGAGCTCCACTAGACACATGGATGCTAACGTGAATCTTTTCCAGAGCAAACTAAGCCGCCGTAATCTTGTCTCCGTCCCGCAGTACAGGTGTCAAGGAGCTGTTCCCTTGGAACACGACGGATTCGCACCCTCCCATTTCGTTCAGAGAATTTATGAACTTCACTTTATCGCAATAGTTTTATACAAACTACATAACAAAATATTACTATCATTATTATTGTATTTGAAGTACAATCAAATATTACGACATTAATTATTAGTTTTTAATTAACTGAATTGAGCTGAATATTCAATCCTAATCTCGAAAGATTGACTATTAAGATTATGCGTTCTGTTCATTTCTAAAGTAATAAACGCTAGAATTCGTTTCAAAACTATTTCTAAGTGAAAACTTTCTTCAAAATAACATTTAAAATTATAGAAAGATTTTCGAGACATTCGAGTCGAGTCGAGATTTTAACGAGCAGTCTCGACTCGACTCGTGTCTCGACTCGAAAATTTGAGTAGAGAAGTGTTTATCTCGACTCGTCTCGAATTTCACAAAGTGTGTCTCGACTCATGCGCATCCCTAATGTAGATTTTCAGAATTTTAGGATTGGATAAATTTCCTGTCCAGTACCTGCTTAGTAGTGAAAAAAAAAATGTAATTTTAACAAACTGTTAGTAGCAACATGCCTTTCATTAAGCCTATCCATGTACGATGAGCAAAATTAAAGAGTGAATCATAAGCATATTTTCAATAATAGTCTACGATTATCATATATATATATATATATATATATATATATATATATATATATATATATATATATATATATATGTATATATATATATATATATAATTTTCTTCAGAACCGGCCTACGCCTATAGATATGTTGTCCACGTATCATGTTGATTTTTTGTCTAACCTATAAAATACAGCATATATGTTTTAGCTCTTATTACTATTATTATTATTTCCTTCCCATGTACGATTGGTTTATACTTGTGTCTTAAACCGTTAATGTTGCTTTATTTCATTAGCTTTTATGTTCGTAAAGGAATTCATCCTGAAAACAAAAATTATTTTAGTAAAATAATGGTGTGTTCAAAACTTCCCCACCTTTAGTTCAAATTACCCCATTCTTGTTTCAATCTACCCCCAAGGGGGTACATTTGAACGACGCCCTTACGCCTTTGCATACAATGACAAGTTCAAAAAAGTCCTCCATTTTATGGCAAATGAGGTATATATTATATATATTATATATGAGGTATATATATCAATTCTATAAGGAAATTTACTGTGCGTTTGGAAGTAAAAACGAATATCCGGAAACAGATATTCAAATGTACCCCCTCTCCCCCATTGCCTTTAGACTATGAGTCATAAGATTCAATAAGTTCAGCTATCAGATTTCTAAAGCTCAAGGGCAAATCAACCACCACCAATGATGGTTGACATGAGCTGTGACAAAAGTTCAAAGTATTGTTTCAAATTTCGCGCCTTATGTTAAAATTCTGTTTATCACAATTCCCGAATTTAAAGAATACCTCTCTCGATATATCTGTATTAAAATTAACCATATCATTATGTGTTCAATAAGGTCAATAATGTCCCTCAATTGTTTACCTTAGCAGAACCAACTGTTGTCTAGAAGCGTGTTACTTGATAACTTCAACGAATTTTGAAGAAGAAATTAATCCCTGTACACTACCTCATCAAGGTCAATCACGTGGTATATCGTGTTGCTTACGTTTATATTTGGCACATAGGCGGGAATAATCAAATTATTCATTTTGACAATTCTCAAATTATCCCACAAAGTTTCAATGTAACAATGTAATGGACTCCTAATCGCATCATAGGTCAATAAAAAATCAATAATTGGTAGTTGTTCTTAGAATTGAGTGGTATCTCATTCTTTCGATAAATCATTGTCAAATATGAGTATGATCACGTGGTCAGTTATTGATCTATGATGGAATTAGGAGTCCATTACATTGGTACAAGGGAATTTTTAACATTTTTTATATCCATAAAAGGGAACAAAAATGGACCACCCAAATTTATACTAATACATTTTAGGGTCCTATAATACTATATTAAATGTTTACATTTGGCAATTTCCAAATTTTAAGGTGGGGCCAATGTACTCCAAATTTGTCAACGGATGCACTAATGTATCGATATTTTAAGAAATAGAATAGACCCCTATACATGCCCATATAATCATATAAGGTAATAAGACATCAAATGAAAAAAATGGGTCAATAACCTCCGAAGTTTGATTTTTCGTAGTTCTTTACCCATGAAAGGGAACATGATGAATCACCCAAATTTATAGTGATACATATTGATGTCTTATACTATAATACCAAATGCTTATATTAAATAATCTCCAAAATTTAAGGGGTGGCCCAATGTACCCCTCCCAAATTTTAAAAAAGGGTGCACTAATTTACCTATGTCTTATGTAAGATAATTGACCCTTATACATACCCATATAAGCATATAAGATAATAGGATCTCATCAAAGGGAATAAATTAGGTCAAAAACCAAACACGTGGTACAACGTATTGCTTACGTTTATATTTTGGCAATTTTGTACCCATGAAAGGGAATGAGGTGGACCACCCAAATTTATGGTGATCTATATTACGGTGCTATACTATAATACCAAATGTTTAAATTGGGCAATTTCTAAAATTGAAGGGGCGGGTCATGGTACACCTCCCAAAAATTTAAAGGGGTGCATCAATATACCCATATCTAATGAAAGGCAATGGACCCCTGTATACGCCCATATAATTATATAGGGTAGCAAAACCTCATAAAAGGGGTTAAACTTGGTTAAAAACCCTGAAATTTGATATTTTGGCATTTTTTTTACTCATAAAAGGGAACGAACTGGACCTAGTGATGAGCAATGGGAATATTTCCGGTGGGAAGAAATTTAAAAAATGGGAATATTCCCTGGTTTTTTCCCTGGCCTATAAATTCCCGGGAAGGAATTTATTTCCATTTGTTTACTTTATCTTCCAAATTATAAGAACCATATGACAAATTACTTTATTTTAATATATTATGATTTACTTCTAGGTTTTAAAGAATTTGGAGGTTACAAACTTAAAAATTCTTTGACTGTACTTTATATAAATAATAATATGATTTTTTAAGTTCCATTTCCATTTGCACTAAAAAGTAAGGTAATTGCAATAATAAGAGTAATATTGGGGGGCCAAAACTAGCAAAAAGTAGGATGATTTACGGAAGAAATGAGTTTTTAGTGGTGTTCAAGTAGTCAAGAAAATATCGAACACAATTTTCTTTTTAGGGCAGTAGGAGTTTTGTACAAACCGTAAAGGTAAGGGGAAGTGGTTTATGTGAGAAAAGAAAGTGAGTTGTTGGTAACGAAGATAGAAAACAACGTGCCATGCGGGGCTCTAACCCGCCTTCACTCGCTAACGCTCGCTCTGCAGTGCTCTGAATTTAATGTTGGTAACGTACTTTAACGTATGAAACCATAAAACAACCGTATCGGAATAGAATATCGCACAAAAGTCGGGGCAAAAGCTGGCCCCCGCCCCAATGCTAAACAATAGCCAAAATAAGCAAAGTACTAATTTACAAATGATGAAAAGGAACCATTGTGTAAAGTAATGTAAAATTATGTAGAAATAGAGTTGAAGTACTATTAATAAACCATGAACCACCGTTAGTAATAGACGTCGGTCTGTTACCTCTCTCTGACTCGAATTTCTGAAGAGGTACTCGGACTTCTCTTACATGTGAATTAATGCATGAAATTTCGAGAAATAGGTAGGAAGAAAGGTCGTGTATGGCAATGTTACGTGCTAAGTTATAAAAATAAATCAGTCTCTTGCAAATTTTGTGAATATAAATGCGTATGCGCAAATGTTGATAAATTGGTGAGACATGTAAGAGAAAATCCACTTAGTTATAAATTTAAACTGGTTAGCGGTGTAAAAATATGTGGACTTGCTATATCATTTTTTCCACATATTTCATCGAGCATATTGTAAGTAAATATACATTTATGCGTATTATCTAAACATAATAAAATATTAATAAAGCAGCATAGTACCGCTCAGAATATACATTTTAACGAATCCCCTGGAGACAAGTGTAATAATATACTGTGATAAAAAAACGAATTTAACTTCGAAAAAATGAAATGAAATCTTTAAGTTTTACGTCCCACGGTTATGCCGGTTAGGCTAAAGGAGACGGTGATGATGAGAGATGAGTGAAGTGGTGGAATGAAGAAAGTGGGAGGAAACGGGAGAACCCCAAGAAAACCCACGAGCACAGTGTTTGTCCACCACAAAGTCCCACGGCGCGAGCTGGGATCGAACCAGAGACCCCAAGCACCGGAGGTGAACGCTCTACACTGAGCCATCGCGCCCCCAGAATTTAACTTCGAAATCTTAATATAGTAATAGAATGCACTTTTCTTTGTGATTGTATATAAATTCCCGGAAAAATTCCCATTTTGGGAATCTTCCCGGGAATCTTCCCTGGGAATATTCCCGAAAAATATCTTCCCGGGTTACCCATCACTACCTGGACCCCCAATACTAATAGAGGTACATACCCTGGTCCTAGGCTACCATACCAAATTTTTAAATTTGGCAATTTCCAAAATTTAAGGGGGGTTGTCCTATGTACCCCTGCCAAGGTACCCCTGCCAAAATCTAGAGGGGGTAATCCTAAATACCCCTAGGTCATTGATCCCTTTCCAAGGTCATTGACCTTTGACCAATGACGTCAGAAAGCTCGGGGTCAAAGTCCAAAACGCGATCAGGTGGGGCAATTACTACTACATATCTGTTCACCAGTTTTGGATACTTCTGAAGAAGTTTACGGTGCACTTCATGGAGTTCAACGCTGTGGAAACAGGCTTGTTGTATAATTCCCACCATAGATCGCCATATTTGGAACAACTGGAGTGAACAGTGGGTTTTGGAAATGCTTCTGGATGCTTATAACAATTCAACAACTTTCATTACCATTCAAAATTGTGGCAAATGCATTTTTAAAATCAGAATTGAGAATGGGATCTGGGAAATGTGTCTGGTTGTTCTATATTCTGAGATAACTGTACGCCATAATACTGTTATCCCTGTTACCCGGTGTAAGCTCTTATGGCATCCATGAGTCCCATTTTTTCACATTACCGATTGTATGGAGCCGCCGAACGACAGTATGCATGCGTGCTTAACTCATCTGCAATTGCAAGAATACTTCTCCAAGAGTTTGCTTTCACGATGCACCTACGAGTTTATCAGAATATGTTGGTTAGTGGCTGCATAGAGTAGGATATCATTTTTCATTGTCTCCAGTATGAGATTTCAGAAATCAACGGCGTATGGCGTGTTCATTCACCACTTCTGACCCAAATGCACTGTTGATGTTTCTCATGGCTAGAAGTACAGAATGTCCAATTATAACTTTTAAGGGAAAGTCACTTGCAAGGGTTTGCTCCCCATGGTGCACCTCAGACAACTATATTCAACTGCTCACTGGTCCTTGACTTACTAGATAGGCCAGCTTGTTTTTCTAAACATGTACCAGGTTTGGGATGTTGCACGATTGATCTTGGTCAATCCATTCGTTGCATTAGAGAATATGTGTACTACCAGAAATAACACCGACATTTTAAACGCACTAAACCAATATTCAGATGGATAGAGGAAGATAACTATGATTCGTTCAAGGATCTCTTTAGTGTAGATATTCACTGAATAAAACTTTGTTTGTAGTTATGTCTGATCCTGTTTTGATTTTGAAACCCTTGAAACTAAAGAAGCGTTTTAATTATTGTCTTTACTGTACTTTGATATGCAAACTTTGACTTATATCCAGATGAAATTTCTTCAGACTTGAAATTTTAGGGAATACGCTCTTATTCGCATCACTGGGTTTTTATTTACATTTATTCATGTTTAAACAAAGTGCTTTTTTTATTATATTAATATTATCTATGCAAGAACATAATTGATCTTGTTCGAAAAGTGGTATAGGTATCTGTCTTGCTCTTCAATCAAGTAATTAATACTTGTACATTGTAACCAAGGACAATCGAAGACGGATTGCAGATATAGGTACCATATTTGAGCGTGAAAATAGAGTAAAAATATTTTTGAAGTGCATAAAATACAATAGTTTGGACTGCATAATAGAAAGCATATTAGAAAGCAGATCTCCGTTAGATTTTAAAAGTACAAAATCAGATGTGATAGGTAGATGTAATTAATGTAAATGTATTGTATAAGGTTTATGTTTCTCTTTACTTATTAAATTTATTGACATTATTCACTTGCATTTCAAATATTACTTACCAGACGTAATATTTAGCATTTGGAACATACGTTCATTAGGAGTTACTCCTAAAATAACCAAAAAGAAAATCATATGATATAAACACGTTATTTGATCATTTAGTATATATACACTGATATTTATGGCTTTACTTAAGTATACTCCTTGCGAGTTTTCTTTAGAAGGGAAGTGTGTCGCTCATTTCAGACTCATTGAATTAACTCCTAAATCATACGAGTATGTTGTCTCGCATGCATTGTAATGTTCTCCATTAGCAGTTTGCATATGTTGTACAAAAATATCTATTACCTATAAGTGGCTCTGTCCATCTATAGGTTAGAGATATGATTTTTGATATTTAGGCTTTTCATTTAAAATAATGAAAGATGTGTTTCTGTTCTTTTCTTTTGCATTTTCTCTCCAACAGAAGGAAAACGAGGAAGAAAAACAATTGAAGTTGCTATAGTTAAAATAAGATTTTGAAATTCCTGAAGTTTAGATGCATTGAAATTGGTGTTAGGTTTTTAATTTAAAATAATTAAAGCCATGTTTCAACATATTTTTGACGTTTCCCTTAAAAAGGCTGGACTTGTACTTGTTTAAATTCAATGGTCAATGGTCTCGAGTTCGATTAAGATTAGAGAATGTTAGGATATGAGAAGCGCGACGCCGTAAACAGAGCAAATGACGGAGTATGCAGTACGGAAGTATATATATAAAGATCTGAGGTTCTTATGCAACCCGCTTATTCTGTTTATTACTGCGATATCTGGCAGAAATTTAAACTATTAGTTCAAACTGACCAGCTCTGGATGACGGCGATACAATATTTACTGAAAGTTTGCTAATGTTCCGAAGTGTAACAGGATATACGTATAATTACAACCCCCATCGGACCTATCTTTCGTTTGCACGAAAACGAGGTGATATAACCTCTTGTTGTTCTAAGTTCCAGGTCGAAAAGAGGACGCCCATCCCTAAAAGAAATCTACAATCCAGTTTGTTTTTCTATGTTACACAAGAAAACATTAGACTGTCTCTTTCAAAATATTAATCGAATAATTTACTCCCAATCCATTCCTAATAGAAAATAACTAGGGACTAGCATTCCCAAGTATTACATTTGATATGTTGCACCCCATCGGAATTTACCATTCTTTTGTGCAAGAATGAGAGGTATAAATGTTTCGTGACCGAAAATTTAACTTATTTAGAAAACGTAGGAATTACTTGAGATGATTTTTCACATGATGCTCTCCGTTATCCCGGCATCAACTTGAGCATAAACATTCCCAGACTGACAAGTTATACATATACGAGAAATAAAAGCCAGTGACTTGAAATTGAATTATACAGGGATTATATACAATATGGAGAATGGAAGTTTGTACAATAAGTTAAAAAAATATATTCTACTTTCATAATTTCTGGCTCCGCTTTTGTTTCAATAACCAACTAGCAGTGGGCCGAGCAGATCGAAATCCACATCAAATCCCATTTGTTGCAAGCTGATACCGAACCGGGGAAAACATTCAAAAGAGATGAATGCTCTACAACTGAGCCACCGGGTGCCAATTTAACCAAACTAGGTTTGTCAGTTAAAAGAAAAAAATGTAAAGATGACCAAACAAATGGAGTTATTACGTATTATGTAGACATTAGTTCATGTAGGAAAACCAAACATAAGGCATACCACAGCTTGAAAACTGATATCCTAAATTGAATTTAGCTGTATCCCCCAGATATATAATGAGTGTGTGCGTGTGTGTGTGTGTGTGTGTGTATGTATGTATTCCAGAGTGTGCGCCTCTTCTAAAGAAATTTCCGGACCCACCTCTGTTTCAATCACTTCTTTTCAGGAAATAACTTCCCTAGTGACCGGACATTGCAACGTATGGTTCATTAATTCATCGCATCCCAAACTTCTCTTATGGAATCCAATCGTTGGTTGAGAGATGACAAAAGTAAATGCCTTTAGCTTGAGACTACAGACTATAGTTGTGGTATTGTACTTTTCACGTTTTTTACCTTTGAATGTGACATATGTCATTTATACATTTTAATCATTCCAGCAGTATTTTGATAAAGTATTATCGTAACACTACTTTGTTTCTTTGATTAATTTGATTTAGTTACCTTAACAGTTTCTTTTAGCACCGACATGATGACTAATCCTTAACGTCGAATCAAAACGTTATATCCCACTGAAAATCGAACCTGAGACCATGTGGTTTAGCCTGTTATTCATAAAGAGGCATATAGAATTATTTCTTTCGATTTGATAAGAATATTGTAAAATTTAAAAATAATTATGTTTAATGAAGGAATATGCACTGATGCACAAGTTGATAATCCGTAACAAAAGAAATTTAATGAAATATCATTAATGTGTTCTCATGTTAAAATTAAAGGGTTGCTTAAGCCTTTTCATTGTAGTCTTGTAATATTTTCACTCTCCTGTCTGTTTTAAAACGGTATGGTTTTGATGCACACGTATGCTATTCTTTCGAAGTTCCCCATTTCACGCACCTAAACTTATATAATTTAGACATTTATTCATCTTTAAAGAATCATTCTTACCTCCGTAGGAAATTTGCGGGTATGATCGGACTTCTTACTTAACCCTTTAAGTCATTTGTAACCATTTGGATACATAGTTTTTGTAGGCTTCTATTACTTTAGCGAAACATTTGATTGACGTTCTTGCATAGTGTGTCCATCAAACATAACCAGGAAGTATGTCTAAATGGACACAATGTGCAAGAACACCAATAAAATGTTTCGTTAAAGTAATAGAAGCCTAGAAAACTATGTATCTAAATAGTTACAAATGACTTAAAGGGTATGCACCTTTACAAAGAAAATATATTTCTAATATGCTGAAAAATTTAAAAGTTGAACTACAATAACTTGCCGTCGGTTGGTTTGATAACGACAACCTCTTCTATTTAATTCATGGTAGTAGGACTACAACATGTTTGTGTATAACTTTTTCTCTTTCTCTCTTCATCTGAGTTCGAAATAGATCTGTGTGGTGTGCAACGAAGGGAAAGGGGTGGGATGATCAAGTATAATAGCTGTTGTCGATAGTGTCCTGCTTCTGACTTGACTCGTGGATTTAAAAAAAAAAGTTACTTTCTTATTGTGCACCTTTAGGTCTTACCAGTGGCGGCGTAAGGGCGGGGCGAGCGGCGCCCCAGGCCCCACTTTGTGAAATAATTACTAATTAACCTTGTTTTTCTTTTGGATATTTGAGCACTTGTGAACATTTTCTTCACTCTGCAATTGTGGGCTGAAGTTTTTAATCCATACGCCAAAACACAAGAGCAAAAAAAGGACCATCAATGTTTCAAAAGGAAATTCGTACAAGGACCGTCAAGGTATATAATCCAAACCTTCCCTAAAAGTAAACGCAATTAATTGTCGATCAATATTACACCAAACAACAGATGAAACAACATAAATATCTGTCTAATAAAAGTAATCAGTGCCGGAATTCTGTATAAGCTAAAGAAACTATAGCTTAGGGCTTCACTCTCTTTGGGACTTGCAAAGAAATTTAAAGAAACAATAAATAAATAAATAAATAAATAAATAAATAAATAAAAATAAAATAAAATAAAAAATGAATGTAGATTAAAAATAAATAACAGTTTCATTATCTTGGGAACCCCAAGGATTAAAGGAAAAAGCTTAATCTAGGTAAAAAAAAAATAGATAAAATAAACGTTTCACGCACTTGGGGGAAGGGAAAGGGGGCCAAAGAAATTTAAAGGAAAGGACTGAATGTAGGCGAGAAAATAATAATACAGTACAAACGTTTCACTCTTTTGGAACCTTCCAAAATAAATAAATAAATAAATAAATAAATAAAGACAGAAAGAAAGAAAGAAAGAAAGAAAGAAAGAAAGAAAGAAAGAAAGAAAGACAAAAGCTGAATGTAGGTGAAAAAAACTTTCACTCTCTTAGGGTCCCAAAGATACTTAAAGGGAAAAAATGTATGTGGATTAAAATATGGATAAAATAAAAATTTCAGTCTGTTCAATAACCTTAGAGAAATTTGAAGGAAAGATATGAGTGTACATTAAAATATAATAAAAGAAAATTCGAAGTATATTGTATTGTTTTACATTATAAGGCCTTATGACGCAAGTAGTATGGCCCTCTCTGCTAGCTTGTTTCCTAAAATATCACTGTTTATTTATTTATTTATTTATTTATATATCAGTTCAAGGGAAGGGCACAAAGAAGGGATCAAAGTACATAATGATGCTTTATTAAGTTACTAACATTCTCTTGGTTACTAAATACTCTTTGGTTCAGACGCTATAGTCGCTATTCACTTGTTTTTCTTTTGCGGTTTTTTGTTTCGTCCTTTACAAGTCGAATTTTCAGCAAGCCAAACCCTTTTGTTTAGCTGGTTTCCTCTTTTTTGCTCTTGTTTTTGTGGCGTATGAATTTACACTTCAGCCCACAAATTTATAGTGAAGAAAGTGTTCAATAAGAAAACAAGTGTTCTAATATTCAAAAGAAAGAAAAAAAAACTTGAATTATATGTTATATTGTTTCCTTCTATATTTAAATGGGAATAAAATAGACTTTTTTTTTTTTTACTTTGCCAACTTTGTACAGCAGCTAGATGATGAGAGCGAGGAAAAGCTAAAAGTATGTTGCTCTGATTTGGCTTTGTTCTACCTGAATGATCTGGATGGCGTAGAATTATTTCAGGATTGTAAGGATATAATCCGTTGACTAAGGTGTGCTCAGAAAGCTAAAGAACAACTTGACTTTTTCTCAGAAGGCATACTGAAATATGTATCTTCAATAAGGATTGAAGCTTACAAAAGTTTGACAACCGTTCTTCAGATTTTGATAACACTATCCATGTCTGTCCGCATCATGTGAAGGGTCTTTCAGCAAAATGAAGCTGATAAAATCATACTTGCATTCCACAATCAGTCAAGCAAGACTCACGAATCTGGGTACTCTTTCTATCAAAAATGAAATGGCATCTACTTTCTATTTTGATAATATAGTTGAAACCTTCGCAGCTAGCAAAGACAGGTTGAACGTTGGTAGAACACAGGCTAATAAGGTATGGAACTATCGTTGAAAGTAGTTTTATGTTTTAACTTAAAAATAAAAATACAAAAGTACCAAAAGAATAATAAAATAGCCGTCAAGATCTGTCAATTGACCGGTGATGGGTGCTAATGAAAAGTAGGATGTTACAACACGTAGTAGAATTCTATGCTCACATATTTAATCTATTATATATCCACAATTATTCAATATATTTAGAATTGTTTGTTATGATATATTCTAGTACTAAGTGTGTTAGTAAGTAGTAATGGAAACAGCCATAAGTGACAGAATATAAATATCACTGAATTATTAAATACAAAATGATGTAATCTTAAAGCAAGTGTGAAATCTGGAAACAATAGTAAAAAGGACAAGCAGGAGAGAAACATTCTAGTGTGTAACTACCATTGATATTTCGGCAAAAGCAGTGGGACTAAATACATCGTATAATATTACTGAAGAGAAACCTAGCTAAAGATAAATGAAGACGACATGCAAGAGATAAATCTATTCTAGCCATTATTTACTAACAGTTCGGGAAAAAAAGTATCTTGTATGATCACTGGAGAGAAACCGAATTTTAAAGTGAATGGGGCTGATTGTAGAAGAAAAATCTAATCAAATAAAACTCATATAGCGTAAACTGAGATAGGTGAGAAACCATGAATAAACTTAACCATATGAGAAACTGCACAGGAGAAACACTAAAGGCGAGAACCGAACAACAGAATTCTAGAAAACTTAGAGCTTACAATTAGAAATCACAACGGTTATATTAAAATTTGCATTTTTTCCAATATCAGCTCATTGTTATATTTTGTACGTAAATTTGTCTCTAAATGCATTATTAGGAGCATTTCTTCCACTATTCCATTTAATTACAGCATGTGTTTAAACTAGGATAGTATAACTTAGGTGTAGGATAAATTCTGCATTCTTTGTTGTTACGTTTTCTTTGTTCTTAAGATTGTTATTTCTGACGTGGGAGGTACTTTCTGTTACACTTATATCTCCAATCCTTTTTCTATCGTGTCCCTTGTTTAAAAATGAATTATATATATAATGCGTCCGTAAAGTTGCAGAAAAGTTTTTGTGTAGTACGGTAACGAAAGAAAGTACCGAAAGTGTAAAATAAAAAATGTACAAAATGAAGAAAATCAATATTGAGTTGCAGAAAAATGATGTCCTGCGGGTGAATCTCTGTGTATGTGTGCAGTTAGCATCAACGTTTATCCATTGGTGTGAATATGTGACAAAATTGATGCAGTGTTGCCATGTAAAAAGGCTATCTAATGCAAGTCTTTAAAATGGGTGGTTTTCGATAGAAACGCGGCCTCTTCAAAGGCTGTTGTCGTAAAATTACTCCAACAGGTGTGTTTTGAGTTGGTTAATGATAGGCAACGAGAATTTACACATAATTGATAACCTGAGTTTTTATGCAAAAATTTGCGTTTTCAACATCAGTCATTATCTCGAAAATATCAACATAGAATGCGCTTACATTTGTTTCAAGTCTCAGGTCTTTATTGTTCTTGGTTGAAAAGATATTCGCAATCAAACTTTGAGTTGCGCAACTTTGCGGACACACTGTGTATATAATAGTATGCAATGATAGCCTTGGTCCGGTTTTATTTTTAGACACCAGCCTGAAGGCGGTTCTGAGCATTAAAAAATAGATAGGGATGCTGAATGTCACTCCCATTTATTTAATATATCCCAAATTAAGATGGTTTAAACGCACACACGAATGGGAAAGGGGGTGAGTAAATATTAAAATGATTATCCAAATGAATGTCAAGAATAGCAGTGTTATGATTGTTCGAGAAGGGGCCCCGATCTACTTCACTGGCCCCGGACCCCAGTTTGCATTACGACGCCACTGGGTCTTACAGATATGAAAACCTTACAAGTATCCTGTTATTCTAAAAAAAAAAAAAAATGAAAATAAATTAATAAATAAAATTTAAAAAAATATAGGAGAAAGAAAATAAAATTCGATTCGATGTCAAAATGCTCTGCAAGCTTGTAGCCTTTCGCTTTTCTCACTCATCCACGGGAACTTCGTTAAAAGGGTTCCCTACCTTTTCCCATACATTAAGATTTTCTAGCTCTATCGCGTCCTGTCTTGCCTAAAGAGAATAGTTTTCTCTGCTTGTTTCTATATTTGCTATGAAATGTTTATTACAAAAACTAATATATGTTTTACAGACAATATAGACATTAGAACTAAACAAATGGATGAAAGATGTTACTCCCTTCACTCTCTCCTTTCCGTCCCTTATCCAATTCCTTTACTGGAAATTTTTGATTTTCTTTTAGCTACTACAATACTCTCTGGACAACACGATTTCCAGGATTCGTTTAATAGAGATTATTTTTGTTTTTTACTGATTATTTTATCATTTTTTAAATACGTTTGTGAAATATTTTCTTAAAAAGAAATTCTTTCACTTACTAATCACTCAACTTTAACCAAAGTTCGAAGGTGAAATGTAATAAATGCGAAAAATTGTGAACTACAGTATACGTACAATATTTAATGAGCTTAAGTGTATATACTTTAATTTCGCAAATTCAAAAGAAACTTTTGTTAAGAGGTATAAGGTACACAGCATACATAGCAGACTAAAATTTGTCCAAGGCCGTAGTTATGAAGTAAGTTGCAGTTCGTCAAAACACTTCAATTATGTAATAAATATCTATGTTTATATATAATGAAGTAGGTACGAGTAAATCTCATTGTATATACAGCCGAGCTAGTGTAGTCGAAGAGGCGCCAATTTGCCATGTGAGCAGCCTTTGTAGTATCACCGATGGGGAGAGAAATTTTTCTCGTACTATTCTTCTTCTAGTGCGACTCTGAGGTTCACCAAGTTTCTTTTAAATTATTACCTGGGGCAACCCGGGTAAGTAAAGGGGTGGAATCTTGTGCTGACTACCTGATCTTTCTTAGTCACGAAGCCAAAACATGTGGATAGTTTATTTCTAGATATTCCGTGGAAATCGTGACCTTTCTCGGAAGGGTGAAGATCTTTATTTTTTAGACTTCCAAACTATGATTTGCGTAAGTGTTGGAAATCTTACAGAATGAGTATCTGTCTGTGAACAGGTATCAGAGTAACATCAGTAGGATATATCGAGAAGTAGTTTCTTGTAGACTAATCGATGGATCATTCCAGAGATAGGTTCCATCTCCACTATTAACATTCTAATGAAACTGGAAGTCCTAAGGAAAATAACCATTTCCGATTTATACGTTGATCGCCACAGTTTGAAAACGGTAATAGATAGCGACAATCAGTTTTTTTGGAATCCATTGATTGTCGCAAAGGAAACGTTGACTCATAACTAGTGTTGTAAAATTTCCGGAAAGTTTGAACCTGTTGGTAAAAAAGTTTTTTTCGGTTAATTTCCGGAAAAAATGGAAAATAAAAATCTTTGTTATAGGTTATTTTTACTAGTAATCGGACCTTTTTTCCGAACGCGTGAAAAATTCAAGTTGAGAAATGTCAGTATTGCGAATATTTAAAAATGAAGGATTCGAAAATAAAATTGTAGCATAATTATCCTTGAAAATCAATGGTCTCCACTCATTTCCTTTATGTGCTTTTAAGTCTTTTATTCGCGGTTGTGCATTAATTACAGAACACAACTAACATCATGAAACGTTTCTGTTGCAATAATTGTATGTAAGCAAATACCTGTTTTCTAGTGCGACGAATGAAAGTGACTATATTTGTAACTTAACAATTCTTGAACCACCAGATCGATCTCGATAAAATTTTCAAAATAGATAAAGTTTTTACGTGGGATGTTTTTTTTTCATTTCATTTTGAAGGTGCCACTTGGAGTAATGAATGGGGGATATATATTGAAAATGACCGATATTAATGTCTACTATATAGTTTTCGGGGTCGCTGAGATGAACAGTGACACTTCCGATGCCGTTTAATTAAAAATTCAAGACTGCAACTTAGCGGAGCGGGAAGGGAAGATATATAAAAATGATTGAAAATAGAATCCATAGTTTTCGGGGTCATTGAGGCGAACAGTGACACTTCCCATAACGTTTAAATCCAAATTCAGTGGCGTAACTTCAGGGAGGGGAAGAGGGTGATATATAAAAATGATCGAAATGACCCATATTAGTGTCGAATCTATAGTTTTCGTGGTCGCTGAGATGAACAGTGACACTTCCAATGCCATTTAATTAAAAAGTCGTCCCCGGAACTTGGGGGTGAGGAGAGAGGAGATATACTTAAAAATGATCACAAATGGCCGATACAGTTTCCGGCCGATACAGTTTCCGGGATCGCTGAGATGAACAGTGACACTTCCGATGCAGTTTAAATCCAAATTCACCCCAATTAATACTCCTAAAGGGGGACGGTCACATGTAAAGGTAATTGAAAATGAGCGGTACCACTATCGATTTCATAGTTTTTGGGGTCCCTAAGTTTATTGGTGAACAGTTTTTGTGTCATTTATGTCCAAAATTAAACGTAATCTCCCCGTGCGAAGTTTCACATGTTAAATTCTTTAATATATTCCTTGCTGCTCAAAGTTACACACTTGTGCGGTATATGGGTGTATGTGTAAATAAAATCATATGTCTTTTTGAATTGTTTGAAAAATATACAAATATTAAAGAGGAATTTTACTAGAAATCAGAAAGCTAAAAAGTACAATTAAACCTGTTGCATTAAGTATTTTTCCTGCTAGCGAAATACATTGAATATATGCTGCAGGCACGTTATAGCAAATAAGATTAGCATCATGGGAGAAACAGTTTTAATTTTTTTTTTTCGGTTTTTGCCAGTATTTCCGAATTAAAGATTTTTTCAAATGGGTTCAAAATTTCTGGAAATTTTACACAGCACAAGGAAGATACGTATCTCAATAATATATATATATATATATATATATATATATATATATATATATATATATATATATATATATATATATATATATATATATATATATTCATCCTCACGGCATTGTCAAGGCTCTATATTTGTATTTTACATTTATTATTGCAACCGGGTGTTACTGACTTCCGTATACGGTAGCCCGATCATCACCCTTGTTCTTCGCGCGCACAGTCATTCGAAGAACTGAAAACGTACTCTGTACACAAACAGTTTATGGTTGTGAACTCGGAAAGCCTGGTACTTCTGCTTGTCAAGGTCAAAAAGTGGGAGAAAAAAGGATGTGTAGAATGTAAAGAGGGTGCAACAGTGACTGATGCTTGTAAGGGAACATATTCATTTGTAGTTCGTGCACATTCCGCCTGTAGCGCTACTGTGGCACGACGTATATTGTAACTGTATAACTCTTGTACACCGCTAGTAGGTCTATTCGCGTTAGTGACGACCGAAACTATGTTGTCAGCTCTGACTGCGATAAGGCACTGCCGTGCTGCTTTTCCTTCTCTTTTTTCCCCCTTTTCCATTTGTGAGACGCCAAACATGTTGTTTTTGCTTGTTGCACGCGCTGAACGGGTTTCGGCGAGCGAAGTATTTAAGAAGTTGACTACATATTCTTGTTTGCGATAGTTTTAAATTGGTTAACTGTTGAAAAATATACGAAAATAAAGCTGTACTTGTTAAGGTATATTAGTCGAGGACGTAGCTACTGACAGTGTTGATTACAGATTTTCTCGAGGAAGAATTTAATTACAGTAGAGGTGAAAAGGAGACGTCCATTTAGACAGCCCCTTCCCCCTTATCAGACTCAATCGGAAATGGTCTCAATCGTTTGCACACAAATGTGCAGGCGAAATTTTCGTTTGTACACAATTAAGGGCGCCGTCAGAACGAAAACAAAGTGGGGGCTGTCTAAATGGTAGCCCCCCAACAACATGCCCTATTCAAGCACAAATTGTCGCAATCATTTGTACATCGTTTCTACAGAAATGTGAAGGCGAAATTTTCGTTTGTACACAATTAGGGGCGCCGTCAGAACGAAAACAAAGTGGGGGCTGTCTAAATGGTAGCCCCCCACCAACAAGTCCTATTCAAGCACAAATTGTCGCAATCATTTGTACATCGTTTCTACAGAAATGTGAAGGCGAAATTTTCGTTTGTACACAATCAGGGGCGCCGTCAGAACGAAACCAAAGTGGGGGCTGTCCAAATGGTAGCCCCTCCCACGATGTCCAGTTGAATCACAAATTGTCGCAATCGTGTGTACTTCGTTTGTACAGAAATGTGCAGGCGAAATTTTCGTTTGTACACAATTAGGGGCGCCGCCAGAACAGAAAAAATGGGGGCTGTCTAAGTGGTAGCCCCCGACCATGTCCTATTCAATCACAAATTGTCGCAATAGTTTGTACTTCGTTTGTACAGAAATGTGCAGGCGAAATGTATGTTCGCACGCAATTAGGGGCGCCGCCAGAACGAAAAAAATTGGGGGCTGTCTAAGTGGTAGCCCCCGACCATGTCCTATTCAATCACAAATTGTCGCAATAGTTTGTACTTCGTTTGTACAGAAATGTGCACGCGAAATTTTCGTTTGTACATAATTAAGGGCGCCGCCAGAACAGAAAAAAATGGGGGCTGTCTAAGTGGTAGCCCCCCACCATGTCCAATTCAATCACAAGTTGTCGCATTCGTTTGTGCATCGTTTGTACAGAAATGTGCAGGCGAAATGTTTGTTTGAACAAACTTAGGGGCGCCGCCAGAACGAAAACAAAGTGGGGAGCTGTCTGAGTGGTAGCTCCCCCCACGATGTCCAATTGAATCACAAAGTATCGCAATCGTTTGTACATTGTTTGTACAGAAATGTGCAGGCCACATTTTCGATTGTACACTATTAGGGGCGCCGCCAGGGCGAAAACAAAGTGGGGGGCTTTCTAAGTGATAGCCCAATCACCATGTTCAATTCAATCACAAATTGTCGCAATCGTTTGTACATCGTTTGTACAGAAATATGCAGGCAAAATTTTCGTTTGTATACAATTAGAGGCGAGCTCAGAACGAAAACAAAGGGGGGGCTGTCTAAGTGGTAGCCCCCCACCATGTCCAATTCAATCACAAATTGTCACAATCGTTTCTATATCGTTTGTACAGAAATGTGCAGGCTAAATTATTGTTTGTACATAATTAAGGGCGCCGCCAGAACGAAAACAAAGTGGGGGCTTTTTAAGTGATAGCCCCCCACCATGTCCAATTCAGTCACAAATTGTCGCAATCGTTTCTACATCGTTTGTACAGAAATGTGCATGCAAAATTTTCGTTTGTACATAATTAGGGGCGTCGCCAGGGCGAAAACAAAGTGGGGGGCTTTCTAAGTGATAGCCCAATCACCATGTTCAATTCAATTACAAA
Source organism: Thermobia domestica (assembly GCF_964235325.1). NCBI lineage: Eukaryota > Metazoa > Arthropoda > Insecta > Zygentoma > Lepismatidae > Thermobia > Thermobia domestica. The sequence continues at coordinate 208,008,498 of NC_137457.1, read as the reverse complement.
TTGTCGCAATCGTTTGTACATCGTTTGTACAGAAATATGCAGGCAAAATTTTCGTTTGTACACAATTAGGGGCGACCTCAGAACGAAAACAAAGGGGGGGGGTCTGTCTAAATGGTAGCCCTCCCACCATGTGCAATTGAATCACAAATTGTCGCAATCGTTTGAATATAGTTATAAAGAAATGTGCAGGCGAGATTTTCGTTTGTACACAATTAGGGGCGCCGCCAGAACGAAAACAAAGTGGGGGGCTGTCTAAATGTTAGCCCTCCCACCGTGTTCAATTCAACCACAAACTGTCGCACTTGTTTGTACGCCTTTGTACATAAATGTGCAGCTGAAATTTTCGTTTGCACATAAATGTGGCCCCGCCAAAACGATAACAAACTATGGGCTCTCTAATTGATAGGCCTCCCACCATGTCGAATTCAACCACAAACTGTCGCACTTGTTTGTTACGGTTTTGTACAGAAATTTGCGGGCGAAATTTTCGTTTGTACACAATTGCGGGCGCGCCAAAACGATAACAAAGTATAGCCTACCTAATTGGTAGCACCCCCTATGTCCCATTCAAAAGAAAATCATCTCAATTGTTTGCACATCGTTTGAGCAGTAATGCGCAGGCGAAATTTTTTTCTAAGCTATCAGATGCGTGGACAGAACGAAAAAAAGGGGAGTTGTGTAAGTGCTAGCCCCACCAGTTGTGTTCGATTGAACCACAAATTGTCGCGATCGTTTATACATCGTTTGTGCAGAAATGTGCAGGTAAAATTTTCGTTTGTATTAAATAATATACGGATGTGAGTATTTTTAATATCTGCGATCAACATTAACCGGTTTGGATAACGGTTGATGAGTTTGAAAATGGTTCCTATTGCACTAGTTGAAAAAAAAATTCTTTTTCTCTGGCACACGGAAGAAAATGTCTGATTCTAATAGAACTTTTCACGTAGAATTCGAATCTGCAATCAGTTTTTCTCCATCACCCTCAGTTTTCCCGTGAAAATTTCCCCTCAAATTTCTGTTCTTTTTCTTTTTTTCTTTTTTTAAAACCATTTTCATACTTGTAGCTTGGGTACCTTAGGTATATAAACGCACAAATTATATTGTATGTTAGCCTGATTTATACTTAGTAAGCCCTCTAAGTTTCATAAGAATAGCATTATTCTATCTAGAGAAATAAACTTATTTATATAAAAAATATGCTATGTGTACTGTTCATTTTACAATATTCATTAGTGCAGATAAAATCACATATAACTTCCACGAAAATTACAATATAAGCACGGTTTATATCTTATTGGATTTGAAATAAAACATATTTTCAATGATGTATACACCGTGTCACCATTTTATATCTACTTAATAAATAATACAAAAGAAGTGAGTGGTATCTTCTTAATAAATGGACACTTACTTACCTCAACTAATATGTTTTAGTTGTCGACTTTCTTCTGTGTTTGGTTTCTGGAACATCTCTTAAGTGTCCAACAGTAATCAGCTAGCATTTTTGAACTACACTGTCACTGGTACCTCTTCTCCATGGAGGAAATGTCCTGATGAAAATGTTCCCCATACTCATCACTAACAGCACCAAGCTTTTCAGGAAAGAAATGCAGGTGGGAGTCTAGAAAGTGAACTTTAAGGGACATGTTGCAACCCATTTCATTGAATGATTGCCGGAAATCACTCACAATTTCACGGTAATTTGGGGCTTTCTTGTTTCCTAAAAAAATCTCTGTTAAACATTTAAATGGACACCAAGCTGCTTTCTCAACCAGAGTTAAGAGATCCTCAAATTTTTGGTCACGAATCAAACATCTTATTTGGGGGTCTACAAAAATCCCTAGCGTCACTAACCCGAGGATTTTTTTCCTTGAGGTAACAAGATCCTGCATTACTTTTGTCCATTGTCCTAACAAAGTTTTTGAAGAGCCCCAACTTTATGTGAAGAGGAGGTAGAATTATCTAATCAGGGCTCACCATTGAGGAATAAACAGCATTCTTCTGTCCAGGAGTTAATACATGCGTTGGCCATTCCTTCTTGATGTAATGTTCCGCTTTGTTCCTGCTGTCCCATTCGCAGAGGAAACAACAATATTTCGTATAACCAAGCTGCAAACCCATTAACAAAGAAATGACTTGTAAATCACAGCAAACGGTCCACTTGTATTTCTCATACTGAATTCTTTCTAACACTATTTCGATGTTTTCATAGGTTTCCTTCATATTAGTTGCATAAGCCAAAGGCACTGAAGGAAATTTGTTGCTATTGTGCAAAAGGACAGCCTTAAAACTAGTTTTCAAAGAGTCAATAAGCAATCTCCACTCTGTACTTATATGTGCATGTCCAAGTCTATCCATCACAGCACAGACATTATTACAATACACTAAATCATTTTCTTGAGAATAGTAGTTTTGAAACTCTGTATGAAGGTTTCGAAAAATACACACTTTAGTGTCACGATGGAGCAGATTCCAGCCTTAAGTTTAGAATCAAGAAGTTCTGTCTGTGTATTGGAGAGTTTTAAATCCAGTATGAGGTCATTTAGTTCACCCGGAGTTATCAGATGGGAATCCAATGTAGATGTGCTTCCTACATAGTGTTGTAAAAAAAACGGTTTTTTTTCTGTGAAGTTTTTTTTTCAATAAAAAACATCGTTCTTTTTCATGTTTTTTTTCAAATGTCTGTTTTTTTTCTGGCAACTATTATTTATTGATTTACGTTGCAGATTATTGAAATAATCAACAGAACTTGAGTCGAAGCCCTCGTAACTTACAAATCTTTTGTTTCTTTATACGTATATACTAGCAAAATTGTGTGATTATTCCTTTCGGCCCCAGGTCACTTTTGGCGTTTTCCTACATTTCCAGTTAGTGACTTATTGCTCAAAAACCATTCATTCGATTGATATGGTTAAGACCTTGTTTTTTAGAAAATAGATGTGACTATTTTTTGGTGTAAGTTGCATTGCAGTGTTGCCAATGGGTAGGAAATTATTGAGGGAAATGTAGGGGTGAAAATTTACAAAAAAATCCCTAACCGAATTTCAGTTTTTTTTTGTATCTAGTACCACTCCTGCTATATGGGTTCAAATCACCAAAAAGAATCTTTGGTGTGTTGACAAGGTACAGTGAAATCCTGTAGTCGCTTGCTTCCATCCAAAGAGAGAAAGAAAAAATTCTGTCATACACATTAAATTTTGACACTTTTTACGCCTCACAAGCAAAAATCAAATATGCCGGAGCTACAACTTCTCTAATTATCCTATTGAAACTTTTTATGATGCGTTCTGTAGGGCAAAGAGAAAGCTTTCAGGTAGTGGTACGTTTGTTTTAATGTAGCCAGTAAGAGGGTAATATTAGAGGGGAAAAGGGTATTTTTTCCGAATTTTTCACCTAAAAGCGGGAATTAATTGTTTTGGCTGGAAACACTGCCATCAGACAGACAAAAACTATCTAAAAATAAACCTTAGTACTCCAAGAATATATCCTACAAGTATCATGGCGATATATAACAAAGTAAGCATGAAATTTAAAAAAAAAATCTCATTCTACCTCAGAAATTCACCATTTTCTTACCACTTACAGAACATGGTTTATTATAAACCTCAACTGTACTTTCCCTAATTATTCTAGTGAAACTTTTTATGGTGCACTGCTTAGGCTAAAAATGAGGCTCCTAGACACTGCTACGTTTGTTCGAATGTAGCCAACAAGAAGGAAATAATAGAAATAAAAAAGGGAATTTTTTCCAAAATTTGCCCCTAAAATCTGGAATTAAAATTTTCTGTATCTGGCAACACTGCTATCAGACACACACAAACTATCTTAAAATAAGATTTGATATCCCTCTAATATATCCTACAAGTAGTATGACATCTAATAAAGTAAGCATGTCAATAAAAAACATCTCATTCTACCTTTAAAAAAAATCACAGTTATCTTCCCAATTAGAGAACAAGGTCTACTGTAAACCTCAACTGTGCTTCCCCTAATTATCCTATTGAAACTTTCTATAGTGCGTTGTGTAGAGCAAAGAAGAGACTTCCAGATACTGGTACGTTTTGTCCGATATAGCCAACAAGAGGGAAATAATAGAGACAAAACAGATATTTTTTCCAAAATTTCCCCCTAAAATCTGGAATTAAAATTTTCTGTATCTGGTAATACTGCTACCAGACAGACGTAAACTATCTTAAATTAAACATTGGTACACCACTAATATATTCTACAAGTGTTATGACGATATTTAAGGAACAAAACTTGTAATTACCAAAAATATATTACGGTAAACAGAAAAGTAGGGAAAAATTAGAAAAATCAAGGGTTAGAACCTAAATATGAATTCTTCGTGCATTCCCTAATTATCCCATTGTAATGATCTGAACTTGCGTTTCTTAAGTAAGGACAAATGTTCGATTGGCGTAAGTTGACTTGCACTCGGACGTATAGGTACGGATTTATAAATAAAAATTTCTAATTTTTGCCCAAATTTAGGAAAATTTTAATTTCCCTAATTGGCAACACTGCGCGCAGGCCCGTCCAATTGATGTCATCAGTTAGGTATCCATCCGAGGTATCTACTTGGCAAGTCTTAAGGAGGTCTTTCTACAACGAAGGAAGCTACAGGGAAAAAAGTAGTAAAGGAAATTTGTAATCAGAAAATTCTCGCATTTTTGACTGGGGTGAAATTTGAGAAGGAAATTCGACACCAGAAGAAAAAAATTAATATAATAAACTATAGTCCAACCATATTTTGCAAGAATAATATCCCGATATCTTAATTAGTGTCTACACAGGAGTGGATTAAACAAATGACACACCCGTGTGTGCCACTTTGGCCACCTGGGCCACTGAGTATACATTTGATTACATTTTGTTTTACTACTAACTCGTGTTGTTGTTGTAGTTATAGTCTCGACTAATAATACTATCGTAGTTGTAAACAATAACTTTATAAGGAATTTTTTTTTCCTTTTTACATCTTAGTTCCAACACTGTTGGTGAGAAATGCAGGGTGTTTCAAAATGAATTTTGGGGTTTTAAGTCTTCGTAGTACTTATTACATTTTACGTACAATTATAAACAATGCATCAAGTAAAAGAGCACCTCAAACTGTCTTTGCTACAAGTGTTCAATGTGAGATTCATTCGTCACACGGCACACATCTAGTCGATAGGCGAGAAAAGCCCATAAACTTTCCGCCATATGGCACAAAACACATTCAATTTAGGAGAGTCTCGTTTCAAGTGTACCATCTCCTGAGGATTTGCTGACGGCCAGATGCAAACATTATGAGTGTTCACATTAGCTCTTAGGTGAAATGTCGATTTACCACTGAAGACGACACGATCCAGAAAATCTTCATTGTTATGCAGCAATATTTCACTTGCGAAATTGGCATGTAAACCGTAGTCTGTAGACTTTAGACCTGTAGCAACTGCAAACGATAAGGATGTAGTTGCAAGCGTCTCCTTAATATTCTTCACACAGACCGTTGCACTTTACAGATTCAGTCTTTATTAAAACACAAAAAACTTTCTGCTCTCCAGTTTACATTTTTGCTGCTTGCTGTTTCTAACAGCAGACAGAAGAAACAATGCATGTACATGCGTGCGTACAAAACTGTTTGAGTTGCTCTTTCATTTGATATAATATTTATAATTGTAAGTTAATTGTAATAGATACCACAAAGTTTCAAAACCCTAATATTATTTTTGAAACATCCTGCATTGCTTCAATTTGAGTCATCCTATATTCGTGTCTTTTATATACATATCATCAGGGCCGGTCCTAGTCAATTTGCCGCCCCATGCAATGGCATAATTTGCCGCCTCCCCCTTTCTCCAGAAAGAAAAAATCTTAAAAGTCATGATTTTAAGTATGCTACTCCAGCATGAACAACAAAGGTGAGGGTAAGTGCAGTTGCACTCAGAAAGGCTTAACCCTTATCCGGGCAAGACATTTTTGTAACGTAAACGGGCAACCGGGGCCAGTGAGGCCCAGTATATATTTTAAGTGCAGAATACACAAAATCAATGCCTATTGTCACTTACTGTTCAGACTAGTCTAGAATGTACCGGTATATATTTTTGTCAAGTAGCGAAACTTCGTGTCACGCTTTTGTAAGCCGACCAAGCAGAATAGCAAATCCGGTCCAGACATTTTTGTAACGTAAACGGGCAACCGGGGCCTGTGAGGCCCAGTATATATTTTAAGTGCAGAACACTCAAAATTCAATGTCTGTTGCCGCATACTGTTCCGACTAAAGGTTACAATAGTCACGTGTTCAATATATAATTATGTGACAATTTGATCTAATATTTGACAGGAATTTCACTAAAGTTATACGGGGCCTCCTAGGCGCCGGTTGCCCGGTTACGTCAGGAAAAGATTTTCAAATTAAAAAAAAAAAAGCTTTACCAACTCGATATGTTCATGATTTTAACTTCGACGAAAGATAGAAGAATTCAGTATTTTGAGAAATTTTAGAAAAATGAAGCTACTGGGCCTGGGAGGCCCCGGTTGCCCGGATAAGGGTCAAATACTCACTAAAAATGCAATCCCGTTGTGTGTGTGTTTTTTTTAAATATTAATCTATTATGTTAGTGAAACATAAAGCAAACACACCTGCAGAGGATAGATGGTAATCCTTTTTATAGAATTCACTATCGAGCTTCAATCTAATGTACCAGTTTGCAATTCCAGTGCAACTAGTTCTTTTATCTTTATTTCTTGATTTCTCTTCTATATCTGTTAACATTTTCTAAAAAACTTGTTTCTATCTTCAATAATAAGGAACTTGTTTCTGACAAAAACAAGACTAGTTGTCATATCAAAACTGTGATAACTTACTAAATGGAACAGATATTCACTACTATTCGAGAATTGAATTCTTGCATTTGGCAACAATCAAGCAATTTGTGCTCGGATTTATTCGACTATTTGCTTTAGCATTGTCCATGTGGCCTTAAACTAATGCATCCTAAACATAATTTATGAATGTAGTATTCAAATAGAAGGTGAGCTTAGTAAATGTAACTACCATCATCATAAAGTCTGTTTCCAACAAGAAATATTTAATTTAAATAATATACTTATGACAGATTTTGCCGGATCATCCAAACTTGCCACTCCATGCAAATGCACGTTTTGCATATATGGTAGAGCCGGCTCTGCATATCATATGTATCTAGTCGACAAATTATTTATATATGACATTTAGAAAAATACTATTAGGCAAATTAGTATTAGTTTTTATCTTTAGACAAGTTTTATGAATTTTATACTGTTCGTGACATTATTTTCGTACTTATTAAAGACCTGCTTTCACGAAAAAACAAAATTTCATTTCTACTTTTATTTCTTAGTTGATATTGATGAAAACTGCTGAAACCCGAATTGTTAATAGGTATGGTATTCATGTAAATTGTAAAATATTTGTAGCGTATCAGTATCTAGCGTTTAATTTATGTTGCATTTTACGGTGATTATACCTACATAAAAATATTTAATACTTAAATAGACGTAAGATGCATTAGAAATGACTATTTGAAAAAAAACTAAATTTAGAAAAAAAAGAGAGGCAATGTTTTTTTTCTAAAAAAACGTACATTTCTGAAAAAAACGAACGGTTTTTTTTCTATTTACAACACTATTCCTACATAAGCAGGATCATCATCTTCATTTGGAACTTCAATAGTTGCCTCAAGTACGTAATCCTCATTTACCGTAAGATGAGGAGGAGGTACCGGTACAGGTAATTCTGCACTGTGTGGAACTGGCCTAATTGCTGATGCAAATTAGGGTACTGTACTGTGTGGTTAGATTTACTGCTTATTTCTTTTATCTGTGTCATACAAAAGTAGCAGTCTGAAGAATGATCTTTTGGTTCCCTCCAGATCATCGGTACTGCGAAGTTCATGTTTCGTCCACCATTTGCCCACCCAGTCAGACGTTTCACGCAAGTACAACAAATGTAGTGAGGAACCCAGTTCTTATCCTGGTCTCCTACACAGCAACCAAAATATAACTGATAACACTTCCTCACAAGTGGAGTAAAACATCGACGTTGTGATTTAAATATCAGCTCCCCACATACATAACAGAAATTGTCCGGTTTATTTACACACTTCCTCGACATCTTGTATCCTGTAAGGTATCACACACATACACACACACACACACACACACACAGGAATCTACACTCCATCAAATTCCCACAAAATCCCTCTAGACATTCCCTCATACAAAAATGGTGACATGGTGTACACATCATTGAAAACGTTTTATTGGAAGTCCAATGAGGTATAAACCGTGGTATATTGTAATTTTCGTGGAAATTATATGTGTTGAAGACCGACCCGACCCCACCCGTGACCCAAATTGACTGACCCGACCCGACAACCCGACCCGAGCTGACCCGATTGGCCCGACCCAAAGTGACCCGAGTGAACCAACCCGAGGTGACTTAACCCGACAACCGACCCGAGTGACTTGAACTTACAATCTAACCAGTTTGAGAGAGCTAGAACTTTACAAAACTGCCACCAGAAAAAAAAATGCTGACCAATTCTTATGCATAAATCATTGTTTCAGCTTTTTTTACTTGTAGTATAATTATCCTCCTCCTCCTCCTCAGTGTTCTCCCATTAATAAACAGGCCAGTTTCCGTGAATTAGGTAAGAAGCTTCCATTTTTGCGATTTCCCGCTAATATCTGCCTCGCAACCCAACATAAAGTACCACCCTCCTTATTACAATCTATCAATTCCAACCTTCTTACATACTCTCGCTCTCCTGATATCACCCCCCTTACTACATCCCTCAGAATGCAATCCCTTAGCAAGATCAAAACTTGTGATCCGTCCATTTTTCGCTTCCTTATATCGTCTAATATTGCTCTCGTCTCTTGCATTTTTTCAGCATTTCCTTATTCGTTTTCCTCTCTACCCTGCTAACCTTCTTTATTTTACTCCACATCCAAATTTCCAAGGTTAAAATTTAGGCAATCAAGTTCAAAAGTCAAAATAAAATTTGACTGAGTTCTGAAGACAAGTTCTGAAGGCTAAAAGAATAAAAGTTCTGAAGACAACATTATTTTCTAGTAAGGAATGTATATAGAACTTCTTTTAATATTTTTTGCTGTGTAACAAACAACAATTTCATCACGTTAACATTCCGATTTTTCTATTTAAAAACAGCGTTGCTGTCTGATAGAATCATAAGGAACTAATTGCACTGAAATATCATTCTGTAGGGAATTACCTTTTATTTTTTCTTGATTAATTTATCTAGAAGATATTTGCAACGTTATATAAACTTAGCAAGTATTTTATTGCGGAGAAAGTCAAATCACTACTCCAGCAATAATAATAATAATAATCTGAAGGTGACCAAGAAAGTCCAACACTCTTTGTGGAGGTCTGTGTTCAATTGGCCCTCACACCGTGAGTTGAATGCGAATGGATATAAGGTGAAGGTCAGTTGTTGGACGAGACGAGACGAGACGAGACAGAATTTTCATGAAAGGGTACGAGATGAGACAGAGCTCTTTCAATAGAAACATATGCACTTTTCCAGACGAGACTACCTTCACGACACATTTTCGAAACGAGAATGCCCCAAACCAGGTCTCGTGAGCAACACTAGTGAGTAAATCCAACATACTACTTGGTTGTGGCTGTTCAGATGCACCGTGAACGTGCGTAAGGACTGAGTGAACATGGGGCTTTCACAGAGCGTCATAAGGGCTTGTTTGCTGTACGAGTTCAAATTGCTGCTCCGCGGAGCGGAAGATATGACAGGCCTTTGGTGAGGGTGTCGTGACTACGCGGAGAGTGCAGTGGTATGACGGCTTAAGGACGGTGACGAAACACTCGAAGACGCACCACGTGCCGGAAGACAAACAGATGTTCAAAATAAAGATCTTCGGGCAGCAATTGAGGCGAAGACAGACATGTGAGGAACTGGTACTACCTTTCAGTGTAAGTGGAGAAACCATTCTGCACCACCACCATCAACTTGGGAAGCACTGCAAGTTGGGTTGATAGGTCCTACATGATTTGACTTGGAGCCAGAAAGCAACGCGAGCAGACACCTGTGTTTCTTTGGTGTCTCGTCTGAGGAAGGAGCAATTTCTGAACAGGGTGTTGACATGTGGTGGGAAGTGGGTTCTGTACGAAGCTCCACGGCGCCGTCATTGTTGGTTAGCATCCCATGAACCGGTTCAAAAACAGCCCAAGCCAGCACCACGCCAGAATAAGGTTCTCCTGTGCATTTTGTGGACTGCTCGAGGTATCGTCCATCGGGAACTGCTACCAGCTGATCAGATCATCAATGCAACTGTGTACTGTCACTGTGTACTGTCTGGATCCAGCAGTTCTGAATCGCAAAGGGGTCCTCTTGTTACAAGGCAACGCTAAGCCCCACGTGGCTAAAATGACCCAGTACATTATTCTACGCCTTGGATGGAAAACACTATTGGATCCGCCATACTCCACGGACATTGTACCGTCCGATTACCACCTGTTCCATTCCTTGGACAATCACCTTAGAGAACGCCAATTCAAACAGCTAGTAGAGGTTCAATATGCACTTGATATCTTCTTCACTTCACGTCCCACCAAGTTCGACTGCGATGGAATCCATGGCCTTCCAGAACGTTTTCAGAAGGTCGTCGAGGCTGATGGAGACGATTTTTGATATTCCAGGTACGTCTTAGGTTACATACCAATGTTCGAAGGTGTTGGTGAAAAGGCGGCGGAACTTTCTTGGGCACTCTTAAAGTTATAATAATAATAATAATAATAATAATAATAATAATAATAATAATAATAATAATAATAATAATAATAATAATAATAATAATAATAATAATAATAATAATAATAATGTGTCCTGCCCAAAGGCAGATGTTTGATCCGAAGGTCCATGGGTATTGATTCCAGCTCGTACCAAGTAAGTTTTCTGGTGGACAAACCCCATGTGCATGGGTTTTCTCGGTGTTCTCCCATTTCCTCCCACTTTCTTCATTCAACCACTTCAATTATTTCTCATCATCACTGTCTCTCTTAGCGTTGGTGCATAACGTGGGACGTTAACTAGATATTTCCTTACAATTTCACTTAATGTGACATTTAACTTGACATAGAAACGCAGAAAGGAAAAAAAGTCAGTAGTAATATTAATTACAATTACAATACCAATGAGTTAATATAGGGTAAAATTAAAATTTTATTACTATTTCACCTTCAATTAGTCACATTTATCATTCATTCACCAACTTCGAATTGAATTCCACAACAAAGCTCTTTATAGTATTCCGTATAGAAAATAAGTGAAGAATGTGCTGACCCGACCCGACAACCCGACCCGTAACCCGACCCGTTTGAGAGCACTATCAGAGGGGTACTATTTACAGTACAATTTATTTTGTATGGTTTAGCATACTTTAAGGCTACCATAATTTTTGAAAACAGAAAAAACGGGACATCTTACAAATTAGTAATAAATATTGCATTTTGTATTAATTTTATCTTTCGAATTTTACTACAGTATCGCACTAGTTATACAACTTAAAATAATGTATTAATATAGTCCATACTCAGTGGCGTATTTAGGGGGAGGGCTTCCGGGCTCAAGCCCCCACCGAAATCTTACTTACTATAGTAAAGTATATGAAATATCTTGCAGAATTTTCGTATTTTCAGGCAAAGCACCCCCGGAAGTTAGCAAAGCCCCTCCCGAAACAAAATCGTAAATACGCCACTGTCCATACTTAATCAACAGTGCTAAAAATTATTATAGAAGCTAGAAGCTGTTATACAATATAAACGCAATCAGTGAACATACAATATTTAGGCAAAAATTATATTTTCAATATTATTACGCATACCACCTTTACATGCTCTGCATGTCTATAAAGAAAGATATCCAGATTTATGAAGTTGTTTCAAAATTTCAATAGGCTAATTTATTGTTGTTAACCTAAAATGCGAACTAAAAGAAAGCAATTTGCATAATTGTTTTTCTGAAGCAGAAAAAAAATGTGTTTTCGGGGCTGGTCTGCAACGTCACAAGAATTTGTTGCCACCTCGGGGTATACATTCTTACTTTTAGTGATAAGAGTGCTACTTAGGAGGATTTAAACATTGCATGTTATATCCGGGGAAGCAGCGATTGCAATAATAATAAAGATTAGAATGAAATTGTTCCTATAGTATTGTCGGAATTGAAAGCAAAAGGAATAAGTCGATTTTATTATCTTTTCAGAAATTTTGATATGTAATTAATAATAATAATAAAGAAAAAAACAGGACAAGAAGGAAAATTTCTGCACACCGGGACAAATTTTAAGAAACCGGGGCGTATGGTAGCCTTACATACTTATTTGCATGCGGAGTGTCAGTACGGAGCCACTACGTAGCAGAGTTGAAACAAAACCTCGTAAATAGGTTGCCAACTCAGGAAAACAAAATTACCGGCACACCCTCAAAATTCTCTGTACAAATGAGAAACTGAAGACTGTATTGATCGTTATTATATTTACCAGCAATTGCCACTTGTTTAAAATTATCGAAACAGATGAATAATACTGGATATTAATCTTTATGTAACAATAGTTGATTCATAAAATGAAATTTATTCTATAAACTTCACTTCAAACAAAGGAAATTGCTTTAAAAAGTCATTTTCTACTCTCAATAAATGAATAAAATTCTTTTACAATAAAATATAAGTGTTATCAAATTTGTTATGTTAAATAAATAAAAAAAACTGCCATACGTTAAAAAAATATCGATAATGTATAATACAACGGAAATTTGTGTTTGTAAAGGCACTGTTGAAAAATTTCGATGTTCAATGTTATATTCTGGATTGCAGATTCCAAAATACCGGTCAGAAGGGGTCTAATAAGAAGTTTGTACCGGTCACCGGCCTTAATCAAAATTACAGCAAATACCGGCCAGTTAGCAACTCTACTCGTAAATCAGAATGCTGAATGCACCAAAATACTTCACCATGCATTCTATAGTTTCTGCAAAATGAGTTTAAGGAAGATGATCATATAAAACAAAATACTGTGTTATAATTTTCCCTTTAACAGTCTACTTTGTGGATTTGTTATATCTTCCACTTATCAATTTCCTGTACGAGATGAGAATAACGGTTTCTGCGCAAGATAGAAAGAAAAAAATACATTTTTCTCATAAGGATTCAGTTCACGTAAGAAATAATGAATAAGTTTAATAATAAGAGCCGAGGAGTGAAAAACTAACTCAGCAATAATGATTGTAAGTATAAATATAAATATAAAAAAACAAAAAAAAACATTTAATTCCATCATCGTTAGGATAAGATCAATATAGTGAATCACACGATAGTGTGAACAAACCAAACCACACAATAGTGTGAACAAAGTCCTGTTAGAAAAATACTCCATAAATGTGACACATTTTTTTAATGCTTCTACCATTTATACAAACCCTCACATTGTTTTCGTTCTGGCGGCGCCCCTAATAGAGTACAAACGAAAATTTCGCCTGCACATTTCTGTGCAAATGATGTACAAGCGATTGATATAATTTGTGATTGAATTGGATATGGTGGGGGCTACCATTTAGACAGCCCCACTTTGTTTTCGTTCTGGCGGCGCCAATAATTGTGTACGAACGAAAATTACGCATGCATATTTCTGTACAAACGATGTACAAACGATTACGAAAATTTGTGATTCAATTGGACATGTTGGTGGGAAGCTACCAGTTAGAGAGCCCCCAGTTTCTTTTCGTTCTGGCGGCGCCCCTAATTGTGTACAAACGAAAATTTTGCCTGAACATTTCTGTAAAAACGACGTACAAACGATTGCGACAATTTGTGATTGAATTGGACATGGTCGGGGGCTACCACTTAGACAGCCCCACTTAGTTTTCGTTCTGGCGGCGCCCCTAATTGTGTACAAACAAACATTTCGCCTGCTCGTTTCTGTACAAACGAAGTACAAACGATTCCGACAATTTGTGATTCAATTGGACATGGTGGGGAGGTATTACTTAGAAAGCACCCCACTTAGTTTTCGTTCTGGCGGCGCCCCTAATTGTGAACAAACAAACATTTCGCCTGCCCGTTTCTGTACAAACGAAGTACAAACGATTGCGATAATTTGCGATTGAATTGGACATGGTGGGGGGCTACCACTTAGACAGCCCCCTTTTTTCTGTTCTGTCGGCGCCCCTAATTGTGTACAAACGAAACTTTTGCCTGCACATTTCTGTACACACGAAGTAGAAACGATTGCGATAATTTGTGATAGAATAGAAAATGTTGGTGGGGGGCTACCAGTTAGACAGTCCCCCACTTTGTTTTCGTTCTAGCGGCGCCCCTAATTGTGTACGAACATACATTTTGCCTGCACATTTCTGTACAAACGAAGTACAAACGATTGTGACAATTTGTGATTCAATTGGACATGATGGGGGGGGGCTACCACTTAGACAGCCCCCACTTTGTTTTCGTTCTGGCGGCGCCCCTAAGTTTGTTCAAACAAACATTTCGCCTGCACATTTCTGTACAAACGATGCACAAACGAATGCGACAACTTGTGATTGAATTGGACATGGTGGGGGGGCTACCACTTAGACAGCCCCCATTTTTTTGTTCTGGCGGCGCCCTTAATTATGTACAAACGAAAATTTCGCGTGCACATTTCTGTACAAACGAAGTACAAACGATTGCGACAATTTGTGATTGAATAGGACATGGTCGGGGGCTACCACTTAGACAGCCCCCAATTTTTTTCGTTCTGGAGGCGCCCCTAATTGCGTGCGAACATACATTTCGCCTGCACATTTCTGTACAAATGAAGTACAAACAATTGCGACAATTTGTGATTCAATTGGACATGGTGGGGGGGGGGGGCTACCACTTAGACAGCCCCAATTTTTTTCTGTTCTGGCGGCGCCCCTAATTGTATACAAACAAAAATTTCGCCTGCACGTTTCTGTACAAACGAAGTACAAACGATTGCTATAATTTGTGATTGAATAGGACATGGTGGCGGGGGGGCTACCAGCTAGACAGCCCCCAATTTGTTTTCGTTCTGGCGTCGCCCCTAATAGTGTACAAACGAAAATTTGGCCTGCACATTTCTGTACAAACAATGTACAAACGATTGCGATACTTTGTGATTCAATTGGACATCGTGGGGGGAGCTACCACTCAGACAGCTCCCCACTTTGTTTTCGTTCTGGCGACGCCCCTAAGTTTGTTCAAACAAACATTTCGCCTGCACATTTCTGTACAAACGATGCACAAACGAATGCGACAACTTGTGATTGAATTGGTTTTGGGGGGGGGCTACAACTTAGACAGCCCCCATTTTTTCTGTTCTGGCGGCGCCCTTAATTATGTACAAACGAAAATTTCGGGTGCACATTTCTGTACAAACGAAGTACAAATGATTGCGATAATTAGTGATTGAATAGAACATGTTGGTGGGGGGGGTACCAGTTTAACAGCCCCAATTTGTTTTCGTTCTGGCGGCGCCCCTAATAGTGTACAAACGAAAATTTGGCCTGTACATTTCTGTACAAACAATGTACAAACGATTGCGGCAATTTGTGATTTAATTGGACATGGTAGGGGCTACCATTTAGGGGAACTCCCTCGAGAGGAATCACTCTACTTATTTATTGCAAAAAGCAGAATTTAAAAATTCGCATTCGTCCAAAGTTATCGTGTGAAGTAACAGCCGTTTGTATGTACGTACTAATATTGATAAGTTCCACTACGCGATCCCAATTAATAGTTCATATACCCGCGCCACACACACACACACTAGCATTTGTACACAAGAAAGTATACCTGGTAGTATCCACACGCTTACGCCGGAAACTAGAAACAAACACACACACACACACACACACACACACACACAGGGACAGAGAGAGAGAAAGAGAATATCTTGTTGTACCTTTATACTGAATGCACCATTACTCACAAAATCAGTTAAAAAAGAAAAAAGAAAAAAGTTGTAAATGAAACTTTCAAAGATTGGTACCACTGCTGCGTGTCACACATAAGATTGTTCCATAATGATTGATTCGTAATATGATGTATATGGGTTTCTTAATGGTAGTATAACAAAATGCCTTCAAATTGACCACTAAATAAAAAGTGAAATTTATTTCTCAAATTTTGTAAAACCGAAGTCGGTGGGCATTATGGGAACAGTCTACAATAACAATATATGCAAATAAATATTAATATACTTCACGTTTTCCAGTGGGTGCAAGAAAGCTTCGAATAGTATTTGTTGCCAGAAGCATTAGCTGATGTAAATATATATATATATATATATATATATATATATTTGATTTTAACATACCTGTATTAACTTAAATGATTCTGACCCTGTTATTTTGACACTTCCCTGCCATAAAGCGGGAACTTCGTAAGATTGCTTCAGATAATTTAAATTCGTCTATATTAATTAATCTAACTAGGATTATATTTTAGTATTTTTTGTAACCATAACTCCGTTCTATCACAGTGCCAACTTTAAATGAGTGGTGCATATATATTTGTTGCTACTAATTTTCCGTATTATAATTCAAGAAACATAAATACTCAATGAACTTAACTGTAAGCTAGTAAATGTAAAATAGTTTTTATTTTAAAAGCAAAACGTAGTAAAATATTTTAAAATTTTCAATTTTTCTCAAATTTACCGTTTTTTTCAGGCTCGAAAAAAACGGTATAAAACTGTTTTTTTACACAGAATTTCAGTTTTTTTTTTTTTTTTTTTGACCTTCACAACACTTCTCATAACCACTCTAAGACTCTACTGGAACGGGAAATGGTAGATATTGTCCTACTACTTTAGGTAACAATGTTGATTTCCATAAAGTAGAAACAGGAAGAGATATCCAGAATTAGCTTTTCGGAATCGCTGTAGTGTCCCAAATATTGGTACAATATCCTGCAACAACCTTCTATAGAAGCCAGATGTGGCAGAGATCAACGGTTTATAATCAACGTTGATAATCATAAAACAAATATATATATATATATATATATATATATATATATATATATATATATATATATATATAATAGATAACGACAAGCTGTTTCCACAATTAATTTAGGGTCTCAAGAGAAGATATTATCTCGACCCATATTACTATACTAAAACTCTCACAACAGAACCAAAACGGTAATAGACAACAAGAATCGATTTCATTCGAATCGATTCAGACTCCCAAAGAAAGATATATTACTTTACTAACAATGAAAGTGGTAAAAATTTGTTAATACTTCTACTTTCAACGTCTATTACATAGAACAGAAATGGTAATAGATAGAGACAAGCGCTATGTGTATCTGATTCAACTTCTCAAGAAAGGACACTATCTTTTCCAGAACACTCTACTAACATTTACAGTGTGTTAGCAATTTCCTAGTATTTCTGGCTTCAATTTTGACCTACACAGGGCAAAAACGGTAAAAGATATCAAGAAAAGGTTATTCGGAATAAATTTTGCGTTCCACCAATGCGACCAACCTTCTTCATTAACGCACTAATGAAACCAAAAGTAGTGGAAATCAACGTATCAACGTTGATAGCCATATAACAAATAGGGAGATATCGAGAAGTAATTTTACGAAATCGATTCATCGTCTTAAGGAAAGATATCATTGCTCTCTACTAAAACCGGAAGTGGTAACACTTTACTAGTACTTTCAGTTTGAAAGTTGATTGCTATACATGGGAAACAGAAGATGAGTCCAATATTTTTTTTTTTTTTTTTTTTTTTTTTGCAATCTATTCAGCATCTTAAGAGAATATACCGTCTCCCCTGGTAGCACTATTAAACCTTAAAATGTAGATATATCCTAGTATTTCCGTATTCTGTATTGAATTCCATTGCTCAAAAATGGTAGGAGATATCGAGAATCGGTTCCTCGGGAGTAATTTACCACCTCAAGGACAGGTCTCGATTTATCTATTAACCCTATATTGAAACCAGACGTGGTAGTAGTTTCCTAGTGTCTCCTGTTTCAATATTGATTTCCATTTATGTAAACGTTAAGATATATATATATATATATATATATGAAGAAGAGGGGTTTCCGAATCGATTTTGTGTCCCAATGGGTTACGTCTCATCTATTAACCCTCTATTGAAACCAGAAGTGACAGTAATTTCCTAATATTTCGTAATATTTAGTAATTTTAAAATTGATTTTCGCAGACAAAGCAGTTAAGCGATGTTAAGAAGCGTTCTTTCTACTAATCAGTTCAGAGTTCGAAAAATGCATTTATCCCCTCCATTAACCCTATGTTTAAACCAAAAGTGGAATAAATCAAGGATAATTGTGATAGAATAAAATACGTAGTACATAGTGACAAGATATTTTAAAACATCCAACTATATTATGTATAAGTGTCGGAAGGCTTATGGAACGGTTTTCTCCGTCTGTCTATCGAGAGGTATAAGAACACTAAAGTAACAAATAATTAGAAGCGATTTTTCGCAAACGGTCCAGTGTCTGAATGCAACATACCAGGACAATCCGAAACAATCTACCAAAACCGGAAGTTGAATTTTTTATTACCTACGATTTCAATATTGATTTCCATACAGCAAAAACGGTAGGGGATACCCAGATGCGAGTTTCATGCAACCGATTCAACTTCCCAAGAATAATTCTGTTTTTTCCAATAACTCGTTCAAGAAATGCAGTTTATGTGACATGTTACATCACATACGGTGATACGATCCTACTAGTTCATGTACAATATCGCCATAATTCTCAGCCTTATGGTTGCCTAAAAATTTCTTGGATACACTTACAAAGGACAGGCATGCCATTTTCTCAACATAACAACTGAAAAAGATTATCGTTATTAATTAATTCCCTAGTTTGCGATCCTACAAATATTCCTTCCTTTATTTTAGCATCACTGATCTTTGGGAACTTCTGTCGCAAGTACATTAATGCACTAGATATTTGGTCCATACCTTTCACAAAAATTTTGATAAGTCCCAATTTAATGCGCAGTGGAGGTAAATACACATTTTTAGTGTCAAGAAGAGGAGTGTATTTATCCCCACATTTTTATATCCAGGAATAGTTCATTGTGATCAAGCAATTTATTTCCACAATAGTGATTTTTCTGTCTCTGCTGTCCTACTCGCATAGAAAGCAGCAGCATTTCGTGTACCCTGCTGCATGCCGAGAAGAATAGCAATTGCCTTTAGATCTCCACGGTAGGGCGGGGCAAAAAAATTAATTGATGCAAATTTAATGAAGATCGCTGCTCTTGCATGTGCTAAGCACACTTTCAATATGGTTTCTAAAAAA
Organism: Thermobia domestica; assembly: GCF_964235325.1. Classification (NCBI taxonomy): domain Eukaryota; kingdom Metazoa; phylum Arthropoda; class Insecta; order Zygentoma; family Lepismatidae; genus Thermobia; species Thermobia domestica. Next base: position 207,989,128 of record NC_137457.1, on the reverse strand, counting down.
AATCACACTTCTACTGGTGGCAACTGGAATTTGATTCAGGAATTTTATTATTTTGTAATTTTCCAATTTCTCGCTAGATGGCACCACAAATGCCAGTGTATTTTTGTAAAACAAAAGGTTTTGCATGTAGTTGCAGAATTTCCTTACATCATATTTTAATTATAGTTTATACATATTTTCATGTTTCTCTTGTTTTGCTTAAAATAAATCTTTGTTCGATGCAATTAACGCAGTTTTATCCTAAAACTGGCAAGTAGTTAAACCTACCTGTTCTACAGGAAAATGCTACCTGAAGAGGGGGGGTAGGGTCTATCAATTCGCTGACGACACGGCATTTCTAACAACTGCTCGTACTATCCAACGTATCAACAGACTAATGCAGCCAGCCATCGACACATTTGTCCACTGGTGTGACGTATGGAGACTCAGTATTAACTCTGCGAAAACACAATCTATTGTATTTCTACCACCTGGTAGACGATCCAGAGTGCTTCGCAATCCAAATCTATTACACATTCATGTGGACAACACGCCAGTTCCTCTTTCATCTTCTCTTACCTACCTTGGGGTGATATTTGACACAAAGCTCACTTGGACACCGCATCTTAAGAAAATTATTACTCAAGCCAAGAACAGACTAAATCTCCTTAAACGCTTAGTTGGAACCAGCTGGGGTTTACGACCACCTACTGTCATCCATACTTACATAGCTTTTATGAGGACTACTTTAACTTACGGCCATACAGCTTGGGCCGCTGCCCCCGACAAATTTTATAAACAGTTATCAATAATGGAACGACATGCTTTCAGATTGGCATATCGAATTAAATTACCAAGTCCAACTAGGATCCTCTATAACCTCATAGATTTTCCACCATTGCTTGCCCATCTAGAACAGCTTCGCAACCGTTATATTACGCAACGTTTTGACTTACAACACCCCATGCTTCAGGACGTAATACGCTATGACCGAGACAATGATGCACCATCAGGATACGTTGATTCTCCGCTACAGCACTATCTTACATTGTACCACTTGCAAATAGATCCTGCCGACCGCAACCCAGAAGTATTTGCTATATATCATTCACGTCATCTGTCATCTTCCATATATCCATCATATGCACAGTAAATACCTACTAACATGGGCCTCTCCTGTCTACATCAGTTCCTGAATAGCCCCAGGAACAGAAGATAACCGCATCTGTTCACGAACAGAACCTCCGGCGTCCAGAACCTGTGGCGTCCAGAACAATTCATCCTCATTTCATCATCATTTCAAATAATTATTCCTATGAGTTCTATTATTCCTGCTATGTTTTGCTATGACTTGTTATTCCTTTTAATGTTTTTCATATTTGTTGTTATATTCACGCACTGAACCTAATACACTGCACTAATTTTGTTATTTTCTTGTTTCTTGTTTCATATTACTCATCGCCTCCCTGCACAATTTCTGTTATTATTATTTTATTTATGTATACCACCAGTTCAAGTTTATTTCTAATGTATATATGTTCATGTCCTTAAAATAATGAATAAAGAGTAAACCCCTTAGACCAACCATAATTGTTATAGCCTCCACAATATCAATGCAACACTTCCCCGAAGAAAGGGCGCAACCCTTTAAACGGGTAGACTGTAAAAAAAAAGAGGGGGGTCATACCTTGGGTTAAGCCTAACCTGTCTCAAAGCAGTTATTGCACCTTCCGATGAAGGAGTATTGCAACACGTATTTCTGAGATCGGTGCAAGTACGCTTTTTACAGGGTTGACAAAAGGATCATACGCCTTTTGGAGGGTTAAACCTGTATTTTTGTTTTCATCTCATCTCACCTCACCTCATTTGTTGCTTGCGGGATCCGATCATCACCTATACCTTTGCATACGCCTCCATCACTTTCGTATGGCCGTCGGCCCGATGCACGGGCTACCACCCGTGGTCCCCCAGCCTAGGGACAACTCGGATCAATCTGTTGACAAGCGCCCCCGTTCTGGGTCTGCTCCTGAGGCAACCAATCTTGCCGATGACGAACAGGATCTGATTATGGACACGCAACCATCTGTTAATAAACCAACCGCTCCTTCTCAGCCTTTGACTACTCCGATCTACAATTTTCTTCTAACTAATTATGACACCAAATTCAAAAACTCGAAACATGTTTTCCAACAACTTGCAAATACGTTCCACGCCTGGAAATAGCCGAAATTCGCTTCACGAACAATGGCATCATTCTGAAATCGACAAATCCAGATTTTTATCGCCATGTACGTAACAAGGCTTCCTTCTAAATTTTTGGCAAAAACGCAAACATTTCTGTTCTGCAACCAAAACGTCAGGCCCAAGCTCCACCACCAAGGAAACCACCATTATTATCTGTGGTCATCAAGGGTGTCGATCCCGAGATAACAGACACCGAGGTCGAAGAGGAGCTTACAGCTGAAGAGGTCAGCATTCAAAAATGTATTCGAATCCGCAACAATACAGGCGCTACTTACTTAGTTCGCGTTCTGACCAGCGAACAACAGGCCATTGATCACTTGCTACAGCATGGAGCCTACATTTTCAAACGCCGTCATAAGGTAGAGCCTTCTCGTACACCTCCGCCACTCCCGATCCATTGTGAAAAGTGCCAAGTGTATAATCAACATCTGACAGCTAGCTGTCCTAACAATTCTAAGTGCGGCTACTGTGGTCAAACTCACCTCACTAAAGATTGTCCGAATGGAACAGCACCGCCACAATGTAATACTTGTAACGAAAAGCACCCTACTTACAGCTATAAGTGCAAAGCCAAACTTCCAGCGGAGCCTACCAAACCGGAACTAGTTGTGCCTTTACGCACTCCCGATGCTCCAGTGCCCCCACATAATTCTCTTCGTGAACCAGTTACTGTTGAAGATATGATTCGCTTTTTCAGTCTCACGCTTCAAAATATCCATCCGTTCTTGCGAGCCCACATTGTCGCTCAAGTCATTCATGCGACCAAAGTGTTATATCACCTCGATGTCAGGGCGACTTATTCCGGTCAGACTGTCCATTTTCAAATCAATCCCGTCACAAACCCAAGTTTAATCGTTTTTCATCATTGATAGAAGCCTTCTTATAACGTTACTCTACCTAAATATCCAGCCGTTATGTACCAGGAAAGATCTTCTTACTGCTCTTTTACGCGAACATCAGGTACATAGTTTTCTATTGAATGAGACTTTCCTGACACCGAAGCACTCTGTCTATTTTCCGGGTTATGATTTCACCCGTCACGATGGCCCTCCAGGGCAACGAGCAAACGGCGGAACGGCTATAGGGACCCAACATAAACTACCATGTCGAATCATTACTTATAACTTTTCGGAACCTCTTCAGGAACATAATATCGTTACTATTTACTTTAAAGCCAGACCAATCACTGTAGCTACCATATATATTCGTCCCAATGTTCGCATACCAACTTGCTTCTTCACTTATCTGGATACTACCTTCCGCTCATATATTATCATGGCTGATATCAACTACCACAGCAGAAGTGATGCTGAGAAACGTGCATTTTCTAATTTTATCAACTCGCATACGAACAGCGAAATTTGCGCTATACCTAGAGCAACCCGTCCATCTTCAAATACCACTCCTGATGTGGTCATTGCGTCTTCTAGTATCATGCCGTATCTCGAGATTACTGTTCTTGATTCAATAGATAGTGACCATGATCCTATCAAAGTAGACTTACACTTTCCTACCGCCAAGAAACCACAATCGGAAGCTCTTTGTACACAGCCAAATTTTGACCGAGCTAATTGGATAGAGTACCGAAGGGAATTAACTGATACGCTAGCTGATGTTCCACTTCCAAACGATATCCCATCATTTGACGCTACGCTAGGCCAACTCACTACGAGCATTCAAACCGCCAGTGCACTCTCCATTCCTGTTAATACCAGAAATCTCTACAGGCCTAAATTACCCCCTCAGTACCTGTCATTCATTTCCTTAGCCCGGACTGCATACAAGGAGTACCTACGCACTCGTGATGCTGTCACCCTACGTCTCCATCGCCAATATCTTCGTATGGTGCAAAATTACATACGAGCGTATAAGAAACTTAACTGGATCAGAGCTGTCAACAATTTAGCCACAGAAAGTCATTCAACACGTTACTGGAAACATTTCAACCGTCTTATTGGGAAAACCAGTGCACCTCACTATCCGCTAGTTGAGAACAATACTGCCTTGACCACAGATACAGAGAAAGCTAATGCTTTTGCCCGGATTCTTCAAACCACCTTTACACCAGAAGTCTCGCTTCGAGACAGGTCCAATCTCTATCAACGTGTTGCGAAGTACAGCAACCCTCATAATGGGTACCTAAGAATAAATATGGATCATACTCTGGACGATCAGAATCCTTTGACAGCACCTATAACTCCACTAGACATTTCCGAGGTCCTACGCCACAAAAAGAACACTGCGCCTGGCTTCGATCATATCACTTACTGTCACATTAAGGAAGGTCCAGCTCTTTTATTCCACATTTTGGCGTCGCTGTATACTTTCGTTCTCCGAACCGGCTATTACCCACCCGATTGGAAGGTTTCCTAGGTACTCATGTTTCTTAAGCCACATAAAGAAAAGTCAGACCCAGCTTCTTACAGGCCAATTCAACTGACGTCAACGTTAGGCAAAATATTTGAACGTATAATCGTTCGCAGGCTTCATCACCACTTGTCAACCCATGATCTTCTGCCTACACACCAAGCCGGTTTTCGACCTAATCACAGCCTCCTCGATAATCTCTTACGTCTAGTTACTATTCTCACGAATCATTATAATACAACAGCACCTTCTTACTTACTTCTCTTCGACCTAGAAAAGGCGTTTGACCGAGTGTGGCACAATGGTCTTATCTATAAATTACATTTTTTTTGTCTTCCTGCGGCCTATCTTCGGATGGTATATCATTTTCTCACCAACCGTCTTGCTTATATTTCAATAAATAACAATCTATCCTTTCCAATCTTTCCTTGCACTGGAGTTCCACAAGGTTCAGCTTTATCGCCTTTATTATATATCCTATTTGTTAGTGATCTACCTGTTATGCCAGAACCGATTTACACTTTCACCTTTGCGGATGATACAGCGCTGCTCGCTTGCTGTCAAACCATGCATCAAATCAATACCCATTTACAACGGGCCATTGATGCTTTATACAATTGGTGTAGGCGGTGGCAATTAAAATTAAACTGTGACAAAACACAGGCGTTAGTCATCCTTCCGCATAAGAGGCGTAGTCGAGTGAGACGTAATCCATCTCTGCTTAATATTCAAGTCCAGGGTGTACCCATCCATGCAAGTACTACCGTTAAATATCTAGGAGTGATTTTTGATGCTAAACTAACTTGGAAACCTCACCTTCTTTCAATCAAAGAGAAGGCCCAAAACCGCTTAAATCTATTGAAGCGCCTGGTCGGTACCACGTGGGGCTTACATGCTGACACATTGTTGAACACGTATAAAGCGTTTTTCCGTCCGTGTCTCACACATGGCCACACTGCCTGGGTTAGCGCTGGAGATGAATTTTATAAGTGGCTTCTTATCATCGAACGTCATGTATTACGTCTAGCCTACCGCATCACCTTGCCTAGCCCTACTCGCATTTTGTACGATAAGCTGACCTTTCCGCATATCACTCGACATCTTGAAGATCACCGCTCTAGGTACATAGAGAAAAAATGGACAACTCAGCATCACACCCTCCTGGAAACCATACACATTGATGCCAGGCTTTCCACTCCTCCTAAGTATGCTTATACACCTTTAGAGCATCTACTTACAATCTATAGTCAGAAACATCCAGACCATCCGGATCAAAATTTTTTTCAATCATATCATCCACCAGAATTCAATCATCACGTTTATCCATCGCTTTCACAGTAACTCTCATTCTAACAAGGGCTTCCCCATGTCGCTCATCAGTGTTGAGTAGCCCCAACACAGAAGATAACCTCATTTGTGACTACTAACACTGCCCTGTGAACTGTGGCGTCCATGCACTTCATCTCATCATCATAACCTTACGACTACTCCGATTCATAATATTACTTCCTTGTTTATTTTTTTCATTTCTATTGTAAAACTTATTATTGCAGTCTCATATTGATGTTACTTACAATCTGTGTATTTATCCTTGTATCCTTCATCCTGCCATGATTACAACAACAATAATAATTCACCTATATGTATGAATAAAGTGAGATTCTTTATTATTGTTGTTAGAAAACCTCATAGCCCATACATGTGTTCCCATTTCTCACTGCAATTAAACTTAAGTCCCTCCCGAAGAGACAACGTTATCGTCTGCGAAAAAAAGTAAAAAAAAAAAAAAAAGAGGGGGACCACAACCTGAGCCATCCAAACCAGAACTTGTAGCACCCATAAGGTCTGCTGACCGTCCAACTCCACCTGCTAATTCTTTACTTCATCCGGTTACTGTCGAAGATCTGCTCCGCTTTCTCACAATTAGTTTACAGAATATCCATCCATTTCTTCGCACCCACATTCTCAACCAAATCATTCACGCAGTTAAAATCTTGTTTAATCTCCAGCTACATGCCACCTATTCTTGACCAACAGTCCATTTTCAAATTCAACCTCTTGAAGTCTACGTGTAATATGGCAGCTCCTATTTGCTACTATTTCTGTATTTCCGTGATGACTTACAACTTATTATTTATGAATATTCGTTCTCTGTTGACTCATTAAGTGCTGTTTACGCAGTTATTACAGGAAGAACATATATCAGTTTTTGCGCTCAATGAAACTTACCTGGCTCCTTACCTATGGTGTTACATACCAAAATTCAATATACTACGCCATGATGCTCCGTCCGGACCACGACTATATGGGGGTACAGCTCTCGGCATTAGTAGTCGTATACCATACCGCACTGTTACAATACCCCAGGATTTCAATCTGCCTTAATACAATATAGCAACTATCTACTGTCGCGGTCGCACAATCACATTTGCTACAATCTATGTTCGCCCCGGAAAGATTATCAATTACGATTTCTTTCGTTTCATTGATACACAATCTAGGCATTATATTATCATGGCTGACTTAAATTTCCATAGTCGAACACAGCTCGACAAGCAGCTCTTCCTTGATTTTATACATACATCCACTACTGGGGAATTTCACAATTTGCCACAGCCTACGAGACCAGCTAGTAACACGACTCTTGACGAAGTAATAACTTCGTCTTCTTTATCTCCTCTTATCAACATTACTGTACTGGACTCAATCGGTAGTGATCATGTTCCTATTAAGCTGGAACTACAATGTACAAGAAAGCCAACAAATCCCTTACCAGCTAGGAAGATTTATCTCTATCATAAGGCTAATTGGGATCAATATCGATCTACCATCGATGATGCAATTACCGCACTCACTGTACCTACCTCGCAACATAGTCTTGATCACGTCATCACGGAACTTACTGACGCAGTTAAAGGTGCAGCAGATCATTCCATTCCATCTATTCATGTCCATCCGAATAACCCTACCTTGCCGTCAAGGTATCTTACATTAATTTCTGCTTCACGTCGAGCTTATCGAGAATATCGAACAAGCGGCAACTTAAAGGCACTTCGTTTACACCGTCAATATCTCCGAATAACACAGAACTATATTATAGCCTACAAGAAAAGACAGTGGATTCACACGTGTAACGCATACGCGCTTTTGGCGTGGGAGACCCGGGTTCGATTCCCGGCGGGAGCTCATGTGGTTCGGATTCCACGTTAATCAGTAGGTCCACGTCTCATATAGCCTCGCTGCTGAACGGGACGCTAAACTAAAATCAACTCAACTCAACTCAACTCACACGTGTAACACCCTTAGCAAGGAAACTCATCCCAGCAAATATTGGCGTAAATTCCATCAACTCACTGGCAAAACGTCTCGCACGCCCTATCCTCTTATTCACAACAATCAAGCTCCTAATACTGATATCGGCAAGGCGAATCTTTTTGCTGCATTTTTTCAAGATATCTTCACTCCACTTCCTGGATGGCACACACCGCAACGCCTTCAATCTTCGATCAACCGTCACGCTGATCCTTCATCTGCTCATTTACAACCATCTGACCAGCATGTTCTGGAACCTAATAATCCACTAACTCAGGCTATAGACCCAGATGACATCAGAACTATTTTAGCAACTAAACGCAATACGGCGCCTGGATTCGACTCTATTACATATACTCTCATCAAACATGCACCTCCTTCTTTCATTCTGATTCTCAGTCATATTTACACGTTCATCCTTCGAACTGGCTTCTTTCCGCTCGATTGGAAATACTCCAAAGTTCTTTTATTTCCTAAGCCAAAGAAACCACCATCTGATGTCCAGTCGTATCGTCCAATCCATTTAACAAGCTGTCTTTGCAAAGTATTCGAACGTATACTCGTTCGACGGCTTCACGAACACCTCCTTACATACAATCTTCTGCCAATCCATCAAGCTGGTTTCCGATCGCGTTTCAGCACACTAGATCAATTATTGCGAATTACCACTGCCATTTATAACCAATACAACCAATACTGAATTTCCTTCTTGTTTAGTTACATTTGATTTGGAAAAGGCATTTGATGAAGTCTGGCATCCTGGCTTGATATACAAATTGCATAATTATCTGCTACCCATATCTTATATACGCTTAATCAATGCCTTCTTAACCGGACGTATTGCATACATCTCTATCAACAACGCTCTATCACACCCAATTTTCTTACACTCTGGCGTACCTCAAGGTTCTTCTTTCTCTCCAATGCTGTACTTACTTTACGTTGCTGACCTCAGAGTCACTCCTCACGTCCAAGTCTATCAATTCGCTGACGCCACAGCATTTCTAACAACGGCTCGTACTATCCAACGTATCAACAGACTAATGCAGCCAGCCTTCGACACATTTGTCCACTGGTGTGACGTATGGAGACTCAGTATTAACTCTGCGAAAACACAATCTATTGTATTTCTACCACCTGGTAGACGATCCAGAGTGCTTCGCAATCCAAATCTATTACACATTCATTTGGACAACACACCAGTTCCTCTTTCATCTTCTCTTACCTACCTTGGGGTGATATTTGACATAAAGCTCACTTGGACACCGCATCTTAAGAAAATTATTACTCAAGCCAAGAACAGACTAAATCTCCTTAAACGCTTAGTTGGAACCGGCTGGGGTTTCCGACCACCTACTGTCCTCCATACTTACAAAGCTTTTATGAGAACCACTTTAACTTACGGCCGTACAGCTTGGGCCGCTGCCCCCGACAAATTTTATAAACAGTTATCAATAATGGAACGACATGCTTTCAGATTGGCCTATCGAATTAAATTACCAAGACCAACTAGGCTCCTCTATAACCTCATAGATTTTCCACCATTGCTTACCCATCTAGAACAGCTTTGCAACCGTTATATTACGCAACGTTTTGACTTACAACACCCCTACGCTATGACCGAGACAATGATGCACCATCAGGATACGTTGATTCTCCGCTACAGCACTATCTTACATTGTACCACTTGCAAATAGATCCTGCCGACCGCGACCCAGAAGTATTTGCTATATATCATCCACGTCATCTGTCATCTTCCATATATCCATCATATGCACAGTAAATACCTACTAACATGGGCCTCTCCTGTCTACATCAGTTCCTGAATAGCCCCAGGAACAGAAGATAACCGCATCTGTTCACGAACAGAACCTCGTGTTGTGGCGTCCAGAACAATTCATCATCATTTCATCATCGTTTCAAATAATAATTCCTATGAGTTCTATTATTCCTGCTATGTTTTGCTATGACTTGTTATTCCTTTTAATGTTTTTCATATTTGTTGTTATATTCACGCACTGAACCTAATACACTGCACTAATTTTGTTATTTTCTTGTTTCTTGTTTCATATTACTCATCGCCACCCTGCACATTTTCTGTTATTATTATTTTATTTATGTATATAACCAGTTCAAGTTTATCTCTAATGTATATATGTTCATGTCTTTAAAATAATGAATAAAGAGAAAAACCCTTAGCCCGCCCACAATTGTTATAGCCTCCACAATATCAATGCAACACTTCCCCGAAGAAAGGGCGCAACCCTTTAAACGGGTAGACTGTAAAAAAAAGAGGGGGACACACACTTTCCCAGAGCTTGGTCTGAAGCGTTGCCTTCTATATGGTGACGATTTTTGAATTTTCCTTCCTTTTGCATATCCTGAGCCTCTTTCTGTTTCTTTCTAGAGATCCGTCCGCCAGACTCATCAAGCCAATTGCGTCCGGATCTACGGATCGAGCCAGAGGAGCCGCTCCTCCTCAGCAACTATCCAAACGGGTTGTCCTACCTTTCATCACTCACTATACATCATCTTCGGGTCTCACGGCTCTCTAGAATTCTATCGGTCTCTGCTATGGCGGATCAAGCTGCTTCTGGACCAAAGGTGGATGAACGGCACGGTGGTCTTCCTCCGGTATTTGTCACTCCTTCCGCTTCGAGCACGAAGGTGGTCAAGCGGAAGGACACTGGCAACCGCCAGCGAACCATATCCGGTAGCTCTACAGCTTCCTCAGCTTCAAATGTCTCCACCAGGTCTAGGTCTCCACGAAAGACACAGCTGTATGCTGATACTATTAAGCCGCCTCGACATCAGTACAAGAAGCAACACAGAAACAATATTTCAGGAAATACTTATATGGATGCCGCCGATGACAATAGCAATACAATCATTCTAAATTCTCAATCATCTCTCACCAATAATCAGTCTCCCTTTCAACGCCCGATTCTACATTCGTTCCTTCTTCAAAATTATGGCACGTAATACAGCAATGAAAAGTTCATCATATTACAACTTACGAAATATCTTCCAAGCATTCCACTAGCAGAAATAATAAGACACGTAACGGTTACATCTTAAAGTCAACAGATTCGCAGTTTGCTATCACCATCAGAAACAAGGCTTCGTTTGAGATCTTCGGGAAAAATGCTACTCTTACATCTCTCTCCTCTACTCGTCAGAAACAAGCACCGCCTTCAAAACGTCCACCATATCTATCAGTTGTCATCCGGGGGGTTGACCCAACATATTCCGACGCCGAAATTCATGAAGAGCTTCAACATGAAGGGCATAACATTCATAAGGTCATCCGCATACGAAACAATCAAGGTGCAACTTTTATGGTAGGCATTCTCACCTCTTCCCAAGATACAATAGACGCATTACTCACTACTGGCGCATACATCTATAAACGTCGCCACAGGGTTGAACCTTCACGCTCTCCAGCTCCTCTTCCAGTGAAATGCGAAAACTGTCAAATCTACAATGATCACAACACTGTCAATTGCAAAAATCAGCCAGTCTGTGGACATTGCACAGGACCACATCCTACGCGCCTCTGCACCAACCTTCAACAGCCACCTGAATGCCCCACATGCCATGAACAACATCCGGCCTATAGTTATAAGTGCATGAATAAACCTCAACCTGATCAACAACATCCTGATTTAGTCGTACCGCTCCGGATGCCAGACTCTCCTCCTAAAACCGATCTTCAAACCACTGATCCAGTTACCATCCAGCAGCTTCTTCAATTTCTCACGCTCACCCTACAAAATATCCATCCTTTTCAACGCAATCATATTCTACAACAACTTACCAAAGCTGCTAAATCAGTCTTCAATGTCAACTTCTACGCCACCTATATCAACAATTACGTTCATTTTCACACATCCCGTCAAGAAACAACTGTTTAACCTACCCGTCATTATGGATTTAGTCTTTCTTTTCATGAATATTCGCTCCTTACCTACCAACAAAACCCTTTTCGAAGCACTGTTACTCGAAGAACACGTATCTGTATTTTTGCTGAATGAGACCTTTCTCACCAAGTCTACCATATGCAATATTCCTCGCTACACACTCACTCGTCATGACAATTCAGCTCCTGTATTACGGGCCAATGGGGGAGTAGCAATTGGCTTTCGCAATCACAACCATCTCGCCATCACATTTGTCCTGTCCCACACCTCCCTGAGCATATCATCATTACATTGTACTTCAAGTCAATCATCATCACTTTTGCTACTATCTATGTTCGACCCGGTCACCCCATCCCACTTGAATTTTTCAGTCATATTTCTAATACCTATAAACATTTCATCATTCTCGCCGATATAAACTTTCATAGTCGCACTCCGAATGAACGCACATGCTTTACAGACCATATCACCACTCACACTACCGGCATCATACATACTCTCCCATCTGCTACTAGACCTGTCTCCAATACCACTCCCGACATCGCCATCACCTCAAATACACTCGCTGCTAACAGTACATTCACAGTTCTTGATCTTCTTGGTAGTGACCACGCCCCGGTCAAACTTTCATGTCATTTTGGCACCACTCGTTCACATACTGCACTTCCTCCACTACGAACGCCTCGCTTTGATAAAGCCAACTGGAATCAATATCGCACATATCTTACCCTGCTGTCGCAGATCTCCACCCCTCTACATCATCTGACGAGCTATATGCCCACGTTTCTAGTATCACTTCTGAGATTACCCGTGCATCCGAATTATTCATCCCATCTTCTAGCTCCACTCAATACCAACCTAAATTACCTCCGCACTACCTAGATCAGATCAAACGCTCTCGTCAAGCATATCGTGACTACGTCCGGACACGAAATCCCGAAGCACTACGTCTTCACAATCAGCTCGAACGTTCCGTAAAAAAACTATACTGAAACGTACAAAAAGCGCCAATGCATTAAAACTTGTAACACTCTTGCAGACACAGCACATCCATCACGTTACTGGAAACGTTTCAATGCGCTTTGTGGTAAATTCAGCAAAACGTCTTACCCCCTCATCATCAACAACAATCAAGCCGCTTCTGATCAGGACAAGGCGAATGCGTTTGCCGACTACCTCCAAGACATCTTCACCCCTCAACCTTCTGATCATATTTTTTCTCTTCCAGTCGATAAAGTCAACACAGCGAGTCATCTCTTCCAACCTAGTGTCAGCCATACATTACCGCCCAATGAACTCACTTCTCCCATTATTGTTGCCGATATCACTTCCGTTGTCCGGACTAAACGAAACTCTGCTCCAGGTTTTGATTCAATTACATATCGCCACATCTAGGAAAGTCCGCCGTCACTACTCCTTTTATTAGCCTCTATCTTCACTTTCATCCTTCGAACAGGCTTTTTGCCTGCCGAGTGGAAGATGTCTAAAACGCTCATGTTCCTAAAACCGAAAAACCCACCCAATGCTGTATCTTCCTATCGCCCTATACAACTCACTTCAACTTTTAGCAAAGTACTTGAACGCATTCTAGTCAATAGGCTCCACCCTTATCTCAATGCACGCAGTCTCATCCCATCTTTCCAAGCTTGTTTTCGCCCGTCATACTCCATCAATGATCAGCTCCAACGCCTAAGCACCCTTATCACAAATCATTATAATTCTGTACGCCCATCCTGTCTTGTGCTTTTTGACCTAGAAAAAGCATTTGACAAAGTCTGGCATCTCGCCCTCATCTTCAAACTCATCGAACTTAAACTACCAACATCATACATCCGTTTCGTCTATCACTTCTTGGTTTGCCGCATTACATATGTTCATATTAACAATCATTTATCTCATCCAATCTTGCTACACTCAGGTGTCCCTCAAGGATCAGCTTTGTTCCCCTTACTCTACTTGCTATTCGTTTCCGACTTTCCAACTCTGCCCGCAGACGTACATATCTTTCAATATGCCGATGATACCGCCTTCCTTGCACTCGGCCGTACTATTAGACACATCAACCTAATATTACAGGAATCAATTGATCGTTTCTCTCAGTGGTGTCGAAAATGGAAGCTCATTATAAATGCTTCAAAAACTCAAGCCATAGTATTTTTTCCACCACGCACACGCTCCAAAATTCACAGAAATCCATCACTTCTCTCCCTCTCCATACAGAATTCGCCAATTTGTCTCAGCAGAACAGTAACTTATCTCGGCATTATATTTGATCAACATCTTACTTGGACTCCTCATCTGAACTACGTTAAAACTAAAGTATATAACCGCCTCAATCTCCTAAAACGTCTGACAGGCACGACATGGGGACTTACATCGCACCTCGTTCTAAACACGTATAAGGTTTTTCTCCGTCCTGTCCTGACCTATGGGTTCACTGCCTGGATATCAGCTCCACCTTCGTTCTACTTCAAACTGGCAACCTTCGAGCGCCATGCCTTTCGTATCGCTCACCGTATTTCTCTTCCCAGCCCGACTCGTTACTTGTACTCTCTCATAACCTTTCCTACATTGCTTTATCACATTGAATCTCAACGCCGAAACTTCATCACCATTCGCTACCAGCAAGAACAATCACTGCTTTTCCAAACTATGCATCACCTCGCCCTCTCATCTGTTCGCCCCCGATACTACTATCTCCCACTTAATTTACTCTTCACACTCTATTGCTATACCCTACCGCCTAATCATCCAGACTTAGCACTTGTGCACGATCACCGCCTTCATGTCCATCATCCGCATATCTACCCGTCATATCAAGCACAGTAACCCCTCTGTCATCTAACAGGGCCTCCTCTGTCCACATTGGCCTAGCGTCGCCCCTAGGCAGAAGATAACCCGCATATGCCTTTATTAACAGTACCTATGTGTTGTGGCGTGCATCGCACCTCATTTCATACCTCATATTCAATTATACACATCTGCATTACTTCCACAATAATGTATTGTATCGTTGTAATCATCATTATTGTATTTATAACTATATATAATTTTGTTAATTACCTCACCTCTAAAATGATTATAGTCGCAAAGACTATAATGACCCAGTATATACAGTAATAAAGTACTCGTAACATCTCTTAGCCCACCGATTATAACCTTTAATTCCTTAATTTCCATTCCATCCCTTTCCTTAAGGAGGGTGTAGCCCTCTACAGGGTAGCTAGCCCGAGGGCTAGCAAAAAAAACAGAGGGGGACACATACTTTCCCAGAGCTCCGCACTGAAGCGTCGCTAGTTATATGGTGACGATTTCTGGAAAAATCTTCCTGTTCCTCATCCTGGGCCTCACCTTCTGTCTCTTTCTCACGAACCGGCTGTCAGACTTATCTAGCCAAGGGAGTTGCCCCACCTAGACAACTATCCAAACGGGTTGTCGCACCTTGCTCATATTATTCATATCTCATATCATACATCACTGCTTCATTGTTTAGGATCACGGCTCTCCATTATGACTGATTCTCCTAGTACCACTGGATCCTCGGTGGATGGACGCCATCATGGCCTTTCTCCTGTGTTTGCCATTCCCTCTGCTTCGGCTGCGAAAGTGGCCATGCGGAAGGATATGAGCAATAGACATCGTACGCAGTCAGGCAGTTCTACTGCCTCCACAAATTCTAACGTTTCCATGAGATCCAGATCTCCGCGTGGTCAACAACTCTATGCTGACTCTGTTAAGCAGCCTCGCCAGTCGGCGAAAAAACCGCATTGTGAAAATGTTCCAGATACTTCAGACATGGAAGCCCAGCCAACAGTCATCAATTACTCATTTCATCTTTCATCTTCCTCATCAATGTTCCGGTACTTCATTCTTTTCTCCTCCAAAATTTTGATACCAAGTATAGTAACGAGAAATTCATAACTATTCAGCTCCGAAAGTACCTGCCGAATGCCCCTCTGTCTCAAGTCATCAAAAGACCAGGCACCAAAACAACGGCATGATACTCAAATCACCGGATCCTAACTTCGCGATCTTAGTCCGGAATAAAGCATCTTTTGAAATATTTGGGAAACAAGCTACCCTTACATCACTTAACTCTGTAAACGGAAACAAGCGCCTCCACCGAAACGGCTTCCACTTCTTTCTGTTGTAATTCGTGGGGTTGACTCGACGTATACCGATGAGGAGGTTCAAGAAGAGCTCCAGTTCAAAGGGAATACTATTTATAAAGCTCTCCGCATAAACAACAATGCTGGTGTCACCTATATGGTGCGTATACTCACGACCTCTCAAGATACGATCAAATATTTTTTATCTAAAGGAGCATATATTTATAAACGTAGACACCGTGTTGAGCCTTCCCGGTCGTCCGCACCTTTACCAATACGCTGTGAAAAATGCCAACAATACAATTCACATCATACAACGGCCTTTAAAAATCCTACCGTTTAGGCTTTTGTTCTGGACCTCATCAAACTCGTGGTTGCACAAACATGACTCAGCCCCCGAAATGCCCTACTTGCACCGAACCCCATCCAGCTTATAGAAATAAGTGTAAAGGTAAACCTTCCGCTCAAGAAACCCATCCCGAACTTGTTGTTCCTCTGAGAACCGCTGAATCATCCACTTCCACTGATCACTCCGTTGACGATCCCGTCACCGTTAGTAAGTTACTAGAATTCCTTTCTCTTACTTTGCAAAATATTCACCCTTTCCACCGCCAGCATATCTTACAACAAATTATTGCCGCAGCGAAATCTACCTTTCATGTATCATTATATACAACGTACTCTAATAACTATGTTCATTTTCATACAACTCGCCTCGAAACATCAGTATAATTGTACGCAATATGGATATAGTTTTTTTGTTTCTCAACATCCGATCTCTTCCTAAACACAAAGTCGTTTTCGAAACCCTCTTACTAGAAGAACAAGTCACAGCTTTCCTCCTGAATGAAACCTTTCTGAAACCCACTTCATCTTGCTCCCTATCACGTTACACATTACTTCGCCACGGTAGCCCTATGCCAGCCCCCAGAGCCAATGGCGGAGCTGCAATAGGTTTCCGTCACACCCTTCCGTTCTGCTCTCACAACTGTCCCCTCTTACATCTCCCTGAATATCTCATCACCACATTGTATTTCCGTAATATTGCAATCACTCTTGCCACTATCTATGTGCGCCCCGGCCTTCCTATACCTCATGCGTTCTTCTCATACATCTCAAATACGTATAAACACTTCATTATTTTGGCCGATGTCAACTTTCATAGCCGTTCAAATGCCGGTCAATCATCTTTTACTGACTACATCACAGTTCATACCACAGGTAGTCTTCTCAATCTTCCTCGCTGTACTCGCCCTATCAGCAACACCACTCCCGATATTGCAATAGTCTCCAATACCATCATTAATCATTGCACTATTCATGGTTTAGACTTAATGGGCAGTGATCATGCACCCATCAAGCTAATCTATCATTCAGGTCTGGCTTCTGTCAAATCCACACTTTCACCACATATATCACTCCGTTACGATAAAGCCAACTGGCCACAATATCGTACGTATTTCGAAAACACTTTGGCTGATTCCGAAGCCCCTACTACCCCAGAAGAACTTTTACATCAGGTCAATCTCATAACCACTTCCATTCAACAGGCATCTGCACTTCATATCCCTCAATCTGAATCAATTCCATACCGTCCAAAACTACCACCACAATATCTAGCATTAGTCCGTCGATCACGCCAATCTTACCGCGAATTTCTCCACACCAGAAATCCAGAAGCTCTCAGACTTCATCATCAACTTCAACGAACGGTCCGCAACTATATTTCCGCTTACAAATTACGCCAATGGTTTAAAACTTGTAATCAACTCTCCAATACAACTCATCCTACTCGCTATTGGAAACGCTTCAATGCTCTTTGTGGCAAACACTCTAAGACTCCATATCCGATTCTCGTACACGATACACCAGTACATTCCGACAGCGAGAAAGCAAATGTATTTGCTGACTATCTCCAAACTATATTCACACCCTCAGAGTCCGACAACATTGCTCATCCAGTCGATCAAGTCGATCTTAACCGTCCTTCACTTCAACCTCATATCTCTCATACAGTCCCCAACCATGCTCTTACCAATCCCACCGCAGTCTCAGAAATCACCAGTGTCATTCAGCGCAAACGCAACACCTCACCAGGTTTTGATTCGATCACCTATCGGCATATTAATGAAAGCCCCGCTATATTATTCACCCTTCTGGCACTCATTTATACTTTTATCTTACGCACAGGTTTTTTTTCCAACGGACTGGAAAGTATCGCGACTAACCACCTCATAACCAACCATTACAACTCCATTCAACCCTCGTGTCTCGTCGTTTCCGACCTTGAGAAAGCCTTTGACAAGGTTTGGCATCTGGCGCTAATTTATAAGCTCATTAAATTTCAGTTTCCGATGGCATACATTCGCCTCATTTATCATTTTCTCGTCTGTCATATATCTTATATTTCCATTAACGAACAACTGTCACATCCCATTTTTCCCATGTGCGGTGTTCCTCAAGGTTCCGCCCTTTCTCCGCTATTATATATCCTTTTTGTTGCAGACCTTCCACATCTTCCTCCTGACGTCCATCTATTTTAGTACGCTGATAATACAGCTTTTCTCGCACTTGGCAAAACTATACAGAACATCAATCATTCATTACAAATAGCCATCAATCGCATCACGCACTCGTGTTCTAAGTGGAAACTTAAGATTAATGTCACCAAAACCCAAGCTATTGTTTTCATACCGCCCCGTAAACGTACCAAGGCCCACCGAAATCCATCTCTTTTGTCACTCCATGTTCATAATGCAGCCATCGTTCCAACCCGAACCGTTACATACTTAGACATACTATTCGATCATCATTAAACGTGGAAACCACATCTCAACCGTGTGAAAACTAAAGCTTACAACCGCCTCAATCTCTTGCAACGACTAACTGGCACAACCTGGGGTCTCTCATCACACATAGTTCTCAACACATACAAGGCCTTCCTCCGCCCAGTTCTTACTTACGGTTTTCCAGCTTGGATTTTCGCTTCTTACTCACATTATCAGAAATTAGCCATTCTTGAGAGACATGCTTTTTCGCACCGCCTTCCGCATTTCTCTCCCGAGTCCAACTCGAGACCTATATTCTTTAATATCATTTCCTACTCTTACCTACCATCTCGAAACTCTCCGCTTAAAATTCATTACTCAACGCTACACACATCACCATCCTCTATTGTTTGAAACTATGCATCATTGCACTCCAGTCATCTCCTGCACGGTACTATCATACTCCACTTCACCTTCTCTTTACTTTATATTGCTACACAGTCCCTCCCG
The DNA here is from genome assembly GCF_964235325.1 of Thermobia domestica. Lineage (NCBI taxonomy): Eukaryota > Metazoa > Arthropoda > Insecta > Zygentoma > Lepismatidae > Thermobia > Thermobia domestica. Next base: position 207,969,919 of record NC_137457.1, on the reverse strand, counting down.
ACCATCTCGATCTACAGATTCTCCAAGATTATAGTTTGCATATTCATTTACCGCATATCTTTCCATCATATGCACAGTAATTCCAGTTCACTAACAGGGTTCACCACGTCTCCAGTGGCCTAGAGCAGCCCCTAGGCAGAAGATAACCGCATTCGTCTTTCTAACACTTCTTGTGTTGTGTTGTGGCGTCTAGTGCATTTCATCTCATCTCTCATTTTCATCATGACTTCTACATGTCGCTTATCAATACCTTCACTTTATATTTTGTTGTCTGATTTCTCACGCTTGCCATATTATGTGTGTTCTTCATCTTTCTTGCTATATAATATGTTGTATTATGTATCCTATATTTCGTATATTTTATATATATATATATATATATATATATATATATATATATATATATATATATATATATATATATGTAGTATTTTGTTCTCACGTATAACCATGATTTTGTTCCAGTTCGCCTACAAATATGTTTATGATCGCAAAGATCATAATGTCCTTCCAATAATATGTTAAATAATAAAGAATATAATAATAGCACATACCACAACCACCCATACCTTTTCCCATAATGGTCCTCTCAACTCCCTTTCCTAAAAGAGGGTGTAGCCCTCTCAAAGGATGCTAGCCTTCGGCTAGCCTTAAAAAAAAGAGGGGGAAAGGAACACCTTCTACGAGAGATATTTTAAAATATGTGGGGATTGATCTTGTCAGTATCTGGTACAAAGCTAGCATTCCAATCATTGGATATTCCAGCGTTTTGGACAAACTTTCAAAGCTCATACGACTTGACCAACAGCTCCAAAAATATCCACCAGCAAAGCGCACATCACTTACGTTCAAAGCGGACTTCAGTAATTTCCAACAAGTATTTCATATCTGTACTTGCAAGTGTGTTAGAAACAAAATAATGGACAGACATTTGTGTAAATGCGCCATAAAAGTACCACAAATTGAGTGGAATTTCTGGGTAGATCAGGTAGGTCGGAAAATGGTAATCGGTTCGATTGACAAGATTGTTTCGAGTTCACTTCAGAAAAAAAGCAGAGAGGAAGGACCAGGAAGAGCGGTTTAGGAAAGCATTTGCAAAGCCTAACTACGACTAAAACTACTGCCTGTCAGTTGAACTTTATGGAGGAAAATGAAGCAAGTGGTATGGCCTTGGAAGATGAATCACCATGTGAAGCAAACACATCCGACTCTGAAGACACACATTCCGAAAAACGGCCAGCACAAAATAGGTATCAGTACCCAAACTTAAGCCAAATGATGGAAAGAACTGGCGTTAGTTACCGAGACGCTTGCAAATTAATTAATGCCTGCCTGAAAGACCTGAAACTGGATAAACCGGAAAATATACTAGAACCAACAAAATTGCGGAGAAAGCGAATTTATTGGAGAGACAAGGGAGCAGAATCTCGTTCGTTTGACTTGCGCAGCTAATTTGTGTTGGTTTTGATGGGCGCATAAATGAAACCAGACTATTTGGACCAGATGGAGGACAACAAACAGAGAAGGAGGATTACTAGGTTATTATTGCATTGCATCCTAGTGAACAATACGTGGATCATATTGTTCCACAGAGTGGCAAAGCAGAAGATATTTCAAATGAAATACTCTCTGTTATACGTGACACGGATTCGACAGCTACTTTGCGTGCTGTGGTATGTGATGGAACAAATACAAACACCGGCGAACATTCTGTAATTATACGTCGACTGGAAACAGCTTTAAATCGACCTTTACAGTGGTTCATTTGTGCATTGCATCTGAATGAGCTTTCACTAAGAGAAATTTTTAAAAATATTGATGGCAAAACAACTGGTGCAAAGGGATTTTCGGACCATATCGGAAAGATGCTAAGTTTTGATCTACGGGATGTTCCAATAGTTGATTTCCAGCCCGTCACTGGAAATGTCAAGGAACTTTGTGTGAATATCACAAACGCTGATGATGCAGTTATAAAATTTTTACAAACTGCTTCTCCAGGTGCCGTTAATCACGCCAGGTGGTTGACGCTCGCCAATCGAACCCTTCGTTTGTTCATGAGCACAAGAAATCAATCCAAAAACCTATTGCAGCTTGTAACCTACATCATTAGAGTGTATGCTCCAAGTTGGTTCGAGATAAAAACCCATTCCAACTGCACTGATGGATCACGTAACTTCTATTTTATTTTGGAGAAAGTTAAAAATTTACCCGATAGTGAGATGAAGAAAGCTGCAATAAGATCTCTAAAGTTAAATTCTTATTTTTCCCACAGTGAAAATATTCTTCTTGCAGCTCTTGCAGATCCAGACATTGAAGTAAGAAAAGATGCAGTAAACAAGATTGTTGTTGCAAGAACGACCAATCAAGCTGGAGTGAGAAAATTTTGTAAATCAAATATTATGATTCATCTCGAAGCAGAAAACCACTACAAGATGATTGATTGGGATGCTTCCGTCACAACGCCATCTCCACTCGTACACTTAATGTCAGATGAAGAATTGCTGGCAAAGATTGAAATAGGACCACTGGAATTTACAGAAATCCAATGTCATTCACAAGAAGATGAACGAGTCGTAAAAGAAGTTTATTGGGTTTCCACAAAAGTTTTTGGTCATATAGCCAGACATGGAATGATTGCTTCATCCGAGGAATCAAGAAGGAAATTTGGAAATTTGGATACTAAGCATGCGTTTCTGAAAGCAGATAATTAAGTAATACTTCTTTTTTTAAAAAATAATGCATATTTTAGAACAATAAACCTTCTGAACAGAAAAAAACTACTTTTTATCATATGCCAATAATAGCTTCATTGTTAACTCAAAGTTGGGACCCTTAAATCAAAAGAGAAAAATCTGAAATTTTACATACTAAATTATCTTTACCTGTATCAACTTATAGAACTAGAGACAAAAGCTTCTGTTTACATTTCTTGATGTTCGCCCCGCCCTAGTCCACGGGTATTCCATTTCAATTTCATGTTGGATAAGAGTGAGAGGAACTTTAAAAGTCTCATAAGTATCTTTAAGGTTTATTGTATGAGCAATCGGAACAGAAGGAAATTTGTTTCCGTTGTGGACAAGAACTGTTCTGAGTCTCAATTTACTAGAATGTGAAAAGATACCATTCATTTACAATGCATGTATGGCCAGGGTCTCCATAACGGATTCGATATTGCTACAAGAAAGGGGACACCTTCTTAAGAAATATTCAGAAAAAATATCATGGCGGTCACGAGGAACACTCACGTTTGCATCGGGAGAAAGAAGATCCCATTCTTTCAATCGCGAAGCTAAAAGCTCATTGCTGCTTGAGCAAATTTAAATCGCGAACAAGATCGTTGAGGTCACCTTGTGTCAAAATGTGTGGGGTATTAGACTCACTGGGCAATTCAAATGTTGGGTCGGCATGAGTGGATCCCCCATCATTTGAACATTTTTCATGCTCGTTACCGGATTCATCTTCACTCACTATTACATTTTCTGTAGACGTCTCATAGCAAATGGTAAATTCGGGTATTTCACACTCTTCTTTGTTTTTGACGTGATTCCAGCTATTTTTGTTAGACAAAAGTAAGTCTGTTGTGTGATAGGTTGGTTCCCGCCAAATCATGGGAACAGCGAACGGCATATGTTGTGAACCTTTTGCCTAACCTGTCAGGAGTCTAACACGTGCCAAGCAGGATATGTGGGGAGCCCATTCCTTGTCTTGGTTGACAACCTTACATCCGAAATTAAGTTCGTAGCACTTGTTTACGAGCGGCGTAAATTGTCGTTGTTGCGACTTGAGAGTCACATCTCCACAGATACAACAAAAATTATTTGCATTATTGACACAGGTATGAGACATTTTCGTCTTCTGAATGACCACAATACTCGAATTTCGCTAATCTAGAACAATATGCAACCACTTCTCACGCTATCAGAACTCACAATGCTGCGAACAGGTGGAAAGAATCACAACACAATTCTATGTGATTGAATATGACTCATCGATAATGTTGCTAAACAACACTCTTTTCCTGGAGTACGTTCCTTGATCTCAGGAGCATGCATCAGAATTCTTTGCACATTTCTAGATTTTTTCTCACTTTCTCTCAACTTTATTTCAATCAATAAATCTGCAAGTTACTTAAATTCAGCCATGGCACAATGAACTATATGCAGCGGTTTTACCGATTTTCAAGGAATTCAATAAAGAGGGGATAACATATCACAAGAAAACGGAGCCCGATAGACAAAATCGGATTTCATTTTTGAGTTTAACATCCTCGACTTACTTTAGAACTATTGAGATTCCTTCTCACAAAGACCTTGTTAACCAGTGTAATTGGTGAAATGACAATGTGGGATTAAACGAGAAAACTTAAGTAAACCCACGGATACCATGTTTTTCACCACAAACTCACATGACTGCGACCTCTCACACCAAAAGTCACTGATCGACCCAAGAGCTACCCTACCTTGCTCATTAACTTAGTGATAGGATTTGCTACAACGACTCCCTGCTCCGCTGTTCACAGTCTGAAAGTGTGGTTTTAAAGCTTCAGTCAACTTCAAAGAAATTTAAAACTGTGTAAGTTTCCCTTGGCAAAAGTGACGCTTCGTACGGAATAGGGGACATCATTAACTCACCTTATACTGCTATGTCCATCATACTACGAGGATTCATGTACTTGATAGAGTTTGTAATTGAAGAGCTCAATTCCAAACGTGCCTAACTCAGAAAAGTAAGTTTTTCAGGAGACGATGTTTTTGTGTGTTTTCATCATTCTATTTCTGTGAAAGAAAAGTAATCTACATAAAAGAAAATTATAATTGTCTATTTTTCGTAAGATAACGATGAAATTATCATCTATAGCAAAAGTTTTATAATTGTTTTTAAGCATGAGTTAGAAAATAATTGCAGATAATACTGTTGACTAAGGACATTTTTTTTAAAAGCGTTTTTCTTTTATCTACAATTACTTTGATTTATGGAGTTTTGGCATGAAACCGAGTTCAATATACGGAGATGTAAAAATGGAACTTAATAGAACCAATATCTCAAAATTGACTAAAAATGTCTTAAGCTCATTTGGAATCCAATCCTTCAATTTTAGTTTGGAGTTGATTGTCTGTGAAAAGTCGAATTAAATATTTTAAGTTTTGCAATTTCCATGGACTTTACATATGAAATAAGGGACTTTAGGAATCAGTCCACCTGTTCGTTTAGTTGTATGCTTCTACAGCTTAAATTAGTAAGTCCAACATATTTGCACCAAGATTTAAACTTGAAATTAATATAAGATTACAAAGGTAAAGTTTAAGTTTTTCTTCAACTCGCAAAACTAATGGTAGTTAATTGGAGGACAAAATCGAAAAGTTCTATTTCCTGGAAGTGGTTGTTTTTCATTACATTTTATGAACTAATTCTAATTAACTACTCTATAATGAGTGATAGGCTCGGAGGGCCTAGGATAGGATTAATTATAAGGGCCTGGCCGGCCTGCTATACATATTATTATATGGGAGTCTAGAACTGGTATACATATGGGTTCACGTTAAGGACTTTAGTTTCGTTGGTACAGAAAAGTCAGAACTTCCGTCTCAGTAGATTTGTAAATAGTATGTGACTAATTCTGTTTAAAGTTATGACACACAATTGTTAAATCAGAAACAATTAACTTTAGCACTGATTACAATGATATGATTTTGAGACTTTTTCTGATTCGGAAACGAAACTACCTATTCTTTGTTAACTCAAACATGCTGACCACAGATGGGAAAACCGTTCTTCCGTATCATGTCAGGTTTTTATGCAAAATCAAAAATAAATGTGTACATTTCTCCTATATACATAGCAAACAAAATACTAGCTACTTTCCATATGACAAAATACATACTTTAGCTTTCCTATAAAATAAAAGAACACTTAAAATATTCCTTATTACACAAGTAATAAAGTATAATAACATTGTAACCACTGCTTACGGCATGTGTGATATATGAAAATAACAATGACTTCACTGCTTTTATTCATAACTCTCAAGCCTCGTTTTGAGCATACGAAACTTTGCGACGCTTCGATGCTCTGAGATTCTCAGCAGTAGAATCTTTCTTTAAACACCAACAATAGTCGACAAATATGGATGCATTGCAACGCCCTTGGTATTGGTATTCCATTGTCTTAATGTTATGGTAAAAATGTTCACCTTGTTAATCGCTGAATTTTCCAAGATTGAGGAGTAAATGGGAGATATGGTTGTGGAGAAAATAAACGTTAACGCTCATTCTACAACCAGAGGCTGAACTACAAGGCTAAAACTGGGGGGAGGCAGCCAGAACCCAGACTATGATAGGTGTACCATGAGTTTACTATAAACTTTGGAAAATATATACAATAGTAGTGAATAATATACATGGGCAAGTTTGACCTCTGTTGACCTTTTGTAATTTGAGCCCCCCCGTGAGAACATTTTGGTCCTGAAAACGTTTTCTGGTCGCTGTTGCTAAGCTGGTATACGTATGCTCATACTTTTGGACGACTACCGGCTGTAAAAACAAGATGAAACATGCATTTTCGTGTTCTTTTCGTGTACTGGCTAGTTATTTGAACCCCCCGCCACCCGCTCCTCCTAGAAAGCTAAGAATTGAAGCCTCTCATAGCATTTGGGTAGCTATTTGGACCTCCCCCAGCCCCGACCTTCTTGCGAAGAACATAAGCGATTTAGCCCCTTGGTCCTATTCCCACGAAATGCCTGTAGATTATGAACTGAAGGTGTGATATTCAAATGATAGAAACTTCTCAACAGATTGTATGAAATTGGTCTTAGTTGGTAAGGTAAATATTGTATTTATGATTTTTTAAAACGTGGGATTAGAAACGATATATGACTTCCATAGCGAAACACATTCCCCTACAAAATGATGTTGCTAAGTGTTAGGACCCCGTGCGGGAAAATTGTCGCCCTGAGAACGTTCCCTGGGTTCCTAAATTAAATATGATTGTTTTAAAACGTATTGGATTCCATTGATTGAACATAATCTAGTAACGGAAGCTTCTCATATCAATTAATAATGTTTTCACAACGTAGGATGAAAATCTGTATACTCAACTCGACAGGGATGCTTGTATTTCATGTAAAAAGTGTTATATGAAGAATCACATGAACGAAATGATCAATAATTAAAATCACTTATCCCAACGAATATACTGTTTGTATTGAAGCCGTAATGAGATATTGCTTTGAAACACATTTCCATAGAGAACATGACTTTCCATAGAGAACATAACAAAATGAAACATGACTTTCCCAAGTCTTGATGTGAAAGGTATTATCTTATGTCTGTATTGAAATCGTGAGGAGATATGTTTTCGATGACTAGTATGTGATCCCTTATTATTGAAAACGTGTGTGAACATGTTTTGTCGAAGGTAATCACATCTCTCTCTCTCTCTCTCTCTCTCTCTCTCTATATATATATATATATATATATATATATATATATGTGTGTGTGTGTGTGTGTGTGTGTGTGTGTTGTGCAAGACGGAAAATTAATAGTTGTAAGTTGTAGTTGAGAGAGAGAAGCTGTGATTAATTCATCGTTTTTCGCTTTAAATTTGCAATAGTGTGTGTGTGTATGTGCACCGCTGTATGTCAAGAGTTGTGAATAAGTTTTATCATCGGACGTTTTTATTAAAATATGTGAGTAAAAATATTACTAAAAATATTAAGGTTCATCATTTTCCCTGAAGTAATAAATCAGTATGTTATGTCTTCATTTACTTAGCGTTTCCGTATTTGATAATGAGACGGAATTCTAACGTTAAAAAACAATACATATAAACGAATCTGAACTGAATGATGATTCTGCTCGTTGTACATTGAATTCCGAGAAAATGATAAGATGAAATTCTTGAGTGTTTTCTTTCTTTTTTTTTTTTTTTTGACTCGTATTGCAACTAGATTACACATGACGTGAGAAATGTCTAGAGTCTTGTATAAAGCAGATAGTGAACGTTGAACGTTAAAGATGAATCGCTTTTAGTTTAATGTTAAAATAATATTATAAAACAGGAGGTACATTAAGTGTTATAATTTTGATAATAACATGTCTATCTGTCTGTAGTATGTGCTCACACCAGCAAACATTGACGGCGGGAACAATGACATGAAATCTTTGAGTTTTACGTCCTACAGTTATGCCGGCTGGGCTAATGGGAAATCTTCGAGTTTTACGTCCCACGGTTGGAAATCTTTGAGTTTTACGTCCATCAGTTATGCCTGCTAGGCTAATGGAGACGGTGATGATGAGAAATGAATGAAATGTTACAATGAAGAAAGTGGTAGTAAACGGGAGAGCCCCGAGGAATGTTGGGATGAAAAAACTGGTAGGAAACTGGAGAACGGCGAGGAAATCCACGCACACGGTGTTTGTCCACAACAAAGTTCACTTGGTGGGAACAGGATTTTGAACCTGGGACCCCATGCACTAGAGGTGAAGCTCTACCACTGAGCCACCGAGGCCACCTGCCGACAAGGTATCAGAACAAGACGAAGCGAAGATATGTGTGTATTAGCCATTGATAACATCATATGATAGTTTTAAAATAAGCGTATATCTATTTGTCTGTGATCTGGGGTCAGACAAGGGAGCAGAAAAGTTATCAAAATTTGGTCATGGTATTAGACTGACGAAGAGTTTTGGGGTTGAACCTGAGACCCTATGCACCATAGGTGAACGCTGTACCACTGAGGCACCGAGGGTATGAAAATATGGTCAGAAACGCGGCTCCGAGCTGAGATCGAAGCAAGGACCCTCCAAGCACTGAGCCACAGTGTCCCCTAAGTGAATGATGATAGAATAAATTAATGTGGAACAGGCGAAACAATGAAATGAAATATTTGAGTTTTACGTCCCATGCTTATGACGATTAGACTAATGGGAAATCTTTAAGTTTTACGTCCCACAGTTATGCCGGCGAGGCTAATGGAGACGGTGATCATGAGAAATGAATGAAATGTTGGAATGAAGATAGTGGGAGGAAACGGGAGAACCCAGAGGAAATCCACGTACACGGTGTTTGTCCACCACAAAGTTCACTTGGTGGGAACAGGATTTTGAACCTGGAACCCCCATGCACCAGAGGTGAACGCTCTACCACTGAGCAACCGAGACCCCCTGGAACGAGGGAAACGTCAAACCACAACACTCATGCAATAATTGTTTTGGCACCCCACGAATGTTTTAACAATGAACATTTGTTCCTATACGTATGAAATATAAATAAGAGTATATATCTGTCTGTCTGTTTGTCTGTGTGTCTGTATGTGGTCTGGGATCAGAGAAGTGAGGCGAAAAGTGATGAAAATTTTGGTCATCGTCTCAGACCAAGACGAAGCGAAGATATGTGTATGTGTGTTTTAGCCATTGATATTATATGATAGCTTTAAATAAAAGTGTATATCTGTAATACTATCTGTTTGTTTGTGATCTGGGTGTTCAGACAAAGCAGTCGAAAAGTACGAAACTTTGGTCATGGTCTCAGACTAAGAAGAAGCGTTTTGGGGTGGTAAACTACGTTACTTTACTACTCGAGTTTACGTTACTTTCAAAGTTATCTTAACCCTCATGAGGTAAAGATCACACCAGTAATAGGAGGGTGGGTTATCGAATCATATAAAAATAATTTAAAATGCATATTAATGTCAAATTCATAGTTTTCGGGGACGTTGTGTTCAATGGTGATACTCTGAATTCACTAGTACACCATCTAAGGGGGTTGGAGATGGGGGTCTCCAGGGGTGATATCGAGACACATAAAAATAATTTAAAATGATCGATATTATATTCAAATTCATAGTTTTCGGGGACACTGTGTTCAATGATAGTAGTCTGAACTCATTAGCACATCATCTAAGGGGTTGGAGTTGGGGGTATCCAGGGGTGGTATCGAGACACTTAAAAATAATTTTAAATGATCGATATTAGTCAAATTCATATTTTTCGGGGCCGTTATGTTCAATGTTGATACTCCGAATTCATTAGTACACCATCTAAGGGGGTTGGAGATGGGGGTCTCCAGGGGTGATATCGAGACACATAAAAATAATTTAAAATGATCGATATTATATTCAAATTCATAGTTTTCGGGGACACTGTGTTCAATGATAGTAGTCTGAACTCATTAGCACAACATCTCAGTGGTTGGAGTTGGGGTCCCCAGGGGTAGTATCGGGACACGTAAAAATAATTTTAAATGATCGATATTAGTGTCAAATAAATATTTTTCGGGGCTGATGTGTTCAATGATGATACTCTGAACTGAATACCACATCATCTAAGTAGGTTGGACGGCCCTTTAAATTGAGTTTCCGTATTTGCTACGGAATAAAAATATCATACTGAGTTAAGTGATAGCTTTCGTAATCATTCAGACATCATACCCTCGTAAGAGAAAGAGAGAGGGAGAGATGAAATCTTTCAGTTTAACGTCCCACAAATATGCTCCTTACGCTGTAAAACGGATGATATTAGTGCCAAATACATACTTTTCGTGGTCGTTGAGACTCTGAAAGATTAAGTATACAATTCACGTACAGAACGTTTATACATTAGACAATACACTTGAAGCAAATTGTGAACATACATTTGTTTCACTCCCATGGAATACGTAAAATAATTACAGATCATTTTAACTACTTAAAACGTATGCTACTTTTCCTTTGACATTTCTGTATTTCCGTATAACGAATTGAAATCTATGTGCATATATACTGTTTATATTTATTTCGAATATGGCTATAAGTAACGAGATGCATTTCTTTTTTATTTTAGGTTGAATACAAATAAACAAAGATACGTGTTGGTTCGTTATCCTTATCCTTATTGATATTGTTATTCCTTTTGTTTAAATACTTATATATATCCTCCTTTTACATACCTATATATTCTTTTAAAGTACTTATATCCCTTTTTAAATATATACCGTTTTACACAATACTTATATATTCTGTATAAGTAGTTACATATACATACATACATATAGGAAAATATTTTTTCAATTACTTATCTACATTTACGGGAATAAAATGGAAAACAAGAATTATTAAAAGAGATTACCGTCTTTATTAACGACATAAAAGAAGAAGAGAACGTACCAAATAAAGAGACGCTAGTTCTGTTAAGGGAAATAGACGAGTAAATCGGGATAGAAGAAGAAGATGATCATCGCGAGAGGAAGGAAGAAGAAGATGATGAAAGGAAGAAGAAAGGAACACACAAGGTAGAAGCAGGATTTCCAACAAATGCAATTGCTCAAGAAGGAGAAGAAGAAAAGATGTAGTTAATGAAATTGAAAAAGCATAAGAAGAAGAAGAGATGATCACCAGTGCAAAAAAGAAGGAGAAGATGTAGTTAATGAAATTCAAATTGTAGAAGAAGAAGAGAAATATAAGGAACTATTAGACATATTAGATAGTGGATTGATAGAAGGATAACACAACAAGAGGAAAAGGAAGCATCCGTCCGTATGAAAAAATAAAAAATGGTTACAAGAAGAAGCTGAAGAAGACGTCAAAGAAAAAACAAATGAAGAAGAGTTGCTAAATCTTACGTTTTCGCAGATAATAGGAGAAGCTTACAATAAGGAAGAGAAAAAACAGAAGAATAAGAGTTTTTCGAAAATGAGCTACAAAATTGGCTTAATAATTTATTTCCCAATCCCGGAAACGAAGAGGAGGAGGAAAAAGATGACGTCGAAGAATAGACAAAGGAGGAAGATTTGCTAAATCTCACGTAGTGTTGTAAAAAAACGGTTTTTTTTCTGTGAAGTTTTTTTTCAATAAAAAACATCGTTCTTTTTCATGTTTTTTTTCAAAAGTCTGTTTTTTTTCAGGCATCTATTATTTATTGATTTATGTTGCAGATTATTGAAATAATCAACAGAACTTGAGTCGAAGCCCTCGTAACTTACAAATCGTTTGTTTCTTTGAACCTATACGAGCAAAATTGTGTGATTATTCCTTTCGGTCCCAGGTCATTTTTGGCGTTTTCCCACATTTCCAGTTAGTGACTTATTGCTCAAAAACTATTCATTCGATTGACATGGTTAAGGCCTTGTTTTTAAGAAAATGGATGTGGCTATTTTTTGGTGTAAGTTGCATTGCAGTGTTGCCAACGGGTGGGAAATTATTGAGGGAAATGTAGGAGTGAAAATTTACAAAAAATTCCCTAACCGAATTTCAAAAATTTTTTGTATCTAGCACCACTGCTGCTATATGGGTTCAAGTCACCTAAACAAATCTTTGGTGTGTTGACAAGGTACAGTGAAATCCTGAAGTCGCTGGCTTCCATTCAAAGAGCGAAAGAAAAAATTCTGTCATACACATGAAATTTTGACACTTTTTACGCTTCAGAAGCAAAAATCAAATATGCCGGGGTACAGCTTCTCTAATTATCCTATTGAAACTTTTTATGGTGCGTTCTGTAGGGCAAAGAGGAAGCTTTCAGGTAGTGGTACGTTTGTTTTAATGTAGCCAGTAAGAGGGTAATAATAAAGGGGAAAAGGGAAATTTTCCGAATTTTTCACCTAATAGCGGAAATTAATTGTTTTGGCTGGAAACACTGCCATCAGACAGACGAAAACTATCTGGAAATAAACCGTAGTACTCCAAGAATATATCCTACAAGTATAATGGCGATATATAACAAAGTAAGCATGAAATTAAAAAAAAAATCTCATTCTACCTCAGAAATTCACCATTTTCTTACCATTTCCAGAACATGGTTTATTATAAACCTCAACTGTACTTCCCCTAATTATTCTAGTGAAACTTTTTGTGGTGCGCTGTGTAGGCTGAGGATGAGGCTGTTAGACACTGGTGCATTTGTTCTAATGTAGCCAATAAAGAGGAAATAATAGAAATAAAAAAGGGATTTTTTCCCAAAATTTGCCCCTAAAATCTGGAATTAAAATTTTTTGTGGCTAGCAACACTACTATCAGACACACGCAAACTATCTTAAAATAAGGTTTTTTATCCCTCTAATATATCCTACAAGTATTGTGACGATATCTAATAAAGTAAGCATGTCAATAAAAAATATCTCATTCTACCTTTAAAAAAAATCACAGTTATCTTTCCAATTAGAGAACAAGGTCCACTGTAAAACTCAACTGTACTTCCCCTAATTATCCTATTGAAACTTTATATAGTGCGTTGTGTAGAGCAAAGACGAGACTTCCAGATACTGGTACGTTTGTTCCGATATAGCCAACAAGAGGGAAATAATAGAGACAAAACATTAATTTTTCCAAAATTTCCCCCTAAAATCTGGAATTAAAATATTCTGTAGCTGGCAACTCTGCTACCAGACACGCAAACTATCTTAAATTAAACATTGGTACATCACTAATACATCCTACAAGTGTAATGGCGATATTTAAGGAACAAAGCTTCTAATTACCAAAAATATATTACGGTAAACAGAAAAGTAAGGAAAAACTAGAAAAATTAAGGGCTAGAACCTAAATACGAATTTTACGTGCGCCTCCTAATTACCCCATTGTAACGATCTGTACTTTCGTTTGTTAAGTAAGGACAAATGTTCGATTGGCGTAAGTTTACTTGCACTCGGACGTATAGGTACGGATTTATAAACAAAAATCTCGAATTTTTTGCCCAAATATAGGAGAATTATAATTTCCCTAATTGGCAACACTGCGCGCAGGCCCGTCCAATTGATGTCAACAGTTAGGTATCCATCCGAGGTATCTACCTGGCAAGTCTTAAGGATGTCTTTCTACAACGAAGGAAGCTACAAGGAAAAAAAATGTAAAGTAAATTCTCGAATTTTTATTGGGGTGAAATTTGAGAAGGAAATTCGACACCAGAAGAAAAAGAAATTAATATGATAAACTATAGTCCAACCACATTTTGCAAGAATAATATCCTGATATCTTAATTAGTGTCCACACTGGAGCGGATTAAACAAGTGACACACCTGTTAGTGCCACTTTGGCCACCTGGGCCACCGAGTATACATTTGATTACATTTTTTTGACTACTAACTCGTGTTGTTGTTGTAGTTATAATCTCGACTAATAATAATATCGTTGTAAACAATAACTTTATAAGGAAAATTTTCTCTCCTTTTTACATCTTAGTTCCAACACTGTTGGTGAGAAATATATGGGTGTTTCAAAATAAATTTTGGGATTTTAAGTCTTCGTAGTACTTATTACATTTTACGTACAATTATAAGCAATGCATCAAGTAAAAGAGCGCCTCAAACAGTCTTTGCTACAAGTGTTCAATGTGAGATTCATTCGTCACACGGCACACATTTAGTCGATAGGCGAGAAAGGCCCATAAACTTTCCACCATATGGCACAAAACACATTCAATTTAGGGAAGTTTCGTTTCAACTGTACCATCTCCTGAGGATTTACTGACGGCCAAATGCAAACATTATCAGTGTTCACATGAGCTCTTAGGTAAATGCCAATTACCACTGAAGACGACACGATCCAGAAAATCTTCATTGTTATGCAGCAATATTTCACTTGCGAAATTGGCACGTAAACCGTAGTCTGTAGGCTTTAGACCTGTAGCAACAGCAAACAATAAATACGTAGCTGCAAGGGTCTCCTTAGTATTCTTCACACAGACGGTTGCATTGTACAGGTTCAGTCTTTATTAAAACACAGAAAGCTTTCTGCTCTCTAGTCTCCATCTTTGCTACTTGCTCTTTCTAACGGCAGACAGAAGAAACAATGCATGTACATGCGTGCGTACAAAACTGTTTGAGTTGCTCTTTCATTTAATATAATATTTATAATTGTAAGTTAATTGTAATAGATACTACAAAGTTTCAAAACCCTAATAATCATTTTGAAACACCCTGCATTACTTCAAATTCAGTCATCCTATATTCATGTCTTTTATATACATATCATCAGGGTCGGTCCTAGTCAATTTGTCGCCTCGTGCAATGGCATAATTTGCCGCCTCTCCCTTTCTCCAGAAAGAACAAATCTTAAAAGTCATGATTTTAAGTATGCTACTCAAGCATGAACAACAAAGGTGAGGGTAAGCGCAGTCGCACTCAAAAAGGCTTAAATACTTACTAAAAATGCAATTCCGTTGTGTCTGTTTTTTTTTTCTTTAAGTGTTAATCTATTATGATAGTAAAAGATAAAGCAAACACACCTGCAGAGGAAAGATGGTAATCCTTTTTATAGAATTCACTATCAAGCTTCAATCTCAATGTATCAGTTTGCAATTCCAGCGCAACTAGCTCTTTTATCTTGATTTCTTGATTTCTCTTCTATATCTGTTAACATTAAAAAAAAAACTTGTTTCTATGTTCAATGATAAGGAACTTGTTTCTGACAAAAACAAGATAGTTGTCATATTAAAACTGTGGTAACTTACTAAATGGAACAGATATTCACTACTATTCGAGAATTGAATTCTTGCATTTGACAACAATCAAGCAATTTGTGGTCGGATTTATTCGACCATTTGCTTTAGCATTGTCCATATGGCCTTAAATTAATGCAACCTAAACATAATTTATAAATGTAGTATTCAAATAGAAGGTCAGCTTAGTGAATGTAACTACCATCATCATGAAGTCTATTTCCAACAAGAAATATTTAATTTAAATAATATACTTATGACAGATTTTGCCAGACCATCCAAGCTTGCCGTTCCACGCAAATGCACGTGTTGCATATATTGGCGTATTTAGGGGGCTTCCAGGCTTAAGCCCCCCCCGAAATCTTATTTACTATAGTAAAGTACTAGCAGCGTTCACCCCGCTTCGCTGCGGTCACCCCGGAACGCAATAAACGTTGTTACTTAGATAATTTTTACTTTTTCGCTTTCAAGTGATATGATAAAAACCATAGAAGATTGCAGTAAATGTTAACATTATATCGCCTGTCATTTATGTTAACCCGCCCCGCTTCGCTGCGGTCACCCCGGAACGCAATAAACTTTGTTACTTAGATAATTTTTACTTTTTCGCTTTCAAATTGCAGTAAATGTTAACATTATAGCGCCTGTCATTTATGTTAACCCGCCGAGTCACATGGTCATGCGGGTTGCATATAAATACGTTTACTTTTACCTATGATGAACTAATAACAAAGGATTTGTACGTATGGACACTTGAATGGTCAATTATCTCAAGACACTGGTAATTAAAAATTAAAGTGATATGATAAAAACCATCTAGGGTCCAAATCCTAATAACCCCCCAAAAATGAAAGAAATTGGTTCAGCCGTATTAGCGTGATGAGTTCACAAAGGATTTGTGCGTTCTCTTTTATATATATAGATATGAAATATCTTGCAGAATTTTCACATTTTCAGGCAAAGCCCCTCCCGAAACAAATTCGTAAATACGCCACTGCATATATGGTAGAGCCGACTCTGCATATTATATATATCTTGACAAATTATTTATATATGACATTTAGAAAAATACTATTAGGCAAATTAGTATTATTTTTTACCTTTAGACAAGTTATTGGAATTTTATACTGTTCGTGACATTATTTTCGTACTTATTAAAGGCTTTCTTTCACGAAAAAACAAAATTTCATTTCTACTTTTATTTCTTAGTTGATATTGATGAAAACTGCTGAAACCCGAATTGTTAATAGGTATGGTATTCATGTAAATTGTAAAATATTTGTAGCGTATCAGTATCTATCGTTTAATTTATGTTGCATTTTACGGTGATTACACCTACATAAAAATATTTCATACTTAAATAGACGTAAGATGCATTACAAATGACTATTTGAAAAAAAACGAAATTTAGAAAAAAAACGAGAGGCAATGTTTTTTTTTCTAAAAAAAACGTACATTTCTGAAAAAATACGAACCGTTTTTTTTCTATTTACAACACTAATCTCACGTTTTCGCAGGTAATAGGAGAGCCGTACAATGAAGAAGAGAGGAATACAGAAGAAGAGTTTTACGAATATGAACTGCAAAACCGGCTTAACAATTTGTTTCCCAATCCTGAAAAAGAAGAGGAAGAAGAAGAAATATATCCATCATTTATGGAAACTTTAGCAGAAGCTAATATAGAACATGGTGAAATAGAAGTTGATTTAGACGAAATAGAAAAAAGAATGGATGAATTGCTATCAAATTTTCAAGCAGAACGAAACACAAATGTACAAGTGGGATTTGGAAATAACAGGCGAAAGCATGGAAACAATAGATTTCATATAATAGAAGAACGTAGAAAATATAGAAGATACAATATGGAAGGTACAATGCTTAGAATTCGATTAACCCCAGTGCGTGCAGATGAAAATCCTTTTACTGCAACTGAAACAAGTCTACGGGCTTTAATAGATTATTTACTACGTAATGTGGACCAACATGATTACGTAGGAATAACAATCACAAATGAGAGGGGAGGACATCCCCCTTTTTGGTTATCGTTCAGAGAAGCAAGAAATGTCTCAGCAGAAGTTCTATGGACAAGTTATGAGAAAGTAGTGCAAAGTATACGGCCTTTCTTATAAATGAAGATTGCATCGTGATTTTCATCATGTACGTATGCCAAGAGGACAGGGTCGTTTGAAGCAACATATGAATACCGAGGAATATGTAACGGCAAAACGTGCTATTGTTACAAATAAGAACACAGGTACAAGATGTTTAGTGCATGCAATTGTTGTTGCCATAGGACTAGAAAAACAAGGAGAGAAATCAAACGGATTACAGAAGATATAAAAATCAAAGTAATTATATAATAGAAAAAGAAGGAGAATACTTGTGGGAAGTAGCTGATGTGGATCTCAGTCATGATGGTGGAATTCCTGAAATTCGCAAATTTCAGGAATATTTAAAGGATTATAAAATTACCGTGTATAGCGGCATTTCAGGAAGTGATGTCATGTTTGAAGCACCACCAAGTGATAATGAGAGAACACC
Organism: Thermobia domestica; assembly: GCF_964235325.1. NCBI lineage: Eukaryota > Metazoa > Arthropoda > Insecta > Zygentoma > Lepismatidae > Thermobia > Thermobia domestica. The sequence continues at coordinate 207,951,974 of NC_137457.1, read as the reverse complement.
TTTAAACTTACTTTACATAGATAATCATTACGACGTCATTTAAAGTTTGACAGCATGTTTCAGTTGCAATTTTTATTTGAAAGCTGTCATAAGAACATTTGAACAAAACATGAACATTTGAAACATTGTACAGCTATATGTTATCGTTGTCATCAAAAACCCCCATGTGATTTTAGAGAAACTCATATTACATGCAATGATTTTAATCGAGTATTTTATGGCCAGTCTTGCTATGATTATCACAAGTTAGCTCCTAATCAAAATGAAAGGCCTTTATGTTCCTTTGTTAAATGTTGTGCCCAGTGTTTGAAAATTTATGTAGTGAAAGAAAAAGGATTCCACGTATGTGGAGAAACGTATTGCAATATTTGCTATACTACAGTACCACCTAATCATGAATGTTGCATGAAAGGGAATGAAAGAACAAAATCCAAAAAAAAGTTAACGAAAAAAATTATCATGGAGAAGAAAGCTATGATTGTGTTTTATGATATTGAATGTACATAAGATACGAAAATGGATGAGAACGGAAACGTATGAGCATATACCTAATGTCTTGGTTAGTCAGCATGCATGTTACCGTTGTTATGAAGACGAAAACATAAAAATTGATTGTATAGTTTGTGGAAAACGAGAAAATATATTTGATGGAGATAATGTAGTAGAAGACTTTCTAGAACATTTACAAAAACAACGTCCAAAGATTAAATCAGTAACATGTATTGCACACAACTCTAAGGGCTACGATGCATATTTCATCATTAAGACCATGGTTGAGAAAATGAGTTGGACTCCAGATGTGATCATGAATGGGGCGAAAATTCTATATTTTAAAGTAGAGAACGTAACTTTCATTGATTCACTAAGTTTTCTTCCTATGCCCTTAAGTAAATTAAGTGGTGCATTTGGTCCTCAATCCTGCAAAGGATATTTCCCACACTTTTTCAATCGACGTGAGAACCAAACATATGAAAGCACACTTCCAGACATTAGGTATTATGGAGCAGATACCATGAAAGTACACGAAAGACGCTAGTTTCTGCAATGGTGTACGGAACATTGAAACGACACCTTTAAAATGAAAAAAGAACTCATAAAGTATTGTGTAGAGGATGTTGAAGTTTTACGCCAAGCATGTATTTCCTTGGAAGCATGTATCAATACATTTTAATCTCAAACCAATGTAAATCCCTTACTTGAATCCATTACAATCGCCAGTGCATGTAACTTGGTGTATCGAAGAAATTTCTTAAAGGAAAACACGATTGGTATCATACCAAAGAACGGGTATCGATGGAGAGATGTAAATCAATTGAAGCAGTACAATGGATAGCTTGGGAAGAAAAAAATAAGAAACATCCAAATTACCAATGCTGCACGTAGTAAGGAAAAACGAATTGCATCAATGAAAGTAGATGGTGAATGGGCAGACCCCGATACAGGAGAAATACACGTGTGGGATTATGAAGGGGATTGGACGCATGGCTATCTTTTCTGTTATCTTAACGACAGAGATAAGCCCGTATATAACAATGTTACAGATACCATGGAATTTCCATATGAAGCAACAAAGAAGAAGATTCAAAAATTAAATGATTTTGGCTGTGAAGTGCACGAATATGTGGCTGTGAGTTTAAAAAACAATTGGTATTAAATGAAGAGACAAAGAAGTATGTTAGTAGCCATCCATACAAAAAGAAAACACAGTTGAATCCTCGTGACGCTTTTTATGGAAGACGTGTGAATGCCATACGTTTATATCATAAAGCACAAGAGTCTGAAGGATAAACTATTTCATACAAGGATGTTATTTCCCTTTATCCGTATGTAAGTAATACTAAAAAAATCCTATTCGTCATCCCACTATCTATCTGCCTGGAGATTCAAATATTCCCAGCATTAAAGAAGTAGAAGGGTTAGTTAAGCTAAGTATTCTTCTTTCGAAAACCATTTTTCATCTAGTTTTACCTTATAAATCAAATGATAGATTGATGTTTCCACTTTGTCATACATGTTGTGATGAATTAAACCAGACACCTTGTGATTACAGGATGAGGACCGAGTTCTATATGGTACATGGGTAGTAGATGAAGTAAGAAAATCAATAGAAAAAGGATACGAAGTAATATATATTCATGAAATTTGGGCATATGATGTTGTTCAATATGATGAAGAAACAAAAAGTATTGGCTTATTTGCAGAGTACATAAACACCTTCCTGAAAGCAAAAACGGAAGCTAGTGAGTGGCCGTCATGGTGTGAAACAGATCAGCTAAATGACAAGTGCTTTCAACAATTTTATGAAAAGGAAGGAATACGTCTAGATGAAAACAAAACTAAACACAATCCAGCACTTAGAACTTTAGCTAAATTAATGCTAAATTCATTTTTCTGGGAAATTTTGGTCAACGCGAGAACATGGGACATGTTAGCATTATTAATGACCCTTAGGAATTATATCAGAAATTAACATTTCATGATATAGACGTACACCAAATATTTCCAGTAAATGATGACATGATAAATGTATATTAGCAATAAGCGGATGAATTTCCTATTTCACTACCAACAGTAGACGTCGTCATAGACGCGTACACAACAGCACAAGCAAGATTAGAATTCTATAAGTATTTAGATCAACTACAGGAAAGAGTATTGTATTTTGATACGGATTCAGTAATTTATACTCAAAAACCTGGTGAAAGTACAATTCCAACCTGTGACTTTTTAGGTGATTTAACAAATTAATGATTAATATCGAATATGATTAAGAGGCCTATATTTCAGAATGCATTTCGGCAGGACCCAAGAATCATGCGTTACGTATTTTTGATCCCAGTACGGAGAAGGAGTTTCAACTATGCAAGATACCGGGCTTTTCGTTAAAGTATGAATAATCTAAACACCTAAATTTTGATGTAATGAAGAAAATGATAGTAGATAATGAAGAGGAGGCAGAAGAAGAAGAAGAAGAATCTCGTCCCACTGAAGTCAAAATTACCAACGAGACAAAAATTTGCCGCAGAAAAGATAATAATATCGTCAGCATGCCCGAAACAAAAGTCTATAAGATAAATTATATAAAACGACGAAGGATTCCAAATTCATATGAAGATCTTCCACATTACTACACCTCATCCAACAATAGAAGAAGACAAATGTAATACGGCCCTTATAAATATACGCATGAAGAGAGAATTATCATACTTCTTAACATGGTTACGACATGGAAACAACCCTTTTCATGTATTGTTGCAGAACCAAGTGGATGTGGAAAAACTTCCTTCGTAATACGATTCCTCTCTAATTAATCAAGTACGGTTAATACATCGTTTCGTTATGTTTATTTTTACTATGCAGAATGGCAAAATGCATATAGAGAAATTTCTACAAAAGTATAATTTATTGAAGGATTACCTCAAACAAAAGACTTTTTACCTGAAACTGGACCTCATCTTATTATTATTGATCGTCATATCTGTGAAGAGAACCGCAATATAGTTGATTTCTTTACACAGGGTTCTCATTATAGAAATCTAAGTGTGCTATTTATTATACAAAACATATTTCATCAGGGAAAAGGAAGCACAGATATGAGCTTGAATTGTTCTTATCCCGTATTATTTAAAAATCCTAGAGATACATCACAGATTAAACATATGAGCTATCACCTAACTCCTGAGAATCCAACATTTCTTGAAGAAAGTTTCAACGATGCAACGAAGTTAACATATGGATATTTATTTATTGATTTAAAACAGGATACACCACATGAACATCGTTTTCAAACAAATATCTTTCCTGATGATATTTATCATCACGTTTATGTTCCAACGAAATAGAAGAATAATAATATGTGTTTATAATGTTAGTTTTAAACTGTGTTTGTTCATTCTGGCAATATGTCTCCAAACGTAAAACACGGAGATCTTCTTCCTACGCTGAGCAAAGCAAATTCTATATTTCGTAAAGCTATAGTAGCCAATGCAGACTATTCAGTGATTCGTAGTATTTGCGAATGTTGTTATAATGTATTAAAAGGGAAGGTATCTCTTACAGAGACACAGAAAGCAAGATTAAAGCGATACAAGAGGATGCTTCGATATCTTGTGAAGAACGGAAACTCCATCCAAAAGAAGAAGAAGCATTTATTAGTGCATCAGGGTGGTTTCCTACCGTCAATATTAGCTCCTATTTTAAGTGGTGCATTATCAAGTTTACTATTCCGTTAGTGCAATGGAACACACAAAGAAAATTATTTTAGTTTCAACTGAAGTTCTTAATCGTATACAAATACCAGCATCAGCATCAGCATCAGCAGCAGCAGTCCTGGAGAAACGTGAATCTAGTTTGGATGAAGAAATGCAACAAATTTAAATTTATCATTTCTTAGTAATGAACAAAAATGGAATCAATATAATAATATTCTTAAAAAATATTTACTTTTAATACGAAAACAAGAACCTTTGACACTTTCGATTACTTCCTGAAGTAGAAGAAGAAATATTGTTATATATACCAAAAATGTTTCGTAAAAAGCTGAATTACTACTGCATAGAATGAAACATGATGATAATATCACGTGGGATAATGAAGGACACTGTAGATTTAAATTGTGATGTGTCACGACCACGGAAACACACAAATCCATTTGGATGGAAACAATTTTGTAATTATTTACCTTCTAATAACACACCTCAAGAACTTATTGGAAATCCAAAAAGTTTGTTATATAGTTTAGGACAAATTAAAGCATCACCAGTAGCATCATCGTCAAGGAAAAAAATACCTCTGACATCGTTTGCCGAAGACGACGAAGAAGCAGAAGAGGAAAAAAGGAAAAAGTAGTATTTCCTATAAGGAAAAGGAAACGTACATGTAAACGTCCAGTATGGTCAAGATGGAAACCATAAACAAACAATTAAGCAAGATTTGCTACAACCCTTCACATCCTGCTTCCTTTTCAACTGCTAAAAAATTGTGGTTAGCTACAATGAAGAAAATTCCTATACACTGTATAAGGAAGTGTTTACTGAAGCAAACATATACGTTACACAAACCAGTACGTCGTCGTTTTAAAATATATTTCTATGTAGTGAATAATATTGATGATCAGTGGGAAAGTGATATTAATAATCTTCAGTCTCTTAAGAAATTTAATGATAGATATCGTTATATTCTTACAGTGATATGTGTTCAGTCGAGATACCTGGGCTGTACCATTAAAATCTAAAAGTACAAATGATGTCTTAAAAGCATTAAAAATTGTTTTCAAAGACAGAAAACCAATTACACTACGAACAGATAAAGGAAGTGAGTTTACTCATAAAACAATACAGAAGTATTTAGAGGAAAACAATATAAAACATATTACAACTAAAAATCCTGATATAAAGGCTAGTATTGTAGAGCGTTTTAACAGAACTCTAAAAGAAAAAAATGTGGAAGTATTTCACAAAGTATCAAACGTAAAATTATTTAAATGTATTACCTCTTCTTGTGAAATTATACAATGAAGGTTATCAGTCAAGCATTAAGATGTTACCTGCAAGTGTTTCTCAAAATAACCTATTACAAGTATGGCATAATCAGTATGATAATAAAATAAAGAAGAAGAAGAAGAATCCAGATTTCTCAAAACATCTTAGGACTGTTGATACAGTACGAATTAGTAAAACTAAACGTACATATGATAAAGGATAATGCAAAACTTGACTTGGGAAATATTTAAAGTGATGAAGATAATACCAAGAGATCCACCTGTTTATGAAATTGAAGATTTAAACAAGGAACTACTGGATGGATTATTTTATAAAGAGGAATTACAACCTGTGACGTTAGCAAAGACGTTTTACATAGATAAAATCATACGTACAAGAAGAAAAGGTAGCAGAAAAGAATATCATGTTAATTGGAAAGGATATCCTTCTTCTTTCGATTCCTGGATACCTGCATCATCCGCAAAGAAGATTGAGAAGTACAATGCAACCTGATGGAGATTTTTACGTTACGCTTGTTAGTAATAGTTTTATGGGATATTTTCCCGACAACACCTTAACATCATACACTACTAAACTTCATCAAAGAATGGAACTCCGTGAAAAGTGGGAAGTGGGTATTGTTGAGATTCATTTTCCTCATTCAATATTAAATATTAATGAAGAAAATAATATTTTTTTACAAACCTGCAAAAAGTGATGAATGGAAATTTGTAACTATTCCTGTACGTTATTACACTGACATTTCAGAATTGATAAAGATAATTAATATGCACAACAGAATCAAAAATTTACATATTTCATACACTCGTGGGAGTAATACCTGTTTTATACGACGTCTTCATAAAGACACAGATGTAGATGTTGCATTATCACCAAATGTTAATGCGATGTTGGGATTTGATCCAAACGTTGATTTAAAGGATATGCAACAAGGCCAAAGAATTCCAAATTTACTTTTAGGACTTCTATCTGCAATGTAAGCATATTATGATATAATTCAATCCGTATTTCTTGGAGATACAGCAGCACCATATTACGTATCATAAATATGAATCCTGCGAGTCATACATTTGGTAGTATTATAGAAATTTTTAATCCTCCACATTATGTTCCTATAGAGAAAATGCGTTTTGAACATATCAAAATAGATATAAGAGATAGTACAGGCTCTCCACTGGCATTCACTTCCGGAACTGTATGCGTTAAACTACATTTTGGACCAGTGTGCCAATATCAACAAATATGAATAATCCAAATTTACAATATTATCAAAAACAAGCTCCTTCTGGAGCTGGAAACGTTTATTTTGGATCACCTTATCAAGTTGGACATGGTATTGGAAGTTTCATTGGAGGATTATTTCGTTCTGTCATGCCACTAGTAAAACAAGGAGCTAAAACTATAGGAAAGAAATTATTAAAATCTGGAGTAAACGTTATAAATGATGTCATTATTGATAAACAACCCATTAACGAATCCGTTCATCAACGAATGGATGAATCGAAGTCCAACTTGCAAGAAAAAGCGAAAAAGTAACTGAAAGCTATGCTAAGATCTGGATATCAACGAAGGATAAGAAGAATTTCACGTCATTACATCTTTAACCCTTCATCATTACACATCATCAAGCGCAAGAAGAAGAAGAAGGGCGAGAGGAAACGTACACAGAAAACAAAGAAAAATCAGTCGTATAAGAAGAGGAAAGTATCACAGGATATCTTTGATTAAATCATCATCATCATGGCTTTCTTACATCATCAATCCTGCGAGTGTGTAAAAAGTGAACTAGATATTTTTTCTACAAAACCAATGCAAACCCGTATATTGGATAATCATGTCGTTCCATACAAACCAATCAGTTCACTAGCTGATAATGCACCTATAGAATTTGTCATCCTAGGAACAAGTGATGAATACATAGATCTATCACATACTCTTCTATACATTGAACCTCAAATGGTTAAGCCTGATGGATCAGCATTTGGCGAAAGTGATAAAGCTTTGGCTCCTATTAATGACTTTTTAAATTCTATTTTCAGTGAAGTGGAAGTGTGTTTAAATAACAAAGTGATTTCTCATTTCCATCTCATAATCATCCATATCGTTCATATATCGAAAAATTGTTAAATAATGATGATTCTGCTCATCAATGTTCATTCTGGTTTCAAGATACTGCTGGACATATGGATGCAACATCTAGTGGTAATAGAGGATTTTAACAAAGTTATGAATTAACAAAAACTTGATATCTTCATTGTGATATTTTTTAATCAAGACAACTTTTTAATCCAAGGAGTATAATTACGCATCAAGTTAATTCCCTCAAAGCCAAACTTTTGTCTCACCGCTAGCGATTTGTTTGTTGAAGCTAAGGTGAATGTTTTAGACGCTGCTTTACATATTAAAAACATTAATTTAGTCCTACAGTAAAACTAGCACATAACAAGCTTCTACAATCAATAACACCCAAATATCCTCTCACAAGAGTGCAAATGAAGTCATTCGTCATTTCAAAGGATCTTCAATCAAAATCAATTGATAATTTATTTATGGGAGTATTATCTACTCGAGTGATTGTGGCATTTACTCAAAATAATGTCTATACAGGAACGATAACTTCAAATCCATTTCATTTCAAACATTATGACATCAATTTCACTTCATTATACATTGATGGAAAACCTGTACCTTCAAAACCTCTACAACCAAATTTCGAAAACAACCTCTTTGTTTCTTCATATCATACCTTATTCTGTGGATCAGGTATTTTTTTTTCAATTATGCCAACAATATTCCTCGCCTTTCCTTTCCTCAAGGATACACTATCTTTGTTTTCGACATTACGCAAGATGGAGAAGCCAGCGCTGTGCAGCATTGGAATCTCATCAAACATGGTTGTGTTCGTTTGGAAGTTCATGTTAAGAATCCTCTACCAGCACCTGTCTAATGCATCACATATGGCGAGTTTCCATCTCTCTTAGAAGTGCTTCATCAGAGGAACGTCATCATGGATTTTTAAAGATTCGTTATTATTATTATTATTATTATTATTTAAATACCGTAACATATATGTACATGTCTACATTTTTATACATGATATCCTCTACACTAGATTTATTGCATGCACTTCAAACAAATTCTTTATTTCAAAACCAGTTCGTAGTTGTATATGCAGCGAATGAGTTACCAATGCTTGTTCCACTACCTGCAGCTATCACCATAAATACAGACCCGCTAATAAAATCGGTACCCATTGGATTTCCGTATATATTAATGCTAATGGACGTGCTCACTACTTCGATTTCCTTCATATGTAATGCAACATATTCCATTTCTGCGTAGAAATTCACTTTATTATACATTTAGTAATAAACAAATTCAAAGTATGAAATCGTCCCTATGTGGATATTACTCATACCTATTCCTTTGCTTTAAAGCTAAAGGAAAGTCCTGAAATGATTTTCATTATACCTTGTCATTAGCTCGAGTAAAAATGACCACCGATTGTTGTATTAACTATTACAGGTAATCATTTCTCCTGTATACATATTCTCATATTATTATTATTATTATTATTATTATTATTATTATTATTATTATTATTATTATTATTATTATTATTATTGTTGTTATTATGGATGATATTTCTTCTTCTTCTCCTTCGCTTGTTTTGGATACCTTTTTATTATAGACAAAATAAACCTTAAATTCTTTCTACTACTACAGGTAGTCATTTCTCCTTCTTTATTATTATTATAACGTGTTTTGTATACATATTGTCATTTGTTGTTTTATTTGTTCATGATTATAGATAAAAAAATTTTAAGTTATGTTTTTCAATTTTTCTATTTCAGAAAGTAAAAGATTGTCAGCGTGTGTATGGGCAGCATCAATGTACAATATGACTTCTATCTACGTTCCATCATCATCACCAGCAGCAACAACAGCATCGTCATATGTCATATATGGAGTCATCAACAAGTGGCCAAAAAAAGAATAATAAAGAACTGTGTGTGTTGTGTAAAAAGTGACTTTTTAAAAATCATTTGCACAGTGAATATGAAGAAGAAGAATTAACTGTTTAAACCCCTTTTTTAAAAAAGAAAAATGTACTATACTTACCTTCGTTTTTCTTGTGTAAATAGTATAATCATCAATAAATAGTTTGTATTCCTTCTTCTCTTTGAAAAGAAATGTTTTATTTCTTATTTTCTTCCGTTTCCTAATAAATAAATATGTTTTATGATCAATTATGTAATTAAGTAAATATACCAAAAGATATATTTTTCAACTCATTGAATAAAATAATTTCATACTATGTCTTTTTAAAAAAATAAACTAGCACTGATTTTTTACTTCAATGATGTAATTATATAACTAAATAATAATAATAATAATAATAATAATAATAAATTCAAAGACTTAATCAGTTATTCTTTCGTAAATTAAAACAAGTATGTGAATTCAATATTATTATTATGATGGTGATGATAGGACTTTGTTCTTAAAATTGAATATTAATTATTTTAAAGTATCTTTTTTTAAAATAAACATGCCTATCATACTTAAGACAGAGTTGTAGAATAATAATAATGATTTCAAATACTAACTTTTATTTAACAAACATTTCAAGTATTTGAATCTACCTTTACGAAGACACTTATGTGTCGGGTGGGGAGGATTGCGTGCTACAGTGAAATTTAGTGTCGTGTCGGTAGTAGTTCACTGCTAGAAGGGCCACCCCTACCGAATTGGTCTAAATGGAGTAGCCAGACGAAGAGTCTTCTGGGAGAAGACAGCAGTTCTCCAGTAGCCAACTTGGCGGAAATCATAGTGATTGGTACGGCAACTTGGACATTTGTTCCAGGCGTGGTCAGAGTGACTTTAAAGGCTGGGATACTGCGGGATGGAAAGCAACGGGACACCAACACTCTATTTTCCCTAGTTTGCTGGCAGCAAAAAGAGAACATATGAACAGTGGTCTTTCGCAGGTCAAAATGTAGTTCCGGAGGTAAAATATCCCCCCATTCGGATCTCCGGGAGGGGGATGGCTTGGGAAGGACTATTGGGCGAGAAAGTAATAATGGGGGAAGACAGACAGAGAAAGAAAGAGCAAAAGGTTTAGGATAGGGACATGGAACGTACGTACTATGTTACAGGGAGGAAAATTAGAAAATCTTAAAGAAGGAATGAAACAAAATAATTTAGATTTGGTAGGCGTTTGTGAAGTTAAATGGGAAGGTAATGGGGTATTGAACAGCGAAGAATATAGAATGTTTTATTCAGGTAATGAAAAGGGCGGTCATAATGGCGTAGGAATAATTCTTGGAAAGCGCTTAAAGGAGAAGGCAGTGAAAGTAGAATTTATTGATGATAGAGTTATGATGTTAAGACTTAAAGGAAAAACGAAGGATCTAGTGGTGATTCAGACATATGCACCGACGACTTCGCATGCAAATGAAGAAATAGAGGAAAATAATGAGAAAATAGAAGAAATTATAGACAGGGAGAACAAAGATGCATGCATAATTCTAATAGGAGATTTCAATGCAGTTGTGGGAGAAAAACAGGAAGGTAGTATCGTAGGCAAATAAGGTTTAGGCGAAAGAAATGAAAGGGGAGAGGGACTAGTGAGTTTCTGTAGACATAATTCACTAGTAATAGACTATGTTATGATTCAGGACAGGTATCGGAATAGCTTAAAGAACGCGAAGACCCTTCCCGGGGCTGATATTTTCTCTGATCATAATCTTGTGCTGGCCGAAGTAGATATTCAACTGAAAAATGTAGGCAGAAGAAAAGTAGGTAACAAAGTGTTGAATACTGAAAAGTTGAAAAACGAGACAATAAGAAATCTTTTCGTTAAAAAATTTGAAGAAAAATGTTCAAACGAGGAAAGAATAGGTGCAGGTAGTAACGCACGGTGGAAACATATTAAACGTTGCTCAAAGCAAGCCGCAGAAGAAGCAGTAGGTTACCGCGAACACAAAACTGCTAAGAAACCATGGGTTACAGAGCAGATGTTACAGAAAATGAGGGAGAGGAAGATGTGGTAACAGGTTGATACAGAAGAGGGCAAAAAGATGTACAGAAACTTAAATAATGAATTACGAAGAGAAACAGACAGAGCGAGGGAAGAGTTTTACAAAAGAAAATGCGAAGACATAGAATAATTAGAAAGAGTTGGGAAATATGAGGAAATGTACAAGGAGGTGAAATCTATGGAATTTCGGAGAAAACAAGGGGGTATTATGATGGAAGTAGAAAATAAGAACGGGAAGGTAGTCAGCGAGAGAAATGAGGTCATAGGAAGGTGGAAAGAATACATTGAAGACTTATATGAAAGTAGGGATAGACCGTGTAGCCTAAATGTTGAAGTAGAAAATGAAGTAGGCGAGGATTATAAAGGATTTAGTATTCTTAGGGATGAGTTTGAAAAGGCTATATCCGAGATTAGGAATGGAAAGGCAACCGGAATAGATAACATACCAATCGAATTCATTAAAAATATAGGAGACAAGGGAAAGAAAGAATTGTTCCGACTATGCCATGAAATATATGAAACAGGAGAATGGCCAAAAGACTTTCCGAAAACGATCATGATAACGATGGCTAAGAAATCGAACCCAAAGAGATGTGAAGATTATAGAACTATTACTCTTATATCTCATGCAGCTAAAATTCTGCTCCGAATACTGAACAGAAGGTTATATGAAAGAACAAATAAAGAAGTTGACGAGGAGCAGTTCGTGTTCAGAAGAGGCAAGGGCACAAGAGATGCAATTGGATTATTAAGTGTGATCGGTGATTTATAGAAAAAGGGAAGAGGTGTATGTTATATTTATTGATCTAGAAAAGGCTTTTGACCGCCTGAATTGGGAATTGTTGTTGGGAGTTCTAACGAAGATAGGGTTGGAATGGAAAGATAGAAGACTTATACGAAACTTATACATGAACCAACAACTAAGTGTTAGGATAGGGGAAGAACTGACGGAAGAGAGTGCAATTGGAAGGGAAGCTCGACAAGGATTCTGCCTCTCGCCAACACTATTTAATATCTATCTAGAAGAGATAGTGAAAAAGAGTTTACATGATGATGATGGTATTTCGGTAGGAGGTAGAATGATTAGGTGCATAAGATTTGCAGATGATATGGCGCTTGTTGCAGAATCTGAAAAGAAAACCAATAAAATGTTAGAAAAAATGAGAAGGGGCTTTGAAGAATATGGGATGAAAATAAATGTTAGAAAGACAAAAGCCATGTTGATTGGAATGAAGGAGTCTGTGTCAAATATAAAAGTAGGAGGGGTGAAGATAGAATAAGTGAATAGTTTTCAATATCTGGGTAGTATTCTTAGTAATAACATGAAGTGCGAACGTGAAATAAAAGCAAAGATAGGAATGGCGAAAGAAGCCTTTAGGAGGAAGAAAAGTCTGTTTTGTGGGACCTTGAAGAAAGAGTTGAGAAAAAGACTCATAAAATGCTTCGTGTGGAGTGTTGTACTCTATGGGTCGGAAACGTGGATATTACGTAAAGGTGATGAAAATCGACTGGAAGCCTTCAAAATGTGGGTGTGGAGAAGAATGGAAAGAATTAGTTGGTATGAGCGCAAAACGAATGAGAGTGTGTTAAAAATGGTAGGTGAGAAAAGAACACTTTTAGATACTATTAGGAAGAGGAAGAGAAACTGGTTGGGACATTGCCTAAGAAGAAATTGTATCATGAGGGACATCCTAGAGGGTACGGTGACGGGAAAGAGAGGGAGGGGGCGAAGGAGACTACAATTAATGGATTATATAAAAACAGAAAGATCATATACGAAGACGAAGAAGTTAGCGGAGAACCGTGGACCATGGAAGCTTCTCAGCTGGGGCAAGTGACCTCCCAATAAAGGCAGAATACCTATGATGATGATTATTATACATAACACTTATAGTATACAGGGGAAATATGTTAATATTTCCTTATTATAAAAAAATAGTACACTAATAAAAATCCTATTATATTGAAGTGTATGAAATGAGCACAAAACACAAATAAACCATTTCACTTTCGCTATAATTTTTATTTTTGAATTTAAAACTACGCTTCAGTATAAATCAATTTTCTTCTTCTTGATGATCAGGTGTCCCCTTAGTTGATACTCTCTGAAGGTTGAGTATCGGTTTTCCCCCACCATGGTTGTGTCTGTACACTATCAAATAAACTCAGCCGTAATTGAATCTATGAGAGTTTGTCTGCAAAATACTTTCATTTCCAATTTTAATCTTTCACCGTCAACGTTGACATCACTGTTCTTATTAAGAGATGCACTTGGAAAACTGATGTTCATACCGTTCATAATACTCAGTTCATGTACACATGTATGGTTTCTGGCAAGTCCTCTGCATGTAAGACACTGTGATTGTAAATGATTGCGAATAATATCTGTACACAAGTCAAAATATTCACGTAGCACAACACTGCAAACTTGACTGTTTTTCACAGCATGTTCAATACATGGTAATATTTCCAAGAAATAAAGCCAATCACTTGAAGTTAACTACACAGTGTTTCGAGGAGCATGAAGTGTTCCTTTCTTCTCTAACATCACTAATTTTTCACCCATTAGTTTTCGCACCACCAGCTCTTTTTTTCGGCCAAGAGATTTTATAAATGTAATTTCTACTTGAGAATTTAAATAGTCCGTACCAAACGGGTTCGAATGTACCGGTTTCTCCCACTCTGCCAAATTGAACTCCACTTCAAACACAAGTCCTTAACCAACACGAATCACAGGCTCAAATGTATCACTATCCAGTCCAATACAAATTAATTTGGTTTTCATTGAATTAAGTCCATATTCCACATTTAAAAGGTACTCTTTCTTGGTAGGCATAGTTGATGTACAAGCACTCAAAGACATGTTACTCCAGTAGCCGGTCAACACAGAATAACGAAACTATGCATACAGATGACTGCGCATGCATGAAGAGGATGGACGAAGAGGAAAATTCCTGATTCATCTTGTTTCTACATGCCACCATACTCTTACGATGAATATACCAACTCAGTAAATTGAAAATCGTGCATGTTACGTCCAGATACATTAATCTTCATTCCTTTATGTGTTAAACATACATTTCCACTTTGTAAATACGTTAATAATGCACTATTATCTGCTTCCAATTTTTCAGTACAGCATCCTGGTAAAATCACTTTTGGCCTCCTTCAAATGTTACACATGCCTTCTTACCATATATCGTTGTAATTATCTCCCAATTTACAATACGAAATGGTACGCTAATCTCTAAAGCACGCATTTTTGTAGAGGGTACCATTGATGAAATATTAAGTTTATCTAATAAATTCATTGACGATGCCATCTTTAATTTGACGTTTCTTCCTTTGCAACAGCTGCTAACGGAATGATCTAAACAAACACATACATTCCACTTATGCTCTTCGCGGGAGGGGTGGGAATTGGGGATTCAATTAACTATCCAATACACGACAAGAACACGAAAAAGGCATGTTTCGTCTTGTTTCTGCAGCCGGTAGGCGTTCAAGAGTATGAGCATACGTATACCAGCTTTGCAACAGCGACCAGGAAGCGTTCCCAGGACCAAAATTTTCCCACGGGGGGCTCAAATTACAAAAGGTCAACAGAGGTCAAACTTGCCCAAGTATATTATTCACTACTACAATACCTTAAATTCCATTAATTACTCGAAAAACTGGGAGTCCTAGGCCATCAGCGCCATTTAGATCCGCCACTGTCTACAACCCAATCTTGCGAAGACGTCCAGCAGGTGATCTACAATTTTCTCAAAACTTGCAGCCTTACGGCAGAAAGTTTTCTCCTACTTTTTGTAGAGTAAGCTAAGCTTCTTATTGCTGATCACACATTGTTTTATTGTGAAATACTGGTCCTGCATCTGGGCTCCAATTTCCTTTCTTCATGTAACCACCGATTAATATTTACAGAAGATGTGGTACACACTATTTTAAATGTCCACGGTTTATTTTGATCTACGTGAACACCAAAATATATGTAGTAACATTATCTGTAATGCGCAGCAGTGTTTCGTCTTTGTTTCCTGGGAGTATAGACTCCATTTGTGTAGGAAAAATTATTAACATCATTAAAACACCTTCCACAGCGCGACATAGTCTTATCAAACTGTAAATGCTAGTGACAACACAGTCCACACATATCAAAGCACACCAACACAACACTTCCTGCGAACTGAATCTGACATGCTGTTGCATATGCTTCACAAGTGAAAAAAGCAATATGTGACCTCTCTAGGCGGTCACATTTGCAATTACCAGACGTAAATCAACTCGTTCAGGGCTAATATCGCGATTTTTGGAAAAGTTGTCATGTCTCTAAAGTGACGTGTGACTGCTAACAACAGGAGTACTTTTCGTTCATAACGTCACTCAACTTGTATGCATACACGCTTACTTTTCTCGAATGAAAATGACCATACACCAGTGTTATTATTATATGCCTAGCTCGAGATATACAAGCGGCAAATCACGCATTCTCACCAAGTCAAGTCCACCACTGCCTATAGTCTACAATCTTGTAAGTTATTTATAATTATGAAATACAGAGAAAATACTTCACTCCTCATAATTAATCATCTTTTTTGGTTCTCCTTTAATGGAATTCGACTTGTATTTTGGTCGTTCTTCAAAAAGATTTAGTTCGGTTTCCTGTACTTAATCTCCGCAAATTTCTGTAGAGATTGTTCTGATGAGTATATATTTCGGGAATGTTCCACGATATATTTCAATAGAGTTTCTAAGAGTTGGACCATAAACATAGGAAAAATGTTATTCTTGAAGTTCCTGGTTCTATCTGCAAACGACATTTTGACATGTTTTCTTAGTGAAGTTATTTCAGAGAAAATGACGGAGGCATGTTAGAACATTTTTCTATAAGTGGGATGACTCTGAACAACCCGGTCATTACTATTAGTAAAGCTGGAGGGGTCAATCTTTTTGATGATCCTTTCCGATGATAATATCAGAAACAGTCTTAATCGGCTTGACTTGTATACAAATTCTTTGCAACTCAGTCAGTCCTATAATATAGATTATATGGCGGTATTGTATTAGAAAAGAACCAGACTAGACATTCTAATGTAACGAAAGGTATTCAGTATTATTTACCACATTTTTCTGAATGATGACTTAAAACTTACTACGATCTCTGTCGCATCCTCGTTTTCTAATAAATAGTTTGTTGCAGATTTTAGGACGTTTTGTGTTTTGCCCTGTTCTGTACTGAAATTGCAATTTGAATCTACATCTGAAAGAAACGTTGTGAACAATTTATACCTTTGCACTCGCGCAGTGAGTTTGATGTGCTCGGAATTATAAATTTTACTTGTGAAAAATTGCAAAATACACATAAAGAACTATATCCGAATTTTTGAGATTACAATATGAAAGAATTTGAATAAATTTCATATGCTTTGTATTAAAAGTATCAATTGAATATTTCAACGAATAAATTTGATAAGATGAATTTCTTGTTATTTATGGTTCCTAATCCTTTAGAAGCGTCTTTTTTCTTCTTGTCTGAAATTGTTACGTTATTAACAATATTTAAACGGTATTTTATTTTTTTATACTAAATATAAAATATAAGACTAAATATTGTGGCAAAAATTCTTAAATGCTATATTTTACCATTATTGAAAGAAATCATGAATATTTCTTAAGTTTTGTTTATGTATCTACTGGAAATGCAAGTTTTATGGTTTACAGTTATTGCAAAATGCCAGCAGACCACCAATAAGATATGAATTTAAGGCTCTTCACCAGCAGAACGATTCAACGTTGATCAACCAGCAGCATAAGCTTTCTGTAAAAGAGTCAACGTAAGAAATGTGAACTGAATTTCGATGAAATTTCTTCTCTCGGTTTTGTTTGTCTTTTCGTGTCAACTTGTGTATGATAGGGAGGTCACAAGAGGAAAAATAAAGGATATATTGAGAGAATTTGAACATCTTTACAATGAAGGGATCAATGCTTGTTTGCAAACATAGTTAGCATTCCGTTTGTGCTGAGAAGTATTTTGTGACAGCATTTAAAACCAATGTCAACCATTTAAAACAAACTAATCACCAGCTAGCAGGAAGTCCAGTTCCCTTGAAACAACGTATATTTTATCAATGTCTGCAGAAGCAACTTCGCGCCACAGTCAGTCTGTGAATGATTTTTGTCGGTCAGCATTTTTCTTTCGAAAGTGGAAAATGAGCCTCTGAAGATTTTTTTCTAAACTTACATGAAACGTGAAATCCTTTGTTAATGTATTTTAAGGAACATAATTCTAGGTGCTGAATACGTCAATGTAGTTACGAATATCAGAAGTGAGAATTGAGTGAGTAATATCTTCATTTCGATGGGTGAAGCAACAGATACAGTGGACAGATTCGTATGTGACATTGTAATTGAGACTATGGAACCTGGAAACCATTTTAAAAAATAATTCGGAAGTAGATGTTGTGGGAAAGCTAATAGTTCTAGCATATCTCAAATCCTTATCAGGGTTGTGAATCTACTTTGGCCAAATAAATTTATAATCACAACATCGTTCTCCTTTGAAAGCAAGTGAGACACTTAAAGTCATATTTCCCAAAACGCTATATTTAATGTGCTTAGCACGTGCCTTACATAGGATTGCGGAAATAGTTCCTGTAACCGGATATTGACATACTTGTTACAAATCTGAAAATGATCTTTCTTAAATCACTTGGAAAATTGAGGCCTTTTAGAAAGATTGTACCAGATAAATTGTCTCCCAGTTCAGTTTTGATACGACAGATAACATGGTTAAGTGAAGCTTGTTATCAAGCCGAGCATTTTCACAAAGTTAAGGAGGTCGCAGGCATTTTTGATGAAGATGGTGCTCGGAACAGAAATGTGTAAACAAATGACCATTCATATCTGTACATGAAACTCAGATATTACATTCATTGCCTTCTCTTGGGGATCAGCATTTGAAACTGGTCGATATTTATTAGTGTTTATCTGTAGTTCTTTTGTTTATGATATTAATATTAAAATGATTTGCAGTTTTTGTTTTGTAAGATTTTATGTTTTCTGATTATTGATACTATCAAAGAAATGTTTTTACATTATTAATGAGTGCTATTAACAAACCTTATTGACGATCAAAGCTTTTAATGTAAGTTTATATTCATTTAATGATATATTACAGCGAATGTATTCAATTTTCGTATTTAAACGGTCACTTTTAAGTGCAATTAGTAAAATTTCTTTCGGCAGTTTTCAAACTTGATTTGTAATACTAATGCTATATTCGATTTTTTATTTTGAACAACTTTCAGTATTTAGTTATAAATTAAACATAAACGAAATTTTCAGATTTTAACCTTCGAATAAATAAATACAATTGTAAAGTATTTGCATTATAAACTGCATCTGTTCTGTCACTTCAGAAAATTAGTTAATTTTCATACGCAACCCCTATAAAACTGTTGAATCATATGTTAATTCACTGTCATATGTTGTCATTTAAGTTTTATTTAATGCACTTTATTAAATTTAAAGGGCTATACCTCTCTGCGTTTTACTGAAACACCATGTACTATTGTTTATATACGAAAAAACTATATGAAATTAATGCGTTGTTGATAATATTGCGAGACATTTCCATTGGTCTCAAAGCCATCAAATGTGAAATAGTGTTTTTTATTCTTCCAGGTATTTGTTTTCTACAAGAACTGGATAAAATTAATGGCAACATTGTATTAATTTGTACCTGACTTTATGCAGAGAGGAGCATTTTTGTTACAATCCTCCAATGTAATCGCCTTTTATCACCCTCTGCCACTCGTGTAGAAGGTGTTGTACACTGACAAAGTATCAGTATTTGTCATTATTCTGTAGAGACATGCATATGATATGAGTGATAGCTTGTTTGTGGTCGAAGTGCTTCGCATGTTTCCTTCATTTCCCAAAAGATAGACACAAAGTCCCTGAAAACATAGTTTCGCATTGCATCCCCACGTCACTTCAATCTTGATCCTTGTAAATTGTTCGTCTTTCCGAAACTTATTTGCATAGCGCTTCCTTTTTCCTCCTTTCGATGCACTTCATCGTCTTACTTTCGCTTTACAAAGCAACAACATTCTTGTACTGCTGAGATACAGCCCTCTAACTTGTGAAAAATGTTGCCCTACTTTTATCAACCTATATATTTTCATCCAGTGCTTTGTGTTTATGTGTCGCTTCTGCTCTGTGTATATATATATATATTTAGAGTGTACTTCTGCAGGCTATCATTAATTTATTATATGTCAACGAATATTTCGTAAATTCACTGACAAGGGAAGTACTTAAAGTGGTACGCGGGAATCTGCAGGTTATATATATCATTGGAAAGGTCACACCGAGTACATCTCAGATGTGAAAATCTCGCTTGAATGTGGTGTGTAGGGGGCGCGGCGTCAATTTGAATATCAGAAGAAGGTAATCTCCGAAACATCAGAAAACTTAGGCAAAATAGGAAGCTTTGATGTAATTGTTTTGACATGTGGTATATATATGTTTAAAAGTCAGCTGAATACTAATTTGACATCAAACTTTACAAACCTACAGGCTCGTTTCAAGCGAGATATTTCACATGTGGGCTGTATTGTAGTGACCTTTCCAACGATATATCACACGTTCAGATTCCTGTGTACCACTTCAAGTACTTCCCTTGTGAGTATATCACGTTACTACTAGCATAAAGTAAATACATAACTATTAATAATTTTCCACCTGTGCTTACAAGTTTTACAATAAGATATATTGCTCCTAGGATAAGCTTACAAGTTTTACACAATTTTACAACAGTTCTTTTCTTTAAATATGATTATAATGGTCTTGTAAACTCTGTAATTCATCTTTTATGTTACCAGTCAAATACTTCAATTTAATAATGTACTTTGAAAGAAGCTCACGTTCACTAGCAAGGAAATTATTGCAAGAAAAGCAAAACCCAAAGGAGTGAAAATATGAATTTTTGTCATCACACTTTCATTCTGATACATAATATAAGTGGGAGTACGTATTCTAATTTTTTGGTAAACTTATTGTGCTGGTTATAAAAAGTGGCGTTTTTGTTAGTGAGTGGTCAAATTGAAACCCATACAGTAGACTGAAAAAAAAAACAAGGAATTAAACCAACTAATGGAATATATATTAGTCATTTCCTCCTCTGCAAGGTGTGAGTAGAACATGAAAATAAAATATTTTTATCAGCAAAACTAGAACTTCTTGTTCATACATCTATCGTTATTGCTGTAATAATTATGTAATGAAATAACGAAATTCTGGAGCCGAGCATGGCGCGAAAAATAAAATGAATTCTTTAGTTTAACTTTTTATGTTTTCTCAATTAAGGATGAAAAAGACAATATAAAAGTTACGTACGACCAATGTAAATTGTAGAATTGTGAAATGAGAAGGAACAAAAAACACCGAGAAAACATACGTCATGATATGAGACCACCACCTAACTCACATGAACGACTAAATTGCTCTACAAACCGGAATATTTTTCCAAGTGAAATAAGACCAAAACATAAAAAATGGACTAATTCCTACATTATCTCCATAGGTAAGATAGATAAGTAACTATCTTCAGCTATTTTTGTAAAAAGGAAGTTCGAAATCCACACACTATATCATTATGGTTTTAGTTGCTGCAAATGACGAAAATACGTATTATTCATGAGGTACTGAACTTCAAATTTTACTCCCAGAAAATTTTAATTTTGAATTTAGGCCATTTGACATCCAAGTGGTCCAAATTATCATGACATTAGAGATTCAGACAAAAATATATCCATATTAAAATTTGGTGTAATGAATGCGTGCTGTAATTAAGGCACACAGTCACTGCTACATGCCTGCATCAGATGCAGAATAGTGATCAGAGTTATTGTGATAGCACTGCCATACTTCTAGAATACTGACTTCCACAAACAACTAGATTCTATCTTCTGGCCTTTCTATCAATACCTGCACTATGAAACCAAATAAACGTACTATTGGGTTGAGATCAACAGATCTTGGGGCTTATCAATGCAGATGAGCTTTCAGTGTTGTCGAAGCCACTTCTGGATACGCCAGGATGTATGCACATTGTTGTTGTGTATGATCAAAAACCTCTCTTGATCTTTAAAATTTGCAAGAAGGGATTGTTGCAAGTGATCAAAACCCTCGCTTGCTCTGGAAAATTTGAAAGAAGTAACGGTAGCAAGACGTTTCGCTGATCCATCCTCTTTCTTTAGGTTATCCTCAGTAGGCGGTATCTCAAGTCCAAAACATGGAAATATGGACCAATACGAAAATGGACCAATACGAAAATGGACTCGTACTTGCATTATCCTCGATAGATAAGTACCTCTCAAAAAATTATAATACCAAAATGTTCTGTTGAATACATGATTCATCCTCTTGCTGTGGATCATACTCAGTAAGCGTTATATCAGAATGATATTGCTTTAGCGTAGTAATCGCTATGGATTCAATCCTCTCTCTTCCTCTAGATGTTTTATACTTCAAGAACTAAGCGTTTGCGTTATCTACCTGAACAAATACAGTTTAAACTAAAATGTCCAGAAAAGGATTTTGTATTTTCTTGTCATCTAGATAGATCAAAAATCCTATAATGTTGTCCAATGTTATATTAACAGTAGCATGATGTTTATTATACGACATCTCAGAAGTTCGAAATGGATCATATAGTATGTCCTTAGCCTTTTCCCTTATATCATATAAAATCGCTAAACGATCTTCATTGAAGATATTGAAAAATGATCCATTGATAATAGCCAGATATGCTAGATAAAAATCGAGCCCTTGTAGTATCTGGAAGGGAGAATAAAACATCCAAGATTGATAGTAATGTTTTGAGAAAACGAAATAGGGAGTACAGGTCTACCAAAATCTCATGGTGTGATGTATTGACTTTCCTTATCGAAGCTTCAAGATGTTTCACACTAATCTTCACAAGTCCGTGGGTTTACTGCTGATAAGGATTTGCAAACTTTGTCCCCACTCTCATCATGAAACAAACCTCTTGAAACAGAGAACCTTTGAAAGCCGTCAATCGATACGCCAAAATTTACTTGAATATTCCAAACCGCAGAAAGAAGTGATTATATGAAATGTCTGCTAGTGTGGCGGACGTCTGATTACCTATCGTTGCCGATAGGACATACTTTGTTTTATAATCAACTGCTATGGCAAAATATTTATGGTGGTGAATCTTCGCATTTGAATAATGCCCTGAAAACTTTGAGACCAATGCGATAAAACGGTGCCAATTAAGGTACTATTTGTCAAATTCCTGGAAGTTTCCCTGGAGTTTTCTTAAAATGTTACGGTAGCGATCTGTGAGCAAGTTCTTCATGAATGAAAACACACTGACTTGAACAATATTTGATATGTTTTCTATATCCAGAATGCGATGTTCTTTGCCACGTGTCGTTGTTGGAAACACAGACAGGAGCTGTATTCTGGAAGAATGTCGATACTTTCGATGAAACATGCTATCCTTAATCTCATAACTCAAGGTCTGCCGCTCCGTTATATGATGCTGTGGATTTTCCCTTCTAGGAAGCAGATGATCTCCCTCAAGTAATAGTCCAGGAACTTTAGTCAAAAAATGGGCGTTTCTTCGGAAAAATTAGAAGCCAAGGTTTTTCTTCACAAAAACGTTCATTAGGTCATTCTAAATGACATATCAGAAGTCCCCGACTTTCTGATGTACGCTTCCCCTTTTTTCGGGGAGTGGAAGTGGGGGAGGAAAACGCAATTTAAAATACAATGAAATTCAGCTTATTTGCATGTTAATCTAAATATTCCGAATTAAAAACAAAATTTACCGGGAACGCTTAGCACATTTGCTCGTAAATGTTTCACAGGAAGTCCCAAGGAATATCGGGTCGGGTTTCGGAAATATGACGTCATCAAAATGGCCGATACCAGAATTTGTAGTGTTTTGTGAGAATGGTTATAACTTTCCGCAGAATGGTGGTAAAACCGTCGCTTTTGTTTCAGATTGAAGATAATTAATTACCAAATGTACGGAATGAAACGTGCTTCTGTATCGTTAATTTCTTTCAGATACAATAACAAAAACAAAACTAGTTTTTGAGTACCTGGTTTTAAGTGTAAATGCAAATAACTCAGTAATCATAAAATATTTCAAAATATATCTTCAAATAAAGGTTGTAGAACATTATAAACCCTTTCCAACGGTATCTGTACCTGCATTTTTTGTAACTAAAACCAACTAAAAAGGAGAGGTCCAACTGCACAATTATGGGACCAGTATTTAGATATGTTGTTAATCCGTAAAGAGTTTATTGGGGCAAAGAGGATGGGTGCCTGGAAGGCATATCTGTCTGCAGTGAACAGGATGATTCCATATTTCCACGCCGCAGGACATTTTTTGTACGCTAAAAGTGCCAACGTGTTTGTACAGCGGTGGACACTTCTAAATGGTACACCTTAGCCGTAAATCTCCATATGGCTGTACCATTTAGAATTTTCCACCGCTGTACAAGACATGGTAAAATTGGAGAACATAATGGATGGAGAAATCTATAGAAAATTTACTGCAGACTTTTTCACTGTTAAGCGATCAGACAAATTTTTGAGTGGAACTCTAACAGATATGGTAATAGAACAGTCACTCATGAAGTCTTCAAAGATACGAGGAGGCTTTGTGCATGGAAGAAGTACAAAAGAGAATGTTTTAACTAAGTTTGTTGTTGGTTTGTTAAGTGCGAGCAACATTTCTGAAGGACTAGAAAACTTTTGTGGGATTTCGTTTGCAAGTGGAGAACAGCACGTAGATGCACGAGAATCTCGAATCAAACGGGACCAAGAAGATGTTAGGAAAGTATCAGAGTAGTTCAGTACCCACAACCCTTTCCCAAATGTACAAGTGATCATGTCTATAGCAACAGGGGTTACAGGTAATGTGGAGAAGATAAACTGCTACGATACACTGAACATGGAAAAACCATGATGGAAAGAAAAGTTGGTGACAATTTTCATGACATAAAATATTCTCGTACTGATAGGGTTCTTACTCTTCAAACAGTGAACAATCACCTTACGGTACATGATGTTACTGTGCCTGTCGATCCATTGCTGTTGTTTCAACGATTCAGTGTAATCAAAATATCAGATGATGACCTTCGAGCATGTTTAAATTTCGAACTGGATCCTTACCCAATGGCTCTTTTTGATGCAACTGGAATGAGAAAAACGAAGAAATCATCCTTATTCAACATCTTCAACTCGACCAATGTTCATCCTGATCTCGGAAACGCAAACTACGTCGTTGATGGAGGGTTCCTTCTTCATCGAGTGGTGTGGCGTCAAAACGATTCTTTCATGGATATTTGTGATAAATATGTGACATATGTGGAAAACACTTCGGTCAAAACACTGTCATCGTATTTGACGGATATGGTAATCCTCAGAAAAATGTAAAAGGCATGGAGCAACTTAGACGGTGCTCGAAAGCAGCATCAAAAACAATTATATTTGATGGAAACATGGTTGCGACTACGAGCCAAGAAAACTTTCTCGCCAATGCAAACAACAAAAGTAGGTTGATTGGTTTGCTCACTGATAAATTCAAGGCTGCCAGTATTGATGTTAAACAAGCAGAGAATGATACTGATGTCCTCATTGTAGAAACCGCACTCACGATATCAAAAATTAATTCTAATTCTACAGTTATTGTTGGTGAGGATATTCATTTGTTAGTAATCATGACAGCTCGATCTCCGCCGAATTTAGAATTATTTTCTTGAAGCCAGGAAAAGAAAAGACAGAGCAGAAGATTTACTCATCAAGGAGTTTAGAAGGTGTATTCAAAAATCACATTTTATTTCTACATGCTTTTTTAGGCTGTGATGGAACATCTGCCATTTTTCAGAAGGGGAAATCAGCTTGTTTGAAATTATTACAAAAACGTCAAGATTTAAAACATGTCGTAGAAATTTTTAATCGAGTAATGTTTCCCATCCAGAAATAACTGAAAATGGCATACAGTTTTTTTTTTGGGGGGGGGTTATACGGTGCATCTGCAAATGACATTTCACTAAATGATTACCGTTACCAGTATTTCACCAAATCCGTGAAGGGAAATAAGTGTCGATTTAAAAGCCATACCACCGACTTCAGCTGCAGCACAACATTTGTTTCGGGTTTATTACCACGTACAAACATGGCTCGGAAACTAACTAAATCCTCAGGAATGGGGTTGGGTTATGAAAGACAATTTGTTAGTACCAATTCGATCAACGCAGCCACCTGCTCCACCGTCCCCTTAAAATGATGTTATGTTCATGATTTAAAGGATGCGGCAAAGTGTGTGGATGTCGAAAGCTGGGTCTGTTCTGCTCTCTTGCTTGTGCAAATTGTCACGGACAATCCTGTTTGAATATCACTCCAACGGAAGGAATCTCTGAACGTGAAATACTCATAGACGCCGAAGAAAGAGAGGCCGAATACTTATTATTGCGTTCCTTTGCTGATTGATAAATAATAATTGCAATTATAGCATGTCCCAAACCACGTAGACATGCTAAAATTACAATTATTATTTATCAATCAGCAAAGGAACTCAATAAGTAAACCATTTCAGGTAAGTTAAATAGTTTACATTTCTTATTCATTATTACTCTGAATTTTACATCTCTCATTCTACAAACGATAAGAATCTATCGCCGAACGTTGTAAATCCTCATCTTTGTATCTGTGTCTGGGGTTTGTGTGACTTACGATTATAATGGGATATTGAATCTTATATCCAATTTTTTTCATTTTTTTTAAAAGTAGGCTTATATTGTCTTTACAAGAGTCGGTCTATTAAATAAAATTCCTTACATTTACATTCCTTTAATTCCTTACATTTCAAAATACAAAAAAATTCAGGTACAGGTACCATTGGAAAGGCTTTATAATGCCCTACAGCCATTGTTTGAAGATATATTTTGAAATATTTTATGATTACTGAGTTATTTGCATTTACACTTAGAACCAGATACTCAAAAACTAGTTTTTTTGTTATTGTATCTGAAAGAAATTAACGATACAGAAGCACGTTTCATTCCGTACATTTGGTAATTAATTATCTTCAATCTGAAACAAAAACGACGGTTTTACCACTATTCTGCGGAAAGTTATAACCATTCTCACAAAACACTACAAATTCTGGTATCGGCCATTTTGATGACGTCATATTTCCGAAACCCGACCCGATATTCCTTGGGACTTCCTGTGAAACATTTACGAGCAAATGTGCTAAGCGTTCCCGGTAAATTTTGTTTTTAATTCGGAATATTTAGATTAACATGCAAATAAGCTGAATTTCATTGTATTTTAAATTGCGTTTTCCTCCTCCACTTCCACCCCCTGAAAAAAGGGGAAGCGTACATCAGAAAGTCGGGGACTTTTGATATCATTTAGAATGACCTAATGAACGTTTTTGTGAAGAAAAACCTTGGCTTCTAATTTTTCCGAAGAAAAATGCTAAAGTTCATGGACTATAAGGATCCTTACGCTGTTCACTATTCAAGATATCGTCAACTTGGATGGGAAATACTCTAGTATCCTGGACATTCTTCTAGTCATCGGAAATATATCTGGTATAGTCCACGTTAATCGAAAGCACTTCTACGAGGGTTTTAGATCTCCTTGGACTGTGTGAAATGGTAAATTGATACTGCTCTAATTCCGACGTGAGAGGCGCAAACGTAACAGCATTTTTCACTTGGGAGAAGATAGACAAGAGCACGACAACCTGTTTTAAGTTAGAGTTCTCAAATATCTGCTTGTCACGTGAAGATCCATTGTGAATCTTCCTTTGGACGTGAAGATCCATTGTCTCTCTGGTCGAAGAGCTGATGTGATTCTGGTTCTTTAGCTTTGATATGTTTCAAAACTTGAATTTAGGTGTGCATACCACTCATTCTAGCTTTGGTACTTCTTGTATAAATTAAAAGATATATTCTGACCAAAGCATATATTAAATAATAAATAATAGCGTTACAGTTTCAGGAAATTAACTATACCTTCATCAGACACATTATGAAATACAATTTCTAAGATTACAGCTTATATACTTCTTAAAATGAGAGGATATTATTCCATGAACCAATCATATTCGTTCTTTCCTTTTTAACATTTTTAAATTAATACATATGCAACGTTTAATGATTAACTTTCACTTAAGAGCTAAACTTTTAATTGGCACACCTCCGTATTCTTAATGAATAACTTTCACTTTTGAGAAACATAAACTTTTAATTGTGATCCTCTGTTCTATACACCTGTTTTTATCTCTTCTTTCTTCTCTGCTTTATCCAATACCTTACTCCATACATAATGTATATTTAGTCCGCTATTAGAATTCACAAGTTTCTCGTTTCCTTCCTTTCGTATCCATTGTCTCTTTTTTTCATTTTCTTATAATACTTCTTTCCTCCTTTTCCAGCCCCTTTATGCCTTCACATGTTTATATATAGAGTTACTATCCCTCCTCAATCTAACGTTGTCCCCGTGGTGTTTAATCCTTTCTTGTAACCTCTTTCCTGTTTCTCCTATATAACTCATATCACATTATTGCTTTTAGTTCTATATACAACCCGTTTAGTTCTATATCACTTATTTGCATATCTGTTACCTTCCTTTTCCTCATTCTCCACGCATCTAACATTCTTTTACTTCCTCTTCTGTACGTTCTTACACTTCCTTTTCTCAGTATATTTTTAACACTTCCATTTTTCTCCTATGCTCTCTATCCCGAACCGTCTTTTTTTCTTCTTTTGTATCTTCTCTCACTTCCTTCTGCTTTCTGCTCTCTTCTTTCTTAGTATTCTTCTTCAATCTATCCTCACTATATACATTCTGCATTAATAAATTATGAAACTGCTCCATGTCTTCTTTTCTCTTCTCGTCATCACTGTCTATCATTTTTATCCTTCTCTCCATGTTTCTAATAAAGATGGTTTTAGTTCGTTATTCCACATCACTCCCTCTATGGCAATAAACACATGCTGAACATTATTTCCTATACCATATTGTTTCGAATCTCAAAGAATGTGATATGAGTTATATAGGAAAAAGGTTACAAGAAAGGATTAAACAGCACAGGGACGACGTTAGATTGATAGTAATGCTATATATAAACATGTGAAGGAGACAGGACATAAAATAAACTGGAAAGGCGTAGAGGGCTGGAAAAGGAGAAAAGAATTATTACAAGAAAATGGAAAGAGGCAGGACGGATACGAAAGGAAGGAAGCGATAAACTTATTAATTGAAATGGCGGACTAAATATACATTATGTATGGAGTAAGATATTGGATAAAGCAGAGAAAAAGAAGAGGTAAAAACAGGTGAATAGAACAGCAGATAGACAACTAAACTTTATGTTTCTCAAAAGTGAAAGGTATTCATTAAGGATACACAGGTGTCCCAATTGAAAGTTTTGCTCTTAAGTGAAACTTGATCATTAAAAGTTGCATAAGTATTAATTACACATTGTTAAAAAGGAAAGGAAGAATAGGATTGGTTCATAGAATGACCTCTCATTTTAAGAAGTATATAAGCTGTAATCTTAGAAATTGTGTTTCATAATGGTCTGATGAAAGCAAAGTTAATTTGCCGAAACTGTAACGCTATTATTTATTAGTTAATATATGCTTTAATCAGAATTTGTCTTTGAATTTAGGTATTGCTATCTTTTTTTGTCTCAAATAGGGCAAGAAACTTAGAACTGAATTAGAATATGGTTCAATGTTGTCAATGTTTGAACAATTGGTTTAGACGGCCCAACAGATTGTTTAGATGATATGGCCTCTTCATATTTTTAATAGACTTGTAGTTTCATCATAAAGGGGATGTTGGGTGGAACCAGTAAATGGGTTCAAACCGAGTACCCGTTTCAAAGTAAATGAAAGCTCTTCCCCCTGCAGATGGATGAACTAGATACTCCTACTGGAGAAGAGGAAGCGATTACAATAATCGTCTGTGATCAAGTCTTTTGAGTCAGTAATCAGTATGTACCTTAGACGGTCAAGTTATCTTCAACAATCATTCAATTCATTTCACAGGTTAAAGTATTTTCCACAATATCTGAATGAATGTTTTATATTATTCGTTTCATCACTACGTTCATTTTTGTAAGTTTTCAATTTTAGTGTACATACTGGAACTCTATGAAAAAATATCATCTCGTTTGGAATGATTTGACTCTTATAAAAGCATCATAGATTCAGGTTTTCAATTATGTATTATTATTATTATGCGACATTTACACATAATAATAATAATAATATAATAAAGCTAATAAGATTATTTCGGTGTTATAGGTTTAAAGTGTGTTAGAATACGCAACCGAAGAAAACAAAAGGATAATCTAGGAAAGTGAAACAAGATGTGCAGTGTGTGAAGTTTCATTTGGAAAAATTATTGCATTACTACAAAATATGCCGTATATTTCAATTATGACAAATAATAAAAAATATATTTTTGACATCCCTTGCTATACTCTAAGTAGTGAGAACTAATTTCGTAAAGAAGTATAAAAGTGAACTAATACATAAACAAATATAAACATGGTTGAATGTGTAACGATCTCGTTACGATGAGCTATGGAGGGAGGACAAAATAAGAAGAAAAGGATTAAAATACATCTTGTCAATGTAAATCATGCTTTCCTCTTCGTCTTGATTCTTTTGAAAAAAAAAAGTAAGAGAGGAGAAAGGATAAAAGAGTTTGTAAATTGCGAGCTGTTTATCAGCTCGAGTTGTAGTTAAGGAGAGAGAGGGGAGGTATTCTATCATACTGCCTCAAGGCCGTGGACGTTACGTGTGTATCTCGTGACGCGATTGTGGCGCCAGGAACTATGGTGGGTTCGTTCGTTCGTAGTGACGACGAACTAACTATGTAGTGTCGAAGACGTGCAGATGTCTTGGTTTTGGTGTCTGAGGCATGCAGGTGTCTTGGTCTTTGTTGTTCGAGGGAAGGAGAACGTCTATTCTGTTAGCGTTCGATATGGTAGAAGCGGACTTCTGTTAAAAGGACACTTGATTCATCATTTGATTCTAACCAGAGTCCTTGTTGGATTTCATCGTTGTGTGTTAAGTAACAGGAATGAGAATAGTGAGTTGTTGCTGTGATTTAGTTTTACGAAATTTTCATAAAAAGAAGTGCAGCGAAAGAAGTGAAGTAAAAGAAGAGGGTTACATTGTGAATGTAGTTTAGTGCTGCTTGTGCCCAATTGTATTTTCCATTCGAGTGGAGTTTCTTTCTTTTCCGCTCTTTCAGTTAATTTCATTACTTATTTTTGTTCCTCGTCTTTCTGCCGTATTCCGGACGAATAAATATATATATATATATATATACATACATATATATATATATATATATATATATATATATATATATATATATATATATATATATATATATATATATATATATATTAGACTAAGTCTGGTCAAACCGCCGAGTTACCTTGTTCGAGGAAATCCCTCGCTGAATGTTATTTTTCAGTTCTCTATTTTTAGTGGAATGAGAACGTGGGTAACTTGCGCATGAACTGGCTGAAAGATCCCACTTTAGTCTGCTTAAGCATTCCAAAGAGTTATTTGTTGAATGCAGCTCACTTAATGCTAGTTTTCAATGAGATACTGTGAATTCATTTTGAATGGTGAAATGGGGATGTGGGAGACGTAAGTGTGCATGGCAATTAAACCTTTAGTTTGCCTTAATAAGGTTTATTCCCACCATCTCTAGAAAGTACCTTTGCTTTTTTCTTGAATTTGACGTTTTTGCAAATGGTGGAATGCGAATGTGGGAAGTCACGAGGCAGAAATTTAGTCAATTGATCAGAAAGAGGAGTATCTATATTGGAAATATCCTCATTGGGCCCAATTAAAGTATTCTTTAGAATATTGAATATTTGTCACTCAATTGTAATTTCTTACAAGGGAGTGTTGCAAAGTGCAGAAACTTGTATGCCAACTGAAAACCTATGTTTTCGATCAAATTGACTAAGGATAATCAAAACTTTAATATTTCCTGTCCAGATTATACAGCAACGACCAAATTATTCTCGATTCCTCCTTTTCACTTGCAAGACGACATGCAGACCCAGGTCCAATGTATAAGGAGGTAATTATAAACCCAGTGGAAGTGTGAGGTGAGTGTTGAACTATTTATTATTTCTTTGGCTTGTCCGTTGTGTGTGTTTTACGTTGGTTGGTTGTCAAATTCGCATCCATTGTTGCTTGTTGTGGTTCGATTCGTCACCCATACGTTCATAGTTGCCAAGATATTGATAATTCAGCATTTAACATTTTTTGGCTGTGAACCGATATTTATTTTCATATTTGTGGGAGTATTATTATTGCTTAAATATAATTCGTTTCCTGAAATATTGCTTTTATAGTATAATTAGATTTGGATTAATTCATTGATTAGATTGAGATTTAATTGGAAAGATTACTGGGTGAGATACGACGTTATCGGGTTCGACGTTGAGTTTTTGCTAATGACAACCCTTACTGAAACTTTAAATATATAAGAAATATTATTATTGAAATTGCATTTGGTATTCATCCCCCCCAGAGTTTAGACTATTTCGAAGTACGTTATGAATAGCATGATATTGATAATACTGAGGCATTATGAATCTTAACCTCTCTCCTTAAATAGAATATTGAACATAATAAATACCTTAATATTTGGCTATTATTTATAACTTTGAAAACTGACAATTTGACTTATTATCGACTTAATCTAATATTGAACGCAATTAATTTGGAGCTGAAAAATAGAATCTACGACATAGTATTTCGACGACGAATTTATTATTGTTTTTGGATATCTGAACGATCAGATATCACCCTGTAAATAAATTGTTAATAAATATTTGTTAAGTTGAATTGTATCTGTTGTTATTTATAGATTTAAGTTACTTTGATATTTGTGGTATTTCTGATTTGATGCTGAATGCTGAATTATCTATTATTGCCTACTCCTGCTTTGGATACCAAGAAGGACATCAGCTCGTGTAGATCCCTCTGTAGTTGGTTGGGGGTGTTGCTGATTGATCAACATATCTTGCGACCTTTTACTAATCCATGTGTGTTGGACACTTGGCAGTTTTCCTGACTTTGACGGCGGATGGGAACGCTACAAATGTTTCTAATAATATATCAAAAGATCTATCTCCACACTCTCGGTTAGTATGTGAGCGTATATTGCATCTCATCTCTAGATGGAGAATTTTAAGCAAATGAGAATTTAGCATTCACCTTCTAAGAAAAAATGCATATAAAAGTATTATTTTGAATTAGAGTGGATTTAAACACCTCAATTATTCTCCCACTATTGGTGAAGTCTCCTAACAAAATTGATAAATGCATTATCTTTCTCTTTGTAGTTGACTCAAGGTATAATAGAAATATTAAAAAAAAAACTTTATAAAAAGACAAGAAAACGACGTTATTTCACAGCTTAAAACTTACGTCTATTAGCTACGTGTGTATAGAGTAAATATCTTGTGTTTACATTTTATTCTGTGCTTCATTGGATCCGTATAGAACGTTTAACTACACGGCTGTTTTTAAATTTTCGTGACGCTTGGCCTATTTTTCATAAGATGAAAACAAAAAGTTAAATGTAATAAGTGCAATTCGACATTCTTTTTTTTGTCAAGTAAAATGGATGGGGTAGAATTTTACAAGCATACAGACCATTCTTGTACAATATAAAACTGTATTAAGTTCTCTTTAATTAAAATTTATTAATAGCTTTGATTAGCGAGATATGTTTTAGTCGTTTGGTGTGTTGTCAGCTCATTTTCTCATCTTTATTTCCGGAACAAAATATAACTAAACATAAAAACATAGTCAACAACGTTACTATGACATTAAATTTCGTTGCATACATGAACGGAACAAAGGAATACATTTACACTTGAAAATAGCGAAGATAATATGACAAACATTATGAAAAGTTCTATAATGAACTAATCAATAGTTTATACTAAAACAAACTGTAATGAAATGCAGTGCATTGAACGTTAGCAAGAATATTTGTCCTTATATGTAGGAAAACAAGTTTACTGAATATGT
Organism: Thermobia domestica; assembly: GCF_964235325.1. NCBI lineage: Eukaryota > Metazoa > Arthropoda > Insecta > Zygentoma > Lepismatidae > Thermobia > Thermobia domestica. The sequence goes on along the minus strand of NC_137457.1, from coordinate 207,918,282 downwards.
GTAGACACTTTAACTTGAAATATACATCTTGAATTCGATTCTGGACATAATCTGAAACACATTAAGAACTTTTAGCCTTCAGGAACTCAAGAGATTTTACGTCTCATTTTTTTTTGCTAGCCGAGGCTAGCGCCCGCCCAAAGGGTTACGCCCTTTATTCGGGATGAGGGAGTGAAGGAAATTGGGGATGGTACAATACATGTAGGTGGTTAATAGAGTTTCTTATTTATTTATTTATCTTTATTTAAATAAATCCAAAGCATTAATGGTCATAATGGCCTTTTGGCCATAATCATTAGGGATGGAAAGTGAGCTAGAATTTGAGTACAACTATTACAGTACGAAGTAAGATATACAATACAAAGTAATATATACAAGTTAATATATACAATACAAAATAATATATGTATGAGCGGTATGATAGAAAATGACGATCATGTGATGAGATGAGAGTGAGGTGCTATTGACGACACAACACTGGGGAAATGTTAGTCGGACGAATGCAGATTATCTTCTTATCCTGGAGCTGCTCTGGATATAATGGAGACATGGGGAGCCCTGTTAGTACGGAAGGATTACTGTGCGACATATGATGGAAGAATGTAAGGTGAGTGCATGTCTGTGATGTAATCTTCGATGAGGGGTAGGAATGGACTATTGGGCGGGAGAGTGTAATGGTAAAGAGTGAATAATATAGATAACGGTGTATGGCGTAAGAGAGCAGAGGTCTTGCGGAAAGTGGCATCACGATGCATGGTGTCGAATAGCATAGGATGGTGTGTCTGAAATCATTTCGTTATATAGCGAAGTCGCAGGTCTTCAAGGTGGTACAGAAGGTTGGCGAAGGGGGTCCGAGCATATAGGTCTCGTGTAGAAGCCTGATACGATAAGCAAGACGTAGGGCATGGCGTTCTAAAATGAGTAAGCGTTTGTAAAAGGAAATTGGTGCATCTACCCAAGCTGTATACCCATACGTCAAGACGGGACGCATGAAGACTTTATAGGTGTTTAAGACGGTTGTTGCTTGGAGTCCCCAAGTGGTACCTAGGAGGCGGCGGAGGAGGTTAAGGCGGTTTGTGGCTTTGGTTGTAATGCGTTTAAGATGAGCATTCCATTTCAGTTGTGAATCGAAGGTTATGCCGAGATATGTAACTGTTTTACTTGCAGATATAGGTGAATTATCGACTTGGATGTGGAGCCTGGTGGGATTACGATGGATACGGCTGCGAGTACGTGGAGGAAGAAAAACAATTGCCTGAGTTTTATCTGCATTGATTTTGAGACGCCAGTGTTCACACCAGGAGTAGAAAGAATTTATAGCCTGTTGGAGAGTATGGTTATCTGATGAATGGTGGTACCAGTGGCTAGGAATGCTGTGTCATCAGCGTATTGGAAGAGACTAACATTTGAGGGAAGGCGAGGGAAGTCCGCCACGTATAAGAGATAGAGTAAAGGTGAAAGGGCGGAACCTTGTGGAACACCAGAATTGATGAAGACAGGATGCGAGAGATGATTGTTAATGGAGACATACGTCAAGCGGCCAAAAGGGAAGTGAAAGATGAAGCGAGTATAGCAATAGGGAAGGCGAAAGAAAGAAAGTTTATATAGGAGGCCTATGTGCCAAACTTTGTCGAATGCTTTTTCTGAATCAAAGAGCACAAGACAAGAAGGTTTCGAAAGACTGTAATGATTAGTGATATGTGTAGTGAGACGAAGAAGTTGATCATTAATACTAAAGGATGGTTTAAAGCCTGCTTGATGAATGGGGATGGAGTCATGAGTAGTGAGATGAATATGAAGGCGGGAGACTAGTATCCGTTCAAGGATTTTGCTGAACACTAGAGTAAGTTGTATAGGGCGGTAGGATGAAACAGAGGATGCTGTCTTACCGGGTTTCAGAAACATTAAGGTTTTAGAAGTCTTTCAGTCGGCAGGGATAAATCCTGTGCGGAGAACAAAAGTGAAAATTAGGGAGAGTAAATAAAGAAGAATATAAGGACCCTCTTTAATATGGCGATAGGTGATAGTATCAATTCCAGGAGCTGTATTGCGTTTACGAGCAATGGTTTTCTGAATGTCAGCAACTGTGATGGGAACGATGAGAGGTGAATTGGGTGGGAGAGTGTGAGTGAGATTTGGTTGCAAGGCAGGGGCATGAAGGTTAAGATGATCAGCAGGATGGAGACGAGTCGGTGCGGCAGGTGGGAGTGGGGTGAAAACGTCCTGAAGATAATGTGCAAATGCATCGGCTTTCTCTGTATCAGTAAGGATAGGAGTGTTATTCTCAAGTAACGGATAAGTAGTGCTAGAAGATTTACCAGTTAGTCGATTAAAGCGCTTCCAGAATTTTGTGGGATGCGTGTTTTCTGCTAAGTTATTACAGGTTTTGATCCAGGTTCGTTTCTTGTACGCTACAATGTAATTATGAACAGTTCGTTGGTATTGGCGAGATAATCGAAGCGATTCCAGATTACCGGTACGTTTATAGTCCCTATAGAATTGTCGCGAGCGACGAATCAGAGGCAAATATTGAGGCGGTAATGTCGGTTTGTATGGATGAAGAGGCGTCTGCGGTATATATTTAGAGGAGGCTTGATGGATGCTTTGGGTGATCGTGTGGAGAGTGTCGTATAGATCTGGTTCAGTGGTGGGAGCAGGGAGTTTTCTAAGTGAGTGGTGAGATAAGATCGATAGTTCGGCCAATCTGCCCTGTCGTAACGAGGTATGAGTCTGGGAGGTACGGCGGAAGGAACTAGATGATGCTGACCGGGAGGAGTAATGGTAAGTGTGACGGGCACGTGGTCGCTGCCCATGGGATCAAGAACAGCCACTTGTATTTGGGACAGTAAGCTGGATGTAGTAATAACGATGTCGGGTGTAGTGTTACTGGTAGGTCGGGCAGGTTTTGGAAGGTGATGGATAAAGCCAGTAGTATGGGTTTGGATATATGTGCGAAAGTCAGATTTTTGTCTGTCAGAACGACTGTGGAAGTTGATGTCAGCCATGATAACAGTTGCGAAAGGAGTCGGAAATAAACGGGAAGAACAGCAAAGGAATGGGACATCCAGGTCGGATGTATATGGTGGCCACTGTTACATAACATTGTGGAAAATATAGAGTAGTGATCAGATGTTCAGGCAAAGATTGTATCCCGGAGCTATGGAGTCTATGGGGAATTGAAGGAGGAAATCCGATAGCTACCCCACCGTTGGCACGACGTGAGGGCAGTAGGCAGTCGTGACGGAGTAGATGGTATGAGGGAATTTTGCAGAGCGAGGCAGTAGTGAGATAGGTTTCATTCAGTAAGAAGCAATGAATGTGTTCCTCCAAAAGCAGTTGTTCAAACAAGGGTTTATGTTTAGCTAATGAGCGAATATTTAGAAATAAGAAGTTAATGGCCATAATCAGAGTGATAAGCAGTGGGTGTAGCGAGGTGTTAAACGGCAGTTTCATAAGGAGTTGAATGAAAATGAACATAGTTGCCAGAGTATGTGGCAGTGAAGTTAATGTGGAAGATGCTTTTGGCAGCGAGATGAATTTGCTGAAGGATGTGTTGTCTGAGAAACGGATGGATGTTTTGTAAAGAAACTGTGAGGAATGTGAAAAATTGATTGATCGTGAGAGGTTGAGAAGCTGAAGCTGGAGCAGGGGTATTGTCTGGTGATTCATGCGGACGAATAGGTACAATGAGTTCGGGTTTAAGAGGTTCTGCTCCCGGTTTCGCCTTACACTTATAGCTGTAAGTAGGGTGCTGCGCGTTACAAGTCGAGCATTTAGGAGGGTTTTGGAAATTCGTACAGGTCTTTGTTGCGTGAGGTCCTGGACAGAAGCCGCACTTTGGTGATTTTTACACTCAGATGTAGAATGGGAATTATACGACTGACAGCGCTCGCATCGAACAAGCAGAGGTGGCGAGGAGCGAGAGAGTTCAACTCTATGACGTTTTAAATAGATATAAGCACCGTCGCTAAGAAGATTGTCTATCGTGTCTTGGGAATTCGTAAGAACCCGTACCATATAGGTAGAACCACTTGCGTTCTTAATACGAATGCACTTTATTATTGAATGTCCTTCCAGCTGTAATTCTTTGGCGATTTCCTCATCGCTGAATTGTGGATCCACGCCTCGTATAACAACAGAAAGTGCCGGCGGTTTACGAGGAGGTGGAGGTTGCTTTACTTGTTTGGGAGTTAGTTTCTTGAGATCAGCTAATGGTCCGAAAATTTCATAAGAGTATGTATTATGTATGGTAGAAGCTAGGTTCGGATCTGGTGAGCGGATAATGATACCATTCTTGGTATGGATTTGTTTGATGTTAGTTCGAGGTACATATTTCAAAATTCGTAGATAAAGTTGACGAAGATCCTGGTATGTAGCGGCATAGTTTGTTAGAAGGAAGTCATAAATCGGTGGTTTAGAAAATGCCTTGACCGGCGGAAAGTCTGCGTTCATGAGTTCATTAGAAGAAGAGGATGATTCACTCAATGTGTGAGGACGTTGTGAAGCTTGCTTGATTTGGTCAGTACTTATAGGAGCGGATGCATTGGATGGCAAATTTGAAGTTCCTGTAGGATTAGAATTGACTTCTTGCCGATCCTTCCGCTTATCCCCTTTCGCTGATAAAACAGAGGGGCCCTGAACAACTTGGTGTGGTAATCCGGGATGCCCTGGACCTGGTCCAGGATCCATTACGCAAGCTAAAAAGCCGCCAGATGTAGTAGGTAAGGTAAGGTTATATGAAGACCACCCGTTCGGATAATGGTCTAGGTGGGCCTGAAGACGCTTGCCAACTGCGTAGGTATCAGCTGAGTTGGGCTTGATGAGTCTCTCAGCGGTCACACACAGTATGAAGCTTCTTCGACCAGGAAGTTGGAAAGGATTCTCAAAAGACAACTTTTCTGACGTTTGGTACGTCACAGTTGATATGGTTGATATTATTATCGACCCAGAAGAATGCATACGTCTCATGCCTATATTATTATTAACTGACTAAACTAGCGATAAAACCAGAGAGTGACATTCTCAACCGGTTCCTATTTCCCAATTTGTCTATAAATAAATATAAATAATTAGATTATCACTACACCGAATTTTATTTCAAAATATATGTTTTCCTTTGCATGTACTTTAGAACGGACATGTTTCTGTTAATACTTGTCGTTAATTTGAGTTTTAGCATCCCTATTCAGCAGGGTGGTTATATGAGACATGGACCTACAGCTTAACGCGGGATCCGAACTACATGAGCTCCAGCTGGAAAAAGAAATCCTTGTTTCGAAAAAAGTATCTGACCCTTTGGGGTTGAAACAATCCTTATATTATACTTGGTATTGGGAAGCAATAATGAAACTGGTTACGAATTTTGTGACCTGGAATGAGTGAGAACTATGACCCGGTACTACCTTAAGACACCTAGAGACGATGGAATGTCGTCATACATGAAGAATTTGTATGACACTGTCAATGTAGTTCTAATCCTTCCTGTTGGTTTAGTGCTTAGCGGATGCTCCTTTGGTGTATATATTGCCTCATTCGATTCCAGTTACGGGATCGCTATACTTTTATTTAACTTAGTATTTAAGTTCATTAATCATCCGCCTTCTTTAGCCGTGGGGCCGCTGTGGCTCAGTGGTAGAGCGTTCACCTCTGGTGCTTGGGGTCCCGGGTTCGATCCGGGAACTTTGTGGTGGACAAACACCGTGTGCGGGGGTTTTCTCGGGGTTCTCCCGTTTCCTCCCACTTTCTTCATTCCACCATTTCATTCATTACTCATCATCACCGTCTCCTTTAGCCTAACCGGCATAATCGTGGGACGTAAAACTCGTAGATTTCATTTTTTTCTTCTTTAGCCGAAAGGACTTTGTTGTGAGACGTTCAACTAATGCTTGATTCCGCTCAATTCATTCATGACGTTTTCACGATACCAGTCGCTCTGTAGATACTAAACGGTGTCTTCTACACGATTTTTGTTTTGTTGCAGAGGCACGGATGTTTTTCTACTTTTTGCCGTGTGCTACACTGACATTTTTGGAACAAACTAAAGCACTTGTAGAACGTCTAACTTAGTTCATTGACCAACCAACCAACCAACCTTAAGTGCATTGTTGCTTATCTAACGTTGCAGGATGTGAACAAAAATAGAAATATGAATATACTTTTGCTCGTGGAGTGTACACAAGTAGAGTGAATCCTAGCATCTATGATGGAACAGACCTAGGCAGAACCCAGTTGACCCCGCTAGTTTATGGACCTGAAAAGAGTAGAATTGATTTACTTTTTAGTAGTTCCCACCTTTTCAATTTGAAAATAAGAGAAGAATTGTAGTAACTAACATAACGCTAGAAATTAATATTTGTATTGGGCTTGTTGTTCTCAAGATGTAAACGATTTGGGACAATAATATGTGTAAAACAATAAAAAAGTTTTTACCAATTGTATTAATTTCATGTACGAAAATATTTTGTAATAATACAATGCCAATAATAAAGGTAGTATGATTTTTGTAAATGTCTAAAAATGTCAATAAATTAAAACCCTTAACTAAAGAAAGCTCTCCGAAAAAATGCCCACCCCAATATTTAAAATGAAGCGATTAAGCGTAGCCTTTTTTTTTTTTTTTTTTTTTTTTACACATTTTGTGTCTACGCTTTCTTTCTAAACCTGTATATATAAAAGTACTTTACTACAGGTCAAGTTTATTGTAAGTGCAGATACGAAAAAATGTAAAGAGAGCAAACATGCTGCAAATAATAGGTTTTCAATGTAAAGTTTAGGAACTTTCCAAATCGGAGCAGAAGTTTTGGCTCTACGCAGGTAGTCAATCGCCTTGATGGTAATCGAATAAACAACATTGCCAGTCATAATGTTACAATATAAGCATTAGTTTACGAAATAATGGAACAGAAATGAAGAAAGAATTATGCCATAGGGAAGAAACAAGAATACTACAAATCTCAGTTGCAATCATTAGAATCGTGATGTGTAAGGGTGGACATTGAGGAAAGCAATGCCATTATAGCTATGTATTACCTCCTTTTCCTACGATATGCTACTAATAGTTTTACTTTAATACTAACAGTATAGGTCTCATAACCATACTAAAGGTATTACTATCCTGTAGAGGAATGACGCCAAACAAAACATAGTGTACTAGCATCCTAATTACGTATTTCTACAACTTTAACCTTTCAATCGTAAAAAGGCCCTCCACATGAGTTTAAGTTCGTTTTTTTACAGACCCTTACAGGATCATATTGTTATTGTACTCTTTGTCATGTTTCCCTTGTGTGTCACCTCTCCCTTATCTTGAAATTGGTGATACGTAGAAACAAAGATGCTCGATACTCCACTTTGCATCAAAGGTATGCTTATCAGTCAAATTTTAGACTGTTGATCTCAAGGGGTTACTTTCTGTCAAGGCCCAAAAGTTATTTTCTTAATAATTTCTTTAAGGGCCGCAAGAGTTGGTATCCAAAAGAATCTCAAACTGTTAGCTTCCTATATCTTTACAATTGTAATACGCTTATGACAAAAAATGTTGTCAGCACTACCTTCGATGGTCAAGGTAGTAGAGCATCCAGATGCAACGCAGGGAACCTGAGTTGTGGTAGGGATGTTTCCGGGTATGGATGCTCACGAATCTCGACATATCTTGAATCTCGATTCGACTCAACTCGAATTCGAGTCGAGACTGCTCGTAAAAATCTCGACTCGACTTGAATGTCTACGAAATCTTTCTATAAACTTAATACTATTTTGAAGAAACTATTCACTCAGAAGCAGCCTTCAAAACCAATTCCAGCATTTATTACATTAGAAAGGTATAGGACGCATAAATTTAAATGTTAATCTTTCGAGATCAAGATTTAATTTTTCAGCTCAGTTCAGTTAATTAATGTCGTGATATTTCATTGTATTTGAAATATAATAATAATAATATTTGATTGTATAAAACTATTATCCGTAGCCTATATCTAGTTTACATAAAACTATTAAGATAAAGTGCGCTTCATGAATTCTCTGAATGAGCAATTGGAAGTCCATAGTAATTTACCATAATTATAATTATTGTGTTTTCGTTCCCATGGACGCAATAGTGCTACATAACTTCTGGATTATTCGCTTTCCCAAATATTTTGAAGCTATAATGTGTTCCAGCATATCACGAGTTATCTTTACAGATAATATATAATGTAACATTTGTTGTATACACGACTCCAAAAGTGCATTACCGTCTGAAATTATACTTTTCCTGCAATAGTAGGGAACCCAAAAAGTGGAGTCGTTGAGTTGGTTGAGAATTAGAAAGGCGTTGGGTCAAACCTCAATTTTGTTACTGATATATCATTGTGGCAAACTATGAATAAGAGAATAAAATAAATCTTTAAGAATTAAGGTTTTAATATTGAGAAGGAACTGGATGACATAAAAAGTTACAAAATGAACTGATTTAAACACTTCAAACAAGATGAATGCAAAGAAATAGATATCGGAGGAAAACAGTTTCTTTCCTTGTTAAAAAAAAGACTTTAAAAAAACAAAAAAGGAAATAATGTAAAGGTTTTATATAAAAGGCTATCATCACAACAAAAAACATACAGAAGAAACGGAAACAGAGACAAAGGGACACCATTGGCGTACCAGGCTTGCGGGCCTACCACGCAAGATAAGGAGATGGGAACCTAGTTGTAAACCCAATTGTTATAAAAGTATTATTATTATTATTATTATTATTATTATTATTATTATTATTATTATTATTATTATTATTATTATTATTATTATTATTGAAAATTCGTTTCTTTTCCAAATCTCTGACTCAGAGCACGTCTGCATATAGCCACCATATGCGCAGTTTTTGTAACTGAGCGGTCTCAAAGGCCAAATAGGATGGAAATCTCTGAGAGAGAGGAACAAAAAGCTTTCTTATGATAAATTCTAGGTCAAAGTTCGAAGCAGTTCCCTTTGACAGGTGCTTTTTTCGGGAACAAAAAATTTGGTGCCTTTTATCACTTTTAACAAATCACATCTACCGTTTAGTATCCATGTATGCTGATGTCATGTCGTTACAATGATCAAGTATAAAGGAACACGTGCATTTTCTCACCATGTTCTTAATGTCCTGACGTTCCACTTTTGATCTTTCTCCAGCCCAAGTGTCCCAAGGTCTGGGACACTGCAGCTACAATTTTGGCTGTGTTATTTTCCCAATATATACAAAGATTGATGAACATCGGGCTCTGAGATATACCAAGGGTCCCTTTTTAGAGAAAATTGAAACATCTGTGTCTTAAACTTTCATTGAAGTGCAGTCGTTTGTATTTCTAGGCTTTTGTGAGTATGCTTTACATCAATGTGAAGACATGGCGAGCCAAATCTTTTACCATAGACTCGTACCACGAACTGACGATGAGTAAACATCTGATCTTGCTCTCCTGATTTTTTCTTGCACACTTAAAATGGGTTTGTTGTTTCTAAAACAAATGGGAAGATAGATGTTTGGTGCTTTTGCGTTTTCTCACGCACACAGATATCATTGCTATGTTTTAATGTTCAGAAGAAACATCAAACCCATCCGATACACATGATAGGAAACAGCAAGCAGAGGGAGGCAAAGACTATGGTAGACCTAGTTTTCCGAGTGGTACTGTTATGGAGAATAAATCTTTGATAATATGTAAATGCGCTTAAACCTATTCCGTCTGTCATTATAGGTTTTCTGGTCTCATGATTTACTCAGGAGAATACGTACGACATATATCTAGATTTGTACTCTTTCTACACTAATGAGTAAACTCATTAAGAACACCAACTGATATCAATAAACAGGAATGATATCAATCACACCTCTATCATTTAGTGCACATCTCTATGAAGCACAGAAGCATAGCTTACTTTTCGAAATATCTTTTTCGTGTCACAGCTGTGCTCAGTTTTCTTTTGTGTTAGGATGAAAGGGAGAACTGCAACATTTGCTTCGCGGTAATGTTAAATATATTATTAAGATGAGCGATGATAAGCGAAGTTTAACAAAGGGTGGTTTTCGGATCCACAATTTAACGGGTAGTTGTAGTACGCGTTGGGAATCGAACCAAAGCTATGTAAAGAAGTTTTGTGTTTTATAACATCGTGGCCGTGGGTTTTATCGGGGTACTCCCGTTCCCTCCCACAATTTCATTCCAATAAATTTTCCATCATCATTCACATCCTTTAATCATCGTCTCTCTCAGGCTAACAGGCATAGCCGTGTGAAAAGGGGCCGTTGCCATAGAAACCACCGTTTCCATAACAACGAATCCTGTCACGGCTCGTCAATCTAAAACTGGTTAAAGGGCAAGAAAAAAAAACTCTGCAACATTTGTGATGCACGGAATAAGTCGTGAGTGGGAACCCTTCACCCCTGGTGGGGATATTCATGAAGCTATCAGCTTATGTCTAATTATATTGGAATATAATATCCATTTCTTAATTTCGAACATACTAGGTTCGATCGAAATGAGAAAACTTTTTATCGGACTTCTGAAGAAAATAAAATAAATTAAATAAATACATGACCGTGTTTATTATATATGGAATTCCCAGTCACGACCCCCTTTTCAGTTTTATTAAAAATAGAAGAAGATGAAGAAAGGAAAAGGAAGATAGAAGAGAAAAGAGGTAAAGTAAGAAGCTGATAAAGAGGAAACTGTTACTGGATATTTTGAGAAATATGGTAAAGGGAAAGTGAATAATTATCGAATTGGGATTATTTCCGATAGCTATTGGGTGAATGTTTGGTATTAAGGTGATCAAAGGTAGACACATGTTAACCCATACATCCCAGACCTAGATCCATTTAACCCCAACTACCAAATTATCCCAATCTAGCTCCGAGATAAACGAGAAAGTTTAATTTAACCGTTTATTCAATATTTCCAGAAGTTCTAGACTAATATCCAATATTTGAAAAACAAACGACGAAGTTGATGGCATGCTAGAATCGACCACAGAAGAAAAAAAAATCCGAGTATCACATATTTGTCGAAGATTTTGACTTTCACAGTTCTCCCATGATGATCATTCGTTCAGGCTACTTCGGTCCTTTTTACTTCCTTCATAGAGCCAACTTAAATTAAGTTAGTATTGACATTCAATGACTTTAATTGCCAACTACCATTAATTATAATAAGTCACACATATATGTCAAAATAATTTGGTGCACTTAATACTAAACCTACATTTCACTCACACACACATTCATACAGGACAATGTATACTTCAGGTTGTATTTAGTTGAATTAAACTAACCTAACTACATTTCTATAGACATTTATTACATTTCAATAAAAGATAACTTAGTTTGACATAACAGGAAAAATTTAATACATGAAAAGAATGTTTCATAAGCATGCACAGAAATCCGCTACTTTCAACAAGATCAAATAACACATTTCCCTTTCTAGAGATATTAAAAGTTGGATTACATAAAAAAAATCGACAACAGACGAAAGACAGAAAAAAATAAAGGAAAACAAAAGAAAATTCAAAGATCAATATATTTAAGATTCAGTGCAATGAATACATATCATTGCGAAAAAAAGAAAGAAAAAAATATAATTGGTTAATCATTCTTTAAAAAAAAACACTTTAGTAGCATTTTACTGAGTCTCTGTCCCAAGAGGAGACATTTCGACAATTTTATGAGTCTTTGTTCTCACGTCGATAATAACTCCTTTTTCAACTCTCTTTACGCACTGTGATTTGTGTCCATGAGAGTATTTAATCGTTTTGGTTTTAATTACAGACAAATAGTTGCTTCATATTATATATATATATAAATTTCTCATTTCGTCACTTGACGCACTTGATATAAAATTTCAAAGTTTATCAAGATTTAAAATATCGAGTCCAGTCCCAAACATTGGGAACATATTTCCATATTCCTGTATTCACATTAAATTATTAACCAAATTTCAGTTCATTGAATTTAAGATCACTAATTTTTTTTCTAGTATAGATCGTGTAGTCAAAAGATTCTAGTCACTGAATAGTTAGGTTTCCGATCGTAGGGGAAGGATTTGTTTCATAGTTTACTGATAGAAGATTCGTTGGTGGGGCACACTGTTTCGTAGCTTACTAATTTCACTATGGTCTCGCAAAATGAATTTGGATAAGGATTAGGGTTATTTTTACTTTTCTTACGACCTGCTACTTGTTTTATTTACATGCAGTATTTAACATGATATTCAACTTAAATAGTCACAAACATCAATAACAACTCAACAAAATGTCATTTATTACAATTTACGCGGTAATACTATATATCACAAATAGTTGGTCAATATCGGGTGTCAAAAATCTATGGTAACCTAAAACAACCAGGGTAAATACCGAGCCCTTTACATACATACTCGCATATATATATATATATATATTCATATTACTCAATATAATAAATTTCACTTTAATATCCATCATAGTATTTCGTCGACATTTAAATTCTACATAACCTTTTTATATTCGACAAGTATTCATGCTTGCTTGGCTCAAAATAAACAAAAACCCTGACTATCAAAATTCACTTTTTTCCCTCATAAGGTTGCAACATTGTACTTTATATGTATAAACCCGATAATCAATAATCATTCTCAATTTACTAAAGATCCGCGTATAAAGAAATAGTTGGTGTTATTTAATAAGTTGACATAAGAGGTGGAAATACAACAAATAGAGAGTAACTTTTCAAACTATGTAAGTACATATATATAGATGTATATACAGAGAAAGAAAAATTCAAGGTTATTCGAAACTAGTGGGCCCAAACTACTAATACATACACACTATATGACCAATCAATAGAAAGAAAACCAGAAATCAGTCGTCAATGGGTATAATTTGTACCATCAATGAATAACAAATAAGTTTCTAGAAATCTGAAATCATAGTGTACCTTCTCGTCAGTTTCTCCCGTGGTGGATTGAATATCGCGAAAATGGTCCTGAGTTGTGCTGCAATACCTCCACGAATTGCATCCCTCGATGTCTCAGTTAGTACATACGATCGAAATAAGTGATATGAATATTGTATGTTTTCATGAGTTTCAGAAACCGGGAGGGGGGAGGTTGAAAAATTAAAAAAAATAACTCTAGAGGTGAAGTAGAAGAAGAATAGGTAAAGAGAGAGAAGACAGAACACTACAACTACGAAAGATAAGTGGTCGAATTTACGTATACAACATACTATAACCAAATATTCTCTTTTATGCCAAAAAGGGTTCGGCTTACCAAATAAATAGCCGATAAAAGATGTCTGCAAAAATGAGACAAGTCTGTGTCCCCGATGGGATTTTCGGAAAGACAAAGGCTTTAGGGAAATCCCACCACTCACCGTATCCGGTCAACACCCTTGCAGATTCCGGAATCCTCCGAAAGGTTAGAGACGGCGTTAATTTAGAATTTCAAGAGAAAAAAAATCATCCGACCTCTAAGAAACTAGAAGATTCCAGAATAGTAATGAAATTAGAGTAATAGCTAAGATATCCCTAATTAGAATTTGCCAAAATAAAAAAAATTAAATAAACTGAATTTTGGATCGGTGATTTCTATTGCCAAACCTCACCGATAGCTCCCCTTCGCAGAATGCGCTAAATTCTGAGGCATCGATTAATTTCCATCACTATCTAGTTTAGAAACTGAGAAAAGAAAACGAAAATATTCAAGGTGGGAGGGGTCGATGCCCGGGTACGGAAATGACATAAATATTAATTTAGTAGCGGTTGATTTAATCGGATAGTCCGAACTGAGTTATATGAGCACTGCATAATAAATACATAAGGTAAGCAACGAAAAAAAATCTCGGAGGGGCAATGAATGTTAAAGGTACAAATGACCGAAACCTGTACTTTTCGATGATCACAGGATATAGCAGTTAGCTTCTATTAGTTATCATTTCTGTCAACCTTTAGGAGTAATTCCCACATGATGCTACCCTATCTATTGAAAGGCTTAAGATCCGGGGCTATTATTATGAGGTACTTAAATGCGAAGTAACACACAATTCCCAACTACAATTTACTATCCAAGTAGCAAACTTGGTTGGATGAATGTACTGGTGTAGAAGTCAAAAGGCGAGAGATTTTTTTTAGTAAACATATTCATATTTTCACTATATAACATACACTAGGCCTATCCATTTAAATATAGGTGTCATATCATCTCATTCATATTTTATATCATATTATTAATATATCATTACATTCATTCATTATCTACTAATTTTCGCGCGAAGTAATATTTTATAGACACCCTATATATAATTATCACAATCTATCACGCTCAAACTACTACACGATAACATTCATCGAACCACGTACTCTTTGTTTCGAAGCACCCAAATCGTATTTACTTCGCAGTTAAAAAAAAATCATACGTGCGTATTCACTGAAAGTTAAATTGTCAACGATTAATCTATTTCTGATTTGTTGATAAAACTAAAGCAACAATGGAATTTTTCTACAGCCACGGGAAAAGAGAATTTAATACTACATTTTGAAACAAACAGTAACAGCATATGGGCTTTACTTCTATTAAGAAAATAGGTATTCTTTATTTCAGTGGATATTTCAATTACTACTGGACCTAGCAAGCTGAAATTTTCAGTACAGTAAGATCTCATGCTATTTCATTAAAACGTACACTCATCTGAACCGAAAACCATGTCCACGGGATGTAATTTGAGAATAAATGGCCAAAATCAAACAATCTAGATCACTAAGTCATGCGATGTCGTAATGTCGACAAACAACTGATTAGCGAAACCGGACGCAATGGCGCTGTAGTGGAGGCATAATTTACCGTGTACTGAAATATATACTTGTACTCATTAATCAGAAATCTAATATTTACTCTCGTTTAGTGTGCTTTGAGTTAGACAAATGGTATTAAACTACTGCATATTTATACACTGTCCATACGGTAAAATCACGCACTCATACAGAACTACGAACTACACACCACTATAAATACTACACATAAATACTATTAACTAAACAAACACCATTGAATTACATGCATATTGAAGAAAAGTACTTCTTTTTGGTATATAGAGTTGGCTCTATTAAACTTTAGGGGGGGGGCAAAATGAGAAAGGTAACCCTAGGTCCAATTGACCTGGCCAATTACTTGAATCCGGTTTACAAAATAATTACTAAAGAGTGATGCCCTGGGGGCACCTTAACAAGGTTTATTGAGGGACCCTTCCCCTGAAAGGGGAAAAGGCCCTAAAACAAACAATAACTAACCCATTCCCCCGCTAGAACTGGTTCAATTTGGAAAAGGGGATAGGAGCCCTTTTACGCTAGCTTAAGCTGCCATTATGATTATTAACATTACAACTATCAAACCTACTACGTACATGCACTTACTGTAAAATAAAAAAAAATCACATCTACCTAATACACGAACAACATGCACTAAACAGGTCGTAATTTCCCTAATCCCTAATTGAATTTGAAATAAAAAAGAAAGTAAAGTCACTATTTCACTCTGTCTATTCTAGCTGGGCAGCAAACATGGCTTCCTAGTAAACAGAAATCCGGAATTTGTTATTTCTCCTTGGTTTTGCAGTTCTTTCAGCTAAAGTATACAGGGTTTGTATGATAAGTAATGAGACCAGGTCTGGAAACATTGTTTTATTGATCTGATCTGTACAGGGACTTAAAAGCTTTCGAAGTACTCTCCTCTTGCGTCGATGCACTTCTGCAATCGATGTTTCCACGCTGCAAACGCCCCCTGGAAGTCAGCAGCCGGCATGTCCTTTAGAAATGTGGTCACGGCTGCTTGGATGGCTGTGACGTCTGCAAAACGGGTTCCTTTCAAGCGTGGCTTCAGCTTCGGGAAGAGGAAGAAGTCGGCCGGGCTCACATCTGGGCTGTAGGGTGGTTGTGGAAGGACTTCCACCCCAATCCGGGTCAAAAAGGAGGTCACTAAGAAGGCGGTGTGGGCAGGGGCATTGTCGTGATGCAACTTCCACCGGCTAGCGATCGCCGGTCTTTTCCGCTTGACGCTCCTGTGCAGTCTCTCAAGGACTTGTTTGTAGAAGGCGGCGTTGACGGCTTGTCCTTGGGGTACAAACTCCTTGTGGACCACCCCCACATTGTCAAAAAAAACAATCAACATTGTTTTCACCTTTGACTTCGACATTCTGGCCTTCTTGGGGCGCGGGGACGCAGGAGTGTGCCACTCCGCGCTTTGACGTTTCGTTTCAGGGTCGTACTGGAACACCCACGACTCGTCACCTGTTATGACGTCATCTTCAAAGTTAGGGTCACTGTTCATGAGGTTCAACAGTTCCTGACAACAATCAACACGTCGTTGCTTTTGTTCGTCAGTCAACACTCGCGGCACCAGTTTCGCACAGATTTTTCTCATTCCCAATTGTTCCGTCACAATCTTGTGCACTGTTGTGTGGTTCATATCGAGTTCATCAGCAATCAATCTCAACGATAATCGACGGTCTGAGTTCAGGAGATCCCTCACTTTTGCCACAGTTTCGTCCGTAGTCACTGTTGTCGGGCGTCCAGCCCTCTCCAGATCCTCAACGCTTTCCCGGCCGTTCCGGAACGCACTGTGCCAACGAAACACCTGGGCTTTGGATAGGGCTTCCTCTTTGTAGGCCTCCGTGATGAGAGAAAGCGTCTGAGTAGCCGTTTTCCCCAGGCGAACGCAAAATTTGATCGCATAACGCTGTTCGATGGAACCCTCCATGTTTGTTGATTTTCCGCCGTGACAAGAATGTTCACAAGGGCTTTGTCCAAGGCTTGTCCGCGCTCCACTAAGGCTCGGAGCCAACTGACGCGCGGTGCGTTGCTTTGCTCGGACCCCCCCCTACATCCTCCATCACCGACAAACCCGCTCCAGCGACACGCGCGCCGCGGCGCGGCGAGTCTCATTACTTATCATACAGACCTTGTAGGTTTACAGGCTCCTATATAATCTTATGGCGTTTACTACGGCATTTAATCTGATTTTTAATGGATTTTCACTAAAAATTTAAGTCCTTACCAGCAAATATAGAGTAGATGCTGTTCACGGCTGTGCTCGTAGAATCGTCTTCGATTATTATTATGATAACATTGCGCCGAAAAAGCCAGAGGTAGGAGAATTCCTCCAATCAGAACGAAAACTTTAGCCGCGGAAATTACAAAACAAATAGAAATTTGGCAAATCCAGATATAACCGGATCTGAAAGTGACTATCGACTAGTGAGAGGGGGTGAGGGAAAGATTAGGTACCTGACTAAATTCTACATTGTTCTGAAATTAAGAAAATTTATATCCAATGACGGAACTATGTTTCGGTATGACGTCAGAATGGTAAACCTTGTAACTATTCAACTTGCATATGCGAAAATGGGATTTACACTTAATCAAAATATAAATAAATATATTATTCAGTGGGAATATGGTTACTAATGAAACCTTTCGATTCATTATATTTAATTCGAAGTAAAGAGAGTAAATAAATTGTGTAACTAAACCGAAATTGAATTTAAAAAAAATTACTAGGTACAGGGTGCGTAAAAAAAGTTGCCATTACTTTCAACTGTAATGGTACATTACAGTTTTCCCCGGCCCATTAACAAAATTTTGTTAGAATAACAAAATTTTGCTAATTGGGAATACTAACTACTGATGCTTGTTAAGTTAACACACTCATTCATCCCATTCAAACGTTACCAGTCACACTAGGACAGTATATTATATATACTTGGGGTATTGCGCGAGTAATTCACTACGTTTATCTTCTGTACAATTGAAAATCTTTAAATTTCGAAAATTGTGAGTTCCGATACTTTTTTTTTCAGCAGTGTTCACATAGCAATAGAGCGGATAGAAGTTCTAACTGTGACATCAACAGAGACAACTCGTGAGGCTTCACTCGCCGACTAGCATATCAGATGACATTAGGATCTAGTTTCTCGACTATCACTTTTATTTAATATTGTTCTAGGCTCACCGTTACCACGCACTTGCGAAGGGACTGAATTCTGGGGTCGATTTACATTATTGTTACTATTATTGTTATTATTATTGCCCTGACTATTACCGTTCTCCTTTCTTCCGTACGTCCTGTTAAAATTCCTCCTGGTGTTATCGCCCCTATCCGGGTTCGATTCCATGTTGGTACGGTCATAGGGACGATAACTCCGGCGATTGTTGAACATGGGCCGATTCCTGAATAGTCGCCGGCCATTATTGTTGTTTTCTGAGCCATACCCACTAGGATAACGAGATCCAGCTTGGGTATAACTCAGGAAATCTGCCTGGCAACTTGCCGTTACCTTCGTCTTCGTCGGTTTTAGAATCTTTGCCTGTCGGGCGAAGTATCGTTTTGGTGGACCACCAACTTCCTTGCCGCACAAGGCAGCTAGACGTGTGGTGACTTCTCGCACCGTTTAGCACAAGTGGGACGCTATGGCCCGGGACTCATCGGGTGGAAGAGCGTTAACTATAATATCTACCAGTTCGGCCTGAGAGGGATGTTCAGCTATCTGATAATATAGTTCAATGATTTTCCAAGCATAGTCCAAAAGGGACCCATACTTGGAGCGATCATACCGGAGTGATTGTAAGTTTCTCTTTTGGAGCCGCTCGATGTGCTCATTACAATACTCTTCTTTGAAAAGAATCAAAAAATCACTGAACGTCCGGATTTGGTATTTAACAGAGGCAAACCATGCGCCCGAAGCGGCGATCAAACATTTTTCGACTATTTGTAGGCGTTCCCCATCAGTAAGTTTGTACGTATCTAGATATTGCTGCAATCTTCGCAGGAAAACTCGAGGTAACCCGTTAGTAATGTTCCCATCGAAAGTGGGAAAACGTTCAATATCCCGGAGGGAAACTTTAGAGCTCATACTATACGGGGCAAGAAAAGAATCTATTGGAATCAACGCGTTATCCTGAGCGGTTGGGATTGTCACCGGATTTGCCACCGACGGAGTGGTCACCGAACTGAACGCTCCCATATGACCAAGAGAGGTTTTATAATTAGTGTTGACCATGTGAGGTTCGAACTTAGGACCCACCACGGCAGTAACCGACGGTCCGGCACATCTCCTTTCCCCTCCTGGCAGCACGCTGTAAGATTGTACCATTCCAAAGGTAGAGTGAGCATTTACGCTAGTGACTGTTGTAGTCACAACACTCGACTGCATCGGTACATCGAAATTACTCAACCATGATTTCGAGGTTGGCTGATGCGGGGGGCAATACATTGCTGTGTCCCGTGCATCAGGCAACACTTGACTCTTTCCCGGTGGGACGTTACTTGTTTCTGGGAAAATTTTCCCTGGAGAATCGCTATCAGGAAAAGGATAGGAGATATCAGACTTGACGATTTCCAATTTAGTAATATTCCCCTTAAGACTGTCTACTTCGGTTTGAATTTGACCAATCCTTTGATCAACCGACTCCAGTTTGGTTCCTATTGATAGGTTAGATATTACAACATTTAATTTACTTATTTCAGCCTGCTGCTGTTCAACCTTTTGTTCGATGTTACAGAATCTTTTGTTTGTGCTCTCAAACCTTACATCTATTTCATTTAATTTTTCATTTGTTTCGTCTCTGAGCTGCTCGGTAGAATGTTGGGCCCGGTATCTAACCTGCTCTAGTTGAGTTGACGTTTGCTCCTTCAATTTGCTAATCGAAGAAGCAAAGTCTAAACAGATCTGGTCAAATTTATTGTTTAGTACCTCGAATCGAGCATCGGTCTCTCGTTTCGAGGTATCAAACTTTTCATTTATTTCACGTCTCATTTCTGCATTCTCACGCCTCAGATCTGCACTATTTTGATCTAACTTCTCATTTATCTCATTTATCTCACGCCTCATATCTGCACCGTTCTGTTTCAATTCATGAAATTTGTTAGAAAATTTTTCATTCATATTAGAAAATTTTTCATGCATCATTTCCATCATCTGGCGAATTAATGCAGACGTGTCAGACCCTCCAGATGACATTCCTTCCTTCGGGTTTGCCGTCTGATTCCGAGAATCACTGTGATTTCCATTCTTTTCCTCATCATCGAGGTCAGATATCTCCGCTGGAGGTATTTGGCCTCGATCCTTTTCACAATCCTCACAATATTTTATTATTTCGCCGGTTTGAACTTTTTCTGCATTTTCAGCAGTATCATCCAAATTGGAGCAAACAAAGTGGATCCATTTTAGTCCACAACCGGTGCATCTTATTAATCTCCGCGGGGCGCGAGATCTTTTCTCTTTTTCATCTAACGTGCATTGAGTGCACGTGACTTCACATTCGTCCTGTGACAAAACAACTTTTTTATTTGTTGCCATAGCTTTGACACACTATACACTTTACAAAAGACAAGATATATATCAAAAATACACATGTACTATAAAATACTTATTCGCCACCAAGACAAGTATTATTCATGAATTAAAGGACTCCCATTCTCTTTCCTTCCTTGAAACCCTTCTAGCGTTTAGTTCTAATTTAGAAAAAAATTTGACACTCCTTCTCTTTTTCCCCCTTAGAAAAGGAAACAAAAATGACAAAGTAGCCAACGACTCTAGTTGTTTCACTTGACTATAAAATTTCTCTTATTAATTTCGATGTTGTGATCAATTCAACATGCCTTCAACCTCACACTTTGACATTCTTAAAAAAATTCAGATCTACCGGTCGCCATTTAAACTGAGATCCGTTGCCATGGGAACAAACGTTGCCATGACAACCGTCCTTGTCGCGGTTCACCAATCTAAAACTGATTGGCATGATAACTTGTATTGTTCAATAAGCATTTTCAGATCCGTTACCACAGCAAACATGCGTTACCATGGCAACAGTCTTGTCACGTGTCGCCACTCTAAAACTGAAAAGGGGCCGTTGCCATAGAAACCACCGTTTCCATAACAACGAATCCTGTCACGGCTCGTCAATCTAAAACTGGTTAAAGGGCAAGAAAAAAAAACTCTGCAACATTTGTGATGCACGGAATAAGTCGTGAGTGGGAACCCTTCACCCCTGGTGGGGATATTCATGAAACTATCAGCTTATGTCTAATTATATTGGAATATAATATCCATTTCTTAATTTCGAACATACTAGGTTCGATCGAAATGAGAAAACTTTTTATCGGACTTCTGAAGAAAATAAAATAAATTAAATAAATACATGACCGTGTTTATTATATATGGAATTCCCAGTCACGACCCCCTTTTCAGTTTTATTAAAAATAGAAGAAGAAGATGAAGAAAGGAAAAGGAAGATAGAAGAGAAAAGAGTTAAAGTAAGAAGCTGATAAAGAGGAAACTGTTACTGGATATTTTGAGAAATATGGTAAAGGGAAAGTGAATAATTATCGAATTGGGATTATTTCCGATAGCTATTGGGTGAATGTTTGGTATTAAGGTGATCAAAGGTAGACACATGTTAACCCATACATCCCAGACCTAGATCCATTTAACCCCAACTACCAAATTATCCCAATCTAGCTCCGAGATAAACGAGAAAGTTTAATTTAACCGTTTATTCAATATTTCCAGAAGTTCTAGACTAATATCCAATATTTGAAAAACAAACGACGAAGTTGATGGCATGCTAGAATCGACCACAGAAGAAAAAAAAATCCGAGTATCACATATTTGTCGAAGATTTTGACTTTCACAGTTCTCCCATGATGATCATTCGTTCAGGCTACTTCGGTCCTTTTTACTTCCTTCATAGAGCCAACTTAAATTAAGTTAGTATTGACATTCAATGACTTTAATTGCCAACTACCATTAATTATAATAAGTCACACATATATGTCAAAATAATTTGGTGCACTTAATACTAAACCTACATTTCACTCACACACACATTCATACAGGACAATGTATACTTCAGGTTGTATTTAGTTGAATTAAACTAACCTAACTACATTTCTATAGACATTTATTACATTTCAATAAAAGATAACTTAGTTTGACATAACAGGAAAAATTTAATACATCAAAAGAATGTTTCATAAGCATGCACAGAAATCCGCTACTTTCAACAAGATCAAATAACACATTTCTCTTTCTAGAGATATTAAAAGTTGATTACATAAAAAAAATCGACAACAGACGAAAGACAAAAAAAATAAAGGAAAAAAAAGAAAATTCAAAGATCAATATATTCAAGGTTATTCAAGGGAATTCAAGGGAATTCAAGGTTATTCGAAACTAGTGGGCCCAAACTACTAATACATACACACTATATGACCAATCAATAGAAAGAAAACCAGAAATCAGTCGTCAATGGGTATAATTTGTACCATCAATGAATAACAAATAAGTTTCTAGAAATCTGAAATCATAGTGTACCTTCTCGCCAGTTTCTCCCGTGGTGGATTGAATATCGCGAAAATGGTCCTGAGCTGTGCTGCAATACCTCCACGAATTGCATCCCTCGATGTCTCAGTTAGTACATACGATCGAAATAAGTGATATGAATATTGTATGTTTTCATGAGTTTCAGAAACCGGGAGGGGGGAGGTTGAAAAGTTAAAAAAAATAACTCTAGAGGAGAAGTAGAAGAAGAATAGGTAAAGAGAGAGAAGACAGAACACTACAACTACGAAAGATAAGTGGTCGAATTTACGTATACAACATACTATAACCAAATATTCTCTTTTATGCCAAAAAGGGTTCGGCTTACCAAATAAATAGCCGATAAAAGATGTCTGCAAAAATGAGACAAGTCTGTGTCCCCGATGGGATTTTCGGAAAGACAAAGGCTTTAGGGAAATCCCACCACTCACCGTATCCGGTCAATACCCTTGCAGATTCCGGAATCCTCCGGAAGGTTAGAGACGGCGTTAATTTAGAATTTCAAGAGAAAAAAAATCATCCGACCTCTAAGAAACTAGAAGATTCCAGAATAGTAATGAAATTAGAGTAATAGCTAAGATATCCCTAATTAGAATTTGCCAAAATAAAAAAAAATTAAATAAACTGAATTTTGGATCGGTGATTTCTATTGCCAAACCTCACCGATAGCTCCCCTTCGCAGAATGCGCTAAATTCTGAGGCATCGATTAATTTCTATCACTATCTAGTTTGGAAACTGAGAAAAGAAAACGAAAATATTCAAGGTGGGAGGGGTCGATGCCCGGGTACGGAAATGACATAAATATTAATTTAGTAGCGGTTGATTTAATCGGATAGTCCGAACTGAGTTATATGAGCACTGCATAATAAATACATAAGGTAAGCAACGAAAAAAAATCTCGGAGGGGCAATGAATGTTAAAGGTACAAATGACCGAAACCTGTACTTTTCGATGATCACAGGATATAGCAGTTAGCTTTTATTAGTTATCATTTCTGTCAACCTTTAGGAGTAATTCCCACATGATGCTACCCTATCTATTGAAAGGCTTAAGATCCGGGGCTATTATTATGAGGTACTTAAATGCGAAGTAACACACAATTCCCAACTACAATTTACTATCCAAGTAGCAAACTTGGTTGGATGAATGTACTGGTGTAGAAGTCAAAAGGCGAGAGATTTTTTTTAGTAAACATATTCATATTTTCACTATATAACATACACTAGGCCTATCCATTTAAATATAGGTGTCATATCATCTCATTCATATTTTATATCATATTATTAATATATCATTACATTCATTCATTATCTACTAATTTTCGCGCGAAGTAATATTTTATAGACACCCTATATATAATTATCACAATCTATCACGCTCAAACTACTACACGATAACATTCATCGAACCACGTACTCTTTGTTTCGAAGCACCCAAATCGTATTTACTTCGCAGTTAAAAAAAAATCATACGTGCGTATTCACTGAAAGTTAAATTGTCAACGATTAATCTATTTCTGATTTGTTGATAAAACTAAAGCAACAATGGAATTTTTCTACAGCCACGGGAAAAGAGAATTTAATACTACATTTTGAAACAAACAGTAACAGCATATGGGCTTTACTTCTATTAAGAAAATAGGTATTCTTTATTTCAGTGGATATTTCAATTACTACTGGACCTAGCAAGCTGAAATTTTCAGTACAGTAAGATCTCATGCTATTTCATTAAAACGTACACTCATCTGAACCGAAAACCATGTCCACGGGATGTAATTTGAGAATAAATGGCCAAAATCAAACAATCTAGATCACTAAGTCATGCGATGTCGTAATGTCGACAAACAACTGATTAGCGAAACCGGACGCAATGGCGCTGTAGTGGAGGCATAATTTACCGTGTACTGAAATATATACTTGTACTCATTAATCAGAAATCTAATATTTACTCTCGTTTAGTGTGCTTTGAGTTAGACAAATGGTATTAAACTACTGCATATTTATACACTGTCCATACGGTAAAATCACGCACTCATACAGAACTACGAACTACACACCACTATAAATACTACACATAAATACTATTAACTAAACAAACACCATTGAATTACATGCATATTGAAGAAAAGTACTTCTTTTTGGTATATAGAGTTGGCTCTATTAAACTTTAGGGGGGGGGGCAAAATGAGAAAGGTAACCCTAGGTCCAATTGACCTGGCCAATTACTTGAATCCGGTTTACAAAATAATTACTAAAGAGTGATGCCCTGGGGGCACCTTAACAAGGTTTATTGAGGGACCCTTCCCCTGAAAGGGGAAAAGGCCCTAAAACAAACAATAACTAACCCATTCCCCCGCTAGAACTGGTTCAATTTGGAAAAGGGGATAGGAGCCCTTTTACGCTAGCTTAAGCTGCCATTATGATTATTAACATTACAACTATCAAACCTACTACGTACATGCACTTACTGTAAAATAAAAAAAAATCACATCTACCTAATACACGAACAACATGCACTAAACAGGTCGTAATTTCCCTAATCCCTAATTGAATTTGAAATAAAAAAGAAAGTAAAGTCACTATTTCACTCTGTCTATTCTAGCTGGGCAGCAAACATGGCTTCCTAGTAAACAGAAATCCGGAATTTGTTATTTCTCCTTGGTTTTGCAGTTCTTTCAGCTAAAGTATACAGGGTTTGTATGATAAGTAATGAGACCAGGTCTGGAAACATTGTTTTATTGATCTGATCTGTACAGGGACTTAAAAGCTTTCGAAGTACTCTCCTCTTGCGTCGATGCACTTCTGCAATCGATGTTTCCACGCTGCAAACGCCCCCTGGAAGTCAGCAGCCGGCATGTCCTTTAGAAATGTGGTCACGGCTGCTTGGATGGCTGTGACGTCTGCAAAACGGGTTCCTTTCAAGCGTGGCTTCAGCTTCGGGAAGAGGAAGAAGTCGGCCGGGCTCACATCTGGGCTGTAGGGTGGTTGTGGAAGGACTTCCACCCCAATCCGGGTCAAAAAGGAGGTCACTAAGAAGGCGGTGTGGGCAGGGGCATTGTCGTGATGCAACTTCCACCGGCTAGCGATCGCCGGTCTTTTCCGCTTGACGCTCCTGTGCAGTCTCTCAAGGACTTGTTTGTAGAAGGCGGCGTTGACGGCTTGTCCTTGGGGTACAAACTCCTTGTGGACCACCCCCACATTGTCAAAAAAAAACAATCAACATTGTTTTCACCTTTGACTTCGACATTCTGGCCTTCTTGGGGCGCGGGGACGCAGGAGTGTGCCACTCCGCGCTTTGACGTTTCGTTTCAGGGTCGTACTGGAACACCCACGACTCGTCACCTGTTATGACGTCATCTTCAAAGTTAGGGTCACTGTTCATGAGGTTCAACAGTTCCTGACAACAATCAACACGTCGTTGCTTTTGTTCGTCAGTCAACACTCGCGGCACCAGTTTCGCACAGATTTTTCTCATTCCCAATTGTTCCGTCACAATCTTGTGCACTGTTGTGTGGTTCATATCGAGTTCATCAGCAATCAATCTCAACGATAATCGACGGTCTGAGTTCAGGAGATCCCTCACTTTTGCCACAGTTTCGTCCGTAGTCACTGTTGTCGGGCGTCCAGCCCTCTCCAGATCCTCAACGCTTTCCCGGCCGTTCCGGAACGCACTGTGCCAACGAAACACCTGGGCTTTGGATAGGGCTTCCTCTTTGTAGGCCTCCGTGATGAGAGAAAGCGTCTGAGTAGCCGTTTTCCCCAGGCGAACGCAAAATTTGATCGCATAACGCTGTTCGATGGAACCCTCCATGTTTGTTGATTTTCCGCCGTGACAAGAATGTTCACAAGGGCTTTGTCCAAGGCTTGTCCGCGCTCCACTAAGGCTCGGAGCCAACTGACGCGCGGTGCGTTGCTTTGCTCGGACCCCCCCCTACATCCTCCATCACCGACAAACCCGCTCCAGCGACACGCGCGCCGCGGCGCGGCGAGTCTCATTACTTATCATACAGACCTTGTAGGTTTACAGGCTCCTATATAATCTTATGGCGTTTACTACGGCATTTAATCTGATTTTTAATGGATTTTCACTAAAAATTTAAGTCCTTACCAGCAAATATAGAGTAGATGCTGTTCACGGCTGTGCTCGTAGAATCG
Source organism: Thermobia domestica (assembly GCF_964235325.1). Lineage (NCBI taxonomy): Eukaryota > Metazoa > Arthropoda > Insecta > Zygentoma > Lepismatidae > Thermobia > Thermobia domestica. Next base: position 207,891,765 of record NC_137457.1, on the reverse strand, counting down.
TCTTCGATTATTATTATGATAACATTGCGCCGAAAAAGCCAGAGGTAGGAGAATTCCTCCAATCAGAACGAAAACTTTAGCCGCGGAAATTACAAAACAAATAGAAATTTGGCAAATCCAGATATAACCGGATCTGAAAGTGACTATCGACTAGTGAGAGGGGGTGAGGGAAAGATTAGGTACCTGACTAAATTCTACATTGTTCTGAAATTAAGAAAATTTATATCCAATGACGGAACTATGTTTCGGTATGACGTCAGAATGGTAAACCTTGTAACTATTCAACTTGCATATGCGAAAATGGGATTTACACTTAATCAAAATATAAATAAATATATTATTCAGTGGGAATATGGTTACTAATGAAACCTTTCGATTCATTATATTTAATTCGAAGTAAAGAGAGTAAATAAATTGTGTAACTAAACCGAAATTGAATTTAAAAAAAATTACTAGGTACAGGGTGCGTAAAAAAAGTTGCCATTACTTTCAACTGTAATGGTACATTACAGTTTTCCCCGGCCCATTAACAAAATTTTGTTAGAATAACAAAATTTTGCTAATTGGGAATACTAACTACTGATGCTTGTTAAGTTAACACACTCATTCATCCCATTCAAACGTTACCAGTCACACTAGGACAGTATATTATATATACTTGGGGTATTGCGCGAGTAATTCACTACGTTTATCTTCTGTACAATTGAAAATCTTTAAATTTCGAAAATTGTGAGTTCCGATACTTTTTTTTTCAGCAGTGTTCACATAGCAATAGAGCGGATAGAAGTTCTAACTGTGACATCAACAGAGACAACTCGTGAGGCTTCACTCGCCGACTAGCATATCAGATGACATTAGGATCTAGTTTCTCGACTATCACTTTTATTTAATATTGTTCTAGGCTCACCGTTACCACGCACTTGCGAAGGGACTGAATTCTGGGGTCGATTTACATTATTGTTACTATTATTGTTATTATTATTGCCCTGACTATTACCGTTCTCCTTTCTTCCGTACGTCCTGTTAAAATTCCTCCTGGTGTTATCGCCCCTATCCGGGTTCGATTCCATGTTGGTACGGTCATAGGGACGATAACTCCGGCGATTGTTGAACATGGGCCGATTCCTGAATAGTCGCCGGCCATTATTGTTGTTTTCTGAGCCATACCCACTAGGATAACGAGATCCAGCTTGGGTATAACTCAGGAAATCTGCCTGGCAACTTGCCGTTACCTTCGTCTTCGTCGGTTTTAGAATCTTTGCCTGTCGGGCGAAGTATCGTTTTGGTGGACCACCAACTTCCTTGCCGCACAAGGCAGCTAGACGTGTGGTGACTTCTCGCACCGTTTAGCACAAGTGGGACGCTATGGCCCGGGACTCATCGGGTGGAAGAGCGTTAACTATAATATCTACCAGTTCGGCCTGAGAGGGATGTTCAGCTATCTGATAATATAGTTCAATGATTTTCCAAGCATAGTCCAAAAGGGACCCATACTTGGAGCGATCATACCGGAGTGATTGTAAGTTTCTCTTTTGGAGCCGCTCGATGTGCTCATTACAATACTCTTCTTTGAAAAGAATCAAAAAATCACTGAACGTCCGGATTTGGTATTTAACAGAGGCAAACCATGCGCCCGAAGCGGCGATCAAACATTTTTCGACTATTTGTAGGCGTTCCCCATCAGTAAGTTTGTACGTATCTAGATATTGCTGCAATCTTCGCAGGAAAACTCGAGGTAACCCGTTAGTAATGTTCCCATCGAAAGTGGGAAAACGTTCAATATCCCGGAGGGAAACTTTAGAGCTCATACTATACGGGGCAAGAAAAGAATCTATTGGAATCAACGCGTTATCCTGAGCGGTTGGGATTGTCACCGGATTTGCCACCGACGGAGTGGTCACCGAACTGAACGCTCCCATATGACCAAGAGAGGTTTTATAATTAGTGTTGACCATGTGAGGTTCGAACTTAGGACCCACCACGGCAGTAACCGACGGTCCGGCACATCTCCTTTCCCCTCCTGGCAGCACGCTGTAAGATTGTACCATTCCAAAGGTAGAGTGAGCATTTACGCTAGTGACTGTTGTAGTCACAACACTCGACTGCATCGGTACATCGAAATTACTCAACCATGATTTCGAGGTTGGCTGATGCGGGGGGCAATACATTGCTGTGTCCCGTGCATCAGGCAACACTTGACTCTTTCCCGGTGGGACGTTACTTGTTTCTGGGAAAATTTTCCCTGGAGAATCGCTATCAGGAAAAGGATAGGAGATATCAGACTTGACGATTTCCAATTTAGTAATATTCCCCTTAAGACTGTCTACTTCGGTTTGAATTTGACCAATCCTTTGATCAACCGACTCCAGTTTGGTTCCTATTGATAGGTTAGATATTACAACATTTAATTTACTTATTTCAGCCTGCTGCTGTTCAACCTTTTGTTCGATGTTACAGAATCTTTTGTTTGTGCTCTCAAACCTTACATCTATTTCATTTAATTTTTCATTTGTTTCGTCTCTGAGCTGCTCGGTAGAATGTTGGGCCCGGTATCTAACCTGCTCTAGTTGAGTTGACGTTTGCTCCTTCAATTTGCTAATCGAAGAAGCAAAGTCTAAACAGATCTGGTCAAATTTATTGTTTAGTACCTCGAATCGAGCATCGGTCTCTCGTTTCGAGGTATCAAACTTTTCATTTATTTCACGTCTCATTTCTGCATTCTCACGCCTCAGATCTGCACTATTTTGATCTAACTTCTCATTTATCTCATTTATCTCACGCCTCATATCTGCACCGTTCTGTTTCAATTCATGAAATTTGTTAGAAAATTTTTCATTCATATTAGAAAATTTTTCATGCATCATTTCCATCATCTGGCGAATTAATGCAGACGTGTCAGACCCTCCAGATGACATTCCTTCCTTCGGGTTTGCCGTCTGATTCCGAGAATCACTGTGATTTCCATTCTTTTCCTCATCATCGAGGTCAGATATCTCCGCTGGAGGTATTTGGCCTCGATCCTTTTCACAATCCTCACAATATTTTATTATTTCGCCGGTTTGAACTTTTTCTGCATTTTCAGCAGTATCATCCAAATTGGAGCAAACAAAGTGGATCCATTTTAGTCCACAACCGGTGCATCTTATTAATCTCCGCGGGGCGCGAGATCTTTTCTCTTTTTCATCTAACGTGCATTGAGTGCACGTGACTTCACATTCGTCCTGTGACAAAACAACTTTTTTATTTGTTGCCATAGCTTTGACACACTATACACTTTACAAAAGACAAGATATATATCAAAAATACACATGTACTATAAAATACTTATTCGCCACCAAGACAAGTATTATTCATGAATTAAAGGACTCCCATTCTCTTTCCTTCCTTGAAACCCTTCTAGCGTTTAGTTCTAATTTAGAAAAAAATTTGACACTCCTTCTCTTTTTCCCCCTTAGAAAAGGAAACAAAAATGACAAAGTAGCCAACGACTCTAGTTGTTTCACTTGACTATAAAATTTCTCTTATTAATTTCGATGTTGTGATCAATTCAACATGCCTTCAACCTCACACTTTGACATTCTTAAAAAAATTCAGATCTACCGGTCGCCATTTAAACTGAGATCCGTTGCCATGGGAACAAACGTTGCCATGACAACCGTCCTTGTCGCGGTTCACCAATCTAAAACTGATTGGCATGATAACTTGTATTGTTCAATAAGCATTTTCAGATCCGTTACCACAGCAAACATGCGTTACCATGGCAACAGTCTTGTCACGTGTCGCCACTCTAAAACTGAAAAGGGGCCGTTGCCATAGAAACCACCGTTTCCATAACAACGAATCCTGTCACGGCTCGTCAATCTAAAACTGGTTAAAGGGCAAGAAAAAAAAACTCTGCAACATTTGTGATGCACGGAATAAGTCGTGAGTGGGAACCCTTCACCCCTGGTGGGGATATTCATGAAACTATCAGCTTATGTCTAATTATATTGGAATATAATATCCATTTCTTAATTTCGAACATACTAGGTTCGATCGAAATGAGAAAACTTTTTATCGGACTTCTGAAGAAAATAAAATAAATTAAATAAATACATGACCGTGTTTATTATATATGGAATTCCCAGTCACGACCCCCTTTTCAGTTTTATTAAAAATAGAAGAAGAAGATGAAGAAAGGAAAAGGAAGATAGAAGAGAAAAGAGTTAAAGTAAGAAGCTGATAAAGAGGAAACTGTTACTGGATATTTTGAGAAATATGGTAAAGGGAAAGTGAATAATTATCGAATTGGGATTATTTCCGATAGCTATTGGGTGAATGTTTGGTATTAAGGTGATCAAAGGTAGACACATGTTAACCCATACATCCCAGACCTAGATCCATTTAACCCCAACTACCAAATTATCCCAATCTAGCTCCGAGATAAACGAGAAAGTTTAATTTAACCGTTTATTCAATATTTCCAGAAGTTCTAGACTAATATCCAATATTTGAAAAACAAACGACGAAGTTGATGGCATGCTAGAATCGACCACAGAAGAAAAAAAAATCCGAGTATCACATATTTGTCGAAGATTTTGACTTTCACAGTTCTCCCATGATGATCATTCGTTCAGGCTACTTCGGTCCTTTTTACTTCCTTCATAGAGCCAACTTAAATTAAGTTAGTATTGACATTCAATGACTTTAATTGCCAACTACCATTAATTATAATAAGTCACACATATATGTCAAAATAATTTGGTGCACTTAATACTAAACCTACATTTCACTCACACACACATTCATACAGGACAATGTATACTTCAGGTTGTATTTAGTTGAATTAAACTAACCTAACTACATTTCTATAGACATTTATTACATTTCAATAAAAGATAACTTAGTTTGACATAACAGGAAAAATTTAATACATCAAAAGAATGTTTCATAAGCATGCACAGAAATCCGCTACTTTCAACAAGATCAAATAACACATTTCTCTTTCTAGAGATATTAAAAGTTGATTACATAAAAAAAATCGACAACAGACGAAAGACAAAAAAAATAAAGGAAAAAAAAGAAAATTCAAAGATCAATATATTCAAGGTTATTCAAGGGAATTCAAGGGAATTCAAGGTTATTCGAAACTAGTGGGCCCAAACTACTAATACATACACACTATATGACCAATCAATAGAAAGAAAACCAGAAATCAGTCGTCAATGGGTATAATTTGTACCATCAATGAATAACAAATAAGTTTCTAGAAATCTGAAATCATAGTGTACCTTCTCGCCAGTTTCTCCCGTGGTGGATTGAATATCGCGAAAATGGTCCTGAGCTGTGCTGCAATACCTCCACGAATTGCATCCCTCGATGTCTCAGTTAGTACATACGATCGAAATAAGTGATATGAATATTGTATGTTTTCATGAGTTTCAGAAACCGGGAGGGGGGAGGTTGAAAAGTTAAAAAAAATAACTCTAGAGGAGAAGTAGAAGAAGAATAGGTAAAGAGAGAGAAGACAGAACACTACAACTACGAAAGATAAGTGGTCGAATTTACGTATACAACATACTATAACCAAATATTCTCTTTTATGCCAAAAAGGGTTCGGCTTACCAAATAAATAGCCGATAAAAGATGTCTGCAAAAATGAGACAAGTCTGTGTCCCCGATGGGATTTTCGGAAAGACAAAGGCTTTAGGGAAATCCCACCACTCACCGTATCCGGTCAATACCCTTGCAGATTCCGGAATCCTCCGGAAGGTTAGAGACGGCGTTAATTTAGAATTTCAAGAGAAAAAAAATCATCCGACCTCTAAGAAACTAGAAGATTCCAGAATAGTAATGAAATTAGAGTAATAGCTAAGATATCCCTAATTAGAATTTGCCAAAATAAAAAAAAATTAAATAAACTGAATTTTGGATCGGTGATTTCTATTGCCAAACCTCACCGATAGCTCCCCTTCGCAGAATGCGCTAAATTCTGAGGCATCGATTAATTTCTATCACTATCTAGTTTGGAAACTGAGAAAAGAAAACGAAAATATTCAAGGTGGGAGGGGTCGATGCCCGGGTACGGAAATGACATAAATATTAATTTAGTAGCGGTTGATTTAATCGGATAGTCCGAACTGAGTTATATGAGCACTGCATAATAAATACATAAGGTAAGCAACGAAAAAAAATCTCGGAGGGGCAATGAATGTTAAAGGTACAAATGACCGAAACCTGTACTTTTCGATGATCACAGGATATAGCAGTTAGCTTTTATTAGTTATCATTTCTGTCAACCTTTAGGAGTAATTCCCACATGATGCTACCCTATCTATTGAAAGGCTTAAGATCCGGGGCTATTATTATGAGGTACTTAAATGCGAAGTAACACACAATTCCCAACTACAATTTACTATCCAAGTAGCAAACTTGGTTGGATGAATGTACTGGTGTAGAAGTCAAAAGGCGAGAGATTTTTTTTAGTAAACATATTCATATTTTCACTATATAACATACACTAGGCCTATCCATTTAAATATAGGTGTCATATCATCTCATTCATATTTTATATCATATTATTAATATATCATTACATTCATTCATTATCTACTAATTTTCGCGCGAAGTAATATTTTATAGACACCCTATTTCATACATTTTACACGCAGGCCATACACATATTTACATTACACAGTAATAAATATATATAATTATCACAATCTATCACGCTCAAACTACTACACGATAACATTCATCGAACCACGTACTCTTTGTTTCGAAGCACCCAAATCGTATTTACTTCGCAGTTAAAAAAAAATCATACGTGCGTATTCACTGAAAGTTAAATTGTCAACGATTAATCTATTTCTGATTTGTTGATAAAACTAAAGCAACAATGGAATTTTTCTACAGCCACGGGAAAAGAGAATTTAATACTACATTTTGAAACAAACAGTAACAGCATATGGGCTTTACTTCTATTAAGAAAATAGGTATTCTTTATTTCAGTGGATATTTCAATTACTACTGGACCTAGCAAGCTGAAATTTTCAGTACAGTAAGATCTCATGCTATTTCATTAAAACGTACACTCATCTGAACCGAAAACCATGTCCACGGGATGTAATTTGAGAATAAATGGCCAAAATCAAACAATCTAGATCACTAAGTCATGCGATGTCGTAATGTCGACAAACAACTGATTAGCGAAACCGGACGCAATGGCGCTGTAGTGGAGGCATAATTTACCGTGTACTGAAATATATACTTGTACTCATTAATCAGAAATCTAATATTTACTCTCGTTTAGTGTGCTTTGAGTTAGACAAATGGTATTAAACTACTGCATATTTATACACTGTCCATACGGTAAAATCACGCACTCATACAGAACTACGAACTACACACCACTATAAATACTACACATAAATACTATTAACTAAACAAACACCATTGAATTACATGCATATTGAAGAAAAGTACTTCTTTTTGGTATATAGAGTTGGCTCTATTAAACTTTAGGGGGGGGGGCAAAATGAGAAAGGTAACCCTAGGTCCAATTGACCTGGCCAATTACTTGAAACAGGTTTACAAAATAATTACTAAAGAGTGATGCCCTGGGGGCACCTTAGCGAGGTTTATTGAGGGACCCTTCCCCTGAAAGGGGAAAAGGCCCTAAAACAAACAATAACTAACCCATTCCCCCGCTAGAACTGGTTCAATTTGGAAAAGGGGATAGGAGCCCTTTTACGCTAGCTTAAGCTGCCATTATGATTATTAACATTACAACTATCAAACCTACTACGTACATGCACTTACTGTAAAATAAAAAAAAATCACATCTACCTAATACACGAACAACATGCACTAAACAGATCGTAATTTCCCTAATCCCTAATTGAATTTGAAATAAAAAAGAAAGTAAAGTCACTATTTCACTCTGTCTATTCTAGCTGGGCAGCAAACATGGCTTCCTAGTAAACAGAAATCCGGAATTTGTTATTTCTCCTTGGTTTTGCAGTTCTTTCAGCTAAAGTATAGGTTTACAGGCTCCTATATAATCTTATGGCGTTTACTACGGCATTTAATCTGATTTTTAATGGATTTTCACTAAAAATTTAAGTCCTTACCAGCAAATATAGAGTAGATGCTGTTCACGGCTGTGCTCGTAGAATCGTCTTCGATTATTATTATGATAACATTGCGCCGAAAAAGCTAGAGGTAGGAGAATTCCTCCAATCAGAACGAAAACTTTAGCCGCGGAAATTACAAAACAAATAGAAATTTGGCAAATCCAGATATAACCGGATCTGAAAGTGACTATCGACTAGTGAGAGGGGGTGAGGGAAAGATTAGGTACCTGACTAAATTCTACATTGTTCTGAAATTAAGAAAATTTATATCCAATGACGGAACTATGTTTCGGTATGACGTCAGAATGGTAAACCTTGTAACTATTCAACTTGTATATGCGAAAATGGGATTTACACTTAATCAAAATATAAATAAATATATTATTCAGTGGGAATATGGTTACTAATGAAACCTTTCGATTCATTATATTTAATTCGAAGTAAAGAGAGTAAATAAATTGTGTAACTAAACCGAAATTGAATTTAAAAAAAAATACTAGGTACAGGGTGCGTAAAAAAAGTTGCCATTACTTTCAACTGTAATGGTACATTACACGTGGGACGTTAAACTCAAACATTGCATTTATTTCATTTTTTTTTAAAAAAAAAGTTAAATCACAATTAAATTGAAGGCTTATTTTTTTAGGATGGGAAACGTATCGACATCCATTGCCGCAATCAGGCTTGAAGATTTGGTCGGACAGACATCATTTTGGGTAAGGCCTTTAAGTATTCTTTTAATAGACAATACTGAACAAACTACAGAATCCTGTTTTAGAATTCTAGAAAACGACTGCGAATTACGTTGTTATTCTTCGTTAGTTTGCATCACTTTACACAAAAACAAATCTGAAAAGTTAAGTGTGTTGTATCGGTGCAATACCGGTTTTTCACGTTTTTAAAAATTTTCTAAAAGCCAAAGTATAATCTTTAATTTCCTCTATTTTAGTAGTTGCTAATTACTATTTCATAATGTAGTCAATGTTCAGAGCCGTCACGTGGATTGCAAACGCCCGGGGCGAGAATTTAAAGGCCTTAGTGTGTTGTAAAAAAACAACCAGAGTTTATTCTGTACCTCTAGATTTTAATATGGAATATAAGATCACAATGCAAGATAAAAGAAGTTAGTATTATGTCATTTTTAAAGTGAATGGCTTTTTTAGTTAAATTAAGGAACTTAATGAAAACATGGTTTTGAATTATTGAAATCGAGTGCTATCCTTGTTTAGTTTGAACTGACATCAACATAGTAATAGTATAGAGTAGTAATGTAACTATACAAGTATTAAATACCAAGATGAAAATAAACTCTACTCGCAGGGGGGATGGAGAGAGTTCCAGTTAAATAATCCTAGAACATGTTTTACAATACCAGTAATTTTCAAGTTCAATACTTTATCGGGAGTTCCTCAAGGATCCAACCTAGGCCCCTTTGGTTTATTCTTGTCATTCATGATATTCCTCTGTGTATTAAAACTTCCCAAGTTCTTTTTGCCGATAGTCTCAAATTATACTCCAAAGTAAGTCCAATTGATAACTGCGGGAATGTTCAATAGGATCTACAAAGAGTTCAAGTATGGTGTAATAAGAATAAATTAGTCCTTAATGTGTCCAAATGTAAATTTGTATCTTCCACGAGGGAAAAAATCCTATTAACTTTACCTATACAATAAGTGTCACTTCCTCTTCTACCCCAAATACTATCAAAGATCTAGGATTTATACTTGATAGCAAATTAACCTTTGCTCAACATGTTTTAAATAGCGACTAGTGCATATAGAAACTTAGGTTTAATTTATAGGAGGGGGCAAAATTTCTACAAGAATCAACATTTGTAAGGTTGTATTTTTCGTATGTGAGGTCAAACTTAGAATACTGTTGTACTGTTTGAACACCAAATGACACTAAATACTCTGATGCAATAGAAAATATACCGTTTAATTTTTAAAAATGCTTGCATAAAAATCAGTTTCTATACGAAGTATGTTTCCTACGAAGACCTATTAACGAGTTTTAGTTTTCAAACATTATGAAAAAGGAGTTGGGTGTTTGGTCTGTTGTTCTTACATAAATTATTAAACAGTAAAATTGATTGTCCAGAATTAGTTTCAGAAGTATTGTTACTTGTCCCAGTAGGTAAGACTAGAATAGAAAACACTGGGACATTCTATTGTAAAAAAGCAAAAACTAACATATTACAAAAGTCTCCTCTGTGGAGATGTGTGCTTCGTGTATCGAAAGAATTATATTTCATGTAGTAGATGCATTTAGTATGTCCAGAAACAAGTTCAAAACAATTGTCAGGCAATAATTTCTGCTTAATTAAACGACGTATATTTGTGTTGGTATAATAGCGCATGATACATAATTATCTACACGACACTATAACTGGGCATAAGCCTGTTGTGTTGTCCTTATGGAATAAATAAATTTCACTTAGCAGTGGCCTGATCATTATTAAAATATCTGATTTTACATTATTTTTGAAAAAATCATTTACCAACATAATCTGAATTCCTTGAATTTTGTATATTTGTCGTCCCAGCACCCCTCCTAGTTGCGGCGCCCGGGACCATCGACGGCCCTGTCAATGTTTATAATTACTGGGCAGTCGGGCGTCTTAACTAATGATATGATAATGGAGTCGGAACCATAATTGTAGTGGGCGATAAGAAATATCTCGCCAGTGCTTTTACAATAAACAAAATTTTATAAATATTATAGAATAGTGGTAAGATATTTTAATATAGCTTTCTTATTTACAAGATATGAGTATCTTGAAAAAAAAATAGGTTAGTGGAACCACAAAAGATTCGTAAAATAAACTTTCTTATAAGTACATACGTACCTTATTCACCTTTTTATAAGTGCTTACTTTCTCCATAAAAACAAAAATTCTAGTTTAGTGGTACATTACTCAAGATCGTAAAGTGGATTCCAATTTAATTAAAGGCAAAATACAATGCAATAATCCACAAATATTGCCTCAGGTGAGTTGAACGATTTCTAAACATTAGTACGAAATCGGGCTCTGCCATCGCGGTCGATTTGGAGAGCTTGAAACGAAAGTAAATTGTAGATCCAATGATGTAAAGGAGAATTTCATATGCAAGGTGAATAAATTAATTTGTGCGAACTTAGTTTTATATATATATATATATATATATATATATATATATATATATATATATATTATATCAATGATAATGATATGATCTTGTGAGTGCGGTCCATGATATGAATAGTTTGTAATCGTAAAATGATTTGCAGAACAATCATGTCGAAATATTTTGAATTTCAATAATGAATTTGAAATAATAAAATTATTATTTTTTCGGAAACCTAACTATAAAATTATTATTTTTCGAAAACCTAACTCTTTCCTTCTATGCCGCAGGATCTGGTGCTCTCTATTTCTAGATAACTAGCGAGTGCAAGCCTCATTGGGGATCGAGCGCAAGCCATTAGTAAGCTCTAGTCCAGTGAACTTAATGAGCACGAGATCGAGCTAAAGAGAATTTCACAGTGAATATCAAGCTCAAGCTCGAACTAGTGCGAATCTTGACTACTGTGATTCTCATTGAGATTAGCGAACGCGAGCTCCATTGAGGATAGAGAGCATGAGTCCCGGTTGCAAAACGACCATTTTTGGTATTTTCTTTGTTTTTTTCTCCTACTCGAATGCGTAATGATTCTGAATAGCAGAAGTGCTTGCTAGAAAAATCATAACCAGAATGTGCTCGAATTATTCATAGACAGTGGTGCCCCCTTATGTCCATGACGCACCCCCTTCCAATTGTCTATCCATAGGTGTTCTTCCATGAAAAGAATCTTTTCGATTAATTTTTACACCCCCTCAAACATATTTATATAGATTTTTAATCCCTTCAAATATTTCAATGACGCAGTTTGCGTCAGAGCCCCCCTTTGTGGGCACCCCTGTCATAGGAATGCTTAGATATATAACGCAACTTACGTTCACATTTTAACAATTCAGGTTGTAATTAAAATCTTAAATACTGAGCAGATGAGCACGCAGCATTTTTTTTTTTTTGTTGGCGTGTTATTTCTCATATACAATTAATTCTTCGTAAACAAATATAACTATATAGTATCTGAAGCGGCATGAGATGAATTGAATGAAAACGTGAACATGTATTCGAACTGCGCAACGTATTAATTATTATCAACTGTAAAAATTCGAAAAAAATGAAAGTGCCACTGACGAGCACTAAACATCAGAATTTCACACCACATTAAATATTTGTTGACGTCAAAGCCACACACCTCAAAAACCAGAAAAAAGATTGCCTCGTCAACTATCCGTTGTCTTGTCCAACTCAGCTGCTTCTTGTCATAACTTGTGAAATTTGCTTCAAGTTGATCAGAATGTTGAAACTTTCCTACATTTTAAATTTATTTATTATAAACTGACCAACTAGATCATTATGACCACTTACCTACAACCGATATAAACTCGTCCAGGCGATAACAGCGTCACCTGCCGAGGAATGCCTGCTAGTCAGATAGACGTACGGTGCATGTAGTATCAGTGAAATTGCTGTCCGTGTGTAGAATGGGGAAGGTGCACGATCTATCTTAGTTTGACCGAGAGCAGGTTGTAATAGCCAGGAGATTCAGCATGAGAATTTCGGAAGCTCGTGTGTTGTCGGGTATTTGAGGAATGCTGTGGTGAGTGTCTTCAACAAATGGCGAAGCCAAGGGGAAACGACGTACAAACGTCGAGGGGTTGGGCGCCTGCCACCTCATTACAGATGTCTGACATTGTAGGCTGGGCAGACTGGTAAAAGAGGACAGGCAACAAACTGTGCCCGAACTAATATCAGACTTTAATGTGGAAAAATTGCAAATGTGTCTGAACACACAGTGCACCGAACACTTCTAACGATGAGCCTCCGCAGCCGACGACCCATCCATGTGCGAATGTTAACACACGACATCGGCCACCACGACTGAAATGAACACGTTACCATCCCCACTGGACCTTCGCGCAGTGGCAGAACGTTGCATTGTCTGATGAATCTCGATGCCTTCTTCATCATGACGATGGGAGGGTGCGAATCCGTCGTGTTCCAAGGGAACAGCTCCTTTACACCTGTACTGCGGGACGGGGACAAGCTGGCGGCAGCTTAATTATACTCTGGTTAACATTTACACATCAACCATGTACCAAGTGGAGCTCGAGCAAGTCACCATGACGGCCAAAGTGTATCGCACACTGCTTGCAGACTACGTACATCCTTTCATGACGACCATGTTTCCCAACGGCAGAGGCATTTTTCGACAAGTTAATGGACCATATCCCGATACCTGAGGAGAGTGATTGAGTGGTTCGAGGAAAACAGGTGGAAGTTCCAAGTGATGTACTGGCCCAATAACTCGCCGGATCTGAACTCAATCGAACACGTCTGGGATGTGATTGAACATGACGTCAGACCCCTTCCCCGGAATTTACGAGAATTAGGTGACCTGTGTGTGCACATGTGAAAACTTTCTCCAGCGACCTACCAAGGATCATTGCGTTCATGCCAAGACGGTTGTTATCCGTGCCAAAGATGGACTTCCGGAAGATCTGCACTTAGATGATGAAAGAGTTCATTGACAATTAGATAGGTAGTCATAATGTTCTGGCTAATGTGTGCGCATATTTTAACTCATATATTTTGTCTCGACTCGAATTTCGAGACGTCTCGTCTCGAGTTCGAGTTGAGTCAAGAGAGAAACTGTCTAGCCGAGACAGAAACATATTTTGGAGTTGAGACAACATTTTCTGGAGACGAGTCGAGACAGGCTTAAATCTCGACTCGACTCAGATCGTGCACATCCCTACTTCCGAGAGATCAGCACTTAGATGATGGAAGTATGCATTGGCTTCTTGTTGACTATACACCTCAAATATAGCCAAACTTAAGATAGTATGAAGTTTCATTTGGCATACCCTTCTACGCCCCTTCATGATGTGAAGCATACAGCGAAGGATACTTTGATCTCCACCATTGATTATTCCTTTGTTTTAAAACATTTAGGATTTCTAAAGGTAATGGAAGTGTACCAGTAGATCATTAGAACGTAGTAGTTTCACGTTCAAATTCAAGAATAAACCGGGAGTAGGTACATCCGATCAAATGGTTACCTCTGATGCAACTTAAGAAAGTTAGAAAGATGGCAACGTATACAAAAATCTTAATGAGTTCAATCGTTATTACCAGAGTATAGTGCTGGACAAATTACGTATCAATCGGAATTCTGTGCCCGTGCAAGGTAGCTGACTGTACGTGCCGTGTCTAATGGTGCCTCTGTGAAACTAATTAGTGTAGTTTTGTTCTATCGGTTTCCTTTAAGACACGTGTGTTTTTAGAAAGTGAAATGTGTACAATGTAGGAAAACGCTAAAATGCATCTGGAAAATGTCTACTAGAAGCAGCAAGCTAATTCGTCACAGGTGTAATTCTAATCAGGTAACACCATCGCACCAACTAATTTGGATATTTATGGCACAATTTAAAGCGACGGGTAGAGTGATAAATAGAGCCCGTGGTGGTCTACCACAAACTGCAATGTTCTGCGCAATAAGCATAGATGTGACAGAGAAGATGACAGTTAGTTCGGAATAACGAGTAACACGGAAGGTTGCATAATAGGCTTGCGTGAGCTATACGTCTGTCTCCAGAATTTTGTCACTTGAACATCATCCTTACAAGATACGTTTGGTACAAGAGTTCCATGGGGATGACAGAGAGAAGAACAGAGTTCTGTAAATGGTTCCAGCAGACAAATACATAACCCAAAACTAGAAACTGACTTTCTATTCACTGATGAAGTTACTTTTGTAGTGAACAAACATCGTGTGAGTGGGTTTTCTCGGGGTTCTCCCGTTTTCTCCCACTTGCTTCATTCCAGCATTTCTCATCATCACTGTCTCCTTTAGACTAGTCGGCATAACAGTGGGACGTAAAACTTAAAGACTTTGTTTTCTTCAAATTCAGGCCATTATTAGGTTGATGAGAAAGGTTAAAAATAATTTTCCAAGATGATCGCACCAAGGTCCATGAAGACTAAGATAATAATTGAAGCACCTACCGAATAACATTGTGAAATATCCTGAATTACCAGAGGGCTCAAGCGCTGTACGGAATGTGACTGAAATTCTGAAAGGATTGTTTCTTCATTGCCCAAACCTAGACACTATATGCTGGCAAACTGATATCTAAGCTTTGTAGTCTAGGAACTGAAATGAAATCTTTCAGTTTAACGTCCCATGATTATGCCTATTAGGCTAAGGGAGACGATGATTAGAGCAAATGAATGATGACAGAAGAATTGGTGGAATGAGAGACTGGGAAGAAACGGGAGTATCTCGCGAAAACTCATGAAGACGATGTTGTCCACCAGGGATCGAACAAGGGACCTCATCTAGTAGAAGTAAGCACTATACCACTGAACCATCATGCCCCCTATTATATTCCAGGAACATACTATAGAGTTTTTCCAGATTTCTCCAACTTACTGAAATGTACCACACATTGTTACTCGTAACTGTAATTGTTCAAAAATTCTAAAAAGACTTGTATTGCATTGTATTTATTTCTTTTGTATGAACTTACAAGTATGAGGAATGTCCTCAAGTAAGTGTAACATGCATCATATGTACAAAAATTTACCCGAGTAAAATAAAGTAAAATTACCTTGTCATGATATTTACGTACTCCTCAATCTTATAACAAGAATTTTCTAATAGAAATGATTTTAACTTTTGTCTAAACCTTTTCATACTTTCTTCATACTTTATATCAATAGGCAACATGTTGTACAACTTAACACTACCATAACTTATACTTTTTTATACGTTGCTGATTACACAAATGAAAATCATTCTTATTTTGCGAATTATGATTATGTACATCCTTATTTGTTACTAATGCCGATGAGTGTTCCTTCAAATACAAGAAAAGACGATACAAATGTAAACTATCCAGTAGAAGTATATTAACCTCCTTAAACAAATGTCTACAAGAAAAATTCGGCTTCTTATCCCAAAGTACTCTTATGGCTTTCTTCTGAATTTTGAAAACATTAAATCTCTGACTTGAATTTCCCCAGAACATGATACCATATTTCAAGATAGAGTTAAAACACGAATGGTACAAGATTTTAGTAATTTTAAATTTACCTTTTTTCTAATAATCCTTAGTGCAAAACATATTTAATTTAATTTACTATAACTGACTCTATATGAAATTCCTACGTCAGGTTATGATCTACAGTAAGACCTAAAAAAAAACAGTTTGTTGTATAGTTAATTTTATTGTGGTTCAGATACAGGTTAGGGTATACAGGTTTATTGCACTTGTTATGAAAATTTATATCAATGGATTTTTCAGCATTAACGAAAAGATTATTATTCTTCAACCAAAGAGATACTTTATTTAGTGTTTGCCTAGTATTCTGTTCCAATAATTTTTCGTTTTTTCCACTCACCTGCAGAGTGGTATCGTCAGCGAAAAGGGATATGCTTTATTTTATGCATGCGAAAAGGGATATGCTGCCGAAGATATGCTTTATTTTTTTTCAAAATCATTAATGTAAAAAGGGAAGAGCAATAGCCCTAGAATAGATTCTTGTGGAATTCCGTGTTTTATATATAATTCATCTGATAAATAGTTTTCTACAATGTTATTATTCTTATGCATTATTTCTACGACCTGCCTACGATTTTTAAGTACGAACCAAACCAGTCCCTTGCTTTACCACGTATTCCACACTTCTCCACTTTGTTCAAAAGTAAACTGTTTTGCACTGTATCGAAAGCTTTAGACAAATCAAGAAAGATTCCTATACAGTTTTCTTTGTTATCTACAATAATTCTCACTTTCTCAATCAATTACATATGGCCGTGTTTGCAGATCGATTTTTAAGGAAGCCATGTTGTTTTGTTGAGATTACATTTTCTTTCAATAAAAAAAATTATTACTCTGTTATACATAATTTTTTCCAAAATTTTTCCAACGACAGGTAGGAGAGATATTGGTTTGCAGTTATATATGCTTTGTTTCCACCTTTTCTAAACAAGGGCTTAATTTACGCAATTTTTAACTTTTCTAGATACTCGCCACTTGTAAGGGATATATTTGCTAAATTACAAAGTGGCTTTCTCACCAGATGGAAACATCTTTTCAATAAATTATCTGAGATTTCATCAATTCCAGCTGTATTTTTGTTTTTGAGAGATTTTATTATATTTGTTATTTCATCTTCTGACACTGTCGTAGAAAGAATGTTATTTCACATTTATTTGACCTTTGTTTAAAATTATTTAGAGTAACTACTTTGTAGCCATTCTGTTTACATTTATTTACTTTATCACCATCCATAATTTTTGCCACAACATTAATAAAAAATACTAAATATTTTTGCTTTTTCCCTTGGGTTCGTTACACTCTTCCCTTCATATATAATTGTATCTACATATGGTGTCTCTTTGCCACCATTTAGTTCTTCATTTGTAATGTTCCACATGGTTTTAGTTTCATTTGATTCATGAGCAAGTTTAAGTTGGTAGTAGTTCTTTTTAGTCGTTCTATTAGTTCCTTGTTCCTTTTTTAGTTTGTTTATAGTAGGACTTTGCACAACCTGTTCTAAAAAAGTTACTAAGTTTATGTAAATTTATGTTGGTAGCACTTGTTTCTAGTACTTCACGAATAACCCATTGTCCCTTCTTCTGTTATTTTAACACGAGTTTCATTTTAGGAAAAGCTATATCAAAATAGTAAGTAAAAGTTTTTATGAATTCATTATATATATCATTTGCGTTGCTTAATGAAAGTATACCTTTCCATGTTTCGTGACTAAGTAAATAATTGAATAATTGATATTCTGATTACTGAATACTCTTGTAACTTTGAAAGTTGTTATACTGCATTTCTTACACTTTTGAGTTACAGAGAAGCGTTTATAACATATTTCAGCAATCTGAGCTTCATAAGATTCAAAATCCGGTACTAATCACTTGCGCTCTTGAGCGCAAATGGTCAGAGTTTAGAATTATGTGATCTGGCGCTGATATACTGGTTGGAGTTACCCTAATAGGTTTATTTATTAAATGATTTAAATTAAACGTACCCAATAATGTTTTTGTCTTTATATCAATATCTTTCAAAAACTTCATATTTAGATCTCCTACTACTACTGGACTGTATTTAGTACAACTATAATGTGAGAGTATTACTTCTAAGTTACGTACCAAAATTTCAATTTCACTATCGGGTGTCCTATATATACATATTATTCCATTTTTTTTCCCTTTGGGAGCTCCAAAATACAACATTCAATTTTTTCATCGTTTATATGTTTAAACTTAGTGCATTCTTTAAATTTTAAACTATGTTTTACAAAAATGCTTCAACCATCCCTTGTTTTCTCTTCTCGACAGAAACTACTCGCTAGTTTGAAATTTAGTAAATTTATAGTTGCTATATTGTTTTGTGAGCACTAATATCCGGTTTTACAAATAATATCTACATCTTTCAGAATTTCCGTCAACAAAATTTTCATCGTTAATTGTTTGCCAATGGAAAACCCAAATCACTGTTAATTACATCATAAATTTCATTACTTAACAATTCTTTTCCCCTTTAATTTAAATGCAAAGCAAGCTTTGTGAACATATCTCTACCACATCTACCATTTTCACATTTCTGAAGTGTTTACACAAAGATTGCAGCTTCACGTTAGGACTTCAGTAGCTTGATTTACGCACAATTCTTCCATAAAGTCATTCCTATTTGGAATATTTACCACCACTACTTTACAGTAATTTAGCTCATTAAGCTTACCTCTAATTTTCTTAATAACTTCATTTCCTTGTTTACAAGCCACATCAGTTGTACCGGTTAACATTACAACATAGTTTTTCTCCTTACTTGCAATTTTAGGGTTAATGCCACTTAATATATCTGCACTTTTAGCTCCAGGCTTAATTGTTCCTTGTGTCTTTAATTTGTGTTTTAGATTGCGGTTTATTTGCTCAGCTAGACCCCTCCGATTGCTATCCGCAAATACGAAAATTTGAGATTGTGTTCCAGGTTTATTCCTTGCACTTATCTTTTCGTCTACCGCATTAAAGGCCGGATTCGGTGTAAGTTTGGCGTTATTCATTGTCTTTCTTTTACTGTTTGTTCCATTATCTTTCAAACATTTTGAGTTTTTCACAGTTTCACTGTCAACATTCTGTAGAACACTAAATTTATTTTCTCACACTAATGGAAACTCTGGCGTCATTCCTATATGAGATATAGACCCCCTTTGTCTACTACTTGTTTTTGATCCCTCAAAATTTGATGGATTTTTCTTCTCAAGATTTAGTTCTACTGCTTTAATTCTTTGATGTAAAGTTTCAATTTCTATTTTTAGTAGTTTCAAGTCTTCCTGTAGAACACGTATAATTTCTAACAAACTATCGGTATAACAAATAGAAGCATCAATGTTTACTGGTTCACCATGTTCTGTACATGTTGGGCAAAACCAGTCGAGCTGTTCCTTCATTTTATGAATTCTGTCACCATTATTGATATTTCCACATTTGAAATGGAACCATTTGTCACATGATAAAACAAAATACCATTTTTAACATTTCTCTTACACTTACCTCAGGTTTCATCACACTTTATCTTTTTTATCAACAGCCTGAGAATTTACACCACTACTCTTGGACGCCATCTTGAAAAAATGATGTGGATCAATAAATAACATATAGCAATTACATACTTACTATTTTTGGTTGGTTGGTATAGAAGTAGTAATTATTATTGATTCTTGCTAAGGAATGAGGATATCTTACACTAGAAATCATAGGAGGAGGAGATGCGTTCTTTGGATGGTGAGATGGAGAGATATTATTTTCCATCGAACTAACGCCCTGAAAGAGATTTTTGATGTATTATATAATATGAAGAACTGAAAAAGATATTTGCAGGTTCAATCAATTTTCGACGTCACCTGTACTAACAATTGTATCTGAAAATAATCCTTACAAATCAGATAATCTACTAATTGAATATTAGAGTAAAAGTAATTAAGTATCAGGGATATTGTGTTTCTCTTCACAAAATCAAAATTTCAAATCGTAAATTATACGACATTATAATGTACACTTTCGTCATTGAAAGAGAAAATTAACAGAATATAATGATTTGGGTCATAATTGTGCCATTTCTCAGAAATCAATATTATGTTTACCATGTTTTACTTATAAAATTGAAAAGATAATCCTATAGATTCAAAACATATCTTTAAAATAAGAGGAAAATGTTCCATGTGTCCTTTTTCTCTACATATTTTCACTTCTTTATTTTGATAGAGTATGTTGCTGTGTTGGTTGTTATACTACTTCTGCTGGAATATAACCTTAATAAAACAAGTCAACACACGCGATGCAAATGAAAACTGATGTTTACAATGTACCCAGTAATTACATACAATGTACCCAGTAATCATTATATATAGGAGAAGAAATCGTGATGAATCGCTGAATGAAAGAATGGCTGACAGACTGATCGAACGCATAAGCTAAATTTAAACAGTTCATAGGATTTGTGACGTAAGATGCTCCTAAGGGAGGACTTTTGGTAATTCAACATCAAATGGGGGAAATGTGGTTTGTACTTATTATAATAAGATGTCTATATCTCGTAATCACTTAAGGCTTAAGGACGTGTTACACGTGTGATATTTGTTCTAGAAGGGAAGAAAAACGGTTGAATGTAAATGTGTTGAAATTGTTATTTTTATAATAAGATGTTCATATCTCGGAATCCCTTAAGGTTACTGTGCCCACCCCATTGTCCGAGCACTTCGCCTTTTCGCCACCAGATGCTCACTTTTTCATTTAGCAATCACTGCTGGTACCTCTACTGGGAAGAACTGAAAGATCGTACCGCTCAGTTTAAATGTGTCCAGGATATCCACAATTGAAGTGGGCGGGGAGAGGAATCCAACAGTTTTTTTTTCCTTCGTGCACCTGCAGTCAGTCAGCAAGCCGTGTTGTTCAGCCGCAGGGCAAAATCTCAACCATTGACGGGTAACAGAAATCTTTTCTTTTTGCAGGTAGGAATAGAGTTTTTGTACGAAAAACGTGAATTAGGTTGCAAAGAGCGTCATTCGCATCGCGTTGACAAATTTTCTTTCGTCCGTTTATCACATGAAGCTCTTTTATTTTTTTTCGATTATTACCAGTATATGAGATAAAAAACCTAAATGGTTCTTTGCATACAGAAAACAAACAATACCAATATTTTCTTACATATCAGTATTATATGATTTTTTTTTTTTTTTTCATGAAGTGTATGATGCTTGAAAAATGGACAGAATGAATTTTGATTTTTCTATTTGTCCCTATCCTTCTGAGTAGAGAGAATGCTGTGGCGCAACTAAAGGGCCTGCAGGGCCCGCAACATTGAGAGGCCCAGAACAGAAAGAGGCCCATTTCAGTTTCGAAGTTAAACTTTATAATGTTAGGATGTTAAAAATTATGCGATGTTTGAACTATATATCATTTTTACCTGTGAAGACGGTAAGACCTAAGCGATTATTTAGTAAATTAAATGACAACAAAACTTATACTGACCAGCGAAAACATTATGACCACTCGCTACTTTTTGAACGAAATCATCGGGCTGAGATAAGAGCTACAAGGCATATCACAACCGCGCTCCAAACACGACAAGAATCTCACTCGATTAGTCAGTGTGGTGCTTGTGCCTTGAATGGGGAAGGACGACGATATATCAGGGTGACTAAATGGCTGGGAGCTTCATTTCGGAAACAGCGCGACTTGTCGAGTTTTCGCGATCTGCAGTGCTTATGTATTTCAAAGATGGGAAAAGGACAGTGAAACCAGCATCGAACCAAACAACAAAAAGTGGGGCGACTACATCTCATTAAAAATGTCGTAGACTCTCGAGGTTGGTACAGAAGAATAGACGAAAACTATAGCACAATAATAATAATAATAATAATAATAATAATAATAATAATAATAATAATAATAATAATAATAATAATAATAATGTGCTTTTTTTTGCATATGAGCAAGTTGTGACTCACTGATAGAACATAGAAAGTCAAAACTGTTCTCTGTAAATTTTACGTGACTCATGGATGTGGATAGAGGGGGTCCGTTTAACATTTTTGCGGGGAGGTCCATTCGTCCTTACTTACGCTACTGAGAGGTAAGGTAAAATAATAACACCAATATATACATATATATAAACTCCTGGCGCAACAGTCCCTTGTGATCTGAGTCTGCAGCGGGCTTATGTTAGTGGTCAGCACAACTACACCCAACATAGCCGGCTGTCTAGATTGAAGTCCACTATCTTTTAGTTTCCCAACTTTTCTCTCGATGTTTGGTCAACACAGCAATGTTTGAGTGCCACACCGGGAATTAAACTCTGGACGACGCACACCGTATCACTTTCGCTAATCTTTTGGTAAAATTCAGGTTAGGGCGGTACTGAATTATTTTTGGAATATGCCATTTCTCATAAGGTAAAGTTCAAAAGTATTGTGACATAATTAAAAAGCTCATTATCAACCACGTATTCTTGCCTCTAATATCACTAAAAGTTTTCGAGATATGTGTCAAAAATGGTTGAAACACTTGAAGTTAGTTTAGTAACTTGAAGAAGATAGTGGCCGTATACATACACAATTGCTCCAATTTTTATTTTTATTCTTCTCTCTCGTAAAGAAATACAAAATCATAATTTCAACCATTTTGGTACATTTTTCATAATTTGAAGGGCGAACAGCCGGTTTCTTTCCTTACGTTTTGAACTTGGGATTTATATTCTTCTTGTCACTTATCGTGAAAGTCATATAATGACATAGGTCCCAAAGCTAGAATATATTATGCGACAGAGGTAATGACAATTTCATCTTTAAGATCTATTAAATTTGACATTTATTGAACGATAGCGGTTTTATAATACGAATAAATTTTTCGCAATAAGGTGCATATAGTGGTCGTAAGAAATGACAAAAGCTACCATTGACCTTTATAGTTTGACTGATGCTTTTTCGATCATGGTCTTCCCCTTTAAATTTTGTAAAGGACAGTATCATTTTAATTATCTTGGCCTAATTTCCTAAAGCCTCTCATTCGTACGCTAAAAGAAAAATTTCTATTTTTTATGTATAAGAATTCAGGGAATGCAAATTTATTCAAAATTCGTTTACAATTAAAGTCGGCTAAACAGATATTCCTTTGAGATTTCTGTATTTTGAAAACAAATTCACGATTTCAGTTCTTTGTCTTTACTTGTTTCCATGTTTTTTTTTTATATATATATCAATACTGTATGATCAATTCCAAGAATTATTTTAGTTCCCCGGTACATCCATTTATAACAAGCTCCAAATACTGCTACAATTTTAATGTGGTTTCAGGAGAATCTGCATATCTCATCCTTTTGTTACTCTCTATATATTCATCTACTATGTAAACAAACATTAGTGAAAGAAAGAGGCTGAGAGCTAACACGTGCTCCGTGAGGAACGTTGTCATTCCTTTTACTGACATATCTAGAGAGTCTAGTGTTGCCACGAGACAATACGAGATTTCTGGCTGTGTCGTCTCGTCTCATATCGAATGGTTCTGTCTCGTCTCGTGGCAACACCAGAAAGGCTGAGGCCCACAAAAAGAGCTGTTATACCAAGTGGTTAAAATTACAACTTTTAACCAAGTTTTGTTTGGTAGCACAACACACAACACGACTGCAATCTTCCAGCAACGGCTGCTTAGATTCGACTGAACCAGTAATTACTTCGATAGGAACATTTGTCAATACCGTCAGTACAGTCGAAAGGCAAGATTTCCCCATTTATTCTGATATCCTTTTTTCAGAACCCCTGGCGCCACTTCAACAAATAAGGAGGCCTATGTAACTTTCCCATTTAAAAAATGGTTTAGCTTCGAATAACATCATAAAACAATAAAAAAGATAAATTTTGTTGTCAAATCAGCATCTTTTCAAAACTCAGTATCGAGAAAGACTGACACGTTTCTGTCTTGGTTCGGAACGAGAAAGACAATGAAACAATAGTTAGTTACTGATAAAATTGCCACTTCTACTTGTACTTCTATAACAGGATTTTTATACGTAGATATCTCCACCAGCCCCCGGAGTAAAATCTTCTGAAACACTGATCTCAATGAACGCTTTACATTTGTATTTGAATCTAGAGCACTATCACAAAATAATTAAACTTGAATCGATTGAAAAATGGAAGTGAAAGCTGTTTGTAAGAATCATTTTTAAAAAATTCTTTAGGTATTCCCTGTTCTTTGTAGGATTTGAAACATTGAATCATTTGGATCATCTGAAATAATAAAAGATGGTATACATTTCGAAGGCAAATAATTTATTCCGGGTTAATAAATTTTTAAGCAAATTCAGAAACTGTGTTTGTATTTTTCGAGACACGAGACGAGACATTTCACAAAAAGTTTCGTATTGTATCGTGTCTCGCTTCAAAGAGTCGAGTCCCGTCTCGTTGGAACACTAAGAGAGTCTTACGCATTCTCTTTCCAAGAAAGTGAAACTTGAAAAGCACATTCAGTCAATTGTTATCATAGAATATAGGCCTACTGTGGGCATAGTCACTGATGTGTAGAAGGTGACACAGGCGGAATTTGTTCTTATGGAGCCCTTGGCGAGTTGGAGCCGTGGGGCTCTATTATTTGGATTGGAAACATTGGTTCAAAAATATTTTACATTTAGCATACATATATACACACATATGTATATATATACATACATACACACACACACACACACACACACACACACACACGTACATGTGTGTTACATATACTTTAATTAATGTGTGGACCTGCGGACAAGGTATAGTTCGCCCGCCCAAAAAACCGCCTCTGGGGGGTGGGTTCGAAGCGCACTCCTGAAACATAGAATTATGCTAATCGTAATTTTCTGAGATAGACTACCCCCCGAGGAATAAGTAAATAAATAAATAAATAAAAATAGTTTCGTAATGTTTATCTTCCGTATACGAGTAATTGAAAAATTTTAGTATCTCAACAATGAGAGCTGTATACAGGTGATTCTGGCCCAAATTTTCGGCTCTCTCCCCCACGGTTGTTTTAAGAATTTTTATCTATTATCTACTCCCTTGGAGTAACTGTTGCTCTGTATTTTCATGGGCTTGCAACCGTCAGAATGAATATCCTGGCTGCTTTCCCAGCTACCCATTCAGCATGCAATAGATACATGCAATAACAATCAAATCCCACACAAACTACTCTACCCATCAAATATTTTAACATGGAAAATTCTTTTACGCAACGTATTTCGTTTGTTTAAAATGGAATAGACCTAAATACAACTTTTTTTTAATGTTCTTCTGGAAATTCGATAGCGAGATCGCTCACATCAAAAAATGAGATAATTAGTGCTCTAACAATCTGTTAGAAATACAACATGCCATATATACACATTACTGTGATTACATTGCTATTTATTCAATGATTATTTTGCTTAGAGCTTTCTTACTCTCCAGGGTACTCTTCAAGGGTATATAATTACTCTTCACTTATGTCGCGAAAAATATTCAGCTTGCAAATTTATTTCGAGAACTTCTCATTCCCTAATACATGTTTATTCTCTGAATTTGTACGTACAGCCGACAAACTTACATAGAATCTCAACAGAGTTCAAATGTGAGGTGTCTGCTGGGAAACACAGGTCAGTTGTATGGGAGGGGCTTTTAGAGTGCAATTCTAGGAACACTGTGGGCTTTTAGAGTGTAATTCTAGGAACGCTGTAGGGGGCCATCCCGCTCCACCTGAGACAAAAAAAATCTGGAGGCACACAACTAGTTCACACTGGCTATAAACAAGTTCTGGCGCAACAAAGTTCTGAATGAAATATATATATATATATATATATATATATATATATATATATTTATTTATTTATTTATTTATTTATTTACTATTCCATTTTCCGAACAATAACATTTACCGATGACCTGTTAGCCCTTCCACCACAGCCACCATGAAAACAAATTCAATCGGAATTTGTCCAGCTCGTTTGATCACGAATAATTATCGTTTGATCCCAACGCATACTGATGTATTACACACAATTTGGCTAGAGCTTGTTAGCCCTTGATAATCGACATGTATCATTCCATAGATATTTCAATCGTAAATAGGTAAGCAAAGTTTGCTTAGTTTCTGGTAGCAAGTATGGAAAATAGTTTACTGTTTATTTAAAAATGGAGGCCTCCAACAATGAAACTAACAACAATATGAGAAATCGACATGTACCACTCTAGATATCTGAATTGTAAATATGACAAGTTTGGTCAGCTTGTGGTAAAAAGTATGGAAAATAAAGTGAATCGTTTATTTAACAATAGTAGTCTCCAACAACGTAATTAAAACAATATGTGAAATCGACATGAACCATAGGATAGATATTTTAATCTTACATAGGTACGCAAAGTTTGGTCAGTTTCTGGTAGAAAGTATGACAGATAAAGTTTATTGTTTATTTAACAATGGTGGCCTCTAACAATGCAACTAACAACAACAAGTGAAATCAACAAGTACCATTTCATAGATATCTAATTCGTAAAGGAGTGTGCTAAGTTTGGTTAATCTGTGGTAAAAAGTATGGCAGATAAAGTTGATTGTTTATTTAACAATGGAGAAATCCAACAATTATTTATTGAACAATTGTGGCCTTAAACGATAAAACTAACAATAATATGTGAAATCGACAAGTACCATTCCCTAGATATCTCAGTGGTAATCCGATTGGTGTGCCAAGTTTGGTCAGTTTCTGGTACAAAATATAGCAAATAAAGTTGATTCTTTATTTAACAATGGTGGCCTCCAACAATGAAACTAAGAACAATATGTGAAATCAACACGTACTATTTCCTACATATTTCAATCTTAAATGGGTGTGCAAAGTTTGGTTAGTCTGTGGTAGAAAGTATGGCAGATAAAGTTGATCGTTTATTTCACAATGTAGAAATCCAAGGATTGTGTATTTAACAATGGTGGTCTTCAACAATGAAGCTAACAACAATATGAGAAATCGACACATATCTTTCCCTAGATATATCAATCTTAAATGAGTGTGTAAGGTTTGGTCAGTTTCTGCTAGAAAGTATGGTATATAAAGTTGATTCTTTATTTAATAATGGTGGCCTCTAACAATGAAATTAACAACAATAAGTGAAATCGACTGTTCCATAGATGTCTCAATTGTAAATGAGTGCGCCAAATTTGGTTAGTTGTGGTAGAAAGAGTGTAAGATAAAGTTGATTGTTTAGGTAACAATTTAGAAATTCAACGATTGTTTATTTAACAATGGTGGCCTTCAACAATGAAAGAACAACAATATGTGAAATCGACACATACCATTCCATAGATATCTCAATCGTTCATGAGTGTGCAAAGTTTGCTTAGTTTGTGGTAGAAAGTATGGCAGATAAAGTTGATCGTTTATTTAACAATGGAGAAATCCAACGAATGTTTATTTAACAATGGTGATCTTTACAATGAAACTAACAACAATATGAGAAATCGACACATATGTTTCCCTAGATATTTCAATCTTAAATGTGTGTGCAAGGTTTGGCCAATTTCTGGTAGAAAGTATGGCACATATAGTTGATTGTTCATTTAACAAACCTGGCCTCTAACAATGAAACTAACAACAATAAGTGAAATCGACACGTACCATTCCATAGATATCTCAATCCTAAATGAGTGTGCCAAGTTTGGTTAGTTTGTGGTTGAAAGTGTGGCAGTTAAAGTTGATTGTTTATTTAACCATGGGGAAATCCAACGATTGTTTATTAATTATTGGTGGCCTCGAACAATGAAACTAAAAACAATATGTGAAATCGACTAGTAGATATCTCTGTGCAAATCCGATGGGTGTGCCAAATTTGGTCAGTTTGTTTTAGAAAGTATGGCAGATAAAGTTGATTGTTTATTTAAGAATAGTGGCCTTCAACAATGAAACTAACAACAATATGTGGAATCCACACGTACCATTCCCTAGATACTGCAATCTTAAATGGGTGTGCAAAGTTTCTTCATTTTCTCGTAGAAAGTACGAAAGATAAAGTTGATTGTTTACTTAACAACGGTGGCCTTCAACAATGAAACTAACAACAATATGTGAAATCGGCACGAACCATTCCATTGATATCTCAATCGTAAATGAGTGTGCCACGTTTGGTTAGTTTCTGGTAGAAAATATGGCAGACAAAAGTTGACTGTATACTTAACACTGGAGAAATCCAATGATTCTGTATTTAAAAATGGTGGCCATCAATCATGAACCTAACAACAACATGTAAAATCGACACATAGCATTCCGTAGATATTTCAACTTTCAAGGGGTATGCAAAATTTGGTCAGTTTCTGGTAGAAAGTATGGCAGATATAGTTGATTGTTTATTTAAAAATGGCGGTCTCTAACAATAAAACTAACAACAATAAATGAAATCGACACGTACCATTCCATAGATATCTCAATCGTAAATAAGTATGCCACGTTTGGTTAGTTTGTAGTATAAAGTATGGCAGATAAAGTTGATAGTTTATTTAATAATGGAGAAATCCAACGATTGTTTTAAAATGGTGGCCTCGAACAGTGAAACTAACAACATGTGAAATCGATTGGTACCATTCAGTAGATATCTCTGTGGTAATCCGATGGGTGTGCCAAGTTTTATCAGTTTGTGTTAGAAAGTGTGTTAGATAAAGTTGACTGTTTACTTAACAATGTAGGCCTTCAGTAATGAAACTAACAAGAATATGTGGAATCGACACGTACTGTTCTTTAGATATCTCAATCTTAAATGGATGTATAAAGTTTGGTCAGCTTGTGGTAGAAAGTACGGCAGAAAAAGTTGATTCTTTACTTAAAATTGTGTCCTCTAACAATGAAACTAACAACAATATGTGAAATCGATCCATACCATTCCATAGATATCTCAATCGTAAATGATTGGGCAAGTTTGGTTAGTTTGTGGAAGAAAGTGTGGCAGAAAAACTTGATTGTTTATTTAACAATGGTGGCATCTAACAATGAAAGAACAATATGTGAAATCGACACGTACCATTCCCTAAATATTTCAATCTTAAATGCGTGTGCAAAGTTTGGATAGTTTCTGGTAGAACATGTGGCAGACAAAGTTGATTGTATTTTAAAAATGGTGGCCTCTAAGAATGAAAGTAACAACAATAAGTGAAATCGGCACGTACCGTTCCATCGACATCTCAATCGTAAATGATTGTGCAAGTTTGGTCAGTTTGTGATAGAAAATATGGCAGATAAAGTTGATTGTTGTTTAATAATGAAGAAATCCAACGATTATGTATTTAACAATAGTGTCTTACAACAATGAAACTAACAACAATATGTGAAATCGACACATAGCATTCCGTAGATATTTCAACTTTAAATGGGTGTGCAAAGTTTGGTCAGTTTCTGGTAGAACGTATGGCCATTAATGTTGATTGTTTGTTTAACAATGGTGGCCTCTAACAATGAAACAAACAACAATATGTGAAATCGACCCATACCATTCCATAGATATCTTAATCTTAAATGATTCTGCAAATTTTGGTTAGTTTGTGGTAGAAAGTGTGGCAGAAAAACTTGATTGTTTATTTAACAATGGTGGCATCTAACAATGAAAGAACAACAATATGTGAAATCGACACGTACCATTCCCTAGATACATCAATCTTAAATGCGTGTGCAAAGTTTGGTCAGTTTCTGGTAGAAAGTGTGGCAGATAAAGTTGATTGTTTTTTTTTAAATGGTGGCCTCTAAGAATGAAACTAACAACAATAAGTGAAATCGGCACGTACCGTTCCATCGACATCTCAATCGTAAATGATTGTGCAAGTTTGGTCAGTTTGTGGTAGAAAGTATGGCAGATAAAGTTGATCGTTTATTTAATAATGGAGAAATCCAACGATTGTTTTACAATGGTGGCCTCGAAGAATGAAGCTAACAACAATATGAGAAATTGATTGGTACCATTCAGTATATATCTCTGTGGTAATCCGATGGGTGCGCCAAGTTTGGTCAGTTTGTGTTAGAAAGTATGGCAGATGAAGATGATCGTTTATTTAACAATGTAGAAATCCAACGCTTGTGTATTTAACAATGATGGTCTTGAACAATGAAACTAACAACAATATGAGAAACCGACACATATCTTTCCCTAGATATTTCAATCTTAAATGAGTGTGCAAGGTTTTGTCAGTTTCTGGTAGAAAGTGTGGCAGATAAAGTTGATTCTTTATTTAACAATGATGTCCTCTAACAATGAAACTAACAACAATAAGTGAAATAGTCACGTACGGTTCCATAGATGTCTCAATTGTAAATGAGTATGCCAAGTTTGGTTAGTTTGTAGTATAAAGTATGGCAGATAAAGTTAATTGTTTATTTAACAATGGAAAAATCCAGCAATTGTTTGTTTAACAATGGTTTCCTCGAACAATGAAACCTGTCGAACATTCGACAGGTACCATTCGCTAGATGTATCTGTGCTAATCGGATGGGTGTGCCAAGTTTGGTCAGTTTGTTTTAGAAAGTGTGGCACATAAAGTTGATTGTTTATTTAACAATGGTGGTCTTCAACAATGAAACTAACAACAATATTTGAAATCGACACGTACCATTCCCTAGATATTTCAATCTTAAATGGGTGTGTAAAGTTTGGTCAGTTTCTGGTAAAAAGTATGGCAGATAAAGTTGATTGTTTACTTAACAATGGTGGCCTCTAACAATGAAACTAATAACAATAAGTGAAATCGACACGTACCATTCCCTAGATTTTGTAACGTCCATTAACCAGATTATATCCGTTTTTGCTTAATTTTTGAATTGTTCATTTTATTTTTGATTGTTTTAATTTTACTAGTTGCATATGTTAACATTGGTGACGGTGGCGCCATCTACCGTTTTAGACACAAACTATTTGGACGTAATGAATAACCTTAAGGCCAGAGACATGGAATTTGGACTTTCATTTAAAGTGTTCAAAAGCATGTTTAAACTTCGTTGAAATATTTGACCTACTTGTAGAATGAACGAAAAACGTGTGAGGATGGTTCACTAAGATGTCTGTGTTAGATGATGGAATTTCACGAGAAATGTTTAGCTAATACAAACTCTAAGAAAGTTGTAGGTGAGAGAACATAAAATGCCCCCAGTAACACGTAGTTGCATTTACTAGAATAGACATATTTAAAGGAATTACCAGAACCCATTTCAATATATATTGGAACTATAAACAAAGCTATCATTATTTTTCAGTTATTAAAGTATAAATACTCAGCTATTTGCTAAATACTCATATGAATAAGACAAAATAATTAGGTATTAATGATTAATAAATGAGCAGCTAGTGCGAAGACAACGGTAGGCTCAACTTTCAGTGACATTGCGTTATTAGATGGAATGGGTTGGGATCGGACCAGAGAACAGTATGTTGGTACTTTAACTTCGGAAATGTACCTGCAGATATTTGTTTGGTAAGTGTCATTGGATTGCACTGCATGAAAATATTAAGCTTTCTTTTCGAGTTTACTCGAAAGTTTAAAAGAGTGACAAAGTCTTTCCGCAAATCATTCATATTTATATTTAATATTAAAAAATACATGTTTTAGTATCAATACATTTTCAAATTTTTGATCGGAAGAGGTGATCCATTTGCAAAAAGTTTACCGATAGATGAACTCATGGTGGAAAGACTACAAGGTGGATGCAATGCGGTGATAAGTTCTAGTCTCTCTGGCGCATGACGTCATCTGGGTAGCATATGGACTTTTAACTAGCGCTTGCTCGCTGGTGTCTCATATGCGAATTTCCCTTGTATTTGTATTGGTCTTCAACGGAGTGATAAGTTTAATACAAACTAATTATAGAAACATAATGTAATCAATGCTTATGCTAAGTGAAAACAACTTTAAAGCTTGAATAAACTAATATTGCTCACTACATTTTTCCCTTTCCTTTTTCTTTCTTTCTTTCAAATCTTTTCTTTTTTTAACATATGAAGCAATGCACTCGACTATGCATAGGCTTGAATAGTCTAAAATGCAGTGTGTCGTTAATGCACTTCATGGTTATATATTTATGTATGGTCAAGTGTATTCTCGATTTCGTCACATTGATCGATTTTGATTTACTATTATTATTATTTTGCTTGAAAGATAATTCTTTACAGATAACTTTTGAGAATATCTCAGAGGCGAATTCATGGTTTTCGTAAACTGAGGTGCACACACGTGTATTTTCGTTATGCTTGAACATTTTAAAAGGTGTTTTCCATATAAGTTTCATCATAATCTCAGGGGAGAATAAATTTTATTCAGCAGGGGCACACGTTTAAGAATGAAGTATATATATATATATATATAGCATATATCTATATATCTATATATCTATATCTATCTATCTATCTATCTATCTATCTATATATATCTATCTATCTATCTATATATATATATATATATATATATATATATATATATAAAACATACGCGACGACAAGTTCTTTTGTTAAATATTTGTACGAAATAGAACGTTACATACACAGCTTTTTATTGTGTTCTAAAAATATATAGAAATAAAATATGTGTATACAAAGCACCTGAAACAAAGTAATTGCAAGAACAACAGCACTTATCTCATTTTGTAGTTAATTTATCTTCCTAATGGGGCGTTTACACTTAGTCGATTTGCGTTCGATTCAGTTGAATTGACGTCACTTTCAACTTAATCGACCGTGTAAACGGGACTTCAACTTAATCGCTTGTTGATCGAAAACGACTAATCGACTGGCAACTGAATTGAAAGACGTTCTATTTTCTGTGGTTCAAATAATTGAACACATCTATCGATCTGATTCGGCCTAGTTGCTTCGATTTAGTGGCAAATGCAGCGAGTCGATTTAGTCGTGCGACTAAATCGACCAGGTGTAAACGCCCCATAAGACCGAGTAAACGAGTTGATAGCGAACAGGTAGAGTGATTACACAGCGCTTCACAAAATATTTACAATAAATTCGGGAAACAGTGATAAGCGCAGTTAGTACTGTTAGAGATACTAGGATGGTAAATATTTATTGTATCGTTTTTAGTAGTTTATTGAAATTATTAGTTTAGTGTTCCATGATTCTGTCCCGTGGACTAACAGAGACAAACGATAAATGAAAGTGAATGATTATGTGAGACTTTTGTGGAATGAGAATACGGGAGTATCTCCGAGAAACTCCCGGACATGATGTTGTCCACCATGAACGGTGTATTGGTAAAGATGGCGTCTAGTGGTGTGTCGGTGTTTTGTTGTGCTCTGATATTTTTTACTTTTTGTCTGGTTTATCCGTGTGTTAGAGTGTCTTGGTTATCTGTAACTGCACGATGGTGTGATATTGGTAAACAGTGTGTTTCTCAGTGCTGTGTTTGTGATCTGTCTTGCTCTGAAAGGATGTTTTCTTTTCCGTTATCAACCTTGTCTGAGACTCTTTGGACTGCCATTACGAAACCTTCTTCTTCCGAGCAGGTTGACTCATGTAAGAAACCTGTCAATAGATGGCATCACCTACTGCTGATCGTTCTGCTCAGTAGCGATGTCCACCTCAATCCGGGACCCAGTGAGGGACATGCCCTTTCTATCTATTATCAAAACGTTCGCTCCGTTAAAAACAAACTAAGTGACTGCGAAATACATTTAACTGAACTTTGAGAATATGACTTTAGTTTTTACTGAAACTTGGATGACTGATGATATTCTTGATTGTGAATTGCCATTCTCGGACAATACTTACTACGAACCTAACTCCTCTTGTAGTTAGTTACTGTGCTAAGCAGCGATCAAGTATTGCAAACGTACTTGTGAGATCAGCGCAGATACCCTACATAGGAGATTGACAGAGGATCTTCATCTTCTGGAGGGTTTATCTTAAATTTTGAAGGTCATTGTGTGTAATCACAGTTTGACCAACTCTTTTGCCACTTTGTTAAGGCTACCTGTAGCACTATCTGAGCGGGGTGTTGTTTACACCACTTTATGCGGTGCATATTTTTATCGCACCATGCATAAGCTACCGGGATTAGTTGAAGGTCCCACACCTAAAGCAGTGGCTGATGCCAAACGCGATCCTCGAACGAATCAACGTACCCGTCAGCTCTCGGAGGGTAGTTTAGAATCGGCTGATAAGCGTTCCAGATCTTGCTCTCCTGCCTATATTCGTAAGTCGGAAGAATCGGAACCAATGCAGACGACCGCTGGGGATCCTAACACATCTACTGTTGGATTACAACCGTCATATGCAGCTCTAACCCTTGGCCCTTGCTCGTCCTAAATTGCATTCTTTCCTTCTAACTAACTTCGACCCAAAGTACAGTAACACCCGCCATATCTTTAATCAGATTATCAAGTATCTTCCAAGGGCCAGTATCCAACAGATAGTTTTCACCAGGGGCGGTGTTATTATTAAATCTCAGGACGAAAATTTTGGCATTACTCTTCGTAATAAAGCCAGTTAAGAGATTTTTGGCAAAGCTGCACAACTGTCTAAGCTTCCTGAGAAAATCAAGCAAACTCCTCTACCTTCGAGAACACCAATGATGTCCGTAGTTATTCGCGGAGTTTTACCTGAAATAACAGATGATGAGGTGCTTGAGGAGCTAAAAGCAGAGGGAATTGAAGTGACCAAATGTATACGTATCAGAAATAATAACGGTCCAGCATATATGGTGAGAGTTCTCACTACTTCTCAATCGTCCATCGATGCCTTGTTACAAGATGGCGCATACATATTTAAGATGGCGCATGCATATACCCCATCTGTTCGGACACCTTATCCATTCTCTCTACCACCCCGGGCGAAGTTCTGGCTCTCTTGCTATCGTTATCTCCACATAGATCACTTGGACCCGATAAAATTAGTCCTCTCTTTCTCAACAAAACTGCTTCAGTTATTGCGGTTCCTCTATCTATCTTATTCAATAGATGCTTCAAGGAAGGGTATTATCCCACCAGTTGGAAACTAGCTCACGTGACCCCAATATATAAATCAGGACTTAAAGATCATGTATCCTCTTATAGGCCAATATCTCTTCTTTCTGTAATATCAATTATCTGCGAAAAAATAATCAAAGACAGGCTACTTAAATTCACCTCACCTTACATACATAGTTCTCAGCACGGCTTTCTACCGAAAAGCTCAAGTCTCTCAAACTTAAGTACTCTCCCTTCCTGTGCAGTCAAATGTATGAATAACAATACTCAATTAGATGTTATCTACTTTGATCTCTCGAAGGCCTTTGATTCTGTCAGTCACATCCATCTTCTTCATAAACTCTCCAATAGATTTAATGTACATGGCAAATTTCTCTCTCTAATCACAAGCTACTTGAAGGACCGTAAACAGAGAGTTGTTCTTTCAGGGGCGACTTCTAACCCCAAACCCGTGATCTCAGGGGTGCCTCAGGGGAGTGTACTTGGGCCTCTGCTGTTTGTCCTGTATATGGATGATCTCTACACGCACTTATCAGCTCAACCTAGTGGCCTTCTGCTTTTCGCTGATGATTGTAAGTTATACAAAGAAATATCGTGTCTCCATGACACAATTGCTCTACAGGAAGACATAAATTACCTTACAATCTGGTGTGAAATATGGCACTTGAAACTCAACAGTAAGAAATGTGACAGTATTACTATTACTTTGAAAAAGTCTCCTCCCTCCACATACCATATCAACGATTCCCCTATCACACATTCTGCTAGTCATAACGATCTTGGTGTCATCTTTGATTCAAAACTCACCTTCTCTGACCACATGTCCTCAATACTAAAGGATTCAATGCGCATGTTGGGACTTCTTTATCGATTCACCGAACTACGCACTGTTTCTTCATTAGCAACTTTTTATAAGACTTTAATAGCGCCCAAGATCGAATACTGCTCTCCCATATGGGCGTGGCAGCACCTACACATCTCTCCAGACTTGATTCTGTTCTCAATTTCTTCATCGCTATAGTCCGTTTTCGTGTTCCTGCACTTCGAATATTATCTAAGAAGGAGCTCTTGCGACATCTTAATATTCATACTCCTGAAGTACACAGAATTATCTCTGACCTGAAATACCTACATAAAATAGTTAATGGAAACTTAAGATCGGAAATATTACTTCAGGAACTATCCTTACGTGTCCCTTCCCGCATCACCCGGAATACCCACCTATTTCATCTTGCCCGTCCTAGGTTGGCTGTTATACAGAGGTCTCTTTTTTTATAGAATACCAAACTGTTATAATCAAGTAACAACTGATGTGGACATTTTTTCGAGCTACCCAGTGTTTGAAAGAGCAATTAAACAAGCTTTGACGGAATGGTTTTACTTTTACACTCTTTTTTCTATGTTGTTGTTATTGTTGTCTTGTTTTTTTTCTTTCTTTTGTTAGCATGCCCCTGTGTAAAATGGCAAAGTTATGCTGTATCTGGGAATTTGTTCAATAAATAAATAAATAAATAAATAAACGTCATAGGGTGGAACCTTCCCGAACAAGCCTCCCTCTTCCAATTAGATGTGAAAGGTGCCAGGTGTACAACCAACATATAACGGCTAAGTAT
Source organism: Thermobia domestica (assembly GCF_964235325.1). Taxonomy (NCBI): domain Eukaryota; kingdom Metazoa; phylum Arthropoda; class Insecta; order Zygentoma; family Lepismatidae; genus Thermobia; species Thermobia domestica. Next base: position 207,854,926 of record NC_137457.1, on the reverse strand, counting down.
CCAAATGTCGTAAAATGCGGCTACTGTGCTGGCAACCATGATACTAAAGAGTGTCCTAATACGGGAAAACCACCTCTATGCTCGACCTGTTCCAGTGACATGCACCCAACTTATAGTTATAAATGTAAAGGGAAACCGAATCCAACTCCTGACCACCCGGAGATGACGGTACCGCTACGTACCATAGATTCTAACGTGCCTTTGTCACAGTCTATCACCTCTACTCTTATTGTGGAAAACTTCCTCCGCTACATAACACTCATATTACAAAATATTTTCCCATTCCAACGTCAACTTATATTAGATCACGTTATTGCAGCAGCCTCCGCTATATTTCAAGTTAACTTGTAATCTCCATATTCTGGACCGTACGTTCACTTCCATATTGCTCCCCGAGACACTGCAGTTTAACTCCGTAATTTTGTGTATGAATATGGCTCTGACACTTCTTTTTCTGAACATTCGTTCTTTAGCGCAACACCGAATACTATTTGAGCAGTTACTGCTTGAGGAAAATATCGATTTATTTGTACTAAATGAGACTGCACTCAAACCTGCTACTTATGTCAGATTTCCTCGCTATCAATTTCTTCGCTGCGATTACGCAGACAATAACGCACGAGCCCAAGGTGGCGCTGCAATTGGAGTTCGTAATAAACTTACTTATAGATAACAACTCTGTTCCGCAGCATATGCAGTTACCGGAACACCTAGTGACAACAGTTTATCTTCCTCACCTTATATTAACAGTAGCTACAATATACGTTCGACCAGGTCATATCATTCCTCTTGCCTTCTTCACCTATTTGTTTCGCCACTTTAAACATCTTGTCATACTAGCCGACATTAATATTCACAGTCGCTCTGCCCATGATAAAGCGGAGTTTTTCGATCATATAACTCTTAATTTAAATGGGCATGTCCATCAATTGCCCAAACATACGCGACCGAGCAGTCAGACTACACCCGATGTTGTTATTAGCACTGCCTCTATGGTCGATAAATGTAATATGCATATACTAGATTGTATCGGCAGCGACCATCTTCCGGTGAAAGTCGTTGTCAACTATCAGAGACGACAACTATCTGAATCAATTATGAGAACTATCATGTTATACGACAAGGCGAAATGGGATCAGTTTCGTAATGATGTAGATGTTGCTCTTGCCTCCTTTGTAACACCGACATCAGAGACTGATCTTAATAATACCGTCCATAGCATTAGCACAGCAATCACCAGTAGCGCCAACAAAAACATACCTACATATCGAGGCAAAACATACCAACCTATGCTACCTCCGCAGTACTTGGATCTCGTCAAAAAGTCTCGCACTTACTTTCGAAAATACGAACAAACACGAAATCCAGAGTATTTGACTTAAGCAAGACGATGGCAGAGGACAGTTCATAATTATATTATTGCTCATAAACGGCTTACCTGGAGCAAAGCATGCAATCAATTAAATACAGAGTCACATCCCACGAAATATTGGAAAAAAATTCATCTTCTGACTGGACAGACAGTTACTTCAGTTTATCCTCTCATACAGATAATCAATCTCTAGATACAGACCAAGATAAAGCAGACGCTTTAGCCACACATCTTCAGTCAGTATTTACGCCTCCGCCTGGCACACATCGATTCAGCCCTAGAGTTTCTGAGGAGACAATTGCACAATTACTTTAACCTTCCATCCAGCACACTTTAGAAGCTGATAATCCTTTGACTCGTGAAATCACCTACGCGGAAATACAGTCCATCATCAAGCGGAAACTTAGTACTGCCCCAGGCTTTGACCAAATAACTTACAGATTACTTAAGGAATGTTCGGTCAATTTTTTCATATTTCTAGCATCGATATATACATTTATCCTTCGAACTGGTTTCTATCCTCTCGATTGGAAGGTATCTAAAATCTGTATGTTTCTGAAACCCAACAAACCACCGCATTCTGTACAATCCTATCGTCCAATCCAGTTAACTTCCACGTTGGGTAAAGTATTTGAAAAAATACTTGTATCTCGTTTGCACCCATACATTATCAATCTACAACTTCTACCTCTCCATCAAACTAGATTTCGACCTCATTATAGCATAAATGATCAACTACTTCGTCAAATGATCAACTACCATTATTACCAATCACTATAATAAATCTCTTCTGTCCTGTCTCGTTTTAATGGATTTGGAAAAAGCTTTTGATCGGATTTGGCATTATGGATTATTTTATAAACTTCTTAAACTGGGTCTTCCTGTTACATACCTCCGAGTCATATTTTCTCTTATACTCAACCGAATAGCCTACGTCAGCATAAACAATTCATTATCACATCCAGTCTTTCTATACACAAGTGTACCGCAAGGTTCTAGTCTATCTCCTCATTTATACATACTCTATGCTTCCGATTTGCCATCTCCATCGCCGAACACTTATCTTTTTCAATATGCTGATGATACAGCTTTTCTTACACTGGGAAACACGATACAGCAGATTAATACAAACTTACAGACTACAATTACTAGCTTTCTGAATTGGTGTAGTAAATGGAGACTTTCAGTTAATGAAGACAAAACACAAACGCTTGTTATTTTACCTCCTAAATGCCTCAGCAAAGTTAGACGAAATCCAAATTTACTACAGATACGTGTGGGAGATCACTTTCTTCAACCAGCTAAAACAGTAACATACTTAGGAATCATTTTTGACGATAAGTTGCGATGGACACCCCAGCTTCAGAAACTTGTTATCAAAGCAAAGAACCGCTTACAACTTCTTCGTCGTCTGGTTGGTCAGACCTGGAGTTTAAATTCCAAATTATAGCTTAATACATACAAAGCATTTATGCGGAGTATACTTACATTTGGACACATAGCCTGGTGTTCAGCGCCTCCGAAATTTTACAATAGACTTGAAATTCTAGAGAGACATGCCATTCGTCTTGCATTTAGGATCAAACTTCCGTATCATAATACAGACTTGTATGACAAAATTACCTTTCCTCCGCTTGTTCAACACACAGCACAATTGCGTCATAAGTTCATAACTACCAGTCTCCATGATCGTAAGGATATCTTTCTTGACACCATATTTACTGATTTACAACAAGAATCTCAATCTAAGTACTGCTATACACCACTCAGAGTTTTGCTTTCCATATACATCCGCACTCTTCCAGCAGATCACCACCATGCCACCATCTTCCATCACCAACTCATCCGTCAACATCTTCCACATCTTTTTCCATTATAGCACTTGTCTCTCTACAACACTAATCTGGGCTTACCCCATGTTTCTCATCAGTCCTGAGACGCCCCAGGACAGAAGATTAGTCTGCATTTGTTTGTACTAACCTCTATATGTTGTGTTGTGGCGTTACGAGCACCTTACTCATCATCATTTTTTCATTTTCTACGTTATTCATTAGTTTCAGTTTTTCCGCATCTTTTTCTTATCTTTTGTATGTGCACCTTTCCTTACTAGTTTGTTATTATTCATATATTATTAATGTTATTGTTGTTTAATATCTTTATTTTGTGATTTTTGTTAGTGTATAATAACAATGATTGTTTCACAGTTCTTTGACCAGCTATGAGTTTAATAAAGAATAATTGATGCTCCCACACCCCTGGCCAAGAGAGAGGGCGAAACCCTCTAGTGGCCGTTTCTTTACACCCATTCATTCCAAGTTCTTCAGCAATCAATAAATGTTTTACTTAAATTGATGCCCATCACCTTCCAACTCAATAAGTAAAGTACTGTTACTACCCACCACTCTAAAAAAAAATTCTCGGACATACTTTTCCAGAGGTTTGCCTTTCAAGCGCCACCTATTTAGAACGGTGACGATCTTTTTAAAAAACCTTTCTACTCCTACTCCTGGGCTTTTTCTCGCGTTTTTACAGGACACTGTTCATCAGACTTATCTCAGCCAAGGGTGTACAGTGTCACTGCATCAATAAGGGGAACTGTCTTCCCTGGACTACTATCCAAACGGGTAGTCCGACCTTGTTATCGTATCATTACTCTTCATCTCATCATATACGCACACACTATCGTATTGCTTTTGTTATCTGGGCATTGTCCCACCGGATAGACTTCATTTTGGCGGATCATGGCGCGAAACCTGACAAACGAAATATTGGTCGACATCAAAATATACCTTCTGTGGTTGATGGACCTCCCATTTTTCCCACCTAGGTAGGGCAACGGAAGGTGCCATCAAAATCAAAACCCAGCTCTTCAGGCTCCCGCCAACCCCGAGATTCTCAGACTTCTGGAGCATCTATCGAGTCTTCCACCTGAGTTCGAACCAGGTCGCCTCAATCCAAGCCAAGTTACGCTGCCCGTGTACAGGACTCACCGCCAAAGAAAAAGCATTCTTATACTGATACTATGGATACAGGCGCTCCAACAGTTTCTGCTTCTTCACCTGTGCAGACATCATTTTCTATCCTCCTCCGCAATTACGATACTAATTTCTCCAATGAGAAATTTGTTACTCTTCAGCTGAGAAAATATCTTCCACGTGATTCCATCAAAAACATTGTGCACACCAGAAATGGATACATTCTGAAAACAACTGATCCTGATCTCTACAGGACTATCCGCAACAAAGTCCCTATAGATATTTTTGGGGCACAAGCAGAGATCACCCATCTCAAACCTTCAACGCGCAAGCAACTCCCTCCACCCCCGAGGCCAGCTCTTCTCTCTGTTGTTATCCGTGGCGTAGACCCGTCTTACACAGACGAGGAAGTTCTTGAAGAAATAAAATTTGAAGGGTACACCATCTCTAAGGCACTTAGAATCCGAAACGACCGTGGGCCCACCTTCATGGTTCGCATTCTTACACCCCATCAAGATACAATAGACGAATTGCTTGCTCATGGGGCTCTCATCTACAATTGCAAACATAGAGTCGAACCCTCACGTTCAATGGCACTGCTTCCAGTTCGCTGCGAACGCTGTCAGGCCTACAATACTCATAGTACAACTGAGTGCAAAAATGAGTTCAAATGCGGTTACTGTGCAGGACCACACTCTAGAGACCTGCACGGGCCGGGCCTGGCCCGAGGCCCGAAGCCCGGCCCGGCCCGCGGGCCGGGCTTGAGCGGGCCGACTCTGTTATTTCTTTGGGCCGGGCCGGGCTTGGGCGGGCCGACACTGTTATTTCTTTGGGCCGGGCTGGGCTTGGGCTGGCCGACACTGTTATTTCTTTGGGCCGGGCTGGGCTTGGGCTGGCCGACACTGATTTCTCTTGAGGTCGGGCCGGGCTGGGGCCGATCAATTGCAATTCTTTAATAATTATTGACTTTCGTTAAACGATAATTGGAATAAAGCCAAACGTTGAAGAAGTGTGTCCGTGAAAAATGTTACAAAGAATGCAATAGCTATTTACATTTTGTGTTGCTTAGCGGCTCCACTTCTACTATAGAGGATTGCAGGCATTATGCGGTAAATTGAGCTCTGACCTTGTCCTTCACTGAACTCAAAATATAAAAAGAAGAGGTGGGAATGTTTTGCCTGTCGCTAAACAATATTGCCATCTTCACTTTATGCTAAAAATCAATAAGGTTAGATTTTTGTTACAGGGAATGGAGTTTTTGTTGTCTCGATGACAGGCAAAGTTCTAGGAGGCAATGGTACCATTCGGGAGGCAAGCGTCAGGTTGTGAACCAAAGTTTAGAAAATGTTTCTGAGGGTTCGACTTAAGTTTAGAGTTGCCCCTCCAGTCCAGAGTTGCCCTTGGACTTTGCAACATACAAAAAACAGTGCTTAAAGTATTAAAAATTGTTACATTTCACTTAACTTCAGTACTCCATGGGCTTCACAAAAATTTAAAAGGTTTTCTTCATTATAGTTGCGCATCCGTTACACCTGTTCGCCATATTCGCCATATTTTACAATACCATGCTGGTGAAACCTTCCGCGAATGCTTCCGCATCCGGCAAATAGTACTAACTTTCATATACCTTTTCTCGTATTAAACATAACTCTTTCCTGCCGAATTTACATTCCTAAACATCAAATAAAAACTTCAAATTATCATTTCTTACCTCATTTCTCCTGTAAATTTTCCTGATTTTTATAAAAAACGGAGGGGTAACTCTAAACTTAACCCGAGGGTTCGGTCAAATTTAGTACTAAATTTTGAGAAAGATTGGTGCTCGAGCTAATTTTTTTTAAAAAATTTATCGGGCCGGGGTCGGGCCAAAAACTTTTAAAATTTATCGGGCCCGGGCCGGGCTTGGGCCAAGAATTTTGAAAAACTTATCGGGCCGGGCCGGGCTTGGGCCGAAAATCTCCAAAACTTTTCGGGCCCGGGCTGGGCCGGGCCTAGGTACGTTCGGGCTGGATTGGGCTCGGGCCGAAATATTCGGCCCGTGCAGGTCTCTACCACACTCCACCAGATTATGCACAAATTTACATCAGCCAGCACAATGTTTTACATGTCCTGACCCATCCTACCTACAGCTATAAATGTAAAGCAAAACCGGAACCTACGCCGCAGCACTCTGAATTGGTCGTACCGCTACGTACAACATCCAATGTTCCCACCACCCCGCCCACAGCCGACACTCCAGTCACAGTAACTCAAATGCTTACCTTTCTTACTCTTGCCCTGCAAAACATCCACCCTTTTATACGGCCACACATCTTGCAGCAAATCACCCTTGCAGCTAAAGCAACCTTTCATATTCATTTCACGGCAACATATTCTGGGAACACAGTCCATTTTGATGCATCTCCAACATATCAAAACGGTTAATTTCTACTTCATCATGGCCCTAAACTTTCTCTTTTTAAACATCCGATCGTTTTCGGAAACAAACTCCTGTTTGAAACCCTGCTCCTCGAGGAACATATTACAGTTTTTCTACTCAATGAAACATTCCTTACAAAATCAACTCCCTGTCGCCTACCAGGCTATACCATCTTACGCGCAGACAATGTCTGCCAGCACAGCGAGCTAATGGGGGCGTAGCAGTTGGTTTCTCTCCCCATTTACCTTATCACCAACACAATTGTTTGATTACGGCTTTACCGGAACACATCATTGTCACTGTGTATTCTAAATCTCTTATCATCACCCTAGCTACAATCTACATCCGGCCTGGCCATCCCCTCCCACTACAACTGTACAGCATATTTCCAACACCTATCGGCACTATATTATCATGGCAGATTTCAATATGCACAGTCGTTCCCAACACGATCGTACTAACTTTGAAGCTTTTATCACCACAAACACCACTGGCACCTTCCATCATCTGCCCAAACCTACGCGCCCAGAGTCTAACACAACACCAGACATCGTTATCACATTTAGAAACCTCCTAACTCATAGCTCCATTGCAGTACTTGGTACTCTAGGTAGTGATCATGCTCCTATTATACTCACCATAAATCTCAACTTTTCTGCATCCCCTCGCTTGCAAATGCCTTCCCGGACCTCCTAACGTTTTGACAAAGCTAACTGGGTCTTTTATCGGTCTTACCTTACTCACCACACCGAGCACCTTTCATCTCTCACTACGGAAGACGATCTCTACACTACTGTCAATACACTCACACATACTATACAGGAAGCGATCACTCTTTATATACCTACCAGTAAAAATATCCCCTATCAACCTCGCTTGCCCCCACACTATCTGACCATGATCTCACGTTCTCGCCAACTTTATCGAGACTAGATTCGTACTAGAAATCCTGAAGCTTTACGCCATCATCAGCAGCTACAGAGAACTGTGCACAACTTCGATGTTGGGTTAAAACTTGTAATAATCTGTCTACCACCAACCACCCTACCAAATTCTGGAAAAAGTTTAATGCTTTATGCGGAAAGCTTACAAAAACTCCATACCCCATTCTGAACGGCAACTCCGCTGCTCACACTGATACGGAGAAAGTAAATGCTTTCGCAGATCATCTGCAGAGCATCTTCACGCCACCACCACCTGTTAATACACCCCATATTTCTGATAGAGCTGACACCTCTCCACTTTTGCAAAATAATCATCTACATGAACTCGCTATCAATCGACCTGTCACTGCACCTATCACTGTACAAGAGATCACCGATACCATCAAATATAAACGAAACAGAGCGCCTGGCCTTGATAACGTTATTTATCGCCAGATCAGGGAGTGTCCATCTACACTACTCATCGTTATCGCCAATATCTTCACGTTCATACTATGTACAGGTTACTTCCCTCTGTCCTGGAAAACATCTAAGACACTTATGTTCCAAAAACCACATAAGCTTCCTCAAGAGAACTCTTCGTACAGACCGATCCAGCTCACAAGCACATTCAGTAAAATCCGCGAACGCATCCTCGTTAAACGTCTTCATATTTATCTAAATAGCAGAAACGTCATACCTCTAACTCAAACAGGTTTTTGCCCTTCTTTCTCGATAAACGATCAACTTTTACGACTCACAAGCCTTATCACTACACACTATAACAGAGTGAAACCATCATGCCTGGTGTTATTCGATCTCGAGAAAGCTTTCGATAAAGTGTGGACTTATTCACAAACTCCAACTTCCAACTTCCGTTTTATGGCTCCAACTTCTTATAGCATACATACGGCTTATCTTTAACTTTCTCTCTGGGCGTTTCACTTATGTTGCCATAAACGAACATCTGTCTCACCCGATCTTCTTACTCTCAGGAGTTCCACAAGGATCCGCACTTTCACCTCTATTATACATTCTGTTCGTTGCAGGTAAAGTCTATTTTTTCCAGTATGCAGATGACACCGCATTTCTTGAACTAGGAACATCCAGTATATCAACAACGTCTTACAAACAGCCATCACTTACTTCTGCCTCTGGTGTCGACATTGGAAACTTACCATTATTGCCACTAAAACTCAGGCCATCCTCTTTATTCCGCCAAAGAAAACTACCAAAGTCCGCCGAAATCCACGTTGCCTCTCTCTCTCTCTATGTGGATCACGTTCCATTGCTAGCTACTAACACAGTCTCCTACTTAGGCATCACGTATGACAAACATCTTACCTGGACGCACCACCTTAAAACAATCTTAACTAAAGCTTACAATCGCCTGAATTTGCTTAAACGTCTCGCAGGAACGACATGGGGTCTACAAGCCCATACACTCTTAAACACTTATAAAGTCTTTCTCCGACCTACTCTAACATATGGTTTCACAGCTTGAATTGCCGCATCAGAAAAGTTCTATAACAAACTTCTTATCCTTGAACGCCACGCCTTCCGCATAGCTTATCGTATCAAATTACCTAGCCCAACACAGGAACTCTATCAGCGCATTACTTTTCCTGCCTTGCAGTACTACCTCGAAACTCTTCGACTGTCATACATACGTCGCCGTTTTCAAACCCAACATCCTTTACTTTTCGAGACGATGCACTACATAGCACTACATCCCACACCTACCCGGTATTTTCACACTCCATTATCTCTTCTGTTTACATTATATCATTACACGCTTCCTCCCGATGATCCCTCCCTGTTCTTGCTAAGTGATTACGTCACTCATGCTCATTTGCCACTCATTTTTCCATCATTTCACGCACAGTAAATTCCTCATACTAACCTGGGTCCATTACGTCTCTCATCATAGCCTAGAGTCCCCCTAGGCAAGAAGATAACTGCATCTGTCTGCTAATATTTTCCTTTGTGTTGTCCTGTGCTTGCACCTCATCTCATCACTCGCCACCATTAATTATTATGCTATTATACCACGAACAATCACTTTATGCTTTCCTCATATTTATATATCCCGTATTGTTTATATAATGTTTCTCATTTATTGTTATTATTATTCTTTTCATATTTCTACTTTGCTGTTCATAACAGCTATATATGTTATTTTCTTGTGTCTATATATTTATGTGAACCTTTAAACCTAATGTTAAGGAGCGAAAAGTTCCTTAAATCTCTTACTACTATGAATAAAGTCTCTTAAATCACATAGACCAACCACAAACCTTATACGCCTCTGTCTCTTAACATCATTTTCCTAAAAGAGGGCGTAACCCTCTCAGAGGTAGCTAGCTTTTCGCTAGCAATGTAAAAAAATCTCAGACAAAGTTCCACTAACAGAACCTATGTGCTGTGATGTGTTTTGCACTTCATTTCATCATCTCACATAATATCATTACCAGTTATTACTTCCTTCACTGAAGTATGTACCTACCTTACCTCATGTTTATGGTTAAATTCCATAAAGACCGTAAAAGTATGTGCAATGAAGTTTTTGTATCTACCCATATCCCCACCACTGATTCCTGCACATCGTACTACATTTTCTTGTATATCTTCCCCTACAGAGGGCGTAACCCTCTTCGGGTAGTAGCTAGCGTCCGCTAGCTGGACAAAAAAATCTCGGACAACTTTACTATATACAGACGGGACAGGGGTTCACGTGGTGGTGGTGTAATGATATGCGTGAACTCTAAACTAAAAAGTAAGGAACGTAAAGACTTATACAGTAAGGACTGTGAAATCTTATGGGTTGAAATTAACGTTCCAAACGGTCCAAAACAACTCATAGGCTGCTTTTATCGGCGACAGAAAAACTCTCCGTTGTACACTCATGTCCAGAATGATTGTCGCATATCTATAACTGTCTTCTTGTAAGAATATAATTTGATAATAATTTTGCAGGGTACTTTTAATACTGATGCTATGTGTATAATAGGAAAATGTATATTTGTGGTAAATTTCAAAGGAAAAGAATAATAAATACGAAAATGAGAAAGAGTAAAACAAGATGTTGCTAAATGGACAAGAAAGTTTTATTTTCGTTTTGTTATTCTTATTTACTGCTCTTTTGACATGAAATTTGCCGCAAACGTGTCTTTGCCGATTATACACATACTAACAAGTATAAGAAATACCAGACGGATTCGTTATCAAATTGTATTCCTACAACATATTTATAGACATGCGACAATAATTTTGGACATGAGTGTACATATTGGAAGTTTGTCGTGATTCCATGATTGCCGCCGTAGCATACTGCAATGCAACTCTTCTTGGAGATTTCAATCTCTCCATTGACTGGCTTTCCCCCCATATGGTGTCCCAAATTCTAAAATCTATAATAATGACTCTTGGTTTTTAGTCAATTTTATACATGGTCTTGGATTAGCACAGCATAATATGCACCCTGCTAGAGACAATAGTAACCTGGAAAATATTGTATCAACTCACAAACAAATGGTTGTGGTTCCAAAGTTAAACTTTTTCCCATCAGGTCACGACTTTCTCAGTGTGTTTTTCCCTCACATCTAACATAAAATATCTCCACGTGAAATCAGTGAATCCTTTACCCCAGTGGAAAAAAGCCCCTTGGGATGAAATACGTCAAGCTCTTCATATTTTCCCATGGTGCTTACTTGCCTCAGGCTCAGTTGATGATGCAGCTAACTTGCTGACGTCATTCAGACTGTAGTTAAAGACTTTGTGCCTTTCCGAAAAAGACCTTCTTCAAAGTTTTCCCCGTAGTTTGATGAGGAACTAAAGTGCATACTTCGCTACAAAAAAGTGCATGGAAGCTATGGAACGATTTTCCCAGTGAGTATACTTACAAGAACTTTACTGATATTAGAAGACATAGTAAACATATTATGAAACGAAAGTATGTGGAGTACATTGAACACATCACAATTGATACACACAAAAATCCTAAGCGGTTTCTGGACCCTAATAAACTATCGAAGAAATAGTTCTCGCATACCGACAGAACCGACCTACAAAAATGCTTGTGTCAATGAAGAAGACAGGGCAAATGTATTTAATGAATATTTTGCTAACAGCTTCGTTTCATCCCCTCCCACCTCTCCTTCCTTCCCCTACCCTCATCAACCTGTTTGTTCTGAGTCTTTGTCTTCTATCAGTACCACACCGACTGAAGTTCTCTATCTTCTCTTGTCATTGCGCCTTAGGGCCAGATAATATCTATACTTGCTTCCTACGCAGTGTTGCCAGTTCTCTTTCTCAACCCCTTTCGGTTTTACTAAATCGCTTTTTCGCAGAAGGTGTCTTTCCCACCAGTTGGAATAAAGCTAATATCACTCCTTTTTATAAGTCTGGTAAAAATAAAAATGATGTATACTCCTATCGACCTATTTCCTTATTATCTCCACTCTCACTTGTTTGTGAAAAGATAATCAAAAACAGGCCTTTTCATTTTTTGCTCCATTTATAAACTCGTAACAACACGGCTTTTTGCCAGGAAAGTCTTGTCTTACTAATTTATCAGTTCTTCTGTCCGATGCTGTGGACAGCATCTCAGAAAATTCTCAACTCGACATTTTGTATTTGAACCTGTCTAAGGCTTTCGATTCTCTTCCACACCATCTTCGTCTATACAAACTCAGTTCTAGATTCAATATACATGGTAAATTACTTAGTCTTCTAGAAGCGTATCTCAGTAATAGGACACAACGAGTTTCAGTTTCAGGTTACTTTTCTGACTTCCCGTAACTTCTGCAGTTCTTCAAGGCAGTGTTCTGGGTCCACTTCTATTTTTATTATACATGGACGATTTGCCTTCTTTGTTCACAAACAGCTGTACCAAACTCCTTCTATTTGCTGATGATTGCAAACTCTACAGACACGTTAAATCAGAGTACGATGCTCTTGCTCTTCAGCATGATGCTTCTATTCTTGTCAACTGGTGTAACTGTTGGAAACTTAATTTAAACATCGGAAAATGTGCTTCTCTTACGATTTTTCTAAAAAATGACCCTATAAACCACATCTACAAAACTGGTCATCAGAACATAAATCCTGTCACCTCTTTCAGAGATCTTGGTGTTATCATTGACAATAAGCTTACTTTTGCGGATCATATAAGCACAATATCTTGTACTGCTATGAGAAAACTAGGACTCCCTTGTCGCTTCACTAACATAAAAATCCTAGTTCCTTAAGCTTGTTCTATAAGTCATATGTTGTTCCCACTATTGAGTACTGCTCTCCTATCTTGTCTATGGCCTGCCCTACTCATCTGAAAAAAATAAATTCTGTAATAAATTTCTTTTTAGCCATAGTATCCTACCGAGTAGCTCTCCTTCGAACACTTCCAAAAAATGATGTTTTAACATTTCTCAATATCAAACCTCCCGTAGTGAGAAACTATATTTCTGACCTAATATTCTTGCATAAAATTGTAAATGGCCATATATCATGCGAACAGTTATTAAGTCAGATCAATTTTCGCGTACCCGCTAGAACAACACGATCTAGTGACCTCTTTTACACTCGAGCTGTGAGAGTTAATATTCTTCAAAGGTCCCTTCTAAACAGAATTGTTAGCACGTATAATAAGTTACCAGAAACTGTAGACGTTTTTTCAAATGAGCATACCTTCAGATCATCTATAAATAAACTATCTTTGTAATGTTGCCATTGTACTGTACTATCTTGATTTCAAATTGTTATTCTATTGTTATGTTACATAATTGTTAAAATGGTTCAGTGTAAAATGGCCTAGTGCTGTATCTGAAACCTATTATAAATAAATAAATAAATAAATTCAATTGACCGGGTAGCGAATCAGTACCCCTTGCACCAAAGGTGAGCGTTCTGCCACTGAGCCATCCTGCTCCCTTGATTCGAGAATCTACCATATTTCCATATTTACTGCAGTCTTCTGAAGGGGCACCTAAATTTGTATAAATAATTATCCAAAGTTACGATTAAAATGAACAAAAATTTCAAAATCTGAGTGTAAAAATGCTCCGACAATGACACCCATGACATGGGAGATAGATACTTTATTCTCTTGATTCAATACATTGTTACATAATCTTTGTAACCGTTAATCGTTATTACGAATCAGATATATAGTCAGAATTTCGTAAAGCAGTGGGGTCCGTGGCAGGAAATACTTTGGTAATCACACCAGGGGCTCGATCATTTTAAACTATTTTACTGGCAATATATATTGATTTGTTAGGACAATAAAATTAAGGTATGTTAGTAAGTATTTAAATAACAAACTATAAAGAAATCTCGAATAAAATAAAAAAATATTGAAAAATATTTTACAATATTTACGTTCCTTCCTTTATTCATTCAAATATAACAATTTTCCTTTCATTATAACCACAACTATTATAAAAAGTACATATCCAATAATGTCTTCTAAAATATTTTACAATATCTGCGTTCCTTTCTCTGTTGAATCAAATTACAATAAAATTTCTTTCCACATAACTTTTTTGTTTTCATTATTCCATCATCTACTGTCTGTTCCAAATGACAAGTTAAAGGCGGAATAGAAAACTGTTTCTGAAATACATGTTTGATACTGCAGAGAAGCGATGACCAAAAAATATTATAATAAATGTCCACACTGTCACAAAGTGGCGCTATGCTTTCGAAAGTTTGAAATTTACCTCACTAGTAGAAGAAATTCTGAGAATTCCGTAACTTTTCTAGAAATTTCAATTTCCCTGACTTTTCCAGGATATCCCGCTCATTCGCCACCATGTATTGTAAGTAATACAAATCTCCTCACAAGAAAGAGTAACTAAAAGCTTGCTGTAGCCTGTTATTTTTTCACACTGATTTTTCTTTTCTCGTTTCTTTTTGTTTCATCCTTCCTTACTTTTTTCATTCCTGGTTTCTACGCGAGTCCGGACGCCCCATTGACTGCAAAAACTGTGCCTGTTACAAACTTCCATTCGTTAGTTAGTTAACTCGATATCACTTAACAGAACACATTCTCAACATCACTTAACCGAACACAAAGGAATTACCACAAGTCACGTCCAGCCGAGAATTTTCCAGTCGTCCCTTGCAACCAAGGTGACGTCACAGCAACGACAGCACTCAAGGTCACGTGCGCATGCAACATCCTTGTAGTATTTCCATCATGGATGAGCTGTTATCACATACCTGTAAAAGAAAGTAATAGCTCAATTCTATATTCATAATAATAGGGTACATACATAGCTTCTGGGAATCTGCTATTACTTATAATATCTAAAAATAAATACAAAAATATGAACTGTTCAAAAACTACCCAACATAATTGACTATCTACAAAGTGGACTATATAGTGCTACATTACTGTTCACAAAAACCTAGAAACCATTACAGAAATTAAGACTAAAAATTATGCATAGACCCATCACAATTCCCACAGTTTTGTACAGAGCTAATTGCATTTCCCTCGTTCTTTATATTGACACCAGCTATAAGACGTATATATCCTTATATATTTTCCTACTTCCACTCATAATATCATATATTCTTCTACCTTTCTACACATTAAACACTGCTTAAACTTGGAGATATCTCTGGTCAGAGAGAAAATATTGCCTTTAGGGCAAGACAAAACTAAGATGAGAATGAAACTATTGTTAAAGAAAATATATGTATATGTGCCGACGATAACCAAAGAGGGTGAGGTATTGAGTGTTCGTATACTATTGGTGAAACTTGAATATCTACGGTTTGAAGCTCGGTTTCAGAGGTTTCTAAATTTATTTTTTAAACACGAATGTATGATAAAAGTGTAATATTTATTACACATATAAATTTCAAATTTTATGCTCTGGTTTTAAAATCGGTGTTTATTCCTATGGACCCTACTGTATTTTTTCTTTACTTTTAGTTCCAAAGCAAATACTTAAAAGGTTACTTGGTTTAAACTCTATAGAATAATCAGTAACATTTGAATTGGCGGGAAATTAGACTGATATAAATTTAAATAAACATGTAATTAGAAAGGAATAAACCAAACTAATTTTATATGTGATAAAATTAATTTCTACTGAAAATCAATTTGATAACCAATTAATCATATGATACTGTCAAATTGAAAAAAATATTTTTTAGATAAAATACACTAACTACAATGAAGGTAACTCTTTTTTACTTTGATATCAAGAGTATAGGTATTCATTACTTACTGTAAAACAAAGAATTGTTATCCCAGGTTTATGAAGAATTTCGATATCCTTTTCTCCTTTTCATAAATAATCATCCCATGTTAAGTTTTAAAATAGTTGGTAATTTCCTATTTCAAAGTTCTACAAAATTTTCACAAATAGGAAACAATAGATCTCTGCTGTGGCGTAACATGTGAATGAAAAGTCTAGGACAAAAGTTAAGAATATAAACTGATCATCTGACCTTTAGTCCGCATTTATCATCTACCGTCTTTTCAAAAATAACGCCTGCCAAGAAAACAATTCTAGGTCTTTAAGATGAGATTGTCAACTTTCACTCACACTCATTCTTGAAGAGAAGTAGGGAAAATTGAAGAATTCGAAAAATTAAGTGGGGTATAAATGTATATAATATTAAAGCACTCTAGTAAGCAATCATATAGAATCGAAATATTACTTGGCTGGGGTGACTATGTATAAACAAACCTAACAATAAAATTAATCTTTTCGAGTTATTTTCTGACTATACGTCCCTTCATCCCAGCATTAAGATGAGCATATATCTTCCCAAACTGGCCACATATACATATACAAAAAATAAAACCCAGCAAGTTGAAACTGAATTATGTAGAGGTTTTATACGTACAAGATCTAAAACTTAAGTTATAATACAGTAAGTTAGAAAAAGCAAACTTTCTACTTTCAAACTTTAAAACCTTCGGGCTCCGATTCTGTTTCAGCACATTCCAAACATAAAACTAGACAGGCTCTCTTTAAGAAAAAAAGGGCATGGGGAAATTCGAAGTGTGAGGAGGCTGTCCTGGGACACTAATTGCAAAAGGGTAGAGCGTTCGCCTCTGGTGCAGGGGTCCTAGTTCCATTCTATCTCGCGCCAGGTGAGCTTTGTCGTGGACAAACGCTGTCTATGTGAGTTTTCTCGGGGTTCTCTTACCTCTTTCTCCGTTCCTGTTCTCTTACCGTTTCCTACCTCTTTCTTCATTCCACCATTTCATTCATTTCTTATTATTACCGTCTGCTTTATCCTCAACAGCATAACCGTGGAAAGTAACATTCAAAAATTTCAATTTATTTTTATTTGCAAAAGGACATATCCTGAATGGCAGTTATGTAATCGGTACTTTTATTTACCTTAGCTCTGGTGGTTAGGAGGAAACAAATTGATAAACTTTAGGGGGCTCCAAAGAATATGCGTGGAAGACACAGTGCAGTTTAACAATTTGACGCTTGTTCCGTTCTTGTTTTATTTATAACTAAGTTATGATTGATGAAGAAACAAGATTCATAAGAAATTTGCAATCTGTCTTTTATTCTTGCGTAGAAATATAGAGTTTATTTTCACTCAATTTCTTAATTTCAATTTTATAACATTGAAAATGTACAATTCATTCTATCGTGTATTCAAAATGTTTTTCCTTTCACAGGATAGTCAAACTATTGAAATGAAATGTAATTTTGAATTTTGTGTTCCACGCTTATGCCCACAGGCTAAGGGAAATGGTGCAAATGAGAATGAATGAAATAGTTGAATGAAGAAAGGTGAAGGAAAGAGGACAACCTCCAGATAATTTGCACAAATGTTTTTGCCCACTACAAATCTCACTTCGCGCGATCTGTAATTCAAACAGGGACCTCACGCACAACACTCTACAACTAAGTCACCGCTGTCCAATATAACAACACTAGGAATGTTTGTAAAACGATAAATTAAAAATGTGACTAAATAAATAATATTATTACGAATTAGATAGACATTATTATATGATGAAAGACGAAAAGTAGGAATACCGGAACTTGAAAGTTGAAATTCTAAATTGAACACCTCCCACACACATAAGAGCATATGTAAGACGCATATATGTGTTTTCGGAAAATTCAATCGCACCAATACTTTTCTTTAAAATAATGTATCTTCGAAACATTGTTTTGTTTATTTAACTAATTTGTTTTGGTTCCTATTAACGACTTTTTTACCGACTTGTTATCTAAACCTTAATGCCGAATCAAAACATATTACTTCCTACAGCAAATTCAATCCAGGTCTATTTCGTTTCGATTTAGTTGGAGAATATTGTAGATAGCAATAAACATTAAAACTGCTTAAGAAATTAAGAAAGAGTACACACCAACATCTAAGTTGATAATCAGTAACTAAAACATTTCAGTGAAATACACTTAGTGTGTTGTCACATTAGAAAAGAAAGGTTGCTTGCACCTTTTCGCTGTAATCTTCTAATATGAATATTTCACTCTTCTGTCTGTTTTAGAAAGATATGATTTTGATTGATACATATTGACAACCCGCTCAATTCTTGCCGAAATTTGGGGATGCAAAAGTTGAATTGAGCAGATCACCCTCCACTCACCATCTAGAATGAGTGGGCAAGTATCTATTTCATAAACGAGAGGTTTCAAATTAAGCACATAACTACTGGGGATTAAGTCGTAATGATAACACATCAATTCGATTATTAAAAACAACAACTGTATTTCTTATTAAAAGAATGTAGCTAGTGTAAGTGTTGTGAATTATGACGGATATTTAGAAACTTTGCCAGACGAGTAGTGCGTATCGAGCATTGAGCATTTGTACCCTGAATTGGAGAAACACACACCTTTACTGATGTCTTCAGTGGACGTTCTCTGTTGACCTCCGGGGTTGCTCCGTTGATTTCGGTATCGCCAGTGTGATACCTTTACGGACAGGCGTCGCTGGTCAGTAGACAAATTGCATTGGATATTGACCTCTCCAACCAATGCTCCAGACGAACTAACGTTGGCTGTTAGTCGTTATAAGATCGGTCTTCCGATGTTACGATTGAATTCTTACATTGAATCACATTCGATCTTTATCGCGATGAACTCAAAGTACTTCGACGAAAACGTAGAACTTCACTCTCTAAAAGCCTGGACTTCTCTCAAAGCCGTGGAACTTCTCTATCCCAAAGACCTCCTGTCCCTTGGTTTTGTTCGGATCTTGATTTCCGGAATTCTGCGGCGTCGTCTGCTGTCAAGCACGTGTGACCTCCTTTCATTCGGAAAACAAATTCTTTCCTGGTGTCAAGAACAAAAACTGCAACACTCGACACGCTCTGATTTCTCGATTCTAGGCAATTTCTACATATCCGTGAATGTGTTTGATGTTCACAAACATGCTACAACTGCGATTCATGATTTTTACAGAATGTTATAAATGTTATAGCTAACGCATTTAATAAATTTCCTTCCTGCATTCGCAGACTATCAATTATGCTTTTGTTTACTTTATCTGCTGACAACCAAATAATGCAATTCTACCAACTTGCATTAACCTCAATTTTAACGAATGTTTTCCTTCACCACATAATTTTTAATATTTCACAAAACCCAATATCAAAAACAAATAAAGTTGATCGTTAAAATAAAATTCTGATACATAAAATACGTGCTCTGCCACATGGACCTCCTTAAAAATTGGTAGCTACGCTATCGAACTAGATCTCGTTGGAGATCGTGAACTAACAAAACACCCTGTAGATATATATACAACAACATATGTGAAAAAAAATGAAACTGAAACATAAAACTTGAAAATAAATAAAGTCTATATATCCATATAAATAAATATCTTTAAATCAATAAATCGTTTCCGACACCCCAACATTTACTCAATATATATATATATTTAATAATCCTTTAATCATCTCCTTAAATTGCAATATAACATGGAAAATATATATTCAAAAAGTGTACACTCACTCCATCTCGTGAGTTGTACTAAAACTATAAGAAGAGCAAAATCACTCTGTAATTTATTAATTGTGACTCTTTTAGTCTCGCAATTCAGCTTGGTATCATTTTACTGGAATTTTCCATTGCTTCATTGTCCATACTTGCCAACTTGGACACTTGTTGACAGTATTAGCAAAGGTTACTTTTTGTCCTTTCCAGTCGTTTTTATTCTTCATTTCTAAAAAATATGAAACTTTTCGCTAGAAATTATAGCATAATCACTTATTGTGATACTTTAGTAATTAAAATATATCACACCATATCATCACTTTTTTATTTTTTAAAAAAACTAAACACTGAATTTTCACTATAGAAGAATAAAATTCTTCTGTAGTTGATTTGCCACACTGGAAATAACTTTGAGCGGGATCTGCACATTCAGCAGTTTTTAACCAAGGTTAATCTGCTTACACGTTGACACTCCCATTCTGCGCGTCACCTTGGTTCAATGTTAACTCGTTGTCGAAAACGCACTACAAAAATTTTCACTAAATTAACTAAAATTCTGTTTTTACAGTATTACGACGTCACAGGGGTAGAAATATTCCCTGTTGATGTCTGTCGGGCATTCGGTTTTTCCGTGTTTTCCGGAATTTATCACGAAAACATTAGATTCCGCGGTTTTAATATGTCCCTTCTGCGTTTGTGGTGTGCATCTTCTTCTTTAGTGGTGTGGTTCATTTGTGTAAGCTTCAATTCAGTATCAGTGCTAGTGCTATGATATGCTCTACTACAATCTGGCAAATTACGAAAAATTGTGTTATCAGTGCTTTGTGTTGTGTTATTAAGTTGTGTTTTATTCTTATTTAATATTGTGGCATAGAGGGGAGAAACTTGTGAATGTACGTAAGTTTCAGACTCATCTCTACCACTTATTTCTAACTCTACATTTGATTTTACAATATCTTTACTATCTCTATTAACGTATTTTCTCTCTAGCTTACGTAATCTTACTAGAATATAACATGTAATATTCACTACTATAACTAATATACTTCCTAAAACTATCGTAGATGTTAATAATAAAATTGTTTCGATGTCCATTTTTCTTGTTTTGGATTTTATCTGAAATAGACGAGAAATAGATAAAGTCGGGATAGGCCTACTTAAAATTTGTAGAACATTATATTTACTATAACTATTTGAATAATTATTATTCCTAACTTGTGTCTGCTTACATTTTTTGCCACTATATTTCGCGTGTTGTTGAAGCAGGCTTATACTGTTCTCTACTTTGTCTAACACACTTGCTACTTTCGAAGTAATACTCGTGATAGACCATTAATACTATAACTATGTGCAAAAACTCAGCTGCTTATAAGCTCTAGACTCTGTTTTACACTTAAAATCTCGTATTTTCCGTCGTTTTCTTCATTAAAAATAATAATAAACTATATTCACTATATTCTCATATATTTACACTTATATGTCTTCTAACGTACGTTTTCTATTATTTAAACCTTATTTTAATAATCTATATACTTAAATATCGTTAATTCTATTTAATATCTTTATTTTCCGTAATTTAAAATAATATTTCTTGGGTTTTACGATCGGCAAGGCTTTTTCGCTTGGCTGGAAAGCGGCTAGCGTGGCTGGATAATTTCCGTAATCATTCGTGCTTACTCGGAACTGTTCGTTTTTCGTCTGCAGTCTTCGCTGGGTCCTGGAGTGGAGAGTAAATCTAGCCTCTCGTCGGGTTTTTAGTCAATTTTTCACCTCTTGGCGTGCGGAACTCACTGAATGTTTTGACGCAAATGATTACAGACTCCCATATGATTATTGCCTGTAGCGCTTGCAATGTAAATACAACGATGAAATAAATGATTCCAATCATTATTTTTACTCAATGTCGATTGATTATTACCAATTATATCAGTAATATATTATATTATTTTCTTTTCCTTTCTTTTTTAAAAATAATTTTCTGTACGGAACATAAACATTAAATATATTAATCCTATTTTAATTAATCGTTCTTCTGTCTACTTCGTGAACTATTTCTCGTTGTATCTATGCTTATTCAAGAATATTAACCCTTCAGTTCACAATGTAATTATTATACAAATTTAATTATTCTGTATTTTCTATAAATAATCGTAGTACTTATCTATATTTTAACTATTAATACAGTAATACTAATCTATTTCTATTTTATCTATTTTTATCTATTATTAACTATTTTTACTACTATTATTATTAATTTTCTATTATTTTCTACTATTATTTTGTTTATCCTTGCTGGACATTCTTGACTTTATCTATCCTCCTTTGGTGTTACTTTCCTATATTTATCTAGGTTATCTATTCTCATCTTTTTCTATCCTTATTATTTTTTTTTCATTTACACCTCAAACGTAAATGGGACATCGCTCGGTTCGGTATTACAATACGATCTATTATTACATTCGATCGGGTGCTATGAACTACTATGATCTATAGACTTTCTTTACTACAAATCATTCTTATATTTGGTGATGGTCTTTGCTATCGGTAATGGCTGTTTGGTGAGTACCTAATGCATGATTCCTATGCAATATTGATACCTCCTACTCGTTTGTTTACATTTGTTTCTTCTTTTTTTAACAATTTACCAATCAATGACTTCACTGTTTACAAAATTTTTCGTGAGTTTTCGTGCACTAGAACATGAATAAATTTATATTGTCTATTACTAAATGATATTATAATTATTGTTGTTATTATTATGCTTCAGTACTTCCCAATTTATATTTCCTTAGCGATTTATACAATTTACTATACAATATTATTAATGCAACAACAGAAACTACTAGAACAAGTATAATGGCTGCAACTACATACATTATATAGTTTGTTTTCATTATTAGTAGTGGTACAGTGGTATCCACTTTTAATTTTAACAAATTTTTGGCTAGACTATTCAGTTCTTCATGATGTAAACTAAAATTTAATTGTTTTTGCGTTCAATTTCCTATTAAATTTAGATGTTTATTGTTAACATTTATTACTTTTTTCGTTGGAATTGCTAATTCTCCAAAAATTAAATTATCAAATTGGCTGTACTTAATAAAATAGGAACAATTATTTCCAAAGTTTACTTTCGTTGATGTAACTTCGTGATGGTTGCCTAATTTGGTTATGTATCCCTCTGATAGTGACGAATACAATACTCCAGCATGAGTATATCTATATACTACATTCTCTGGGTATTTTTCTGTTCGTTGTTGACAACCCTTTAGTGAACCGTTGAAAACAATATTATTAAGACATTTTGCTTTGTCATCCAATGTTATTTGTTCGCAGAAACACAAAAAGCTCTTAAATTCACATTTGGAACGATCCAAAGCGTGATACATACCATTAACTAAGTATTTATTTATTTATATTTTAAGATTACTTTAACGATTTATTAATTTATATGTACTTCACATTTCATTTTATGTTCTAGGCACCAACTTAATGTATCTTTAATAGTACTTGCATATTGCATATATATTTATTTAAAATTCTAGTAACTATAATCCAAAAAGTGTCTATCGATTCGGGAATTTTCTGATGGAGATTAGCATTTCCTCCAATCTCGGGTTGAGGGTTTGGTTGAGAAAAGTGAACCCTGTCTGACACTTCATCGGTAGACCAAATTTGTACCATAGTTACAGTAAACCTTAATTTAAATGTTTTCAATATTTTTTTTTCAAATTTACTCTTCGCCATCTGACATTTGATCAATATCACCAAACTTTTCGTCTTTACTACCAACGAATAATTTCAACCGTCTTATGTCTATAGTGACAATTTTAGTTTCACCCTTTTTAGTTTCATACTTAACTTTGTATGAATTGTTATTGACTTTGTCAATAATTAGACCTTTGGTGTTATAACGATTACCGAAACATGCCGGCAAACCTGCTCTTGGCATTTCCCTGATCAAAACTATTTGACCAATATCAAAATTTGGTTGGTCAAATTTCTTTTCAATTTGTTTTTTCTGGGATCTGAATTTCCTCTGCAAATTCTTATACGCAAGTTGACGTGCCTCCTTTATGCCTTGAAGTCTCACCTCGTTGTCCACAAACTCGCAAGGGATATCTAAATCCTGCTCGAGAAATGTTCTCGGTTCGACTCCATGCAACAAATAGTGTGGTAAAAAACCAGTACCATCATGCACTTGCGTATTGATCGTAAACATTAAACTAGGTAGTATTTCGTCCCAGTTTGCAAAATCTTTATCTATATAGTGCTTCATTACTTGTTGTAATGAGCCTATGGCCCTCTCTGCGCTTCCAATAGAATAATGGGCACTCGTATTGGCAAAATGCAAGTCCATGCCAAATTTTTCCGACATCTCCTCTAATATCTTGCTGCGGTGGGATGATAACCTATCCAGATGGAGCTGGGATGGGATCCCATGTTTAGTAATGAGATCCTCAAAGATCACTTGAGCTACGATCTCTGCTGTTATCGCCGGTACTGCTCTAGCAATGATGAATGTTCTGGCATTATCCACAAACACCAAAATGTACTTATTTCGATTATTACGTGAGATCTTAAATGGTCCAACCTCATCCATTACAACTGATTGAAATGGTGCATATGACGGATAAGTTTGAGCATGAAACGGGACTCTACCTGTTTTCCTTTTCTGCATTTGACAACTTATGCACTGGCCTACTTTATCAATGAAAAACTTCTTCATATTAGGAAAGTATATTATTTTCAATGCTCGTCTGTAACACTTTGTATACGAAAAGTGTCCACCACCATATATTGAACAATGTAAATTCCTAAATACTTGCTCTCTCAAGGTATATGAAATACACAATAATAATTTCGTTCCGCCAGCCATACGCTGTGTTCTATATAACCTATTATCTTTAACTGTGTACCATCTAGCTTGTTTCTCTGCTTTAACATCTGCCTCTGCTGGATTTTCAATTGCTTTCCTTATAGGGCCAAAAAACGGATCTTGACGTTGAAATTCCCCTACGTCGACATCTTTATCAAACGTTAAATTTACTTGCAAATCCTCGGTGTTTACTTTCAATGTTTCCAACTCTACATCGTCAGTTGTCGGTTCTATGTCAGTGTTCCTGGACAAAATATCACTCGGATTTTTTTTTCTCCAGGACAATGCACTGGTGTATACTTGTATTGTGCTAAGTCAAGACTCCACCTTACTAGTTTTGGTGCTAACTTCGGCGATGTTTGAAGATATTTTAGCGCCTCTACCTGTTTACAATCGGTATACAATTCAAACTCCTTATTAAACAAATAGTAGTTGTACGCTCGTAAAGAACTAATCACGGCTAAAATTTCCAATTCTACTATGTGTCTAGTTTTTCCTGTGGTCTTAGTACACGACTGTAATACGCCACTGGTGTCCATTCACCATTCGCTTGTTTTTGCATAAGGACTCCGCCAATTGAACTTGTTGATGCATCCGTGTACACCCTCGTTTCTAACTCCTCCCTAAACGGGGCTAACAATGGTGCATTCATCAATCCCAATTTCAACTTTTCAAATGCCTGTTGGCATGACTCGTTCCACTCAAATTTATGTGCTTTTTTCAAAATCGGTTGGAAAATTGAAGTTATCTTGGCGTAATCTTTACAAAACTTCCTAACGTAATTCGTTAGTCCAAGAAATGACTTAAGCTGTTTCACATTGTTTGGGGCTTTGCACGCTTTAATGGCTTGTATAATTTTTGGGCTAACTTCATAACCTGCATCGGTTACCATGTGACCAAGGGCTATAATTTTCTTTTCAACGAACTGGCACTTCTCTACAGACAACTTGAGACCATAATGTCTCAACCTTTTAAACACAGACTGCAATATGTCCACCATTTTCCCTTGTTTATCAGTGTAAAGGAACACGTCATCCATATAGTAGGATACGGACTCTGGATTTACATTGGCCAACGTCATTGCCATTATTTTAGTATAGATAGCAGGCGCCTGTAAGTACCCCACAGGCAAAACACGATATGAATAGGCTCCTACGCCTGGTATGTTAAAAGCAGTGTAATCTCTAGACTCTTCTGAGATGGGAACTTGGTGATAAGCGGATTTTACATCTAAAATGCTAAAATATTTATGTCCTCCCATGCCTGTTAATATCTGATGGATTGGAGACAACGCAATGCTATGTAATTTGACACATTTATTGAGGAACCTACAGTCCAAAACTGCACGAATACCCCTGATGGTTTCTGTATAAACAGCATTGGAGAATTGTAAGCACTTGAACTTTCCTCTATAATGCCCTGTTTCAACAAAATATTGATTTGCTCTTTTACTTTGTCCTTGAGTGCGATTGGGATGGGATACTGATGTCTTCTGAACGGTACTTTAGTCTCTAATTCGATGTGATGTTGAAAATGTTTAACTTGACCTAACTCGTCGTCTTGCCATGCAAAGACGTCTGCGTACTTAAAACATAACTTCTCAATTTGTTCTTTAATTTCAGGTCTTGTTTCTTCTCCAAATTTTAATCTAGACTTGTCAAATTTTTTCCTTGACTTTAAACCACCTTCTATATCCTCATCCGACAATCCTTCCTGTTTTAATTCTTCCTCATCTATACATTCTTCCGCTTGTCATAGTGTTACATTCGCTCTTAACATAACAAATTTGTTAGATGGATTCACTATCTCAATTTTGTTATTCTGCGCCGATAAAAGTACACGAGGGATTAAGACATTATTTTGGCGTTCTATATTCCTATCTGGCTCTAACAAATACTCCTTGTTATTCCATGAGTTGACTAAATTGACCTCTACTGTGGTTTTCGTTCTAGGTAACAATCGTACCTTGTGACCTAAAACCCATTTCGGTCTAATACTGTATCTCAAGCCAATTGATGCATTTTCTGATACTGTAACAGATTCCTGTTCTTCCCTCTTTCTAAACCGTGGTTTCCCAAATCTCTGTAGCGTTAGCTTATTTTGTCCAGAATTTATCTGACAATTTTGACTTTGCAGAAAATCATTTCCGATCAAAACCTGATACGGAAAATCTTTTACTACACGAAACTCCAAATGAAATGTTTGACCAGCCAATTTAAACTTTACAATTGCTACCTTGTTTACCACTAACACATTCTGTGTTATACCACGTATTCGTGTTGATTTAGAAAGAAACTTAGCACTCGGTGGAATTAACTTTTCATTGATGATTGATATCTGAGACCCTGTATCAATTAATGCCTTGTGTTTTCGCCCATCGACTTCTATCGGTACATATAACATATTATTCTCGTTTACTGTAGAGGCTACAATTTCTCTAACTTTCGTCTTACTTCCTGTAAATGCGCCTCCGTCATTTACAGTATTACTTAGTTTAAATTCGGTGTATTTTGAGCCTGATAATATGTTGTTCCGTTAATTTGATTCGGTACAACTGGTACATACTGCACTTGATTATTCATCTGCCCTTGATTTTGACACCACGACTGTCCATTACTTCTATTTCCACAACAACTTCCTCGTTGTTGCCAATAATTTGTCTTACGTGCACCACGATTACCACGCCAATTGTTATTATTCCTGTATCCTCTCCTATTATTATAATCACCATTTCCTCTATTCCTATTAAAATTACTATTGTCTCTGTTCCAACTTCTATTTCCGTTATTACGATAAAAGTTACGTCCTCTACTTCTAAAATTCTT
This sequence comes from Thermobia domestica, assembly GCF_964235325.1. Classification (NCBI taxonomy): domain Eukaryota; kingdom Metazoa; phylum Arthropoda; class Insecta; order Zygentoma; family Lepismatidae; genus Thermobia; species Thermobia domestica. Next base: position 207,827,576 of record NC_137457.1, on the reverse strand, counting down.
ATTGCCTCTAAAATTGTTTCCATTCTTGTGTTGTTTAGACACACTATCTCGTCTATCTTCCCTATCATCATGGTCTTGAAACTTCGCGGCTAAAGTCAATTGTAGTTTTTCAATCTTCTTCTCTAATTCTCCTAATTGGGTGATACTCTGGGGCTCTTGTTTAATTTTAACTTCGTCTCTATTCCTAATTTCTTTCTTTAACAATAACTTGTCTACTTCTATGTCACTGTCATCTTCTTCTACATGCTAACGCATTTTCTTTAGTAGATCCTTCACCGTAACCTTTCCATTTTCTCTTTTTACACGTTTGTCTACCTTGCATTTGTTTTTCTCTATTTTCTGGAGATCTTCGACAAACTTATCTATTGTAGAATACGAAATCGTCCCAACTTTCTCCATAAAATATGGCTGAAGGCCTCCTACTACAATTCCAATCTTTTTCTTGTCATCCATACTTGGATCTAATCTTTCGCACAGCACCATGTCATAAACATAATTGATAATAGGTTCATCCTCAAGATGCAATCTTTCCCTAATCTTTTCTTCTATATCCATGGTAACGTTAGTCCTAGTAAACTCTTCAATAATGTTCTTTTGTAGCTCCTTATAACCTATATCATTTGTATTCCTCCGTTTTAAAAACACCTTTATCCATAGCCTTCCGTTTCCCTTGAATACGCTTGGCAAAAGCTCTTTTCTTTTATCTTCGCTCACGCCTGCCATTTGACACGCGTCATCAAATTCATCGAAAAATCCTACAATGTCACTATCCGTTTTTAAATCAAATTTAGGTAGCTTATTCACGTCAGAATAGAACATCACGTTGGTCGTCATTTTGTTTTCTTGCGAACTATTGTTTTCACTACTAGTCTGTTTATTGTTTACAGTACTACTTTCAAACGGAAAAATAGACTCGAAATCCTCAGAATATGATTTCGTTACCGGACTAGATGGAAAATTCTCTACTGGACCTAGTTTTAAATTTGGTTTAGCACCTTCTTGTTCAGTTACTTTTACTTGCTTCTTTCTACTCGAAGTTGCAATATTAAATATACTTCCAACTTGTACACCTCTACCTGCTTTTTGTGCTCTAGTACGAACTGTGTCGTCACTCATTTATCTACTATTTTAATTCAATACTTTTTATTCCTATATCACGTATATGTCGAGCATCTAAATATCAGATAGGGTGGGTGGGTGGGAATTATTCTTATTACTAAAACCGAACACTTAATCTATAACCATATTTCGCGAAATTTTACGTATAACTACAAAACATTACTACTAAACATACTTTACCAATTTCGAGAAAATACTAGAGAGATTCTTAACGTATACTTCACCATGATAGGGTGGGTTTGGGAGGGCTTAATATTTACTGAGATCGCTACAAACTGGCATGATAAACTAGGATTATCTGGCTACAAACTGGCATGATAACCATGTCAGAGTGGTTATATAACCTTATGACAAACTAGTTTCGCCGAGAATCGAACCCTAAGCATACTCCACCATGACAACCTCGGTATTGTACTAGGATCGCTACAAAATGGCATAAGCCTCACAGCATCTCCAGTATGACAACCCGCTCAATTCGTACCTAAATTTGGGGATGCAAAAGTTGAATTGAGCAGATCACCTTCCACTCACCATCTAGAATGAGTGGGCAAGTATCTATTTCATAAACGACAGGTTTCTAAATAAGCACATAACTACTGGGGATTAAGTCGTAATGATAACACATCAATTCGATTATTAAAAACAACAACTGTATTTCTTATTAAAAGAATGTAGCTAGTGTAAGTGTTGTGAATTATGACGGATATTTAGAAACTTTGCCAGACGAGTAGTGCGTATCGAGCATTGAGCATTTGTACCCTGAATTGGAGAAATACATACCTTTACTGATGTCTTCAGTGGACGCTCTCTGTTGACCTCCGGGGTTGCTCCGTTGATTTCGGTATCGCCAGTGTGATACCTTTACGGACAGGCGTCGCTGGTCAGTAGACAAATTGCATTGGATATTGACCTCTCCAACCAATGCTCCAGACGAACTAACGTTGGCTGTTAGTCGTTATAAGATCGATCTTCCGATGTTACGATTGAATTCTTACATTGAATCACATTCGATCTTTATCGCGATAAACTCAAAGTACTTCGACGAAAACGGAGAACTTCACTCTCTAAAAGCCTGGACTTCTCTCAAAGCCGTGGAACTTCTCTATCCCAAAGACCTCCTGTCCCTTGGTTTTGTTCGGATCTTGATTTCCGGAATTCTGCGGCGTCGTCTGCTGTCAGGCACGTGTGACCTCCTTTCATTCGGAAAACAAATTTTTTCCTCGTGTCAAGAACAAAAACTGCAACACTCGACATGCTCTGATTTCTCGATTCTAGGCAATTTCTACATATCCGTGAATGTGTTTGATGTTCACAAACATGTTACAACTGCGATTCATGATTTTTACAGAATGTTATAAATGTTATAGCTAACGCATTTAATAAATTTCCTTCCTGCATTCGCAGACTATCAATTATGCTTTTGTTTACTTTATCTGCTGACAACAAAATAATGCAATTCTACCAACTTGCATTAACCTCAATTTTAACGAATGTTTTCCTTCACCACATAATTTTTAATATTTCACAAAACCCAATATCAAAAATAAATAAATTTGATCGTTAAAATAAAATTCTGATACATAAAATACGGGCTCTGCCACAATATGTTATTCTTTCGAAGTCGTCGTATTCTAAGCACTTAAATTTATAGAATCTATAGACCTACACTATGTGATTAAAAGTATCCGGGCTCCTGACTGAAAATGACTTACAAATTCGTGGACCCTCAATTGGTACTGGTGAAATTCAATATGGCGTTGGCCCATCCTTAGCCTTGAAGACAGCTTCCACTCTCGCAGGTATACTTTCAATAAAGTGCTGGAAAGTTCCTTGGGGAATGGCATCCCATTCTTTACGGAGTGCTGGACTGAGGAGAGGTATCGAGGTAGGTCGGTGAATTGGGCGTTCCAAAACATCCCAAATGTGTTCTATAGGAATCGAGTCAGAACTTTATGCAGGCCAGTCCACTACAGGGATGTTAAGGTCCTGTAACAACTTCGCCACAGGCCGTGCAGTATGAATAGGTGCTCGATCGTGTTGAAAGATGCAATCGTCATCCTCGAATTGCTCTTCAACAGTGCGAAGCAAGAAGGTGCTTAAAACATCAATGTATGCCTCCGCTGTGAAAGTGCCACCCAAAACAAGGGGTGCAAGCCCCCTCCAAGAAAAACACGACCACACCATAACACCACCACCTCCGAATTTTACTGTTGGCACTACACATGCTAACAGATGACGTTCACCGGGCATTCACCATACCCATACGCTGCCATCGGATCACCACATTGTGTACCTTGATTAGTCATTCCACACAACGTTTTTCCACTGTTCAATCGTCCAATGTTTACCCTCCTTACACCAAGTGAGGCATTCGTTGGCATATACCTGCGTGATGTGTTGCTTATGAGCAGCCGCTCGATCCTGAAATCCAAGCTTTCTCATCTCACGCCTAACTGTCACAGTACTTGGACTGGATCCTGCTGTTGTTTGGGATTCCTGTGTGATTGTCTGGATAGATGTCTGCCTATTACACTTCAAGTGTCGGCGGTCTCTGTCAGTCAACAGACGAGGTCGGCCTGTACGCTTTTGTGCTGTACGTGTCCCTTCACGTTTCCACTTCACTATCACATCAGACACAGTAGACCTAGGGATGTTTAGGAGTGTGGAAATCTTGCGTACAGATCTCTGACACAAGTGACACTCAATCACCTGACCACGTTCAAAGTCCGTGTGTTCCTCAGAATGCCCCATTCTGCTTTCTCACGATGTCTAATGACTACTGTGGTCGCTGGTAATGAGTACCTGGCAGTGGGTGGCAGCACAATGCACCTAATATGAAAAACGTATGTTTTGGGGGTGTCCGAATACTTTTGATCACATAATGTATATATTTATCAAAACATTATTCTTGACATATATTTATTTATCAAAACAGTATTTTTGACTTTTGGATATGATTGCACTCATTCCTTAGCACGCCTTCACAAAGAAAAAATATTTTTAACATACTGAAAAATCCAAACGTTCAGCAAGGAAGTTTCAGTTAGTCGTTGCCTTGTTAGATAACGACAATTTTTCTATTTAAGTCTTCTTTTTTCTTTTTTAAGTTTTACGTCCCACGGCTATGCCAATTAGGCTAAAGGAGACTGTGATGATTAGTAATAAATGAAATGGTGGAATGAAGAAAGTGAGAAAAAACGGTAGAACACCGAGAAAACCCACGCAAACGGTGTTTGTCCACCTCAAAGTTCACCTGCCGGGATCTGGGACCGAACCCAGGACCCGAAGCTCCAGAGTGAACGCTCTACCACTGAGCCACCGAGGTCCCTCCTATTTAATTAATTGTAATAAGACTGTAACGTATCTATCATTCATTCTTTCTTTTTCACAAAGTTCGAATTGCATGTGTCTATAATGCGATGAAAGGAAAGGGGTGGAAGGAGAAAGAGTGCAATAGTGCAATACTAGCGATAGTACTCTGATTCTTAATAGGTAAGTAGATTAAAAGAAAAGCTTACTGTCTGATAGTCCTTAGGAATTTGAAAATCCTACACCTACCCTACTATTCTACCTTACACCTATCCTACTATTCTAAAATAAATTAATAAAGCAAATCAAGTAAAGAAGGAAAGGTAATGAGATTCGATATGGTGTCAAGTCTCTTTGTGAGTTTATCGTCTTACTTTCCCGGACTCACTCATGAGAGCTTTATTGAAAGGGTGTCCTATTTTATACCACACTTTAAGTTTTTCTAGCCATGGCGTGTCGCTTCGAGCCTGTAGAGAAGAATTTTTTCTGTTTGTTTCTACGTATGTGTGCAGAGTCTTGATTACAGAAAGAATATATATTTTTCAGGCAATCTATATACTGGGTTTGCACCAACAAATTCAACAGTTTACTCCTTTCCCCCTTCCTTACTTCTCTTACCTAGTTTCTTTACTGGAAATTTGTGATTTTCGTTTCGCTACTACACACATCCCTGGAAAGCACGATTGCCAGGATTCAGTGTTTCTTTCAGAAAAAAATCTCCGAGAGGGTATTTTCAGGGTCTGGGGGGGTAACGTTGGAAACCAAAGGTTCAATGATTTCGCAATGCAAAGTACTCTCAATTGAAAATATATTCACAGAGGAGTGGTGGAGCGTATGGACGATTTAAAGATAGAATTTTCCAATGAAGAAAATAACAGACACGTATAGAATATTCAGTTAGTACTTGATTGAAGAATTAGATTCGTACTCGTAAATTTACTTTATAGCACATTTATGATTCTAATGATTATAACAACATGCGATTTTTTAAATTAAGAATTTGTAGTCCTACTTGTTATGTTCCTCTAAGCTAACCTGCCGACAAAGTTGAGATAGACACCATTGTTTGCAGTTCAACCACTAACACTTCATAATATCCACATAATAATGTAATACTAAAAAACGGAACTGTGAAGCACATAAGCCAAACGGTAAGACAATTCTTCCTCCCGAATACACGCATCCACAGTCACATCACAAAATAACTTCATTTTCACGTAAAAAAAATGATATTTGTTATTTTAAAAGTACTTTTCAGTTAACGTAAACGTATTCTTCTTTGCTTTTTGGTTGCATAACGTTCCATAACTTTGCAGAAAAATTCTTCACTAGGAACTTCTCCTTCAATGGAAATTCTCATGCAATGGTCCAAGGAAATTCCCCTAATCGATTCCTCAACGGTGTCATTATTCTGTTCATGGCACTGCAAGATCTTTCAACGGTGGCTGTTGATATTGGCACTGTTAGAATTTTTACACTGGCTTTTTTAAGTTCATCGTATCCAAAAGAAGATGTTAAAATGTATTTTAATGGCGATATCTTGTCATTTACATTTGATGCCAGAAATTTGAATGATTGAAGATCTGTGTATAAGTGATCTTTATCTATGCCGGACAGAATGCTACAGAGACTTTTCACATCTGATTCTTTGATATCTTGAATAGAATCAAATGATTGAAAAAATGAACACGCTGAAATCAAATCAACAGGTTGCTTATTAAACCTTCTGCCAATTTCAGTGGCTACAGCATCAGCAAATTTAGCAAGCATTCCCAAACATTTCTTTTCTTCAGATGGATCTGACTTGATTGTTCGGATTCCTGAAAGTTTAACTTTTCTTTCACCGTAAGTAGTAAAAATGGTACTAGACTCTTGCCTTGCTGCTTTATTTGCATCTTCAGAAATTGACTGCAGGTGAGCCTCAGTACAGGGGCGTCATTTCAGACTTAGCTTGGGGGGCAACAGCACCGCCGACTAAGAATTTCACGTTTTGTACTAGTATATTAGTAGACATTGACTAAAGTATATGCTTTTCTCAAACTCTTGGGGGGGGCAATTGCCCCCTTCTGCCCTCCCTAAATGACGTCCCTGCCTCAGTACTTGAAATCAGCTGGGGTAAATTCGCTAACTGACAGTCTTCCTTTCGCAGGTATTTACTTAGATTTGACACGGATCCCAATATCTCTACCAACAAGCACAATGTTAGAAGAAAGGTCGAGTTTTCCATTTCAATTAATATTCCACCTGCCAAAGAACAAAAATCTCCACCTTCTTTATATAAGTGCTCTAACGTCATCATTATTGATCCATAACATTTCTTAATGGTTTGAATAGTTTTGTAATGACTGAGCCAACGTACATCCATGGGTTCTGGAATTTTCAAAGTAGAGTCCTGTAACCTTTTTTGAACATCGTGAAGAGCATCTTCTCTTTTCGGAGATTGGCGGAATATCTTGCAAATGTCCCTCACAACGTAAAAAAATCTTTTTACACATAGAAACAAATTTTTTGCACTTGTCACTGAAAGGGCCAAAACATGCGCTCTACAATGTATGTACGGGACATTTCTCTTTGCCTTTTCTGAAATTCTCTTCAGCGCCCCAGAAACTACCAGAAAAATTAGAACCCCCATCGAATCCACATGCCACAAGATTATCAAATGACAAATTTCGTTTGGTTATTTCATTTTCAATACAATTTGTAATAGTGTCCTGAAGCGTAGTTATGCATAGAAATCTCTCCCTCACTACGCAGCTGTCAGTAACATATCTCACACAGACAGAAAGCTATGATTTATTCGCTGTGTTAGTTGATTCGTCAGCCATTAACACAAAAGGTTTCTCTTTAAGTTCAGCAGCAAACACCTCATCTAACACTTCTCCCATGCACTCCAACATCTTACAAGCTGTGTCTTTGCTGCAGTATGTTGCACGCTCACTCTTTATCTGAAGCCAGTCGTTCAGACTTTGAATACACGGAGCCATCAAATTTCTTACAATATGTTCATATTTACTCGTATGAACCACTTCTTCTTTCACAAGAAAATATAAACTGCGCAAGAGAATTTTTACAGCCTGTTTGCTTTCTTCGATTTCAGTGCTGCTCTGTTGCTGTAAAATTGAATGAATAGGTTTATTTTCATGTAAAATTCGAAGATTTTTTTTTCACCATCGCACTTTTGTGATATTCAGAGGAATCATGCTTGTGGAGTTTCCCTGTAGTACAAGTTGCTTTCCTGAAATTTGTGAACGGAACTGTAATGAATACGCCTATAGTTTTCTGTGCTACATTTAAATCATTTTGATAATATCCCGAACACACACTACAAAATGCACCTCCCCGATTTTCGTCATAAACTAACCACTTGTATTTATCTGTCCAAGAAGTCATGAAACGATATTCATGTTTCGATCTTCCCTGTACAGCAGAACATCCGGTGTTAAAAGAAGTTGAAGGAATAGGTTCCTGCGGATGAGATGAGGAAATAGTGGTACTGCCTTCTGGTACTCTTGAACTCTCTTCGAGCGATGACCCATGCTTTATTTTTTTGGTAAAGTGTGACAGTAAAGTACCTGCTTTTCGTTTTGTGCTCATCACTGTGATTTTCAACCTGTCACCTCAAGTAAAATAAATAAATAATAAAAAGAACATCAAAAATGTAATTTGAAAGTTAGTTACAGCATGCAAAATCGAACAATCATGCAATAAACACTATTCTAACTACCGTCTCCTCCCAGCGCACATTTTTCAGGTTTTACAAGAACAACAGAGAATTCAAGTTTTCTTGTGGAATTGCCAAACAGCCTGCATTCAAAGTTTTGAAGTAAGCTACACAACACTTCACACGCCAACAGTACGTTGCAGTTATAGAACTGTCTCAATATTGTCCACAGCGAAAGCCGCCAGCCAAGTTCTGTCCGAACCCACTTCTCTCTCTTATAGTAATAAAATGCATTTAAAATAAATATAGAAAGATAAACAGGCAGGGAAAGAGGCATGTTTTTTAGTATATATATATATATATATATATATATATATATATATATATATATATATATATATATATATATATATATATATATATATATATACACAGAGGTTCATTTCAGGCCTGGGGTTAGAGGAGGGATAAAGCGAACCGTCTATTCCAGCTACGAGCCGATTGCCACCAAGCAACAATCACTACCGCCTAACTTCATTGTTTCTGCCCAATAAAATTTTGCAAAAGGACAACTTACAACCGTTGTCTCCGTTATATATATATATATATACACTGGGGTTTCTCTTCCTTCTTTTGTGATCTACGGTCAACTCAGCACCAAGAGGTCTTTGAATGCTAGGGAGAGGTAAGCTGCCTTTATAACCATCATCTCTTTCTCATACCATGTTTTCCAAAATGTGTCGTTTGTTCTTATACCCTATGTACCTCACGCCCTCAGGAACCTTACGAGCCAAAAAGATAATTGAGAGAGGTTGGAAGTGTCCCTCCCTTTAACACCCTCTCTGTTTGGGGGAGTTCAGTTGAAAGGACAAAACCTGTTAATATATATTTGGTGCTTGCTCTGTTAGGGGTGACCGCCAATGCAATCAAACTGTTTTCTTGTGTAAGCTGAAAAGTATTAATATATCTGATGGTTATACATTTTGTTCTCTTTCCCGTTCGCAAACGTACTCAAGCCAAAATTTGTGTTGTTTCTTTTTTCGAGTACAGAAATATATAAGTTTCTTAACATTTTTATATTCTTTGGGAATGCGCCGGGGGGTAGCCTTCAAGTTCCGGGGGGGTAATACCCCCGGCTCACCCCCTGAAAGAATCACTGCCAGGATTCATTCAATCGAGATTAATGTTTCCTTGCTTACAATTTTATTATTCTGAAATATATTTTAGTAGATTTTCGTGTAAGGAATATTTTCTATCAAAAAAACATTTTAACTTATTAATTAATCAACTTTTCCCAAAAAGAATAAGGAAAATGTAATAAATGCAAATAATACAGCATAGGCACAAGATTTAATAAGCATAGAGTAATTAGGGAGAAGTAATCATAGGGATGAAGCGAATAGAGTTTAGGCTAATGATATGTGGCAACAAAGCATGATCGGCGCTGACCTTCTAGAGCCCGCGTTTTTGCGGCATTGAGTCTAGGGCTGACAAAGAAGGTAGTGTACAAAGGAAAGAAGCGAACTATTGAGTGCAGCGAGCACGGACAGCACGGAAGTGAGTAGATTTGTAGCATTTTGTTGCTATTGTAATATGAAAGAGTAATAAACTAGGGAAATTCTTTCCTGAAGTAATAGTAATACTCAGTACTTCCACAAGAGCAAGTGGTGATTTGTTAAATACGCAGTAGATGAGCCGCAGTATATTGACGACATAAAGCTATCAAACATGTTTTTAAAAATGACTACATAGTGGAGTGAAATGACTAACATATTTTGGGGTGATGTGAATATCCTGTTAATTATTTCATATATATATATATATATATATATATATATATATATATATATATATATATATATATATATATATATATATATATATATGTAGATAGATAGATATAGATATAAATATATACACTTGTGAGTGTGTGTGTGTGATATAGTGTTCTGCCCGAAGGCAGGCCTTTTAACCAAGGGCATCTTGATTACAAAACGACAAGCGTAACCACTCATCTACCGGGGAACAAAAGAGAGCTGGGTCTAATGCCAAGCTTCTTATACGGAATATATTTCCGTCCGAACTTGTTGTATGTTTGTATGTAATCGTTACTGACAAAGGCGTGAGTCAGAGATCCTCCACTGCCTAAGCGCACCTGATTTGGCAGTGACTATACTGGACTTATGACTACGTCCTCATTTTGTAGATTGCATTTGTTTTCTTTGTCTTATATTCAGATGTCCAGACACTACAAACGAAAAGCAGATATTCATCACTTCAGGTGGGAGAAGGAGAATATAAAGGGTGACATTAATTTCGTACTCGCCTGGTTTTCTATTTACGGTTCCCAAAAGCAGCAAACCGTTCGGGATTCAATACGCTACACTGAGAAGAAGGGTAAAAATGCGAAAAGAAGGAAGAGTCTCTTGTCTTGTTCAATTGTCTCTTCTTTGCCCACCTTTGTTCACAGTAAATCAAGAGTATGCTTTATCCTACAGATTACAACTAATGGCAAGAAGTGTGTTTTCATTAACTCCAGAAGATGTGAGATGAGTAGCATTTTGGTTTTGCACGGTGGTTAACATTGAACATCCATTCAATCAGCAAACTAAGATTGCCGGTTGCGATTGGCTGAGCGGATTTTTGAAGTGGCATCCTGAACTGTCAATTAGAACACCTGCCGTTATCTCTCAGGCAAGAATGTCAAAATTAACACACGAAACATTGGGGTACTTTTTCAATTTACTGAAAAAGACAATCATAGAATTAGAACTGGCAGGTAAGGGGGACAAAATTCTTAATGTTAACGAAACCTCGTTGCTCTTCAATAATGAGTCACCAGGAAGTGTAATTGCCAAAACAGAAAATGTGATGTTGTTTCCGTCATGTGTAAGGCAGGGGGTGAAAATGTTACTGTTATCGTTTTGATACAACCTCTAGATAAAGCGTTTTTAAGCCTCTACCTACATATTACAAAAAAAAGATTGCAATTAATGGGTTTTTAATCATCCCGGCCGGTCCATCACTAAGATCCAGTTTAGTCACCTCCTCAAAGTAGCGTGGTGGAACTCAACTTTCGTAGAAAATGCGTTCTCTGGCTTTAGAATCATTAGTATGTTCCCCTTTTGTACATTGGCCATCTCAGAAACACGGTTTGTTGCCAGCAGTGAGGAATAATACAACAGTACTAAATATATTTTTGCCAAAGATGATGGAGCTTTGAATACAAGCACCGTGGCTGAATCGCGGTTAATATTGCGGTGTTCGAGAAGCAAAATTCCTATACAAACTGTCAATCGGAGCAATCGCAAAAACCGTGCTATGGTCTTAACAAAGGCACCACGTGTGGAGTTACGTCTTAGGGCAGTTCGTGCTGTGGCTTCCTCGGTCGCTTCTAGAAATTATACATCTGACCAATTTGGTTTTGTCACAAATCTTTTCACGCACCCATTAGCAGTCAATTCCTGAATTGGATACAGTGCCCAAAGTGTCAAATGTGGTACCATGAGTATTGTTTAGGAGCCTTTGTCAAAAAAAAGAAAAGTGTTCATATGTGCAATGTGTTCCGTGTGAACCATGTGTGTTCAGCTTCATATTTTTTGTGTGCTTCTTGAACTATCCTTTATTATGAACACGTATTAATCTGTTAGCAACGTTTCCCAAGATCTGTTTCCTTTGACGTGTGTGTGTGTGTGTGTAGGTTTCATTGGTACCATAAACAAACAAGTAGCATCATATTAATTACCGTTTATTTTTCTTCGAGAAGTTTTTCCAACATTACTTTTTTTTCATTTTCTGCACAAACTTGGCTTGTATATGTTTCCCTTTGGGAGCAAACTATTCCATAACCATATTTTTTCTGGATGAAGCAGGCTTTCTTCGGTGTGTGTGTGCCTAAACATCCTCTACTCGGTAAAAGTTTATGTTTACGTTCTACGAATAAAGAACATATCTACTTCTAACTGCTCCTTGTATGTCCTCCAAGCTAAAGTCTCGTATAGGATAAACTTAGATTCATTTCTTATTGGCAACTCAAATATTGTGTTCTTTCTTGTAAGGCCAGACAGCTCAATACACTTGTACTTTGGAGATGATCTTAGGTTGGTATATCTATTTGCTAATTAATCATTTCTACAACAATAGCTTATGTAACTTTACATTATGTAAGTGTTTTTCGTTACCTGTATACTCATTATAGCAGTCTATATCTTACTATTTACATTATAAAGAAGACACTTCTCATCACTTCACCCCATATGTATATTCACATCACCTTTCTGTGTGGGATGAAGTGAATAATTTAACTTGTATGATTAATTCCTTTCTGTGAACGTTTCTTCAGACACGACATGGACCATATTTATATTTTCAGAATGCAGAAGGTCTGTCCATTTTAGATATAATTGTCAATCAGCCATGCTGTCATTTCTGTGTAAGATTGTTTTACTGTCATGCTTACTATGTCCATTTTCCCTCGTATTACTCTATGTCTACATTAATGGAGTCTACAACTTAAAATAATATATATATTTTCTTAGCGATTTTGATCCGAATTTTGTTCTGGAGTTATCGCAGTTTTTTTCATTTTTCCAACTCATTCTTAACTGTTCATATTGCCGAAAAGAAACGTTATTACACATGAGTTGGCATATACTTTTTTTTTATCTTCCTGTCAGGAATCACCTATTCATTTTTTGTGATGTTTTGAAATACCCTGCATACAGGGACGACACTAATAGTTTTTCCGCCCTGGGCGATACTTTCACATGCCACCTCCAATAATCCGCTAACTTTATTTTGACAGAAGACGTTCAAGTGTCACGAAAAAGTAACATGCCCCATTTAAAAGCATTCATGAAGTACAAACAAAACAAAAATTGAACTACCTTTCTCGAATACTTACGTAATATTTAAACGACTCCATTACGACTACTTGTGGATAGACTATGCTGGTAATATCCGACTAAAGAAGAAAGCTGATGATACTTTTGTATATACACTTAACACAGTTGAGGAAGTAAGACATCTGACATAATTACATGAGTGAAAGCCATAATTTGATACATTTAAATTATCAGAATGTTAGAGGTATACGTAGTAAACTTACAGAGCTATATACAAATATTGCAGCTTCAAGCTTTGACATAATATTACTAACTGAAGCTTGGCTGTGTGAAGGTATATGTGAATTTATTGGCCAAAGGTGAATGGTGAATTTATTGACCAAAGGTATAATGTTTATCGGTGTGATAGGACTCATAAAAATGGAGGTGGTGTTCCCATAGCTATTTTAAGAGATTATTGTGTATCTGAGGTATTCATAACAGTAAACTGTATTGAAGTTCTTTGTCTAAAAGTTACAATATCTAGAAGAAATTTTTATATAGTATTGGTATACTTTCCACTGAAGAGTCAAGTAGGAACCTATAATGATTTCTTTAAAAAAATAGAGGAAATCGATGACACATATGATAAAAGTTTGCTTGTTGTTGGTGATTTTAATATATCATCAATTACGGATGCTGATTTTGATTTATTGCAGGGTGGGTATGTTTGTAACATGTTGGCGAACTTTATTTCTTTACATAATTTAGCATCGCATAATAAGAAATATGTACGGGAAAACTTTGGACTTGGTTTTCTCTAATGTTGGAGATGATATTAATCTAAATAGAAATGTATTTCCATTATTGACAGAAGATAATCATCATCCATCTCTTAATTTTAATATTAATCTTGGAAATTTCACACCGAGCATAAAACATAACTCAAGTATTTTGCTTAATTTTAGTAAGGCCAATTTTTATAACCTTTATAAACAACTTGACCTACATCTATATAATATAAATGATGTTGATAAAGCTGTCAATTATATTTATGATGTTCTTAATAGTATTATTGAAAGAAATGTGCCAAAAAAAGAAAATATCTAAGAAATATCAATATCCATGTTGGTTTACATCAGAAATTATTAATACATTGAAATAAAAGTATTATTATAGGAAACACATAAAAACTTCCGACTATAATTTAAATAAATTTAAGGAATTGCGTAGAGAATCAAAAACGTTGATTAGGAGGGCTTATGCTTTATATATAAATCAGTCAGAAATGGCATGGAAGGATAATCCTAAAAAGTTTTGGGATTATATCAAAAATAAGAAGAATCAAAATTTAGAAATAAATCATGAGTTTCAAAGGTAAAGTAGTTACAACAGATGCAGACATAGCTTACAACTTTGCTCAATATTTCAAAAATGTTTATTCTCCTCATCCTTCTGATTACGATATTATCTCCCATACCAAGTCAATCATACCGTATTGTTTGACGGTGAATTCCATTTCTGAATGTGAACTTAAAGAGGCTATTAAAAAGTTAAAATCTTCTAAATCAAATGGGCTCGATCTATGCCAACTTATTTATTAAAAGGATGTGGAGAAGTTTTTATAAAACCATTAAATTACATTTATAATCTGATATTAAAAACTTCAATATTCCCAGAAAACTGGAAGATTAGTAAAATTCGTCCAATACTTAAGAAAGGAGATGCCAAAAGTATTGAAAATTATAGACCAATATCTCTAATTTCCACAGTAGCTAAAATATTTGAGCATATCTCTATAATGGAATACTTCATCATGTCAAACCTTACATATCTAATTTTCAACATTGATTTTATCCATGGAGATCGACCGTTACTAATTTATTTGTATTTATACAGTCTGTTGCGGATTTCTTTAATAATGGTTTTTCTGTGGATGTAATTTATACAGATTTTGCGATGGCCTTTGATAAGCTAGATCATGCTGTATTACTTGCAAAATTATCTAATTATGGCTTTTCAAAGCAACTACTATTATTAATTTTTTCCTACTTAAATGGTCGAAAACAATATGTTCTGTATAATAATCACACTTCTCCATTGTTTGATGTTAATTCGGGTATGCGAAAAGGCTCTAATCTTGGACCTCTCTTCTTTCTACTATTTGTTAATGATTTACCATCTGTACTTGAACATTCACACTGTTTATTATATGCGGATGATATGAAATTATACAAGGAAATAAGAGAACTTGACGATGTTCTAAGACTTCAGAGTGATTTGAAAACTGCTATTTATGGTGTGTTGAAAATAAGTTACATTTTCATATAAATAAATGTAATGTAATCACATTTTCTAAAAATGGAAACTCTGTATATTATAATTATACCCTAACAAACACTATTCTTAATAGAGCTCAGGAAGTAAATGATTTGGGTGTCATTGTAAATACTAAATTGTGTTTTATCGCTCATATAGAAAAGGTTGTCAATGAAGCTTTCAAATCTCTAGGTTTTGTGATAAGAAGTACTAGAGATTTTAATAATCCATATGTCATTATTATGTTATTCACTTTTCTAGTACGAAGCAAACTTGATTATGCAAGTATAGTTTGGACACCGTATTATAAGCAGTACATTGCAAAAATTGAGCGGATTCAGAATACTTTTCTGAGATACTTATATTACAAAACTTATTGAATAAATTCTTATGAAAATAAAATATCGTATGCAACTCTTCCAAGTTTATTTGATGTTGGAACATTATCTGCTAGACGAAGGTATTTTCAACTTATATTTCTTTTTAAGTTAGTAAATGGAATTGTTGGTAGGACTGAGTGTTTGCATTTATTAAATTTTAATATTACACATAACTGTTTGAGGACAAGATTGCCATTTATTTGTAAAAGATCCAAAACCATTGCAAATTTGAATATACCTTTGATAAGTATGTGTAGATTATTTAACAATTTAATACAAAATAACATTGAAATTGGTTTTGCTATGCCACGTATTGCCTACATAAGATCGCTTATAACAATTTTACCACGTTTAGATTACCTATAGTATTGATATTTCTATATCTATTTATTATGTAAGGCAATTTAATTGTAACATGATTATAATATGTCTTCAATATTTGAACAATCCTTCTATTGTTACTATTTTGAATTTGTTTAGTAACAATATTGTATATATTAAAAATTGCTTTGATAAGTTAGTTTATGGACTTTGTTATGCTCCTTCGCTAAAAGATAGCTTTATAAATCTACTTTAGAAGTATCTCACTGTTCCGGTGCTCATAAAAATCATTATATCAGACTACTAATGTATTTTCTATTGTTTTTGGTTGTATGTGATTTGGTAGTTTTTTTATCTTCTCTTTCTGGTATGTTATTCACATCTTCCTCCCTCCCTATTCATTTAGCATTTTGCCATTATATGTTCTGATGTTTTCTTGTGGATATTTTTATTTATTTTTTCTTCTATTGTTCATTTGTAGATATAACATTAATTTTGTAAGCCTGCTGTAACTGGGATAAACTTCTGTAATAGAAAGCAATAATAAATAAATAAATACATGACAAAATATTCAGTATGCTCGATTTCGCTGTATATCTGTGATATACAGCAGCGCATAGAAAAAAAATATATATATGCTTTAGTCGCGACTAAGAATTTTAATTTTTAAGCTTAGGCCTATTTTATATCAAAAGGTGTTTCTAATAGAGTATGGAGCATGAAGATAATATAGTGAATCATATATTAAGGCAAAATTAAGTGATTACACTGTAAAAAATCGTGTTATTTCAACGACATGTCTGTGCGTTAACACAATTGTTTTAAAATACAACACAAACAGGTGGTTGGAAGAAATCACTCTCTATTTGGAGTTGTGTGTCAAATGCTGGTGTGTCAAATGATACACATCTTGTGTGTTAAATTAACACAAGTATACAATCTTCACTGGTTGTTTTCTCCCTGATTGCCAAATATGCTGACCATCTAATTATAAAGGTTTATGTACTGAAGGTAGAGTCAAACACAGAAATACTTAAACAAACTTAGGTAGTCGCAAATTTCAACGTGCAAACCGCAAGATGTGTTCTAAGTTGTTTTGCATAATGTTTCTAAAGAAATAAGTCAACAACGAGAAACAACACCCTATTACTTTGTCATATCTACACTGCATTAGAGCTCACCAGTCGACACCGGGGACTGTTTCCAAAATGGCGGAAAACCAGTAGAAACACGATTAACCCTCGGGAAGTCCGCTGCTGAAATAACACGAGTAGTCCGCAAAAGGACCGCATGAACGTAACGTGTCCCTAATATCGTTTTAAAAATTTTTCTTGTATTATAAGGGCAAATATCTTTTCTTTGATTAGGAGAGTGTAATGTATTTATTATTATAATACGTTTTACAGCAATTTTCATTTGGATTAAAACTTTTTTTTTTTTTTAACATAACTCATTAAATAGAGAACTAGGTACTGGATTTAGGCACGATTCGAATTCTGAGAATGATCTTTTGCTATTGCATGAAAATACAATATTTCTTCTTTTATAATAAAATATTTTGCAGGTTAACTCTTTGGTTTCCCATACTTAGAAATACAATAATAAATAACTAAATAAATACTATATGAATATGACAATAAGGCAAAACTTAATACCATAGTTTACATTGAATTCTTTTTGGCACTGTTGTTATTTTACAATATCACAGCCTCCTCCACACGGAATTATTTTACAATCCTATTACTTGAAAATTTCACAGCTATATACAACGGCACGGAATTATTTTTTCACAGTCTTATTATCTTGAAACTTCACCTCCTATACAGCACTACATTGAATTATTTTAGACAGTCATATCTTTAATTTCATACCGTTTTACACTTCGACGTTGTTTATGTCGGCCTCTGCTGCTCTGATAATACTACACTCTTTGCAGGTAGAAACAGTATGTTTTCTAAATATTGGAGCCAGACAAGAGGTACAGGCTGTTTTTTTTTCCTGTTTTTGGTTCTGTCACAGTAGTAGCATCTTCCAATGTTGGGATCCTTTTGCTTTTTCTCTTTTTCCTTAATTCCTAGTAGATCATCAAGCCTGTTTCTGATGCGCCGAGGAATGGTTTCGAGGGTGAGGCGATAACGTTGGTGCTCCTGGCAGAGTTCACGTGAGAAGGTTTTCAAAAATGTCCTTCGATCCATTTCAACTTTGTTTTGCAGAATGATAAAGCTGTTGATGCCGCGAATATTCAGGATACTGTAAAATAATTCGGGAGAGAAAAAAGAAAAATATAGGAAAAAAGCTTGGAATATATGTATGGGGCGCCGTCGTATACCGTCGCCCCGGGCGCTGATTTTCCACGGCACGGCCCTGCTCTTGACACTGAGTACGCTCCTTTCAGTTTGTCCACCATATCCACACCTCCATTGGTAAGGTTCTAGAATGTCAACATTTCAGGTTTGTTTGCTTCACCAGTGGATTCGTCGATGGCTCCGTCATCATGCAAGGTTGACAGAAGTAACACTACTTAATTCTTTTTTGTCACGTACGACAGCAATGTGGAAACATTCCCAAAACCAAACATACTGCTTTTGGCCGGTCTTTAATTTGTTTGTACGAATAATGGAGGTATCACCCGCTTGTTCTTTTTAATCGTTCCAACCATTGTCAGTCTGTGATTTGATAAGAGAGAAAACGCCAAAGGTACAGACGTGCACCAGTTGTCCATAGTAATATTTCTTCCCGTTTCTGATATAGGCTTCACAAGCATTTCGACAACGTCTTGTACTTTATTGCTCACTTTGGAAGGTCCACTGGGCTGCTTTCCTGTATAAACTTCCATTTTTCCTGTGTAAAATGTTCTGGCATCACACACGGCATAAATCTTTATCCCGTATTTTGCTGGCTTGTTCGCTATGTATTGCAGACAGTGGCGGCGATAAGGGTCCCGCAGACCCAGCGGTGCGGGGGGCCCCGGACGTGAGGGGGCCCCTACAAAGTACACTCAGCAAGGCACCTTGTACATGATATTTATAATTTTAATGCATTTTGAAAGCGTTTCTACACAGCCTATAACTAATTCTAACAGTTTCACTGAATTAAATAATGAAGTAATCATTAAAATTAAATAATGAGGTATGACTGTGAACATGAATGTCAGGCTGCTCTTTGCGATTTTCCAAAGATTTAATTTTCCAGTGTAACATTTGTATATTATTATGTTAGTCTATTATGCCATATTTTCGTTATCGTGTATATTAGACTACAATTACCGTGTATTACAATAAATAATCGTGTTTACCGGAAATATCTACAAAGAAAACAATTCGAGACTTGAAGAAGACAGTTGTTTACTGAGTAGTTTGTTGGACTTGACTACTGCCTTACAGCTGCACCTCACACTTCCTGTCACAACTACTGCGGCAGAGAGAAGTTTTTCAAAATTAAAAATTATCAAGAATTATTTACGGAGCACCATGACAGAAGGTAGATTTCGTGCGCTTGCCATCTTCAGCATCGAACATATAAAAAAAAAGAGAATAAAATTATAGAGAAATTCTTGTTTCTAAAAAACCGAAGGTTATTGTGTAAACCAATGCTATTCAACCTTTTTTCCTCGTGTACCCCAGACAGTTCGCCATCCAATTGTGTAGCCCTGAAGCTATTTAAAAGAAATTAAGCCGAAATTAACTTATTAAACTTAATACACAAGATCTGTTGATTAAAAGGTGGTGGCAAATAGAGACCCCTCCCCAAAAAAAAATCAGTGTGTCAATCAAAAGACCATTTACAGGGGAATAAAGTGTGCATCCGAAAAATTAACATGGGAAATTTCAAAATATATAGGAGACATCGAGTTCTACTGAGAAGGATTTTCCCCTCATCCTCCCTGATAATTCGTACACTGAGAACAATGTTAACTTTAGAAGTCACGTATTAATGAGATGACTGAGCTTGTTTCAGCAACGCCAACGCCTCTATTCTTGGTCCAATCTTCGAGAGTGCGAGAATCAGAGCTGATTCTGGATCCAAGCAATTTATGTGCTTCGTTTTTATTGATTTTATTCCAGAGGAACCCTGTTTACACAAATATGTTGATGGAAATGGAAGTTGTGGAATACTCACTAATTTCACTGTACTCTGTTCGAGCATAAATACAAAAATCACAAATTGACAAGTTATCGAATTCTAT
The DNA here is from genome assembly GCF_964235325.1 of Thermobia domestica. NCBI lineage: Eukaryota > Metazoa > Arthropoda > Insecta > Zygentoma > Lepismatidae > Thermobia > Thermobia domestica. The sequence goes on along the minus strand of NC_137457.1, from coordinate 207,807,458 downwards.
TTGCAGTGAACTGTCAACAGATTTCCAGCAGACCCCCAGAAATATCTTCGCGTACCCCCGATTGAATAGCATTGGTGTAAACAGTTCTTAAAAATTTTGTATTCCATTCCATTCCAAGTGAAATTTAGTGATAGTAATGCTTACAATATCTTTCCTTAGTTTTACCATGTGTGTTTGTGTGTTTCGTGTTCCGATGTGATGATACAACAAGAGTTTCCCTACCCTTTTATTCTAGGCAATGAGAGCACTGTGTTTTACGCGAGTACACAAAAATATTCTACGTTAATTTTTCTCTGTGTGGAATGTAGTTACAGTATAATCCCGGATAACCGAAACCCGAATTATGCGAAATCGCAAATCCAAAGACCTGCACGGGAATAATCTAGAGGACGGGGACGCACTAGGCTGTGCCTAATCCATATGCCATAAGGATAAACAATTACAGTACTACTACAAATGGAATACAGATGTACTGTAGTCCTAAAAATGTTCATTTAACTTACAAAAACTAAAAACTAAAACCACTGGCGTGTCGGCCTCAACACCATATGTAACGACTGGTGGACCTACGATCACCTGAGTGACGAACAGGTGGTCAGCCCATTGCGTCACCCTCTCCCAACAGGCGTATCACTTCTCAATTTTCCTCACGACGCTGGACAGACACCAAAAATTTGGAGTACTCCAGAGGAGGATTGAACCCGAGATCACGTGGATATGAATAAAACGCTCTCACCACTAGACTATGGAGCTCCTTAACTTTAATAAAGAACGTAAGTGTAGCCTACAAAGAGAGTTTTGAACTTATTTGATCTTCAAAACATTTCAGATAAATAAAAAATACTGTAGTACAGGCCCGGTAATAGATGTCCATGACTTAGCAAAAATATCCGAAATAACCACCCTACTTTAGTTTGGTTAACCGGGGTTATATTGTATTATTATTATTATTATTATTATTATTATTATTATTATTATTATTATTATTCGTAGTAACTGTAATTATAGTGATAATACTGTTAACATTGTAAAATGATACATTAGTACGCAATAGAAATTGTAGATAAAGTTCGAGTAACACATGGCCTTTTGTTCAGTTTTTGCGGGGGGGGGGGCGAAGCCGGTATCGCCGCCACTGATTGCAGAAATGAACATTTTCCACGAAATCCATCGAGCATTTTGTCAATTGTTACATACTCACTCAAAGAATAATACTTTTTGCAGTTTTCAACGAACTCCTGAAACAAGTCTCTAAAACCTGAAAATTTGTCAACTTTTTGTCGATCTCCTCTTGTCCTATAATCGTCAAAACGTATTGCTGTCAGCAAAAATCGAAATCTTCTTTCAGTCATGGTTGTGCGGAAAATTTCGACACCAGTTCCTTCTCGTTCCCATACGTCTTTCAAGTTTGTATGCGACGACTTCAATACTCCAGCCAGATAGAGTAGACCAATCACTGCTTCTATTTCTACCCTGTTGGTATCAGCTGCATCCCAGGGCCTGTTGTAATTTCCTCTCCTGTTTGCTATCCACAGGTTGGTGTATTCAACTATTTTTTCTAACAATTCTTCAGTGAGATAGAGTTTCCATGCTTCAAGAGGAGTTGTGACATTTTTAGCTTCACCGACTAGTCCTGGCACATGTGTCACAATATTGTACTTACGAGTTCGGCTCCTATGTTACGAGTTTCATGCATGTTCCATTTCGTTTCATTGTCCTTTCCAATATACTGCAACAAAGAACAGGTTCGGTGATACACTGGTCATTCCTGGACTGAAGATCTTCAAACTCGCTTGTGGACTCCTCACTTCCACTTTCGTGATCACTCTCTTTAATATTATCTTCTTTGTCATCTTCTTTCTCGGACAGAGCTTCCACGAGATCTTCATCTTGACTAATTTATTCGAAAAGTCTTTTCCTAACAGTTTCCTGTGTTCTTTTAATCTGTTCGTTCCTACTTTCCTCTTTTTCAACACAAGACCATACTGGAATCGTTTTAAAACCGATTTTTAAGGGATTTTTTTCTATATAATAAATATGGCCGAACACGTTGATTTTTTAAACAAGATTGGAAATATTGAGCAAAAACCAGTTATCAGTTTGAAAGAGTTAAATTTAAATACAAAATGTAAGATTATAAAGATGGAAAAAATAAAGACAAAATTTGGCATGCGATTTTAGTTGAATGTGAGGACTTTAAAATATTTCTTCCGCCTAGATTTACGAAACACATGACAGATAATATGCTGGAAGAGACAACTAAAGATGGTTTATGTATTAAGTGTACTGGGCTAAAAGATAATTATCCAACTGTTGAGTTATGTATGTAAATTTTGAAATCCTTTTATGGGTTTTTCTATAAAACGAGAAAATGACTATTTTCACCAACGAACAAAATAATGTCAAAAATGAAATCGAAAAATAATCTTAGAAAAAAATGAGTAGTTAGTATGGAACCTCAATTCTTACTCCTTTATTCAAGGTGATTGTAAAAGGTGTATAAAATCAAACGCAAGTAATTTTCGAAATCAATCGATGTTTATTCAGCCTGAGTTACGATCAATGGACTGAGTTTAAGAAATCATTATTTCCCATAGAGAACGAAATAAGCAGAAGATTTCACTATCAATATCCAAACTTATAATTTTAAATATGTTTTAAAATATAGTTAACTTTTATAAGTGTTTTTATGGTTATAAGGTTATAAAATCTGAGAATTAGACATACACAACGCATAAGGAAAACCAGTACTTTTGACTGCCATTTGAATTTTAAGATCCATATATAAATAAGAGAGATATTTGAATTTGTGTAATAATATCCTTAGAGTTATGCAGGCTATAAGACCTTAAAAAGATAATGAATTTATTTCTCTATTGATTTCCGTTTGAATTTTCAAAATCGATAAATACTTGGCGGTTATAACAAATTCAAAGTTTCGGGAATTTTTACTTGTTTATTTTTGAGCTTTCCGGAAAATGTTATTCTTTAACAAAGTCTTAGAATTTTATGTTGATTATGCTAGTATTTTCTATTTTTCAAAACTGATAAAAATTAGTAATGTTATTAAAAATTAAAATCGTATTCTTAAAAGTAGGCAACCCTTTTATTTCTATCTTGATATCCATTTGCATTTTCAAAATTCGTCTATAAATAAGGAAGATACAGACATTTCCATTTTTTGCCCCTGAAATTTCACAAGTTACGCAATACAGCAATGTTTGCCCCTGTAAGTATGCAACACTCAATGCATATATGGGCTTACCAAAAATGCAATCAGATTGTCAAAATATTCAATAGGAACCGAGATATCAATAATCTTAATATTATTATCTTTCAAATTTCCCTCTTCTATAAATTCCTTATGCTTACGTTATCTTCCTAAAGGATCATATATCGGCAAGAGAACCAAGAGATACTTCGTCACAGATTCAATGACATCATGTATTACGTGGCCTCCCCGATGGAGACTACGCCATCGATGCAGTGCCATCTGTTAGACCGAAAGGAAACATATATGTATACAATCCTCAAGCAAAGCTATGAGCTGATAAAGAGAGAAAGAAACATCACATCTCACTGTCCCGGTTGACTGAAGAGAATGTGAGTGCGGGCGAGTATATGATGATGCAAACAAGTCACGCATTATTTTTCTCTTTGTCTTGAATGAATGCAAGAATGTATATATATATATATATATATATATATATATATATATATATATATATATATATATATATATATATATATATATATATATATGCATGTAACAGCGAGTCAGATGAGAAAATATATACAATTGACTATGTGCAACATTCTAAAATACAACTTCTAATTATACAACCATCTGTGAACCAATTTCAACGAAACCAAGACTATTTATCCAATCCAAGGGTGCAATACAATAAGATAAATTTAATTAGAAGTTACAGACATGATGTATATATATAACAGCTAATAAACTAGTTTTAGATTCTTCAAATGATAATATATATATATATATATATATATATATATATATATATATATATATATAGATATAGATATATATAGATATATACTACGAGATGGCATAAATACATTAGCTTGGGGGCATTATGGGATAGAGTAAAAATGTAATTATATGTAATGTTGTTTTGGTTATAAGTTTCTTTAGATATAAGTTTTTTATGATTTTAAATGTCATAAGAGCATATGCGCTATGTATCCTACTCAATCTAACTTAATTTGAAAACTTTAGCATTATTATTATATATGATTTTAAATACGAAATGCGGGGAGAGGGAAAATGCGCCAGAAAATACATATATACACTAGGGTGTTCGCGTGCACTATTTACAGCGTGTGAGAGAAGAATATACTCATCGAAACCTGAAAAAAAAATTATGAACATGTGGTCAAAGGTAGGGATGCCACATTTAATAATTTCGTACTAGATTTACTGACTTTACTATTGAACTAGTGAGCTAGTACGTACTTCGGTTAAATCTGCACATTCTATTGATTTTTGGCGTTTCCTTTCTGATGCAGAGAAATGGCAAGGAAATGTTTCTTAAAATAATAGGAAGAAGTATATTGCAGTTCGAACGAATATAGAAACTTCCTATTATTATTTTCTTTCTCTCTGAATGAATGAAACATCTGCTGTGTAACAACCTTTGGTAAAGAGCGCCTATCTTTGTTCCGCTACCTCATTTTGTTAGCACATATGAGACGGGCTAAATTGTCGGTTTTTTTTTTCATTTATTTTCTATGGAAGTGAAGAAATAATTATTCGGTACATTCACGTTTTGTCACACACACAGACACAGTCTTTACTTGCTTCCCAATAAATCTGAGGAACATAAAATAAATAAAACACAAGTACCAGAAAATAGAGCAACACAAAAAGACATTTCCATCTGTGACACATTTGTTGAGAGCTATAGTTAGATGTAACGTGCAAGCAATCTAAAGATGTAAAATCCTTTAATTTTATCTGTGTAACAATTTCTGATTTCAGAAGAAAATTTCCATTAAGTATGGAATATGAAATTCTACACTCTTGTACTTTGCTTATGTAGGTGAGACCAGCTGAGAAACCAAGAAATAACACTAACAAGTTTTCCTCCAGATAATTTCTTCCAGGAGCAAAATCTAAGTGTGAAGGTGCTGAACTGGAACTTTAATTGCGTCCCTTGTAAAAAATAACAAGTAATTGCAATTTTTATTTACCTTACTTCTTGGGGGAGATGGGAACGAACCCTCGAAATTATTTCTGAGAAAAACAAACACTGGATTCTAACCGCCACCGTCTGTTATATTACACAAAATAAGGTTGTAGTTATATATAATAATATTGCGTTTTCGTCAGGGCTTTCATTCTGCAGGAGAGGGGGATAGTAATACCTGAAGAATATTTTCTATCGTCAGAGTATTGCAGATATTGCATTTCCTCAATTGTAGCTTGGCCAAACTACTTACATTATATGTAAGGATTAGCATAGCCCATAAGGCTTATATTTTAATGGTAGTTTTACTCTGTACCCATGCTTCTCACTTTTCTGTCTACGGCACTCTGTATTCCGAAATCTTCGACGGCTCCCAAGTAAGAACATAAGTGTACCAAAGACATATACAATATATGTGTGCTTATTTGAGACATGGATCTACAGTTTAAAGTGGGATAGCAACTACATGAGCTCCCAGCGGAAATCGAATCATGGTCTCCCGCGCTCAAGGCGTAGGCCTATGTGGTAACGATACAGACGCGAGGAAATTCACATAAGCACACACACAAACATACATATATTGTCGAGTTGATTTTGAGTTTAACCCGTTTAGCAGTGAGGCGTGGACCTACTGATTTACGTGGAATCCGAACTAAATGAGCTACCACTGGGAATCGGAGCCGTGTCTCCCACCCCAAAGGCGCGCACACTAACCGCTCAACCAAGAGGCTCCTGCCATATACATATATATATGATCGTTTAGTAAATTTGGATCTTCGATCTAGTACTAAACAGCAACTCTTAATTGGCAACCCTGCTGGAAACAAACGCTAATTGTGTTTCGACCGTTTGTAGCGGAAGTGGCTAGTGGGAGTGGTAAAATTTGAATTTGTTGTGTAGTCTTTAGTGTACTGCGAAGCGAAACAGATAACAAAAGGTATTACTTTTCAATTCCATATTTCATATATAGAAACTCATATTCTCGAAATATTCGAAATTAGGTTCCCATAAAAATTAAATAATGGCTAAAGCCTAGTTGTAAACTGTTGAAGATTTGCATACCGCAGAATAATCTATACGTTTGTGACATTGTTGAGTGCATATGAAAAAGGATTGCCTAAGATACTAATTTCCACGGGTTAAGTGCTGTATCGTCGGACCAATTTTAGGAAATTTACCGGGTCAATTGGAGAATTTATGTACGCTTGTGAGGAGGAATGAGTGAAAGTGAGATAAGTGAAATAGTAAAAGTGATGAAAGTTGTTGTTATTGTTGGTAGTTTTTGATGTAAGTGGCACAGTATGTGGAGGCGGAAGGACTATTTCGCGGAGAGGTACGTTTCATATGATATAGTAGCACGAAAGGCATGAAGTTGGGGAAGAAGTTAGAGGTACAAGGTTTATACTTGCAATGGAAGTACAGCAGTTTGCACGCCTATTATCAATATGTACTCAATTATTTCGCCATCTTATTACCAGTCTAGATCGTCTTAGGAAATAATTTGCAATAATAATAATTTGACAGTCTATTCTGTAGCTGCGCCGAAGAGTGTTATTTTCGTATCTTTAGAATTTCATTTCATTTTCCTCCAAGTGAAAAGAAGCAGGTTGAGTCCCGATAAGTTCCGCCGCGCCACATCTATGTACTATATGAGTGGACGAAATAAGATGTAACCTATTTATAAGTCATTGTCATGTTGAAAAGCTGGCGGGGCTTAAGCCAATAATCGCAAAGAAACAGGTTTGGATGAAGTTTGAGTTTTGTGTCCACACCTAGGGTGTTATAACTTTGTAATGCTTATTTTGTACTGGTTACGTCCATCATAATAATCATAATTTTATGGTTAAAATGATTTAGTGCATATGAAAGAAAATTGTATAGAGTATTAATTTCTCCTTTTTCCTATGTATTTTCTTCCTTTTTTCAGTTTTCTGCCAGGCAAAAATTATGATCTATTAACCATTTAACGCCGGAGTTATTTTTTGTTTTCAATTTTGGTGGAATTGGTAATTTTGGGTTATTTAGGTGTGAAGACCACGCACGAGAAATTTTGAGTTCGTGACGTAAGCGGTTTCGTTGGAGTACCCCGTGATCATATGAAGACGCTAGGTGTTTAAGGAAGCACTTTCGGATAGCATGAGTATATGAATTCCCTGTCAAATTATTCACACATATGTAAAAAAAAAAAAAAAAAATATTATCTTACAATTATTATTGTTAGAAACTGTTAAAACCTAGAATACAAAATAAACAGAGTATTGGGATTATGAAGTAGGTTATGAAGCGCAATATCAATGGAACTTTATCAGGGAGCCCGAAAAAAAATCAAGGAGGGGTTGCTATATTACATCTGGTATTTAATATAAGTGGTTTGCTATATTACGTATATATTTGCATGAGCCAAGAGGGGCCACGGCCCCACCCTGCCCCACCTCCGGGCGTACATGGCCTTTATGGAATTAAGAAAAATCTGTCAGTGTACGTGCAAGCCCTCATTAAATTTGAAACATTTCGTAAGAACTGCTTGAACACAGATTACATACACAACGTTTCGATTAGAGCGAACCTCCAAGTGGTCTCTCCCACCAAGATGAACGTAACCACTTACACGTTATTGTTCATTGCTGACCTTAGAAATAGCTGGAAGTCCTGCACCTAATGGAATGGCTTTATATTTCTGCAAATGTATTCCAAATTATAAGTGTGAGATGTGTATCCTGTTTTTGTTCAACAGAAGCCATATATTTCGCACCCGTACATCAATCATTCATGAGAAAAGTGAACACCACCACTAGTTGGAGCTGGGGTGGCCCAGGAAGTGAGTATTTATTGAATCCTTTTTTTGTTATTCGATATGCCCATTAGACCGGATAGTTGAGACTATTGTATTAATAGAAATTTCAGACATTATAATATTAATAAATTTTCATAAAAATCTGCAATAACTGTACATTTAAATTAGAAGAATGTGCCTAAGATTTTCTGAAGGCAATCTATGACACCCCAAAGTAAATAAACTCCTGTTCTTTATACTATATCTAACGTAAATGAACGATATTGGCCAATTTGGCGCTTTATAATGCATTTCGTGGGGCAAAAAAGCAGGACTTAGTGTACGAGGCAATGCTTCGAGCATACTGTCCGCCCAAGAAAAGAAGAAATTTTCTGGCGGGAGCTCATGTGATTCGGATTCCACGTTAGTCAGAAGATCCACGTGTCATATAGCCTCGCTGCTGAACGGGACGTTAAACTCTAAATCAACTCAACTCAAAAAAAGAAAATACATTCAGGTAGATGAAAGAATTCGCCGCATGGAATTTTGAAACTGTTGACATTGTAGAATAATGCTGGATTTGGCCCATAATTCCGTGATAGAATGATAATGTCATGGTAATTGTTACGTAAGGCAAAATAAATTATTCAATATGTATATTAAATTTCACTGTTTACTTCTTATTTCACTGATGTTTCCTTTCCAATTGTCTCTTTTACAAATAAATAGTAATAAGCACTAAGGGAATGTTATGAATTCCTATGAAGTTATGAATATCCTTTACGTTAGAGACATTATAAAGGTAACTTCACAGAAGTTTACTTTGGGGTGTTATAGGATGCCTACAGCAAATTTTCTTTCAGCCCGTTATAGATTCATGCTGAAAGAAAATCCTGCAAGTCATTGTCTCTGATTTTCCTAAAATTAGGATAAAAACAAAATAATTAAACGCATTTTTTTTTCTTTCTGCATTATACAAAAATTTATTAGAACTAAATTAAGCACTTGTTGCAGCTGAGACTTTAAGTGGCTGTTTACGATAGGACATACTATAACGTAACGATAATTTAGAATTTTCAAGCTGGCATTTTAAAGTCAATTTGGATCAATTTTCACCTTTCTGAACTTCTTAATTCTAGGTTCTGCAGTCATTTTTAAGACAGAGCTTTTGTGATATTAGTGACGATTAGTCCAACTTCGGGTATCTTCGGGAAATAGTAAACCAGGTTCGAACCTCCAAACCAGCCTTTGCAATCGAGGAAAAGTTTGCAGATGTGTTTTTCTTCTTTTAAATATAATAAAACTTGTTATCAAGTGTTGAAAAAAAGCAACATTGATTGAAATACTTAATGACACAATATTTCGAAACTTTGTATTAATGTCAGCGCATGCTTGTTTGTCATTTAGCTCTCCATATGTAATGGAACATTTAGATATGTAAACGAATCTTTCCATATGTAAAAGAAAGCTCAAAGTTAAGACATAGAACATAATTATCGCCTGAGTACTAAAATAATAGTCAAAGTAGAACAAAAATAGCGTTTCTAGTGGGTATGAATGTCATAATTTTCTTGAGAACCGTTATACATCGCTAAAAGTACCTTAACAGAAGTCCTTGTGTTAGCTCACTGGTAAGCTGTCGGATTTCAAATCATAAGGTTGTGAGTTCGAATCCCATCTGGGTCAATGCTTTTTTTAAAAATTATATTTTCCGCAATGCATGAAAAGTCATATAAAATAATTACATTAAAATACATCAGTTGTATATATATAACATAATCATTGCAGAATGGAGTAATTATTATGTTTAAAATATAAAATCTGAGATAATTTTCACAGTAGGTCGGTATTATATATGAGAATGTTAAATACAAGTTAAGAAAATCGTTTAATAGCAATAAATAAATTATGTAGTGTATTTATTTGCAGCTATTTGTCATACAGATGTAACTTCTCAATATTCTCAATACAGCATGTCATTTACATTTGTGAAATACAGTATATTCCTACGGATATAGAAAGTGTGTAAACAGAGTATCCAAAGTCGGATCCTGCTTCAAGACACATAACTTTTCCCGATCCCCTTAACGTCACGGGAAGAAACACAAATTCTCTTTACAACGGAAAATCTTTACTTAGAGTCTCATTCGAATACGTTGAATATGCTTTTGTATATTCATTTCTCTCTCTCTCTCTCGCTTTGTTTATGTGTTGCGGAATATCCCAAGTTGAATACAACATTTGCAAAGTATATGACCATCAGTGTCATGGAATACCGGAAATTGAAAGTCGTGTTTCTTCAGGTTGGATTTGCGTATTCATGTTAGCTCACTGGTAGAGTACGGGCTTGTTAATGAGGTCGTCTTGAGTTCAAAGCCTGCAGAAAATTATCTTTTTTTTGTTAGTAGAATTGCACAGAAATCGGATTCTAGGAGTGGTTTACTTCTAGAAATATTTTCAGAAGCGTTTAGGTAGCCCTGAACAGGGCTGTTTTCAGGAGTTAAGGCGGGGACATTAATATTGTGTCCAATACCCTTCTGAATTTATTACACGCCCCATTCTTCTGGGCATGGAATCTATTAAATGGGTGACAAATTTATCTCCTTCCCCTACCTCCAGCTATGCTTCGGAAACAAGATGCCACAGGTCATGCTGGGTTCTTTGTGGATCTGCCTCAGGCCAACTATCCCTTAGAGTACGCTTCACTTCTGCCCACATATTTTCCATGAGATTGAGGTCTGCTCCACGAGGCGGCCAGTCAATTAAATCAATCTCAGGCTGCCCTGCGAACCATTCCTGAACCATACGGGAAGTATGTATTGGCGAATGGTCTTGCTGGAACTGAATTACACCATCAGGCTGAAATACTCGTAGAGATGGCACCATGATATTACTCATAATATCTAAGTACTGAGCACTGTCCAGGTGTCCTTCAATTCTGTGAAGCTGTTCTGCTCCGCGCCTGAAAATACAACCCCCAACATGAATTAGATACATGGCCACTGCGATTTCAAGCAGCAACACATCCAGGGTCATATCGGGTGCCTCTCGGGCGATACACAAAACGGCGTCCCTCATTTGATGTTGTGAATATGGATTCATCTGAGAAAACTACGTTTTCCCAATTGCGACCCACATTCGCCTGTGCAAACGCGAGACGGTAAATTTTGTGGTCGTCTGAGAGTTTTTCCTTCACGGCAGCAACACAGCCACGTAACCCAGCATGACGAAGCCTTCGCAGAGTGTATGCTTACTACCAGGAAAAAGAGAAGTTTCCTTTAGCTGTCTAGACGTCCTTAGTGGGTCTAACCGGGCTTCGTTTACTAATCTCGCATCTTTGGCTTCGGTTGACACATGCGGACAACCAGAAGATCGTAAATTACCAGTTTGACGTGTAGGACCATATTTCCGAATCCATCGCCTTCCTGTAGAGGCCGGGACACCTACTCGCCTGCTAGCTGCAGTTGCAGAATAGCCTTCCAACTCCCATAAAGTAATTACTGCTGTACGTCTATCCATAGTTACCAATGTTCTGAGCTGTGAGCAGGAAGCAATAGGTAAAAGCTAGTACCTGACGTGTGGTTGGTTAATTGCACGACACGCCTATTGTGGGGAACGACTTGGTTAACGACTCGCGAAAGAAATCTGAAAATGGTGCGCCGTAATAATAATATTAAAAACAGTTTTTATAAAGGAGTAGTAATACATACGAAAATATGAATTGTTATACTGACTTTACACGTATAAAAACATATACCATATACCAAACAGATTGAGCGATATGATGATAGCTGTATTGAGACGAACACTTTCGAAGTCCAACTTCGGGTATCTTCTGAAAACAGTAAACTAAAGCTGCTGGTTCGAACCTCCAAACCAACCTTAGCAATCGGGAAAAAATGTACAGATATGTTTTCCTTCTGCTAAATATAATAAGACATGTTGAAATGGTATTAAGTGTAGAAAAAAAGTAAAGTTGATTGAAATAGTTAATGATACAATATTTCGAAACGATATATTCACACTCTCGTTTCGTCATTGTGATTTCCATACGAAAAAAAATAATTTACGTATGAGCTCAGTTATATTTCAGAAGCAGCTTCCGAAAAGCGGTCATGTTAGCTCAGTGGTACACTCCCAAGCGTTTAAATCGTGAGTTCGACACCCGTTCAGGTGAGATTCTTTTATGATATTCTACTTTCCTCAATGCATGAAAATTATGTAAAATAGTTACATTACAATTCATCAGTTGTATATATCAGTTGAATATATATATTCATATCATTTCACGACATAAGCAATTCTTATCTTTAAAATATAACATTTAAGGTATTGACAGAACGTCGGTATATGTGAATATTAAATACAAATTAAGAAAATCGTGTAATAGCAATAAATAAGTTATGTAATGTATTTATTTGCAGCTATTTTCATACGCAGGTAACTTCTCAATATTTGCATTACAGCATTTAGGTAGAGCATATCGAAAATCGGATCGTGGTTCAAGACAAAAAACTAGCTAGCCCCAAACTGTCACGTAAGAAATTCACGAATCGCAAAAGTAAAGTGAAGAGATTGAGAGCGGCAATACCTTAATCGCTCTCTCTCAACTCTCTCTTATCTGCATTTATACATATAAAAGTGTATGTATGTATGTTCCAACATAACTGATGTATGCCTACAGCAGGGTTTCTCAACCTGGGAGTCGTGGCCCCTAGGGAGTCGCGAAGTTAAGCGGAAGAGATAAATATAGTTAGAATCTAATACCGGAAATTATTTTGAATTTTGTTCTAATAGGCATACTTTTATTTTTTATACATACTGTAAAGAACAATAAAAAATAAGTCTACTGAACATTGTCAAAGGGTGCAGAGTTGTTTAAAAATGAATTTAAATGAAAGACGTATGATATGATACTAATGAGAACTGTATATAGAAATACTAGAAAAATACACATGGAACAAAACCTGCACATTGAAATACAATTAAAATTGAAACCTAATGAGATACCTAAGCATGGTGTAATTTCACTAGTGCAGCAATGCCCGGTTCAATCTTCGTGACGAACATTATGAAGCCATTTTCAACTGATAAACGATTTCTTGTCTTTGTTTTAATGTTTACCATGAAAAAAAAAACTTTCGCACAAGTACGATGTAGCAAATGGAATTATTACTTTTAAAGCAGCAGATACCAGACCAGGATATTCATCTCTCCTCATCAGGCAGAACTTGTCCAAGCCTTCGTTACAGAAAACCAGTTGCAAAGACTTGTAGCATGATCATTCTATTATTTGGTCAAGAAGTTGTGGGCTTAGATCAGATACGTTAATGGCCTCTTCAATGAAGGAGTTTAACATCCATCTGGAACCAGCACCTTCGTCGTTGGGAATATAGATAGTACAGTTACTGTATCCACTGTCAATCCCGGGCGCCAAAAAAAGGGGGCACAAATTTCGGAGGAAGTGTGTTACTCATGTTAGGAAAGTAGGGATGCACGCGAGACAAGACGAGATGAGAAATGGAAAAGTTTCGTCTCGTCTCGCAACCTCAAACGTTGGTAGCGTCTCGCGTAAGGTCTCGTCTCGCAAATGTGAAGTCTCGTCTCGCGTCTCGCATAAAATTTTGAGTCTCATCTCGCGTCTCGCGCGGGACTTTCTCGCATGGTCTCGCAGTCTCGCATATATTCTAGGTCAAAATTTTGCAATGTGTCATTCTATGGCTGTTAATGAATGATGATGTGATATTCTGTCCGAAGGCAGGTATTTGACCTAAAAGTCCCTTGGCAAGGTGAATGGTGGTTTGCCATTGCTTTCCATGGGATGAATGTTTATCACATCCTAAGGAGACGGAACCTAGAGTTCAACATGTTATCCGAACTTATGTCCCCTCCGCTCCAAATTAAAAGAAAAGTTGTGCTGGAATTTGATCGCTGGACCATTAATTTTCGTCAAATTAATAGCATAATTTACAGAAAAACCAGCATAAATTGTTGCTGGATCCAACATTGTTTTCCAGCTTAGAGGTGTCCAGCAATATTTGCCTCTTCTAAAATATCGTCGCCACTATCAACATTTACACGTTTTGATCGTTTCCTTGAAGGGTGATTTTCCAGTATAAAGATGTTTTTATACCACCAAAAGCGCTTGTAGACAACAAAAGAACTCCTCACAACACAATACGACCCAATTCTTTTGGTTCGATCGCGCTTGTAGCAATGTTGGATTATCGCATTTTATCAACTTTCGCTTTCAACTTATACTGCCAGATCTAGAAAATAAAATTACTGACAGATATAGGGCCATTCCTACCATCTCCCACGAAACCTATAGGGACATCCTGCCAAACCAGTATTTGAATTAAACTTCCGAACTAGAGGGGGATGTTTTTGATAAATATATAGAAAGAAAATACTTATTCCATGTAAAAATATCATGTTATTTCTGCGAGCCGGGCCGGGGATAAACTTTAACGAGAGGGGATTTCCCCGCCATCCCCCAACATTAATCGCTAGTAGTAATGTGAAAAAGACAGAAACAACAGAAATATCATATTTCACAGGAATAGGGAGTCTTATTCGCTTTTCAGACCAAAAATAGAAGTTCATGTATTCGTGCGGGCCCGCGTGTATGTGTTTGTGTCGCAAAATAAAGTCCTAAATCGATGCTGTAATAAATTTCAGATTTACAAAGCTTTTCTTTTTTAATGATGTTTAGAAACTAAAGAAGGCTTTGATTCTGAAAATCAACCTTGAATAATAATAAATCTCATAAAATGTATATTGCCCCAATCACTTTTTTGTTCCTGGAGGCATTAACGCTCAACTTAGAAAACTCAATAAATGTAAAATTACTAAATATACAATTAAATGTAATTCATAAATGTTGCGAGACTGCGAGAAGAGCTTTGTAATTTTGCGTCTCGCGTCTCGCATAAAATTTTCGCTCTTGTCTCGTGTCTCGTATCGCAAATGCGAGACGAGACGAGACTCCTCGCGTCTCGCGTGCATCCCTATAGGAAATTGCATGTGCACATGTATAAAATAGAAGGAAAAACGTAATAAAATGTGCTCAAAATCAAGGAAAGGCAGGGTTTACTTTTGAAAATTTTATTGAGCTTCGTGCCAACCATGGTGGCACTTCGCAGCTAGTCTGTCGACCTCACTCATATGTACGGAGACATCGTCGTATACTCTCGCCCCGAGCGTTGATTTTCCATGCCACGGCACTGTTCACTATAAACAAGAAATTGATTCTACTATTATAGAAATAGGTATGCTAAAAATCCCACACAAGCTTATTATAAAACACAAATTATAAAAGGGTCGCTGGCAAGAGGATGTGATAAAAGGGGATCGTGATAGGAATTAGATTGAGAACCACTGGCCTAGAGTAATTTTAACCAAATTTCTTATAGTCTGAAAAAGAGTGCTGTCGGGTTACCTATGGTAAATGGGGGGGGATACATATAAAAGATTGCTAGAAAATGATCGGTATTAGTGTCGAATTCGTAGTTTTCGGGGTCGCTTAGATAAATAGTGTGACTTTCGATTTCGCTTAACTCCGATTAAGGTCTCATTAGTAGGGATGGGCACGAGCGACTTTTCTATGAAACTCGACTCGACTCGAAACAGACATCTTTGAGGTCTACTCTAGGACTCGGCGCGAAAAATATCCTCCAACTCGACTCGGATTAGAGTCGAGTCAAACTAAAACGAGTCAAATCCTGTGTGTAGTCCTACCTAGACAATACATAGACAATATAATTATTCTATTATCAATTATACAACTATTACTACAAATAATAATAATAATAATAATAATAATAATAATCATCATCATCATCATCATAATCATAATCATAATTATTATTATTATTATTATTATTATTATTATTATTATTATTATTATTATTACACCGTGTATAAACATGAACGATAGATGGTTAGTAAAGGAATGCTAAAAGCTAGTTGACTGCCGACGTCGGTAGTCATGACGTCTACAAGGCAAAGACATCGTTCATTACCCTAAGCTGTAAGCGTCGGTGGACTACAGATAGTCAACTATTGACCTCTCGCCAAAAATTGGTGGCCCCCCAGTGACAATCCGCGGTGGCCCCAGTTCCATTTTGAAAACTTTACTACCAGCGGCAGAGACGCGATGGAACGACAACGAACCACAAAATTACTCTCCCAAAATATGTTAAAATGCCTATATGTGTGAGTTGTTTATATTTAGGTGAGTCAAAAAAAAAAACCGGGGTGGACGCGAACTATCAATATTACGATTACTAGGCACGTGTTCTTCTGATTTCCCCACGGAAACGATCATAAAAAGCTTGCTTGTTGATGGATAAATCATTGACGTCTTAATTTAGCCAATCAGACAAACCCCTACATCTCGAGTTCTAGGAGGTGGTACCGTGAACCGTTTTAGATTTATTGCTTTCTGGTGGGGTACTATCTATGTGCAAAATTTGAGCATAATAGCCGACATGCATGTTCGGTGCCTCTTATCTTTAGTACAATTCTAACCAGAGATGGTGTGGGTCAGTGAAAATTTGATCCACGACCCACCATGATCCAGTATCATCCACCACCGAAATGACCCATTGGCCCACTCTGACCCATCATCCATCGTGATCCACTCTGACCCACCACCAACTATGAACCACTCTGAACCATTGCGACCAACTCCGACCCACCAACACCCATCGACATCAACTCTGACCCATGATCCACGTCCTCTTCTCCGTTGACTAAAGAGGCTACACTTGTAATAAAACAAGACTGTGAAATTATCACTTATCGGAGTTTGAATTTCTACCGTCAATGGCTCAAGCACCTTTCTGTTACAATACTGGTGGATCTGACCTTTACGATATATAATGGCAAAGTGTTTCTCAACTTCCGAATTAAAATGAATTTAAATTTATCATATATAATTATTTCTTTGTTGCCTTACAGACACGTTTCAGTAGAAAATAGGATGAAATTTGAAAGTCTCAAATCAAGGAAAAGTAGACCAACGTAAAAAAAAGAAAGAAAAACTAATTTTCTATATCATTAAGAGGGAGAAGGAGTGCGCCACAGCGGCCGGAATATTGGTGTTCAATTTAACATGGGATCTCAACCATTTTTTACGCAAATCACGGTTTCATTTCGTTCTTTCGCAAAAATGTCTCAGTAGCGCACTAAATATGATGCATCTCATTTTAAAGGTGCAATTTGAACGCTGTGCGTGATATTTTCTTCTTATAAATACAGATAATTATAATCCAAATTCCCATAAGAAAATGATCAAAATCAGACGGAAAAGTCTTCTGTTTTTTTACAGTAAGGAAAAGAGCTAAAAACTCCGGACTTTTTTGAGAATGGAGTACAATCTTTGTATTTGTGCGCTACTGTACTATTTTTTCGCTGTTTCCAAAGACATCCATTTCACAATCGATGAGAAATTATATCCTTCATAATTGAATCTACAGAAATCAGAAATCAGATTTTTTCGTGTTCACGTATTTGGCCGTATAACTGCTAGATGGCACTATAGTCATTCCTCATCCCACTTTCCTTCTCAGCGGGAGCCAGTCCTTTTGAAAATCTACTTTGAACTTCTTAACAGGGGCGGGAGGAAGGAAATCATTGTGAAGAATGGGAACTTCAAACACGAGGAATGGCAAAATTTATGACCTCTTTGGTTGATGGTTTCTGTTTCAGCAGTACAGTGTGTTTGTAGATGGTTTCTATGAGAAGTAATTTGTGTTTCTAGCGATAAAGTCAACCTTTCGACAAAAATTTGTGAAGGAGAAGCCGAACCAAAGTCTTCGTTTATCTATTCCAAGAAATAAATGAAAACTTCCTGCAGGACTAAGAATATACATGCAAGAGAAAAAATAAGATCATTATTATAATCTTTAGGATACATTAATTCCCGAAATATTCTTTGTTTACCTGTCAAAAAATCAAGAATAATATGGTATAAAGCTCTTTCATCAGCTTCCATCGTACAACATACTAGACACACACATTTATATACATACATACATGTACATATATATATATATATATATATATATATATATATATATATATATATATATATATAGTGGCGGATCCAGGATATGATCAAGGGAGGAGCTAAACCATAGTTTGCCTCTTTATCCAGAGTAAACAGGATTGAAGCCCATTTTATCCAGCCTGAGCGTCAAAGGGGGGGGGGCTATAGCCTCTATAGCCACCCTTGGATCCGCGCCTGTATATGTATACTATTTACAGTGCCGGAGTTTCGTGTAAGCTAAACAAGCTATAGCTTAGGGCCCCGCTCTCTTGGGGGCCCCAAAATCTAAAGAAAAACTGGATTTCTAAAATATAAGAAAATTTAAAAAAATAAAATAAAATTTATATATACGTAGCAACAGTGCTTCCTGCTGTGTAGCCTACGTTCGTGTAATTAATAGGGCTCCTTCTACCAGTCTGCTTCCTAAATTATCTCTAGTTTCTTCATTGCTGTATGTAGGGTGCCTATGTTCATCTGGACACATAAAGGACCCCATTACCTTCAACAGCTTGGGGCCCCACTAAACCTAAATCCGACTCTGACTATTTATGCATGTTTGCTCCCTATTTTTTCGAAGCAGTGTTTCTTTGATATTTCTTCCAATTCCGGCAGGTTTTACCAAGGGGGAAGAATCCTTACTCATTCCAGGCATTCAAACTAGGGACTGGACTACTTGCTTCCAACATTCTGTCCCCCATGTTTCCCGGTCTGAAACAATTGTCTAAAGCCCATAAAACATTCAAATTCATATGTAGATGTTGCTCATCAGTGTCGACACCTAAATATTTCTCAATCAACGGTAGGGGTGTTTGGTATCCTCAATCTGTCTCCCTCTTATTAGCGGAGCGGTAGTAATATTCGATAGTAATTCTTTAAAAAAAAAAATGCTTTTTAATGTATGTAGTAACGCATAGGAAACTAAATTTTAATATACCCTAGTAGTATAGAAACGTACCATACGGTACCTTACCAAAATAAACACCCTATGCCAAGGACGAAACATTAACAATAATAAAAAAAAGATAATAATAAACATTTTAAAGACATTCTTTCATTAATCAAGTCGCACTTAAAAGTTAAAAAAAAAAATGTTTATGCGTGACTAAAAAAAAGGGATGCGCTCTCATATAGGCTTACAGTTACTTTATAAATTCTTAAAATGACGCGCTCCATTCTTTTTATTTAGTCTTGCATAAACAAAATTATTTTTAACTTTTTAGTGGGAATTTATTAACAAAAGAATGTCTTTAAAAGGTGTCTTATCATTTTTTTTTAATTCGTTGGACACCTTTTCCAAATCCTAAAGTGATATACAACCAGGGATACCAGGGCTGGTTAAAGGCTAGTATTTATTTTAGGATTAGGAAGTTGAAAATAAAAACATATTAAAATTTGCTTTTAAAATAAATAGATATATTGCAAAGTATGAAAGTAAGAATGGAATGTTGTATTGTCACCGGACTTACATCGCTCTGCAACAGTTCTTAGTTCTATGACGTCAGGAAATAAGTTCAATTTATACGAACACTTATTTAATGTTTGAAACAAACACCTGTTACATCCTTGTACACTCATGTCCAAAATGATTGTCGCATATCTATAACTGTCTTCTTGTAAAAATATCATGTAATAATGATTTTGCAGGAGGCTTTTAATACTGATACTATGTGTACAATCGGGAAATATATGTGGTAAATTTCATTGGAAAATACAGTAATTATAAATACGAAGATTAGAATGAGTAAAATAAAATGTTGCTAAATGGACACGAAAGTTTTGTTTTCGTTTTATTGTTCTTATTTACTGTTCTTTTGACATGAAATTTGCCACATACATGTCTTTGCCGATTGTACGCATACTAACATTATAAGAAATACCAAGTGAATTCGTTATCAAATTATATTCCTACAATAACATATTTATAGACATGCGACAATAATTTTGGACGTGAGTGACACATCTTTTAATTCTATTGTTAATGAAGTGGTCTATTTCCCCCAATAAAAACCAACATCAAGCAGGGCATGTGCTCCCTCCTGTCCTTCTAAGCCGGCCCCCAAGGCTGAATGTAACATTGCGGCTTTTTCCTGTTATAATAGGAAAAACTCAGGATGGTCAGCAACTGGTATCGAACCCAGGACCATTCGAATGTGAAGGCGAGAGAGAGGGTAAATCTGGTAGTCATATTTTGAAAAGAAAATAAGGAAATGGATTCCACTAAAAAAATGATTCACATTGTCAATACATTTCAAATCTTTGGGTTTTCTGCCTTTCAATTCCATTTTTTTTTCTTTTTTAAACCACGAAGGCCCTAAATAAATTAGAATATCGACTCTCCCGTGTTTTTTTTTTTTTTTAATATTGGCATGGTTCTTTATTTTATATCAGATTCTTCCCGCACTGTTCTGTTATTTACCATAGGTAGAATCCTTTGAGAAAGAGACAGGCGACAAGTGCTTTAGTTCTCTATGGTATGTTTGTGACCGTTGTAGATATTTGAGTGGCTCTCTGACACGGAGCTGACGGCTGATATCATGTTGGTCCCTCTTATTTATTTGTTTCTTCAGTTCTGTTTCTCTTTTAGCCAAAAGAAAAGAATTTCACTCTTCTGTCCCATTTACAGCCGTAACCATCCCCCTCCTACGCTGTCCAACTTTGACCACATGCAGGGGAAAACGAAGGAAAAGGACAGGTGCATTTGCTTTGACGGCATTTCAGCGACAACCCCATCTGTTGCCAAAATAAGGAAACACTTTGAACTGCAAAGAGAAACTCTATCTTCGATTTGTCAAGGTCACTTGACTCCCGCCGGCTCTTAAGCACCTGGAGTGCCACTCTTTATCGCCACAATCCACCTCGAAAATTATGGATTCGACACTAATGTCGGTCTTTATATATAATATTTTTTTTTTGGTCTAGGAATTAATTCGTGCGGTTTTACAAAAGATGGCGTAACTAGCTTATTGTCCCATAGTTTCGTTGATCCAAACATGCGTTGAAAACTACTGTCATTGAGCATCTTGTTTAGTATATGTCAGTTGCTTGAAGCGGAAACAACAACATTTTTTCTTCAACTGAAAATGGCGCATTTTGTGCCTGATAAAGTGATTTTGCGGGGAGTTATTCTTCATTGCTTTAACATGAAGAAAAGTGCTACCGCAAGTCATCATATTTTAGTGGAAGTGTTTGGTGACCATGCTCTAGCTGAGCGAACGTGTCAGAAGTGGTTTGCACGGTTTAAAGGTGGTGATTTCAGCTTGGAAGACCAAAAGCAATTTGGACAGCCAAAAGAATTTGAAGATGAAGAATTGAGAGCATTGCTTGATCAGGATTCGTGTCAAACGCAGGACGAACTTGCAGAAGCATTTGGAGTTGAGCAAACAACAGTTTCCAAACGTCTCAAAGCCATAGGAATGATTCAAAAGATGTCTTATTGGGTTTCACATGAATTGAAAAGAAAGACGTTGAAAGAAGAAAAACCGTTTGCGAATTGCTGCTTCAAAGACAGAAAAGGAAGGGATTTTTGCATCGAATTGTAACTGGTGATGAGAAGTGGATTCATTACGAGAATCCTAAACGAAAAAAGGCCTGGGTGAAGCAAGGTGAACCAGGTCCTTCACAACCGAAACGCGATATTCATTGTGCAAAGGTTATGCTGTATATATGGTGGGATTTGAAACGTGTGGTGTACTATGAACTTCTGAAACTTGGTGAAACTATTAATGGACACCGCTATCGACAACATTTAATGCGTTTGAAGCAAGCTCTGGCCTGAAAACGACCAGAATGGAATAACAGGCATAATAAACTTATTTATCAAGATGATAACGCTCGACCACATGTCGCAAAACCGGTCAAAACCTATTTGGAAAATGTCGGATGGAAAGTGTTACTCCACCCGCCATATTCACCAGACACTGCTCCGTCTGACTACTACTTGATCGATTGCATGAATAACGATTTGATTGGACAGCGGTTCACTTCTTCAGAAAATATCGAAAAATGGATCTTTGATTAGATTGCGTCAAAAGATGAGGAATTCTTTCGACACGGAATCCGTAAATTGCCTGAAAGATGGGAGAAAGTAGTGGCTAGCGATGGACAATATTTTTGTTAACTTATTCATTTACTTTGTTTTTGAAATAAAGTTTCAATTTTTATTAAAAACCGCACGAATTAATTCCTAGACCAATATATATATATATATATATATATATATATATATATATATATATATATATATAATTTTGATGTCAGCCCCTTTCATTTCTCCTAGGAGAGCAAACGGATACTGCCACCGTTAGGACTAAGTTTGGTCTTAAATGACATTAAAATTTCTACCAATTAATTTAGCGATCAGTGTTGCATTTAAAAGCTCGGCGCCCCTACGCACTTTTGCTCTCGGCGCCCCCAATAACTACATATTTCTCCGCCCCTTCATCCCTAACTTAAAAATAAAACTTAATTCGAATATGCTTAATTAGTGAATTTATTACATTTAAATACCACTCACTACATGCTACAGCTAGAACTACGTAACAAAAAATAACAAATGTGAAACGTGTTCTGAATTATTTTTAGATTTCTTACGCTATTATTATACATATTAGAACAGTAAAAGAGGATTGTTGATGAAATAGTATATTTGCTCTTGATTTTTAACTTTTTCATACGGAAAAAATTAAAATATTATTCAAGTTTTAAACTTTGCACTCTGCAAATATATTGCCCTCTAGGCAATGGGACTAATGTGAAATGTGGACTATTGGGAAATGCGGCACTGTTAGCGGCGATGAAAACTTACGATTCGATTCTAATATCGGTTGATTTCGATATTTTTATGTCGCTACGTAACCACCCTGGGTGCTAATGAGAGCTTAATTGGACTTGAATTGAAAGTAGAACTATTCACCTAAGCGACCACGAAGCTATGGATTCGATACTAATATCGACCCGTTTCTAGCATTTTTGATATGTATCCCGACAGTACTCTTTTCCAGACTGTAAGAAATATAGTTATAATTGCGCTAGATATATCAGAATTATGTTGAAACACACACATACATCCACTTTTATATTCTGTATAAATAGAGAGTGAGCGAGCGAGCGAGAGAGAGCGACTAAAGGCATCACCACTTCCACATTGCAAAAGCATATATCAGGAATTGAATTGAAAATCTACGTAAATACTTTTCTGCTGTGGCGTGCTTCATAAGGACAATTCTAGTCTGCTCACGTGACCTTTGGGGTTCATGAATTTCTTGCGAGCGTTGCGACTTTGGATTCTCTGTTTAAACCCTCGGTTTATGCATCGAATAAGTTTTCAAGAACATAAATGACATGCTGTATTATGAATGTTGAGAATTACTCTCTATATGACAAATAGTTGCAAATAAATACACTACATGATTTATTTATTGCTAGTGAACGAGTTTCTTAACTTGTATTTAACATTCTCATATATATAATACAGACCTACTGTGAACACCTAGCTATTTCAGATGCTATATTTAAACATAATAATTACTCCATTCTGCAATGATTTTGTTATATATATACAACTGATGTATTTAATGTCATTATTTTATATAACTTTTCATGCATTGCGGAAAATATAATTTTTAAAAAAGCATTGACCCAGATGGGATTCGAACTCACAACCTTATGATTTGAAATCCGACAGCTTACCAGTGAGCTAACACAAGGACTTCTGCTAAGGTACTTTTAGCGATGTATAACGGTTCTCAAGAAAATTATGACATTCATACCCACTAGAAACGCTATTTTTGTTCTACTTTGACTATTATTTTAGTACTCAGGCGATAATTATGTTCTATGTCTTAACTTTGAGCATTCTTTTACATATGGAAAGATTCGTTTACACATCTAAATGTTCCATTACGTATGGAGAGCTAAATGACAAACAAGGATGCGCTGACATTAATACAAAGTTTCGAAATATTGTGTCATTAAGTATTTCAATCAATGTTGTTTTTTTTCAACACTTGATAACAAGTTTTATTATATTTAAAAGAAGAAAAACACATCTGCAAACTTTTTCTCGATTGCAAAGGCTGGTTTGGAGGTTCGAACCTGGTTTACTATTTCCCGAAGATACCCGAAGTTGGACTTTGAAAATTTTTGCCTCAAAACACCAATAAAGAATGCGCTCAACCTTTTTGAGACAAGGTGTACCAAATTTGACCGTAAGTGAGAATGAATCCCAGGGAAAACAATAGTGTTCTGTTTTATCTAGCCTTTGAGAGTGTCTTCCTATAAATGATGAACTATCATCAGCCTGCATGTTACCGTCATCACCCCATCATTAGCCTGCGGTTTCCTCAATTTGCACATGGTCACAGCTTCGACCAAAAACGTTTTATATAGAAAGAGTTTGGCATAGAGACATTTATTGTAGGAAGCCCAAAATTCATAGCGTCAACATAGCACAAATTTAAAAATCTAGTGTGAAAATCTAATTCTTATTGACTCTGATTGTTTTTTATTGGCGTAGCTCGTTTCGTGTGATAGGTATCGTACGCATTTAAGCTTATGCATATTATGCTCAGTTCTAATGTATGTCAGTTAAATCACACTTCAAATGGTAAGGTAATGTATAGTATACCTACTTGGTATCGTTAAATATATTCTTAGAAGGTGGGAGAGAACTTTTCAAGAAATAGTTTAACTTTTATTTTGTGTGTGGTTTGAAGGGAAGAGGGGACGTAAGTAAACGCATGATTCTGCTACGTGATTTTCGGTGATTGGTACTGTCATCTTCTGAAATACAATGCTAGGATGTGGGGAAAAGTTTTGACAAGACTGAAAATGAATGTAAGCTGCAACTCGATTCGAACTTTTCTTGCAAAGTAATTGTTTTTTTCTTTTTTTAACGTTATATAGCACTTGTTAAAATTGATACACTGATGAGGTGTATATACATTTCAAACCATTTTAATGTACGGTATGAAATTACTAGACCTAAATTATTATAGACTTTGTTAATGTATTCCCATTAAACATATTGTGTACTACAAATGGATACTTAATTTAAAGTTAAGTAATTATTACTGTAATTATTCTCAATAAATGTGCAGAATTTTATTTTATGTATTGTCTTTTACAACTTCATTCCTTAATTTGGCTTTCGATTTGTTACGCAATCATACGTAATGTAGCATGCTTGAATTTAAATAATTTTATGGTTAAACGGATTAATTTGTTTATTATATACGATAACTCAAGGGAATAATCGATTGTATATCACATTAAATATTTACATGGTATACAGCCAGTTATTTCCCCATTTATCATATATAAATCTAACCACCAGTAATGTTTATTTATTTATTTAGAAAACAACACAACAGGCTTAATGCCTAATTATAGTGTAGTATAATACATACTTATACATATATACATTTACCCGTACAATTAATCAATTCACTTCAAGTGTCAGGTACTCGGTAATAATCCTGTTTCTAATTATATATTCTGACATACTGAATATATCTAATACATCAGTTTTATGACTTATTTCATTGTAGGAGTGACACATTCTCCACAGCGGAGATTTACTGAAAATATTTGTTCGTGCCCTTTAACAGAAAAATATACCAGTATTCCCTGATCTTGTTCTGCCTGTTGGAACACTCAGATATATTTTCGTGAGGAGTTCTGGACAGTCAATTTTTTTATTTAATACTTTGTATAAAAATAGTAAATCAAAAATCTTTCGTCGATTCGTCAACGTTAGGAAATTCAAACTCCTTACTAAGTCCACGTAGGGAATATGTTTGGGATAGAAAGCTGTTTTCTTTTACGTAAGCATTTTTAGAAATTTAAATTGTATGTTTTCTATTGCTTCTAAGTATTTATTTACATTCGGTGTCCAAATAACGCACGTATATTCTAATCGGGACCTTACGTACAAATTATAAAGTTTAATGAATGTTTCTCGTTTCTAAACTCTTTACCCATTCTATAGATACAACCCAGGCTTCTGAATGCAGCGTTACAGATCGCATCGATGTGATGAGAGACGGTCAATTTTGAATCAAAAATTACTCCTAAATCTTTAACTGAATTTGGTTTACACAGAGATATGCCGTTAATTATATACGGATAATTGATGGGAGTTTCTTTCCTTGAGAACGATAAAGACTTGCATTTAGAGATATTCAATGAAAGTTTGTTTTTGTCACACCATTGCCCAACACCCTGTAAATCCTGCTCGAGTTGTGTGCAGTCATCTATTATGCTTATTTTGGAATATAATTTGTGATCATCGGCAAAAAAACAGAAAGTGAGAGTTTTTAACATAGGTTGAAATATCATTAATTACAAGAAGAAATAATAGCGGACCTAAATGGGATCCTTGAGGAACACCTGATAATGTGGTAAATTTGGTGGTAATATATCCCTTGTAAGAGACAGCTTGCTCTCGATTGCACAAGTAGGAAGCGAAGTACTCTATTGCTCGTTTAGAAAAATTGAAAGATACCAATTTCTGTAGTAGCACGTCATGGTCAACTCTGTCGAAAGCCTTAAAATCCGTATAAATGACGTCCACTTGACCGCCTTTGTCTAATTCTCTTGCTATGTAATCCGTTACTATTGCTAAACTGGTTGTTGTGGATTTATTCCTTAAAAATCCGTGTTGATGTTCAGATATGACAGGCTTTACATGGTTTAAAATTCTGTTGTATAATATGTTTTCGAGAACTTTGCCAAAGGAAGGTAGGATGGCTACGGGTCTGAAGTTCTCTATCTCATTCCTGTTTCCAGATTTAGGATGTTCTGTAGTGTAGACACTGGTTGCCCAAGTACTTCACAAGTTGTGGTATAGTCAATGCGGTCTGGTTGCTTGAGCACTGACTTCAGGAGTGGTAGAATGTATGTCTATTCGGGAACAGTGAGTAGCCTAGTGATTAATGTATCGACACGGTAAGTTGAAGATCAAGGTTCAAATCTTAGTCCAGTCTTGCATTTTCTTACCTTTTGTATATAATTTATAATTTGACTTAATAGAACTGATTTCTTTATATAATATATATTATATATATGGTAAAAAGTGGATATCAAGAAGTGGATTTAACTTACCTCGTGCTAATATGGAAGTACTTTGAAAAATAGGAGTGATTTTGCGACATTTTTTTAATCCAATCGGTACTGATGAAGAAATCCTAGGCATTCTAAATAATGATGGGTAATATCATAAACAATAGGTATTTATGAATTAAGCGTTTCCATTTTTGTGCATGTTCATTTATATGTACAGTCGTGTTCGAAAGTATAGTCATTCTCTGATACACACACAAAGATCGTAGTGACATTTTTTTAAAAAAATTGGCAGTATTTCACTTCTGCACTATTGTACATATGCATGACATTTGAGACACAATTTTTTAGACAATTGTACGTATATATGTGTCGTTTGTCGTCCTACAGTGGTTTCAACTCCCTCTTGCCTTCTCTCTGCCAACCTAAAAATCACTGAAATTGTAGTTGTACCTACTCCAGGCGTATCCTTGGCATAGTTCTTTTTAACTCTTGCCATCGTGTGCCTTATAGATAGACCACTTGATACCCCTTCTCTTTTTCTCTCTAGGAGAATCAAGTATGAGGCAGAGATAATACGTTCTCTAAATCGTTTTCAAGATTTGTTTCTTTCCTGCACCTGTTTGTATCACTAGCCGAGTTTTCCCAGCATGTTTATTGTGAATCTTGCTCACTGAAGTGAGCCGAAAGATATTACTGTATTCCGTGTAAGATGTCAGACTATTCAACAGTATTGTGGTGCTGCATACGTTTTACTTTCATTATGATGAAATTGTATAGGCGTACAAGCACGTGGACCTTAGCTGGCATCCCTTTTGGGATGGCCTTCATTGGCTGTTACTGGCGACAGCGAAGGTAATCTTTCACATTTTCCTATCCTGTGTGTGTTTGTGTGACGTTGTCAGCAAAGTTTCTTCGGGTTGGGATGACGAAGAGGGTGATAAAACTAAATAAATGTAAAGTAGAAGTCCACAATTTAGTGGTACAAGTGATGGCGTCCTTACCTACTGCAGGTTCATAAACATTTCTCTCTAAAGCCATTCATTATAATGCGTTTTCATATATAGTAGTACTTCAGACATCCCTTAACTTCTTACTGCACCATGAACCCCACCACAAGGACTACTTGAACCACTCACATGTTGACACCCGGGGTCTTTCTTGTGCTCTGTCATTTATTTTACGCACTATCAGCACAATGATTACACACCATTTGTGAACATCTGAGTGGTCCACTTTGTTCTTGTGTTGAGAGTCATGGTGCATTAAAATGGTTTCCTGGTGATATGATCACATTTTATAATGATTCTTTATAAGAAAAACTTATTATATACACGTCTTTGTAAAATTTCGTATATTTTAAATACTTTTGTAAGAAATCGTACTAATATATTTTTTAGGAGTTCCATTATAAATACTTATCACAAAATGCACGTGATTTGTTCCGATTGTTATTGTTTCTCCATACCATTTTTCAATGAATATTGGCATAGATGTAGAATGTGATGTGTCCAAGATAATTTATTTTTTTCTCCATTTATACTGTACAGTGTTTTCCCTGTGGTGTCGGCTTGTAATATTAAGGGATCCGGGTACATGACAAAATAATTAGAGAATACTTTCTGTACATGACAGATTATATTCAGAGAATATAAGGTAGACATATCAAAAACATTTTCAATTCGTTTTCTTGGCGTTTTGTAGCAGTAGTAAATTTTAAAGTATTAAACAAGTTTCAGATATACATTTGTGCTAAGAAACAAAACATTTATGTTTCATTTCTCGAGTAGCAAGTGCTATGTTTTTAGTTTGTTATTGTATGTAGTTTCAGAACGTACTTGAAATATTTTCTAACATTTTCTGGTTTTCACATAGAAATATTTTAAATTATTTCTGAACATTTTTCCGTCATTGCCAGGATAACACCTACATTTTGAAATATATTTCTATATCTATTTCATATATCTATTCTTCTTTTGTGTATCTGTATATCTATTTCAAGATTTCTGTATATTTATTTCTTCACTTTCTGTATATCTATTTCAAAATCATTTCATATTTCAGGAGGAAATTTATAATATTGCTACACAAAAGAAATCCTGACCCTGACTGGCTGACTGATTAACCCGCAGTACGAAATATTTAAGGCGGTCGGTACCTCGAGTCGAGTTTTCCCCTATCTAATAACATTGGAACTTTTTTCGTGTTTTTCTCAGCAAGCAATGAACAAATCCTTACAAAAATTTGCATGCAGTCAGATGGATAATAAAGAATTCATTGCATGAACTTATAATTTTACTAAAAGCCTCCAATTAAGTTATTTATTTCCCTCTTTTTTTCCATGTGAAGATTTGCAACAACGTATTGACGACACTGCGTTCTCTCTTCTAGCAGGTTGCGGCGAGTAACTGAGGGTTACTTTGAAGTTTGAACATTGTCCACAGCTGTGAGGGGACCCTTTTCAACAATGACATATTTATGGCATTTCAGTGAGGAGGCGTTGGAGTACGTTTCCTTTGCTGAAAGCAGAAAAAATAAACACACCCAGAACAGATCCATTCTCTTTACATTTGCTTCCCCCCCCCCCCAAGCAATTAGAAGCGAACTGTCTCTTGAATAAAGATACTTTTAATGTATACGAAAGCGAATGTCACTTTATTATTATTATTATTATTATTATTATTATTATTATTATTATTATTACATTTTTCAAAACATGAAGAGACATACCTTTCTTGACTCCAGTGCCCATTTTATCTATATATGAGGTATTTATAATAAACTTCTATACTTGTAAAAGAAAAACTATTTTTATAGTGACGTATCTTGCTAAGAGAACTATTTGTATTTTATTTATTTTATTTCAATTTAAAATAAAGTGTATGGTTTGTAACAACGAATAGTGCTGAAAATAGTACCTATTACCTGTCAACTTTAGATTTAGATCAAACCTAATAATGGACAACACCACCAATATATATTGTATACATTTATTGGATCAAGACAAAAATTTTTTCTTGTAGGCCTTATATCGATATTTCGAGAACTACATGTAGCGTACCCAAACTATGACTTAACTCAGTATGATGTGCTTATTGCGTAAAAATTACAAAAACTGGATTTAAGAACCGTTCAAAAATTTCGAGGACCCTGATCCAGAAAATTCAATATATTTCATTCAATCAACTATTTTCTTGTACGCCCCATATTTTGACAATTGCAAAGTGTGAGGCCAAACCAAAACTAACAATTTACACAGTATGATGTGCTTATTCCGCAAAAAGTACAAAAACCCGATTTAGGGGCCATTCAAACATTTTGTGGGCCCTGATCCAAAAAATTCAATATATTTCATCCACTTAAACATTTTCTTGTACGCCCCATATTTTGAGAACTACTACAGTATAGCCAAACCAAAAGTAACAATTTACTCCGCATGATGTGCTTATTCCATAAAAATTACGAAAACTCGATTTAGGGCCCATTCAAAAAAATTGTCAGCCCTGAACCAAAAAATCCAATATATTTCATCCACTTAAACATTTTCTTGTACGCCTTATATCTGGAGAACTACAGGTAGTGTAGCCAAACCCAAACTAACAATTTACTCAGTATGATGTGCTGATTCCGTAAAAAATACGAAAACTCGATTTAGGAGCCGTTCCTAACTTTTGTGACCCCTTATTAAAAAACTAATTATTTGGATCATTTTTAAAATTCTTAGCCAAGAACGCTATCTTTTGATCCATTTTTTGGATTATTCCTAAAATTCTTGTTTTTATATATTTTTTTTATATAAAAGATGATACAAAGAAAATTGAGGAAATCAGTTCATCTGATTGAAGATTTGTTTAACTCTATTTTATAGAATATTTTAGATTTGTTTAACTATATTCCTGTTAGCTGCAGATTTTTAAAAAAAACATCTCTTTTTAATCTATATTTGTATTTATTCTTTCTTTACTCACTCATGAAATATATCTATAACTTTTGTCAATTTTTTAAAGTTGCTTCTTAGATAAGTTTCGAGAGTTGGCCTCAAAATTTCGTTAGCATCTTATTTGAACTACTTTTTAAAATGGAATGTATACGTTTAGAGAACTTGTGGTTTGATCTTACAATGTACACAGTATAATATAATGTAGTGTTCGCAGATTCGCAAATTCCTTTTTGCTTTATTTTTTTTCTTTTTTTGCATTTTTTAAACCAACAGAATTCGTATTTCATTCACTTGTTTTAAAATACAAATTCGTGTTGAATGTTGTTCTTTTCTTTTAGTTAGAACGAAAGACTTTTCGTTCTTACCGTCTGAGCATCCGAGTTACCCCTACTTGACCTCCGAGGTCAACCATCTGGTAGATTATAACATCCCCTCTGTAACAGAGAGATATCTGGCTTTGTGTCTGACATATATGTAGTCTTGTATTAGTTATATTATTATTATTGTTATTATTATTAGTGGTAGAAGACTTTTAACGAAGTCCATATTGTAAAGATTTCTCGGGTAGAGCAAATGAAATGTACACGGGATTTGGACTTTTCCCTTCACCTTTTTATTACAAAAGTTTTATGTACACAAATAATAAGAAATTTCACTAATATCAGGTAAGATTAGATGGGAGCCCGGTGAACAAGCGTCGTGGGCTTTGAGGTGAGGTACTCTCGGTGACCAAGCGTCGTGAGAGGGGTGTAGATTAGGTATCTCTCTCTCGGTGACCGTGCGTCGTGAGAAAGAGGAAAGGAACCCGGTGACCAAGCGTCGTGGGTATAAGGATAGGTACCTCTCGGTGACCAAGCGTCGTGAGAGGGGTTTTAGGTGTTATGACCAATCCGTGAAGATTGATGTTGGTCGAGGTGTGCAGGTCCTTTTTATTCTGTCTTGTCGGCTTCCATCGTGGGTACTCGTCCTTCCGACTGTTGGCGATGGTGATCGACTCCTCTTCGGGACCGTCGTCTGTCTGTTTTTATTTATTACCAACACATGTAGTTCACACGTGGTTATTGCCTGGTACGGCAACGTGGGGATCCTTACAATATAATCTGTATGTTTAAAAATCTTTTCATTTTTTGCTTCAAAAAAGGAGATTATTTTTCTGTCCTCAAACTGCAGATGTTTATATATATTATCTTAGAAGAATTTAAAGATAAATTACAGTAAGAAGATCTTTGGTTCAAACATATATAAAATCTTTGTTTTTTCGTATTTAAAACCATTTATGTTTTATATTTTAAGTGATTCAATGTATGAATTTTAAGTGATTCAATGTATGAACATTGTATATCTCGATGTATACCACTCTTCCAGAGTTTGGAGATAACACGTTCAAGAACACGGAGTACATATACACGCATGCGCACCAACATAATCTTCTCTTCTCATGTAGCGCCGTTCAGGCACCCTATTGTAAACCAATCTTGGTGTTAGGAGCATGACGTGTTCCAATCGCTTTTCTCTCCGCCCCTCGGAGAAGCACTTTTCTCAGCTGACTTTGCCCTTAGTGTCGTGTGCACAGCAATCAGCTTTCTTTTCAGGCTGCTGGCTACTCTTGGATTCCTCCCCAGGGAACTTTCGGACTACCACGCATGTCCAACCTCAGACCTCACGGTCCGAGTGCAATGTCTGCACACGTTACAATGCTGCACACGAAACGTAAATTGGTGCCGTGTGCAAAGCTGATCGAGCCCCTTAAAACTCGTGTTTTTCGCTTGATCGTGGGACAACGTCCCTTTCCTGAGGCCCCTCAGAGTCGTGCTATCTAGACGGAGTCCACAATGTCTTAAGCACGATTCAGCCCAGGATTTCCGAGTAAGTTCCTAGTTGTCTTAGCCGTCATTCTGCCTCTTACTCTCTCGGCTTCTCCGGAGGCATCCCTACTCTCTTGATTCCATCCATACCTTATCCTAGTGGCTAACTTGGCACTCTGTTTCTAAAAGCCTGACGACAGCCAGGGGTCTGCCCATAATTGCTGGTGGGCTTAGGAAACTGACGGTCAAAGTTACCTCCTTCGAACTTGGCAATCTACTTCTGAAAGCTAGCTCCAGCTGGGACCTGTGCGCCAAGAAACTGCTGGCGAGCTTAGAAAGTTGACGGTCGAAGTTCTGTCACTCCCCTATTTGATGTGTGTTTTGACAGACTCTAGGTTCATTGCCTAGCTGGCCTAAACATACGAATAAAATCAAATAGTTACACCTTTGCACCTAACCTTCTACTAGGACTAACTCGTGCCCTCCCAGTCTAGTGAAGTTTTATTTTATTTTTGTGAGTGTTTCTCTGTGCAGTTGATTATCGACTGGAACCTCTCACGTAAGTCAAAGTATTTACCACACATATAGTTACACTTAGCGCCCCAAGCTCGTGGACTTGTAATAACATTAGGAACAATAAACTGCAGTCTTGCTGCAAGGAACTTTATTTCTGAGTTTTTGCTTTTAAGTGGTATCCCAAGGGGTTGGTAACTATCAAGTTTTCGTCGAGATAACGACTCCACCCTTCTCTAGTTAGAAGTTAAGTCTTGGCCGAGGCCATCGCTACCTTGTAAAAACTAAGATCTTCAGATTGGTTGTTAGCTGAATTCCTGTTCCAGTATAACTTTGCCGCTCGAGTTATAATTGGTGATTTTGCAGAAACTTTGTTGACCAATTAGGAGTATTTTGGTTAATTACTAAACTCTCTTGTGTGGGTGCCGGTCTACGCAAACGCATACGGCCGGCCCGCCACAATAACAAAAATAGTTTTATGTACTTTAAACCTGTAATCTCACTTTAATTTGTCATAGTATATTTTTCTTTCTTTTTTGCGTGAAAGTAACATTTGGAACCAAATTATTTCTTTTAAAATTTATACATGAAATGAAAATTGTAACAAATTTTATAGCAACAGAGTTAGACAAAGGCGGCCAGGTAGACGTTATTTATACCGAATTCAGTAAGGCATTCGATGTCGTGGATCATGATGTTCTAGTGGCGAAATTACCAAGCCCAAACTTTTCAAAGTCGGCAATAGAATATATTGTATCGTTTTTATGTAACCGGAAACAATCTATTCTATACAAGGGGCATGTCACCGAAAAGTTTGTTACTCTGTCTGGGGTTCCTCAAGGATCTCATCTGGGTCCTCTGCTATTTCTCCTACTTATTAATGATATTTCACTTTTTATCGAAAACTCTGAGATTCTCCCATTCGCTGATGATCTCAAATTATATTCTAGAATTAATTCAACTGAAGACTGCATTCAACTACAACAAGACCTACAGCGAGTTCAAACATGGTGCGATGACAACAAATTAGTAATAAATGTATCTAAGTGTAAATCCCTATCTTTTACGAGAAAAAGAAATCCCATCACCTTTGACTATACACTGAAAGAAACTAAATTGTCTAAACCAAGTACTGTCAAAGATTTAGGCGTAATTTTTATCCTGAACTAAATTTCAATCAACACGTAGATATGATAACAAACAGCGCATATAGAAACTTAGGTTTAATTTACAGAATAGTACAAGATTTCTTCAGTGAGACAACGTTTACAACACTTTATTTTACATATGTTAGATCAAAATTAGAATAATGTTTTACTATATGGACCCCCAATAATAAAAATTACTCTCAAGAAATAGAAAACATCCAAACGAAATTCTTGGAAATGCATACATACAAAAAAACTAATTATTATCCCAAATATTTTTCCCACAATGACCTAGTAAACAACTTTAATTTTGAAACCCTAGAAAAAAGAAGATGGATGTTGGACTTGTTATTCCTATACAAGTTATTAAATAATAAGATTGATTGAATGGAGTTGGTCTCGTAAATATCACTGCGGATTCCCACTTGCAAAACCAGAGTACAGAATACAGGGATATTTTATTGTGCAAAGGCCAGGAGCAACATATTATATAAATCCCCCATGTGGAGGCTGTGGAAATAATACAATGATATTGTAAATAAGCTTGATAAAGTGGATGTATTTAGTCTTTCAGAAAACAGGTTCAGATCATATGTGAAACAAAAACAATCTGTAGAAATAATTAAGAAATTTATATATGTAACATTTGCTGTATGTACAGAACAGTGTAATTGGGTATTAAGCCTGTTGTGTTGTATATTAAATAAATACATATTTTTTTTTTAAAAAAAAGTATGACATACTCATTGTATAAATAAACGTGAAAAGTTAGTGTTTTGTTTGATTTATTTGTACTGATTGAAGTCAATACTTCCAGTCTAACTTTTAAATTCTGTAGAAATAATTAAGAAATTTATATATGTAACATTTGCTGTATGTACACAACACTGTAATTGGGTATTAAGCCTGTTGTGTTGTATATTAAATAAATAAATAGTTTTTTTTAAAAAAAAGTATGACATACTCATTATATAAATAAACGTGAAATGTTAGTGTTTTGTTTGATTATTTGTATTGATTGAAGTCAATACTTCCAGTGTAACTTTGGCCAACTATCAACAAAATTAAAAAGTCGTAGACCAGTATAATTTAAGCAAGTTACTTACTTGATTTGAGATATAATTTTGGAGGGGAAGAGTAGAAATTTTACTAATAACATTTTTTATTTAACTTTTCCTGTATTTATGTTTAGCGTGGCCTTGTGAATTTTGTTTACCTTTTTTTAATGTAGAAACTTGCCTAGGGATTTTGGAGTATGTTCATACATATTTAAATTGTGAATAGTGCTTCGGTGATATTTAGCATTTTGATTATACTGCTTGTTTATTTATTTTTCTAATCACTTCATTTACATAATATTGTGGGTTGATGTAACTGAGTATTCCAAAACATCTTTTTATACTCATACGGTAATGTTTTAGTTTAATATGTATGACATTGACAAATAGGTGTACTTCAACAAAAAAAGCCCTATATTTTAAAATGAAGCATGAAAAAATAATGCATAAAATTAAAATTATTCTGTTAATATGTGTTGTACTATTTATATATATGTTGTAGCTATAGATTTAAGTTCGCGTTCACCAGCTGGAAAATAAATATTTCTTATTTAGAATGCGTAAGCTACAAGGTTATTATTAGCAGGTAACACTAATCAGTCCCTATTCCCTGTTACCAAGAAATAAGTTCCTATTCATATTTCGAAAAGTAATAATAAGAAAATGACGTTTGTATCTACATTAACAGTACATATTTCATTATGTATAGATGTTTTCTTGTGTAGTAAAAGAATCCCTGATATTACACTTCACTTTCTCCTACAAATGTGCTCTGTTAGAAGAGTTAGGTCAGTTCTTCAGTTTCCCAATTGTCTCACGATACTCAAACAACACCGAAAAATCTGTCATCACTAGGAATAGAATTCGACAGCATTCACGCTAACACATTTGGGTAACAAAAAAGATTATTTCCAAATTTCCTTCGTATGTGGTAAAAATGAAATTATTATTATTTAGCATACACATTCATACTACTATTCACAGTTTCAAATACATATACACAGGCCGGTAGCCAGTCCAAAAATGTAGGGGAGACGGCTGAAGTTAGGGGGGGCCCGATCCAACCATATCATAGTTTATCGCCATATTATAGTTCATTTGCAAGCCTACCGTGAAAAGTTTAGGGTAGTCAGCGAAAATTTAGGGGGGCGGCCCCCTAGACCCCCCCTGGACATGGGCCTGCATATACATATATATAATTATTCCAAAATGCTATCTACACTGGTTTACCTGTTTCCATGAGGTTACAAAAGTCAAAGAGCGCTAGTGTTTCAATGTGAAAACCTCACTGGTGTCGGCAGCGCGGCCAGTCTCCGGTCAGGGTAACACCGGCAAGGAGGAACCGATGTGATGACCACAAATTTTAACTAAGTTACTAGTGCCAAGCTGCACTGATATTCCTTGCTCGTTATAATCTCTTGTGTTACGAATTTCCTATTATTATTATTATTATTATTATTATTATTATTATTATTATTATTATTATTATTATTATTATTATTATTATTATTATTATTATTATTATTATTATTATTATTATTTCACACAGGAAATTTGAAAATGAAATGAAATCTGTAAGTTTTACGTCCCACAGTTATGCCGGTTAGACTAAAAGAGACGGTGATGATAAGTAATGAATGAAAT
Organism: Thermobia domestica; assembly: GCF_964235325.1. Classification (NCBI taxonomy): domain Eukaryota; kingdom Metazoa; phylum Arthropoda; class Insecta; order Zygentoma; family Lepismatidae; genus Thermobia; species Thermobia domestica. The sequence continues at coordinate 207,770,253 of NC_137457.1, read as the reverse complement.
GGTGGAATGAAGAAAGTGGAAGGAAACAGGAGAACCCTGAGAAAACCCATGCACACGGTGTTTGTCCACCACAAAGTTCACAGCGCGAGCTGGGATCAAACCAAGGACCCCATGCACCAGAGATGAACGGTGTACCACTGAGCCACCGCGGCTCACACACAGGAAATTTATCTGTTATCACAATCGTCTGCTAATTTATATTTGTATAACCAATCACCAGGTGTAAGACTGAAATACATGAGATGCAAGAGGCACCTTGCTACGTTTGAAAGTAACCACAAAAACTCCGAATGAGACTAGACGAATATACTAAAAGCAATAGGTTTAGCAAAGAAAATAAAGAGTTCCCACTCCTTCTCAGTGCCATAAATCTGTCCTCGAAAAAGACGAGAGGGCTAGAAAATTTCATTCCACAGATGTCATATGGACAGAGTTTAAAAACCTGTTTTAAATGGCTAGCCCGAATTTCCCTCACGCTGCTAATACAAAGAGGGAGAAACAGACATCGCACTGTTGCAAATCTTCACATAAAAAAGGGACGAATGGATAACTTAATTGGAGGCTTTTAGTAAAATTATAAGCTCATATAACTAATCTTTTATTATCGACCTGACTCCATGCAAGTTTTTATAAGGATTTGTTCATTGCTTGCTGAGAAAAACACGAAAAAAGTTCCAAGGTTATTAGATAGGGGAAAACTCGACTCAGCAAAGAGGTACCAACCGCCTTGAGCTACAACCTTGAAATTTCGTCATTACATAGTACTTTAATGACGTCATTACATAGTACATAGTAATTAACCACATTTAGTGCCACTACGATAAGATTTCTAAAAAATCGAATTGGAAGGTAGCGGTAAATTGGAGTAGCAATTTATTATTGTTTATCCAGCGTTTATTGATATTTGACATATAAGAGAAGAAAAGAGGAGGAAAGGAGAAAGTAGTATTGTAGTAATTATTATAAGATGTTCACATCTCAAAATTCCTGAAGAGTATTACAATTTCTATTTAGACTGGAGTACCTCTTTCCAGAGTACATTGGAATACCTTTTTAGAAATATGAGATTGTAATTTATAATGGAAAAGTATTTTTTTTTAATATTTCTTTAAAATGTTTAACCTACAAGGAAAGAAGGAAGGCTGAGAGGATCATTGAGATGCAAATATATGGAAATTCCTTAAGTTTAAAGAATGAAGTGTGCTATTTAGACTTTTCATTTGAAACATGGAATTCTTTTGGTTCAGAGAAATAAAACTTCCCACTAATACTTTTTATTAAATGTAATTAAACACATGTTTCGGTCTCCATTCATATTTGACAAAGGCAGAGATAGAAAGGAGAGGAGCATGGCCCGAGCTCGCGACACGCCGCCTTCTGCCACCACTCAGTCACGTAGCCACACACTTGGAGATATACACATAATATTCAACAAATCTTAATCTCGCCGTGCAAGGAACAGAAACCTCAGGTAGTGTAAAGTAAATATATATTAGAAGCAATAGTAATAATACTTAATTTCAAAATTTTTGTTAATTAGAACAATCACTTAACTCGAACGTAACTAAGTGAATAAGTAAGAATATTACTGGAACAAACTCTCAAACGTATGGTAGCTTTTGGTACTAAATCTAACACTGTAGATTATGCGTAGATAACCAGTGTCAAAAGTCACTCAGTTCTATTACTTGTCTAATTAAAATTTAAGTAATGTAATTACCTCGCATAAAAGAAAACTCCAGATAATGCATGCATATTCCATTACGGAAATAAGTAAATTTATAGGTATTAATTGTTTAGCGTGTAGAAGTCGAAGGATTGTAGAAACATTCCCACGTGAAATCTCCACGACATGATTAATGAAATTTGAAATTGACAAATTAATTTTCATAACAGTTATGTTTTCCGGCTTCTCAATTCAATAGAAACTTACCGTCTATTAAAAAAAGTGTGAAATAACTACCATGTTTCTGAATACAAGTTTCAGTAATAGCGATTCTACAGTATTTGAAGTATGTGCAACATTATTATATTTGGCATTTTATAATTTATGAAACTTTTAGCAATAAATTTTTGTTAATGTCAACATTGAGCATAAGAAATTGAGTTATGCGACGATGATAAGAGAACTATGTCAAGAAATTATTTGGATTGAACGTATACTTAACTTGATATATATATATATATATATATATATATATATATATATATATATATATATATATATATATATATATATATATATATATATATATATGACTCAGTCAATTATAAGCTATTCTTATGTAAAATAGAAACATTTTATAACAAAACTTTAAAACAAATGATAATATTTAGACTATAAATGTTTAGTGAAAGTTGAATAATTTCGCCAATAAACAGAAGTTAATTGATATATTCATTATTTGATGTTTTGTTTTATACGTTAGCAGTACTATAGTTCAGCATGACACCTTCAGTTTAATCCGTACTAAATTCGGTGTTGATACTGATCTCTTATGAAACAATATAGTAATATTGACAGACGTTGGCGCGATTCAGCAAAAATTGAGAAGTACCTTCGCTCTGGCCAACGCACCCTACTCTGGGCCAAATTTTTGAGGTCAAAGGTCAAGGTCAACTTGCGACAGGAGTATTTGTGACCAAGGATGCGTAAGACCAACTTCGGAACTTTGACCTACTTTAGAAGCATTTCGTTTCCATTCATGGGTATAAAATTGACAAAAGAAAAATATTCGGAAGATATTGATTTATCTTATCCTCTTTGATAAAGCCTTATAACGTTATGTGTCGTTCAGTTTGTAATAATGGGTAAGAATATCTAATTATGACGATTAGAAGTGTTTGCAATCACCATTTCGTAAATGTTATGTGGGTAGTTAATGATATTCACTGACAGCAATATATTTTTTTTTTATTTTAGTAGAGGATGGATCATTCCAATTAAATGACGATACTTTTATTTTATAGGTGTAAAGTTGCTAGTTTCATTATATATATATATATATATATATATATATATATATATATGTGTGTGTGTGTGTGTGTGTGTGTGTAAGTATCGATTTATTAAACGTTCTTGTGTTGTGGGATTAAGAGGAAGAGAATATGAGTTATACAAAGACTAGAAGATATTTAGTTCATAGAATAGTAATGTTATAATAGCTATGGAATTAATTGAAGTTTTTTGGTTTTTATGGGATAATATCATAACTTTATAACATGCCGATAATTGAAACTTCTAACGCAAAAAGAAATGGATCTATAGTAGAACCCGAAAGTTTAATTCCGCATTCACAAAAGTTCTTCAATTACTTTGGTGAACTGAATTTAATTTCTAGTATGTATTCCTATTATTATGAAATTACTTTAACTACAGATTTTATTATTGTCTTTTAATCTGCGCATAAGTTCCTATCTTTTTTCATTCTTTAAACATGGCATGGAGATTTGAACCGTTTAGTTTTAAGGGCTTTAAGAAAACCATATCAATTATGTAGTCATTTATTAAGATTTTCGCCAATTAGCCAATTTCCCATTCTCATCCCTCTTGGGTCAGAATAGTTTCCTTACGATTTTAGTTTCAAATGCTTTCAATATATGATCTCCTCTCTAAGTAAACGACAATATTATGCAATTATATTGTGCAATAAACACACTTGTTCTATATATATTACAGTTTGAATTCTTCGACAGAATTCGTGAAGATAAAAGAGCTCGTAAAGAATAACAACCTAAATTCCCACTTTTAAGTTTAGATTTAAGTTTTCGTGGACATGATTTTGGTCCGATCGCAGATATTTGATTTTATCCACTAGTTAAAAGTATTAATTGATATCTTTCCAGGTTTACGGTCATGTTGGATTTTTATGTTTTTAGTTTTCTATGCATTTACTAATAAATCCATGTCAATGCAAGCGTTTAATAAACTCCCTGTATCTCTTTCTCCTGTTCACCACTAGAAAAAGATTTCCACAATCAGCGTGAACCCTAATACAGTGAATATCATTCAACACGGAAGGCATATTAACTATCTTTAATAATAATGAAGACAATGCGCCTCCTTGGCTATCAGATTACATTATTGAAACTATTTGTAGATTGATATGTTCATTTTGGCATCCTTAATACTAATTTCTTACTTCATCATTAATATTAAAGACTGCGATTTATTTATTTGAAACAAGGGCACGACATAAGAATTAGGTGGGTCATTATTGTAGAAATACACGTTTTGCCCTAGAATGTTAGTTATGACTTCCTAAAAACTTTAAGGTTTATATATTCGTATGTAAGTATGTTGTCATTGTTAGTTACAACAAGCCGCATTTGGATGTACTTTCACCTATCTGTATTTACTCTTCACTTTATTATTGTTTCTGAAGGTAATTTCAAAGTACCATGCGTTCTGAGGAATCTGATTTCTACCTTATTGAACCTAAGTAGGGTATGTTTGTATGTTCTAGGACACTTTCCCCCTTCAACCCCTAACTAACAAAAAAAAAACTACGAAGCCACCACTGACTATTGTACTTTAACACAGAAGGATAACCCAAAGTGAGATTGAGTAATTGCATTACACATAGGTATTTATGACATTTAAAATCAAATAAAATGAACTAACTATTTTGGATATTTTTATATTTAATAAATCATGAAAAAGTGTGTAATTTGTGGAGAACTAAAACAATTCCAAGAGTTCGCTAGAATGGAAACAAGAGGTCTGATAACTGTAAAAGATGTTGTAGAACAGAGAATCTCAATAAAGAAACTGAACAGGGTTTAAAATATTCTGGACCGTTGATAGATTATCCACTCTCATCAATAGAACGAGTGGTTGAAATACATAATAAAATGTTAGAGCATGACTTTATAAAAATAATGTATCTTTTCTTTAAGGATATAGACACACGATTTATGATTTTAAGACCAGCTACATTATCAGAATGTAAGTTTGTAGATCCAACATATAACCCCGTAGGTTTTACATTACCAGCACCACAAGTTATTTTATTTAAAGATATAATGCGTGTTGGTTTCCCACCATATTTTACTAGAAGGAACGAAACTACATCTTGTTATGACTTAACTAATGAAAGAAATATTAATAATAAATGTGTTGTATGTGGAATTCCTGCATATTATAGTGAGAACTTTTGTTCCATACCCCATATAAAACTTCATGATTGGATACAAAAAAGATTGTCAGAATTTAAAGAAAAGGGATATAATATCACTAAATACAAATCGCCACTAGATGACTAACGTAATTACTAAGCATTTTCTTTGAATAATTTTTTGCTTTAACATTAGTTGACTAGCACAATTTTTGATCATATTTTTGGGGCTAGACTTTTGGTATATGAAAATTGGTTAAAGAGTTGTTTATGTATAGAACTTTATAGCTTTCAACTATAAAGAACTTATATCTAAAAAAAACTTACATATAAAACTACACTACTTATAATTACACTTTTTACTCTATCCCATAATGACCCCAAGCTAATGTATTTATACCATCTCGCGCTATATATCTTTTATCGTCCGAAGAATCTAATGCTAGCTTATTAACTGTTATAGTATATAAGTCACGTTTATAACTCCTAATGAGGTTTATGTCTTTATATGTTTTTACTTTTTTAAATAAACTTTCTTTATAATCATTAAGCTGCAACTCTTTTGATATTACAGCTTTAGTTACTCCTTTAGCTTTTTCTCTTCTTTATTTTCTACTCTATAAGCATATATCTTTTATCTCAATCCAATAAACTCCGTCATTATTTTACCCTTATTCTCATCTTTCATCTTACCTATTACTTTTTTGTTTATTAGTGGCAGTCCATATATGTTATTTTCCTTGTATTCACTCGTGTCAAACTGGTCAACTATTTCTGCTATATCTTTGTAAAAGTCTTCAGTTTCAATCTCATATATAAAGCTATCAGTATCCATATAACATAAATCTATATTGTTTCCATATTTTGGCTTCATCGTATTATAGTGAAAATCATACATTAATAGCTTCGATAGTTCTAATACACTCATACCAACACATATTGGTTTATTAAATGTCAATCGCTCTCTTTTCATATGTATAGCACACAAATTCTCTGTAAATATTGTTCTATAATCAAAATTAGGTTTTGCAATTAATTTTTCTACTCTTTCAGGATCACATTCTAATTGTATGGGCTGCCTCTTTCGATTATTTTCCATTGTTTTTCCGAATACCGAGTTATTCATGAGCTTATAAAAATCTTCTTCAAACTTGTTTTTAGCTTGCGTTCTCATATTTGTATTTAAGTCAATGTATTTCTTTAGCCAGTCTGATTGTTTGAATTCTAATATTCTATGCACTTTCTTTAATCTCATTCCAAGTGACATATATAGTTTTAAGTTTCTATAGTGAATTACATATCTTTCCTTATTATTAAGTGTCGTTAATAATTTTGATTGTTTAGATTCTGGTGGACACATATTTTCTGGAGCTAATGGTAAATCAGAATGTTTGTTGTGTAAATACCTCGGATATTCTAAATCTACTTCTAATATGTAACCAGTTTCTGTGTCATCCGGAATGTTCATTATATCTGTGTAAGGTTTAACCCACTTAAAGTCTTTATAAGGCATGTATTGACTCATCGCTCATCCATATAAGTTGTTTGCGTCTAGATATGCTAGGTATGTTGAACACTCATCTTTATTATTTAATATAATCTTGCATATATTTGTTGTTAGCTTTTACATATCTTTTACTACATTGTGAGATTGCTCCTCGTATACCTTTTTCTAGCATTAGTATTTTATCATAAGCAGTCAACATTTCTAAGTTAATTTTAGTCATCTTTAACATTGCATCCCATGATAAGCCCGGTGCTGTGTAATACCATGCAGGATCTAATCAATATGCCTTTAAACACACATCTCTAAAGTTTTCAAATATATCAGTGAATTGAAGGACATCTGTTTTGTTATAATGTTCAGTTAAGCCTTCCCCTAACTTCAGATCGAATTCTTTACAAACTCGTACATGAAGCTTATGGCGTTCAGGACTCATTTTTTCTCCTGTTAATCTGTTTGTAAATTTGTCTGGAGATAATGGAACAGGTTCTTTCAATTTTTCAAATGAATCAAAAAAGTCATATGGATAATCACCTTTAGTATTAACTAGATCAAGTTTATCAATCTGGAGAAACTTTAATGTTTCTCGAAATTGTTCTGGTTTTAAATTACTAGTTAGCTCTGCTAAACTCTTTGGCATAAATCTAAATGAATCAACAAATCTTAAATTTATTCCATCTTTTTTTGGTCCTGCTTTTATATATTTTTCATATGTTATGTACCTTTCCTCATTATTAGCGATCAGTTTAATTTTCTGTGTATCATAAGCTAAGTCTCTAATAAACAAATGCGTATCGTAGCCAGTTAAGTTGTGAAGAAATACAGGAACAAAGTTAGGATTTTTATAGTTTAAATTGCAATAACTGTGAGCTGCACCTCTAAACTTTCCAGTTAAATGATCATGATCTCTTACATTTGCTTTATTTTTATTTATCTTATACAAACATTTTCTTTTCTCGTATTTCCATTCTTTTATTTTTTCACTCATATCATCTTTATCCTTATAGAACTGTATTTTCTTCTTTAATATATTTATTGTTTTCTCAACGGCTGGTGGTAAGTCATTCAAGTTTTTCCCACATATATGACAAGTATCTGAACTGTTATAAGCTTCTTTTTCTTCCCCAGTAAGCGGGCTCATATTAACTATCCTTTTATATATTTCCATAATTTCTATTGCTTCTTTTTGTAACATTTCAATAAATACTTTTGCGGCATCTGGACCTATATAACTAACAGTAGCTTTATAGTTACCATTTGAATATTTGACATAGTAACAAAAACTCATTGGTTCATGCTTTTGATATTTTACTGTTTTACTACAATTATGCTCTATTTTTAACTTACATAAGATACATTCAAAGTCAGCAAATATGACAAATGGAACTCTTAATGATCGATTATAGTTTTGAAACTCTATTTGATTGTCGTATGGTTTCGGAAGTTCTATTCTAACAGCCTCATACTCTTTACAATATAGCTCATGGTTCTGTAACTGCTTCTCATTTCGAAAGTGTCTTGTTAAACATCTATCACAAAAGTATAACTTCTCAGTATGTTTTGTCACTTGACTTCTTATTAATCGTGATAGGTCTTTTATCCAACAAAAATGACTATTATTTTGATCATCTTTTATATATAATAAATTAACATGTTTTTCTTGCTTTGTTTTTGTGATTTGAAGTGGATATACATTATAGTTCTTGTCATAGCTGTAAACATTAATAGAAATATTACTTCTTCTTTCAAATTTTGGAATTTCTTCTAATTGTACAGGAAATTCAATGTTATCACAATATTTCTTTTCTAATTTACCAGCAAGTCGTTTATAGTGTGAAGGTCTTTCAGGATGTATTTCAACAGGTTTTAAGTAACTTGCAATAGAATACAAGAAACATTTATTGTCTTTATTTTTAACATTAATCACTGCTTTCTTAACTTTAATTGGTTTAGGAAGTTCAATATAGGAAGAAGCTCTTAATGGTACATACTTGTTTAATCTGATTTGTAAGTATTTAATTTGCTGTAATGTCCATCCTGATCCTCTACCTTCAAACTCTTCCATTTCTCTACGTAGTTTTTGTTTTGCATGATGTATATATTCACTTAAGTCAGTTGATTCTAATATTCTCTCGTTTGATGTTTTGAAATTGCGCTCTTGTATTTCTTTATCTTTAATATAGTCACAAATGAAAACGAGATTTACTTTAACAGGGTTGAATTTTAATTCTTCTTTGATTTTGTTAATAGCAACTCTTCCTCTTGTATCTAAAAATTTTATTGGGTCTTTATATCCACCTACGTTTTCAACTTTAATAGTTTGTAAACGCTTCTTGAGTGCTGTTTCTTCTAATTCTATCTCAATTGGTATACGTGCTGGTTTCGGTTCTTCAATTATTTCTTGTTTAAATGGGAATATATCTCTAATCTGTCTTCTGCTTTGTTCATCATCATATTGATTAAGAAGGTTTATTAGTTCATGTTTTCTTAATCGGGAATATCTTTTGATTCCCCTCTCTTTACATCGTCACCTTAACTCCACTACAGTAAATCTAATATAATTACTCATCTTTTAATATATAGAAAATCCTACTACTCAATTTTTATCTTCGCCGGATTATTTCTGTTTCATTTTTGTACTATTTTTACTTCCATATATCCTAATACAACACTTAACATTGTACACTCCTGCCATTGTCTACATATTACGCGTTGTATTAGAACACGACTTTGATGAGAATAACCCATCAAAGTTACATATACACATATTAAAATTAAATCATTTTTGTAAACTTACTCATCATCGTCATAATCCTCACTACCATATTTATGTTCATCATCACTACTCAAATCAGATGTTTTTTGTTGCATTATTAATAATTCTTTTTCCTTTAACAGTATTTGCTTCTCTATTAGTGCTGCTAAGAGTTTAAGATCATGATGAATTAGTTTAAGTCTATCATGTAATAAATCAAATTCTTTCTCCATATTTATTATATAGAAAACCAACAAAAATGAGATAAATTTAAAAAAATCTAAGAATAAAAACGAACAGGTGAATATGACTAGTGCTAAGGAAATATTATCTTACAAACCTATATTTGATTGTGTATGTAAACATCTAGATATTGGTGGTTATAATGATGAAGACAAAATAAATTTTAGCGTGTCCATAGGTATGTTAGATCATTTGTTCAAGAAATCCTCTAAAGAAAACAACTCATTTCTTATACAAAACATCTCTATGCAAACGTTATGAATTTGTCTGATGAGATGTTAGATTCACTGACTGATGAACAATGGCTATCTATAGGTTATGATGATTATGACGAGGAATATAACTATGATCACATTACAGAAGACTTCATACGCAAATATCTGCAGAAAGTTAATTTGAGTAAAATATGTTCTTGGAAAAAGTTATCAGAAGAGTTTATAAGAGAATTAGCTGATAAAGTTGATTGGGAGAATATTTCGGAAAGCCAAGACTTATCAGAAGACTTTATAAGAGAGTTTGCAGATAGAGTTGATTGGAAAGAAGTATCGTTAAATCAAAACCTATCTGAAGAATTTATTAATGAGTTTATAGACAAAGTTGATTTTGATGCTATATCTTATGGAAGCAAACTCTCTGAAGCCTTTATACGAAAACATGCAGATAGAGTTGATTGGTGGAGCTTATGTAGGACTCAGCAATTATCAGAAAACCTTATAAGAGATTATGCTGATAAAGTAGATTGGGCAATGATTTCAATATTTCAAAATTTAAGAGAAGAATTTATTGCAGAGTTCAAAGACATGAATGAAATTATATTTAATATTTAAATTAAAAGATATGGTGAAGATTTTTCTTTAGAATTGACATATATAATTTACCCGGACCTTCCCGTTACAAATCAGAATGTTCTTCAGAATTCATGTAGTTAGACATATATTTGAGTATGAAATGTAAAAGATAAATACTATATTCATATAAGGTTGATAATTTACTTAGTCACTTAGTAGCAATTTGTTATATTGTATTTTTCTGAAATATGCCTTAATATTATATGGTTATATGCCTTGTCTTTCTAGACTCTGATATTGTGATATAAATTATTCGGTTTTGTTATGAAAGATTGTCTATTCGCCCTTTGTATGTATTGAATTTAACTTAGGATCTCAAAATAAGGAAACACGATTGTAAGCATATCTCACAAAACTATCGTTGTGGCATAATTAATAATTCAATTGAGATTAAATTGACATGAATTCTCTGAACTTTTACGTTTCTCTTTAATTTATATACCTATTTTGAAATTTAAAATTCATACCAATCAAAGCTATGTTTGTTCATACTGAAAATGCTTAAATAATATACAGATAAACTTTACAATTATTGTTAGCAGCGTTTTAACATTAAAATGACATTATGTTAAAATTTTATCATGTGAAGAAGACCTTTGGAACTTATTTGCATAGTATTGTCAACTCAGACTCTTAAGTTAATACAATACTTATTATTTTGTTATCAATGCATTTGTACGCGTAATCCGACGTTTGTATATCTTTAGTGATTTTAGTTGGAATATTTGAACTTTAATATTACTTTGCGTTTGTTATTATGGAATATATTAAATTGCATATATCAGTTATATTTCCAAATCAACATGTTTTTAAATTATGAACCAGCATTTGGAAGAATATATCATAGCATAATAATTCATAATTAAGCAATACAATTCCTTGTGAGTCTTTATAAGTGCAGATTATGATTTTAATTATTTAACTGATTTAAAACTTGAATTTCAATTGTAAGTACAATTATTACAATTACTTTTGACATTTTAGTTTGAAAAGAAGAATATCACTCTAAAGTTTTTTTAGCTTATTATTTGTATAGGCAAATATTTTACTCATACTATGCTAAAAGTATTTGTAATACAATTTGTAATTAACCAGAAAAGTTAGTGTACTTTAGTTAATAGAAAGAACGTCATAATAAAAATTCTAACAAGAACTTTGGAATTTTAGTTTAATGTAAACATAGTAATATAAAAGCTGCATATAATTTTCAGAAAAAAATACTGAAATGATACTGCATTTTTAATTCAAGCAAAATGAATTAACAGAAAAGTTAGAGGCAGCTGGTATTCTAACAACAAGAAAGCTATTAAAAGTTTTCGTATTTCAGTTTATAGCAAAGTTAGAAAGAATGTGTAGGATCGTTTCCTGCAAGAAAAAGTTCCTGAAATCTAGTTTTACGAAAAGTTAGAAACAAATATTATAGTAAATATTAACGAAATTAAGGTAGAATTATAGTAAAATAGTGTAGTAGCTATCTAGCGCATATTTTTCTGCGCACTATAATTATCTGCCATTCATATACATCTTCAACTCTTTCATGAATTAATTATGAGAACGATAAAACGTAAGTCATTTTCCCCTACCCTCAGATGTTCGCCGTCTCGTGTATCTATTTCGTGCTACAGATACTATGTTATGAATTGAAGTACTGTTGGATTCCTCTCTATTGATATGCATTGATAGATTATTAAGCGCCTAACGGTTTACCGGTGAGATCTTGGATATAACATGTTTATTTTTCTGCATATACTGCATGGAGTCCCTTTCCAACATGATAATTCATGACAATGTAAAGCATGGAATTCACTGTCTTGTTGCAGAATTTAATTTTATCTTTCTCTGATCAAATACAACTGCCTTTATATCCAAGGCATCCGCCAGTTACAGTTGGCAATTGGATGTAGATATGTGGCTTGCTATACTTCAGAAGCAAGTCCAAGACCCATACATTGTGGTTTTCGAGCTTTTCTTGCGCCCATGGGAACCCAAAGTGCTACTGCCTTTTGGACTTTTTCCTGGAATCTCAGGTTGCAAATAACGGTAAGTGTAATAATTTCACTAGAAATATAGTCTATTTCTTTAACCTATTATACAACGAAATGAATTATTGGCACTGAAAGAAATAAATAAATGAGACGAATGAGAAATTTTAATTAACAGCATTGGAATAAAGGGAGAAACCATACAAAATATAAGAATACGATGCTGTAAACTACGTACAAATGAGTCCGATACTAATTATTACTCACAAAAGATTTATAGCGGAAGAGATTTAATATTATGTAATAAGATATCTAAATAGAGAAGCGCAACATCCATGAGTACAAAGAAGGTAAATGCTCAGTCTTTATTAGCTCATGACAGCTTTGAAGATTAAAATCTGTTTCTTATTTAGTAGGCAATTGCAAATAAGAATACTTCCTTTCTGCGAGATCACGTATGTTCAGTTGTATGAATTTGAGATAACATAAATAAATTTACATTCATGCTCGATTTTATCTTTGCATTTGGCAAACGCTTTGTTTACCCATGATTCGACAATAACTTGGTCAATTTTGGCTACATGAATGGCTGATGTAGGCTGAAGCCCTAAACTCCCGACTTGTAATTATAAAGATACCAGAAAAACTTGGATTTTATACTGGCAACATTCATTTTTTATCAGCTATAAGAGTAAATTCGGTAATCACCTTATAGAACTATACATTTTCTACTCTTATTTTAGATTCTGCCGGACACTTTTCAATGCAAAACCATCTAATGCATTTACATTCAGTGAGTGTTCACAGTGAAAAACAGTAGCTTTAAAAATATGAAAGTGTAAACACTTTTAGCAGGAGGTAAGATAAGGGTATAAACATAAATAGTGATTCCTATTCATTTATATTGTTATAAACATTCTATTAAATCTTTGCCCCCTGGAATAAGTAAATAATAACAGCAATACCAGTGTCATAGCATTTAATAAAAATATGGGTAACAGCAGTAAGATTACACTGATTTGCATGTTTACGTACATATATTTTGCTTGAAATTTGCTTTGACTTTTCATTGCAACTACTGTATCTTTCTTCGATTCACTGATTCCTGCTCACAAAGAACCCTAGGTATTTATCAGAGCCCGATTTTCATGAAACTTTGTATATAGATAGAGTATCTCGGAAAACACGCACAGCTAAAATTGTAGCTGCAGAGTCCAAGACGTTGGGACACTAGAGCTCGAGAAAGATCAAAAATGGAACGTCAGTACATTAAGGACATGGTGAGAAAAGGCACGTTTTTCTTTAAAACTCGTCATTGTAACCACACGAAATGAGCATACATGGATACGAGATGGTCGATATGATCTGTTAAAAGTGATGCAAAGAATATCTGCCATCTTGAAAGAGGCCATGTTGAAACTGATGCGATTGGTGTAAATCAGAAGAGGGTCATGCGATGCATCAATTTGAACATAAATATACAAAAACCAGTTGATGAAGTCTTAACGATGCTTGAAGATGCTCTTTAAGCAAAATGTCGATAACTTATATAGAGAGAACAGAAGGTGATAGTGGGATGGGGCCAACATTGGACACCGTGAACCCTTAGGGCACATCGAAAAAACTATTAGGTGGCCCCAGCCAGCTTTACTTATTTCCACATGATAATATGTAATTATATTGTGCGAAATATACGCACGAGTTAACTAGTAATATTTAATATTATTATCATTTTATCAACAGCGTCTTTTCATTACGTGTGCATGTTTGGCATGAAACCAAACAAGAAGATCCATCATTAGTAGAAAGAATAAGAACAGACAGATACTTTAACAGTGAAGGACGACGAGAAATACGAAAAGAGTGACTACCTGTAGCGAAAAGAAATAATACTACCTCTCAAATGGATAAAAAATCAAACCATGATAGATTAGAACTCGGGTGGCCGGCACTAAAAGCCAGTTCTTTGTCCACTCAAATTCGGAAAAGATCCGATTATGGAAAAATTCCGGAATTCGGTAAAAACCCGGAATTTAGAAATTTTCGATTTCGTAAACATTCCGGAATTCGGAAAATTGGAATTTTTCCATATTCGGGGTTTTCTGAATTACGGAATTTTCTACCTTCCAGATTCTTTCCGAGATACGGATTTTTCTGAATTCCGAAATTTTACCGAAACAATCTTGTAAACCAAAAGTTAAGAACAACTCAAGTTATTAATATAAATTTTGCCGAAGATTATTCACTTATATCATCATAAAAAAATACGAAAGAAGTTTTGAGTCGAAAAAGTATAACATACAACTTTGCAAGCGGAGGCAAAAGAAACCTAACGTAACCAGATTAAAGGCGAATCGTTTACCGCGTAGATATTGTGGTTTGATGGTCAAGGAGTTTGTTCGAAGCTACGTCGGGCAATTTTCTTTTTTACTTTAGTACTTTTAATGGAGATTAATTGGCGCTGACATACGTTTTGTTATAGTCAGATATTTGAATACTCGGATGTTTCAATACTTGAACTACCAAATCTTCAGAAATAATAATAGTAATAAGAATAAACGAATAATAATTAATATTATCTCGTAGCAGTTTAAAAGCGAGGATTTAATTAGCACTCAGGTCATACAATTACAAGCAGAAACGTGACATTTGGAAAAAATATTTCTGTTTTGTTTAATGTTGTCCACTAGAAGAGGAATTTCTCATCTCGTTTCTAAAATAAACAAAATAACACGACAATTAATATTTTACATGACGCTTCAAGGCTAAGTCAAATTATTGTCTCGCTTTGAAGATAAGAATTGAGACGAGACGAAAAGTATCGTAAACATTTCTCTTTTCGATTCTCGAAATAGTGTATGTCCATTCTTTAAGTAACAATTGCTCTGTAGACTCAATCTTATAGGCTATTTTGTTACTTTGCATTTCAGAGCCCATTGAATTATGGTCTGTGTAGGTATTTTTGTAGCAAAGCTTTTATAATTACCTCTGCATATCCTATAAATTAGTTTATTATATGCCTTATTGTTGAGTGATATTGAGTTATTTTTATTGGAGTTATTTTCCTTAAAACATACTTTCTATAGAAAACTTTAGTGGAACGCTTTAGTTGAAAATTTAAAATTTGGGTAGTTGCAGAGGTTTGTCTTGAAGGTGCGGAACCCCTTCTACGAAATCTCCACTTTTAACTAAGTTTTGCCAAATTTTAGGGCAACTTTAAAACTTTTAATACCATTATTATTATTATTATTATTATTATTATTATTATTATTATTATTATTATTATTATTATTATTATTATTATTATTATTACCGAATATTTAAGACCTCAATATTACGTCATATTAAATAGCAAATAAGCATACTGGAGTTAAGAAAAATGAAAAGAAATTTTTTACCCTCTATAAGGATGAATTGCCTTATAAGAGATACTTTGGAAGGGAAGGAAGCGGAAAAGGCGTCAGCTGCTCGACAATACGACAATCGAACCTTCGGATACCTTAACAGAAACCAAGTAGAATTTGTCTTCATCACGATATATAGTAACAGCCTTTCTTTGGGAGAAAGACTTTGGATTATATATGCGTTATATTGATATTTTAACAAAATATGCATACAAATATAAAAGAGAATCGTTCTAATTTGCAAATTTCGGTTGAACGTGTTGGAAATTGCAAACGAAATTATTATTATTATTTCTAGTAAGAGTGAAAGAAGTAATAAATATTTTCACAAAGAAACAATAACGTTTCGGACACATTTGTGACTTATACTTTATGTATCCATGAATTGTTTGCTGTACACGCTAAAGTTTCAGAGAGTACGAATCGAGATTGTAGGCTGTGTCATGTTGTCAGTATTTCCCCTGAGAAGAAAGTCGTTTCAACTCTAACTTGTAAGAACGAGATGTTAATATACGTCAGAAACATTAACGTTATAAATGATAATTTTTTCCTAATTTTCTCACAGGGAATCGATCCGTGGACCTCTAAGTTACGAAACGAATGCTGATGCCACTAACCTAAGACTGCTGTGTTAAGTTGGAGCTAAAAGCACTCGTTAAGTAGCAAATTGCACACTTTATTAACGATGAAACACTGATTTCGGTCATGAAAAACACTATAGTCCAGAAAATTAAAATTTAAATTACAAAAGACTTACAAACACGCAAGAACATGAAGAAGAAAGTGGTCTTAAGAGTGATTAACCTGGTCTTAACCTGGATCCTCAGATCACTAGTTTTTCTGATTAGCCGAAAGTATATCCGTAACTTTTCTCCATTATATTCAATTATTCTCGTTTTACAGTTATTTCCAGTAACCTTGAACGCCAGGACACGATCACAGATACATCGAGGACACTTAATATTTCAAATGCTCTCCCACTGGAAATCAAAACTGAGACTCCGATTAATTAACTATCTGATGGGTGGGGTACTGTGTTCGTTCCCAAGGCCAGTAAGCTTGCGACGCACAACATCGTGCTCGTCAGTTTTCTTGGGACACTGCCACTTTCTCATTCCACCAATCCGTACATCATAATTCACTTGGTTTAGTCATAGTCTTCCTCAAGCTAACAGGCACAATCGTCGGATATTAAATGTAAAGATTCCATTTTCAAGTTGTTAACGCAAATCAATCCGAACCAAAAAAAACAGTTATATCTTCTTTTATTTATTAACGTGTTTTCACAAAAAAGTATAGAAGAAAAAACATGGGGAATCGTAATTAAATTCAAAAGTGACACTGCAGACTCATAATATCTTAACCTAAAACGAAATAATTACAGATTGTTTGGAACTTTTCCAAAATATATACGGATATTCTGTAAAGTGGCAATATAGTGTATGTTATCGAATAAAACTGAACAAAATTACTGTTCGTTTTCGGAAATAAACGGACACATTCTGTTTCAAGCTTAAACGGAACACAAACAAGTTAAACGAGTCGTGAGTCAATGAAAACTTGACCCACGACCCACTGACTCACCACCAATCGTCATCCACTCTAACTCAGGACCTACCATTAACAACAACTCACCGTGACGCACTGTGACCCATTATCCACCATGACCCTACTCGGACCCACCACCACCATGAACTATTGACCCAACAAAACACATTATCGTCAACTCTGACACATGATCCACGGCCTCTCTCTACCGAGAAGAGAGTACACTTATAATAAAAGCAGGTTGTCAAATTCTAACTAATCGGAGTTTTAATTTCTACGGTCAATCGCTCAAGCACCGTTCTGTTACAATAACGATGGATCTGAGCTTTAAGATATAAAATGGTAAAGTATTTGTCATTGGTAAAATTGTATGGATTTCAATTATCATGGTCTAATTATTTCGTTTTCGAATAATCGATACTTTTCAGTCGAAAAATGGATGAAAAGTTCCAGATCAAGGTATGTAGACTAACGTACAAAAGCATATATTACAAATTTTATGTCTATTTTTATCATAACTTAATGGGTTGATTGCCCTGTGTTCTAACCGCTCGATATAATAAACAGGATTCAGCGATTATAATAGTGGAAAGCGCATGTCAAGCATATATGGATATATGATACGAAGATCTGTATTGTTTGTTTCTCAACTACGTGTATTATCGATCGTTTTCGATAATTTTTACAAACTAACCCATTATAAATGTACCGCATGTAGAAAGTACTGCCTCTTCCCACAAAGGATAAGTTTAAAAATGCTAGAAGATGTTCTGTTCATTTTCAAGTGTTAACATACTGAATTTCAATTCCGAAAGTTGAACGTCTTGTGAGATACTCATTTTTTTTTTCGCACAATTTCATATCCCCACTATCCCTTAGAAAATTATTATAATGAAAGCAATATGGTAACATCCCAGTTTGAATTAAGGCCTAACTATATACCAAAATTCAGCATTTTTGACTGTCATTTGGCTGTGATGATTAGGCACATATTCAATGTTTTAATATAATAATTTTTATTTTACAGTGATTCAAAAATGTTTTTTTTCTAGTAGTTAGCTCCTCTAAAAACTCCCAGGCTGTTTGTCTCGAAAGCCAAATAGTAGTATAAGTCCTATTGCTCTTATTACAAATATCAATATCCAAAAATGCCTCAAGTTTTATTTTTTCACTTAGAGATACTCAGCTCAGGTAAGTAAACAGAAACAAAGGAAAAGGGAAATGGAGGACTTGAGAGTAAACCGTAGACTGATTCACATGTGTTCAGAGGTTATATTTCTAAATCCCGTTCGACCCTACTCATAGGAGCTAATAACACGTTTCTGGTTAGTTGGAGTTATCAGTTTCCCACCACGTGCCCTAAATATAGCAGAAATCAAATGCCTGTTACTGGTTGTGTTCGTGGGCGTGCGTACTAGCGCAATGAGCTAGTAATTATAATTCCTTTTGGTGTGGGTTCAAGCCCAAAACAAGAAATTTTTTATTTTTATAAAAAAATAATACTCAAAAAAGTGATTTACTTACGTTACGTGTGCAGTTTTGCTATACCATTCCACTGTATAAATAGTAGTAGTAGTAAGAATAGTAGGATTAGTAGTAGTAGCAGGGATTGGTTAGAAGCCCCGCGGGGCTCGTTTTGTTCCACCTTGACTGCCATGATATAAAGGGCCTGTGACATCCATAAGGTGTCTGGGCCACAATAACCGATTGTGATGAATCTTGGTAGACTAATAGGACACCTTGCAAAACTAATGTAACTAGCAGGAATTTGTAGAAAAAGCTGTAGTTTCTGATATACAGTCGCTTCATTATAGATGACATTTGTCATGATATTTCGGGAACGGCTGCACCGAGATCAAGCAAAGTTTGCAAGCCATAGTAGATAGAGATATTAACTTTAAAACGGAATTTAAACGAACTTTCTGTAGCTGCGCAGACCTGTGCATAATGAACAAATAATTGTGCTCATGCGCAGATCTCGAAAACATGAAGACTGTGATATATTTTTCTCTTGCTTAGTTTGAACTACATGACGAGTATAACATAATGCAAGAAAAAGACTAGACTCAAAAGTGAGCGTTTTCAAGCAACTGAATTGAGAAGACTTTGGAGTTGGTCTGCCCCCGAATACCACCATCTCGTTAGGGCATTCTGTCTGGTTTCTCACTCATATATTTCCATTACACCTGTGTAGAAGTCATATTGTTAACGTTAATAGTCGACATATTCCGGTCGTAGTGATATATCAAGTAGTGTAAGTAATCAGTCTTGCACAACAGTAAAACAGTATTAAGAGAGCGTAAGGATAAACAATGAGGCCTACAGTAGCGATCTATTGTCCTTTTTCGATTTTTAGGAAAACCGAAACCGGGTTTTGAATAATTTCAAAAAACCGATTTTTCACCGAAATCGGTTCAGTTTTCACCGAAACCTGTTATCCGTTTTCTTTAAAGCAATTTTGGGCTTTCACCGGATCCGGTTTCGGTTTCCTTCGAACCCGCTTCCGTTTTTCAAAATTGGTTCTATTTCTGACCAGAATAGTATTCCGTTGTTTTCCGGAAATATATTCCATTTCCACAGAAATAGTTTTATGTTTTCCAAGCGGTTTCTCAGAAATCAGTTTTGGTGAAAAATCGAACCGGTTTTTGGAGAAAACCGAAACCAGATTCCGTGAAAACACGGACCGGTTTTGAAGAAAACTAAACCAGTTTCGGCAAAAAACTAACCGGTTTTGGAGGAAACGACACTGGTTCTGGTCAACAACCGAACATGGTAATTTAATTTACCATGGAATTACATGGTAATTTAATTGAAATTCATCGTAATTTTACACATGACAAACACTTTCAAATTTTATATCGTAAAGGTCAGATCCATCGTTATTGTAACAGAGCATTGCTTGAGCGATTGACCGTAGAAATTCAAACTCCGATTAGTTAGAATTTCACAACTTGATTTTATTATCAGTGTAAACTTTTTAGTCGGTAAAGAAGAGGCCGTGGATCAAGTGTCACAGTTGCTGACAATGTGTTTTGGTGGATGGTGGGTCGGAGTGGTTCATGGTGGGTGGTGAGTCAGAGTGGATCACAGTGGGTGGTGGGTCGTAGGTCAAGTTTTCATGACTCACGACACGGTTAACTGGTTTGTGTTCGGTTTAGGCTTGAAACAGAATGTGTCCGTTTATTCCCGAAAACGAACCGTAATTTGGTTCAGTTGTTTGAAAACAGACACTATTGCCACTTTTCAAAATATCCGTATATATTTTGGAAAAGTTCCAAACGATATATAATGGTTTCGTTTTAGGTTAAGGTATAATGAGTCTGCTGTTTCACTTTTGAATAGAATTATGATTCCCCACGTTTCTTCTTCTATATATATATATTTGTAAAAACAAGTTAATGACCAATAGATATTACTGATTTCCGGTTCAGATTGGTTTTGGTTAACAGTTTGAAAATGTAATCTTTACGTTTAATGTCCCAAAATTATGCCGGTTAGGCTGAGGAAGACTATGAGTAAACCAACTGAATTATGAGGTACGAATTAGTGGAAGAAGAAAGTGGCAGTGTCCCAAGAAAACCCACGAGCACGTTGTCCGCCTCAGGCTTACTTGCCTTGGGAATGCACCAGATACCCCACCCATCAGATAGTTAATTAATCGGAGTCTCAGTTTTGATTTCCAGTGGGATAGCTTTTGAAATATTAAATGTCCTCGATGTATCTGTGTCCGTGTCCCTCCCGTTCAAGGTTACTGGAAATAACTGTAAAACGAGAATAATCGAAAATAATTGAGATAAGTTATAACCGCCACCAGGTTATAGAAGTATTTTTTTTGTGGACGCCCTGTATATTTCGTGAAGACAGTGATTATTATTTTCGATTTGTACTTTATTCTGCAACGCACATAAGATTTTTCTTTGGTGGGAATTGCTTCTTTCCCACATAATTGGACAAAGAAGTCTTTCATCATTTTTTCATATATATATTTAAAACGTTGCTTTTGCTGAGAACATTTCAGTTAGTGACTAACCATTTCAGTGTTTCTCCCTGACTCATTATATGCACAGTATATATTCTATAGTTAATGGGAACTGAATTAAGTGTTTTCTTTAATCGCTTATGGAAACATTATAATAGATTGGAGAAATACGGACTGACCAGATGTTTCAGTAACCAAAGTGGCACCAACTGTGTTGTTTCGTAGCCCGTTATCTGTACTTTCTCACGCCAGTGTTATCGCCGTGTCTAGTGCATTATGGGCAGTTGACTAAAATTAACAGAAATTGTTTTCTATATTCTGTTTGTATGTGCATACAGGTGAGTTAACTGAGTAATTTTTGAAATGAACTGCCAACACTTTTCTGTTGACCATTGCAATCCGTAGCTTGAGCTTGGACGCTCAGGGAGTTTGACTCCAGGTCTGGAAGATGCAACCACGCATCTCGCGTTGAACTTCAAACATAAGTTGTGTTAAGGGGCACAAGCTATTTAGCCGGTGAAGGACGATTTCTTACGGCTAGCCCCAATCAGTGAAATCCTAGGTCCTCAGACCTTGTGCGTTTCAAAAGTTATATTCGCGCCCTCCAATATCAGAATTAAACTGTGAAGACCTTCTTTTCGTTTATTTACTCAAGATTTACTTTTACGCTGCAGGACTGTTCAGCGTAACAACTGGGTTCATCGTGGGACGATCCAGACAACTTTTCCCCAGTGCGAATCCCCCAAGTGTGTTCATGGTGTGAGCAAAGTATTTATAGTGATACCTAAATTATAATCATATATACATAGAAAGGGCTATATTTCCCGAATAGGGCAAAACGTAATTTCAGCGGCAAAATTTATTAGTGTCCAGTGTTGTATTCATTTCTCTTCGTTATTTTTTTTTCAAAATAGTGTTCTAATAAATAAGTATAGTGTCAATTAATCCAGTGTGTTTTCGTTGTTTGTATGAGTGATATTTGTGTGCGTTATGGTCTGGATGACCGTCTGATCGTCCGTGAGGTTTTCGAGACGAGACACCCGAACCTCTCGGCGCCTAATGCTCATCTCATTATTGAGACCGACGAGCTTTGTGGGAAACAGTTTGTAACCTTTCTTGGAGAGGTCTTCGTCGTCCTGTCCAGGTAAGTTAAAGTATCAGGAGTATACTTATTGGTAATACCACGAGCCGAGGACAGCGATCAGATCAGAACTACAGGCGGTTACAAATAAATGGAAGCCCGAACAGTGACATGAACACTCAATCGATTACAAATAAATGGCGCCCGAACAGGGACTCGAATCGAGACCGTTGGTGCTCGAAAACTTATAAGATCAATATTTTGATATACGATTTCTCTTTCAGCTTAGTACCAGGAATTTGAAAAAATATTCTTTTTCAGGTGATTTTAATAATATGTTTTAGTGATAGTTTATTCTATCCTAATTGTATGTTTTGTTTTATTCTTGTTGAAGATGGCATACAACGAAGCAGATTTGTTTACTAAGATAAGCTTACTTTTTAAAGAGAATATTGACAGATTAAAAAAGGAAAATAGAGAGAATTTTGCCAGGTTAGAACGAAAACTGGATAAAAATAGAGAGACTTTTACTGAGGTAAAGAGCGAATTAGGGCAAAAGATAGACGCTTTACGGGACGTGTTTCGTGAAAATAGCCAAGAAACAGAGAGCGCTGAAAACAAAATACCGGAATGTGAACCCCAGTTACAGTCAGATGTTCCTACTGGATACGAAACACCGGAATTGGAACCTCAGTTAGTGACTGATATTCCTAGTGTAAATAAAACATCGGAATTGAAACCTAAGCTAGAAACTAACACTCCTAATGAAAAGGAAAAGCAGAAATCTGAACTTCAACCAGATACAGGTATTCTCAACCAACCTCGTAACAAATCTGACAATGATTTTATTCATTTAGAATCTAATAACATCCCTAATAGTAGTAGTAATGACAATAGCGAACATATGATTGTAGACGACAGAGGTCGTAAGCGCACAAGAATAACTACCACTAACCACAGAGTGAAAAAGCGCAAACGAGGTTACAGTTATAGCAATAGGCAAAGATACGCAGACCAGAGCGTAAACAATATGAAATTTAAAGGGAATCAGAACCAAGACCGCACACGAAAAGGTAGTAACAGAAACAGAAGGAGTCGTAAATCACGGCCACGTAGCCTGAGTTATCACATACTAGACAGGAACCGCAATTTGTGTGACATTAAGCATAGATTTGTACGGAGAGGTAACCACCGTAGAAATAAACGAACAAACCGTAATTATCAAAGTAGAAACAGTAATCATAGAAAAAGAAAAAAAAAAGTAACCGAGACTTTGTGTGTTGATACAAATTTTTCTCCTAGGAGAGCGACGCATTTTAAGCGATAGACATTCATTCATTTCTCTTCCTTTTTGCTTTTAGTTTTTGATCAGAACACCTGTGTAGGAAAAGAGAACTACGCATTGTTTTTAAAATTCCTTTTTGCTTCCAGCTTTTAACTGTTCGGTAAAGAGCAGATAACACGTTTTCTTTCTTTATTGTGATAAGATAATCGCTGCATTTTCGATCACCTGTTAATGTCGACGAATAACGGACGGTATACAGCTGATTCATTCTTTTCTTTTTCTGTCTTTGCTCCGTGTAGCAGTTCACACCTCAGTCAGCTGTGTATGAGTGTTGCAAACCTTATCATTGACTTACTATTAGTTTAATGTCATTAACTTTTTCTTGTTTTCATTTCAGATGTTTGAATTTAGTATACAATCACATACGTAGGGGAATTGCATTTTAAAAGCAATTTGAAATCTTGGCGCGATTTCCGTATCCCCAGCCAGTGGGAAGATATTTTGGCCTTATAACATATTTTTATTAAATGTTTTAAATTTTAAATCCCTTTTTAGGATCCTTTCCCACTTTCGAAATTCTTAAATATGTTATTACATGTTATTTAGAATTAATGTTTGATTTTCTTTTAGAAAAAAAAATGTATCGAGATGCCCAGGATAAGAAAATTTTTAGTTGTTAGTTACGTATATATTTCTGTATTTGTAAATGAAACTTAGTATGTAATCTCATGCGTAGAATATGAAACTTTACATTTATAATCAATGTTAAATTTCTTTTCAGTGTTAATCTTAGATTTTCGTTTTCATTTTAATAGTAACCTGTAACTAGATATGTGTATTCTTAGTTTAAATTTTTTAGTATATTTATACGTCTAGTAATATTCTAGTGAATATTTTAATGTTTATGAATCGTAACTATATTGTGTACTTGTATGTTAAGGTGTTGTAATTTTTTTTATTAATTTTCAGAAAGCTATATTTTAATCACAGTATGTCCCAAAACTATTTGGAATTTTTTTTAGTAAAATTGTTTTTGTTATGGAGGATTTTTTAAATCAACATGGCCAAAGGTTTTGAAATACAGACCTTTAGGTTTCAGCCATAACAAACAGTATGGAGGATTTCCTTCAGAAATCAACATGGCCAAAGGTTTTGAAATATAAATCTTTAGGTTTCAGCCATACTGCCAATGACGGATGATTTTCTTCAAAAATCGACATGGCCCATTATTTATGAGGTTTCAGCCGTCTCTGATATATCGATATAGATCCCGAAAAATAAACTTATTTTCTTTCTTTCCAACAGCATGAAGCCATAACGTTTATGAGAATTACTTTCTATCAATTATTTCATATGCTCGATGACTTTGAATTTTAATGAGTTAATAAAACCATTTTGAAAATTTTGTAGCGAAGATGCCTAAGGAAGCTTGTTACAGCTGTTTTGTAGGGAATTTTATCTTGATGTTTCAGACCAACCAGAAAGTTGTAATGTCGTTGACTATATTCTTGTTTGTATCTCATGTTTTTCTTTTCACAGGTCTCATGTATTTTGTCTTTCAGAGACATATTTTACGATGCTACGAGAGCATTTGTATTTTGTGTGTTTACACATTTTTTCTAGGTGGAAGACGTATGTTATGTTCCAGGGAACATACGCGTATTTTACTGAATATAAATGTTTATATTTCAGTTATGTATAGAAACATTTTGTAAGTGCCTATGGTCGCAGGCCTTTCCACGTTTCTAGTTTTTTTGCCTCGCAGGTGTCGATGGCATATTTTGTGTGTAAGTACGTGTAGTATTACACATTTTTCCCACCTATGATTTTGGTCAATTCATGGCATAATGACCATTCATTTTCAGGAATGTTTGGACTAGTGAGTCAACTTCCTTGATTCAGACCTTCGAAAAACTTGGATCAATATTGAATAGTTTTCAACACTTTATTAATAATTTTTTTGCAGATAATACCCATCTATTCTGGTAACCCTACAATGTTTACGTTTTAGAAGTGAACAACAACCATTATTCTAGGCCTAAGCTAATAATAACTTTGTTTCAGAACGAAACCATTTGTTGTATTGAGCATTATCGAACTAAAGTCTCGACGAGCAGATGGCATTTGATCTTATGGCGTGCCAAATTTTCTTCATACATGTCAACGAAATCACGATCTTTTCTTTGATATGCAGAATCATGCTTATTTCTTGGAATTACTATGAACGTCAATTTTGACACTTAAGTTTATTTCTTTTTATTTTTGAAAAACGATTTTTCGTTCTTTTCTGCCAAACAACACGAGGCACAGTTAAAAAAAAAAAAAAAAGGACATACAGGTGAAAATCTTATTTTGTTTATATATTGTCAGTTTATCATGTGTTTACATTTCCATTCATTTTACTTTTTCAATGATTTTCATATTTTTCAAATATATCAGAGTGATATCGAAACTTTAACAATAATTTTAATATTTTAGTACCTTTAACATGTTTTGCTATTTGCTTATTCATTCACATTTTGATATTTTAAATGCAGATATCAGTATATTTACTAATTTTATTGAGATATTAGATAATTCTTTAAGTCGATGTTTTCATGAATAGTTATTGTGTGTGTATATTTACTTCATATTATATCAAATAAAGTGATCGAAACGGAAGACTTCAACATTTTACGAAAAGAATTTATTGGTGTTAAAAAAAAAAAAAAAAAAAAAAGCATTTAAATAGCCCTATAACGTATTTACTTCGTATTATATTAAATAAAGTGATCGAAACGGAACACTTAAACATTTTACGAAAAGTATTTGTGTGTTAAAAAAAAAAAAAAATAAGAATTAAATAGCCCTATAAACGCTTTCTGCGAACTTTAAAAAAAAAAAAAAAGTTATCATACAGGTGTTGTAACCGTACCTCGTTTCTCACACCAGTGTTAAAAAAAAAAAAAAATCTCCCCTTCTCCCCTCATCAACTCATCGTTGGAGAATCATGGAGGATACTCACACAGGAAGACAGCATGGTTTCAACATGTGAAGAAACGGAAGATAAGGAAACCCAACTGCACCAATTGTTCAAGAGGATCTTATTACTTCATGGAACATTTGGATTGGACATTGCTCATGCAGGAACCTCATCATGTTGTAGTGAGTGAACAAGTTCTTTAACTATTTTAAATAGCCCTTTTTCAGGTGAAAAACCATTCATCGTTTATGCACATAAGTCTCACACCATATGACAGTGTTGCCAACTAACTTATTTTAAATTTTCAGGTGAAAAACCTAATTTTATTCAGACTTCGTCATACGGCCAAGGGTTCTCAACCTGTCTACGTGTGCACTTGACAGGTTGTTCCACTTTCGGACACCAATCTATAACCGCCACCAGGTTATAGAAGTATTTTTTTTGTGGACGCCCTGTATATTTCGTGAAGACAGTGATTATTATTTTCGATTTGTACTTTATTCTGCAACGCACATAAGATTTTTCTTTGGTGGGAATTGCTTCTTTCCCACATAATTGGACAAAGAAGTCTTTCATCATTTTTTCATATATATATTTAAAACGTTGCTTTTGCTGAGAACATTTCAGTTAGTGACTAACCATTTCAGTGTTTCTCCCTGACTCATTATATGCACAGTATATATTCTATAGTTAATGGGAACTGAATTAAGTGTTTTCTTTAATCGCTTATGGAAACATTATAATAGATTGGAGAAATACGGACTGACCAGATGTTTCAGTAACCAAAGTGGCACCAACTGTGTTGTTTCGTAGCCCGTTATCTGTACTTTCTCACGCCAGTGTTATCGCCGTGTCTAGTGCATTATGGGCAGTTGACTAAAATTAACAGAAATTGTTTTCTATATTCTGTTTGTATGTGCATACAGGTGAGTTAACTGAGTAATTTTTGAAATGAACTGCCAACACTTTTCTGTTGACCATTGCAATCCGTAGCTTGAGCTTGGACGCTCAGGGAGTTTGACTCCAGGTCTGGAAGATGCAACCACGCATCTCGCGTTGAACTTCAAACATAAGTTGTGTTAAGGGGCACAAGCTATTTAGCCGGTGAAGGACGATTTCTTACGGCTAGCCCCAATCAGTGAAATCCTAGGTCCTCAGACCTTGTGCGTTTCAAAAGTTATATTCGCGCCCTCCAATATCAGAATTAAACTGTGAAGACCTTCTTTTCGTTTATTTACTCAAGATTTACTTTTACGCTGCAGGACTGTTCAGCGTAACAACTGGGTTCATCGTGGGACGATCCAGACAACTTTTCCCCAGTGCGAATCCCCCAAGTGTGTTCATGGTGTGAGCAAAGTATTTATAGTGATACCTAAATTATAATCATATATACATAGAAAGGGCTATATTTCCCGAATAGGGCAAAACGTAATTTCAGCGGCAAAATTTATTAGTGTCCAGTGTTGTATTCATTTCTCTTCGTTATTTTTTTTTCAAAATAGTGTTCTAATA
Source organism: Thermobia domestica (assembly GCF_964235325.1). NCBI lineage: Eukaryota > Metazoa > Arthropoda > Insecta > Zygentoma > Lepismatidae > Thermobia > Thermobia domestica. The sequence continues at coordinate 207,742,033 of NC_137457.1, read as the reverse complement.
AATAAGTATAGTGTCAATTAATCCAGTGTGTTTTCGTTGTTTGTATGAGTGATATTTGTGTGCGTTATGGTCTGGATGACCGTCTGATCGTCCGTGAGGTTTTCGAGACGAGACACCCGAACCTCTCGGCGCCTAATGCTCATCTCATTATTGAGACCGACGAGCTTTGTGGGAAACAGTTTGTAACCTTTCTTGGAGAGGTCTTCGTCGTCCTGTCCAGGTAAGTTAAAGTATCAGGAGTATACTTATTGGTAATACCACGAGCCGAGGACAGCGATCAGATCAGAACTACAGGCGGTTACAAATAAATGGAAGCCCGAACAGTGACATGAACACTCAATCGATTACAAAGTTACGGAGATACTTTCTGTTAATCACAAGAAAGAGTGGTCTGAGGCTCCAGATTAAAACCAGGTTCATTACTCTTAAGACCACTTCCTCCTTCATGTTCTTGCGTGTGTGTGTTTTATAATTTAAATTTGCATTTTCTGGACTATAGTATTTTTCATGACCGAAATCAGTGTTTCATCGTTAATAAATTATTGGAATTCTAAACGTGTGCAATTTGCTACATAGACGTGTGTTTCTTGAATCTTACTTAACACAGCAGTCTTAGGTTAGTGGCATCAGCATTCGTTTCGTAACTTAGAGGTCCCGGATCGATAACCTTTGAGAAGATTAAGAAAAAATTATCATTTATAACGTTAATATTTCTGACGTATATTAACATGAATAATAGTCAATTTATCTCGTTCTTACAAGTTAGAGTTGAAACGACTTTCTTCTCAGGGGAAATACTGACAATATGACACAGTCTGCAATCTCGATTCGTACTCTCTGAAACTTTAGCGTATATAGCAAACAATTCATGGATACATAAAATATAAGTCATAAATGTGTCTGAAACGTTATTGTTTCATTGTGAAATTATTTCTTACTTCTTCCACTCTTACTAGAGATAATAATAATAATTTCGTTTGCAATTTCCAACACGTTCCATATATCTGTTCAACCGAAATTTGTAAATTAGAACTATTCTCTTTTATATTTGTATGCATAATTTGTTAAAATATCAATATAACGCATATATAATCCAAAGTCTTTCACCCAAAGAAAGGGTGTTACTATATATCGTGATGAAGACAAATTCTACTTGGTTTCTGTTAAGGTATCCGAAGGTTCGATTGTCGTATTGTCGAGCAGCTGACGCCTTTTCCGCTTCCTTCCCTTCCAAAGTATCTCTTATAAGGCAATTCATCCTTATAAAGAGTAAAAAATTTCTTTTCATTTTTCTTAACTCCAGTATGCTTATTTGCAATTTAATATGATGTAATATTAAGGTCTCAAATATTCGTTAATAATAATAATAATAATAATAATAATAATAATAATAATAATAATAATAATAATAATAAAAATAAAAATAATAATAATAATAATATAGAAGATAAATTCCGTATGAGGACAGATTGTATTAAAATCTATAAAATCACCTCTAACGATAGACAGAAGTTACAAAATTGTCGGTATTGGAGAGAAATGTCAGGATCATGAAGACATACCCTCTGCATACATCATTACAACTAGCTAAATGTTAAACGGAAGGTTTCCATTCACATTTCGTTTAGAAAGTAGGGATACTGAACTCCAAAGAGCCCTAAGAAAATTTGTTTCTATGTAGTGGTTATGCCGGCTAAGCTACAGAACACGTCGATGATGAGAATAAAAGAAATTTTGGAATAAAGAAAGTGCGAGGAACCTGAAACCGGAGAAACCTGCACACACGTTGTTTGTCCTGCATAATGCCTTCTAGGTAGGAGCTAGATGGAACAGGGTGAACCATTAAATTCACAACACTTCATTAATAATAATAATAATAATAATAATAATAATAATAATAATAATAATAATAATAATAATAATAATAATAATAGTATTAAAAGTTTTAAAATTGCCCTAAAATTTGGCAAAACTTACTTAAAAGTAGAAATTTCATGAAAGGGGTTCCGTACCTTCATGATACACCTCTGCAACTACCCAAATTTTAAATATTAAACTAAAGCGTTCCACTAAAGTTTCATATAGAAAGTATTCTACTGTATGTTTTAAGGAAAATAACTCCAATAAAAATAACTGAATATCACTCAACCGTAAGGCATATATTAAACTAATTTTTTAGGATATGCAGAGGTAATTATAAAGGCTTTGCTACAAATATACCTACACAGACCACAATTCAATGAGTTCTGAAATACAAAATAACAAAATAGCCTATAACATTCTGTGCACAGAGCAATTGTTACTTAAAGAATGGACATACACTATTTCGAGAATCGAGACAAGACGAGAAATGTTTACGAAACTTTTCTTCTCGTCTCGATTCTCATCTCCAAAGCGAGACGATAATTTGAGTTAGCCTTGTCCGGTCCCGAATATAAAATGTTAAAGAAACGAGATGAGAATTTCCTCTTCTCGTGGCCAACATTAAACAAAACCGAAATATTCTTTCATAGTGTCACGTTTGTGCTTGTAGTGGTATGACCCGAGTGATAATTGGCTCCTAGCTTTTAATCTTCTACGAGATAATAATAATTAATATTTGTTTATTAATATTACCATTATTATTATTCATGAAGATTTGATAGTTCAAGTATTGAAACATTCATGTATTCAAATATCTGAATATAATAAAACGTATGTCATCGCCGATCAATCGCCATCAAAAATCCTAAAAAATTGCTGGACATGCATTCGAACAAGTGCCTTGACCACTGAAAGGCGATAACTACGAGGTAAACGATTTGTCTTTAGTCTGGTTACGTTGGGTTTCTTTGCCTCCGCTTACAAAGTTGTATGTTATATTTCTTCGATTCAAAACGTCTTTTTATTTCTTTTATGATGAAATAAGTGACTAATCTTCGGCAAAGTTTATATTAATAACTTGAGTTGTTCTTAAACCTTTGGTTCACAAGTTTTTTTCTTCTTCACACGAAACTACAGATGAGACATATTTAATTCCCATACTCTCCATTTGTTTCAAAGCAGTCGCCATTAAATGGTCGAAGACTTATCTCCGCCAGGGTACATATTAACAGAGAGAAATTCATTTTCCGGAAGCAGAAATTTCTCTTTCCGGATTTCGGAAAATTATGGAATTCGGTAAAATTCCGGAATTCAGAAAAATTACGGAACTCTGAAAGAATTCAGAATTTAGAAAATTTCAGACCAGAAGAAGTCCAGAATTTGGAAGAATTCCGAATTATTTCCGAATTCCGGCATGTTTACGAAATCAGAAATTTCTAACTTGATATTTTTTCCGAATCCCGAAATTTTTCCAAATCGGATTTTATCGAATTCCGGAATTTGTCCGGTTTTACTATCGGTAGTCCGGAAAGTTAAAATTCCTGAATGGACCATCCCTAGCTTACACACAATCTTTCAGAACAGTAAACTAATAGCTGTCCACAAACAAACAAATAATGGAAAGCATTTAGTATTCTGCAATATGTAATGTATCAAAATCCGACAGCAATTTCGTTATCTAACTAGAAACTGCATATATCTAGCTACTGGAAGCTCAGGTATGAATAATTGTATTGTGTCTTATCCTTTAGTAAATATACAACCCTTCAAACCACTGAATGTCTAAACTGATTTTGTTAAATCCAAGTTGTAGACTCACAGTTACATCCATTTGGGTATATATGATCGGCTTAGTAAAGTTTTCAATATGATAGGGTTAGTAATTCTTTCTCTACTCTCCCGTAAAGTTGTGATACGATCTACTACAGGTTACAGAACGAATTATCAATCTAACCAAAGTTGTTGTATTACTACACATCTGCTTACGTCTCTGTCAACTCTGGTCGATCTCGCTGACGCTACATGTTCGCTTTCTATACCCCTTTCTTCGTTTACGGAACTATACAGTAAAAGCTATTCTGAAGTATGTTACTACGCATGCCTCGTAGATAAATATTTCTTTTGATGCCAATAGTTTCCGTTTTCTCCAAGCAATGTTTTTTTCTTATTCCCAGCATGGCCCTTTTTATATTATATGGAGAGCATGTAGGTCTAAATATCTCATGTATTACATAGCATGTAGGTTTAACTACTACATGTAAGAACATTGTCGACTTCCAGGAAAGAAGGAACACGTAATCATAGTACACAGCCCACGGAAGTGATAGCTGTTAATGCAATGGTTGTGATCCCTAACGACACAGTGGGTGAGTGGACAAAGCCGGCCACCCGAGTTCGAATCTATCTTGGCTTGATTTTCTATCAATTTGAGAGAAAGTATTGTTTCTTTTTGCTACAGGAAGTCACTCTTTTCGTATTTTTCGTCGTCCTTCACAGTATAAGTAACTATCTATTTTATTGTTTCTACAAATGACGGGTCTTCTCTTTGGTTTGATGTTAAACATCCACACGTAATGAAAAAACAATGTTGATAAAATAATAATAATAATAAATTTGACTAGTTAACTCGTGCGTATATTTCGCACAATATAATTTTATATTATAATGTGGAAATAAGTAAAGCTGGCTGGCACCCACTCATATTTTTCCAATGCGTCTTATTGGTCCACGGTGTCCAACGTTGGTCCCATCCTACTTTTACCTCCTTCCTCTCAATATAAGTTATCGACAATTTGCCTAAAGAGGGCTCTACCGTGGCCCCGTTACTCCCCATGACAATGCCTCTTCGTTCTTTCTCCATTGAAATTGCTTGTTTTTCTGAGTAATATGAGTATATACTGCCCAACGTTGCTCCCATCACTCTACCATTTCCCGTTCTCTCGATAGAAATTGCTAATATTTTGCCTTTAAGGGAAATATGGCGTTTCAATCATTACGTTTGATGAAAAATTGAGGAAGATATTGCGTTGCCACAAACAACACCTTTGAGTAATATATAATAATAATTATTATTTATTTATTTATACTTACCACTAATGTTGCTTACCACTATGTCCAATGCAATGTGTTTCTAAAAAGCACTCAAATAACACTCCTCGCCATTCACGCTCCTGAACTCGAAATACATGATTTACAGTTCTCTGTCTTAGGGGAAAGCACATTTATTATGTTATTCTTTCAGTTAACAAATTTTCACAAGTTATTTTACTTTCAATGTGTAACTTCATATCAGTAATAATCGTCTTGTTCCGATTTTAAAATATCCCGTCTTCCTGAAGAACAAGCCTGACCGTAGCCTGACCTGAACCTTCTTTAGATGATTATTTGTGTCCAATATTTCAATAAAAGAGGATACGTCCCTGCACACAAATACTTCAGTAAAAGAGGAAAAGTCATTCAAATATTGTGAATACCAATTTAGGGGCAATATTTGATTCCCTTATAACATTTTAGAGTTTGAGGGGCCGCTATTTTGAACATTTTCATCTGATTACTCTGGCTAACGAACTCGATCAAGATATTTCAACAATTAATAATTGTGGCAAGTTTGGTTTCAATCCCCTGAAAATTAGGGTGGCTATGGCGGTCACAGAAACTTTCGAACTTAAAGTGTTTTTTGTCTCAGAGGGTGATGATCAGCACAAATGCCTCGCTCCCTTCTCTCTTCTCGCACTCGTGCTGTGTCACAGCTAAACCGGATCTCATTGCAAAACCTATTGACCAGCCTAACCTAAACACAAGCCTTGCAGTACTCAACGTAGAAATCGCAGTCGAGAGGTTTAAGGCATATCAGTGATCGTATTTTTAATGACAATGAGCATGAGTATGGGTTCGAACCAATTCACTTCTTTTTTTCTTTTTTTTTACTTTTTGTAGCTACGTCGGAACGTTCAATTTTTATTCTTTACTAATTGCAAATGGCGTTTACATTCAAAATAAAAATAATTTTGGTAGCATTTGTTCGAATATTCTTCTCTTTCGAAATGAAGACAGGAATAAAAGCAATACGCAAAGACAAAAGTATTATCAGTATTAAGTATTACCAATAATAATTGCTACGAAAGATTAAATAGACCTCTTTTACCATCTCTCATGCGCTGTATGCATTATTAACAAAATTTTTAAAAAATCTTCTGCAGGGATTCGAACTGACGTCCTTTGCATTTGTAAGCCAGCTACTCAGCCACTACACCAAGATCATTGCTTGGTAAACGCTTAGTTGTCGGCGTATTTACTTGTATTTGTACTTTATTTTCCCTACTTCGACAATTTTTACTCTTTTTCTGCGTTTATCGGCTGTTTCTGGCTTTCTCTTTAGGTGTCGTCCTTTATTTACACTATGCACCATTCGTATTCACAGCTTGTGCCCTTCTGCAATGTGTTATTCAGATTAGACTTTTCTTCTTGCCCCTCAGTAAACATTTGATTGATTTAATTCTCCATGGTTGGTCCGGAGGAAAGTCAGACTCAAGAAACAGGTGTACATTTACTTTCCTGACAGACTGTACCTGGCTCCTCGTTCTGTAGTCACTTGCGTCAACTCTACGCAATATTTGTGTTTTAGTTTGTGCCTCTAATAGTCGGCACAATAGTAAGACGCATAAGAAAGTTTATCGTATTGTACATTCATACATTCCATTCCATTTTCCATTACTAAAGGTAACCGACTCAACACAAGTAGGAGAAACCGCTGAAACTAAGAAAGGAGTATACATTTTCGTGAATAATTTGTTTCTTGGCTGATCTGCTTTTCAGAATCTTGAAAAGTATTTAATTGAGATGTATTTAATTTACATAAATATAATTTTTTAAAAAATAATATGGTATGTTTAAATTGGTATAGCTTGCCTGGAGCGTGTTTTTCAAATGCATATAAATCCTAAGTACTTTGAATCATCCCTGTGACTTAAAGAACTCGACGTTTCATCGCCATATAAGTAACAGCTCTTACGTGAATTCTATTCTACAGAAAGCAAATTATTTCAGAATGATTGTAATGCATGCTTTCATTATATTTATTTTTTACATTTCACTCTAAGATCTCCTTTTAAGATGTTTTCAATTCACTCATAACAATTTACTTGTTGTACGCTTTTGTATTTAGAAATTATAAGCATATTTAAGAACCAAAACGCATTTAGCACACCAGGGGTCCGTACTGACCCCACGGTTTCCCGTGCCGCATATGCGCAGACAGATAAATAAAGCTTGATAATTGGTAATTCCTAACAATGACAAGTGAGTTGTGTTGTTTCAAAAATTGTCAGATGATGGCAACACGATCTTCATTATTCTATCACAATTTCGATACCTTACTAGATGTTACTATACACATATTTCTGAAAAAATAAATTCTCTGTAGCAAAAAGTGTACTTCCTGTATAATATTTGTGAGGAAATTGTTTAATTTTACTTCCATTTCAAAGTTGCCGGAGTCAGTGGCGGCGATTGGACGTTAAAAGTGGGGGTGCAAGATCTGATCTGAATATTTGTATATCAACGTTAGTTTTCCTAGTTGTTTCTAATACTTTGTTTTCCGAAAGGTTGCATAACTACTATCTTTTTTCAATTAAAATATCGTATATTGTATTTCATATTTTATTAAGTAAATTGGCAAGGGAAACCCAAATAGGTACTAGCCCTTTGTAGTTTAAACAACGAAGGTCTAAGAAGATATTTGATTCCTTGCTCATGGACATCTTAAAACTCTGTCTGGAAAAGTGTGATATCAGATTATTTGATAACAAATTTGCAAAACAAATAGCTAAATGGAAAGGATAATATTAATTATAGTAATAAAGAATGACATTTTAGGCACTGTCGATTTTTGTGCAATTCAAGAATAACTTATGCGTATTGTTTCCTTTGCGAAATGCTCTCTCAATTAGTTTCAAAGCGGCTAACATATCGAGTCCTTGTAAGAAGGAATTGTTGCACTCCAATAGGTTAACTTTTGCCCAGGGCCGCAACTTGTGAGTGGCAGGGGGCAACTGTCCCCCAGAGAAGCTCTCCGCCGTTCGATGCGAGCCCATTTTAAGACAAAATTTTCTTATTCCATATACGGTACGAACATTGAAAATATAAATGAAGCATCAAACTGTTTCACTACATTATATAAACTAAACAGCACACAAAAGATAAATAAAACAAAAATAGGTTGTGGGCCCATTTCAGTAAAAACTGTCTACTATAACTATCCCTAGAAATAATATTTATTCATATGGCTTTGAGGTTTGTGAATATTGTCCCAGTAATTAATTTTTCATGTATGGAACGGGCCCAGGGGAATAACTAACGGCCCCGCAGACCATGCCGTGCGGGAGGGCCCACAGGCTCCGGGGTCCCATAAAAAGTAAGAGAAAGATGAAAAGAGGGGACCCAAGAATTAGAAAAACAACTTTTTCTAGGGGGCCCAAATACGCGTATTAATGCTTTCCTCCGACAACCCAAAATCTAAGTTACGTCGCTGTTTTGAATCAGTTATGTTCTTTTTGCTTTAAGAATAACAAAATGTCTAGACGATAAATTTAAACCTGTTAATCTTAAAACAAAATATTATACGGTATTGTATGTTCAGAAAGTTTTATGGGAGATTATAAAGAAAACAGTGCTTTCAAAGTAAGGGTATCCATAGCTGTTCTTTACATTTTGTAAGTGTTGCAGTTTCTTGTAACAAACCACAAAATTTATACTATTGTTACTGCCATAGTCCTGTTTTTCACTCAATACAATCATCAGATTCGCCAATATCTGGTTCTGGGAGAGGATGGCGATGTAGGTAGTGATAAGTAATACTGCTGATACATGGACGGAATTACACCATCTTCGCATAACCGAACAAGATCACTTTTCTTGGCTTGAGAAATTGGAAACTTACTTGAATATACAGGCTTTTCCATTTTCAATGTTTGCCCTCGTCGCTGAGGGATATCCACTCGTAAGTATTTACTGTGGTAACCATACTTAAATTAAAAGGATTTTTCTTGTTTCTTCAAAAATTTTATACATAGAACTTTTTGCCATTTTACCTTGTCAACGTCTTCAGTTCGCCAAAGATGACTTGACAAAGAGGAAGCCAAATGTTTAGTGTCTATGAAATCTGTATGGCAAAGTTCAATCACTATAAAGGGATTTCTCTTCCTGGCCATTGTAATAACGTTTTCCCACTCATGTATGGAATGTATCTTAACAGTTTTCTTTGCATGTTCAATAGTAGCATGCATAGCATCGCACTCCATGTAAGTGTGGCCCTTTTCAAGAAATTTCTGTTCTATTGAATTTGCTTTGAACTTGCAGTGAACTGCATAGTAGAGTAGAGACGTTATGTACTGGTTCCTGTTTTGTCCACAACATCCATCGGAGAAAAATGAAACATCAAACACGTTTTCAGGTATGAGTCCAAGCAGCTTCCACAAACACGTTCCTATTTCATTTGAACCTCTTCGACCTTCACACTCAGGATACAAAAAACAATATGCGTCATTAGGAGGGCTTTGTTGGTACACTGTAAATTTGAAAATATTTAACTTCCGCTTGTAATACAAAACACTAACTTCAGAACACGGAGTATACACTACAGACTTCATATCCATTGTGAAGGACTCGAACGAAGAATCCTTGGCTGCAGCTTCCTTATCTTTAGCCATTTCATTCTGTGCACATGTTTTCCTCTGCAGGTGTTCCTCATATTGCGACTTCATCTGTATGTTTTCTTCACCTTTTGACGCCTCAAACTTTGTACAAGTCACACACTGATCCTTTCTGGGTTGGTGAAATCCAAGATTAAAGTCACTGCTGAAAATGTTACGATAAACCCATTCACATGCTTCGGTAGGTAATCCTTTCCCTGGCAATATTCCTTGTACAAATTGTACATACGTCTTATTTTTAATCCTGATTCAAGATATTCGCGTGAAGATTGCTTTCTAACATAATGAGGTCTCATTCTTGGAAAACTGCTAACGTGTTCCTTTACCCTTTCTTTTTCAGTTTCATTAGATGCGTTCCATGGCTTATGTTTGCCACGTTAATTTGTAAAACCGGTGATGCCCATGTCATTGCGCATGTTCATTGAATTTCGGATAAACTTATCTGAACAAGCAAGTGTTGCCATAAAGAACGCTTTACATACTCTAATTCGATTACTGTCTACAGTCAAAAAATACTGTAATGACTGCGTATGTTTTCCTTTATTTCCAGGCCACTTTCTAGTCTCATTCTGTAACACCATCGATGATATAAAGTCACGACGTCTAACATCAGATGCCAAATCTTGCGAAAACATTCTGCATAAGTCACTCTGTTGTCCACAGATTATTTTGTCTGAACACTTATTTGTATGTTTACAAACAATAAAACGAGGTTCTCTCGCAGAAGCAAGTTTTCCCGAAATACTCACGTACGACAATCCTCTGTCTCGCTTACTCTTTCTGACATTCTTCTTCCACATTTGAGGATTTGCCTTTCGTTTTCTTGGTTTTTGTCCTTTTGTTTCTCTGGTGATTTATCAGTTTCCTCTCCTAATCCAGAGGCATGTTTTGGAAGAATTTTGCTACTCATCAACTCATTGGAAAACTCATCAAGCTCATCAGACTCCTTGGATGACTCACCTTCATCTGAAAAAAAAAAGAAAAACGTCTAATATAACGGAATCTATAAAATGTCCCGCAGTTCATTTTTCAACATTTTGCTTTCTTCTTCTCAGTTGAAGATAACTCAATAACTATTCTCAATAACTAGTCCTCTCCGCCTGGACCCATATATCAAGTATGTACTACCATGAGCAAAATAAATGACGCGTCTCTTTATTTTGAAGTTTTTTGAAAATATCTCCGTTTTCTTTATATGTTCGAAATTTCGGAAGGTTTCCCCAGCAGGACAGGTTAATAACAAACCCGTTTTTAATATTTGTGTTAGATATTAGCTTAAAATAAAGAAATTAGAAGCAAAAAACATTAAATCGACAGAAATCTCGAGAATTACCAACTCTGCTAAAGTGGGAAATTTTCAAGAACGCGAGGGAATTCTGCATTTCAACACGAAGCAGCGACATCTATGTCATTGAGAGAAATGTGGATTAAATCTACAAACTAAACTTTTAACGAAATATTTCTAGTATATCTTATTATATGCATTATCTGCAAACTCCAAATATATGAATATATGCTAATTATTAACATAAAGATAGAGCAAATAGTGGAAATTATCTATGGAAAAGGACGAATTGGTAGGACGATCGTAATGAAATATCGTCTTTACCGGAACAGGCTCAGTTCACGTAAAAAAACAAAGAGCTCAGTTAGTTAAAGCAACGAATCTGTATGCTGAAGGTAGCGGGTTCGATCCCGTGGAAGTGCCGTTATCATTTTTATCACTACACTACGGTTATTTTTTATTTTTTTATTTGGGAAAGAATCAAATTGTAACGTATGTGTAAAACTCATGACGATACCAAAAAAAGAAAAAATGCTGTTGTCGCACTTGCATTAGCGTCCCTAATTTTGTTTGCAAACAGTTTCGTAATTATTTCCCCTGTGCTCACTGCTCACCATATGCTCGCTGGCGCATAACGAATGTTTCCCAGTAAATGTTAATTCTAATTTGGAGAATTTTATAAAGTTTCACAATATTTCTCACTAGATAGTCTTCTATCTACGTGTTTGGATATTTTGATAACAGATTTTCCTATTAAATGTTTAATTTTCCCTAGATGTTTAATTACGGAAAAGTTTTACAATGTATTTGTATTGAATTGAAATTGTTTTGAATTTACTACATAAGGTATGTAGACCGAAGGAGGAGAACTCAAGTAATTGATATTCTACGTAAAAGCAACCTATTGTAGAATGATGATGCTTCTTACCTTCAGCACATAATCTTTACGTTAGAGAGTCAGACAGAGAAAAATGCTGGTTTTTCCTCCTCTATGACCACCCATCTTAAACCTCTACATATCATTGTTCGTCTCACAAAATTTCGGTGCTCCAAAAACATTCAAATAATAATAATAATAATAATAATAATAATAATAATAATAATAATAATAATAATAATAATAATCCTGAATATGCCATCCTTACATAATGTAGGATATCTTAGTTTCCTAGTTTAAATCTTAAATATACTAGTTTAAAATGCTTTCTTTAGTACTTATTTGAGCAACCATGTAGGAGGGGGTACGACTTTTTATTTTGCCCCTCTCATTTCAGTAGCCTTCCAACAGAAAGTAATTTTTGATAAGCAGGACAGACAAAATGAATAAGAAATATATTTACAGCATCCTCCCCCCTTTCATGATTGGAATATCACGTAATATTTTTTATTCTACGAAAGATGTCCCTGTGCGGTTAGCGGTAGGTAACTAAAAAATACCTAATATATAGCGCCCCTTGATTGTAATATTACCGCTTCTTTATTTGTACGAGGGAGCCCCTACACAATCAAGGGTGACAAAAAGAATAGGAAGAGTGTCTATTGATTCCAGTGGTGGATCCAGCACGAACTCCTGGGGGAGGGGAGGGGAAGTGAAACATTCTTTTGATGATGTGAAGCTGTCACAAATTACCACTTAACTAAACTAAACAATGGTGGGGGGAACCGGAACCCAGTCAGTTTAAATTGATGTAAAAGTTTAATTTTTGGATTCATATTAAAGTTTTGGTTTCAAATGAGAATTTCAGTCCAAGTGGTCAATGATCAAATCTCGTGGGGCTCTTCAGTGTAGGCTAATACGGCCCCCTTATGAGAAAAGGCAAAATTATTAACATGTTTATAACTTTCGAATTTTTCGTCTATTTTAAAGAAATATGTTGCTTCGTATTAAAGTATTGATTCCAAATGACAAACTCAGTCCGAATGGACAATGATCAAATCTCCGGGGGGGTCTTCAGTATAGGGGGCTACGGCTCCCTTATGGGAAAAGGCAAAAATATGAAAATGCTTATAACTTCCGAATTTTCCGTCTGTTTTAAAGAAATTATTGGCTTCATATTAAAGTCTTGGCTTCAAATGACAATTTCAGTCCGTGTGGACAATGATCAAATCTCGGAGGGCTCTTCGGTGTAGGGGTTTCGGCTTCTTTATGGGACAAGATTCACGTAGTTGATATTGCAAAATTGTTTTGTATATATAAGTGGAAACTTGCACCATTTGGTTAATTGTACCTCTTAGGTTTTGCAGATTCATATTCCAAGCAATAGTTACTTCGCAGAGCTAAAAGAAAGCACTTACTATTTTCATTAAAATGAAACGTCTTTTATGAGAGGAGCAGACGAACGAACAGGCACCCAAACGTTGGTTGAGTCGTACGGTTGAAACTCGTTAAGCTCGCTTCAATTATTATTATTATTATTATTATTATTATTAATAATAATAATAATAATAATAATAATAATAATAATAATAATAATAATAAAGCATTGCAGGGACCTTTGGTGCAGGGGGTCCGTGGCTCGATTCCACTTCGTGCCAAGTGAAATTTGAGGTGGACAAATACCGTGTGCATGGGTATGTGTTTTCTTGAGATTTTCCATTTTCCTCCCACTTTCTTCATTTCAACATTTCATTCATCATCATTCTCCCTTAGCGTAGGTGCATAATCGTCCAACGTTAAACTAGATATTGCAATTTCAATAATAATAATAATAATAATTAATTCAACTGAAAGGACTGTAATTTATGTGGACAGCAATTATCATAAATATGCAACCATTATAAAAACAATGCTTTGAGTAGAAAGATAATCCTTCCCAAGTGTTAACGAATGCGCACGAGATAAGACATGTCTCGAGAAAGAGACAAGACGCGCTTTGTGACATCCAAGATAATACGAGGCAAATGTTTTGGACACGAGATAGCTTGTAAAATGTCTCGTCTTGTCTGGAATGTCTCGAAAACAAAAGTCTAAGTTTTAAAATTATTTTTCAAGATCTATTCTCTCAGAAGTAGTTCTCTGCCTTAAAATTAATAACGACATTTGTGATTTAAAAAAAGATAAACAATGCCTAAAGTTAATAGTTAACTTTTCGAAAAGAAGCTTCATTAAGGGTGAACCTGAAAGATGTCCACAAACTTCGGGAGGTGATTCGTGACATCAAAAGGAGACAAATGGTCCTCTTGCAGTTTCCGAATTCAGCTTCGTTGTCGAGATACAGGGTTGCCAACTGGTCGTGTTTGAGAAACTCACTGGGAATAAATTCAAGTCCAAGAATAAACTACTACATATTTTTCAGGTCAATTGACTTATACCATGTTGTAAGGTCAAATATTTATTTATGAAGTGTGTACAAACTTCGCCAGGGTCTTTTCTGAGAAAATCGTCGAGAAAAAGTCACCTCCAAGAATAAACTACCCCTCGTAAATTTTTCTAAGAGAAATATCTGATACTGCAATATAGGGTTGTTAATTAAATATTGATTAATGAAAAATAAACAAAATTGTTAAAACCATTTTTGAGAAAATAGCGTTTTTCGATTTTCGGCTGTTTGTAAACCACACTTATTTTAGGTGGTAGGAAAAAATGGAAAAGCTCCTGTAAGAATACTAAGTAAACCCTAAGTTTAAAATTTGGTGTAGATAAGTTGAACGGTATGGTCTCTAGGCGAGTGCATATAAAAGTGTGCCGAACGGACGGACCGGAAGGACGGGTGTCCAAAAGTCACATTTTCGGTATGTAGACGCCATGAAACATGTAAATCCGTTGAAATCTGAATTGGATATTATTTTCACAATCACTATATTTTCTTCTCTCTTTTGTCGCTCGAAAAAGAAAAGCCTGAGTTTACCACAAAAAGCTAGGGAGTTTCTCAAAAAATATTCAATTACAGGGCCACCGCACTAAACTTTTTCAATTCAATTTCTTAACTGTGTTAGGCCGCAGTTGTTACTGAAGTGTGTACTTGGATAATACGAATAAAATTATCGTATTATTCAAATACATCGAATGTCAGATTATCGAATAAAAAACTTCGATTGAAGAAAATCCATACTACAAAACTAACTCACACTTTGAGCACATTTTCATTAGACATATAATAGACCAATTAATGCAATCATTGTTTATGAAATATGAAAAAAGTCAAATGAGTCACTTTGGGAAAGTCGTTCAAAAAGAACACGTCAGGAGTAACCTACCTCTTGTGAATTGTTTCGAACAATGAGTTAAGATATACTTTTGGTTATTAATGAAATATTTATTTGCGAAATTTGAACAAAATCGCCTGTCGTTCGAGAAAATTGTCGGGGAAAAAACCTTGACCCCAAAAATAAACTATCCGTTGTAATTGTTTTTCATAGAAATGACTTATACTAAAATATAGGGTTATTAATGAAATACTTATTTATGAATTATCAATAAAATTGTCCGAGTAATTTTTGAGAAAATCGTGAGGGAAAAATAACTCCCCGAATAAACTATCTCTTGAGGATTCTTTCAGGGTAAGCGAGTTATTCCATATTACTAGGTTTTTAATGAAATATTTATTTCTGAGTACGAACAAAATTGCTTGACTCATTTTTGAGAAAACCGTGGAGGAAAAACACCCCCAAGAGTAAACTACCCCTCGCATATTTTTTCAGGACAAACGAGTTTTGCCATATTGTTCGGTTATTAACGAAATATTTATTTTTGAAATATGAATAAACTCTTTTGAGTCGTTTTTGAGAAAATCGCCCAGACAACACTCCACCAAGAATAAACTACCCCTCGCATTTTTTTAGAACAAACGAGTTATGCCATATTGATAAGTTATTAATGAAATCTTTATTTATGAAATATGAACGAAAACATTTGAGTCCATTTTGAGAAAATCACTGAGAAAAAACTCACCCCCTTAGTATAAACTATCCCTTGTAGATTTTTCTCAGATAAATGCCTTATACCACAAAATAGGTTTGCTAATTAAATATTGATTTATAAAAAAAGAAAGAAAACAAGATCGTTAGAGCCAGTTATAAGAAAATATCTTTTTTTTTATTTTCATCGTACAGGAAACTACCCTTGTTTTGGGAGTAGGAGGGAAATAAAAAAAACTATAGGAAATACTATGAAAATCTTAAACTAAAATTTGGTGCAGATAAGTTGAACATACCGTAAATTTTTCAACTAATTTACGGTATGTTCAAGTATGGCTTCTAGGCGAGGTATGGCTTCAGGTATGGCTTCTAGGCGAGTGCACAAAAAAGTGTAGCGAACGGACGGACGAACTGATGGACATGTATCGAAAAATAACTTTTTCGGTGTTAGGGGCTATAATACGTGTAAATTCGTTGAAATCTCAAATTTGATTTTTTTTTCGAACACCATACTTTCTTCTCTCATTTGTCACTTCAAAGTAAAAGGAACTCAGAACTACAGATAAAAGACACCTACTTTTACACATAGACATTTATTGATTTAAAACTGTTTTAGTTTGTGTCATTTCACTTCCAATTGAAAGGTTTTACAATGATTAACGGCATACCAATGACGAGACGGAAGTTTTCAGTAAGTAAATGCATTCAGAAGTCTAGACTGCATTACAGCCTGTTTTTATTTCTGCAATTGTTAACAGCTGTAATTTCGTCCAAACGCTACATGACATAATTTTTGGTTGACGTCATTGTATTACTATTTTAGTATTGTTCTCTTCAGACTTGGTTGAAGTTTTGTCTTAACGGTTATACATTTTTCTTTCTTATTTCATCGTTACACATAAGAACAAAATGTTATGGTGAGTGGATAGATTCGAACCTACGAACATTGAGTTTATATTCTTCCAACACTTTACCAATGGACCAAGCTTTGTCTTCACGTTAACGCCCGGTTACAGGGTTTACTACGATTTAAATAAAATGGCTGGCTGTTAGAATTCCCCTCTCACATATTTCGATAAATAATTTTCATTGCTTCGTAGATACGTAGAGCAATGTTTAGATACACATTTTAGGAGAGTGAATTTTGGTGTATATAATAATTTCATGCCAGGTAAAAGCTAGATAAGTTTTGATAAAATGTTTCATATGTAGTTCTCAATAATAAGCTTGCTGTTCGGAGTGAAGTTCCAAGGTTCAGCATTGCCTAGCAGTTTTTGCTATTAATATCCCTTCTAACAATATTGGCAGTGGACAAAAGTTAGCCCGTGTTGAAGCTTTTTGCTCCTAATTTAGTTATTTTACTTATTTAAGAAATATATTGAAAATTGTCAGCAGGCACGTATGCAGTAATTTATTTCGGGAGAAGTCCGACTTCAATATTAGGATAAATTATAATAAAATTTAAAAGATAATCCTTAAATTTAGGCTAAATTTACAGAGAAGTTGGGATTTCAGAGGGGAGTCCGGACCACCTGGACCCACCCCTAAATGCGTCCTTGTTTGTCAGTAACGTTTCCTCGTTTTGAAACCCTCAAAAACTTCGGATATATAAAGGAAAACGAGTTATTTTCGATAAAATATCACTTCAGAAGACGCGACAGTTTTATTGCACATGGTGGTATCCCAAGTTCACAAGGGCAAGAATTCATTAATTTTGATTCTCTGTCATTGTGCTCTATCGAAAGGTTAGGTTTGTAACATATTACTCCTACGAACAAGCATGACTGGCAGATAGGAATACTGAACACAACTCCAGAGAAATGCATGCTGAACTTACGTTTATAGCTACGCTTTGGTGATTTGCCCTCAAGGTCAATCGAGTGGTAATTCAGTTCCGTCTCTGTTCTTAAGCCATGTTCGTATTACTTCGAACAGTTTTGATAATGAAAAGCATGCCTCTTAATATAACAGACTTCTTTCGCGTAAGAAATCGAAACTCAGTTGGTCAGAGCAACTAGTCTGTAAGAATTAGGTTGTTAGTTAGTTAGGAGCCCAGTACGAGTAAGGGTTTTTATTACTATTGTTTTTATCTTTTTTATGTGAGGAAAAATCAAATTGCGACATCGCGATATCAAATGAATTTGATTAGGTAGCTTTGTCTTAGCTAAACTTTAAACATCAGTAACCGTCGAAATTATTTCACCAACTGATCACTTACTGAACATTTCAAACACGTCAAACCAGTGGCATAACATGAAGTTTAACCTCTCCTCCGCAGTCCTTAGTTATGCGTCCGTACTTTCAAGGGCGGACTAAGGGCCGGGCGACTACCCGGGGCGCCAGAGAAAGAGG
Source organism: Thermobia domestica (assembly GCF_964235325.1). Lineage (NCBI taxonomy): Eukaryota > Metazoa > Arthropoda > Insecta > Zygentoma > Lepismatidae > Thermobia > Thermobia domestica. Next base: position 207,723,967 of record NC_137457.1, on the reverse strand, counting down.
GGCACCAAAACGAGCCTCAAAAAGTAAATTTTATAATGTGCTTTCTACTGTCGTTGTATTGTATTGTATTTATTTTCATCCTTTTTCATACAAATTGTTCACAACGTGAACGTATGAGTTGGACACGTCATAAGAACACTGAATGTGTACATATGTATACATTTAGATCTACATGCAATATTAAAATAGTGTGAATTTATGTACAAAAAAAGGTACAACTTTTCATTATTCTAATTTACATACATCGATATAAAACAACAAAACAGTTAATAAAACCTTACATTATAGATATACAAAATATATATACTTTAAACCTTATTTACTACAGGCGAGATATTCTTCTACAGAATAGAAACAGTACTCGAGTAGGTAGGACTTGACTGCTTTATTGAAACCAGATGTTTTGTTTTTTAAAGTGGAAGGAAGCTTGTTATAAATATTCACTGCCATAGGAAATGTACTATTCTTATGTACTTTTAAACGTGAGGACTCTACATGAAGATCAGACGCTTGTCTTGTATTATGCATATGAATATCTGAGTTCAACCGGAACCTGCTTGTATCTGTCTGTATATCTTTTCTTACAAATTTTAGAAGTTCATATATATATAAACATGGAAGAGGTAAGATTTCAAGGAATTTAAATAGAGGTTTACAAGAAGTTCGAGGTTTACTTCCGGTCATAAAACTTAAAGCTCTCTTTTGTAAAACGAATATGGAATTTAGCAGTGCAGTAGATCCCCAGAATATAATACCATATTTCAATTTAGAATGAAAAAGTCCAAAATAAGTTGTGAGCAGAACATGCTGACTGACACTATTTCGTAAAAGCTTTAACATGTAACAGGTTTGAGCCAATTTACTAGATAATTTTTGAATGTGAATTTTCCAATCTAATGTATCTGACACCCAAAGACCAAGAAATTTTATATCCGAGACGTAATTCAACGTTTTGCCGTTAATTGTTACACAAGGGCGTTTTGTTATCTCGTTTTTTACTACGTGAAAACACATGCACGAAGACTTTGTTGTGTTTAGTATTAGTTTATTTCTATCCATCCAGTCACTGACGGCAGACATGGTGGAATCTACTGCATTACATAACTCAACGTAAGTTTCTCCGGCTACTAATATATTTGTATCGTCAGCATACAGAACAATTTTAGCAGAGTCTAAACATTGTGGCAAATCATTTATATATATTAAAAATAGAATAGGGCCTAAGATGGAACCTTGAGGAACTCCAAATTTTAACTCTTTTGTATCTGAATAACATTTGCTTACTCCCTGAGTTTGACAGTTAATTTCAACAGTTTGCCTTCTGTTGGAAATATACGATTTAAACCAGTCATAAGCATTTCCCCTAATACCATAATCTTGCAATTTTTAAGTAAAATTTGATGATCAATTGTATCGAAAGCTTTGCTAAGATCAAGAAATATGCCGGTTGTATATTTCTTAGCGTTTATTGAATTTAAAGCAGAATAGAGAAAGGAGTAAAGAGCAGTTTCAGTAGACTTATTTGATCTAAAGCCATTTTGAGCAGGAGATATTAAGTTAAAATTATTTAGAAAGCTAACTAGTCTTATATACATAAGTTTTTCAAAAAGTTTAGAGAAGGTAGACAGACATGATATTGGTCTATAGTTCGATGTAAGATCTTTCTTGCCACTTTTATATAAGGGCTTAACAACTGCTAGCTTCAATGCCTCAAGAAAAACGCCACTACTAAAAGAGTTATTTACTATAAAGCATAAGATATCAGCAATTTCATAGGAGCATTGCTTTAGAATTTTATCAGGAACTTCATCATATCCTGAAGAACTCTTATTTTTCATTTTCAGTGTAGTATTTAAGATTTCCTGACTAGTTACTGGGTGCAAGAACAATGATTTTTCGAAAATATCGTTGTGTCTACTAACGTATTGTTTGCTAGGTAGTTTATTGTTCACGTTATTAGTGATAAGCTTTTCCACTTCATTCGTGAAGTAATCGTTAAAAGCATTTGCAATTTCAGTCGGATTTTTAATAATTTTATTTTGACAAGAAACGCTAGTTATCTTAGAGGATCTTGGTTTATATTCTTGTAAAGTAGTGGCAATTATATGATCTTTTTCCATTTCACTATGGAAGAAGAGAGTTTCATAGTACTAAGGGGGCTGTATCGAAAAATTGAGAGATGGCATGTAGAATAAAGAGTGCCGGGAATTAAGTATTGTTTGTTTGTTTGCTTGAGTTTAGCGTTCCACGGTTATGCCTTAATGGGCAAGGGAGATGTGGATACTAATTATAGTGGAATCCGAACCACTTTTATCGTTCAACAGTAATCCACCGGGAATTGGACCCGGTACCACAGAAGGCAGGCATGCTAGCCACTAGACCAGGGGGGTGGAGTTGGTATTGTTTATAGCGGGCCATATTCTTTGTGAACTTTTCCTAGGTAATGGATTTCTTTTTGAAAATGGGTTTAAAACAGGGGCGTCATTTAGGGAGGGCAGGGAGGGGCATTTGCCCCCCGTGAGTTTGAGATGTATATAGATTTTATCATTAGAATAGTAGTAAATCAGTGAAAAACGCGAAATTTTACTTATATCAAGAGATCTTGCCCCCCCAAAGCAAAATCTGAAATGACGCTCCTGGTTTAAACTATTAAAAACACTATGATAAAATGTAAAATATAGGCTACTACTAGGGGAAGGGCGCCAAAAAGTCACTTTGCCCGTGTGAAAATTTGGCCTGCTCCGCCCCTGCGTACTTTCTGTATATTTTTTTGCCTTGCAGCTTGTGCGGTCCCCACGCCACATTGTTGCGGGGGCGCTATTTACGCCTACCCTTCGAACGTAATTCAATAACTGTTTAAGAAATTCTACCATCAGCGTGAAAACGGGAATATATTTTTCTAATAGTCCCATAGAACTTTCACTCAGAATGCCAGATGCAATTTTTCAGAGTGGGCTCTGGCTAAGTAGAAGGAAGATCTGTTTCCTAAGTAAGTTCCTTTCAGATAGTTTGCTATTTCTTTAACAGTGATGTAAATAAATATACTTATCGTTATTAGCTCGACACCAAACCATCCTGGACAAATCCCTCTAGAACAATGATCGGCAAAAGTTATTCTGCATAATTTTATAAGCGACTCAAGGGTGAAACACTTGTTAACGAAAGCAATGTTGTGTATATACTGCCTTGTTTCTGACAAAATATAAAGTCTTTTGTAATCTTTAGACACTTTTCCTATTCTTTTTGTCACCCTTGGTTGTGTAGGGAAGCCTCGAACAAATAAAGAAGAGGTAATATTACAGATAAGGGGCGCTATAAATATATTAGGTATTTCTTTTGTTACCTAACCATAACGGCCTAGGGTCGTCTTCAGTAGAATAAAAAATGCTACGTGATATTACATTCACGAAGGAGGAAAGGATGCTCTAAATATATTTCTTATTCATTTTGTCTGCCCTGCTTCTCAGAAATTATATACCTTCTGTTGGAGGGTGCTGAAAAGAGAGGAGGGGAAATAAAACGTCGTGCCCCCTCATACATTTTAAATTTTGTGACGTGGTTGCTCAAATTATTACTAAAGAAAGCACTTTAAACTAAGATGTGTAAAGTTACAACATTATGTAAGGGTGGCATATTCATTAATAATAATAATAATAATAATAATAATAGTAATACTAATAATAATAATAATAATAATAGTAATAATAATAATAATAATAATAATAATAATAATAATAATAATAATAATAATAATAATAATAAATATGAATGTCTTTGGAGAGCCGAAATTATGTGAGACGAACAATGATATGTAGAGGTTTAAGATGGGTGGTCATAGAGGAGGAAAAACAGGATTTTTCTCTCTCTGACTCTCTAACGTTAAGATTATGTGCTGAAGGTAAGAAGCATCATCATTCTACAATAGGTTGCTTTTACGTAGAATATCTATTACTTGAGCTCCCCTCCTTCGGGCAACTTTGCTTATGTAGTAAATTCAAAACAATTTCAATTTAAGACAAATATTTATAGAGAAAATTAAACATTTAATAGGGAAATCTGTTATCAAAATATCCAAACACGTAGATAGAAGACTATGTAGTGAGAAACATTGTGAAACTATAAAATTCTCCAAATTAGAATTAACATTTACTGGAAAACATTCGTTATGCATCAGTGAGCACAGGGGAAATAATTACGAATCTGTTTGCAAACAAAAATTAGACACACTAATGCAAATGCGACGATATTTTCTCTTGTTTTTGGTATCGTCATGAGTTTTACACATATGTTACAATTTGATTCTTTCCCAAATAAAAAATAAATAAAATAACCTTAGTGATAAAAATAACAACAGTGCTTCCACGGGATTCGAACCGTCTACCTTCGGTATACAAACTCGTTGCTTTACCTAACTGAGCTATTTGCTCTCTTACGTAAGCTGAACCTGTTCTACAGTAAAGACGATTTTTCATTACGATTGGGCTAACTTCGTCTTTTTCCATAGGTAATTTCCACTATTTGCACTATCTATACGTTAATACTTAGCATAGATTCATATATTTGGAGTTCGCTGATAATGCATATAATAAGACATACTAGAAATATTTCGTTAAAATTTTCGTTTGTAGATCTAATCCACGCTTCTCTCAATGACATAGATGTCGCTGCTTCGTGTTGAACTGCAAAATTCCCTCGCGTTCTTGAAAATTTCCCACTTTAGCAGAGTTGGTAATTCTCGAGATTTCTGTCGATTTAATGTTTTTTGCTTCTAATTTCTTTATTTTAAGCTAATATCTAACACAAATATTAAAAACGGGTTTGTTATTAACCTGTCCTGCTGGGGAAACCTTCCGAAATTTCGAACATATAAAGAAAACGGAGATATTTTCAAAAAACTTCAAAATAAAGAGACGCGTCATTTATTTTGCTCATGGTAGTACATGCAAATCTCAACCCTAAAGGTTCTTAAGTTTTCCAAGCAATAGTTTTTGCATATTCGGAAGTACAATGGAACAAATCCCACTTCCACAACAAACGTCACTACAAACTTAAACAAACCTAATTTCAACTAGTGCGGGCAACTTCTAGAACTCTAAATACTCTTGCTTTCGGAGAAAGATCTGTTACTCAATCGCATTTTTTTTATTTCAGGTAACTAAGCTTCTTAGTGACTTTTGATGCGCAAAATGTGAGTTGTACCTTTAATTTCAGAACATCCAAGAACTCTTATTTTGCAGCTTTGTGAAGAAGCTTCATGGATTGCAATTTGCATCAAGGTATTTAAGAGGACCCAGGTTTCCATCTGACATTTTCATTATTATTTGAAAGCAATATCTAATGTTTTTTCTAGCTTTTGATCATTTGTCCCAGAAACAATACCATCGTCCCCTATTTGATTTCTCACTAATTTCAATAGTAAATTAATAGCCGTGGCTAGGCTTCACTTATTAAGGCAGAGGCCGATTTCGTGCAAATCCTTTCCTTTATTGATTATCTTATTAAATATTCAGTACAATGAGAATGTCAATGAGTTGAACTCTGTCAGTTTTAGATAGGGCTAACGTAAGCTCGACGAGTTCTATTGCTACGGCCCTGATATCGTATATATAATATGAGAACATTTGAATATATTATGGTTCAATTTCTCCAACAATGTAAATAACAATTACTTTAAGTTTCCTTTAGAAAAACAATAGGGAGAAAATTTGCAATATTTGCTAACATTTATTTCAATTTTCAAGATATGCGTATATGCAAGTATATCATCCTATATAGATTTCAGAAAACAATTGTCACAGAAAATGCCAAAAGAACGTACTCACTTTCCCGTGGATGAGTAGTTAAACTCGTCACCTTGTAATCAAGGGGTTCCGGGTTCAATTCCCGGTGGTTAGGATCCCATGCTAAACTGTAGCCCCCCCTTAGAACATCATTATTATCCCATGCAAGACAATGGCAAACCGCCATGGATTTATCCTGCCCAGAGACCTTCACGTCAAAGACTAGCCTTAGGACAGAACAAACATGAGCATCATGATTTTAGGTCGGACATAAAAATCGATAATATATCCTTGTTTGTAACTGCTTCATGTGAAACAGATGTTAAAATTTAATTTTTAAAACTTTATTTACCAGTTAATACATAATTTGGATCCTTAACAGAATCGACTGATTCTTCCAAAATCTCAGCTATATCAACTTCTGTTAAGTTTGGTTTGTCTGATAGACACATTAATTTTTGTCGTGTTTGCTCCTCGGCGATAAAAAACACACTGCACAAGTGCAACTGTGCTCTAACTGTCGGTACTATTGTATAACTAAATTTTCTTAATAATGAAAACAACATTAACAGCATTGTTGAGTGCTGGAAATTAACTTAGCTCCCTTTTGCACACAATACTTTGAAGAATAACTATTTTATACTGTGAGCCAAAAAGGCTTAAGCGATATGTGCCTCTCTGACACACAACCAAATGCTAATAACTCAGTTATATCTTTATATCATTTTCGAATAGCCTTCCAACGATAGAGATTTTCATTAAGGCGTCTTGGCACAAGAAAATTCAATCCATTATACATGTCATCATAGCATTAACTCAAAATATGAAAATTCGGCAGTTACGCCCTTTTGGCGCTCATTCTCAATTAATCCAATTAGCTTTCTCGGTATTCCTACATCTGTAAGAACGTTCTATAATCTTTCTCTCCTAACCGGGTCGTTGGCCTTCCTGAAATCAATAAATAGTTGATATACCGGGGTATTGTGTTCCCACTTCTTTTCAAGTATTTGGCGAATGGTAAATATTTGGTCGATAGTTGATTGATTTCGTCTAAATCCGCACTGGTAATCTCCAATAATTTCATCTGCAATCTTGCTAATATGAGGTCAATCTTGCTAATAGAATATTTGAAAGAATTTTATAGGATGTTAACAGAAAAGAAATGTCTCAATAATTATTACAGTCAGTTTTGTCGCCTTTCTTGTGAATTGGAACAATGATTGTTTCTTTCCACTCTTGTAGCAATTCTTCCTTGCTCCAGGAGTTTGTGTATCTTGTTTCAAAATTTTTCGCCTCCAGCTAAAATTAACTCAGCCGAAATTCGTCTACACCCGGAGATTTTTGTTTCTTTAATTTCTTTGCAGAGGTTTCTACTTGCTTTCGGTTGGATTTTGGAATATACATTTCTGTGGTGTGTAGCTCCTTTTCTCCACGCACATTAGTTTTTACTGCGTGGTAAGCAAATCGTCAAAGAAATCTTTCCATCTATTTAAGATGCTATCCGTATCAGTGAGAACTGTTCCGTCAGCTTTCTTTAATATATAAGCACGAGGTTGATAGCGTTTCTTAAATTCGTTGATCCCCTTATGCACATCCCGAAAGTTTCTGTTTTTACTATTATCTTCAAGTTCCTTAATTTTAGCTTTCAAAAGTCGCGTTTTTTTGTTCTAAAAGTTTCCCGCCTGATGTCTACGAAATTTTATATAGTTATCTCATACAGATTTTGTAGCCACTGTAATTTTGCCTATTTTCTCTTCTGTGCCAGTTTAATGCATTCCTGGTCGAACCATGGTTTGATCATACGCACTTCCGCGTGTCCCAGTTTATCTTTTGCTGAAATTTTAATGCTATCTCTAATTTCAATCCAGGCATCCTCAACACTAGTGCACTCCGAATCTTCTAAAACCGAGAATCTATTTGAAACTTCAATCTGGTATTTCTCTCTTACCTGCTCTCTTCTAATTTCTTTAAATTGAATCTCTCCGTTTTCGAAAAATGAATATTAGCAGGTAAGCAATGATTTTTTTTTTTTTTTTTTTTTTTTTGTCTGGTGAGGTCTAAGTGTACTTACGGACGTCGCGATGTGGGAATTTTGTACTCTTTACGATTAGGATCTTGGATGTTGCGAAGTTCACGAGTCTAACACCATTGCCAATACTTTCCTTATGCAGACTTTCGTTCCCTATAACTGGTTTGAAAATATCCTCTCGTCCTATCTTTGCATTGAAATTCCCTAATAGAATTTTCATATGGTATCGCGAGAGTTTGTCAAATATCCGTTGCACTTCTTCGTATTGTAACCAATTGATGTTTTGGTCGTTGACGTTAGTATTGGAATATTTTGTGAGTGTTTCATCCTCATCCTAGTAGTTCAAGTTTGTCCTTCCCAAGACTGCAGTTGATAGTAACAAAGTAGGATATGTGCAAAGAAGCGTCTGACGTTGATTTATTTATTTTCGCTTCCAGTATTCCTTTTGTAAGTACCCTTTTAAACACATATCAACGTCAAGACGCCATATCCTTATGTGTTAACCTCTTACAATTCACGAACGAAAATTGCACCTGTTCTCCAAATATCCTCCTCAGATTCATCAGGATCATTAAGGATTTATATACTGATTCGATATATGCTTTCTTGTTAATTTTCTATTTTTCTATTTTGGATGTCTGAGTCTTTTACTACTGAAAGAAAGTTTAATTATGTCACACCAAATCTCCGCATTGGGAGACATGAAACGTTTCAGGAGATTACATTGTTTCCCCATTATTTTGAAGCACGTAATGGGAGTTTTCTCTCATCTGACTTTATCAACTTTCTCAATAATAATGGAAGTTTGGTGTGGTGTTTGATTGTGTTTATGATCATAATGTTAACAGATGGTGGAGTAACTTTGAAATTGTAGAGTTTTTTTCTTTTACTTCAGGAAGAAAGTTCCTTGTGAAGCTGTTAATTGAGGGTCCTTCACCATATATTTTCCACTTTTCTTGGCATACCTTGGAGGATTTTCAACTATTTTTTTATATTTTTGATACAACAAATTCAATAGTATATTCTTAACGTAAGCAATTATGATGAAACATGACTTGGAATATTCCTTAACGAGGTACTTCCCCATTTCATGTATAAAACCTACCCACAACATGTTTGAAGATAATAGAGTTTAATATATGTGATTTGCGTGTGTTTCAAAAGATGGAAAGAATTTTAATTAAATACATTTGTCTTTATGCTTTCATGAAATGGGGATTCTGACACAGATATATTTCGTATTTAGAGAGATTTTTTAATTTGCTTGTCGTTGTGAAGCATTCTTCCTATTGTTTGCAAAGCGTATTTTCATTTATATGCACTATACAGTAGTTTCATGCTCTAAACAGAATGCTTTGGAAAGCAGGACTTAGGATGTAAAGGAAAGGAGGAAGCAGAATAATTGAACTAGTCATAAGAACCAAGAGAAAAGCAATAGCGGACAAAGATCAAAGGGGAGTAATATATAGAGTAGGATGCGCGGAGTGTAACAAAATTTACATAGGAGTAACAAAAAAGAAAATGCAAGAAAGGATTAAACAGCAGCAGGATGATGTAAGATTGAAAAGAGACAACAATGCGATATACAAGCATCAGAAAGAGACAAACCACAGGATACGGTGGGAAGGAGCAGAGGTCATAGGAGTAGAGAACAGAACTTTGGTGAGAAAATGGAAGCCTGGGAGATTATGAAGGCAGGAGACAAAGTGATGAATTGGAACGCAGGATTCTCGATAAATAAAGAGTGGGAGAAGATTCTGCTTAAAGAAGAAGAAACGGAAAGGAAGAAGAAAGAAAGGAAAAAAATAATTAACAAGGAAAATAAGGATAATTAGGGGACAGAATGCATCCAGCGATAAAAGTAAACTTTTAATTGGACACGTGTGCAGCTGAAAAGTGAAAGTGAAAGCCTCACAAGTATTACTTTTTAATGAAGAGCCTAATTAAAAGTTTATCTCCGGAAAGTATACGGTGTATATAAGTGATGACCAACTCCCAAGCAGCCAGAAGGAGTGGAAGTCTGATGAAGACACAGTTATTCTGTTGAAACCGTTACGTGATACTGTTGTTTTCTTTGCATATTATCACACAGCCTTGCTCAGTGTGTTATTGTGTATATTAGTACAAAGTGAAAACAAGGCCCGATAGAATAGTTACAAATAGAACACTAAATATAATTCTGAAATCAGGTTGCACATAATATATCCTCTGTTTATAAATGACAAAACGATGAGCAGGGTCAAGCCCTATTATCCTTGACCACTATTCAAGTCCATGTGGTGTCAGATGATTGTGAAAATAGTTTTGAAATGGCATCGTCATAACATATAATAGAGTAACATAATAAAATATGATCCACTATACTTTTACTTTGCTGTAAATGCGCGTAGCTTCAGACAATAGGAAAATGTAACTTTGAAGTAAATAGTAGTTAAGTACCCGTGTAACGTGGGTTCCTGTCACCACGGCATGGTGCGTCCTCAGGTTGCGAATCGAGGAGAAGGCCTCTAGATATAGAGGTTAGCTGCGAATATACTGAAAAAGCAGTCGCGGACAGCCGACTAGGAGTGGCCCTCTAGCTTGGGGGTTTGGGTAGGACTAACAACCTCATCCTGTAAAAAAAATAAAAAAAAAAAAAACACTTGTTCAGAAATATTTACAAAAGCCTCGGACAAGGACTGTTAACTAGGCACGACCTCAGCAAAAGAAAATGGACATGAGATTTGGAACATGGAGTATTAGGAATCTTTATAGGGAGGCGCGTTAAAATCCGTAATGAGTGAGTTAGAGAAATACAGGATGGATGTAGTAGGAGTTCAGGAAGTTAGGTGGGAAGGAAATGGATCTGTGAATTCCGGAAATTTTACGTTCTTTTACGGGGAAGGAAATAAAAATCACCAGTTCGGAACAGGGTTTTTTGATCATAAACGTATATTATCAGCAATTAAACGGATTGATTTTGTTACTGACAGACTTTCTTTTATTACTCTTAAGGGACGGTGGTGTGATATTATTGTTTTAAATGGACATGCCTCAACTGAAGATAAGGATGACAATATAAAAGACAGATTTACGAAGAAGTGGAACGAATATTTGACCAACTCCCCCGATACCATATGAAAATTCTATTAGGGGATTTCAATGCAAAGATAGGACGAGAGGATATTTTCAAACCGATTATAGGGAACGAAAGTCTGCATAAGGAAAGTAATTACAACGGTGTTAGACTCGTGAACTTTGCAACATCCAAAAACCTAATCGTGAAGAGTACAAAATTCCCACATCGCGACGTTCATAAATACACGTGGACATCACCAGACGGGAAAACACATAATCAAATTGATCACGCTTTAGTAGACAGAAGAAGGCAATCTAGCATAATTAATGTCCGGTCGTTTAGAGGGGCTGATTGTGACACAGACTACTACCTGGTAGCAATGATAATACGAGAAAAGTTATCGTTGAGTAAAGGTAATATTCATTGTCCGAAAACGGAGAGATTCAATTTAAAGAAATTAGAAAAGAGCCAGGTAAGAGAGAAATACCAGATTGAAGTTTCAAATAGATTCTCGGTTTTAGAAGATTCGGAGTGCACTAGTGTTGAGGATACCTGGATTGAAATTAGAGATAGCATTAAAATTTGAGCAAAAGATAAACTGGGACACGCGGAAATACGTAGGAACAAACCATGGTTCGACCAGGAATGCATAAAACTAGCAGAGAAGAGAAAACTGGCAAAATTACAGTGGCTACTCAATCCGTAAGAGATACTACATAAAATTTCGTAGACATCAGGCGGGGAACTTCCAAAATTTTAGAACAAAAAAACGCGATTTTTTGAAAGCTAAAATTAAGGAACTTGAAGATAATAGTAAAAACAGAAACTTTCGGGATGTGCATAAGGGGATCTACGAATTTAAGAAACGCTATCAACCTCGAGCTAATATATTAAAAAAAGCTGACGGAAAAGTTCTCATTGATACGGATAGCATCTTAAATAGATGGAAAGATTTCTTTGACGATTTGCTTACCACGCAGTAAAAACTAATGTGCGTGGAGAAAAGGAGCTACACACCACAGAACCGTATATTCCAGAACCCAACCGAATAGAAGTAGAAACCGCTATAAAGAAATTAAAGAAACAAAAATCTCCGGGTGTAGATGAAATTCCGGCTGAGTTAATTTTAGCTAGAGGCGAAAAATTGTGAAACAAGATACACAAACTCATTCTCCTTATCTGGAGCAAGGAAAAATTGCTACAAGAGTAGAAAGAATCAATCATTGTTCCAATTCAGAAGTAAGGCGACAAAACTGACTATAATAATTATCCAGGCATTTCTCTTCTGTCAACATCCTATAAAATCCTTTCAAATATTCTATTAGCAAGACTGACCTCATATGCAGATGAAATTATTGGAGATTATCAGTGCAGATTTAGACAAAATCGATCAATTATCGACCAAATATTTACCATTCGCCAAATACTCGAAAAAGTGGGAATACAATACCCCGGTACATCAACTATTTATTGATTTTAGAAAGGCGTACGACTTGGTTAGAAGAGAAACATTATACAACGCTCTTACAGAACTTAGAATACCGAGAAAGATAATTAGATTAATTAAGATATGTTTAAATGAATCTCAAAGGAAAGTCCGGGTAGGAAAATTTTTGTCCACGAGATTTCACGTCGAAAATGGCGCGAAACAAGGAGATGCGTTGTCGCCATTATTATTTAACTTCGTTGTGGAATACGCTATAAGGAAAACCAAAGACAGCAACCAGGACCTACAGTTGAACGGTATTCACCAGGTTATGGCATATGCTGATCATGTAAATTTAATAGGGGATGATAGGAGAACAATAGAAAGAAATGCAGATATCTTATTGAACGCTTGCTGGGACATGGGTTTAGAAGTAAATGCAGAGAAAACTAAATACATGGAAGTGCATCGGGACAGGAAAACAACAAAATATGGATGCGTTAAAATATTAAATAATACTTTTGATAAAGTGGATAGTTTCAAATATCTAGGATCAATATTAACAGAGGAAAATCATATTCACGGAGAAATTAAATGTCGACTAAAAGCAGGGAATTGGTGTTATTATTCGGTTGAAAATCTCTTGTCGTCGCGAATTCTGTCGAGGAATTTGAAGCTTAAAATATACAAAACGGTAATCATGCCTGTTGTTCTGTATGGCTGCGAAACATGGTCACTTACTCTGAGGGAAGAACATAGACTGAAAATATTTGAGAACAAGATCCTGAGACGAATATTCGGCCCCAAGAGGAACGGGAATGGCGGAAACTTCAAAACGAGGAACTACATAATTTATATGGTTTACCCAACATTGTTATGGTCGTCAAGTCTTGGAGGCTTAGGTGGGCGAGTCATGTTGCTAGAATGGAAGAAAGTAGACACGTTTTAAATCTTGACTGGAAGATCAATCGGAAAACGACCATTAGAAAGATATAGGCGCAGATGGGAGGACAATATTAAGATGGATCTCGCAGAGATTGGAATACAAAGTAGAAACTGAATGCAGTTAGCTAAGGATAGAAGTCAGTGGATAGCTTTTGTGAACGCGGCATTCAACCTTCGGGTTCCATAGGCCATTGAGTTAGTTAGTTCGTTGCAGTAGTTAAGTACGGAATCAGTTTAGTGACAAGTATTTAAGAACAGGGTGTGTTCATCGTACTTGAAACTAACATTACTAGAAAAGAGTTGAAAACAACTGAAAATATAATTTTGTAGCAATAACTTTCCAGAATATTAGATAATACTTTTTAAAAATGTAATTATTTTTAAAGCTTTTTGGTAACCAAGAGAACTCATCAACAACTACACACTTTCCAATATTCCACTTCATCTTTTCTCTCATACCTTCAGCGGCGGCCGCTGAAGGGGAGCCAATGTGCCGTGGCACTACCACAAATAATACAAAAGACAAATAATATTTGCATCTTACTAAATAACAAACTTTTTAATTTTATGCACAATACTATACTTGCAACATCATCATTGCTCACGAGAAGCTGGTTTGAGTCGCGCTCAGTGATTGAATTCGTTCAGAATTACTCGCACGCTAGCAGTACATAGGCCTATCTCTACTCTGTTCGTGCCAAGTTCTCCAGTGCACTCCCGACTGTTCCAAAAATGGTTTGTGCGCATGCTCGTTAGTTGGAGAGCAGGATGAAAGTACGGAGAAATAACTAGCGTTTTGTGCCACGATCGAAGGTGGCTCGAAGCGGGAGATTTGTTTCGTCTTATGTTTTGATGCTCTAGGAAAGGGGGCTTTGGTTTGGAGTTAAGTCGCCTGGAATTCAGTAGTAGGGCCCCGCGTTGGCGCGAATGACTCATCCTCACTCTCTTTTATGACCGGGATTTTTGAAATTTATTCCCTTTTACGGTTAAGATGAGTGCTTTGGTACCTCGATTCTGATTGGCTGATAGAGGTCACGTGACTTTAGGCCCCGCCCACGCGGGAAATTCAAATTTCCAGGTCACATGGTATGACGTCATGAGTCACCCCGCGGGAAATCTCTCACCCGGGATTTTTGAAATTCGTTCCCTTTTACGGGTAAGATGAGTGCTTTGATATCTCATTCTGATTGGTTGACAGGTGTCACGTGATCTTAGACCCTGGTGGTACCACGATGCTGATTGGTTGATAGAGGTCACGTGATTTTAGGCTCAGGGATTTTTTTTTAAAGTTCGTTCCCTTTTATGGGTAAGATGAGTGGTTTGGTACCTTGAATTTGATTGGTTGATAGTGGTCACATGATCTTAGACCCTGGGTTTTGAAATTTGGGTATCCTCTTTGATGAGTACTTTGGTACTACGATACTGATTGGGCTGATAGAGGTTACATGATCTTAGACCCGCTACACGCTGAACAGGTCACATGGTATGACGTCATGTTTTACCCTTGCGGGGAAATCCATCATTAATTCGTTTCCTTTTACGGGTAAGATGAGTGCTTTGGTACCTTGATTCTGATTGGATGATAGAGATCACGTGATTTTAGGTCCTAGGATTTTTGAAATTAGGGTGTCCTTTCTGATGTATACTTTGGTACCTCGATTCTGATTGGTTGATAGAGGTCACATGATTTAGACCCGCCACACGGTGAACAGATTACATGGGAAAACCCCTCACTCATTTGCTTCCATTTTATGGGTAAGATGATTGCTTTGGTACCACGATGTTGATTGGTTGATAGAAATCGCATAACCTTACACCCCACCCCAATGCTAGATATTCAGAGTACTATGACGACGATCCACCCTAGACCTGGATTTTAGAATTTTGTTCCCTTTTATGGTTATCCTTAAAGTTCCCATGGAGGGTTCAACCTCCTCCTTAAATAACCCTTTTTTTGGTATCATGATATTGTACTGAAGTTTGCTAATGACTCATCCTCACTCTCTTTTATGACCGGGATTTTTGAAATTTATTCCCTTTTACGGTTAAGATGAGTGCTTTGGTACCTCGATTCTGATTGGCTGATAGAGGTCACGTGACTTTAGGCCCCGCCCACGCGGGAAATTCAAATTTCCAGGTCACATGGTATGACGTCATGAGTCACCCCGCGGGAAATCTCTCACCCAGGATTTTTGAAATTCGTTCCCTTTTACGGGTAAGATGAGTGCTTTGATATCTCATTCTGATTGATTGACAGCTGTCACGTGATCTTAGACCCTGGTGGTACCACGATGCTGATTGGTTGATAGAGGTCACGTGATTTTAGGCTCAGGGATTTTTTTTTAAAGTTCGTTCCCTTTTATGGGTAAGATGAGTGGTTTGGTACCTTGAATTTGATTGGTTGATAGTGGTCACATGATCTTAGACCCTGGGTTTTGAAATTTGGGTATCCTCTTTGATGAGTACTTTGGTACTACGATACTGATTGGGCTGATAGAGGTTACATGATCTTAGACCCGCTACACGCTGAACAGGTCACATGGTATGACGTCATGTTTTACCCTTGCGGGGAAATCCATCATTAATTCGTTTCCTTTTACGGGTAAGATGAGTGCTTTGGTACCTTGATTCTGATTGGATGATAGAGATCACGTGATTTTAGGTCCTAGGATTTTTGAAATTAGGGTGTCCTTTCTGATGTATACTTTGGTACCTCGATTCTGATTGGTTGATAGAGGTCACATGATTTAGACCCGCCACACGGTGAACAGATTACATGGGAAACCCCTCACTCATTTGTTTCCATTTTATGGGTAAGATGATTGCTTTGGTACCACGATGTTGATTGGTTGATAGAAATCGCATAATCTTACACCCCACCCCAATGCTAGACATTCAGAGTACTATGACGACGATCCACCCTAGACCTGGATTTTAGAATTTTGTTCCCTTTTATGGTTATCCTTAAAGTTCCCATGGAGGGTTCAACCTCCTCCTTAAATAACCCTTTTTTTGGTATCATGATATTGTACTGAAGTTTACATTAAATATTATCGTTCTCTTTGACAGATAAGATGATTATCAACTTTCTTACCTTGATGGAGATCCTGTCCTTGAATTAGTAGCCTATGTCTCTGGAAGTAACAATGGTGAAAGAGGGGTGTCGCTTGTAGATTTCTTATAACACATTGTTGTGAGTTTAAGCGATTTTTTAAACGCTCAGTAAGCGCTTCATTAATGGAAACAGTGTTGCCAGATTTTTTCTTACCTAAACTGCTCCGATTCTTTTCGAAACGGTTCCGCAGAGTGCAAGAAATTTAAACTAAAAATTTTTCGAACTAAAAAAATTTTAAACAAAAATTTTCAAACAAAAAATTTTCGAACTAAAAATTTTGAAACAAAAATTTCAAACAAAAGTTTCGAAACAAAAATTACAAAAAAATTTCGAAACAAAAATTACAAAAAAATTTCAAACTAAAAAAATTAAACAAAAAAATTTCGAACTAAAAAAATTGAAACAAAATTTTGTCGAACTAAAACATTTTTTAAAAACAAAAGTTTCGAACTAAAGATGTAAATCACATCTAAAAATTTTCAAATCAAACTTTTTATCGAACTAAACTTTTAAAATTTTCGAACTAGAAATTTAAACCAAGTTTTAGAAAAATCCTAAGAAATGTTTCTCCAGGAATCGAACTCAGGTCTTTCAAACCAAAGATGTGTATGCTAACCGCTTAGCTATGAATGAATTCGGTTTTTAATCGATCTTGGTGGGTTTCGAACCATGGTTCTTGAAAAGGATACACATATACTTTAAGAAAATAAATCTGACAGTGTAACGCATCCATTCGTGGATTAAAATAAAATGCTGATAGACTTCTTTGTGTGTAGACATAGAAGTACATATGATTGAAAATGCAAACGTCAGCGGATCGCATTACTTTTGTTTTACTACGAACGTGTCAGCATGATTCATGAAAAAAGCAAACATTGACATTCTCGTATGGAATATGAGGAAAATGAAATGTCGTCACAGTTACGACAAGTAGTGACATGTGGAAATCATTTGGATGATGTCACGATCGGAATTGCCATACTTGTTGTAACTATTGAGTAACGTGAATGACGTCACGATCGATTGTTACACATCGTTTTGGTTCGTGATTCATGACAAAAGCAGCGAGCGTTTTGATTGGTTCGTTGTGATGTCATTTTATAAATTTCCTCGTTTCTGATTGGTTGATGATGACATCGTTTTCGCAGCGACCTAAATAAAAATCTAAATTTCATTTTTCAAATCCTACACCGCTCTCAACTGTCAAGTGAGAAGGTCTGTTTTTTAAAAGTGTCTTCATTTAAGAAGCTTTACTGCACCGACTTTTTGTTCATTGAATTTGAGGTAAGTTCAGTGAGATTTTATTTTTCACACAAGATTCGAAAATCATTTTTATTTCATATTTGTGGGGGTGGATCACTCATACACTGTTTTACTTTTAGTACGAAATATTTAGGGTATGAAGGAATTAGTGGAATGGGAAAGTGGGAGTACGAATCAGGAACCCCCACACATTAAAACTAAGCACGAGAAATGATATGGTTTAGCGTCCCTTCAGCTTAATGTTGAATGTGAACTCCCGTCGGGAATTGAGCCATGGCCAGAAAATGTGTGCGCTTAGTTTTGAAAAGAATGCATTACAGAATATTAAAAACTATGCCTGAGAATAATATGGTTCGATACCCTTTGAAACCATTATTTTAGTTTACCGTCCCCTTCAGCTTAACGTGATATTCAAGCAATCACCCGGGATTGAACCTGGGCCAGAGGTGTGTACGTCAACCATTTAGCTTAGTTTTGAAAAGAATGTATGATAACGCGTGAGAATATTAAATTTCAGAAAAGGCTTGAGAGCGATCCGATGTGGGAAAGCAAACCCCACCGAGGATTGAACCAGGGCCTTCCACATCCGAACCATGTACGCTAACCGCTTAAATAAAAAAGAGTGCATGAATATTTGGTTAAAAGATTTACGCTATACAGATTTTGTTTTGACAATTACGTATGTGTTACGTTAATGGTTGGTGAATCTCTTCAACTTGCAAACGCATCATTTAAAGGTCGTTGTGAGTAGAAAAAATGCTTACGCGTGCTTTATCACATCTCAGTACTGTTGAAACATTCATTCATTCATGCATTCTTTTTATCACTATAGAATGGTAGGTCAGTTACATGCTGATGTAATGGTTTCGAGTTTGACAGCAATAAAATACACATTTCAGTAACATAATTATTTTTAAAAAAACTTTGATTTCTAGTACACGTGCTTTCATAATGAGATTCTGAACGCCACCGCCAGGGAATCAAACTCAGGACCTTTACATGAATTGCTTAGTTAAGAATTTATCATGAATGTTATGATTTCCTGTTTATCAGGTGATTAAGATTTTTCTTTCTTCTTTTCTTTTGTAGTAAATTCACGCTGCTCAATTCCTTTTTTTCCCATTACATATTTGTTTACCGTACCTGTTTGTTTGTTTTCATTTTTAACCATGGCCGAATCGGGTTTTACTGTTTGTAATGAAATCACTCGTCATTATAGACGATTTATGTACGTTTATGTATTATGAGGTGTGTACGTCAGTCATTTAGCTTAGTTTTGAAAAGAATGTATGATAACGCATGAGAATATTAAATTACAGAAAAGGCTTGACATGCCCCCGACGTGGAAAGCAAACCCACCGAGGATTGAACCAGGGCCTTCCACGTCCGAACCATGTACGCTAACCGCTTAGTCACAATAATAAAAAAAATACGCTATACAGATTTTGTTTCGACAATTACGTATGTATAACGTTAATGCTTGGTGAATCTCTTCAACTTGCAAACGCATCATTTAAAGGTCGTTGTGAGTGGAAAAAAATGCTTACGCGTACTTTGTCACATCTCAGCACTGTTAAAACATTCATTCATTTCATGCATTCTTTTTATCACTATAGAATGATAGGTCAGTTATATGCTGATGTAATGGTCTCGAGTTTGACAGCAATAAAGCACTCATTTCAGTAACATAATTATTTAAAAAAAACAACTTTGGTTTCTAGTACACGTGCTTTCATAATGAGATTCTGAACGCCACCGCCAGGGAATCAAACTCAGGACCTTTACATGAATTACTTAGTTAAGAATTTATCATGAATGTTATGATTTCCTGTTTATCAGGTGATTAAGATTTTTCTTTCTTCTTTTCTTTTGTAGTAAATTCACGCTGCTCAATTCCTTTTTTCCCATTACATATTTTATCGTACCTGTTTGTTTGTTTTCATTTTTAACCATGGCCGAATCGGGTTTTACTGTTCGCAATGAAATCACTCGTCATTATAGACGATTTAACATTGAGGGTAGAATGCTCGAAGTTCAATTCAACGCACCGCCCGTAGGAACCGATATCATACAGTATGTACATAACAGTTTCCAAGCGATGCTGGACCATTTGTTATCCAATGTCGACGATGAGGCGATGGTTGGTTTATCGGTAATATCACCACGCAACACGAATAAGCCATTTTGGGTGAGTTTTCGCCAAGCACGAAACCTAACACTGGAAACGATGTGGGCCTCGTTTGAAAGAGTGTTACAAAGTAACAATGCATTTCTCCTGCATGAACCATTCACCGTTCATTTCCATCGTGTGGATATACCACGTGGCTACGGCGGCGGTTTGCGACAAGGAGTACTGGAGAACGAAGAATTGTTACGTTCCAAGCGAGGGATTGTACGTGTAAAAAATCAAGACTCAAGGTGCCTGGCGTACGCCCTTGTTATTGCTATTGGCCTGAAGGCATACAAGAATGTAGATATGCAACGATATTGGCAATATCAACGCCAATCGAAATATGTTGTGGACGATGAAGTGAATGCGTTATGTGCAAATGCAGGAGTCAATTTGGATTATGGTGCCAGTGTAAATGAAATACGACAATTCCAGTCATACCTCAAAGAATATAAAATTACAGTTTACACTAGCTTCACAGGTCGTGACATCATGTACGAGGGGCCCAACGATGAAAATCGCACTCCCATAAATTTGATTTGTTTTGCTGGCCATTTTGACATCATCCAATCTTTAACGGCTTGTTTTGCAACCAAGTTCTACTGTGAAGCGTGCCATAAAAAGTATGATCATCGTAACAGACATGTGAAAAATTGTCCTGTAACATGTTCCAAATGCTTACAGAGACCTCTATGCGACAATAATCAAACGCCGATATTATGCAACGACTGCAATCGTCAATTTTACGGCGAACAATGTTTTAACAATCATCGTAATATTGTATATCATCAAGGGGAACCTATATGCAAAATGGTGAAGCAATGTACTAGATGCTACAGAGTATATTCTTTTGTACGAAGTGGAGAACGCATTCATGATTGTAATGAGATCTTTTGCAATGTTTGTAAGAAGATTGTTCCAGGATCACATCAATGTTTTATGCTTCCCGATCGACAGTGTTTGAAACCTGGTGTTCCTTCACTCATGCATGCAAAGAAAGCATTATTGATTTTCTATGATATAGAATCTATGCAGGACACGAATATTGGCGATAATATGTATGTACACGTTCCGAATTTATTGGTTGCACAACAAGTATGTTACGCATGTGTTGAAAACGATAATATCCAGCAGTCTTGCAGTACGTGTGGTCAGCGCCAGCATATTTTCCAGGGGGACGATCCAGTTTATGATTTTCTTCAGTACTTGCGGGAACGTCGTCCCAATATAAATAGGATTTTCTGTCTTGCTCACAACTCGAAGGGCTACGATGGACATTTCATCCTAAGGACCATGGTCGAACAATGCCAATGGAGACCTGACGTCATATTAAATGGGACCAAGATATTGAGTTTAACCTTGAATAATCTGACGTTCATTGACTCGTTGAACTTCCTACCTATGGCATTAAGTAAATTGTCAAAAGCGTTCAATTTACCCGCAACCAAAGGCTACTTCCCGCATTTCTTCAACACCAAAGAAAATCAATCGTATATTGGACCACTTCCAGGAACAAAGTATTATGGTGCAAATGAAATGACCGTCGAAGACAGAAACAAGTTCATGCAGTGGTACAACGATCATCGTAATGACACGTTTGATTTTCAGAAAGAAATTATCAAGTATTGTATTCAAGATGTCAATGTACTGCGACAAGCATGCGTTTCGTTTATGACGTCATTTGAAGCAGAAACCAAAGTGAATCCCTTCTTGGAGACGATCACGATTGCCAGTGCCTCCAATTTAGTATTCCGCCGGAATTTCCTCAAACCCAACACCATTGGAATTCTACCGGCACATGGCTATCGATGGAGAAGTACCCAATCAATCGCTGCAATGCAATGGCTGGCCTACATTGAAAAAAGCGAAGGAAAACAAATCTTACATGCGGCCCGACAAAAAGAAGTGTTTATTGCGGGATTCCATGTTGATGGTTACTACCAAGATCCTGAGACGTTAGAGGAGCACGTCTACGAGCATGCCGGCTGCTTTTATCACGGGTGTAAAGTATGTATTACTACAGGCCGTAATCAGCCCATCTATGGCAATCCAGAAGACACTATGGAATTCCGTTATGAACGAACGCAACGCAAAAATGCAAGACTGCGTGAATTGGGGTACATTGTACATGAAATGTGGGAGTGCGAATTTAACCAGTTCTTAAAACAAAATCCAACAATGGCGACGTATCTGAAGAATCACCCGTACATGAACCGCAGACCATTAAATCCTAGAGATAGCTTTTTTGGAGGAAGGACCAATTGCGTGAAATTGTACCACCAAGTCGACGAAATAGCAGGAGAAGTAATAAAATATTTCGATATTGTCTCGCTTTATCCTTACATAAATAAGTGTGCTAAATACCCTGTAGGACATCCTAGAATTTATCTACAGGGTGATGAAAATATACCATCAATAAATAAAGTCAATGGTCTGATCAAAATGACGATATTACCAAGTCAACATCTTTATCATGGTCTCCTGCCTTACCGATGCAACAAGAAACTACTCTTTCCACTGTGTGCTGCGTGTGCCGAAGAAATGAACCCAGACCCCACAGCAACGTGTACACACAACGACCAGGAGCGATGCCTCACTGGAACATGGGTATCATATGAAATACAGAAAGCAATAGAATTAGGATATCAACCGGTGGAAATCTTTGAAATTTGGGATTATGACATTGAACAATATGATCCCATCACGAAAACAGGTGGCTTGTTCACGGAATATATCAATACATTTTTGAAATCGAAAATGGAAGCTTCTGGCTGGCCCAGTTCCTGTGTGACCGAAGAAGACAAATCAAAATTCATACAAACCGTCCTGGAGCGTGAAGGTATTGCATTGGATCCGACCAAAATTGAAAATAATCCTGCACGAAGAAGTTTATCTAAGCTTTGTGTGAACGCATTATGGGGAAAACTTTCGCAACGTTCAAACTTTAGCCAGACCACAATTATTGATCGGCCGGAAGAATTTTATGAAAAACTCACTTCCCCCGACATTAAACTCCATCAAATTGTACCCATCAATGATACGATGTTGTATGCGTTCTGGGAGTACAATGAACATGTGCCTGTTCAAAAACGAAACACCAATGTCGTGTTAGGTGCATTTACAACATGTCAGGCACGTCTGGAACTGTACAAGTACCTGGAAATGTTGCAGGAACGTGTTTTATATTTCGACACGGATTCTGTGATATTTACGGAGAAGCCCGGGGAGCCAACCATTGAACCTTCAACGTACTTGGGATGCTTATCGGATGAGATGGAGTCTTACGGTCAACGAGCATACATCAAGACATTTGTCAGTGGAGGACCGAAAAATTACAGCCTAGAAATATACAATCCGGACACCAACGTCACCAGCTACATATGTAAAATTAGAGGATTTACATTAAACTACAATGCAGGACAACAATTAAATTTCAATACGCTAAAAGAAATGATTACAAATCAATGCCGTGGACAAGTCACCATCACTATCCCCCATAAGATATGCAGGACCAAAGACCATACCATCGTCACACGCAAAGAAGAAAAAATGTACAGCATCCAGTACACAAAACGTCGATTTAAAGAACTCAATTCCTATGATACGGTTCCGTACGGGTACGTTAAAAAACGGAAACTGGAACTGGAAAAAGAAGAAGATGAAGAAAAAACTGTAAACACCCAATAAGGCCGCCATTTCTTTTTCCTTTTCCTTTTTTTCCAATCCTTGACCATAAAGCAGCAACACCAAGAAGAAAAAAATGAAGTACCCAGAAGAGTTCATAAACCACCACCAACACTATCAGTGGAAGAAATGCAGAATCTCATATTCAACGGGGAAATCTTGACCATAAAGGAGCAACACAAAGAAAAATGCAGTACCCAGAAGAGTTCGTAAACCACCATCAGTGGAAGAAATGCAGTCATCTCGTACCCGAGGAGGAAGATGAGCCTAAACACATCCATCATTTACGAGTAAGTTTTATTTCTCTCTTATCAATATTGACTCATTTTTATTGTTTCAGGAAAAAAGAAATTCAAAAAGTAATCCGTCGTTTCTTCTTTTTCTTTACAGGATACGTCTACAAGATTCGAAGATGATGACACGTCCAACATATTCATTAAACTAGATCCTGTATTTATTATTTTAATAAACATGTATAGGAAGAGCACATACTTTTCGTTAAAATACAACAAGTTGAAAAAAAATGTGTTTTATTATTTCTTGAAACCCTGAACACTTGTTTTCAAATCATGGTAATCTTGAAAATTTAAGGTGGAAAATATATCCAAGATTTGGTTTACATGATTTTGTTCGAAAAATAATTAAAGAATTTTTAGTGTCCAAAATTTGGTTTTTAATTTAGTTCAAAAATTGATTTGAAAATATTCAAATGTGTTTACATCTTTAGTTCGAAACTTGTTTTTAAAAATTGGTTCGAAAATTTTTTTAAAATTTTTAGTTCGAAAAATGTTGATTTGAAAATTCAGTTCGAAAGTTTTTAGTTAAAATATTTTTTCGAAAAATTTTTAATTTTTTTAGTTCGAATTTTTTTTTGGGTTCGAAAATATAAATTTTTTAGTTTGAAAATTTTTTGATTTGAAAATTTGGTTCGAAAGCTTTTAGTTTAAATTTTTTTCGAAAAATTGTTTAAATTTTTTAGTTCGAAATTTTTTTGTTTGAAATTTTTGTTTCAAAATTTTTAGTTCGAAAATTTTTTGTTTGAAAATTTTTGTTTAAAATTTTTTTTTGTTCGAAAAATTTTTAGTTTAAATTTCTTGCACTCTGCGGAACCGTTTCGAAAAGAATCGGAGCAGTTTAGGTAAGAAAAAATCTGGCAACACTGTTTCCATTAATGAAGCGCTTACTGAGCGTTTAAAAAATCGCTTAAACTCACAACAATGTGTTATAAGAAATCTACAAGCGACACCCCTCTTTCACCATTGTTACTTCCAGAGACATAGGCTACTAATTCAAGGACAGGATCTCCATCAAGGTAAGAAAGTTGATAATCATCTTATCTGTCAAAGAGAACGATAATATTTAATGTAAACTTCAGTACAATATCATGATACCAAAAAAAGGGTTATTTAAGGAGGAGGTTGAACCCTCCATGGGAACTTTAAGGATAACCATAAAAGGGAACAAAATTCTAAAATCCAGGTCTAGGGTGGATCGTCGTCATAGTACTCTGAATGTCTAGCATTGGGGTGGGGTGTAAGATTATGCGATTTCTATGAACCAATCAACATCGTGGTACCAAAGCAATCATCTTACCCATAAAATGGAAACAAATGAGTGAGGGGTTTTCCCATGTAATCTGTTCACCGTGTGGCGGGTCTAAATCATGTGACCTCTATCAACCAATCAGAATCGAGGTACCAAAGTATACATCAGAAAGGACACCCTAATTTCAAAAAACCTAGGACCTAAAATCACGTGATCTCTATCATCCAATCAGAATCAAGGTACCAAAGCACTCATCTTACCCGTAAAAGGAAACGAATTAATGATGGATTTCCCCGCAAGGGTAAAACATGACGTCATACCATGTGACCTGTTCAGCGTGTAGCAGGTCTAAGATCATGTAACCTCTATCAGCCCAATCAGTATCGTAGTACCAAAGTACTCATCAAAGAGGATACCCAAATTTCAAAACCCAGGGTCTAAGATCATGTGACCACTATCAACCAATCAAATTCAAGGTACCAAACCACTCATCTTACCCATAAAAGGGAACGAACTTTAAAAAAAAAATCCCTGAGCCTAAAATCACGTGACCTCTATCAACCAATCAGCATCGTGGTACCACCAGGGTCTAAGATCACGTGACAGCTGTCAACCAATCAGAATGAGATATCAAAGCACTCATCTTACCCGTAAAAGGGAACGAATTTCAAAAATCCCGGGTGAGAGATTTCCCGCGGGGTGACTCATGACGTCATACCATGTGACCTGGAAATTTGAATTTCCCGCGTGGGCGGGGCCTAAAGTCACGTGACCTCTATCAGCCAATCAGAATCGAGGTACCAAAGCACTCATCTTAACCGTAAAAGGGAATAAATTTCAAAAATCCCGGTCATAAAAGAGAGTGAGGATGAGTCATTCGCGCCAACGCGGGCCCCTACTACTAATTCTAACACGTGACTCCTGATTCACTTGTTCCTAATGCAGTGTTTCCAAACTAGTTACTTATTGCATTGATCCATAGTAAGGAAAGATTGCATCAATTTAACATCTATATATATAAAAGAGAACGCACAAATCCTTTGTTCCCTCATCACGCTGATACGGCTGAACCAATTTCTTTCATTTTTGGGGGGTTATTAGGATTTGGACCCTAGATGGTTTTTATCATATCACTTTAATTTTTAATTACCAGTGTCTTGAGATAATTGACCATTCAAGTGTCCATAACGTACAAATCCTTTGTTAGTTCATCATAGGTAAAAATAAACGTATTTATATGCAACCCGCATGACCGTGTCACTCGGCGGGTTAACATAAATGACAGGCGATATAATGTTAACATTTACTGCAATCTACTATGGTTTTTATCATATCACTTGAAAGCGAAAAAGTAAAAATTATCTAAGTAACAAAGTTTATTGCGTTCCGGGGTGACCGCAGCGAAGCGGGGCGGGTTAACATAAATGACAGGCGATATAATGTTAACATTTACTGCAATCTTCTATGGTTTTTATCATATCACTTGAAAGCGAAAAAGTAAAAATTATCTAAGTAACAAAGTTTATTGCGTTCCGGGGTGACCGCAGCGAAGCGGGGTGAACGCTGCTAGTAAACATATATTTGAAAAACAGTTCGAATTTGTGGTTGTGATGTAGCCAATCCTTTATTTTGTTTTCCGTGTGTTGTTTGGGGAAGGAGGGTCGTAAGCTGGACAAAATCTGCCTTATGTTTATAATAAGTTAACTGTAGGCACAAACAACTTCATTCTAAGTCTCTCTCTCTCTCTATCTATCTCTCTCTCTCTCTATCTATCTATCTTTCTATATATATATATATATATATATATATATATATATATATATATATATATATATATATATATGTGTGTGTGTGTGTGTGTGTGTGTGTGTGTGTGTGATTGTAATAAAATAATGTTATTTGTGCCTTTACATTGACTTTTTTTTTTACGGATTTATTGTGTACGTTTTGGCACTACCATATCATATACTCACGAGCCGCCACTGCATACATGTACAGATGCACAAGCGTCCAGTTACTTCTATAACTTACCATTATATTGTCAGAGGTTCCCCTTTCATTATCTGGAAAGTCCAACACTTCCGTTAGTATCAAACGTAAAGCAGTAGTTATTTACTCTAATCACCGAACATCTTCCTACATTAATTCTTCATTGAACCAAAATGATAATATAAGTTTTTTTTCTATAAATTTTTGGAACTACTCTCCCTCATCAAATTATTTTGTACTTATTAATTTGTCAAAGTGAAAAGGTGTTGTTTGACCTCTTAACAAAGCAGAAAGTGATCATTCTAGCTATATGACACCTAATAAAGTGTGAACCAGCATCATCCTACTCCAAACATAAACGGTTTTATTGCGATATTACTTAATGCTAGAAGTAAATATTAAAATATTTGAGTATATAAATATCAAAATATTAACATGGGATTGAAACTGCGTGAGCTGAGAATATACCCTGGATTTTCAACGCCAAAGACACGTACGCTAAGCACATAACTACGAGGGAGCTCGGCACGAAATATTGTAAATCACATACAGAGGGAATATTTTAATTGATGTTCCATAGTTATATGTTTTATGCTTAATTAATCATATGATCAATGAATGGAATTCATTATGAAACAACTCGTGGAATGAAAATGTATGCAGAAACACAAGAACTCTTAGAAAACTTATGTGCTCTATGTTCACAGCAAATTCACTTCGCGTTGGATCCCTCGCAACAGAGCAAAGCAATGTATAACTCCATGACATGATATGGAGCATCTATGAGCGCTGTTTTCAACAGCATCCAGAAATTAATTGTCATGTCTCTGTCAATAGAAAAGGTAAACTGTACTTATTATTGCTGCAAAAACGACACTCGCAACTGCATCGGTTTCCTAGGATGCATAGCTTGATATATAGAGTATTAAAAATCTAGTTCATATTGAAAGCAATATTTACTGAAAGTGTATTATACAATACTAATAATGAATGGTACAGATTTTATGGTCATCCTTTTCTGAACAAATCAAAATTATAACTTGGTTCCAGCTTCCTCTGGAAAATATCAATAATAAATAAATTAGGAAATTTGTAAACAACTTAAACATTTAATTTCCAATACTACCTAGGTCCATAAAAAATTAACACATATTTTTTTTTTCCAAAATGAAAGAATATTAATATAAGTGTAGGAGGAAAAATGTAAGTATTGAAAGGTATAATTTTAAAATATTTAGTACTAAAATATACAATTACTTGGTATTAATAGCTACATGTTGTCGGTGAAGATTTCTATAGTGCTATTTTTCTACTAGTTCTAAGGTAGGTAGTAAAATTTTGTTATTAAATTATGGATTTTAATTTATAGTTCTAAAAAGATGAATAACGTGTACAGTATATATGTTATGTTGTTAGATTAGCATTTTAAAAATAAATAATAAAGTTCAATAAGTATATATTAACATTTTCTTAAACGTAGGCTTGATCAATTGTTGTATTAGTGATGCAGCATTTCAATGGTTGTCTATCGTTGACTTAAAAGAATGCAGAACTGGTTTCTTCGTCTTGTCACTAAATATGAATCATATAGTGTACAAAGCATTGTTGTATATGATTCTCAAATTGCATACTACAATTATTACTTATCAATTTTCGTCATGTACTAGTTTTATAATTTCGAGAAAATGTCCAAAAAGTGAAAACGACATCATTTGAACATAGAGATATGTGCTTTTGAGATAATTGCAATTGTTTAAATGTAAGGATACTATCTATTCCATAATACATCAATTGCTCTATTCGTAACGTACCACTGTAATGATAACTTAATATTCATAAATAAATTGTACAATTTATTTTTACCCACCACAAATTAATGTATAATTTACATACTTATTTAAAAGCGTTTTACTGATACATCTACACATATTAGCTTACAGTTTAGTCATTACTCTAAAAGTTTGAGAAATAAATACATTACATTATATACACAGATATAATTGCAATAACAAGTGCTTCATTTAGTAGCGATTTACAACTTCGTTCAATATTTTCGAATACCTTAATAGATGGACAATGGCTAAGATCGGTCATTCAAAGAATCAACTCAAAAGTTGCAGCTCAGAAATAAATTTTGTTTTGTTTATTAACCGAAACTTGTAAATTGATCAAATGTAAAAATATATCTACTCTAGAAAAGTCACAGACAGTATGACGTTTCAACCTTTAGAAAAAAATGGAAAATGTGTATCAAATATTTTCAAATACTACAAAATTATTCCATGAACTTTAAGCAAATAATATATATTATCTCCCAGGATCACCTAAAACCAACAATCTGCAACAGGTAAAAATATACGAACTAAACCATTCATTGAAATCAGCATTAGATCAGATGCACTAGTTGAAAATCATAGGTTTGAATAGAAGTGAGTTTGGTGAATATTAGCACAATAAAAGTTAAAAAAAGGAAATAATAATAATAGCAACTAATAAGTCAACATATTTGAATATTTGAATATATTTTTAATTAAACTGCACGTTGTAACAAAATATGAGTCTCATATATTGAAAAATTAAATTGTAAATTTATATGAAAACTATAAGAATATAATACAAAAAGTTCTTCAAGTCGGTACATAGTGATGATAAAATCAGACACTTATATCTGAAATGTTATCTCGAACTAAGTAAAAAGCGAATGTGCCAATAAAATCTGTTTATTGAATTGCCACGTCACACAGTGGGGCCAAACCTGCAATTCTTGGCAAAAACGCGAAAAGTGAATAAAAGATTGACGCGAAATAATTTGTTATAATGAAACCTTATTACACATAAGATATGGTGCAGAAAAGAAGTGGTAGCAGCTAACAATGACCTCATGGCACGCCTAAACTTAATTATCCACCGAAGGCGGAGAGGCACTGATTCGTGTCAGAAGATAGGAAGTCCAATTTGAATGTGATTATCTCCAGCACGTAAAGATATTCAGCAGCTGGCAAATATGTTGACACGACCCACATACTTATATGTATCGTTTTGTAAATTTAGACTGTTGAGGTGACGTGAATTAGCACTACATAATATCATTTTGGGAAAATACTGTGGTACTGAAAGCACATAAACTGAACAAACGATAGAATGGCATTTTAGTAGAAAACATGGCATATCGTGTCTGTGATTATTTAATATGTCGTAGCGGAAACATTGTTCTTATTGTATGAAAAGAAAAATCCTGCATATATTTGCACTTTTAGAAAATATAGCACACGAAAATGTTTTAGATAAAAAAAAACGTATTCCGCACATAGTGCTGCTTTTGAATTCAGCTGGGGTGAATGTGAGAGCAAGTGTTAGTTATTAGATGTGTGGTCCACATGCACGAACTAACAAGATTGAATATAAGTCGATTCTGTGAATTTTACTCCCAGACCTCGTTGGGGGCTTCGCACCTAGGTCCTATCTTGTTCCCAACATCTAGTCGTACTTCCCTTGCATTCACCCGCAGAAATAAACTCACATTTGGTTAATGATGGCGACATTTTAAAACGCAAATATTTGCTAAACAATCTACGGACTATAACGTGCACCATATTAAAAATTGTGTTGATGAGTGTTTTTTTTTTTTTTGTAATGCGTGCACAGGTGCACATTCATGAAATTATTGGAGATTATCAGTGCGGATTTAGACGAAATCGATCAACTATCGACCAAATATTTACCATTCGCCAAACACTCGAAAAGAAGTGGGAATACAATACCCCGGTACATCAACTATTTATTGATTTTAGAAAGGCTTACGACTCGGTTAGGAGAGAAACATTATACAACGTTCTTACAGAGCTTGGAATACCGAGAAAGCTAATTAGATTAATTAAGATATGTTTAAGTGAATCCCAAAGTAAAGTCCGGGTAGGAAAATTTTTGTCCACGAGCTTCCACGTCGAAAATGGCCTGAAACAAGGAGATGCGTTGTCGCCATTATTATTTAACTTTGTGCTGGAATACGCCATAAGGAAAATCAAAGATAGCAACCAGGGCCTAGAGTTGAACGGCATTCACCAGGTTATGGCATATGCTGATGATGTAAATTTAATAGGGGATGATAGGAGAACAGTAGAAATAAATGCAGAGATATTATTAAACGCTTGCAGGGACATGGGTTTAGAAGTAAATGCAGAGAAAACTAAATACATGGAAGTGCGTCGGGACCGTAATACGGCAAATTGTGGAGGCGTTAAAATATTAAATAATACTTTTGATAAAGTGGATACTTTCAAATATTTAGGATCAATATTAACAGACGAAAATCATATTCACGAAGAAATTAAATGTCGACTAAAAGCAGGGAATTCGTGTTACTATTCGGTTCAAAATCTCTTGTCGTCGCGAATTCTGTCGAGGAATTTGAAGCTTAAAATATATAAAACGATAATCATGCCTGTTGTTCTGTATGGTTGCGAAACATGGTCGCTTACTCTGAGGGAAGAACATAGACTGAAAGTATTTGAGAACAGGATCCTGAGAAGAATATTCGGACCCAAGAGGAACGAGAATGGGGAATGGCGAAAGCTTCATAACGAGGAACTACATAGTTTATACGGTTTACCCAACATTGTTAGGATCGTCAAGTCTAGGAGGCTTAGGTGGGCAGGTCATGTAGCTAGAATGGAAGAAAGTAGAAACGCTTTCAAAGTCTTGACTGGTAGACCCATAGGAAAACGACCATTAGGAAGACCTAGGCGCAGATGGGAGGATAATATTAAGATGGATCTCGCAGAGATAGGAATACAAAGTAGAAACTGGATGCAATTAGCTAAGGATAGAAGTCAGTGGAGAGCTTTTGTGAACGCGGCACTGAACCTCCGGGTTCCATAGGCCATAGAGTTAGTTTTAGTTAGTTAGTGCACAGGTGCACAGTAGTGAGATTGGAATCAACTGTAATGAGTCTTCGCTCGCTCCTGCTCAGAACGTTCCAATCACACAGCCCCGAATGAGCCCACGTATTTCACGATGCGAGAAATGAAACAACCTAAACAGGTTACTGATGCGTATAAATCATAATATTTTTAATATATAGTCTATTATAATATCTTCATATAGAGAACTTGTGATGAGATAAATTTTATGTATTGAAGCTTCCTTGTATCATTATTGTCATAACGAATCCTCCACAATTTTGAAATAATTTTGAGAAGCAAGACATTTTCTACGATTTTATTCTTCTTCAGTTGTGAACTGTATAATTACAATTTTTCCGTTCACGCGCAAGAATGTAATCCAAATTGTAAGTTGCCAAATCAAAGCATATTACCCACGCGCGTGTTTATGATAACCATATGATTTGTAATATAACTTAGGCGCGAATATAAGGAATATTCCCTTTCGTGCTGTAAAACTATATATTTTTGATAAAATAATGTCGAAATAACATAAGAATTTCAGTCCACGGACTTTCTTTTATACTTTTGAAGACATGTTCATATAGTGCACCTTGGTGTGTGTTACATAATAACTTTTTCTTTTTCTGTTTGCTTGTAAATTTATTTTATGTCCTATTCTTTATTCTACATATTGAATACATTATTGTAGCCACTGCACACACCGAAGTAATTGATTACCTTACAATTTTCTGCTTCATATTTTGCATTCCTACTTTTTTTCAGGAATGCAGTGCTTTCGCCCCATTGTGCGTCGTGAAAATTATGTCAAATTCATAAAATGCTCTTCACACCTTATCAGAATCTATACAGATACTCTAAAAGTAAGTATAATGTTACATACTTGTACCTAAATACATATGTTTTGGGGAAAGTAATCTTTACTCATATACTTGGAAAGCAGTCAACTTACCAGTTAAATACTTATTATTTTTCAGGAAAATACAAAATATGTGAATTCAGTTGCAGTACAGCAATAAAATCAAATTTGTTCAAAAATAATATTTTATAAGGAAATTTTACTACTTGCGGGTAATTCAAAACAATTCACGGTCTTTAATTTGTCACCAATAAAGCCAAAACTTGAAAAGAATACATTGGACGTAAACGTTACATGATATAACCAAACAGTTAACTTTCAAGAATTTATTTACAACTCTTGAATCAAATAGGAATATACACCCTGTTTCAAAAGGAATATACGTATTACGAAGAATTATTTTGCCGAAACTATCGATCGCTGCGCCTCGGCTCCGCTATTGGAGAAACGAATACATAGTCTAGTTTATATTAATAGCCGCTAGATGTCAGTTGTCTTCTGTTTTGCTTGGTAACTGCCATATGTTTAAAGTGGCTACTCTG
Organism: Thermobia domestica; assembly: GCF_964235325.1. NCBI lineage: Eukaryota > Metazoa > Arthropoda > Insecta > Zygentoma > Lepismatidae > Thermobia > Thermobia domestica. Next base: position 207,690,661 of record NC_137457.1, on the reverse strand, counting down.
CAGCCGAAATTATCTTGTGTTATCGAGTTTGCGAAGTGCAATTAGGTGATTACAGTGGAAAGACGTTTCAGGTTGAGGTGCCAAATTGATCCTTCGAATGGGTCGAACATTCGCAGATGGTATCGACAGTTTGTAGATACAGGATGTGTATGTAAAGGAAAGAGTCCTGGCCGCCCTCGTGTTCCTGAAGAAAATGTTGCACGAATTCAAACTGCTTTCCAACGTAGTCCTTCAAAATCAACTCGTCGTGCCAGTCGGGAGTAACAAGTGCCGACAACAACAGTTTAGCGTGTTTAGATATGTCGGTTGGTTATGAAGCCGTACAAGTTACAGCTGTTACAAGCTCTGCGTCCTGATGACAAATGCGAACGTCTGGCATTTCGTAACGAGGCTCTGGTTGCTATTGACAATGATAACACTCTTGCACAATGCATCGTGTTCAGTGATGAAGCGACTTTCCGTGTTAGTGGTAAGGTAAATAAACAAAATGTCCGAATTTGGGGCCTACGGAACCCACATGCAGTCACTGAAAATGTACGAAATTTGCCCAAAATCAATGTGTTTTGTGCGATATCCCGATCATCTGTTTACGGCCCATTCTTCTTTAATGAAAACACGGTTAACAGTCAGCAGTATCTCGCTATGTTACAAAGCTGATTGTTTCCGAGGCTGCACGAAGACAACTTTATTTTTCAACAAGACGGGACACCCCCTCACTGGAGTCGCAAAGTGCGTGAATATCTGAATGAAACACTACCGAAACGTTTGATTGATCGTCAAGGAGCTGGCGATTTAGCATGTCTCAGCTGGCCTCCACGGTTACCTGATATGACACCATGTGACTTCTTTCTGTGGAGTTTCGTTAAAGACAACGTTTACGTACCAGCACTCCAACAGAACCTGGAAGAGTTGAAGAACCGGATCCGTACTGCCATAACAGCAGTGACGCAGGACATGCTTACCCGAGTATGGGAGGAATTTGAGTATCGTGTGACCGTCAGCCTGGCCACAAAATTATGTTTTTGGACGAACAGTGTATTTCTTTTTTAACTTTTATTTATGCAACGAAATCGTTATTTTACTCATAGAAAAGAAAAGCTATTTTTCTTGCTGGTGAGAAACTCAACTCTTTCTGCAGGTGTTCCTCAGTTGTTTTTATCATTTCTCACGATAGAACAAAGGACTTGTTGTTTTTCAAAACAACGCTTATCGTCTGGACAAAGTGCTTTGTAGTAGCAAACTCATTTTTTTTCTCTCCCTAAAAATAGTTACCAACTTATGGTTTTCGTCACAATGACTGTTTTAATATACTTTCTTCATAACGACATTTATTAAGGTTGGGAATATTTTTGGACAGGAAGTTGATATTGTCTGTGAACGAATTCTCGTCGTCTGTTGTGTTCTCATGCACTCATATTGCATCATCTTTCCTACCGTGAGAACAGTGCTCATGGCTTGTAGGAGTCGTAGGTGAAATGATCATTTACACAATTACCAACGTTCGATCCTTTCCACTGAACTGTTTTATGTATAATAGTAGTGTAAAAAAATCTAATAGTCATGGAAGGAATCTGCCAGTTCAGACTGCAACACTTGTTTGACTATCACTTTCAAGTTTTATTCCCACAGGACCGAAATATGTGTTGCCAGTGCTATCAATTATACCGTCGTCATATTTGTGTTGTGTAAGAATGCAGAAAATTTTGACACTTGTTTATTATTTTGTATAACGCACTACCAACCCTAAGTATAGTGAACGGGAGGTTCCCAAGCGTTGGTAGAAGCGAGGAGTCAGCCTAAGCAGTCAGAGTAAGAAGGAACGGAAAAGTTTTCAAAAACGTTTTACCTATATACTAACATAAGATGAGTACGACCAGTAATTAAGTACGTGATACAAGTCTTATTTTTAGGGATGGTACCGAGACCGAGACTCGTCTCAGTATCGTCTCGAATTATCGAGACGAGACCGAGACCGAGACGGCCCTTTATATATCGAGACGAGACCGAGACCGAGACGGCCTTTTATATACCGAGACGAGACCGAGACCGAGACGTAGCTCTATAAATCGAAACGAGACCGAGACGAGACTTAGGCCAGTCTCGAAAGTCTCGGTCTCGTCTCGAATATTGATATACATAGCTATTATTTTGCCCTTTACTCAAAATTTGTTTCGTTGCTGTGTTAGATAATATGGGAACGGTTGACTAATGTTCAGTGGCGTATTTAGGGAGTGGCTATCGGACTCTAGCTCCTCCCGAAATAAATTTGTGATCAATTTTTCGCATTGCGCGTACAACACAAATGTTTCTTACTCGTTCGCAAGCCTCTCCCAAAACAAAATCCACTACTGATGTATATAGCCTTCTCTGTCTCTCACTCTCTCAATATATATATATATACCAGCGGATCCAGGATATGATCGAGGGAGAGGCTAAACCATAGTTTGACATTTTATCCAGTGTAAAGAAGTAGGATTGAAGCCCATTTTATACAGTGTATAGCAGAGCGTCAAGGGGAGCTATAACCCTTTAACCCTCCCCTTGGATCCTCGCCTGTATATCTTATCTAATATATGTAAAAGGAAGAGTTACGTTTTTTGTTTGTCTGTGTCCCTGTCTGTCTGACTGCCTGTGTGCGGCCTGGGGATCAGACGAGCGTCCAAGAGTTAACAAATTGGGTGACGGGTATCATGGCCCAGGCCTCAGACCAAGAAGAAGCATTTTTTTTTTTAATTTTGAACCAGGGGTCTCAGGGGCACCGTTTACCGGGACATGTAAAAGTAGTAGAAAATGACCGATATTAGTGTCAAATTCAAAGTTTTCGCTGTTGCTGAGATCAATGGTGACACTTCCATTAGTGATGACTTTCAAATTCAGCTACTAGTGCACGCGTGCCGGGGTTCACCTGCGGGGGAGGAGGTACCGAGACATGTAAAAATAATACAAAATGACCGATATTAGTGTCAAATACATAGTCTTCGCGGTTGTTGAGATAGTGATACTCTCACAGGTCTTGGCTTCCAAATACTGGTCCCATGCGAAAAATGCTGAATTTTTTTAACATGCTGTGTGAAATATGAAAGGGGAAATTCTTCCAGATACTCTGCAATATTACTAGATAAACAAGCAGAGTTTCCAACGCAACATAAAGTTATAATTTCTCAAATTGCACTACGTATGGTATTACATATTTCCGTTCAGTTAATTGAGTTTAACGTCCCTTTCAGCAGCGAGGCTATATGAGACTGAACCTACTGATTAAAGTGGAACTACAAGAGCTCCCGCCGGGAATCGAACTTGGGTATCTCACGCCAAAGGATAACCGTTTAGCTACGAAAGAGCTCTACATCTTTCTAATTTAGATATTAAATAAAACCACAAAAGCACATATATTATTCAGTGTAACAAAGGACAATACATATCAGTAACATCAACATTTTGGAGATATCTAATAACTCAAATGGCAGAGACATTATAACATTAGTGTTCGGTAGTTTTAATTACAATAAGTCGGAGTTACATTATTTTAAGCAGTGTTGTGAACTTAAATAAATTGCTAAATATTATTATAAATATAGTGCAAATAACGTAGTTAAACTGCAAAATATTTTAAAATCACTCGTAATTTGTTTTATGGTGCAAGTATGTTTTCAAAACACGATGTTTTTCATAGTCTCTGGGCTAGTTATAATATTAATGTCAAAGTTTCCGTTCCAGCAATACATGTAAAAGCAAATTAAATGTAACTGAAATTAAATGTAACTGATAACTTTTCAGTAACACTAATTGTTCTCTCTAAGCCTTAGGCCTGGTGTATTTTTTTTAAAGATTAAAACAGCACTTTATTAAAATTTTAATTACACCCTCACTGCATTTCATTTGTTATAGTTTGACCACCGACCACCTCAAACTCGATCCATACCATATAGCTATATGCAATTATTCAAGGACTTACAGTTAGTAATATACATTGTGTTGATTTTTGATTTGTTTTGTTTTAGTTTAATGTCTCACGGTTATGCTAGGGCGGCTAAAGAAGACGGGGAGTTACTCATCATAGTAGAATACGAAAACTTCGGTCGTTGAACTTTATCGCCACCGGGAATGGAACTCAGGACCATGCGAACCAAAATCAAGCATGCTAGCCACTAGAGCGAATGGGGGGTCCTTACATTGTGTTGATTTAAATAATTGAGTCAGTGTTTCCAGATCCGAAGATCAAAAAGTAGCGTGTCTGCGCTCCAAAAGTAGAGGATATGAACTATTTGAAAATATAGAAATGAATTATTTGGCAACTAATGACTGGTACTAATGAAATCATTTTAACATGGGCTAGAAAATGGGCTGGGTATATTGCAAGAATAAATTCTGATCGATGGACGAAAACAGTTCTATATTGGATACCACGTGACAAAAACAGCCTAGGAACTGTCTTCATACCAGAAATACTGACAAAATCAGGAACCACTGGGAAGTAACCTGGAAAATAATTACCCAAGATAGATAGTTGTAGAGAAAACTTGGGAAGACTTCATCCAGCAATGGATTGATAATGGTTGATTATGATGATGGTGATGATTTTATATCGAAACCTCAGAGTTAAACTAAACCAAGTCATAATTTCGTAACTTTACAGGAGAAGCGAAAAACCGGTTTCTTAACTAAGATCTATAGTACTGTTTTTCAAACTATACTGAGTAGTTACAAAGAAGTAGGATGCTTTTAGACTTACATCATTACACCACTAGAAAGAACATAGTCTATTAAAAAAGTATTCTAACTTAATTTGACCAAAAAGTGACTTAGCATAGTCTACCACTAATGTTCAGATATATATATATATATATATATATATATATATATATATATATATATATATATATATATATATATATGTAGATAGATAGATATATATAGATATATATAGATATATAAATATAGATATAGATATATATACTGTATAAATTTACTAGGTAAGGTAGGCTAAAATTCGATCCAAAATTTAACGAAAGTCGTACAGCGAAAAAAAAAATATATTTTTGACTATTTAATACTCCATGTTGCTGCAAAACTACGAAAATTAATACAAAGAAAAACTAGAAAGTTAACAATCACTTGTTTTGGCAGGAGAGAGAAAATAGATATAGATAGCTCGAATTACTTATATACTTATATAATATGTATGTTTATGTTTCGCAAGTAATTTTCAATCAATATAAAATTTCAACGTAATGAACGCACGATTGGTTTTCTCGAGTAAAGATCACATGCACCGTTAAGTGTTCAGGAATAAGCTTAATCTATGTTACGGCAGTGGATATATGCTTATGTTATGCATTACAACTTGTATAGGAAACAGAATGTACTTAAATTTAAACGCGAACTGTGCGAAACATCTGACTTTGAATCTAATTTGTTTCGTGATCCAACCCCAGACCACACATAGCAAAGATGAGTGCCGTAGCTCCCACCACAAAGTTCAGGAAGTTCGTGTTATAAGGTGGCAATTAAACACGTAGATGTGAAACGGTAATAAAGCATTTGATCAATTTTAAACAAAATATATTGTAGTAATAATTTAACATATTTGTTAAGATAATGAACGTTATATTCTGTTTTTAAAATGACAGTCAAAGCAGAATGTATTGGTTAATAAATGAGAAACTGTAAAATTTCAATTTCGGTAAGATAAATACATTCGTGCTGCTATGTGTTGTGTTATCCGTTAGGATGTATTGAACAATTCTGATTCAAAGGAAGGAAAAAATGAAATAAAATCTTTGAATTTTACGTCCCACGGTTAGGCCGGTTAGGCTAAAGGAGACGGTGATTATGAGAAATGAATGAAATGATGGAATGAAGAAAGTGGGAGGAAACGGGAGAACCCCGAGAAAACCCACGAGCACGGTGTCTGTCCACCACAAAGTCCACACGGCGAGAGCTAGGATCGAACCAGGGACCCCAAGCACCGGAGCAAAGGAAGGAAATAAACTACTATATAGTACTGAAGTTAATTTAACCCTAGGACTCACGGTGGGGTCCAATGGACCCCAAGACTATGTTTGACAGTTCGTCAGTATTATTTTCCGGGATTCTAAGGGTTAATAGAGTTTAATTGTATGGGCAGCACTGAGGCCATATATGAGAAAGTCTTCTGCTGAAAGTGAAATATGGGTTACTATTAGGGTTTTATCCCAGCCATGATATACTCATTGATAATTGAACCTGGAACACACGCATGGAAAGCATTAGCGCTAGCAAATTAACTCTAAAGAAGTACACCATACTATAATTCTAAGTCAAGAATGAAGGCCAAAAATAAGCGGAAACGACAGACTGTACGATAATAATACTTTTACAATTTTAATTTCACCTATTTATTTCGAGAATTTCGAGACGAGACCGAGACGAGACCGAGATTTGGCCCTCGAGACTGAGACCGAGATCGAGACAAGCATTTGTTGACCGAGACGATACCGAGACCGAGACGGCGATTTTTGACTCGAGACGAGATCGAGACCGAGACAGCTATTTTTCAACCGAGACGAGACCGAGACTGTACAAAGTCTCGTCTCGTCTCGTCTCGATACCACCCCTACTTATTTTGGTGTTAAACGAAAAAGTGAACAACCATCTTTTGGAGTACAGCATTTCTTCGGAGTCAAGAAATCTCATCATGGATTAGTGTTTCCTGTATCTCCCCATCCCCCTTGTCCTAATTACGCAGTGAAAGTCTCATATCTGTGCGAATAATAAGTATATAGTGCAAGTGATATCGAATAGAAGGGCTATATTTCTAGTGATTTTATATAGTGTGTGCATATCTACGTCTATTATGCAATATTAAGTGTCCTATTTTTCATTATTTCGTTTATTCAATTGCGTCAGTGCAACTTTTTCTGTTTGAGCGTTTAGTTTTGTAAAGTGAAAATTTTGTGTGTTGTTAATATTTCTCATTCTACTCCGTATCCACATATATGCCTATTTAATAAATAAGAATTCATCTAAGGAAATACTATCGTCTTCATTCATGTGTGTATGAATCCCTGCGAGCAGTCGGCTTGCCAGTCACGTATATGTATACGTATGCATACGCAAAAGTAAGTATAATCCAACCTGAGTCTCAAAAGCACCAACGTTGCTCATGTCAAATCACTTGTTGTATTTCACCATCATCAATCTGCGCCTGAACAGAACATGAGCCTGGACCAGAATTGTTATCAGCTGTTTTCTTAGGGATTCTTCGGAAGCCAGCACCCGAGGGAAACATTAGGTAGCAATCGATGTGATATTGTTCGTGTCGCTGATGGAGGACATATTCAACATCTGTAATTTGAACTTTGAATTCTAATTTGAACTTGAGAGGTTCGTAAATATGTGTGTAAAATTTCATATTCGTATGTCTTAAAGTTTGATAAATATATGCATTCGAAATACGTATATTGTTTTTGAAACATCGGGTGTTGGTACTAGAATATCCACAGGAAATTGCTAAACTGTGGGCAAGTCCAAGTTGCGAAATTGTGGTCGCATCACATTCATGTACTATAACGAGTTTTAATTTACAGTTAATTTAAAACTAGAAGAGTGGTAGAGAACTGAAAACTTATATACCATTAAATCAACAATTTGCTTTTAATCCCCTGAGTATGATATTAAAGATCTCACGCTTCGACCAAATTTAAGAATCGTACATAGGTAATTTATCAAAAATAAATTATAATATTGAATGTTTCATACTCGTTCTATGTACTAAAGAAACAACTTATTTCGTACTGGAATATTTAATGTAGTGGATTCAGTATATTTAAATGTGGTGGACAAACACCGTGCTCGTGGGTTTTCTCGGGGTTCTCCCGTTTCCTCCCACTTTCTTCATTCCACCATTTCACTCATCTCTCATCATCACCGTCTCCTTTAGTCTAACCGGCATAACCGTGGGACGTAAAACTCAAAGATTTCATTTCATTTCAGTATATTTAAATTCAAGTAGTTATTGAAGTGGTATATTTGTATACTGCTCTAACACTCGCAGGTTTACACGATATCTCTGAATTTGTCTGAGGTAACGCAATTAGGAACAGAGAGTGTCTTAGAAATCATGACACCATCTAAAGCTATGTTACGTGTTATTAATAATCAGTGCTACTGAAACGGAAGAAATGATACACAATGATCCGACATCGGATTGATAAAGACCAATGTCACACCTGAAACTTGTGGTCTTCTGCAGTGCAAGAAGTCGACCCTCCAATATTCTCAAAGTCACCATATCAGATGTTGAAAGATTAGAACGATACGCTAAGGTACTTATTTGCATACTAACGAAATGTACCGCTTCATCATCAGAAAGAACACTTCTGCTTATGTATCAAAGCACAAGTGGGTCAACACACACAATATTCCACAATACTTTGAATCTACGCAGCGCTCACGCTTTTCTAGTTTCTTCTTCCCATAGTGAGAGTTCCTGCACTGCAAGTCTAATTAATATTCAGGGATTTTAGATCAATTTGGAAGTGAACACATCCATGAACAATGAATTCTTCTAAGGTATATGATAGTATGTTAAGAGAGTTGTGTCTGAAGCCTTATATACTGCAACTATGTCTTGCTCAAGAATATTTATAGATGGTGTAAAGTTTTAAGGATGATCTTTATAAACTTCATAGAATAAGACGGATTCTGACTCCGACTTTTGAATGATGTCAATATATATTTTTTCTGAAACGTTTTCTTGCCCAATCATGCTTGATCGGCGTTCTTCTGTCATTTCTTCTTCGTTGTCGTCAAAGAAGGGCTTCCTTTTTCCTTTAACTTTGATTATAAGTTTTGTAATATTTGATATGAGATATTGCAATTGTTTATACTTTAAATAAACTAAAATCGTATTTAGTGGTCTTAACTAGATTGATGAAAGAATCATAGAATTCTACAACAATGACTCAGTCTATATGAACTGAATAAACATTCTTAAAGAATTGTATCTTTTCAATATAAGGCAGTAAAACACTGCTTTAAATGCTTTCTTCCAACTTCTCAAATTCTTTGAACAGTGTAACGACCTTGCATTAAAAACATTTTCATCTCTGTCTTGTGAAGTTGAAACTAATGGCTGATGGTTTGAGTTCCAATATGCACCCAGAAACTTAGAAGAATCAGCTTTTACTGGCCATCTCATTTTCGAGAATCCGTAACAATTTCATCCTTGTGTTCTTTACCAAGGAACAATGTTAATAGTTTACCTGACATGCACGCAAATTGTTAACAGCGAACATAAATGAAACCAATAAAACATTACATGCACTGAAAGAATAAATTTTTTCAATTTTCAATTTAAGTACCTTTACGAGCGTTTCGACGCTTCCTAGTGGTAAAAACGCCACTGCTTATCAGACCCAAGTAATCGATAGGAACAATTAGTTCAATTCAAATATATTAAATTGTATATTTTTTGATCTCGAGTTTTGAATGCATTTACGGTATACATTGTGCGACAAAGATGTCTTTTAAGTTTGCAACGGGTAGAGAGAGTAACACCACATCTTAGTAACGGAAGCAGAACAGCATTTGTTAATTGATAATGTCATCACGGTGGTTATTTTGAAGTCCATCAAATATGATTCAGGTCCAAAATTTTAAATAGGAAGGGAGCCACGTGATATATCGTCTTGTGTGGTTTCACCACAAATACACATCTGATGTAATTTCGCATCTACCTATAATCATTCATAAATTATTACTTTCATAATATGGATTTATTAAACTTGCACTTCCCTTTACAAACATACGTGGAATAACTTATTCCAAAACAAATGATCGCATTAGTTATGGAAAAAATCGAGTTAAAAATTTTCTAAGTTTGACTTCGAGTATCTTTAGAAAAACGGAACCAGAAATACCAGGTTCGAATCTTCGTAAACGAGAAAAATTGTGCAGATTTGTTATTCTACTTTTAAATGTAATAAGACATGCTGAAATGTTATAAAATATACAAAAAGTAACTTACATTGAAGTATTTAATGATTTCGAAATTATGTATATATCTTTTTTCACAGGCTAGTTTTGTCATTTCCATTTACATGATTAAGCAAGCCAATGAATATGGTTCTCGTATACATAACAGAATGAAAAAGACAAAGGAGAGATAAAACAACAGCATATGCAACAAATATCAATGCTATTATCTTGAAAATTCCGTTATATCTCTTCAGAAAGATTATGGCACGAGAATTAATGTTAGCTCAGTGGTAAACTGCGAGACTTCTACTCGTAAAGTCATGAGTTCGATTCCTGTTTGGGTAAAGCCTTTTGGTATTTAATGCTTTATTTATTAATACATGAATATTTACATAAAATATTACATTAGAAGAAATCAGTTGTACGTATATGTTCATATAATCCTTACAGGATGTAATTAATTATGTTTAAAATTTAATGTCTGAGATGTGGGTGTTGACGGAACATTAGTATTTTATATGACAGTTAAATACAAATTAAGAAAATCGTGTAATAGCAATAAATAAGTTGTGTGGTGTATTTATCTGCAGTTATTTGCCATACGGAGATTACTTTTCAATATTCTTATTACAACATAGGATTTACAATCTTATAGTATAGTAACGAAATATACTCTTACGAAACGAAACGAAACTAGTAACGAAATTACTTACGAAATATAGTCAGAACCGTAAAGAGAATGTGGGGGTTTAAACAGAGAATATATAAAAAAAATACTATCCTCAAAACCATGTTCTCAGGAAATTCACGATCCGCATGAGTCATTTTAAGAAACTGAATTGGGCTTTATTAAGAAATGCAGAACAGAATATCAGTTTAAGACACTGAGATACTTTTATAATAAAACTGATGTGGCTTTGGTCACTTTCTTTCTCTCTATTATATATCAAAAGGACTTTACAACTTCGAAAGGTTTACAAAAGGAAAACTCATACTGTTTATTCATTTATCTTACAAACATGGTTTTGGTGTCATTTTGTAGCAAAATAAATCCAGTTTGAACAAGCAGGCAGTGGCGTAGGTTGGAGCAAAGATGGCTGCATTTACTGGTACAAAGCGTGCTACCTGTGTGTTTTCGTTTCAAAAATCCAAGGCTGGGGAAGGTTTGTAACGTAATTTTCGTAGAAGTATTGTAAAGGTCCTTCCAGTAAGCCTGAATTATCAGTAACATCCTTGCATTTATCAGTTGTTTTATTGAAACTGGATGTTCCGTAAGAGACAACAAATCTTCAGGTTGTCCTCATACTTCTAAAGACATTGTAAAGCAAGTGAGACAAAGCTTTGTGAACAGTCCTACAAATCAACCCGGCGTACTTCCCACACATGACTGTTTGTCATATGTTGAGAAAACGGTTGCATCTCAAATCATGCAAATTACAAATGGTGCAAGAATTGAAAGACACTAATAGAACACTGTAGCCTGTTTTGCAAGAAACAGGCTCTAGATGGGATGTTTTCCGCTTAACCACTGAAAGCCAAATTGATCCTCTTTAGGTATAAGGTTAAGAAAAAAACTTCATGTATTTTGCTACAAAATGTCAATGACACCAAAACCATATCTGTAAGGTAAATAAATAAATCAATATGAATTTTCAAAGTTGTATAATCTTTTTTTGATATACGTGTGTATATGTATAATTGTACGTTTTCTAGCATAATTCTGGAACACCTGATGTAATTTTAACCAAACATCGTACACGTATTACTTACTGTCTGGAAAAGAGTTCTGTTGGAGCAATACCCCTTAGCACATCTATAGGGAAGTGGAAGCCGGATACATATGAAATGACCGAAATCGATGCATATTAATGTCAAATCTATAGTCTTCGGGGTTGCTTAATAAATAGTAACACACCCGATGTCGTTTAGGTCCGATTTAAACTTTCATTTGCAGCGGCGGGGGTCACATAGTGCCGTAAAAATATCGAAGTCAACTGATATTAGTATCGAATCATTGGTTTCATCGTAGGTAAGTTAGTTTACGGCACCCCCTTCATGTAGCGGACCGTCATCGTCAGGAAGGGGGTGGGGCTGAGAGGACGGCTTCATAAGTCATTCATTTTATCACCCTTCATCCTCATATCATTGCATGCCCTCTCAGCCGCGAATACCGCTACCGGACTCGCGGGTGGTTGGTGGGAGTCGGGAAGAGGCAGATCTAGTGGACGTCTTCCTCCACTTGGGCACAACAGCACCTCGTGTAATGCGAGTGCTGCTCTTTGTGCGATTTGTGGCCAGGGTAGTCATGGTGCGGAACCCTGCAAAGCGGCCAAACCCCTCTGTGTCAACTGCAAGGGTGAGCATTCAGCTTGGTCTCGGGACTGTCCAGCCTTTCAGCGCGAGAAGCGTATTCGAGAACTCATGGTTGTTGAGAAGATCTCTCCTGCTGATGCTAAGCGTCGTCTGAAAGAAAGCGTCCCTTCTTCGCTTTCTGTTCCATTCGCTACTGTTGCAGCTAGTTCTCGAAAATCTGTAGCAACCCAGACATCTGACGTTTCCACCCAGACAGACTCGGTCCGAGAGAATAGTTGTGACACGAACACCCCAGTTGCAACGACAAGCGAACTTCCCAGAACCCCACGTGTTTCTGTTAGTGGTGCTCTTCGGCGTACTCCAGCCCATCGCCGATCACCTTATATCGCCGGACTGAAACTTAGCCAACATATTCGCCGGCTGAACGAGACTGTTCTCACTCCCAAAAGAACAAAATCTACGCCAGTTCGTAAGCCTCCTGCAGTTTCGCTCAAGTCTGACATGGTGGAGGACAAACTTATGGACTCCGAGTGGGCTGTTATTGGACCCCGTGGGAAAGGTCGCCTCAAACGTTAATCCTTTCCAGTATGGCGCTTCTTCAGTGGAACCTCAATGGCTTCTGTGGTCACCGTGAGGAATTGACCCAACTGATTACTGACCACTCGCCTGTACTTCTCTGCTTGCAGGAAACCCATTTTAAGCCTACCCAGTCCTTTCTTCTTTCTGGGTATACTATGTATCGATGTGATAAGCCAGACGCTGCCCACGCTGCTGACGGCGTGGCAGTCTGTGCCTCCAATTCTGTTCATTCTCAGCAAATTCACATTTTTACAGCCTTTACAACCGCCGATCTGCTTCAGCTCTTCCATCAACTTGAGCCGCCAGTCTTGCATGTAGAAGACCTTAATGCCTATCACCGTCTGTGGGATCTGTCCGTACTGACGGTCGTGGCCGCGAGGTCACCGAATTTCTTGAGGAGAGTGGCTTGCTTATCCTTAATGATGGCAGTCCTACTCATTTCTCCACTGCCCACGGCACATATCGACCTCCCCTGTGGAGTGCTGGTCTCTTGACCTCATTGACGTGGAGAGTGCATCCTGATCTTTTGGCAGTGATCACTTCCCGTTGTTACTCCCGTTCCCAATGTTACTCCTGCTTTTCCTCTCCGCCGCTTCAATCTGAAGCGTGCTGACTGGCGTAAATTCCGTGAGCTCAATGAGTTTCATTGTCGTGATGATCTCCCTGTAGCTGTTGTGGCTGAGGCTTTTGAGCAGACTGTTCTTGATGCTGCTCATGGTTCCATTCCGGAATGCGGTGGCGACGTTTCCCGCCGGCGTGTTCCATGGTGGTCTGCGGAACTCCGTGAGGCTATCCAGGCTCGTCGGCGCGCTCTTTCCACTTTCAATCGCCATCCCACTGAAGAAAATCTTCAGCAGTTCCGCATTCTACGTGCTCGTGCTCGACGTCTGGTCAAGCTTTCGAAGCGCCAAAGCTGGATGAATTACGTTTCGTCCCTCAGTAGTCGCACACCTATGTCAACTGTGTGGCGTCGGGTTCGCTCCATAAACGGATCCGCTTCTTTACTTCTTGTCCCAGCCTTAACGGTGAATGGTGTTCTAGACACCAATCAATCAGAGATCGCCAATATATTGGGCCACCATTTTGCCACTATTTCTGAGTTAGGTCACTACCCACCAGCGTTTGCTCGTTCCCGTCCTCAGCTGGAGCGAAACCCGTTAAATTTCCGTACCGCCAACAGTGAGGACTATAACACTCCTTTCACGCTCGTTGAGTTCGATTCTGCTCTCCGCGAATCGTCCAATACTGCTCCCGGGCTTGACCGTGTTTCCTATGATATGTTGCGCAACCTCTCCCGCGATTCTCAACTTGCATTGTTGCAGTTGTATAATCGCCTCTGGGTTGAGGAGTTTTTTCCACCTGCTTGGGGCGAGGCCCTGGTTCTTCCCATCTTAAAGCCAGGGAAAGCCGCAACTAGTCCCACGAGCTACAGACCCATTGCTCTCACGAGCTGTGTCTGTTAGCTGCTAGAGCGAATGGTCAACAAGCGCCTGGTGTGGTATTTGGAATCGCATTCCCTTTTGAGCAAGTTTCAAAGTGGATTTCATCGTTTCCGCTCCACTACGGACAATCTCGCTTATCTTGAGGGTGAAATTCAAGACGCCTTTCTCCACGGCGAACATCTTGTAGCTATATTTTTCGAGTTAGAGAAGGCGTATGACACCACATGGCGTTACGGAATCCTAAAACAATTATATGACTGGGGTCTTCGTGGGCATATGGCCCACTTTATTTCGAATTTTCTTCACGAGCGACACTTTAGAGTGCGTGTGGGCTCTACTCTTTCAGAGCGCTTTGTACAAGAAAATGGTGTTCCACAAGGCAGTGTTCTTAGTGTCACGTTGTTTGCTGTCACAGTCAACAGCGTTCTTTCGCAGATCCAGGCTCCTGTGTCTGGTCTGCTTTATGTTGACGATCTTGTCATTTTCTGTCGCTCCCGCCACCTTCGCGGCATTACTCGACAGCTTCAACTGACTCTCAATCGTCTCGTTCGCTGGTCGAATGAGATTGGATTTCGCTTTTCCACCGAGAAATCCCAATGTGTCCACTTCTGCCGGCAGCGTACGCGCGTTGTTGACCCGGACTTGTACCTCGATGGCACCCGTTTGTCCTTCATTGATACAGTCCGTTTCTTGAGTCTGGTGTTTGACCGTCGCTTGTCGTGGGCACCACATATACGGAATCTTAAATACTCTTGTCTTCGAGCTCTGAATCTCCTTCGTGTCCTTTCCCACCGCACGAGGGGTGCTGATCGTACTGTTCTACTTCGTTTGTACCGTAGTCTCATTCGGTCCAAGTTAGACTATGGCTGTATTGTCTATGGTTCTGCTCGTGCTTCTCTGTTACGACAACTTGACACAGTGCATCACCTGGGTATTCGTATTGCTACTGGCGCCTACCGAACAAGTCCCGTCGCCAGCCTGTATGCTGAAGCCAATGAACCTTCGTTAGCGTATCGTCGCAGTAAACTACTTCTTAATTAGTCTGCGCATGTGCGTTGTATTCCAGACCACCCGTGTAGACCATGTCTCCGTGGTGGTCGGATATACGAGCGCTATGCTGCACGTCCTCGCTCTACACGTCCATGGTACATCCGTGCGTGCGAGAGCTTCCTTGGCGACGATTTCGTGTGGCCCTCTCTTTCGTTGGTTCGCTTTTATGCTATTCCACCATGGCTGCTTCGTCTACCTCGGTATGATTTACGTTTGTCTCTGATTTCGAAACAGAAAACTAGTTCCCAGGTGTACCAGCAAGAGTTTGCCGCACTGTTAGATCAGTACCCCGATTTTGGTGTGTTCTTTACGGACGGTTCTAAGGATGGGGATTCTGTAGGCTGTGCCTTTGTCACCGACGAGGGCAGCTCAGAATTTCATTTGCTGTGTTCCGTGTTCACGGCCGAATTGACTGCACTTAAGCTCGCCTTGGACCATGCTCTCATGCTTTCATTACGTCGTGTGCTTGTTTGCACCGTTTTCAGAGCGTGGTTCTGAGTACACAGAATGCCTTCAGTATGCACTCTCTCGTGCAGGACATTCTTCTGGGATGCAATCAATTGCAGCAACAGGGTTGTGTCGTCGTTGTCTGCTGGGTGCCGGGTCATGTCGGCATCCGGGGAAACGAACTTGCTGACACAGCTGCCAAGAACGCCGCCTTGGCCGGGGTTGCACTGGAGCATAGCCTTCCTTGCTCCGATCTTCCTTCCTATTTTCACATCTTGATGCGCTCTCACTGGCAAGCCGATTGGGACCAGGCCATTGCGAATAAATTACATGCAGTCAAACCACTCCTAGGCGAGTGGCGTACGTCCTCGTCCGCTCGTCGTCGAGATGAAGTGCTCCTGGCGCGTTTGCGTATCGGACACTCTCCTCTGACGCACAGTTACTTGCTGCGGAGGTTGAACCGTCCATATTGTGAAGATTGTATCGTCCCCCTGAGTATTCAGCACATTCTTGTGGAATGTCCTGAATACTCATATCTCAGAGAACGTTACGGACTGCCTTGTGAACTTACCCGTGCTTTGGGGGATGATAGTAATGTTGTTGGCCGGGTGCTTGAGTTCGTTCGTAGTATTGGCGTTGCTCAAGTTCTCTGAGCTGTTTTTAGTCCGTTGTTCTTGTTTTATTGCTGCTAAATTTTTATATTTTCTCACATGTTTTAGGTTTATTTTTGTATATTGTTATTGTTATTATTTTAACTTATTTATTCTTTTATCTTCCACTTTTGCTTTTCTCCTTTTACTATTCATTTAGCAGCATTTTCGTTCTATTACCTGTATTCTTTTTAGCCTGTAATTCCTTTTTAATCTTGCAGTCCTGAGCAACGTTTTTTATCGTGACGGGGCCATATAGCCTCGTTGCTGACGTCCCCATCAATCCACATTCATTCATTTATTCATTCATTAGTTTACGGCAATTCTGATACCATTTACGTTCAAGTTCAGCTCTCAGTACTACTAAGATGTTATTACCTCCACTAGGAGAAGTGGGAGTGGCAAACTGAAAAATAATAATATTTATGCCAAATGTAGAGTATTTTCTGTGTGTTTCATTGAGCTTTCGAATGAATTAATATCCTAAAGGGAACGTGATTCAATTCTTCCCATAAATTTTTTTCTGCCGTGAGGAGAACGCGCATTTCAGCTAATATATATATATATATCTTTCTGTTACGAAAGGAGACTCCATATCACCTCAGGCGATAGATTTTTTCAAGTACATATGTTTTCTGCCGTTTTTCGAATTTTAATTGATGCAGTCAATATTAACTCCATATTACGATCTACTAGAATTTATATGTGAGTTTTGTCAGGTACATGTCAAACGTTTTTAGATACTAAAACTCAAAAAGCGTTGGCGTACTGAAGCGTATCACGTTTGAAAGCGTATGCCCTTTATTGGTGAAAGGTAATATAACTACAAAGCCGCAGGTTTTCTTCAAAGTTAAAGGGCTGGAAGTATAGATTAACTTGAACATGTCACTCCACAACAACAGAACTGGAGTGACGTGATTTTCGTGCAGTGAGATTTATGGTTTTGCGTACTATTTAACACTTGAACAATGCTATGATATTTAGAAAAGTATCTCGAGGACTCTAACCCTTCACATGCAAACCTTTTTATTGATTTGCAGACTTCAAACACGGCCGACAAAGTCTGAGAGTTGAGCTATGTTGGAGCCGTGAAATTCAGTTAACTTTGAAGATTGGACCAACTGCTGCTGTGTCCATAATAGAACGTTATCTTGGTTTTTCCAAGTTTCGCAGTTGTTTCATATGTACATACGCTTGAGCGAAATGAGGACCTGGAGAAGAGGTATCGCAAAATGGTTAAGTGATTTTCGCAAGGGCAAGATAAAGAAGTTTATAATATTGTTAAAGGTGACGAAATATGGATTTACAACTATGGTTCCGAAGCAAAACAGCAATCGAATCTATGATGTTTTCCAAAATGATACTCCACCTTCGAAAGTGAAACGAGGACACAGCGTTTGGAAGGTTAGGGTGGCCATATTTTTTCTCTACGACAACCACGTAGCAACAATTCAGTTAGATGATCGACATACACTGATAGCAAAGTAGTAAGTTATTTATTACCTTCCGGATGTCTTTGAAGGTACGAGATTTGCTCATCAAAATTCTCCTCTGTCTTACTTCATTCTTCATCACGACAATGCAAGGCCACACACAGCAGCAGGAACTTTGGAATTCATACAATAAAGTTTGTCGGTACTCTACAGCACCCGGCATATTATCCAGATTTAGCTCCGCATTGCTTTATATTCTCCCTAAAATTCAAGAAAAATCTTGGAAAATGCCTCTTTCGAACAGGAAGATGCTGTCGCAGGTGTAATAATGAAATTTATGATATTCCAGGAAATATTTTTTTAAAAAAAATATTTGACTCGTGGTTTTCAAGAACAATTGATGCTTGTGGAGGCTATTTTGAGAAATTGTAAAATGTATTATGTAAATAAATGTATTTTCAAAAGTAAGTAAAATCTTTCGGCATGTTCCTCGTGTACAGTCATTTGGTTTTACCTCCAATCTCCTCTAATGATAATTAAATACTTACGTTATTCACTGTTTAATGAATCTCAGTTTCTGAGGATCACTCCTATATATTCGGTAAACATAGCTCTGAACCACTCTGTGAAAATGAAGAACTCTGAGATTTGAATGCGGGCCAACACTCACTGTAAAACAGTGCAAGAACTATTTAATTCG
The DNA here is from genome assembly GCF_964235325.1 of Thermobia domestica. NCBI lineage: Eukaryota > Metazoa > Arthropoda > Insecta > Zygentoma > Lepismatidae > Thermobia > Thermobia domestica. Next base: position 207,672,087 of record NC_137457.1, on the reverse strand, counting down.
AGAAGCCTAGAGCCCTTATGCGCTGTGTCAAAGATATTTTTTTATTCACATCACTGTTACAGTTACGAGAACTGAAACTTCCCAATAAATATAGTCAGTGAAACAAGATCTGAAATAGTTTCTCACCTACTGTTTTCGTTGATATATGACCGTGTGATTCTGAGTCCCCTTAGTGAATAGATTACACTCTAAACTACTTTAGATTCACAAGATTTTAATCGATAATCAAAGTCACTGAACGAAGATCTGAAACCAGTTTCTCTCTCCCTTTAAATCCGATATTAGGAAACGAAAACTAGTTCTACAAACTAAGGGCGTCTAGACGGCTAATGAAAGCTTCATACTTTCGTGGTAGTACTCAGAACAACTCCGAGAATGCTTCTTCATGCAGGGAACGTCATCATGTTGCTGCCATGAAGGAAAGATTCAAGACAAACTCGAAATTTATCGTATTTTAATGTACGAGGGCTATCCAGAAAGTAGATTACGTTTTCGTCTGTGTCCGCTAGGGGCGGGGCTAGCGCGGCCATCTTGGGGTCAGAGCGTTGCGCAGCTCAGTCGGCATCTAGCCGTGCTAGTGAGAGGTTCGTGCTGTGCTCCGTTAAGATACTGTGACGGTTTGAAATGTCTGCGTTAATTGAAAATCCCGCGAGCTGCGAGGTGCGTGCAGTAATAAGGTTTCTGACAGCAAAAAACTGTAAACCGATAGAAATCTATCGGCAGCTGTGTGAAGTGTATGGGGACAACATTATCACTGAAGGTGGAGTGCGACAGTGGGTCATAAGATTTAAAAATGGCCGAACCAATTAGTGATGAGCGCAAGAGTCTTGGTCTTGCAGTTTTTGCAAGAGTCTTGCATGCAAGACCAAGACCAAGACCAAGACCAAGACCAGGAATCCCGATGCAAGACCAAGACCAAGACCAAGGGGTGCAAGACCAAGACCAAGACCAAGACCATACCTGCAAGACCAAGACCAAGACCAAGACTCTTGCGCAAGAGTCTTGCACAAGTATGGTACTACTTGATTTTTTATAGAATGTAAAAAGGAAGGGTAAAAATCATTACATCTTTCACGTGAACTTCTTGGCTCCAGTAAAAATACCGCCGGAGTGAATGTGTTCCCAGTAATTTATGCAATCCATGTGAGTCGATCTGCTCCTGTAACATATAGGTACAGTATGTCGTTTTTTGAATCGGTTGTTCACGAGACGACCGACAGCATAATTCTATGAATTGTTACAAGCTATAATAACCTCCGTGTCTGATTTACTTTGGTCATCATTTGATCATTCACGACGGCCCATGATTGGATTTTGGGAAATCATACGAAGAATAGTTGTGTCCATAAGAAGTGGATAAGCAAAAATAAACTAGAGCATGTTATGGACACGGTAGCTCAGTGGCAGAGCATTCACCTCTGGTACATGGGGCCCTGGTTCGATCGCAGCTTGCGCTATGTGAGCTTCTTTGGTGAACAAACACCCTGTGCGTGGGTTTTCCCGTTTCCTCGTACTTTCTTCATTCCACCATTTCTCATCATCACTGTTTCCCTTAGCCTCAGTGTAATAATCGTGGGACGTTAAAGTAGATATTTCATTTCATTTCAAAACATATTAGTGGTGTTCTTCTTCCAAAACTAAAGAGAAATATTGTAGTAATGAACATCGGTAATACCGTACACCATAGGTGTCGACTACATGGGTATGGCCTTGGCTCTGAGGTTCAAGCATCCGTTGGAAATTTTTAATGTGTACTTATAAAATTAATATTGAAATAACATTTTCATGACATTGACAAAAACTTAGCGCATGTGACCGCAAGTTTGATTTCATAGGTGGATGCTTATACGTTGAATAATTGTTTATCAATATAACTTATAGCCCCCTTAGGTATACGGCATATCTAGGATTCAACGATATAACATTATACAACAATAAATAATCTATATTCACAACTGAGAGTGATTTCGTACTTATTTCAAATAACCTGAAGTTTGATGCCGTTATTATGTATTTCTAATGTAGGTCAAAAGTATTTATATAAATTGAATTTACACAAAAGACATAGACAGTTGAGTCGCTCTCAGTTTTCACTCAAATTATTCTAAAATATTGGGGCCGCGGTGGTTCAGTGGTAGAGCGTTCAGCTCTGGTGTTTGGGGTCCCGCGTTCGATCCCAGCCCCCGCCAAGTGAACTTTGTGGTAGACAAACACCGTGTGCGTGGGTTTCCTCGGGGTTCTCCAATTTCCTCCCACTTTCTTCTTTCCATCATTTTCATTCATCTTTCATCATCACTGTTTCCTTTAGCCTAGCCGGCATAAACGTGGGACGTAAAACTCACAAATTTAATTTCATTTCATATTCTAAAATATTAAGAGGTTTAATTATTATTATTTTAATTTTTTCTCTCTTTTTTGGTCAATATTGCAAAACATATCATCATCGACATAATAATAGCTATTCTGCCATTATTGGCAGGTCACTTACTGAAGCTGAGAAGCTTCGATGACTGTGGTTCTTAGCTAGTCTCTTCGTCTTAACGTAGCAATTTTCTGTCTTAATATCTTTCTTCAACTACAATCTCCTTCGCCCCCTCCCTCTAGCACGTCCCTCATAATACAGTTCCTCCTCAGCCAATGTCCTCCTCTTAATTACATCTAAAATTTTTCTTTTCTCCCCTACTTCTAATATTTCTAAAACCTTCGCATTCGTTTTCCGTTCAACCCAGCTGATTCTCTCCTTTTTTCTCCATGCCCACATTTCGAAAGTCTAATTGTTTCATCGTTTTTGCGTAATGTCCTTGTTTCTGCCCCATACAGTACATATTAGAATCAGTAAAACAAAATTTCAATATTTAATTGGGAGTTTGTTCAATAAAAAGATGAGCTAATCGTGGTTGGAAAGAAAACAATCTGACGCCTTTAGAATGTAAAAATAATTTTGCAATTTATGGTATTTGTGCCGTCTTGGTTTTCTTTCATGCGTCTCACTGTCAGGGGGTAGCCTCCCCAGTTTGGGAACCAGTGGAGTATTGGATCTGTTAAAACATATAAAAATATTACGAAATGTTGTGATTTATCTTATAAGTAGTGAACCGTGATCACCCATTGAAAAAAAAAAGTAAGGGTCATCGCCTATGTTGTACAGTATCATCACACTTACACGAAGGTAAAATATATTACATTCAGAAACATACATTGTATTTCCCTCACTATTGACGCAATGTAGGATTTATTATCCCTTATATCCAGAGTAAAATTTACTTATGAAAATCATAGATTTCTTAAAAGCAAAACTTGCAAGACTCTTGCAAGCAAGACCAAGACTGGGTGTGCAAGACCAAGACCAAGACCAAGACCAAGACTAGGTGTGCAAGACCAAGACCAAGACCAAGACCGAGGGTTCCAGTGCAAGACCAAGACCAAGACTGCATGTGCAAGACCAAGACCAAGACCAAGACCACCCGGGTCTTGGTCTTGGTCTTGCATTTGCTCATCACTAGAACCAATGTTCACGACGAAGATCGAAGTGGGAGACCCAGCAAAGTGACTGCCGAACTTGTCGAAAAAGTCGATGTTAAAGTCCGTGAAAATCGAAAGTTCACAATAACGGAACTTTCTTTGAGTTTTCCACAAATTTCGCGAAGTTTGTTGCACGAAATCATCAGCGAAAAGCTTGGTTACCACAAGTTTTGTGCAAGATGGATTCCAAAAATCTTGACAGAGGACCACAAAAATCATCGAATGGCTGCAGCGTTGCACTTTTTGGACGCCTACAATAAGGATGGTGACTCTTTACTCGATCGCATCGTTACTGGTGACGAAACATGGGTGAAACACGTGAACTGTGAAACGAAATTGCAATCAATGCAGTGGGGGCACACAGGTTCTCCCCCAAAACCCAAGAAATGCATGCAAACAATGTCGGCAAGGAAGATGATGGCGACTGTTTTTTGGGACAGAAAAGGTGTGATTTTGGTGGACTTCCTGGAAAGAGGCACTACAATAAACGCTCAAAGGTATTGCCAAACTCTGCAAAACCTCAGAAGAGCAATTCAAAACAAGCGCAGAGGAATGTTGAGCTCTAAGATCTTGTTGATTCACGACAACGCCCGGCCCCACACGGCAAATGTCACGCGTGAAGTTCTTGAATCTTTTCAGTGGGAGTTGTTTCCTCATCCGCCGTACAGTCCCGACCTGGCACCGAGCGACTTCTACCTATTCCCAGCAATGAAGAAGTGGCTGGCTATGCAGCGTTTTGATGACGACGAACAGCTGCAAGAAGAGGTAACGAAGTGGTTGAAGTCGCAGGCGGCCGAATTTTTCGACGAAGGAATTTCCAAGCTCGTACATCGCTACGATAAATGCCTTAATTTGAATGGTGACTATGTCGAAAAGTAGTATTTGTGTGTGGCTTTCATCTGTATATAATAAAATTTGTTTCCTATACTTTGTTGATTTTTTATTCCAAAACGTAATCTACTTTCTGGATAGCCCTCGTATGTGTATAAGATAGAAAACACACAAACTCAAAATAGAAAACCCACACCTGCGTATTGTCATTACGTGTTTTATTTAATTTGTACTTAACATTCAATTATAATATAACGATATATTGTCAACACATATCGCATGCCTTACATATACATATATATATATATATATATATATATATATATATATATATATATATATATATATATATATATATATATATATATATATAACTGATTTATTTTAATATAATTATTATTTTTATAATCATTTATGCATTGAAGACCTCAAGACCTTACAACTAGAAGTCCATGTTTTACCACTGGGCTAACATGAACACATTTGGCGAGCTCATTCTGAAGGAATGTAATTAATATGTAAGAAATATACTTTATAAGACAAAGACATTCATATCCATTGCAAATGTTGTTGTTTGTTTCTCCTTTGTCTTTTTTATTCTGCTATGTATGCGAAAACTATGATCACTGCTTTTTCTTTCATTACCTAGGTAGAATGTTCTTCTACGTACGGAAACGTAAAGGACAAGATTAGCATGTGCTCACATGTATAAATAGTCCGGAATACTGTATTATTAAGTACTTTTTCAACATTTAATAACATTTCAACATGGCTTATTTCACTTAAGACAAGAAAAAGCACATCTGCACAATTTCTTTCCTGTTTGCGAAGGTTGCTTGAGGGCTCAAATCTGGCACCCTTGGTTTACTGTTTACGAAGATACCCGAAATTGGACTTAGAAGATTTTTAGCTCAAAACAGACATAATTGATACGCTCATTCTTTTTGGAATAGAGTGTACCATTGCCTCATTTTGTATACTGTAGATTTATTCGAAACTTAAGGTTACTGGGGCACAATTTATTATTATAGAAACGAGCTAATTTTTCTCGTTGATTATTTTGGAGTGATATAAAACCATTTCAAAGAGTGAGACTCCTAAAAGATAGAAAAATAAAGATGACCCATACGTATATTACTAAGTATATCACATATGCAAACCTATGTTACCATATATAGCTACCGTAGCAATCTATATTGCTTTCATTGGTAACAAAATGCAACTTGGAAAAAAGAGTAAATAGACCAATAGCAACTATTCAGAGAGAGTCACGCAAAGATATTTAGTGTCAGCAATTTTATTTAATCATTACCTTGAAGAGGAAATAAAAGAAATAACAAAACACTCATAGCATAGACGTAAGTTTATTCATACACAATAAATACACTTCAACGTTTTGCAGACTGTTAGAAGCTAGTGATGAAACATAGGAGGCCTAAATGCAAACTGCAGGTGCCTTTTTTAAAAACAAATTCTACGTTGAGTTTAACATGAGCAAAGCAAAACAATATTTATGTAGTGCGGAAGAAAAAAATGTAAAATGAAGGTGAAAATAGTAGATCAGCTTGTAAGGATCAGTTGGTTGGATTCAAATTTAGCGTCCCATTCAGCACCGAGCTTTGTGAGACGTAGATCTAAAGCTTAATGTGAGATGGAAACCACTTGAGCTCCAACAGCGTACTGACCGTATAGCCACAAGGATGCTCACCTGGTGAACGAGAAGTAATCGTGTCACTTAAGTTGTATAATAAGAAGCAATGCAATGACAATAAATGTGCAGTATGTTCAAAACAGAAAAAAATATCAAAAATTCTTCAGGAGTAAAAGCAGGCACTTGAAGAAAAAAACAAAATATCGTCTGATGGTAAAAACCTACATTACACTGAAGGAAAGGTTGATGAAACTATAGATGTGAATGCAGTGGTCACTGTATATGAGTTACGGACTCTAAATGGAAAGTAAAGACGGGTGTTCCCAAAATTTGCTGCTGTACGTGAGTGTTCGGGATTAAGTGGATGGATAAACTACTAATCTAAAGTATTGAATACGAAGGAGAAAAAAGAATGTACTGAGGCCAGTTAAAAAAAAAAAAAAAAAAAAAAAAACAGGTAGTATGATGAAATATTCCTTAAGATCTCACCGTTTTCTATGTCCCTCATAATGGTTGCAAACTGCCTCATTGTCGGAGATAAGTTTCTTGGTCCTGTAACTAAAAATTAGTTTATATTTTATTAGTAATATTTTTTCTGTACTAAGATATTAAATATTGTGTTATATTAAATTATTTAATCTTAATTACTGATTAAAATCTTCTTTACATACTGTAATAATTTATGTATGTTGTACGGTATGATTTTTGTAACTTACGCAATGTAATTTAAGAGCATTATTTTAAAATTTTATTTTCAGTTATAATATAGAATTATAATGTTCCGATATTCTTGATTACAAGCCTTTCTATTACAATTAATATTATTTAACTATTTTGCACGACTGGGTCCTCTTCACCCAAACAAATTTTAATATCTTTCAGTGAAAGCATATAATTTATGCATAAATAAAAAAGACAATAGTTTCAAATATTCTTTATTACGTAAATTACACGTAAGAGTTATAAGTAGAAAGATTAATTACCTAAACGTTTCTCAGAATGTAATGAAATTTCTACTTTCATTGTAAGATTTATAGCCATGAATGATCTTTTTAATTATTGAACAATTAATTAAGAAAGTGATTTAATCTTCTTTACGGTCTAAATAATTTCTACTGGAATCCTGAATATTTTGTTTCATTTCGACATCACCTGTAGGAAGTAATCCACTCCTAGCAACCGAGGATGGCGGTAAAGGTGCTCTAACTTTCAAGACGCAACCTTTCTTTGGTATTATTTCAATCCTTTGATCTGTAATTATAAATTATATATTATTATAAAATATTGTTTATATTAAAATGCACACTTGTATCAAAATTATGTTTTATCTAGTTAACCTTTCAATTTATTATTTTTTTTCTTTTTTGAGTAAAGCATTCTTATTTGTTACATTATAGCAACATCGTCCAATTTGATTCAATTTACTATTTCCCATCAAGTTTAACTCAATTATGTTACATAATAAGTCGACACAGTTTTTATTTGAGTAATATGGTTGGCACAGTAAAATTTAGAAGAAAGCTGGAGATACTACAATCGCCATATACTTAAAATCAACTCTTCTTTGCGAGTTATAATTACTATGCGCGCTTGTCACAAACATATGTTTGTTTATAACTCTTTATTTTTTGAAGGGAAAGGATAAATATTATAAATAAGGCCCGGGAGTTTATGTTCTATCATATATTTATTTTACATGGAAATCGGATAATGGGGTGAGATCTTCACGTATCAGACGAGAACCAGCTGAAATAAGCAAAGTTGAAAGGACATATTTTGACATATTTTCCACATTTTCCAACTTGGAAACATATTTTTTTACTTTTCTAATGATAACACATATTTGTATATGTATTTTGCAATATACTTGCACAAAATCGACATTTTTTAAAACTTTTTCTTATATGCCTTCTACCAAAGTAATAAAATCCGAAAATCGTTTAAGACCAAAAGCTCTGTGGTCGTTGTTGCACGTGCACACGACAATCACAACTGTTCCATTTTTATTTACATTTTTCCTTTTAAACAAAAACAAACAAATTAGCATTTTCTGCTGAAAAAATACTTATTTTTACGTCAGTCAAAATCAACAGTAGCTTTAGCCAGGCGTGCAGTGGAGCAAGTGTAGAGAATGCCTCCTGTGAAGCAATCTGTTTCATTGAAGTTGATAGCATACGTTGCAGAATTTGAAAGCGATGTGTTTTCTACAGATGACAAGACACTGTTCTGTAAATATTGTAAATCCAGTGTGGGATATTCGAAGAAATCTTCTGTATTGCAACATCTAGGTACGACGAAGCATAAAAGAAATATGTGTGTAGGAAGAAAGCAAACTCACAAAGGCTGCTTCATCACGTGACATCGTCCCAGACCAGTCGAATGTCCTCTTTCTTCAAGTACCTGTGTAAAGCATTTATCGCGTCTTATATCCCTGTGTGGAAGTTGGAAAACCCCAATCTTCGTGAGTTTTTGAAGAAGTGCTACGACAAAGATATCCCTCACGAATCCACGCTTAGAATGGCCAATGTGTAAAGTGCCTATAGTGAAACTATATGTAACAACCGGCAGAAAGTGAAAAATAAACATTTCTGGTTATCAGTGGACGAAACGACAGACTGTTGCGGACGTTATATAGCCAATGTTGTACTTGGTAGTTTGGAACCGGAACAGGCTGGAGAAATTTTCCTTGTGCATGTTCAGCAGTTGGAGAAGATTAACCTTTCTACAATCGCTGACTATATTGAAAACGCAATGCAGTTTATATATATATATATATATATATATATATATATATATATATAAGACGTTCCTCGTGACAGGCTCCTCGTACTGATAATGTATGCAGCTAGGTATATGGTGAAAGCAGGAAAAGCCTTGAAAGTTCTATATCCCAAAATGATCCACATTACTTGTGTGGCACACGGAGTCCAAAGACTATGTGAAGAAATTAGAGTAAAACACCACAACGTAGATCGCTTTGCGTCAAATATGAAGAAAATTTTCTTAAAGTGTCCATCACGACGCCAAGCCCTAAAGGAGGATGATCAGGATATTGCTTTGCCACCACAGCCGGTGGTGACACAGTGGGGAACATGACTTAAAGGAATTTAATATTACTGTCCCAATCTGCCTATTCTTGCCGAAATAGTTGCTGAATTTCAAACTGAAGATGCAGCATGTATCAGTGTTATTCAGAAATTGCTTTGATATTAAACTAAAAGATGATATTGTGTACATTTCTGCAAATTTTGGGTTTCTGGTTTTATTCATTGAACGATTGGAGACAAATGGTCTCAGTGTAGAAAACTGTCTTGAAACCGTAGAAGATGTTAGAAAAAAGTTGTCAACAGCAAAGGGACCAACAGCAGATTTGGTGAAAGACAAGTTCATTGCCATCCTGAACAATAAGCCTGGATATGGCACTTTCACCAACATCGCCGCTGTTCTGAGTGGTGACGGAGAATTAACTCTCAAAAATGTTGAAGAAGATTTAGTGCCTGCAAATGCAGTATGTTTAAGGTTTGCTCCTTTGACTTGGTGCTACGTCGAACGTACATTCTCACGCTACAAGTCGCTGCTTGTAGAAAATAGGCGAAGTTTCACAGAAGAGAATCTAAAGAAGGCCTTCGTGTCACAATGCAATGCTTAAAATTACTGTTCCCTATTGATTTGTCCGTTCTTTATTTTTCATTTTCAAGTGTATAGCATAGTATGACATTGAAGTAAAGTTCTCTATTTGTGTGTGTGTGTGTATGTTTGTATGTTGAACTAAAAGAAACTGAAATAACAAGTTCTAGAGATTCATTACAAGCTGTTCAAATTAACACGAAAAACCTTCTATAATTGTTTTATTGAAAAATGTTTCTTTTGTAACCGTAAGCTAAGTAAAATAAAACATTAAAATATACGATAGAACTTTCCTTAAAGAGTCTCTTTAGAAATAACACTGGAAAATGTTCCTTTTGTAGCTGTCAACTAACTTCAAATAATATTTTAAAAAATACCAAAAAATGAAACCACAAAATTTCCCTAAAAGTGAGTTTGTATATTAAGTACTTATGCTTTAATTTGCTACTGTGTTCTAGGGAGATGGCATTTTTTGACTTTTTTAAATTTTCGTGACATTTTTCAAGTTTATATGACATATTTGCATAAATATTTTACAGTTTTGTAGGGCATAAACTCCCGGGTCCTAATTATAAACTTTGTATTCAAAATTAATTTTAATTGTACGAAGAATCAAAAGTATTTTAACAATGTATACACAAATTGTAGTTGGAACATGAATAACCACCAATTCGATTGTTTTTGTTTTTTTGTTAAAATAATCATGTTTAACAGAAGGTTTTAACAAGTTGTCACGCGAATCATTATGTTTATCTAAAGTCATACAGCTTGGTTAATATATAAAATATATGTGGAGGTTTAAAACTGTTTGTTTTACATAAAATTTATAGTTTAGTATTGGAAGAAATGGGTTATTATTAGATATACGGTATGCAAGCTTAAGAGGTAGTTTGGTTTTACTTCCAACTTGGGTTTTATTATATCTAAGCACTCAGGAAATACGAATTACAGAAGAATTTGAAACATAAGCTCCATTCTTATAGATATCTAACCAAAATTGCATCTTTCTACAATGGCGTAGAAGAAAAGAAACGAGACTATACAAGTCGGCCCAGGGCATATTGAACACGAGCACGAGTGAGTTAAGTTTACATTGTGGACATCGACATGGACGTACGTCACTTTGAAGTTATTAATCGCATTAATTGTTCTAGAACATTTGTAGTAAGCAAATGACAAGCTAGATGTGTTTGTACCAATGCTATCGAAAATCCCATTTTGTACAGAGCTCTAAATTCAAGTTTGAAGTGTGCCAAATGTCCATATTATCATTATGTAAACCATTACCCTACTTTTGTGAGGAATGTATTAATGTAGCAGACATAATCATTTTGTTTCTGTTTGTCGACTGAAAAAACACTGCAAAAGGAACTAGAAAAGTTTATTAAGAAGGTTAACATGTCTCGTCATATTATCACTGAATCAAAACCGATAAGGTCAGAACATAGGCTAAAAGAAATACAACGTAAAGTCTAGATGTTTCCGGTGGTGTTGAAAATGTTTTATTTTGATGTGAAAATCGAGACAATCACCAAATAAGACTGATAGTGATTGTTCTACTTTAAGAACATATTGTGCAGGGATGGTCATGCTAATACACTGGCGAAATTACATTCCAAAAAAAATTAACACTTCCAAATTAGGCAGATTATCAGCGAAATCTAAACAATGAGGAGATAGTACTTAGAGAGATTTCAAAACTCAACTTGAAAGAAGCGAAACATTTTTGATTGAAGTATGAAGAAAGTCTTCATTAGCAGGCAAAAGTATAAATAAGAAAGCAATCAAGGAAAGGAGCAAAGAAAGCTATGCTTTGCTGTAAAAATCGGATAAGTTGCAGGATCATTTTCATATATCGTAAGTATAGTACATAAATTTTCCTCTCCGCTATTTTGCTTTAAAATGTTAGGGTCTAATTGTGAACACCCTATATGTAGAGGTGCGATACTGTTTGCTTTAAATAAAAGTGGTAGTTAAGTATTGGAAGAAGTCGGATTATTATAGAATATACAATGTGTGAATATACAGAGGAAGTGTTGTGTGTACTTAGTAGTTGGGCTTGATTATATCTAATCACTCTAAGAATAATAATTAAGCAACTGAAACATAAGCTTTACTCTTTCGTAGAGATCTGACCAAACTTTGAATCTTCAACATAAGCGAAACACCTAATCAAAGGAATGAGATCCGTTAACATTAGAAAAGACTTGAAACTTCTTGTGAAGTATGCTACATATTTCTAAGTATATTAAGAATAATAGATCATCTGCAGAACAATAATATACATTATTTCTATATTTCGCATTTAAGTAGAAGAAAAAAATGGTATTTGTTTCATTTATCATCTAGCTTACATTTTAAAATATTTCTCGAGAAAAAAGGAAGGGAGAAAATGCGGTAGTCATAAATCTACAAAATTTAAGTGCATTTCTGTCTTTTCTAAATGACTAATGCAAAGACACCGTTCGAATGTATCAGAAGTAAAAATTAACGGAACACTTATTTCTTGCATTTTCTGAAACGATTACAAATTTTTAGATGACTTTAGACAAATTTCTTGAATTGAAACCTCACATTAATTTCTGTAAGAATACCTTCTGTTCTTTGCATTGTCTCACAAGACGAAAGAAAATTTTATACAGATATAAAACTACTACTTGTAGAATCTCAAAATTTTCTTCAGATATTAAAATGCTATCGTACGTAGAAATAACTAGCGCATGTGCTTCGTTTGTAAATAATTTGAAATAGTCAAATAATTCAACTCGGTATTAGACAAAACTTGGGTTGCTAAAATTTTCTGATAAATAAGCAGAGTATTTGGAAAGACATTTCACACTTCTGTTGAAGAGTTTGTGCTTTCAACATCATCCTTCCTATTTTAAAATTACAAGAACTACATAATCACCGTGATCACACTACAACATCAGGTATGAAAATCGCAGTCTTTCCCCTCCATTTGTCGAGGTATTCTTTGCATACAATACTCACGCACAGAATAACCTTTCATCTAGTATGTGTCAATCATATTCAATCTATGTAGGTAAAAAGTCAGTTGAACAATTTTTTCATTCTTCAGTCTTAGACTATTGAAACACAATGTCAAAATGTTCATTTCTAATCTCCCTTTTTCTCAATTAGTTTGATATTTTACCGATTTTATTCTGATTGTATTATGGTTATATGTGTATGTGTAGGTATTTGTGTGTCGTGTGTGTGTGTGTGTGTGTGTGTGTGTGTGTGTGTGCGTGTGTGTGTGTACTTGTGCTTGTGAGTGTTTTCCATATTAGTTATTCCTTTCCTGTGTGTGCTTTGCACATAATATAATTTGCGTGATTGTAGTTGTGTTATTTGAACTTTATATGCTTTTACTTGTAAATCTAAAATTTATACCATATATTGGCACAGTTAAGTGAAAGAAAAGCTATATTTGGCCTCAGTGGTAGATTTAGAGAGTGGAAGGTAGGAGGACTGCCCTCAAAAACACAAACGTTACATTTTCTTTTCTAACCTCAATTGGTTTTGCGATACACTGACCCAGATGTGTCCCTCCCTATTGATACTAATTTAATAATTTTACGTACCAATCTTATACCTTGTAGACACTAATGTTATTGAAAGGTTTTAAATTAACATATTTTTCTTTATCAACCTAATGCACATGATAGTTGATATGACGTTCACATGCTAAGTACTTTAAGTGCACACATTACAATTATTATTACCAGTGTGAGCATTAGATTTTTAAACAGGGAACGTATTTCATGCATATATACATATACCAAATAATCACACACTTGCAGGAAGTCTATATATATATATATATATATATATATATATATATATATATATATATATATATATATATATATATACGAAGGTTACAACAAAAGCTATGATATTATTTTTGTACGAAAGTGGAACGAAGTAAGAATTTTGAAATATGAAAATGAAAGGTTAGAACATATGAAAACGTTACTAAGGAGCTGGATGAACATACATATCATTACCATGATATACCAGAGACAAAAGTAAATTAAACAAGTCAGTCACGTCATATGTGTTTTCTCTCGAATCACATTACAAACCATTACAATTACAATTACAATTAGGCGTAAAGCCCAGAAAATTCACGCTAGCGGTATTTGAGGTTTCCGAAGTAGTCTCTTAAACAATCCACTACATACTGCCAACGATGAGGAAGACGCCAAGTCCGTAGTTTTACTATGAGCGAGTATTCTGTTTTCACCGTTCACTCCTGTGCCGATGTTTTCATGTATTCGAACGCGTGAAACCAAAAGCACGTAATGGCTCATACAGATTTGGAATTAACTCGAAATCACAAGAGATCCCCTGGCGACTATATTAGGTGCTGGAATACTTCCACATCCATTGCGCGAGGATATTCTGTACACATTCTACCGTATAGGATGTGAAACAGTCATGAAGGATATGTACATTGTAAAGGTGCTCAGGAAGTTTTTCGTGAGTAGTAGGACGTAGGTATAATGAAGAAAAGTGCAGGAGTAGTACAAGCTTTAAAGTTTAGGTATGTTTACATAAATCGCCCAAAATAGCCCGCTACTGCAATACTCTAGGTGTGGCGAGCCTGGATGACGCCACTCCACCGATTGGCGTTCCCGTTCTGGTTTATAGGTCCTGGTCCAATGACAATTCATTAATGGAGACTACTTCAAAGAACTCTATATAGTAGAAGCCATAGGTATGTACTTCTGGGCACTATTGATAATTGTAATTTTACTTCTAATGATTTCTAAAGTTGCAATTCGACGTGAAACGCATATGAATTTAATGATTCATTCTAATTTTCCCCAAAAAATCTAAAACGTTTGAGAAAGTATGAAAATCATACACGGGTCCTTTTGCGTCCAAAATAAATGAAATGAAATGAAATCTTTGAGTTTTACGTCCCACACTTATGCCGGTTAGGCTAAAGGACACAGTGATGATGAGTAATGAATGAAATGGTGGAATGAAGAAAGGGGGGGAAACGCGACAACCCCGAGGAAACCCACGCACACGGTGTTTGTCTACCACAAAGTTCACTTGGCGGGGTCTGGGATCGAACCCAAGACCCCAAGCACCAGAGGTGAAGCTCGACCACTGAGCCACCGCGGCCTGCGTGCAAAACAGCTTGGATCCGATGTGGAATGGACGTATACAGTTCCTGAATCGTGGTGTGTGGAATTTTGTACCATTGTTCCTCCAAAACATGCTCCAGTTCCTTATGGGATGTGGTGGAGGGTAATGAGACCGATCACGTCTTTATAACTCAAACCACAATGGCTAAATGATGTTCAGATCTGGTGATTGTGGGGCCCAGGGGAGGTGTGATAACTCCTGGGTATGCTCCTCAAACCATAATTTCAGCGATTTTGCAGCGTGACAGGGCGCCAAATCATCTAGGTAGATGCCATCACCGTCTGGGAACAATATTTGAGCCATGGATAGAACCTGGTCCCCCAAAATGACATCATTCGCCTTAGCATTCATCATTCCATGCAGGGCTATGATGGGACCTGCAGAAAACCACGATATCACTGCTCATACTGTAACAGAACCGCCCCCATGATTTACAGTTCGGAGCAGACAGTTTGTATCATAGGCCTGCGACGGTGTACTCCATACGTAAACACGGCCGGTTGTTGGAAACAAGGTGAAGGTCGATTTATCAGACCACATTATGTGTTTCCACTGCTCAAGAGTCCACGCCTTGTGCTCCTTGCACCATTGGATACGCCTCTGAGCATTTACTGCTGTGACAACGGGTTTGGCGATAGTGGCCTTGCTACGAATTTTCATTTTATGAAGTTCCCGTCGCACTGTTTTCGACGAAACCGGGTTTTGTAGGCCGGAATTGAATTCAGGCGTAATTTTCATTGCAGTGGTCTTCTTTCTAGCTGCTACAATCCGCTTTAATGCCCTCCGGTCCCTATCTGACAGGATTGTCTTTCGACCGCTGTTGTGCTTTGCAGACGTCGTTTACCCATGAATAATATTGTGCATGCCCTCGTGAGATTTGACACAGTGCCTTTCGATGCACCCACAATGTTCGCCACTGTTGCCACTGAAGCTCCAACCAGACGGGGATCAACGATTATTCCTCTCTGGAAGTCTGTCAGGTCGCCCATTTTACCGCACCACTTTCACACCACGACACTCACAGGTGAATGGTTACTGCTGACGGAAGAGAAAGGTCCACGTAACACGTTGAAAACAAAAAACGATCGGCAACCGCAACACGTGTTGTACAGTGGAGGATCTAACTTACGTGTCCTGTATGAAGTGTTTTTAGATTCTTTGTATATATATATATATCCTCATCTAGTTTCTTACATGCAAATTTACACATGTAAACAATACTAACCCTCCACCTAATTAATGTTAATTATGATTTTTTCGTCAAATAGTTGACGGCTTACTGAATTAAATAGACTTTATATCCCTTATTATTAGCGTATCATGCAAAGAGGAGTGAAAGTACACGCATTGTATATTGAAGTGACTTGAGAAAATATTTTATTTCTTTTATATGTGCTTCCGTTTGTTCCGCCATCTTGTCCTCATGTTAAGTGTTTTAATGTCATGTATATTCAAAGAGTGGGTGGGGGTAAGAAAACAGAGTAATACTTCAGTAATACGAGGGTCTAAACATTGGCTCTGCCATTTAATGAAGAACGACAACATAGTCTTTTATTCATACATATGCAATACTGTATATTATGGGTGAAAATAATGTTCTATATTACTAATTTGTTCCGCCTTTTGACAGGTATATAGTTGGTTTTATTTAAGTGGTTTCAGCAGAATGCTGTGGTTGTAAACAAAATGACTGAGGGTCGGAAAGCATCTATTTTATTCTATTGTGTTATTTTGCTGACTTTTTTGGAAAATGATATTGATATTATCTTAATAGCGCATAATAGCATAATCTATTATTGTTATCTTCTAAAGAAAACATGGGTTTGATATTTTTGAAAACGACACGCGGGGACTTAGCGCTCGATTCCTTGCTCTCTGCTGTAAGACTGAACTAACATACTCTATAGACATGTATCTTATTCAATGTGGAAGGTGGTTGTTTAAACCGGTTTCGCCATGATAGTGTCATAATGAAAGAAAAGTTTAATGAGCGCGGGGAAAAGGGGGTTGGGCCGTTCATCGACTGGGTACGCGGGCTGGGGCAGCAACGGAAGACAACAGATTAACTGAAGCGCGAAAGGGAGATTTAAATAAGTAAATTAGTTAAAATATAAATAATACTGTGTCAAATGTTATGTAAGGAATTTGGCGAAAAATTTTAGACGCGAATACGAATCAATAATACTCTACAAACAATTTTTATGTTGGGTAAAGTTTGGCGTGAGCACATTGGTGCTCGTCTCATTTTCAAATATTCTTTAAGTAGATTGGTCACTTTGTGTATTATTCTAAACATTTGTAACATTTGTAACATTTTAGAGAGTTGGAAGTAATTGAAGCAGTTGATTGTAACAGCAGTATTATCTATGATGATTTCCAGAGAACTCATATTTTAATATTAGAGTGTAAGTAGAAGAAGAAAGTGTGTATCGTTCACCACAGCCTTCGGACCTATTATTGAATATGAAACGTGTAATGATAGCAAGAAAGGCGATATAGAAAATGATACATACGAAGCTGGTATGCGAGAGAAGATGTTCCAGTGATAGACATTGCCAGTGATGTTGTGGAAAACGTTAAAGCTCTTCGTTTGTTATTCCCTCCGCCATCTCCTTCATTACTTTATCGTTATCTTGTATTTGCAGATATAATCACACGAACTCTGAGTGTATTAGAGAGTCAATTAACTAATAGAAACCGTTTCTGACATTATCTTTTGACGGTTGTGCACATGGGATGCTTAATCAGTTTGCTAATGTGTGCTTTGAGATTGACTATGTGCCTATGGAAACACAGCGGTAACTAGTCTCCTGCAGACTCAGTATAGAAGTCCAAGTATGTGAAATTTATATATAATTTTAAACTTATTATGTAAAGGGTTCTGTAATTATTGGTTGATATATATTAGGGTGGATCGAAAAAAACTTCTTCTTTTTTTTTTTGTTTCCGAGTTGCTATACCGCGGAAAAGTTGTGCTTAGACAACAGTGCTTTGCGCGATCGGAAGATATTCCCTAAAATCATAAAACAACTGTTTTTATTATTAAATAAGGCATGTTGCACCGTTTTATCACTATAGCGTAAAAATACGAGAGTATTTTATTTTAATAAAGAGTACGAGAAAATTAAGTTTTTCGTGCTTTTTAAAAATTTTCAGACGCTTTGCGCAATCGGAAGATATTAACCGATTTAGACACTTTTTTTATTTTTTCAAGTTATCACTAACCACAACTTTTCCGCGGTATAGCAACTCGGAAACTAAAAAAAAAAAGTCTTTTTCGATCCACCCTAATATATAATACTGATACTCTGTAAATAATGTAAATTGAAACTGTGTTATCATACGCATTTTTTGTGAATGGTAATATACGAGGTTGTGCAGAACATAAATGTTGACGTAATTAAAGAGACATTTGTGGAAATAAAGGACTTAAAGCTTTTATTGTACAACTGAAACATTGGAAATTGTGGAGAAGTTGGTGTTGCAGCTAAGAAAATAACTCTAGCTAATTTTTCGTATTTTTCAGCTTAAGATAGATAAAGGAATTAGAAAAGTTGTGATTTGGTATCTGTGACGTCGCTGGTAATGTAATCCCGAAGGTGTGTTTGCACTTTTGAGTGGTAAAGCACTAGCTAAGTGGAAAATTGAATATAATTTATTCTGTCACAGATATTAATGAAGAACCCAAGCATAATTTTTATAAGTTAAACACAGTCTGCTCAGGTAATGTAGGGAACCTGAAAGATTCGAAAGTCAAATAAGGCGTATGTTCATGTTTCACTTAAAAAAGAAATGTTTGACATACAATGTAAAATACATAAGATTAGAAATATACCTGTGTAAAAATAAGTGTTGCATATAAACTACATGTTAGTAGACCAACTTGTAAGGACAAAATCGCAAATCTAGTTTAATGGTATTAACTGGAGGGCAATCAAGAAAAATAAGAATCGAGTTAATAGACGAAGAAGAGAGCTGCCGTGTTCTCTGAAGGAGAAATTGAAGTGTCTGGGCAGAGAATGATGTCCCTCCAAGCATCATTCAGACGTCACTCGAGGTTGGAGGATAGACCCTAGTTGAAAAACACGCGAAACCGAGTAGTTAAGTGGCAGAAGGTAGTGATGCAGGAAATGCCAATGTAACAGCCATGTTAGAGCAGATTTTGAAAGGTATTAAACAAATACGACAGGGAGCGCGTGATAATAATGAGAAATTAGAGCAGAAGCTTGAGAATAGTTGTAGAAACCTAAAGGCTGGTCTACAGGAGGTTAAGCAGGAAACTGAGCAGGCGAGAAACGAATCGCGTGAGTGTATTCAGAAATTAGAGGAAAAGGTGGAGACTACAAACCAGCGTTTGGATGTCCGAATAGAGGCTAACAACAGCCGAATAGAAAGAAGATTAGAGCTTGTCCAGGAACAACTGGAAAACAGTAAAAGACAGCTCACTCAGCGCTTGGAGAACACAACAAGCGAGTTGCAAGCCCAGTTGGAGTCCACAAACGGGAGCTAAATTCCCACACCTGTGAGACCAACGAGAAGTTGGGATAGATGTATGACCACTCGGACAGCGTTGCCAGGGCTGTAGACTCGAATTATAGCTAATTTTTGATGGGTTGCAACTGGTCTCGTCCTGAGTGGAACAGACCATTGTTGGTGTCACTGAGAGGGTAGAGAGAGTAACCACCGTGACACAGATGAAAACCAGTGTAATGCGTGTGGAAGTGAATTTCACTTCCCGGATTGCGCGAATAAGGCGAAGTCCAACAGGAGACGCCTCTCGAGGAGATCCGATAGCATAATGACTGCATACAGCATATGCAGGATACGGTAAATGATGTTTGTGGAAAATTGGAACAAAAGATGGTACAGATGGAAAAAATTTGAAGAAAATGAGTTTGTACAGCTGAGATTGTGAACGCAGGACTAGCCACCATCTCAACTGAGTCACCTAGAGCTGAATCGCTATCTTCTTCACAAGACATCTCCTCGGGACACGATCTGCATGGTTCTCAACCTGCGAACTTCGTAAACGCAGAGACTGTAGCACAACCCTCCTCGTCTCGAAATTGTGAACACGAGACGAGACTTAACATACGAACCGCGTTAGGTTTTTTCCATCGAGACCTGACGCTGCCTACGTACAAGGAAATGAAAGTGAAACTGAGACTCACAATTTCCTGATGGATCTCGACTGGTATTTCGTGATCACTAAGGGTGTAAATGAGATGAGACTTCGCTTAATGGCAAAAAGTTTTCGAAATAGAGCACACCAATTGTATCAAGTTATTGGAGCAAGGATCCAAATGGATAATGAGTTCATTACTCTTTTTCCAGACAACTACCTCAGCTACGAACATCTCGCGAACCTGAGGTCCACCATTCTTATGTTGCATTATGATGCACGGGTGCACAAATCTCCATCTGAATATCTTTTAGATATCTAGTACAAAAATAGGATCCTGTCGCCAAATCTCGGAGAGGTTTCACTCCTCAAGGTTCTTTGTTGTCAACTCCCGAGCAGGTGGTTATTTCGCTCAATAGTCTCCTCTAAATCAAAGAACATATCCGAATTGCTCATGTTGGTCCAGGAATTGCAGACCACAATCCAAGCTCGTGAGCCTTTCTATCAAAATAATAGGAAGGGAGTGAACCTGCTGGAAGTGGAAGTAGAACGCAGGGGACACAACTCCTCAGGTTATAATGGTAGATGTTGGTCTCGAAGAGAGTTCAGGAAATCGAGACAACGGTATATCATAAGGGAGACATAATAATGACCAGAACGCAACGAACAGCCCACCTCGTAACCATGGCAACAACCGTGGAGATGTGGCTCAATCAAGTGGTAGTCACGTTAGCTACCGCAACCACTCGTCCCGTCCAGTGAGAGGACATAGGGGAGGAGCAAGAAATCCCGCACAGCAAAGAAATTCCTATAGGGAAATTCCTATCTCTACAGGTGTTGTAAGCGTACGAGGGAACAAGGCCACCTAGTAACGAAAATATACCCAACCGACCTGACACGGCTAGTCGAGTGCCTCTATCGGCTAGAGAGTGAGGTGCGTCCGTGCATACTTGTGAGGGCTGAACACGATAGAAAATACTCCAGTTGAATAAGGATATAACTAGGGAGCATGAAACCGCAGTGAAGGAACATTTAATTATAATTAATGTAGATGAGGAAAATTGTGAACCTTGAACAAAGATCATCAATTATACACTTCTTAATGAGAATGTTTTTGAGGCCCAAAGTAACAAAATTTCGTTGCTACGTAGAAATGGGTATTGTATAGAGATTGAAAGAACTATTTTTGAGGAAGCTAAAACTATTTTTAAAAACCTTTTGGAGACTAGTGAGGATCCTCTGACCTGCAACAATATAAGTTCCCTCCCTGAAATAAATGTCACTGTTTTCGCACAATCAGAATGTGCCCTACTTGACTCTGGCACTAGTCTATGTGCCTGGCGCTAGTGTATGGCTTGAATAGTGCTAACCCACTTTTAAGCCAACACTCGTGGAGAGAAATACACTGCGGGTTGTAGATTCAAAACAACCGGTTTTAAAAAGCAAGATGATCTATTCAACAGTATCTTAGCTGCCAAGGTGTGGGCATCTCGTCTCGAATAGTCAGTTTTTGAGACAAAGTGAACGAGCTATCGAGCTGTTGGATGCTGACACCAAGATGGCTTCTACAGTGGAACAGGTTACTACTTTCACCTTTGCTAATGTCTCATCACTTAGAGGAGTGATATATTACCGTCACGTGTTGCAAGAAGTGCGTGTTAGCTCACGAGGTGACACGGGTGCCAACTCTCCTAAGATTTCTGAAGTATGTAGTCGGGTCTCAGCATTTGTACAGACAGCTTTGATGAAGAAAAGTGGCGGCATTCGTCCTACCGCAATAGGCAATGTGTGGAGGAGATTATCAGCCAAAATCATTTGCCATAGAATTAGAGAGCCTCTAACACTTTTTCTATCCCCACACCAGCTGGGAGTTTGCGTCTCACATAGAGCAGAAGCAGCAATACACGCTGCTCGTATGTACTACTCTTTTCCACACCAGCAGGAGAAATTGTTTCTGAAAATAGACTTCAGAAACGCATTTAACGAGTTGAATCGTGACTCTATGCTCATACAGGTAAAAAACAGTTTTCCATCAATTTATAGGAACCAGTGTTGCCAATTTTGCGACTTTGTCGCTAGAACTAACGACTTTTGGAAGTGTCTAACGACAAAAATTTTTATTTAGCGCCTAGCGACATTTAGGAATTCAAATATTTTGTTCTATATTTATATTAAAGTATCCAAAATTTTGCAGTTCGTGATACTAATTACTTTTACACTCGGTTGCACTACTGCTATGAGTAACCTACTTCGTTGAATTCATCGCTGCTATGAGGATTATGCCCTTCTTCACTGCGGTTCGGAAATCCGGGAATTTCCCGTATCTAACTAGTTGCGTAATAGCTGGTAACCTCTTGCATTCCACAGTGCGTACAGTGACAGTGACGGGGAACGTTGTGCTTTTCTGGTTCAGTGTAGTGCGTGTGATTTATATATTAATTGAACTGCGGTTGTTCTTAATATAAATTATACAGAAATTTCGTGGGGTGAGTTCGGTGAAGTGTTCCAATACGAAAGCAACATGAATTCCCCAACCCCCCCAAAAAGATAATCGTACTCAATAAGAGGGAATGGGGAAAAGTGATCCAAAATTTTAAGTATTTGCAAACTTTCAATGCTATATTTATTAATTTTGTATTCTTCAAAGCGCATAGTGCAGTGTTTTTGTCAAGATGGCCATTTTTTTAAAAGAAAAAATACTCGAGTCTTCCATTGTATATGAAAAATATTTAAATTATTTTAATTCCTTTGTAAAATTGTATAGCGACTTTTCTAGCGACTTGGCAGGAGGCATTTAGCGACTTCTAACGACTTTAGAGTACTAAACTAGCGACATTTCACACTGGCGAGTTGGCAACAGTGATCGATACATACATCAGTGCTACTCGCAACTGAGCAACTTATACTTAGGAGATGAAATAATCCTCTCTCGGCGTGGCGTACAACAAGGCGACCCTCTTGGCCCTGGTTTGTTCGCACTAACTTTACAATCCATCGTTAATAGTATCAATACAGAACTGAACATATGGTATTTGGATGACGGGACTATAGCTGGAGACAAGGATACAGTACTAGAGACATTAGAAATGATCCGTAGACGGGCTAAGGAGATCGGATTGCAAATGAATTTCTCCAAATGTGAGGTCAGCTTTCTCGGAGTTTCCAATGAGCACTCTAATAACCTCTTCAAGCTGTTTGACGAAGCCGCGCCTAGGATTCAAAGAATTTCGACAGATTACGCCAGCTTATTAGGAGCAGCACTATCTAATGAGGCAAAACGAACAATATTAAAAGACAAAATTTCTAAATTAGAATTCTTCTTTACACGTCTTTCCTTGATTTCAGTTCACTCTGCCTTTTACCTACTACGTGCCTCATTGTTCACTCAACAATAACTCTTGGCTGCAGGCGTCCCTTCCTGTTAACCACGGAGGTCTCGGCATTCGTCGCGCCATGGACCTGGCTATTTCATCCTTTCTGTCTTCATTCTATGGCGCTAAGCCATTGATCGAGACCATTCTCTAACAAGATCTTAGCCTAGTATCGGATTCGGATGTCAACGATAGCATTGCTAAGTGGTCATCTATAGTGGGATCAGATCCCCCTGACCTTGATAAGAGAGGACTACAATCCTCTTGGGACGATCCTCTTATAAATCATCACTTTTCAGCTCTGCTTCAGTCATCCAATAACCCAGAAGATAAGGCCAGACTTCTAGCTACATCATCTCCAGAAGCAGGCGCTTGGCTCCATGCTATCCCGTCACCTTCTTTAGGATTACATCTTCCCAATGACAGTTTTCGAATTGCCAGTGCACTGCGTTTGGGAGCAGATGTTTGCGAGCAACACAGATGTCCTGCCTGCAGAAGTCTCGTAGACAAGAAGGGCCTTCATGGACTCTCTTGTGCCAATAGTGCGGGCAGACATTCACGCCACTCCAGCGTCAACGACATTATCATGAGGGCACTAATTTCAGCAGGCGTTCCTTCTATATGTGAACCGTTGGGATGCAGTCGTGCAGACGGCAAGAGGCCAGATGGTATGACCCTAATATCGTGGAAGAAAGGAAAAGCACTTCTATGGGATTTTACTTGTTCCGACTCCTTCGCCCCTTCAAATATACATTCTTCCTCAGCACAAGCTGGCAACGTGGCTGCTCGCCGGGAAACAGAAAAGCGCAGGAAGTATAGCAATTTACTCGACAAATATCATTTTGTCGCTATAGCTGTTGAATCGGGTAGTTCATGGGGTCCCGAAGGCCTTAACTTTATAAAAGAAATTGGTCACCACATTCGTTTATCGTCAGGAGATGCTAGAGCAACCTCGTTTCTACTGCAACGCATCAGCATGGCAGTATAAAGAGGGAACGTTGCATCAGTTTTGGGAACGCTACCCTCTGGTAAGGAACTGGAGGAGATCTATTGTTTGTAATCTCGGCGAAGGTTTGAGGATGGTGTTGCGAGGCTTATCGCAATAACGTGTATTAGTGGATAATTATATTTTGATAACCTGTAAAATGTAAATTGTGCACTGTTCAAGGAATGTAATATTTTGTAGTTTTGCCAGCGGACTTAATGCAAAATGGGATCTTATTGTTGTCTAATTTCTAATTTTAATTAACTTTGAATGTTACAAATTTGAATGAGGCCGTCGCTTTTAACAATATTTGATTGTTAAATTTCAATAATTTGAATAAAATTGTAACAATTGCATTAAATAAATTTACTAAACAAGTAAACAATATATATATATATATATATATATATATATATATATATATATATATATATATATATATACAAGGTTATCATAAAATAAGTATCGCTGTTCAGAGAACTCTGGTGACGTAACCACTCAATAGAATACAACCAAACTTGGTAGGAGCATCTTTGGGAACATGCAGAAACGATTGGTGTAGAAAACAATAGTTCCACTTTTCGCCAAAAGAGGTAATTGTAGCGCTGTACAACGCCACGTAAATCCAGCGTGGAAGAAAAACGACATAGTGATGCTAAATAATAAGAAAGACTGTAATTACCTTTCCAGGTTCTTACTCACGCCTGCATGTGTTTCAATGATATGGGTTTCAGGGCCACAATATGCAGAAGTGATTTGATGGTGATCCGAGGTTTGCTTCTTTTTTCTTCACACACTCTTTGCCTTGTGCTCCAGGAGTTCCGGGTTCTATTTCCAGAGAAGACACACATGCTTTTTAAGATGCTATCTGTATCAATTACAACTCTTCCGTCGGCTTTCTTTAGTTATTAAGCATGAAGTTGCTAGCCTTCCTTAATGTTCTTATTTTTACTCTTATCTTCAATTTCCTTAATTTTAGCATTCAAAGAATCGCGTTTCTTTCTTCTAAAAGTTTTGAAAGTTCCCCCCTAAAATCTACGAAATTTTATGTAGTTATTTCAGTCGGATTTTGTAACCAACATAATTTTGCCTCTTTTCTCTTCTCTGCTAGTGCTTACCTGGTTGAACCGTGGTTTGTTCCTACATATTTCTGCGTATCCCAATTTTTCTGTTCCTGAAATGTTAATGCTATCTCTAATTTCAATCCAAGTATCCAAAACGCTAGTGCACTCCGAATCTTCTAAAGCCGAGAATTTATTCGAAACTTCAATCTGTTTTTCCTCTCTCACCTGGCTCTCTTCTAATTTCTTTTAAATAAAATTTCTCTGTTTTCAGACATTGAATATTTTCTTTGTTGAACGATTACCTCTCTCTTATTATCGGTGCTACCAGGTAGTGATCAATGCCACAGTAATCTCCTTTAAACGAACAAACATCAGTATTGTTAGACTACCTTCTTCTATCTAATAAAACGTGATCAATTTGATAATGTGTTTTTCCACCTAGTGAGGTTTACGTATGAACGTCGCCATGTGGGAATTTTGTACTCTTCCCATATGTGGGTTTTGGATGTTGCAAAGTTCATGAGTCTAACATCCTTGTCATTACCGTCCTTACGAAGGCTTTCATTCACTATAATCCGTTTGGAAATATTCTCTCATCCTACCTTCGCATTCAAATCCCCTAATATAATTTGTATATAGTATCGCTGGAGTTGGTAAAATATTTGTTGCACTTCTTCGTGAAAACTTCTTTTGTGTCGTCATCCTTATCTTCTGTTGGGGCATGTACATTTAAAACAATAATATCACCTCACCAACCCTTAAGAGTCATAAACGAAAGTCTATCATTAACAAATTCAATCCGGCTAATCTCTTATATTAATCGTTTGTGAACGAAAAATTCTGTATCTAATTGGTAATTTTATTTGCTTCGTAATAAAAGAACGTAAAATTTCCGGACTTGACAGTTCCATTTCCTTCCAATCCAACTTCCTAAACTCCTACTAGGTCCATCATGTATTTTCCTAACTCACTCGTTACGGATTTGAACGCATCTTCCCTATAAAGTCTTCTAATATTCCACATCTCATGTCCATTTTAATTTGCTGAGGTCGTGCCAAGTTATCAGTCCTGGTTCGAGGCTGATGGTCAGATGGCTGTAGGTGAGGAGCAGTCGGATCGGTGTAACGGTTAATCAAAGTTTGAAGGCATTGCGTTGTTGTTCCATCCAGAAACAGGAGTGAAAGCTTCTTGGAAAAAGTAGCAAAATAATTCGCCTTGTCGATGTCAGTATTAAGCGCTTGATGGTTGTGAATAAGAGGATATGGTGTACGAGACGTTTTGTCAGTAAGTTGATTGTATTTATGCCGAAATTTGCTGGAGTATTACACATTAGAATCCACTATCTTTTTGTAGATTGCAATGTAGTTGTGTACTATTCGGAGATATTGGCATGGAAGCGTAGTGCCTCCAAGTTGCCTCTGATTCGGTATTCAAGATAAGCTTGGCGTGAAGCAGAAATAAGTGCAAGTTATCTTGATGGCAAAATAGGTTTATGCGATTGTACATGAGTAGAAGGAATGAATTGTTTCGCTGCATCTTGAACTGCTGCATTAAGGTTCGTAATGACTTGTCCAAGACTGTGCTGCGAGGCAGGTGTGGTGACTGTGCTAGTGTCGTGGTCGATTGTTGAACGGTATTGATCCCATTTAGCCTTATGACAGAGATAAATTTTCACAGCAGGTGAGGGATTTGATGACTTCACTGTACATTGTATTCCAGTTTAATAGGAATATGATCGCTGTCGATTGAATCCAGTACAGTAATATTGATAAGAGGAGATAGAAAAGACGAGATTATTACTACGTCAGACGTTGTGTTGCTAGCTGGTCTCGTATGTTAAGGCAAGATGTGAAATTCTACTGTAGTGGAAGTTTGTATAAAATCAAGAAATTACTGTTTGTCGCGGTGTGTTCCCCTATGGAAATTCACGTGTGCCATGGTAATACAATGCCGAGATTGTGTATCAACGAAAGTAGATAGTAGTATTGTATGCAGGCAGATTGGAACTTTGAGGCATGGTAACAGTGCAGTATGGTAGACGAGTGCTAATGCCGATAGCTGTACCGCCGTAAGATGTGGTCCGGAGTATCATGACGTAGTTAGTTATATTTGGTATGTGACACTCTAGGTAAGGAGCCAGATAAATTTCATTGAGTACGAAGAGTGAGTATTCTTCCTATAATAACTGCGTGAAGAGTACTTGATATGTCAACAATGAGTGGATGTTCATAAATAAGAAGCTAGAAGCTATTACAGAAAAACAGGAAAATGCAAATGAAATCTACCATATTAAACGTAGACGTCGATAGCTTGGCATGTAGCTGAAGATTAAACAGGATTTTAGCTGCATGAATGATTTCATTGAGAATTTGCGTGCGAGAAAATTGGTGGGTGTTCTGTAAACTAATCGTGAGGAAGCGGAGCAGATCTTCAACAGAAACAGGATGAAGTAAAGAATTAGCAGGTGGAGTGGGACGGTAAGCAGTCCTCATGGGTGAAATAAATTCTGGTTTTCAAAGTTCAGTTTGTGGATTAGCTTTACATCTGTAACTATATATTGGATTTTTCTCAGGACATGTACTACCCTGTGGTGGTGATTTTTGATGGGGGCAATCCTTCGTAGCATGTTGTGATAAACAATAGCCACATTTAATATAATTAGTACAATCGGATTTGGGATGTTCATTATGCAGTTGACATCGCTGACATGATAACGGGAGATTAGGTGTACAAGAGGGTTTAACTCCTTAACGTCGTCGATAAATATAAGCTCCATTGGACAAAAGTTCGTCTATTAACTGTGGCTGATCGGTGAGTACCCGTACAAGATATGTTCCACCGTTATTGTTCTTTACCGGGATACTCGCCTTACAGGAAGTTCTTCCTGATGTAATTTCAAATAGATTTCCTCATCGGTGAAATCTGGTTCCCCTCTTCGTATAACAACGGGTAGCATTGGCAATAGCCTACGAGGAGGAGAAGTTTTGCTTTCACTTGGAGTTAGTGTGGATAGTCTAGCCTTTGATACAAAGAGCTCAAAAGTGGCCTTGTTTTGCCAAATTTAAGTTCGGAGACTTTAGTATACTGCCTCTGCGAGTTTTGACGATTTCGCGTATCACAGGAAGAGACATATATTTAATCAACTGCTGAAAAACTTCTCAAACGGTGCTATATTCTGATCATAATCTGTCAGCAGGAAGTTATAGATAGGCTCTAGTTTGTGATGTGTGTTGGGATTGTCGACTGACTTATATGTCCAATCCATGATATTGCTTATAATTGGATCAATGATAGATGTAACTTGCTATATCTTCGGATGTATAGATTGTTCTCCATCCGAGAGAGATCAAGAGCGAATGCACTGTCCTTTAGTGAAACAATCAGCCGGAAGCCTAGCAAAAACATGGGTGTTAAGTCCTGACAATAGTGTTCCGGTAACAATCCGGGGTTGAGTCTTCTGCTGACCGTTGGGCCTATATTAGCTGAAGTTTTGTTGAAAGAGATGCGATGAGCCTGAAGCGTTAGCAAGATCCGTTACGGTGAGTAAGGAGTCTAGGTCCGAAGCCCAAATGAAGATTTAAGTAAAAGGAAGGAAGATAGATGACGTTAAAAAACAAATGCCCTCTGAAAGTGAAAACTATCGTTAATTCCCTACACAAGAGAGGCTAGGCTTCTTGGTTAAGTGATGAACTCGCAAAAGTATTCTTGAATTAAGATGAAAATACTGTATTTACAAGTTATATGAGAGAACATAATTGTTATTCCTTTAATGCAAGTGAAAACTGAGCGTTCAAACGTATGATCTATTTTGTAACATATTCTAAATTACTTTGTGATTAATAATTCAATAGAAAATGAATCATTGAAGAAGAATATGAGTGTATTAATTTGGACCATGAAATGTTATGCTATATAACGCATGGCGTAATATAGTCTTTACAGGAATATTTGATGCACTATTCGTAGTATACAAAAATAATCATAGCTTGAAATCGAAGAAAGGAGACATTAATATTGTCAAAAGTTATTAGTAGAGAAAACTGTATAATTTATAATTTTAATACCAGGCGCATGCAGAAAGTAAGTTTCCCACGCGTTCCATAGCTAGGAAACCGTATGTTGCGCGAAGCTACAGCGTGTACGTGAGAGAGTAATGTTCTAACATGACACATGCACCAGCGGAACTTCCTTAGTGTCCTCAGTAGCGTCGTGGCAGTGGTTCAAAATGGACGTTCCTATTTCAGCTCCCGCCGCGTCTGAAGTGGGATCAGTGATAAAGTTTTTCAATGCACAGGGCATAGCACTGATTGAAATCCATCCTAGTTTGTAGGGTACGACATCTACAATGTCATTGTTCATCTTAGCGAGCCGGAAAGCTATGAATTCGACAGTGATATTGGTTATTTGATCATATTTATGTCTCCCAGTCCTCCAAGTTGCGGATCTGAATTTGGATTTAATCAGCATGAGATGCGTCACTGTTAATCTCAGCGACTCGAAAAATTATAGATTCGCCACTAACACCGGTCATTTTTCGTTCTTTTTGAAATGTCGCTCCTCCTTAATCTCTTAAGTTAAACCGTCAAAGTGATATAACACAAACCATAACAGATTTGAAGTTCATCTAGATTGAAAAATTTGATCGAGATTGGTTTGGTGGTTCAAGAGTCATTAAGTTTAATTTTTATATATCTCCCTCTCTCATTCCCCTCCCCAAGTTCTCCCGTGAAAGGGAAATGATAAAAATCATCTCAGGTCCGAACCTCACCTATGTTAAAATTGTGATCGAGATTCATCCTTTGTTTCATGAGTTATAAAGTTTTATTTATTCATTTTAACTCCATCCCTCCCCTCACCCGCAACTAATATCATCAAAGTAAATAGATAAATAGCATCTTATGCCCGAACCTCATTTATGTTGAAAAATTTAATCGAGATCGGTTTGGTGGCGCACAAGTCATGAAGTCACAAAGACATTCACTTTCATTTTCATTATTTTTACATATACGTCCGTCTCCCCGGCCCCTACGTTCCAGTGATAAACTGAAATGATAAAAGTTGTCCCAGATTCAAACATTATGTATGTTGAAAGTTTGACAGAAATGGTTCAAGAGTTATTACGTTCTATTCATTTTTATATATCAACCCTAATCCCCTCTTTCACCTCCTTAAATTCTGCCGTTAAAATGAAATGATAAAAAAGCTTCCCAAGACCGAACCTTATCAATATTGAGAATTTGAATAGAGATTGGTAGGCTGGTTCAAGAGATTAGGAGCCACAAACATACTTACTTTCAATTTTATAATATACGTTATTATTATTATTATTATTATTATTATTATTATTATTATTATTATTATTATTATTATTATTATGTGCTTACTTTTGAACTTGCACGGCGAAATCACTGTAAAATATGTTTTATTTCTCTATTATTACCCGGATTGTATATTTATTCTTTATTAGTGGGCACTATTTTCTCTCTAGGCCGTAGAATAAATGAATTTCGTTGTGCACTTTGGTGCAAATAACGTTACAGGAAGAAGTCGGTTGCCTCAAAGAGGGCTAAAGTAAGTAATCTTTGACTTGTAATTTCAGAGAGCAGGACAGTGTAGGGGTAACTTAATCATCTTATGAATAATACAGCTATCTAACACAGGTTCAAATCCTGTTCATGCCAAAGTTAATTCTTTTTCCACAGTCATTGAGAAGACTCGACTTATTATACTGGACAAGCAATAGTAAGAATGTGGAAGCAAACACCTATATCATGATAGAAACCATTTAGGAATGTTGGTTGGGAAAGGGCAAGAGAATTACCATTACATTCCAAAGGCATCATTGATCGACAGTATATTTTGGTTGGGAAAGGGCAAGGGAATTACCATTACATTCCAAAGGCATCATTGATCGACAGTATACATTTTTCATGTTATCGTTCTGAAAAAGAAACACTACACCATTTGTTAAACAAAGTTTGGCTAAAGGTATAAGCGGTGTAGTTGTAGCCCGCCAGGCTTGCAAATGGAAAATCTTGCTTCCATCCCCCATTAGTTTGCATTATCTTTTAGCATACAATAATGGCTGCAAACAGAGATTCATCTTCTGATGGAGAACTTACAAAGTATCACTGGCGATAATTCGAGTAAACAGTGTGTGCGTTCTACATCATACACTGCAACGATAAGTATTTTTCATATTTATATTCGTCCCTCTCACCCTGTTTTTTGACGTTTCCCTATCCTGTCTTTGCATCTTTCACTTCTCCCCCACTTTTTCCTTCATACACGCACGCACTTCATGTTCCAAAGTTAAAACGGAGCAAGAGAGTGATATACCTGGTCTGGAGAATCTAATTAACTGGGAACTTCGGTGTTGTGTTTTTCGTGGTCCGGCAATAACATTCCCAGTCCTGGTCACCTCTGACCGAAATAGTGTTTAAGCACAAGGGAGTAAAAAAAATTCTTTTTTGTACTCTCGGTTACCGAGTCTCAGTCGAATTACTGGGTAATACGGATTTGAATCCTCAACCCAGTGGTGGTATACAACTCAACCAACATCATCCGACTGACACAATGATCCGTTTAAGCTTTTAGCATGTTCATTCTATCTGCGAAAATTATGTTATATCCAGAACAGATGAAATCAATGCTGGATGTTCGTAACAGATACACTTCGGAAAAGACTAGAAAATGGTAATCCCTTTTGTTATTTGAAAACAATTTTTTTTTATACTAGTTCGACACAAAATTTGTTTCCATCCTATAATTCAATGTTTCATTCACTTTGAAATTTGAAACATGCTATGTCTATGAGGAGCATAAACTTTCGAATATTTGAAATTTTTCATTAAGATATAGTTTGTACTTTTGATACAGGGTTTCTGATAGAAATTTGGCAGTAAAATAGCAGTCTTCAATTTTCTCTTTCTTTCTTTCTTTTTCTTTTCGTTTCCTTCTCTTTGTGTTTTGTTCAGTTTGCATTAGTAGCCTGAAATGGAGGATATGACCAACGTTATCTACTGGGTACATTAGAATGTATTTTGGATCAGTGCGTCCAAGGAACACTACCGAATTTGGAATCGGACCACGCGGAAACAATGCATGTGCGTTAAACTTTTGACATTATCCTAGATGTATCTCGGAGATATACATTTCTACTGAAAATTGAGTATTCTATCCATTGTGAAAGTGACATAATGAATGTTTAAAGCATTATATATATATATATATATATATATATATATATATATATATATATGAATTCTTCTGAAAAATATGTAAAAGTAAGCGTTATTTCTATATTACTGTTGGATTTCTGGAAACGGAACTTTATAGTGTTAGATTCTTTTCTTACTACGTTTGAATTCCACAGTTTTATCTGTGCTTCCTTTCCTTTTTCTTCTTCTCCTCTCCTCTTCTCTCTCTCTCTGCCTCATTTCTGAATCTGTGTAATAGATATCCATTGGTTTCAATTTTTCATTGACTGTGTTTCACTTTCTTCCTACATCAACTTATGAATCCTGTTTGGTCTCGGTTTTGTTATATCATTTTATCGAAACTAATACAAGTGTAGTTTGAAATCAGAATTGCGCTCATGTTTTTAACTAATTTTAGTATGGGAGAGAAGAAGGAAGGAGAGAGAGGGAGTCACTTTACCTAAGACATTTATGGGATAAGTTGGTGCATATTGGGTGACCTAACTGAGCGGCGTTAGCTGTCGCAATTTTTTTCGATACGGAATGTACAATGATTCTACTATAGTCCCACGGTAGTTTCTAGAATATTGACATTATCTGAAGAAAAATATTTTAAAAGGAATGTGATTATATGGTGGAACGCTCGGTGAAATTCTCAGTTTTCTTAATAGGCGAAGCCATCAGTTCTCGGAATCAATCGTACTATCAACACAAAGTGTGAACTTGTCAGATCTGATGAGATGTATTATTACTTTCCAAACTTATTTCGGAATGTATACCCTCACACGTCTTGCAAGGAATTTTCAACCACGATATGAATGACCTCACAAGGAATGGAAGAATCGAATCAAACCGAAAATTTTCATTTTTGCAACACAATTTAAGAATCTGACAATTCTAGCGTTCCTGTTGTACGCCACCAAATTATATACAAAAACAAAGTTCACGATTATATCCTGTCAGATGATAGCCTATAACATACAAAAGACATAGTCCGTTCAATTTGACCCCTTTGAACTTCGAGATTTATCACACAGATTATACCGGTCTTCTTAAGTCTTGCAACTATGTATTTCTAATACATTGTCCTAACAGCAGAGAAAATAATTGTTTGCAGCAGAGCTAAAATTGTATCTCAAAAGGTAACGCATGATGTCACACCGTCCTCTATTGCCTATCTTTGCTCATTGTATTTTTTTTCAAAAAGTGAATGAACGCCACAGATATTTATTGGAATTTGGGGTCAATGTCCCCGAATTCCCCCTCATTTTTACCCTTGGTTGGCAGAGATGCATTCAACATGTAATAGTGAAAGTGTAAATTTATCCATTTTCTTCCTGTCCTAAATCCTTGAAATTGATTCTAAATCATCTTTCAATTTTTAACCTTTTAGTCACACACGTTCGTAGTGATATTTATTTATTATACCTCTTTTGCATTTTATTCTCAATTTTCGATTCACTTATTTCTATTACAAATGGAACCTTCATTTGTCGTCGAATCTTTCTTGTTGACATTCGTACACCAATACAAGAAGTGAGTATAATTTACAACATAAGGAGTTGCTTTATTGTTGAATTGATCTGATTTCATATGTAATATTATAATTGTACTTAGTGACGCACAATTACAAAGCTGCAAAAATCAAGAAAAAACAAGACAACTCCAGGAATAAGTGAGAAATACGTGATTTCAACATGAGATGATGCAACTATCCTCATGGAATAGCTCAGCACAATCATGTTATTTTCTTGAAAAGAGAGTTAGAGATCGTTTCATAAATTACAATACATTCGTATACTTGTTCGCTCGGAGCAGCAGTTCGTGCTATACCTCTTGATCTATTATTTTTGCATCTACATAAAAGGTAGAGTTGCAGTTTTCCATCTTAAAGAGGTTTCATTCGAGCACTAAGTTGTATCAGTGTGAGGATAGTTTAGAAACAAAAAGTTTTTACCTTGCATTACTGAGAATATTTTTTTTTGTTTTATTCAGTTTCAGGGTCATACAATTTCACGTGTACATAATATTGGAATTCTTACTACGTTGTACTGTCTTCATAAATCCTATCATATTTGCGTACTGTTTCTGTTGGTATTGTAGTTCGTTAGCAAGAAATTGAAGGTTTTAATTCAGCTCATACACATGGAAATAGAAATTGACCTCAATCACATTGTTGAATTCATATTGATTTTTTGAGTCATAATACTTACATATGATTATGTTTAGAAATTAGAAATTCTGTCCAGACTATTGTTATTCTATCTAGACTGCTCTTAACAGTCGAAGCTATGTAAGTGTACGTTAATAAGCACTTGAAAAATTGCATATGTAATTCAATTCAACAATAATTTTTCATTTATAATTTGTGTTAGTTCACGAATTAGTGTGTTAACCATTATTGGTAATGATGTTATTGTTAGTTACTACTTAGAAAAGAATTGAGGTTGGTCGGGTTAGTTCACAGACGGGATACGTATATGTGTAGAATAAATCAACAGTCTGTTGCTTTAGAATAGAACATTAATTATGACAAAGAGTCAAGCTGTTGTCCTGAGTATTATACTCGAACATTTTGCAAATCTCTTTTACCGATGTAAGTTAAATGAAAACACAAAAAGCTGGAATTAAAACTTAACTTTGCGGACTCATTTGTCAGCAAAGGTTTTAAAAATGTCCTCAAAAAGATAGCTTTGAAGGTAACTTATGCTCTATGGATATGATCCTAAGGTTGGTGAATCGTTTTGTCCCGTTAAGTTAATGAGACATTTTGTATGAACTATAGTTTGTTATAATTCCTTTTCTTGCCCTATAAGTGCAAATAAATAATTCCCCAATTTTCCGTCTCCTGATTAGGCGCCCAGGCACAAGCCCAGTTTTCACCCCTTAGTACTATAAACGGTTGTTATGGATTGAGCACCTTTAAATGTAGAGAGGAACATGTGATAGTTGTAATATGTGATACCTGACCAGAGTAGTTAAAGGTTAAGAATAATTTGTGCACTGCATAATAATGCATCTAATGCGACACATGTTTGTGCATCATTGCTATCGCTGTTTTATGCATTTTTGAAATTTATGGTGATAGTGAAGGATTTCATTGTCACTCTTAAATTTAATAAATTATTATTATATTGTGCATTGATGTACGACATTAATATCAAATATCTAATACCTTTATCATTCCGATTGTTACTGTTTGTAGCAAGTTTGAATTATTTTAAACTTTTAGAGCTTAAGATTTGTACACTGTACAATGTTTTTGGTTCTCATACTTGATCTCTTATCACTGACCTTCTCGTTTAACTATAGCGACTGCAATAGCAAACCGCAAAAGAAAAACTTCGCGAACTTATCCTTTTACTTCGAAACGGTAAGTGTGGGAATTGCATGCAGAACAACAAAAGTTCAACATAACATTTTGTCTATCGATTACTGACTGAGTACCTTTTTACGTTTTTAAAAGTTCAGTTCCTAACATTAATATATCCCCAACATAAGTAGAAAATCCATTATCACATGTATACATAGCTCTTATAGATCTTAGTCATGTGACTTTCTTTTTTATCTGTCAGTCTCCTCAATAGACACAAAGTGTATTTTCTTTAGAAACGTCTTCTTTAGAACATAAAAAGCAGGCACGTATTTATCGTACTTCAGCGTTTAAGAAAAGCCAAGAACATCGTACTTTTCAGAAGCACTTTGCGACAAATGAAGATACTGGAAGCTTCATACTTGCCATAAAGCTGTAGTATTCATAAGAGTTCTGTATTGCTTTGCGAATGAGATATTCATTTAAGTTTGTATAAAATCATACCTGTTGTGGCAGTAAAATACATTATATCACACTTTAAAATGTATTTGTATTAAACAGTATCTTTGTGAAAGTAAGAGAATTTACTGTTTCGGTAATGAGATATCTTACACAAGACGTAGCTGTGTTTCAATTAGAATTGTATCTATAGTTTTTGAATCAATTCCTAATCCCCCTTTAAGATAAACTTATATTTTACATAATCTTTGCGGAAGTAAGATAATTGAATGTTTCAGTAAAGAGGAATTTTACTCGAGAGAAATGTGTTCTAAACAGAATGTATGTATAGTTATTGAATTCTTCAAAGATAATTTTTATGTATACATAATTATCCTGTTCAAAAATAACTATAAACCAAAGATGAAACCTGTTGTAGAATTATATTTTATATGAATTAATTATAATTCATATAAAATTATTGAATATAAAATAATTCATATAAAGTATTATAATTCATTACTGTATTCATTACGTGCTAATTATTTTTATACTTTTTGATATTATTTTTAATCTTCCCTTTACTCAAGTTACTTCATTTCATGATGGTTTCCAGCGGGGACATGAGGTTATACTCTTCTTTATTTTGGCAATCCAAGAGCAGGTACTGATATTAGCACAAGCAACGAAATTCATCTCAGCTTGTAATGGTGCAAATTTAAAATGAAATTTCATGTCAGGCGGTTGGCTTAGAAAGTGGACAAAAAGTCGCAAAATTTTCTGCAATTATATATGAAATACTAACAACTAAGTTTGATTTAATTTTACAAAATCTACCATTGGATAATATTATACACCGTATTGTAAGCAATGATAGACTAATAAAAATATCCTAGAAGATAAAATTTGAATACCGTTTTGAAAACTTTTAATCAAAATATGAATTGTGTAGTTTACACAATATTATAATGTTTGTCAAATAAGAAGTATAATAAACAATATTCATATTACGAGCAACATTGAGAAATTAATACTCAATAAATTTTTCAATCCGTAGTAAGTTCTTGTCACAAATACACAAAATGTAATTTTGTAAAACTAGAAACGTGAAGCGTTTAACGATTGCAAATAGAACATTTTCGTAATTATACAAAAAAATTATATAACTAAATGAAAATGAAAGGTAAGTTATTACCTGCATATATTCCTGAATCAATTGTATCTGATTGTTCTGTCAAAATATAATAAATATAATTAATGAGTAGATATTCATATAATGTTCACATAAAATCAAGTAAAATTTATAATTAAGGTGCATTAAGTGATGACATCTGTAAGTTACACACACACATACACACACACCGATTGCCGGAAGAAGTGAAAGATACAAAGAGAGGTTAGAGAAACGTCAAGAAAGAGGGAGAGGGGAGACGAATATAAATATGAAACATACTTATCATTGCAGTGTATGATGTAGAACGCATACACTGCTTACTAGAATTATCGCCAGTGATGCTTTCTAAGTTCTCCATCAGAAGAAGAATTTTGTTTGCAGCCATTATTTTATGCGAAAAAATCATACTAAATGATGGGGAATCAGACCAAGATTTCCATTTAGAATTCTAGCACACAAACACTACACCACCGATTGCTTTAGCTAGTCTTTGTTTAATAAATGGCGTAATGTTTCTTTCTGAGAACGATAACGCGAAAAGTGTATACTGCACATCAATGTCCTTGGAATGGCCTTGAATTCCCTTGCCCGTTCCCGACCAACATTCATAAATAGTTTCTATCATGATACAGGTGTTTGCTTCCAAATTCTTATGTACTAGCTCTCCAGTATGATAAATCGATTCTTCACAATCACTTTGAAAAAAAATAATTTTGGCATGAACAGGATTTGAACCTATGTTAGAAAGCTATATTGTTCATAAGCCCCTTATGTTACTCCTACACTATCGGGCCACCTGAAATTACGAACAAAATATTACTTATTTTTGCCCTGATCTTTGGAACAAGCCAAAGTACACAACGAAATTTATTTATTCGACGGTCTAGAGAGAAATTAGTGCCCACTAATGACAGAAAACCATACAATCCAGGAAAAATTACAGAAAGAAAACATATTTTGCAGTAATTTCGCAAGTTCAAGTTCAAAAGTACGTGAATAATAATAATAATAATAATAATAATAATAATAATAATAATAATAATAATGTTCACATTCACAATATAGATGTCTATTATTATTATTATTGTTGTTGTTGTTATTGTTATTATTATTATTATTATTATTATTATTATTATTATTATTATTATTATTGATGTTATTATTAGCGTCAATTATCCGCTTCGTTGGGTTAAATTGAGAAAAAATAGTAATATGTTCCGTTACTCAGTCACTGTTTGGTATTACTAGAGTGCTCTTTGATATCGGTCGTTTTCCATGAGTTATAAATATTCCTCCACAACGTATGTTTCGGGCACGTTATCTGCAGTGTCATTGTTCATCTCAGCGAGCCGAAAAACTGTGATTTGGATACTGATATTGGTCATGTCGATCATTTTTATATGTTTACAAGAAATACATAACAATTTGGAAGCAAACACCTGTATCATGATGGAAACAATTTACGAATGTTGGTTGGGAAAGTGCAACGGAATTACAAGAACATTCCAAAGAAAATATTGATCTGCAGTATACACATTTCGTGTTATCGTTCTCAGAGAGAAACATTACAACATTTGTCAAACACAGTTTGGCTAAAGGTATAACTGGTGTAGTGGTAGCGTGCTAGATTTCTAAATAGAAATCTTGGTTCCATTCCCCATCAGGTAGTACGATTTTTTGCATAAAATAATAGCTGGAAACAGAGATTCTTGTTCTGATGGAGAACTTACAAAGCATCACTACCAATAATTCTAGTAAACAGTATATGCGTTCTAAATCATACACTGCAATGATATTTAAGTTTCATATTTATATTCGTCACCCCTCTCTCTTGACGTTTCCCTATCCTGTCTTTGCATGTTTCACTTCTTCCCCTCTCTCTCACACACACAGACACGCACTTTATGTTCCAAAGTTAAAACGGAGTAAGAGCACGATATAGCTGGTCTGGAGAATCTAATTAACTGGAAACTTCGGCGTCGTGTTTTTCGTGCTCTAGCGATAACATCTCCAGTCCTGGTCATCACTAGCAGATATATTGTTTAAACGCAAGAGAGTAAGAAATATCACTTTTTTTATCTTCTGGGTTACTAAGTATGAATCGAAACACTAGCTCACTATGGATTTAAATCCTCGTCCTAGTGGTGGTCTATAGCCTAACCAACATCATCCGACTGACACGATGATCCGTTTGATCTCTTAGTGTGTTCATTCTATTTGTGCAAATTACGTTATATCTGGAAGAGAAGAAATCAATGTTGGACGTTCGGAACAGATACATCTTGGAAAAGACTAGAAAATGGTAACCTCCTTGGTTATTTTAAACAAAATTTTATTTATGCTGGTTTGACACAAAATTTGTTTCCATCCTAAAATTCAATGTGTTTTATTCACGTTGAAAATCGAAACATGTCACATCTATAAGGAACATAAACTTTTCCTTTCGAACATTTGTAACTTTTCATTAGGATTCAATTTAGACTTTTAAGATAGGGTATTTCTGATAGAAATTTAGCAGTAAAATAGGATTTTTCAATGTTTTCTTTCTTTCTTTCTTTTTCTATTCATTTGGGTTTTTGTTTTTCTATTCAGTTTGCATTAGTAGTCTAAAATGGAGGATATGGCCAACGCTATCTACTGAGTGTAAGAAAGTATTTTCGATCAGTACGTTCAAATAACACTACCGAATTTGAAATTTAACCACGCGGAAACAAAGAATGCGTGTTAAACTTTTGACATTATCATAGAAAGTAACATAATGAATGTTTAAAGCATTATCTATATATTCGAATAGTTCTGAAAACTATCTAAAAACAAACGTTATTTCTATATCCCTGTTCAAGGGCGCATGTTGTGGTTTCCAAGGGGGGCAAGTATAAGCGACGTTTCAAATATAGTTTCAAATTTTGCTGTAACTAATGTAAAAATTCTATTGGGTTTTCAATATTTACAACAACAATTTCCTCTTAGGGGCGGCAAGCGCCCCACCTTGCCCCCCTTGATGGGCGCCCGTGTTACTGTTGGATTTCTGGAAACCGAACATTATAATGTTAGGTTCTTTTCTTACTATGTTTGAATTCCACAGTTTTATCTGTTCTTCATTTTCTTTTTATTCTTCTCCTCTCCTCTTTTCTCTCTCTCTCTCTCTCTCTCTCTCTCTCTCTGCCTCACTCTTGAATGTCTTGTAATAGTGATCCATTGGTTTCAATTTTTCGTTGTGTGGGTTTCAGTTTCTCCCTACATCAACTTATGAATCTTGTTTTGTTTCGGTTTTGTTACTCATTTTATCGAAGGTAATATATGTGTAGTTTGAAATTAGAATTGCGCCTTGTTATTAGCTAATTTTAGTATGGGAGAGAAGAAAGGATGATAGAGAGGGGGTTTCTTTACCTGGCACGATTATGGGATAAGAAGGTGTATATTTGGTGGACTAACTGCACGCCGTTAGCTGTCGCAATTTTTTGTTGCGGAGTGTACAATAAGGGACACTTCTGGATGGAACAGCCATATGGAGATTTAAAGCAAACGTGTTCCACCATTTGAGTTCGAAGCATGTGCCAGAAAGTATTGCAACCCAATTAGCCTTAGAGGAAGGTGGTTTACATAATCACCAGGCAGTGAAAATTCCCGTACACCTGGACGAAATTCCTACTACCATCAATAGCATCATTCCTCTAAAATAAAATCAATCTCAGACTTGTAGTTCTTACGGCAAACATATTACTTAATATTTGTCCTGTTCGTGAAGATAAAGTGCAACAAAAAATGGAAGTCCAATCCTGTTGGTGTTGGAATAAACACTCTTTCAGTCTTTTGATCTTAAATGACTTTGCGGAACTTGAATAAATATTCTGTCACTTCAGGAAGTTTAGGAAGAGCTGATCCCCCACCTTCAGTGTGAAAACACATACATTTAATCAAATGCTTAGTGAGAGTGAGCCCATTGCTATAGCACTTTTATGATTTGAAGTTTTGCTCCCAAGCCATCTTATGTCATAGCTGATGACATTGGAGAACGAGAGATGCAAATATGAAGAAAGAGAGATATAGTAACTTGTAAATTTAGTATTTGAGACAAAATGATCGGATAGGATCCATATTTTGTCGCAAATTTTGATTTTGTAAATAGACACGTAAAAGCTCACACGAACTTTAGAGCATCCCACTAGCAATTGTTGAATTCAAGTGGAGAACTTAGTTGAGAGCATCAGATGATTATGGAGGGAAAAAACATCTTAAGATATGGGAAACAAAGAGTGAAAAAATGTCAACTGCCCTGGACGGGATTCGATCTCTCAAACTCACATTTACAGAGCAACGACTCTACTCACTCATCAGGGAGGCACACAGAAGAATAGGTAGTCTTACGTCAGACACAGAACGTTTGTTACTTACAAAATCGTTTAATTGTAAGGAGGAAAGATAGAGAAATTACAAGTTTCTAGTTTCTTCTTTACCTGGCACTAACTTAATTACTGTTGTCCCTGCCTGAGAAGAATATTTTCCACCCCTCTAGAAACTTTCTAACAGTTTTCACACATTTATAGCAACACAAAACATTTATCCATGGCTGTTCTGCACTATTATAATTACAAAAAACAATTACTACCAATTCTGTTAATTCCAGTACCAAGCAAACAGAAATACTGGATATGAAATTCTATATCTTGCCAATAGTCTTGCAGAAAATTTCCACATTGACTTTTTCTATTTCAAAAAGCGGAGCATCTACGCAGGTTACACCCATGAGTTTTACTTTGAGAAGGGGACAGAAATTTACATTCAAAATGGCAAAATCGCACGTTTAATGATACAATAATTTTACTTGCAAGAACTCCAAATGCGAAGAGAACGAATGTAATCTGTTAGACTTGAAAGAATAAAATTATAGCTGAAGGTGAAAGTGAACAGAGGCTGATAATGTTTTGGAAGAATGCATGCTACCAAGCAATGACGTTTGCAGGAAGTCTGGAACCTCCGACTTTGTAAAATTTGTTAAGGCCTAATATTGCGGATTTGTTCCATTTTTTTCGGGAGTGAACCCTCCTATTCCCCCCAAATGTACGTTTAGCCAGCAACCAACAGAAATAAAATCCTGGTTACGCTCTTGCTACCAAAGATTGTACTAACCTACGTATGACATGCAAATCAAGGTGGAATTAATTAGAGGATGGGGGAAATCTCGCTAACAATTTAGGCACTCTTTTTCTGGTGGGGAGGAAGTGAATGATAAATGTGGGAGAAATTTCGCCCAAGTACCTGGAGGGACGGTCACCTCTAACCCAAGAGGGAAGGCTGCAATTTTTTAAAGTTGCCAAGTGCTAGCGAAGAGACTAAGTTCTTTCCATTCTAGAAAATCAATAAACAAGACATTGGTTACTATGCTGTTAGTTAAGTTTTATTTGGAAGAACCGTCTGCTAAAAACTACTACCAAATAATCAGACAAAAAGCATAGATAATATTAAAAAATTCCCGAAACACGTGATATTTGTGAAACATTATATATATATATCAAAACTCTCTGTCCGTCTCTCGGCACCTGTCAGGACAAAAATATTAAGCTATCCAGAAGCAATATTCTTTTTAACTAATTTAGTGTTTTACTGATAGGATCCACCTATTCTGCCAACCTCTATTCAAACCAAAACTGATAGAAATAAAGAGGTTTTAGTTACATTGTTTATCGTCATAGAACAAAATCGGTATTAGAAGCGACAAGCGGGTTTTCGATTTAATGTTACAACCGGAAGTGGTAAACATTTACTAGTACTTCCGATTTAGATATTGCTAACCATAGAGCAAATATGGTAATAGACATCGAAAATCGGTATTTCGGAATCAATGAAACGTTCCAACAAAATAAAAATTTTTACTTCAACTTTTATACCTATATGACAACTATAAGTTTTGGAAATCTACGTAACAACACTGATCACAATATCAAAATATATCTTAGAACCCATTTAAGATAGACATATCAAACTCTGTATACGAGCAAGTTTATGTTAGTCCCAACACCTTCGAAAATTTTGATTTTGAAAAGATAAAGATCAAATTCTACAATATTTTAAATTCCAATTATCTATTTATAAAATAGCCAAATTTACAAAATAGTTAGTTTAAAATTAATTGTGACTTAAACGGCTTTGGTTTTCTAATTTAACTTTGATCTATAAGCGTATCCGAAGGGAAGAAGAGTGATCAAAGACACAGTGTTTCTCCTTTGGTGAAAAAATGTTCACAAAACAGCTTAATTGTGATAAATGAATAAATGTTTATTCGCACTAACTACACAACAACTGAAACTTACTGTTATATTGTCTTTTTTACGAAGGACCGTCCTGTATGGATCTGTTGGTGCTCAATTTGCTGACACTCACACATACAAACTGTTTTTAAAACAAAAGAGAAACGTTATACAAATGTAATGGCAATGATACGAACTCACTATAAAAGTCTCTACATTCTCCCCTCTCTTGATTGTACCAAGCCAATCAACTTACACATAATCCACATTATCACTTTTAGGTAGAGGTACAATTTTAGTAATTTGTCTCTTAACAGTCCCTGTCTTACACTTTACACTCACTACTCTCACTAATCCATCTTTTCCCGGAAACACTTGTTGAATGACACCTAATTTCCATGACAATGGAGGAGTATTGTCTTCTTTGATTAGAACCACATCTCCAAGAGAAATATTAGGTTGTTTTGTTGTCCACTTTCTTCTCTGCTGGAGTTCATGTAGATAATCTGGAGACCATCTTTTCCAAAAGTGCTGCTTCATCTTCTGAACGTGATTCCATCTTGATAATCGGTTGGTCGGAATGTCCACTAGATCTGGTTCAGGAATGCTTATCAAAGGTTCACCAATAAGGAAATGTCCTGGCGACAAAAATGAACGATCATCGATTCATTGGATAGAACAGTGCTTGGTCTTGAATTCAAACAGGCTTTTATTTGTGTTATGACTGTGTTGAGTTCTTCAAATGTCAAAATCGTGCAACCTACTATTCTTCTTAAATGAAACTTAAATGACTTCACTGCACTTTCCCAAATGCCTGCAAAATGACTTGCTCTGG
This sequence comes from Thermobia domestica, assembly GCF_964235325.1. Lineage (NCBI taxonomy): Eukaryota > Metazoa > Arthropoda > Insecta > Zygentoma > Lepismatidae > Thermobia > Thermobia domestica. The sequence goes on along the minus strand of NC_137457.1, from coordinate 207,627,544 downwards.
GTGGAATGAAATGCCATGTAAATCCTTCTTGCACTACAACATCTTGAATTGAGTTTTGAAATTGTTGTGAACTGAGTAGTTGTTGAAGCTCCTTAAGTTCTCGCTGAAATTGGTTCCGTTGTCACTATAGATATTCGAGAATTTGCCTCTTCTTGATACAAATATTCGAAGAGCTGCTAAAAATACTTGGCTACTCAAATCACTCACTAACTCCATATGAATCGCTTTGGTTGCTAAGCACGCGAATATTGTCATTTTACGAGATCTAGTTCCTTGCTTAATCATTAGGGGACCGGCGAAATCCACCCCTATGTGAATAGAAGCTTGAGCTGGCTGTATTCATGCTGATGGTAATTGACCCATGAGTTGTTCTGAGGCTGACGCTTTCAATTTAAAACAAACTAGACACTGATGAATGATAGATGGAACGACTTGTTTAGCTCGTGGGATCCAATATTTTTGTCTCAATGATGAAATCAATAAGTGCGGTCCAGCATGTAACAATCTTCCATGTTCCGCTTCAATTATCAATTTGATGAGATGCTCTTTAGGTGGTAAGATGATCTGATGTCTGCTATCATACGGTAAGTCGAAGTTTTTTAGCCGTCCTCCCACTCGTAGCAACTGTTCATTATATATAAATGGACACAAAGATTTAAGTTCACTTTGGGATGAAACTTGGCCTGATGAAGCTAAGTCCTTGAATTCTTGCGAATAACTAACCTGTTGGATTAGCTTAATGCATTGTTCCAATTAATTTCAGTAGTGGAAATAGTTTCTACTTTCTTCTCGTTGCGATTTTTACAATTATAAATAAAACGACGACACAAACAAATAACTCGCAATAGTTTCCACAATGATGAAAATTTCTCCAGACAGTTTATGCCACCTTCATAACTGGCTAAAGATATGCTCGTTACTTTCCTTTCTTCTGGAATATCTTCGTCTACCACTTCTGATTGTTCGGGCCATGCAGATGATTCAAGCCATGCGGGTCCATGCCACCAAATATCTGCTTCCTTCAACTGTTTCGGATCCATTCCTCGTGTAATAATGTCGGCTGGATTGTCCATTGACGACACAGGATGCCACTGGTTGACTGATGTGATCTCCTGTATCTCTGCAACCCTGTTTGCCACGAACTCCTTCCATCTGGCAGCTGGAGATGATATCCATGCAAGCATTATTTTTGAATCGGTCCAGAAGTAAGTACTATTCACTGAAATGTTTAATATCGGAATTATTTTGTGATACAACCTGCTCAAAAGTACTACCGCAGAAAGTTCAAGTCTTGGTAACTTTACCTTTTTAATAGGAGCTATTCTCGATTTAGAACCCAAAAGTTTAACAGTAATTTTGCCTGAAATGTCCACAGTTTTAACATATATGCAACAGCCGTAAGCAAGTTGACTGCTGTCAGCAAACTTCTCTCTCTACATGAACATACTTCTTCAATACTACACATCTATCAATTTGTATTTCGTTAACACTTGGAAGATGATGACACAGGTCTAACCATTGTTGATAGAGCTCTGATGGTATTTGATCATCCCAATTGATCTTATGGATCCACATTTGTTGTAAGAAAATCTTGAACGGAGTAACTACAGGGCTTATAAGTCCTAAAGGATCAAATATTTTTGCTATGGTCGAAGTCACTTGACGTTTGGTTGATATGTTGGTCGTGAGACATTCTTTAACTGACTTGTTGGTGATGAGAAGCTTATCTGATGGAGGATTGCACGATAAACCCAATGTTGAAACACCTGACTCGGACTCAAATTCAAATGGTAAGTGTATTTCCCTATGTTCTTCTGGCACTGCTTCCAACAATGCTGGCTCGTGCGAACACCATTTTCTTAAAGTAAACCCACCGCTTTGCAATAGTTGAATAAGTTCTTTCTGAAGCTTTAACGCCTGTTCAACGTTATGGCATCCTGAGCTTACATCATCCGTATGAAAATCACGTTCCAATACTGTCGCTGCTTGAGGATATTTACTTCTTTCTTCTTCCTCTAACCTTCGAAGACATGCCCTCGCCAAATATGGTGATGATGCTTCACCATATGTGACCCGCTGCAACTCATAAATCTTAACTGGTTCCACTGATGAATATCTCAACAGAAGTCCAATGTCATCTTATATGAACTATAATCATTCGATACATTGACTGAATATCCGCCGTAAAGGCAATAGGAAAGGTTCGAAATCTCGTGACAATTGAATGTAAATCTTGCTGGATTGTTGCTCCTGTCAGAAAATGTACCCAAATTCAGTCTCTTGTACTACTGAATAATTCCCTGGTCTAGTTAGTTTATGCGATCGCAAAATGTCCAAAATACTTCCGCGCCTAACAAAATATCAATAGTATCTGTTAGGTGAAAGTTAGGACCCGCATACACTATGTCTGTCGGTAAGTTCCTATCAGCATGATCTATTGGCCTACTTGGAATGTTATCTGTTATTTTCAGCAAAACTAAACAGTTTACATCAATTGCAAATTCACGAATTCTTGATTCTATATGTACATCTACACAATGCTTTGTTTCACTAATCACACTATTAATATCTTGAATTGGAACTCGGTGTTTATTTTTAGATAGACGCAACCTTTGAACTAAATCTTCAGTCACAAAATTACTTTGACTGGTAGAATCTAATAATACTCTATATGGATGTAATTTACCATTTGCATCTCGTACATTTACTATAGCAGTAGATAACATAACATTAACATTTGGTTTACCCTTGAAAATGCAATAAGAACCTTGTGTCATATTTTCCCTATTCGTATTAGAATGACTCGAAGAATTTCTTGATTGTGAATTAGTAAGACTGATTTTCTCATCTGCTTTTGACATTACATCATAATGCAGCAAGGTATTATGCCTTTTAGAACAGCGTTTACAGTCACCTGATCTGCACGTCTTTACTTAACATTCTTTTTTGAGACAGTTAAAACACAATAAATTATCTCGAACATAGTCTTGTCTTTCTTTTGCTTCAGCGTTTAAAAATGCAGGAAATTTAAACAACTGATGTATTAGGTTTTGTTTACAAAAGTTACAGAAAGACTGAGTTGTTGTCACGTATGATTTGGTTATTTTTTCTTTTTGTTTCGGTCCAGCACTCTGTCTATTTTTATCGCCCCTTGACCTTGACACTACTTCCTGCGATGGTATATTTTTTATAGTTTCAAATGTTTGACACCTACGTTCCAAGAAAGCAAAGAACTCTGATAAGGGAGGGAAAGAATGATCTGTGATTTGTAACTCCCATGCACGCCTAGTGTTATTGTCTAATTTGTGAAACGATGTTGAACTAACAAAACCTGTTGTAGTGGCGTCTGCAAATCTAAAGCTCGTAATGCATTCAAGTTACTAGTAGCTGTATTAATAAATTCTCTTAATTCTGATGTAGTTTCCTTTGTGATACTTTTAATATGTAACAAATTACGGACATGAGTAGCTGCAATCAAACGCTTATTTTCATACCTGTCTTTCAATAATTGCAATGCAATTTTATAATTAGCTTCTGTAACTTGCAGATTCGCTATTAAATCATACGCCTCCCCTCTCAATGCACTCCTAAGGTAATGGAACTTTTGCAACACTGACACGTTATCATTATTATGAATCATAACTTTAAAATTGTCTGAAAATAAAAGCCAATTTTCGTATCGTCCTTCAAATGATGGCAATTCTACACGAGGCAATTTTAATTGATCATTTGACACCTGATTCTCATTTTTCGAAGAATTGTTTGAATGAGATTCCTGGCTACGCTGAATAACATCTTCTAGTTGCGCTAATACATCATAGTAACTGGTTTCAAACTCCTCCCTATATGCATCGTCCGCTACTTGTTCGTAATTTATTTCTAACTGTGATTGTACTTCATCGAACTTTTCATACAACTCAATCATTGCAGTCTTACGTACTTTCACCTGACTAATTGTAGTTGTTGAATTAATATTACTTACGTAGTTTTGAATTCTTGTCAGTTGACTTTTGCACACACCACGTTGTTTCAGTAACTTGCTTCTGTCTGAGTCCTCCATCTTGAAAAATATTGTAAGACCCAACTAACACTAATAAACACAAGTCCACGCACAAGTCCATACTGATGAACGTGTTCTCACTTATGTCTATTCACATAGTTTCCAGAAGAATTAATAAATGTCACTGCACACATGAACAGAACTAAACAAAGAGCAATGTAACAATTGTTCACATACACATTCACAGTTTGTATCAAACGCTAGTTCACTGTGATCCGGTCGGAGTTGACCAATGTTTCTGTCTTTTCATGAATAAATGTTCACAAAACAGCTTAATTGTGATAAATGAATAAATGTTTATTTGCACTAAATACACAACAACTGAAACACTTACAACTTACTATTATATTGTCTTTTTTTACGAATTCCGGAGGACCGTCTTGTATGGATCTCTTGGTGCTCAACTTGTTGACACTCACACATACAAACTGTTTTTAAAACAAAAGAGAAACGTTATACAAATGTAATGGCAATGATACAAACTCACTATAAAAGTCTCTACACACAGATATGAGCAAATTTATTGATGCGTCTCTTCAAGCTAATGTTTAGAAATATCTGCATTTGCTTTATATATTCGAAAGTTTGGAAGGTTTCCACAGAAGCAAAGGTTAACGACAAACACATTTGTAATGTTTATATTCAATATTATTTTAAAATACAGAAATTAGAAGCAAAAACTTTAATTTGGTCGATATTACGAAAATTATCAACTTTATTGAAAAGGTATCGGCATAGGACAATATTTCGTTCATTATTTGTTGTAAATAATACTGATTTCGTACGCTTTTTTGTCGCCATGTGAAAGAGCACACCATGGTCAATCTATGAGTATAAAAAACTCAATCTCGAAAAAATTGAAAATTGAGCCTTCGCGCTCTAAGGACACGATTTAATCAAGTATTTCTAACATTTCCTATATCTTCAGACTCCATATAATTAAATCAAGCAATGGAAATTATCTATAAAAGGGGCGAAATGGAACACACAATAATGAAAATCATGTCTTCTAATAGAACAGGGAGATAGCGTGTAAGAAATCGATAGCGAATTGATTAACGTGAAATTGCAGAGTCAATACAGTAAATGTGATTGTGAGCTGTTCGAACCTCGTACTGAGAAGTTTCTTAACTATTATAACTTTTTGTTGTTTTTTGTATATCAGGAACAATTAAACTTCTATGTTTAAGACTCATCACGATATCAAAATACGAAAAAATGTCATCTTGCAACTTTATTACTACTCTTCACTTTTTGTTTGCAAAAGCTTCGTAATTGTTGCCTATGTGCTCATTGTGCCTAAAGAAATCTTTCCAGTAAATTTTACTTCTTAAAAGCACTAATTTAGGGAATTTATTAATCAATTTTCACATTACATATTGTCTCGAAAATCATATGAATGTCTCCTCTGGTGGCAGCGCTACCTAATTAAATATATTATAGAAATTTTTCCTCTATCTACTTGTTTCATATACTTCCCTATTAAATGTTTAATTTTCTCTGTAAACATTTATTCAAGTAAAAGTTCAATAATACATTTAATTAACTAGTGATGTTTCGAGACGAGACAGCACTTTCACGAAACGGGACGAGTAGAGATTTTAAACTGCCTCGTCTCGTCCCCTGGCAACACTAGCAATTCCATCAGACAAAATATTTCTCGTGTATGGTCTCGATAAATATATATAAATATAATTAATAATGAGACTTTGAGACGAGACACTAATATTATTTTCTAGACGGAACGACATTTCCACGAGACCAGACGACACAGCCTACAATCTTGTGTTGCAGTCACACTATTAAATTAGGTAACTTTGTTCTAGGCAACCTTTGAATGTCAGTATCCGTCAAAAACGTTTAATTAAACGAACAAGTAGTGAATTCATGAAACATATTGCATTTCGAATACTTTCAATTTAGTTATTCACTAACAGAAATGTTGCTACTAAGGTGGAGACGAGAATATTTTCTTTTAATTAAATAGCAGCGAGAGATATAAAATTTAGTATATAGTTTATATGAAGAAATTAACAAATATATTTCTAATCTACAAACTGAAGTTCCTACCAGCGTAAAGAAAAGCTTTTTAGAAAACAAATAAGAGTAATTGTCCACATTCTGCTTGAGTCGAATGTATTACAGACGTTCACATCAAGCTATGCAAAGTGTTCAAAGTTTTCAAATACTTCTTTGGTTCAAAACTGGCATCATGAAACAACAATGTCTTGCGTTTTACTTACAAATTCTGTCACCTCTGATACTTCAACTGGTTATGCGTTTATCAATGAACATTTCTTAAGGCGTAGAAAATTGCTGTATTAAATAAAGAAAACGAAAATTTTACTCTATTGAGACTCGAACCTTGGTCCGTGAGACTAGAAGCATTATGCCTTAAACGCCTGCGTGATTTTGTTCACCTACTACCAATTCGCAGAAACCGTGAAGTATTGGACAGTTCTTTTACCTTGACTTCGAAAATCGTTGATAATACGAATAACTTGTTCTCCCTGCTGTCAATACTTTGATTAAGCGAGAAACGTATTCATGCACAATGAAATTCCCTAACGAGTAAATAATACTTTCGTGTTTTAATTGTATTTCTTTCTTTTCTTTATTTATTATCGTTCTTATTCCAAATATATATATTTTTGTTCTTTGAATTTATCGTATGTCTTAAGAACATCCAATGTTCATCATCACACAAGCAGAATCTCTAGTGAAATGTATTCTACTTAAAAGTTATTTATTTTGAAATGATTATGCATCAACCTGTCAAGACACAGTATATTCTTACCTTATCCGTCTTTCAATTTGTGCGAAGAGGAAAGCGAAAAGTCTATTTCCTTACGAATCACAAAGTAAAATTTCACATGTCATGACTCGCCTCTTACAGTTCACTGTTGCCAGGAGATACAAATACATGAAAATGAAATAGATGTAATTTAGTCCTGTTTGTATCTTACATACGACTAACGTTTGGGAAACAAAACAAATACGGTGAAACTGCAGCAAGCAACACGAACACGACTGAAACAGAATTATCACTGGATTGACCCTGAGAGTAGACATATATTGCTCCAGGGCACATATAAACGTGAGTTCAGCCAACATTTCTGTGGTGTTCTATTCAGCATTACTATTAGCCAATCTATACAGGGACTGATATTTTTCATGTATACATTATATTTTGGTTTTTGCTTTATTAAATTGCGCTTCGGATGCGTTTTGATATAGGGTTAGTAGGTGATGTATACATTCCAGATCTGTTTCATTGCGCAATAGAATAATCTATGATTGCACTCATAGACTGTTACTATACACAGAAATACCAGGGAGAAGGCAGTGTGTTTCATGTAAAAGTAATACTAACGATAAACTGAATGAAATACTAAACATTGTGTGCCCTTGTAGAATACCATTATAAACTGAGAAAGGAGTACTTAAACCAACATTTAGCTTCAACGTTGTAATTCGTTTCGAATTTGTCGCTTAGATAAGAGAAATGAAAATATCACCCATTCCGTATTTAGCTAAAACTTGGAAGAGGTAATTGTGATTAATTCTGTCAAAGGTCTTGGAATAATTCGTGGATAAAATTGCTGATTCATGAAAAGAAATAAAATCTCTGAGATTTGATAAGAAATGAAATCTTTGAGTTTTACGTCCCACGATTATGGCGGCTAGGCTAAAGGTGACGGTGATGATGAGAAATGAATGAAATGCTGGAATGAAAAAGTGGGAGGGAACAAAGGAACTACGAGGAAATTCACGGACACGGTGTTTGCCCACCAAAAAGTTCACTTGGCACGAGCTGGGATCGAACTAGGGACCCAATGCATAGGAGGTGAACGTTCTATTACTGAGCCACCGCGGCCCCGAGATTTCACAAGGTCTTGTAAGACGGTTATTGAGTCCAAGATCATATTTGTAAGAACTTAACAGCTTTTCAAGATATGCTTTCTCTCTGATCGTGAGGCAACTACTTAATAGTTTTAAGTCCCTGTACAAAGGACTTGAAGGCCGAAAACAGGTAAAAGTAGCTGTTAATGAATATTTTAGGACCAAAACGGTAGTGCTTGTACTGATAGATTGTCCTTAAACAAGATATCTTCGGCATTCATTAAAAAGGACAGCAAGGAAGGGAGCTAAAATAACCATAAATGTTACACAAGATTGTAATGGTAAAAAATCAATGAATGTGGATTTTCCAAGCTTGCATAATCATATGACTGTTTGACATCGTCTATTGTGAACGAACCTGAAATACACTGTCGATTATGATCCGCTAAAACAGATGGAATATTCTCTAGAATAAAAAAGTAAGTACAATAAGTAGTAGCCTGAACATATAATTATTTATGAGTTAAAAAAGTCATGACTTTTACACCCTGAACGGCATCTTTATCGCTAATATATTACGTTAATTTTTGCCGCCTCATGTTACCGATTCTTACACACTACATGTCCATTCTACTGGAAGACATGATTTTCATTATTATTGTGTTCCACTTCGTCCCTTTTGATAGATAAGTTTCAGTGTTTGCATTATTTATATTAGTGCATGGAGTTAGTGTCAGAAACCACCAAAATATTTCACTTCCGGCTACCAGTCTGCAATTTTACACAGTTCTTATATGTATACCAAAGGACAAGAATCTGCCGGGAGACACTTGATCTGACGTCCGGAACTCACGTGATGACGTCGGCATAATGGCGGACAGCACGATTAAAAAATAAGCAATATCTCCGTTATTTATGGACCGAATTTCTTCAAACTAGGCTCATTTTAAAGGAAATTAAATTTGAAATAAAACATGTCACCAAAATATTTCCTCTAAAAGTAACCGTTTCGGAGTTACTTAAGAATTTAATAAATTAATGAGTATTTATTGAAGAATAATAAAAAATAACTCCGAAACCCTTAGTTTTAGACGAAACACTTTGGTAACGTGTTATAATGTTAATTTCATTACCTCTAAAATGAGCTATTAAGGAAGAAAATCGGTCCATAAATAACTGAGATATCACATATAACGTGTTAATTACATTCTTAAAATGGCAGTCACAACTTCTAACAGATAGCGATAAATTCAGCCAAAATACTTCACTTCCATATACAAGTCCCAAATTTTACACAGTATTTATATACATAATAAATAATTTTAAAATACCTGGGAGGCACTTGATTTAACACGCTGAACTCCTATGTTGACGTCATCAAAATGGTCGCCGGGATTACAAACATAGGTTTGCTTAAATACACTTAACTCTGTTACCAATCATTTTATTGAGTCTTCCAATTGTTCTATTTGAAAGAACATGAAATAAGCTACAAAAATTTTATTCGATTTTAAATGGTTTATGGCGGTGACAACGTGGAAGGGGTAAAACATCAATGTTTTGAAATAGTTGCTGTTGGCTTAATATATTTTGCAATGACATTTCTGTTATTACAAGAGGCGTTAACTCAAGTAAATGCACATTACATTCATTGCAATGTTGCATGCTTTAATTTTTTTTATGAGTGATTCATCTTTAATTATAAATTACACCACAAAAGAGTGAACATGAAAATAAAAAGTTATTTACATCTTTTAGTAGATCCAATGCCCTCTTTTTACTGATTAGCAAAAATTAAAAAAAAAAACTTTTCTTTTTTTAGGAAGGGTAACAGATATTTGCAACAGTTTCTCACGATGAAAACATGTACAGTTCATATGGATTATTAACGCGGAAGGCACAACTATTGAAAACAACGTAAACTTTAAACAAAGTGTCAAGTTTGTAAGATTAAACTTAATTTCTGCATTGACCCTCACAACTACAAAGTAAAGCGCAAAGTTCGTGTATTTTTACACATCGACAGCGCGTGCAATTCTGTGTACACTTGAATGCTATCAACTCTTTTAGCTTTTCTATGATGAAGTTAGGGCTTGTCGAATAGAGGGGCCCGTAGTCATCTGCGGTCTTCTTCCATCCCCACTCACAAGGATCCAAGCGTTGACTGTTCCGTTGAAGACAGTTTGTCCACAAAGAACATTGCAGGATGGCCCTCTTCAAGTGTTGCAACAGAGCGTTGCTGGTTAGTGAAATATTTTCAACGAGTCTGTTTTTCTGGGTAAAGAGAATCCGCCTGGCCTCATTGACGGTCTCTGCAGAACTTGATGAATGGTACATAAGAACTACAAAGCATTGAATGAGTAAAAACATGTCGTCAGCTTCAGAGTTGTTGTCCAGAACTTGAGAAAATGCCGAAAAAGCTTTGTCTACGTCTCGAAAAGTCATCCACGTTTTCCATGCAGTGGTTTTACCAATACTTGCAAAACTTGACACAGTGCCAGTCCCCGTAAATGCATGGAAGAAAGGCAAAAGATCTGGAACTCCTCGGGGAAATTTGTTGTGCAACTCGTGGATCAAAATGTATTGGAGGTGCTTTCCACTGCCGTATTCCATCCAAAATTGTTTCAGTGTATTGAGTCTAGAAAAGGCATACATAGCAATTACTACCAAGTCACTATCAACAGTTTTCACCATGACCTTATAACAACCCGAGTATTCCATGGCATGCCATACATGAAGTAGGAGATGGGCATCGGCTTCTTCATGTAATTCGGAAGATATAGCTTCAAATCTGCGATCCAATTACCGTGTCTCTGTAGGTGCAAATGACTTTTTTCTCGGTGGGGAGATCCATTTTGACCAGGTTTTCAGCTAAAACTTCAAAGCGTTCTCCTTTGTTTTTATTGTGAGCAAGGAACTAACTGAAAGATTTGGGGATGACAACATTCGATTTTACATTTATTCTGAGCCCAGACTCTCTCGACTGTCTTACGTAATTTTTTAGGCTTCCGTCTAGGTAGCGGTCAAAAACTAGGTCAACTCTTTCCACAGATCTTAATCTCATTAGAATGAATGGTTTAACAATCTGGTTGCAGTACTCTTGAAATGTCCGGCTGGATTTAGGGACAAGCATATGGATCAAGGCTGCTGCATTGATTATGAGATCTGGTAACTCTGGCTGTAGTACAGCTGGCATTGACGGCAGAGTCCTCTAACATTGTATAGCATCGTTTGTATCTGAACTAGATTCATCATCCAACCTTGGTTTCTTCTTTCGAGAAAGTCGGTCAATTTTTTGATTGTTGAATCTTGTTCGACATACTTTATGGTATTTTCCCTGATTTTCGATAAATTTGATAAGCAAGTTTTCAGTGGTCAGGTGGAATGGGTAAGGACTCAAACTCAGCATATCTCAGCAGATTCACTACAAGCGAAGTATATCCTTGAACTGTTTGTAGAATAAGGGGTTCTTTTGAATGTTTTTGGCAAACTAAACATAGCTTCCAATTAATATCTGGAGGTTAGAGATCTAGTCTTACTAACTGCTCGCAAATTTCAACTTGCCTATTGCTCCCCATACTATTTTCTGTAGTTTTATATGTCAAACAAATCTGACTATTAAAACTCATCACAAACTATCCGTTGTTCCAAGGTGTAAATATAATGTAATGGCTCAGCACTTGGAGGCTATATCTGAATCCAAATTAATAGAAACTTAAAGACGAACTGAATACATGAATTGCAATAAATAAACAATATAGCGAGCCAAGCCGACGCACCACGTTGCAAACATTGTGTGATAAAATATTTGTTCCTTTTCTAATAATTCGGTAACAGAAGTCACCACTAGCAAAAACAAGGGAAATGTTTTTGTGTTTTCTTCAAGTAAAAACTTCTGCCATCTACTAGAAGAAAATGTAGGGATCTTCTTTTCATTCACTTCCAAGTTGTCATCGCCATACATAGTTCATAAACCATTTACCTATAAACTAAATCGAATAACATTTTTGTAGCTTATTTAATGCTCTTTCAAATGGAACAATTGGAAGACTCAGTAAAATGATTGGTAACGGAGTGAAGTGTATTTAAGCAAACCTATGTTTGTAATCCCGGCGACCATTTTGATGACGCCAACATAGGAGTTCAGCGTGTTAAATCAAGTGCCTCCCAGGTATTTTAAAATTATTTATTATGTATATAAATACTGTGTAAAATTTGGGAGTAGATAGCGAACCTCACTTCTGGGCCAAAACTCCAAGCTAACACATTTCGTATATATTTTTAACCAACACAGAAGGACCCAACAAATTAATACTAAGTTACATAGCCCAAAGTGAGATTGCATAGGCTTTTATGACATTTAAAATGATAAAAACTTACATCTAAAACTTACTTCTCTTCTATCTTATAATGCAACCATAACAACATATGTATTCCATTTTTTTAACAGAGCTCTCTTAATCCTATACAAAATGTATTTGTTGCATCTAAATTTACAGTTTATAGGCTTTCATTTAGCACTTGAATCATGAAAATCCGTTAATAATTAGCTTTAAAAACTCAATGAGAAGGAATACATACAACTCCGGAACAGGTGATCTGTCACTGATTCATTTTGAACGATTCCAGTACTAACATTGGAACACCACAACACGAGATCATAAGAAATAGGTTAAATAAATATGTTTTAAAAAATCAGAGTTTATTTAAGCAAAACTGCCGTCGCAGAAATCCTAGGATCCATTTGAGAGGTCAGCGCTGATGTTGTTGTTGCTGTTTTCCCCCCAGATAGATCCTAGGACTTTTTGTTCAATTTCTATGTGCCTTTCTTCTTTCTTTACTTCCTTCCTTTGAGGTCTGTAAGCGAACTTGTGGCTTTCCACCCAGCGTCGGTATAGCTATCTATCTGAATACGAGTCGCAACATTCACCCACACAGTTCACAATCTTATTGTATCCATCCCGCCCCATCCCTGGCGCCAGGTTTCCCTTTCTTCCCTTTTATTTTTGCTGTCCCAAGTAACAGAGACGCCCAGCCATATCCCACACTTGAGTCAGAGGTGAGGACACTGTAGCCATCTGTGATGAAAGACAGCCTATAGCTCAGTTCACTTTACAGTTCCTTGAGAAATTACAAATTTATACCCCGGCCGTAGATATAAATTCGCAAGTCCTAGCCAAGGATTTGAACCTACATTCTCAGTATCAAATCACAAGCTTTATGGAACCGCGCGCTAACCAACTGAGCTACTGGCTAACGCTGTATATAGGAGAGAAAATCGGTCCTTATATATGAACAAATACTTCTTCAAGTAACGCCATCTATTAGCAAAGTGATAAACTACACGATATGCAGCACTATCTACTGAGTAAGTGAGTAACTTCTTAAAATGCCCACCTAGCTAGCAAATATAGCTAAAACATCAATGTTCAAAAAATAGAAAAAATGTCAGTGTTGCCAACCCACTTACCAAATATTATAGTGTTTACCAAAATATTTTTAAGAGGATAGTTTTACCACTCCATAGTTATAATGTGCTAACTCATCAAATAAAAAAGTTGGCAAATTTCAGAAAAAAAGTTGGAATACACTGCAAAAAATAAAAATTCAGATATGTGAAAAATAAAAAATACTACCATAATCTACATAAAATTCTAAGACTTTTTTAGAGAATAACATTTTCCCGAAAACTCAAAAATAAACCCGTAAAAATTCCCGAAATTTTGAATTTGTTATAACTTCGTCAAATATTAACCGATTTTCAAAATTCAAACGGCATTCAATAGAGAAATAAATTTACTATCTACAGAATGTCTTATAGATTGCATAACTCTAAGGATATAACTATAAAAACTCAAATAAATCCCTTATTTATACATGCATCTTTAAAATTCAATTGACATTATGTTCTGTATATCCAAAGGTCTTAGTTTTTATAATCTTGAAACTATAAAAACACTTATACACTTAAAACATACTTAAAATTACAAGTTCGGATATTGATAATGAAATCAGAAAAACACTTATACACTTAAAACATACTTAAAATTACAAGTTTGGATATTGATAATGGAATCTTCTGCTAACTTCGTTCTCTATAGGAAACAATGACTTCTTAAACTCTGTCCACTGATCATAATTGAAGCTGAATATACAGCCGTTAATATCAAAAACAATTTGAGCTTCGGTTTGCACATTTTTCACAATTACGTTGAAATTTAGTAAGTATAAACTTTTTTGGGGATCCATTCTAACCACTCCATTTTTTTACTTCTGAAGACATATTCTAGTCATTTTTATTATTTTTTGGATTCACAAAACCGATCCTCATTTGAAATTTACATACAGAACTCAACAGTTGGATAATTATCTTAGTCCAGTGTATTTAATTTTTAATCCATATTTAATTATTTCGTCAATCATTTTATCTGTTAGGCCTTTTGTAAATCTAGGTGGAAGGAAAACCTTAAACTCCTCACACTCAGCTAAAATGCTCTTTCCAAACTTAGTTTTAATCTTTTCCATTTTCACAATCTTATATTCTGTATTTAATTCTAATTCTCTTAATCCAATAACCTGTTTTTGTTCACGACTACCAAGCCTATTTATAAAATCAATGTGTTGAGCCATCTTTTATTATATAGGAAAAATCGATAAGAGAATACAATCCTGACTCATTAATAAAGACTATGTGTGGTTGTGAGTTTGAAAGGGGTCTTGAAACGAAGGGGTCTTCTACATAGATATCTTTTTCTTCATCAACATGTGTTCTAATTTTTTTCTGTAATTTTGTATTCGAGCTTCTTCTTTTTTGTTTCTAATGATCTCGAATTTCGTTAAGTATGTCATTGATTCTGTTAACAATATCTCTTACATTTTCGTCTGTCAATTTCCCATTTATTAGCTTAATTACATTAAGCTCATCTTTAAACAGTCCAATTCGATTTACCATATTTTTATAATATTCTTTCTTCGAAGCTATATTAAACCGTGTTGATAGACCAGTGATAACAGCAGAAGCCGAAGCAAATGCAGTTGTAATAATTAAATATACTGTAACAGGACTAAACACATTGATGAACCATGTAGAAGCTGATAGTAGAATTGATAACGTAATAAAAGTAGTATAAACACATTTTATTCTCTTAAACTTCCTTTTGTTTTTCATTAATAACTTCTCAAGATTTAATATAGTATCTTCAATTAACACAATTAAATTCTCATGTGGTATGCTATCTGGAATATTCATTTATTAAATAAGTTTTTAAGTATTTAATAAATAAGTATTTAATAAATAAGTATTTATTATTAAATAAATAATAAGATATTGTCATAAAATCACTTACAAACTAAACAGATCTAATAAACATATAATTGATTTATATCTTCTCAATTATTTTTTTAGTGTACATCGTATTCTAAATTTTTCTTACCAATCAAAACAATAACAAATCGTTCTATCTGGTACATCGCTTTCAAAATTAACAGTCAGTTTCAAATTAGTTCTATCACTTACAGTTACTGATTTATGTTTGCTTGTATTAATTACAAACATCGGTCTATTTTTTAAAAACTCTTTAAAATAGTAATACATCTCAGTGTTTCCAATTGTAGCTCTCTTATATATCGTATACATTTCGGATGTTTTCAAATACTTATGTTTCGCAAAACCTAAGTTTAAAGATTCTAATGGAAAAGATTCGTTTCTAGAATTACAAAAATGGATATTCTGAACTTTACAATGATCAAAATAGCTTGAATCTCTTTCTTGATTATCATTTCTATCAGTTTGAAAAAAGGCAATCACAAAATTAGGCATATCAAATTCACTTGAGTTAAATTGTGTGGTTAAATCAAACTCTAAATATTTTGCCACTAACTGATTTCTGTAAACATTGATATGTGTTGAAGGAAATAGGAATCTTACCTTCTTTTAACATATTAGATTTTAGCAAGGTAGCATAGTTAGGTTCATAATTAACAACCGGCATTCTTAACTCCATATTTGTAATCTTAACTTTACCTGGATGTGGTTGATCATTCTCATATGTTCCATCTTCCTTTTTTGTTTTCCAAATAGCAATTGCATTATCATCAGAACCACTTCTTTTAAATATATATTTTAATCCACCTTTCCACATAATATCTTTATAATCAGAACAAAAGCCTGGTAAAAGTCTTAATAGAAATACTATTTCTTCATCTGTTCTTTGCCATGTAATTCCTTCCCATCCACATTCATCATAATGATTTGCTTCTGGTTTTGAAATCGTGCATGTGTTTATAGCTGTCGAAGTTAAACCGGGATAATCTATTATATCCAATATTCGTCCATGTTTATTAACTTGTATTTGAGAAACCAAATGTGGGAAGAAATTATTAATAAGTCTAATATTTTGACCAGTAGTATATTCACCATTAGCATCTCTACCTCTAATTTCAAAAGTTAAATAAATATCAGCATAATAAGGATGAACAAACCCATCTCCAACATCTATATCAAACTCAATAGATCTATACGGTTTATTTAAATTTTCGATTGTTTTTTGATTAGGTTTAAAGGATTGTAATTCATATGACTCTATCTTATCCATATTTATTATACAGAAAAAGTATTATTATCGTCTTATGAATTAAACTCATAAAACAACTTAAATATAACTTCTCCAAATATTCTTATTCCTATTTACCTCGCTAATGACGTCTACAAAACTATATCCATCTGTAAACATTTTTAATACTACAATACATAAATGTCCACAGATCACTTCGTTAAAATGTTGTATTCGATTGCTACTGTACTCTATATTATAGCCAAGATATTTTACGAGTGCTTTTGGTGGATTTCCTCCGAATGAATCAAACCCATACTTTCTATTTCCTTCTTTCCAATAACAAATTCAATGTGTTCCTATATTTTTAGATGTAACAAAGTTAACAATAGCACACTCATTCTTCCATGGTTGTTTAGGCAATTCATCACTCATAAACACACCTCTAAAGTTTTTTATCCTAAGTCTCTTAACAAGTTGTATTAGGTGTAAATTACTTAAAGGTTTGACTTCTTCTTTTTCTTTAATTTTTTGGGCTTTTCGTTTTTTGAAAGCTTACCACCTTGTTTCTCTTCCATTGCAAAGTTATGTCTCTTTTGTTCTTCTAATTCCTGTTTATTCTTTTTTACATCATCTACAGCTTTTACAATAGTAGCTACACCTCCAGCAGCAGAACCAAGAGCACCTATTAAAGCTAAAATGATTGAAATTGTAAATATAAAACCTCCATAATGAACTTTATTGTCATTTGTCCTTATTTCTTTGTTTATTTTCTTAACTTGTGCTATAGAAAGAGTTAAGGACATACATTTTCCTTTACTTAGTTTCTCTTCTTTTTGTTTAATTTGTTTCTTAGTTAAAATGTGATCAATATTTAATTGATTAATTTCTTCGTTAGGAATTGTAAATGTAAAACTAGTCAACTTCATACTTATATATTTATTATAAAGCATAAAAATTAAACACAAATATTTATAAACCTAAACCAAGTCTTACTTTTGTATTCATAGCCAAAGCAGTTCCTAAAGCTGGTAAACGTTCTGTTATCAAGTTTGCATCTTTCGAGAAAACTCTTTCTCATGCTTTATTTTCTAATTCTTTGTCTGCAATATGTCTAGAAGATCTTTATTATCTCTGTAGTAAATATCATGTTCTTTACAAGCTTCATCTAGTGGGTTATTTCCATTGTCTCCTCTTTCTAATCTTTCTTGTAGTTTCGTAAAAGGTCCGCAAAATTCATAGCTTGGAATATGTAACTCAGGTATCCTCTTCATGTTTAAAATTTTATTCATTAATTTTTTTCCATAATTTTCATTATTCCAAAATTTTGGTGGTAACGTATTCAATATCTTTATCAAGTAACCTATACCCTTTGGATCATTAGGAATAAATTGTGAGAGCTTAGAATTAATCATATCCATAATACCTACTTTCTCATTGTAAAAATTATCATTCCCATATTTTTCTTCTCCATCAATAACAATTAATCGATCAATTAATTTCCTCACATCATCCATCCATATATATTCTTTAGGTAATTCATTATATATTTTTATTCCTTCTCCTGTTTTCTTTCTTGTTGGTGTTGGAGCTAAAGTTGGTTTTATATATCTATCCCAAATAGGTTTAATAATTCCTTTATATTTTTCGCTTCTACTAGATCGTTGTTTTCTTGTATTCGGATCATTGTTATGAAATGCTACATTAGAATCAATAACTATTTGTTTATATTTTTGTAGGTCATCATCATTATAGTTTTTGGATTATGTTTCGTTAGTAATTCCCATAAGCCTTCTGTTCCCGTGTAATGTCGATTATTAATAATTAAATCATCACCATGAATTTTAACTTCTGTATCGCCTATCATATCAATGATTTTTCCCTCTTCATCATATGGTTGCATTCCAAAACTTTTATCATCTCTAGTTGCATAATATCTTGAGGCAATCTTACCAAAATGAGTAGTTTCTAAAGACTCTATTCCTTCTACTTTATCTTTAATTTGTTTTTTCATATATTTTATTTCTTCTGTTATAGGCGTGTCACTTTCACTTATTGAACTCTCATACATAGGAGGCGTTACTAATAAGCTTGAATCTATTTTCGCACTTTTATGAACAATTGGAACTAACTCTCGAATTAGATTTTTTTCTTCTGTTACTTTTGATATATCTTGTCCTAAATCTTTAATTGCATCGATAACATGTTGATCTTGTTCTTCACATTTCTCATATTTACTTCGGTTGGTCTGTTTAATTTCTTTAAATCTTTTAGCAAGTTCTTCTTTTAATTTTATATATTTCTTAGCTTTATTAACATCCATTTATTATATAAAGAAAAACAAAAACACAACACAACACAACGTAATAAAACATACACGTTCAAGTACGTTCATCTACGTTTAAGTACGTTCAATCATGTTTAGGTATGTTTGTTTGCGTTTAAGGTGGACTTCATCTAGGTTCGTTTTTAATTCATTATACATTTAAAAAGTCTAATTTTATTTCTATATTTACCATTATTCGTTTTCCTAATGATATCTATTGTTAAGAAACCAAGGTCTTCTTCCCAACACTTATTGCATACAGATTGTAATTTTTCAAACGACATATGAGATCCAACAAACTCATCATATATGTACTTTAGATTCACATTGTCCTGTCTAAAGATACAAAGAAAGTTTAAGTTATCTCTAATTAATTGTTTTGGCACTTTAGAATAGGTTTGTCTGAGATAGAAACAGTATAAACCTTTATGACGACCTCGAGTAAAATATTCTCTTACATGGTTTTGTTCTTCTAAAATGAAATCATCAAACACTACCACAGAATATTTCTCACATTGATCTAATGGAATTATATCCTCACTATTTCCTTTTACTATTGCTATTGTATCTTTAATATTAGATTCTATATCTCGAAAAAGTTGTATTAGTTGTTGGTATTAGGTTGAATAAGACTTTTAGAATAGATATACACATTTGCATATTTTAACCATTCAGGTGCTAACAAGAAATTATCAATCATTAGTGTTGTTGTACCACAACCACTAGGTCCTACAATTAAACATCTTATATCATCAGGTAACAACTTTCCATTCTTCTTCTTTTTTATAATTTGATCTGGTAACCTTACTTGAATATCCCAATTATCCATTTTAATTATTTATTATATAATAAATGAAGATATTTAATTTAAATGGTTATTCATCTGTATTAAACATGTCTTTGCATTATGCATTTGAAAACGATTTAGAAGTAGCTGTTGCAGAATTTTATACAACATACTTAAATCCAAACATTACAGAAATAAATAATAAATTAACGTTTTGTAACTTTTCTGGCTATTCTAATCTTGCAAAACAACTTATAGTTCAACCTGGTCAATATAATTTAAAAGGGTTAAAATAATATATTAAATCAAATCTTCCATACTCCACCGATGTTTTAAAAGATATTAAATTTACTGAGGATAGAAAGAAAAACAGAGTTAAAATATTTAGCAGATTGTGTGATATAACCTTAGATAGCATTAACACTGTATTAGGTTTTAGTGAGAAAAACTTTATCAGAAGCACAGAACATGTAGGAGATAAGGTGCCAAGGTTTCATCCGTTTGATACTATAAATATTCATTGCGATTTAGCAGAAGGTATGATTTTAAAACATAATGACACAACACACAACGAAACAGATTTAATAGCAACATTTAGAACAAATGCAGAGTTTAGAGAACCAATCATATATGAACCTAAAGAGAAGATATTTTTTCTAATACATCACAACAAATTTAGTAATATAAAAGTTTCAATTCGAGATGAGAATGGTGATTTGATTTATTTTGGTGGAGCTCGTATAACTGTTCTTCTCGCTGTTAAATAGATATAAATTTTGTATATAATAAATATGGATATTTTTGGTAATGTTAAAAGTAGAAAAAACGATATTAGTGAGGATAAATTAAATAACGTTGTTAATGTAAGTCAGCTTAGATCATTAGAAGCTAGTATTAGCAGTCAATTAGACAATGATAGAAAAGGATTTGAAGATGTGTTAGAAACGTTACAAGACACATACATAAAGAAAGAAGATTTTCAAAAGATTAGGATGGATACTACTAAATTGATTATGCAGAAAGAAACTAATCACCTATTATATCGATTGAGAGCTAAAAACGTTAAGGATCCTATCTTTAGAATGTTTAATCTTTCTAATGGTTATAAATTTCTTTATAATGGTAAAATAATGCATATGAATTTAAGTTTGGATAAATACTTTCTAGACATATATTTAGGTGATACTTTAATTGAAAATTTACCTTTTAACTTTAATAAGAACGATATAATTACGATTAAACCAAATAGAAATTCAGCTATGGAAGAAGGACAATTATTTGTTGTAATGTATATAGAAAGAGAGCTTTCATAAAAACATTTGCTATACAATAAATATGGATATCTTTGGTAATGTTAAAAGTATAGTATTAGATAGTGAAAAATTTTAATTATTTTCTTGATTTTCTATACAATAAATAATGATAATGTATTGTGTTAAATGTAAGAAATCAACAGATACAAAGAAATATACCATTAGGATAGAACAAACAAAAAATGGAAGATATATTAAGAAAGGTATTTGTTCTGTATGTGGTGTTACTAAGTCTCAATTCGTTAAAAAGCCCGATTGACTAGAAGAAGGTAAAGGTATTAGAGAAGACATTATAGAAGAAATTCATAAACCAGAAAGAAAAAACTATCCTAGACTAAGTGTTGTGATTAAAGGTATTGATGATCTTTGGCAAGCTGATCTTGTAGAAATGGATAGTGGAGTACTTAAAAGTATTTCCAAAATCAATAAAGGGTATAAGTATCTACTAACAATAATAGACGTGTTCTCGAAATATGCATTTGCTGTTCCTGTTAAAGATAAGAGTGGAAAGAATGTTACTGAAGCATTTGAATCAGTGTTAAAAGTAAGAAAACCTAATAACTTACAAACAGATCAAGGTGAAGAGTTTTACAATAAAGTATTTAAGAAGTTGATGGAGGTAAATAAAATTAATCATTACTCAACCTATAGTGGTAAGAAGGCTTCTGTTGTTGAAAGATTTAATAGAACACTTAAACAGAACATGTGGAAGAAGTTTACAGCACAAGGAAATTATAAATGGATAGAGATATTACCAACACTAGTTAAAGAGTATAATAATCAAATTCATAGAACAATTGGTTTAAAATCTATATAAGTTAATAAGAAGAATGAGCGAACAATATTGGAGAAAGTGTATAAGAAAGAATATAAGCATGTTAAACCCAAATACAAGTTAGATGATCATGTTCGTATAAGTAAATCGAAAGGGTTATTTGAGAAAGGATATACACCTAATTGGTCAACAAAAGTATTAGTTATTAGTGAAGTTATTCCATCTAATCCGCCTACATATAGAATTAAAGATTTAAAAGAAGAGGATGTACAAGGTAGATTTTACGAACCAGAACTATTAAAGACGAAACACAAAGATGAATACTTGGTGGAGAAAGTGTTGAGAAAGAAAGGTAACAAAGTATACGTTAAATGGTTAGGATTTGATGATTCACATAATAGTTGGATAGATAAAAATAATGTTGTAGTGTAAATATATAATGTCTTTTATGGTTATTATTACATAAAAGGTTAGTATGAATAGCGAATCATTCTACTTGTGTTTAAGCTAAGATGAATGATGATTGTTTTAGTTGTAAGGGAGTACCCAAACTCAATCAACCTTCTAAATAAAGTAAAAGAAAAGTATGATTGTCATGTGGATGGAGAAGAAGATGATGAGTTTTTAAGTATAACAGATATTTATAAAGGTAAAGATTATGTGAATATAACTTTTATGATTATTGATCATAAAAGCTTAACATTAATCTACACTAACCTAATTCTTCATAAAAACGTGCTATCAATATCTAGAATAAACCGGGTTATCAAAATCATTATTGTCAATTGTTATTATTATGTATAACCGTTCTACACAAAGGACAAGTGTTATTATTTCCTAACCAGGTAACCATACTTTCAACACAGAACACATGTTCGCATGCTGTTCTACACAATTCAGTTTTTGTTTCTTTGCATATTGGACATTCTTCTGAGTTTTCTAGTAAGCGTAAACCTGATGAAAGTAACATTAGTTTGTTTCTAAGGCGATCGCTAACATGTCTATTCATTCTTAGGAATTGAACTATATTGATCTTGTCTTTGATTCTCATTATAAAGCTTTCAGAAAAACTCCTATTTCAACAAGCATATACTATCCGACTTAAATTTAAACCTTTGCTTTCAAACTCGAGAATGAATTTTTCGCTTTTATCATCTAAGCTAGCATTTGGCCAATCAACTCTAATTTGGTATTTTCTTACAAGTGCCTCGTCTAGTGTGGTGTAATAGCTCGCCAATTGATAAGAGAATTAAATTCGCTCAAGAAGGTTGTTAGTTCTTTTCTTTCAAAATGACACTTTTTAGAAACTGCATCCCAACAGAGTTTATCTTTAAAGGTTCTTAGGAACTCAAGTGTGAGCAAATTTGTAAGATAAGATATTATTTCCCATTGTAAGTATTCTCTGAATTGTGTACAAAAATTAATAGCTTGTTTCTCTGTATACTTTCTCCAGTTATTTTTTTCAGTGAATGCAGGCCAATCAATCTCTTCTTTAAACTCATTAAGAAAATCTTCTGTCATTTGTCGAGCATATTCATCAGTGTAGTAATGCCATTTTATATGTTGTCTTACATGTTCTTTATGTTTTAATACGAATTCTGGTTTTGAATGAGGATAAGACCTTAATCCATACTTTCGCTCACACAATTTATCCTAGAAAAGCATATCTCCATTCTTATTAATAGTGCTTTCGTGTTGAGTCAGATCTTTTCTTCTTGATAATTTAACCCAATCAATGTGTTCTTTGTGATTTTCAATAAAAGAAAGTGATAGATTATGCGTTGATGTAACTGAATACCAATTTATCTTGTTTTTGAAAGTATGTAGAAAGTTATCGGATAAATCCTTTATTTCTGAAATTGGTCTCCATTCTTCGACATTTCGATTATTAAGTACATCTATAACTATATTTTTACAAAGTGGATTTTCAAAGTACGATATGTTCAGGATTTAATTTTTGAGCCATGTCTTTTATAAGTTTAGTTAGTTGTTGTGAACTTGTGGTAGTTGTTCTGTGTTCGTTGATTAAGGTTATTAGTTCTGCTTTTGTAAGCTCTGAATAACCTCGTATTCCCTTTTCTTTACATAAGATTTTTTTAATTCAGCAACAGTATGTTTAATTAAACTCATAATTACTCTATCGTTTTATATATAAATTTTAAAAAATAATAATCATTTTTGCTAATTTTCTATATAATAAATATGAAGACACATTTTGATTTATTACATGATAGACTTAAACTAATTCATCATGATCTTAAACGCATAACAGCACTACTAGAGAAGCAAATATTGTTAAAGGAAAAGAATTCTTAATAATACAAAAAAACATCTGATTTGGATAGTGATGATGAATATAAATATGGTAGTGATGATTATGACGATGAAGAGTAAGTTTAAGAAAATGATTTAATTTTAATATTTGTATATATAACTTTGATGGGTTATTCCCATAAAAGTCGTGTTCTAATACAACGCGTAATATGTAGACAATGGCAGGAGTGTACAATGTTAAGTGTTGTATTAGGATATATGGAAGTAAAAATAGTACAAAAAGGACTAGAAATAATCCGGGGAAGATAAAAAATTGAGTAATAGTAAGATTTTCTATATAAAACGATAGAGTAATTATGAGTTTAATTAAACATACAGTTATTGAATTAAAAAACTTATGTAAAGAAAAGGGAATCAAAAGATATTCCCGATTAAGAAAAGCAGAACTAATAAACCTTCTTAAACAATATGATGATGAACAAAGTAGAAGACAGATTAGAAATATATTCCCATTTAAACAAGAAGTAATTGAAAAACCAAGAATCAAAGTTGAATCAATACCAATCGATGTAAAACGTCAGAACATTGCATTAAAATCAAGATTAGAAACATGGAAATTTACAACAGATTATAAGTCACAAGATCCACTTGAACAATATATTACTACAACATCTAAAGCCATATTAAACAGATTACAAATTAGCTTAAGTAAACATACTTCATTGAAAGCTAATCTTTATATAAGTTGTACATATAAAAAATGTGAAGAAACTCAAAACTTCTATTTTAACACTGAAAACCAAGAAATATATCAATCAAGTAATTTAAAAGAAGAAATAACTAAGATGAAACAAAGATTAAGAACAAGAATGGATGAGTTCCAAGCTAGAGGTTCTGGCTGGGCTCTTATAAACATTAACTTTTTACAACTAGCAATCGTCAAATATACACCATATAGAGGATCAACATACATAGAATTACCTAAAAAATTCAAAACAAAAAGGCAGTAATTAATGTAAAGAATGAAGATGAAAAATGTTTCTTATATTCATTATACAGAGCCTTATATCCTACAAATTCACATCCTGAGTGAGTACCAAAAAATAATGAACTTTTGTTCAACTTAGAATCTAAATTAAAAAAATATTCATTTTCCTGTAAAACAAAGCGATATTCCAAAAGCTGAAAAACTACTTGATATTTCTATAAATGTTTATGCATATGATAAAGACTATTCAATCTATATACTACATCACACACAAAACCAGCAAGAAAATCATGTCAATTTATTATATATAAAAGAACAAAATGAAGATCAAGTTAAAACACACTATTGTTGGATTAAGGATTTAAGCAGACTAGTATGTGCACAGTTAACTAAATGGAGAGCTCGAAAATATTTATGTGACAGATGTTTGTTATACTTTTACTCTCAAAACGCTTTAAATAAACATGAGCAAGATTGTTTGTTAAATGAGCCAGTAAAAATAATAATGCCCGAAGAAGGTAAATGCGTTGAATTTAAAAACTACCAATACACAATGAAAATGCCATTTGTGATTTATGCTGATTTTGAATATTTGTTACATAAAGTTATGGGTTGTGAAGAATGTTATCCAGATAATGTATCATATACAAAAAATATCAACAACATAAGCCATCTGGATTTTGTTATTATGTAGTAAAGAGCGATGGAAGTAAAACTAATCCTGTTTTGTATAGAAATAAAAACGCTGCTAAGAAATTTATAAGACTGTTAACAAAAGAAGCTAAACACATATCGAACATATACAAAGAAAATAACGAATTACCATTAACAAAAAGTCAGAGAAAAGAATTCAATGAATCTGAATGTTGTTATTACTGTAAGCAGGAGTATACTAAAGAAAATTATAAAGTTAAGCATCATGATCATATAACAGGAAACTTTGTGGCACCTCTATGTAATAACTGCAATTTAAAAGTTAAAGTACCAAAGTTTGTACCAGTGATTATACATAACTTGACAGGATATGACTCACACTTGTTTATAAAAGAGCTTGGATGTAATAAAGAAGAAATAGATCTAATATCCAATAATGAAGAAAGATACATATCATTCAGTAAAAAGGTTGGAACTATTAAATTGAAATTTGTAGATTCATTTAGATTTATGGCTTCTAGTTTAGATAAATTGTCATCGAACTTGAAACCTGAGCAAATGATACATACCCAACACTTTTATCCTAATCAAGAACAGTTTCAACTTGTAATAAGAAAAGGTGTTTACCCATATGATTATGTTAAAAATTGGGATAGGTTTACAGAAAAAAATTACCGCTAAAGGAAGCATTCTTCAACAAGCTTATGAACACACATATAAGTGATGAAGATTATGAACATGCAAAGAAAGTATGGGAAACATTTGACATTAAGAATCTCGGACAATACCATGATTTATATTTGAAAACAGATGTATTATTGTTAGCAGATGTGTTTGAGAACTTTAGAGAAACATGTCTTAAAGCTTATGATCTTGATCCTGCTTGGTATATGACGGCACCAGGTTTAGCTTGGGATGCAATGTTAAAGATGACAAATATAAAATTAGAATTGTTGTGGGATTATGATATGGTATTAATGGTAGAGAAAGGTATAAGAGGTGGGATTAGTCAATGTTCAAAAAGATATGTAAAAGCAAACAATAAGTATATGGAAGATTACGATAAGAATAAAGAAGATTCTTACTTAATGTATCTAGATGCCAATAACTTGTATGGGTGGGCAATGAGTCAATATTTACCGTATAAGGGATTTAGATGGTTAAGCGAAGATGAGATAAGAGAAATAGATTTTACAAGTATAACTGATAATTCTGATACTGGTTACATATTAGAAGTTGATTTGAATATCCTAAAGAATTACATGACTATCACAAAGACTATCCACTAGCTTCTCAAAGCATATGTCCGCCTGGTTCAAAACAATCTAAGCTATTAACAACTTTATACGATAAGGAAAAATATGTAATTCACTATCGAAACCTAAAACAATGTCTTTCACTTGGATTAAAACTTAACAAGATACATCGAGTAATAGAGTTCGAACAATCAGATTGGTTAAATAAATATATTGATTTAAACACACAGATGAGAACGAAAGCAACAAATGATTTTGAAAAAGACTTCTATAAGCTCATGAATAATTCAGTATTTGGGAAAACTATGGAAAATATTAGAAAGAGAGTTAATACTAAACTTGTAAGTGATGAAAAAAATACGAGAAGCTTGTAGCAAAACCAAATTATAAGAGTACTACAGTTTATACGGAAAATTTAATAGCAGTTCACATGAACAAGGTTAAAGTGCAATTTAACAAACCGATTTATGTTGGTATGTCAATTCTAGATTTGTCAAAATATTTAATGTACGATTTCCATTATAATGTGATGAAACCAAAATATCAAGACAAAATAGAAGTATGTTATACAGATAACGATAGCTATATATACCATATCCAAACAGAAGATGTGTACGAGGACATGAAAAATGATATTGATTACTTCGATACGAGCGATTACTCTAAAGATAACAGATATAAGATACCACAGGTTAATAAGAAAATACTTGGTAAGATAAAGGATGAGATTAAAGGTACAATCATAGAAGAGTTTGTGGGTTTAAGAAGTAAGATGTACAGTATAAAAGCACCTCAAATAGATTTAACAGATAAAGACTTTAAAGGTAAGTTCGATAAAGAAAAGTGTTGTAAAAAAGCTAAAGGTGTTAAGAAGAGTGTTGTGTATAAAGAACTTACATTTAACGAATATAAGGACTGTTTGATTAGCCAAAGAGAATATTATAAAAAGATGAAATTAATTAGAAGTTATAAACATGATTTGTACAGTATAGAAGTGAATAATTTAGCTTTAAGTTGTGTAGATGATAAAAGATGTGTTTTAAAGAATGGGATAGATACTCTACCATGGGGGCATTATAAGATAGAAAAAAAATAAAATATATACAATTCATTTATATAATAAATGCCCAAACAAAACATAATAAAATTCGACTACTTTCGATATTATTGCACAACATGTAAATCAATTGCAACGCAAACTAAAAAAATAATGTACTAGTGACTTCTGTAGCTTTGGAAGATGTAGTAGATGTGAAGATTATGAATATGATTATATTTGTAAATGCGTAGAATAATTTAGTTGTAGTTTTAGATGTAAGTTTTAGATGTAAGTTTTTATCATTTTAAATGTCATAAAAGCCTATGCAATCTCACTTTGGGCTATGTAACTTAGTATTAGTTTCTTGGGTCCTTCTGTGTTGGTTAAAAAATATATACGAAATGTGTTAGCTAGGAGTTTTGGCCCAGAAGTGAGGTTCGCTATCTACTTTTGGGACTTGTATATGGAAGTGAAGTATTTTGGCTGAATTTGTCGCTATCTGTTAGAAGTCGTTACTGCCATTTTAGTAATGTAATTAATACGTTATATGTGATATCTCAGTTATTTATGGACCGATTTTCTTCCTTTATAGCTCATTTTAAAGGTAATGAAATTAAAATCATAACACGTTACATAAGTGTTTCGTCTAAAACTAAGGGTTTCGGAGTTATTTTGTATATTTCTTCAATAAATACTCATTAATTTATTAAATTCCTAAATAACTCCGAAACGGTTAATTTTAGAAGAAATATTTTGGTGACATGTTTTATTGTAAATTTAATTTTCTTTAAACTAAGCCTAGTTTGAAGAAAATCGGTCCATAAATAACGGAGATATGGCTTATTTTTTGAATCGTGATGTCCGCCATTTTGATGACGTCATCACACGAGTTCTGGACATTGGATCGAGTTTCTCCCGGCGGTTTTTTGTTCTTTGGTATACATATAAGAACTGTAAAATTGCAGACTGGTAGCCAGAAGTGAAATATTTTTACGCTAACTCCACGCACTATATGGAGTCTAAAGATATAAGAAATGTTAGAAATACTCGTATGTGATTATATGTTTTGTTCCTGTGATGATGAGAGACAACTTTAAGAGTCCATGTTTAAATAATGAGAAGAATGTTATAGTTATCTATTTATATATTTCATATTTTCTTTAGGTTTAATGTCCCACGATTATACTGTAAGGCTAAGGGAGACTGTAATAATGGGATGCATGATAATGATGGAATGCAAAAATGGATGAAACGGATGAACCCTAGAGGACCCACGTCTCTTATAAAATTCTTGACAATTGTAACTTTCTTTAAGGACATAATTTTGAATTATTTGGAAATATTAAAAAAAAACCTGAATGAAGAGAATTATACTAAGGAACACTATTAGAACAAAACATTGTTTAACGAATTGACAGAATCAAGCTTTTCTAAAAAAGAGAAAAATAAAAGAAAAGAAGAAATAAGGTATAGTTGGGTATGGGATTTGAACTGACGATCGTAGAAAGAGTTGAACATCCAACGAACACGCCTTCACCGACTGCTCTACGAAAGCAACTTAACACAGAGTGACGTGGTAGACATATATAAGGTAACCATTGAGTGAAAATACCTTATCGTTCGCATATTTTATGTGTTATTTTTATTTAATCTTTTGTTTACGTGTAAAATCTTTAACCTGTGATTGCTATTGATGTGTTATATGTACAGTAACTAACATTATGAAAGATTTACGTTATATTTTTAATAGAGAATGAAATTCCTTCTTTGTTTCCAAATTTTGCTTGGCGTTTGCCACGTTTACGAACATGGAGTTTGGCGATCAAAGTTTCGAATAGTACTTTTTATAATCTAATTTACTTATTTCTTAACTTTTTATTGAATTTTGTTATTGATTTTTTCTTGGAAATATGTCTCCTGCATATTTCCAAGAAAACACGTGACAATTTTGATCATAAGAAAGAGTGTTATTATCATTTATGTAATTTCTAAAGACATGCGACAGAAATTCTAGACTGAAGTATAATTCTGACGCAGTAATATTAGCAATTTTGATTTTTCGTGATCAATGGTTTGGAGAGCTCTGTGCTTCACTCAACCATTTTTCCTGAAATGCACGAAACATGTATTCAATTATTTTACGCCTACAATATCTCACACCTTCATTGACTTCGTTCAACTTCGTCTTGCCTTTCGGCCGTCAAGTTTCAATTTTGAAAACCCTGGCCATTAAAGAAAGCAGTGCCGTTCAATAGTAATAGACCGTTTTCTAGTAGCAAATTACAAGATTGAATTTGTAAAGATAAAAAACGACTCCCATGAGGAGTGTGCACACTCGTTTCACAGCAACGTCTAAAAATGTCCATGTTCTCATACACTTTCCGGTCTTGTAATACAGCATCTCAACATTCAATGCAAATGAGACCAACTTCCCTAATAGCAGTGATTTTTTTCCTTCGGAGCAGGTGTCGATGGATGATCGTCACCGTGTAAGATTAGAATTCGCCCAGGAACACGTAGGAAACCAACAGGATTACTGAAAAAAATGTTTTTGGATTGAGGAAAAAGTATTCTGCACGCACGAAAGTGATTCGCTTTTCGAATTGCAATAAGGTGAAACAAGATTATCCTCTGGACATGTTTTGCAACAACATAGACAAGAAAGAATATCCGTGTCTGTTTGGGTCTGGATAATTTCATATGGAGTTGGAGAATTGATCGTGACAACTCCAAGGATGAATGTCGAGGAATATACATGAATCCTGGAAACACATTTACTTCATATTTTAGGGCAATATATCCCCGAGAAGAAGTAAACACATTTCGTGCTCATGACAATTCCAGGGTGCATACTGTTCATCACACTACTAATTGGTTATTACAACATCCAGAAATCGAAGTTTTGCAGTGGGCATCAAAATACCTGACCTCAACCAAATTGAAATCCTTTGGGCGATAATGGTTAGAGATTGGGATCCAGGCAGTATCGTAACTACTATGGCGCGAAACCCCGCAATGGGGGGCCAGACACTTCCAAGGGGCCCTTTATCCTAGCCTCCTAATAGGTCGAATCAATATGATTTTCAGTTATGTATTAGTCGGCAATGTTCCTCCACCCTCCTCTCTTTTCGACAAAGTTTGGGAAGCTTGACGTGTTGGTCAAGCACCGCAAAAAAAAAAAAAAAAAAAAAAGGATATTTGGTTCGGTTGGCTTTTATACGTTCTTATCTTTTTCTTCGACGAAAAATATTGAATCAAACTTTAGAATGAACATCTATATTAAACTATTTGATATATTAAATTAACAGTTCAATTGTCGTTGTACATCTTTGCGTGATACAGTATCCAAAGTTCCCTTTTTTCTGCCCATATAATTCATCTCCCTTATGATGAAATTCTAAGAAGGGCACAGATTCTTCAAACATCTTACACTTGTGATATTGGTTCTTCGTTTCCGAAGGAAGTAATTTGCTTTGTGAAACAGCTGAAATCTGAAATAAGTGTTCAGAATTATGCTTCATTTACAAGACTTTTAATTGTGAAATATTAGTCATTGGCAACTAGCTTTTCAGAGCTTATTACCGCGTATTTATTGTTTTTGACGCTCCCTGTCTGTGTTAGTTCTGCGGAGAGATTGTCCTCAAAATTGAAATTAATATAAAACTATGCGAGATGCACAATGGGCCATAATAGCTTAAGTAATCCAGCACTGCTTTCAATAAATGCGGACGAAGCTGAAAAATGAATGTAAGGGGCTTAGTAAAGGGTTTTGCTCACAGGAAAGCAAGAAGGAAACCACTCAATTAATTCCTACTACTCTTCATGACGAATGACGTCACTGACTGCAAAGAGGAAAGTCCATAATTTCATTGTGAAGCTTATTGAATAAATTATATGTATAGCAAAGTGGTTTTCACTTATGAATATTTAAGCCTAGTAGTTGCACGCATCTAGCTCATTATTCACAAATACAGGGAAGTATGGCTATTTATTATGTTATCTATCATTCCACAAAAAATTACATTAAGTCGTGGGGCCCTGGGTATTGTCTCTCAGGGGACCCATAAAACGTAGTTACGCCACTAGATCCAGCTCAAAGACCATGAAGGGCGGCATTGGTAGAATACGTGTTTGACGTTTGGGAATCGCTGCGACGTCGCCCCAAAATATGCAGCAGGCTAGTTGGCAACATTCGTCAGTGACTGCAAGACGTTTTGGACAACGATGGGCGGTAGACACATTACTAAGTAGGGTACGTATGAAACGTCTTTGTTAGTCTTTTCATCTGTAGAAAGTAAACATTAAATCTCCCGACGTCTGTACACAAACTGAAAACAACGGAAAATCAACTGAAAACAAGTACGTATTTCGTAACATTTCTTTCAATATGTATAGCATATGATATTTATACAAATGTTCAGAATATCTCATAATATTGTAGTTATTATTTTTAATAAAGTTTTTTTAAATTTCACGTCGCCTTTGTTGTTAAATAGTGCAAGTTAGGGTGATCAGAGAATAAAGTTGATTGACGGAAAAAACTATATTGATATGGAAATGCATAATAGTAAAAATAACAACTGCTGCAAATGATTTCCCTGTCATATATTTCTACTGCTGAGATGAACTATTTAATAATGTATTGAGTAGACAATTATTCAAATATTATACGGTATGGTACTACGAAAAGGCGCCCGAAGACAAAAAAAATTGTTATTGGTATTATTATTATTATTATGATTATTATTATTATTATACGCCTGAGACTACCCGGCCATTGTCACCGGCATCCTCTAAACCAATGAGTGGTTTTATACTGAAGCAGAATGAAATGCAACCTAGAGTACTTCACGTTAGCTTACGCTTTTCTTTGTGAAATCCATGGAAATATACAGGATTCACGAATTCACAAAGCTGTTTGTGAATACATAACATTACTCTTATTTTAAACACAGAAGATTGTTTTCTTTACGTCCAACAATTTGTGATGTGGTGTTGCTACCTGCGTTTCATGCTGGAACTACCGTATGTGTCTGCTGGTGAGAGTACTACTGTGTTTGACCTTATAGGTGCGTGATTGTTGGTGATGAGAGTTATCAAATGGCGACGAAAAGCAACCGATGTTGGGAGAGTTATGTTATTGCCCTTTTCCATGTTTTTGTGCATACGTATTTTGAAAATGTGTCGGGAGAATAGAGTTAACAGTCGAGGAGACTACTGCGAAAGCTATTGAGGCTTGTTACACACAACAAGAACCCCTTGCTAAACATGCACCCACGAAAACCATCAAGAGGAGGGCTGCAAGCAGAGTGGCACCCATACTGTTAAGCGGGATCCGTCTATTGGCGTGCCAAGACAATTCCCTAACTCAACGTGATATGGGTGAAGAATTTCACCTCACACCGTCAACTGTGAACAAAACAATTCCGACGCGACTTGAGTTGAAGTGTGTGCGGAAGGCCCATGTATACCACCTTCTAGCGCGTTACATTGCCGAACGGAAGACGAACTGTATGAACAAATACCTGACAGGTTCCGAATGGAAGAAAGTCGTCACAATTGATGAATCTCTTGTCCATCTTACTGCTAGTGGTTACACTTGGGCAATCACATGCTGGGATATGGACAGCAAAGGGTGCATCCGAACTGTTCGTCCGCGCAGAGAAAGTTTTCTTCTTTTCTTTGCGGTCCTTACGGGATTCGGATATGAGGCTAAGTTAATGATACGTAAGGTGAACAAAAACATAAAGGTGAATGCCAGATACTTCCAAGGCTCCATTAGGACACCTATCTTCCGGAGAGTCATCCCTCAACTGTATGGAATGGACGCGGACCAGGTGAGGAACCATATGAACAAGACTTTGAGTCATACTACCAGAATATTACTACATTCTATTAGAAAATAGCGGGACTCAGGAATTCGTGTCATTCAGTTTGGAGACATTTCTATAAAGAGCCCAGGTACCAGCCTAATGAATTTATGCGCATTTGGAGTGTTGAAATGACGTCTTCAACATAGCAGTCTGCTCTCCCTGGATGATCTATGAAATTTTTGTGGGAAGGAGTGGGACAGAGTTCCCATGCTTGTGCTGCGCCAGATGTATTTGCAGTGAAAACGGAGATGTCTTGCGGTAGTCCGCAATGCTAGGGATCCAATAGAACATGATGGGCTGTGGCAGCGCGGTATATCTATTGGTGAGTACCTGTCAAAATGGTCGGATATAAAGCGAACAACCTTCTGTACTACGCTCGTTTCATCAAGGGCATTTGGGCAGTGTTTCAAACCTAGAGGTAATGACTTAGCCGAACTGCCGAGGCAGATTTGTTGTTTTCTTATACTCAAACAATAATTATGTCTTCTCTGACAATTGTAGATTGCTCAAACCGTATACCAGTTGTATTTTCTTGTGGTTATTTTGCACTCAGATTTGAAGCAGTGGTATAACCAGGTACTGGGCAGCAAGAGTATATATATATATGTATGTGTGTGTGTGTGTGTGTGTGTGAGGGCTTATTTTACGAATCCGACGTTACAGGAATTGAAATCTACCCTGAAAAAGACCTGGAAACGGCTACAAGAGTGCAATATATATATTTCATTTACTGCACTTACATACATGCATAATGCGAACATTGACGAATGTTGGAAACCAACTTGTTAATACAAAATGTACCACAATCCC
The DNA here is from genome assembly GCF_964235325.1 of Thermobia domestica. Classification (NCBI taxonomy): domain Eukaryota; kingdom Metazoa; phylum Arthropoda; class Insecta; order Zygentoma; family Lepismatidae; genus Thermobia; species Thermobia domestica. The sequence goes on along the minus strand of NC_137457.1, from coordinate 207,592,994 downwards.
TTACACGTTCGCAACGCAAATTTACTACAATGACGGACTGATCAAATTATTTCAAACTATATGATTGAGTAATATAGTTTACAGCCAACTGTTCAATAACTTTTCTACAAAGAAATCATGGACAAATAAATGACGTGAAAGTACTGTTTGCCTTTGCTCATTTTATGCAATTTTCACTTTATTGGTGAGATCACTGGACAGGAGGCAAATAATAGTTCACTCACAAGGAGAAGGCAGACTTTGGTAAGTCTGAACTTCGGGTAAGTAATGAACTTCGGGTCATTTTTTGCGAGGTGGTAGTGCACATATAAAGAGTTAATATTACAAACTGGGAGAGCGCAATGGTCAAAAATAACCGAGAAAAAACGTCTTAAAGTTTCTACTTGCCGCATATATCATAAGACGCGCAAACTTATCAAGTGACTGTGTGGCAGAGTAAAAAGAACCTGATACTCAAGTGCAAAGGGACACGGGTTCGATTCCTATTCGTATCAAAGTCTTATTTTCGTTTTATGCTTCAACCAATAAAGTAGTCATTTGCAACTATAAGTAAAATATTAATTCACCATATGTTTATAATGTATTAAAAGAATACAAATTTTCAATCATTTGTAAAATCTTTCAATGTTCAATGTTAACTAGGAACAAAATTTAATCTCTTCCGTAGATTTTATTGTTACCTCAGTGGTTGTGTAAAAATGTTCTTGAAGCTTCGTGTCTGCATCTGTTGACAGTGTGCGAATTACAAGGGGAATGAGGGGAAAATCTTCTTTGGATATAGCAACATCCAGTATTAGCAAAGGGGATTTTCCCCACAACCCCTTTGTAATTTGCACATTGTCAACAGATGTGGACACGAAGCGTCAAGAATATTTATTAGGCAATGACTGTCGTAACCATAGTATAACTCATGATATCAGTCTATTTACGGAATAGATTAAATTTTCTTGGTAGTTAAAATGGAACATTGAAAGATTTTACAAGTGGTTCAAAATTTCTATTGTTTTAATACATTATAAACATATGGTGTATTAATATTATACATATAGTTACAAATGGCTACCTTATTGCTTGAAGCAAAAAACGAAAATAAAAGTTTGACTCGAATGGGAACCGAACCCGGGGCCCTTTACACTTGACCCTCAGGTTCTCAATTTACCATGCCGTCACTTATGAAGTTTGTGCGTCTTACGATATATGCGGCGAGAAGAAAACTTTAAGATGGTTTTTCTCGGTTATTTGTGGCCATTGCACTCTCCCAGTTTGTAATTTTAACTCTCTAAATGTGCACTACCACCTCGCAAAAACTGGCCAGAAGTTCACTTACCAATGTCAGCCTTCTCCTTGTCAGATGTGTAAGATGTTTGAAGTACCTGGTAATTGAAATCGGCTTGCACACTATCGCTGTTGAATAGGACACTTCTGAATCCTGCATTGTTATTTTTCTGGATGGAACTAATGGATTTCTACATTACGTTGCAGCTATTTTCAAAAATGATGTCTTTTTGTTGATGAAAAATTTAAGCTAAACTACTGTAGATTCGAACCGGAGTGCGCCGAACAGGATTCACGTGGTTTAACCATTACACTATACACATGAGTTGTGAGTAACTTCGTTGCTATATTATGAACCTTTTTCATCGTGATTTGGATATTGTGATTGATGATTATTCTGTTTTTTACTACTGTTTCGTATTTTCTCTTGCAGCAGAATTCCGTCTTCTAACAGAACACGTGTATAGCATGATAAAATAGCTAACAAGGTGATTGCATTACATGTTATGAATGTAAGTGCCCCAAAACAAAATGATCCTTCACTCTTTGTTACGTGTGATAGATAATTTTGTAGTTGGAAATAATTGGTGGAAATAATTGAATAAAAACGCTACGAATTAGTTGCTTCGTAGTCCTGTGGTTATTGTGGCTGTCTTAAGTTCCGAAGGTGCTAGGTTCGATTCTGGGTGTGGGTCTCTCTTTTTTTCTAATCGTTTCTGACATTGTTCTTGAACATGAGAAAAAATATTATATGTTTCCACGTGAATTGCAATTTGGAGGCAACAAGTCATGTGATTATATTTGTGGGAAAGTAGTACCCTATTTTTATCAAAATATAACGAATATAAATTAAATGTGTCGCGGAGTGTCGTAATGGCGTATTGGAAAACTCTTTGCTTTCCACGCAGCAGTCCCACCTTTGAATATCTATTATTTTATCCTTTTTGCAATTTGAGTAGTGAAATTTCACTTGGTTTTACTGGGATGCACATTCCTCTCTCATGAAACTCAACGGAGACATGAAGTAGGAAGTACGGGCACTAAAAGTGCTTTTTTGAGAAACGTGGCGTAACCTAAGTTGCGAATGCACAGACCTTGAATCACATAATACTTAATGTAAAATGAAATCTTTCAGGTTTACGTCCCACGATTATGCCGAGTAGGCTAAGGGAGATAGTGATGATGAAAATAATGAAATGATGGAATCAAAGGGGTGAGAGTAAATAGGAGAACCCAAAACAACTACCACACCGTGTTTGTCTACTACAGAGACCACTTGGCGAGAGATGGGATCGAACTAGGGACCCCACTTAAAAGAGGTGATTGCTCTATCATTGTGCCATAGCTGCCTGCAATACTTAATGCAAAACTACAATTATTTAAGCACATTGCATAACTAAAGTGAATACGTTCAATACTATAGTATGTAACTAAATCTAATGTGTTTTGACACGTATGTAGACAGAACTGAAATTCTTTTGCAAATCCAGAGTGGGGGCAAATTCGACCCCCACTGTGGGAAGCCATGGTCTCACTTTTTCCTCTTTATTTATTCCAATTCCTTAAACAAGCCTAAGCTATTCAAGTGTTGTAGCTTCACAGACTTATTACTGATTATAATCTTAATTCAATACCGATTTGGCATTTTGAGGTATTTGTTATAAACGTGCCCTCTCGTAATTTGTGGATTTTTAATCCATTTGTCTCGGAACTATTCTCAGGACAGAAAGTGCAACAAAACCTTACCTCAATTCTTATAAATATTTTTACAAAGTTTGAAGTTCAAACTCCCCGTATCCTTCCCCTGGTTATCCCCTGCTCCCAGAGATGCTATTTGTGTCTTACCACTTCACAAATTTTTCCTTGGTAATATATACGTATGCTAAATTCGTGTGAAATTCCTCCAGGCGTCCGTGGTGCATCGTACGAGTTAACAAACTTTGTTTCTTAGTTACCTTTCCGCACTATATTTGAACATATCACAGTAAGAATCAAATATTATAGTACCATCGGATTGCCGTCGCTGTGCAAACTTTAATCATAATCTGACGTAGGACAATGAGTGGAATTAACATTGTAAGATTTGAAGTCAAATTTGCAATATTGCAAGTAAAAGAAAAACAGTTTTGCTTAGAATTAGTCTTAACAGAACTTGTGGGATGCTCAGAATAAATGTTGCTAAAAACAATGTGCTTTGCGGGTACTCGAACCCGTAAAACTATATGTACAAGTCCAGTACGCTAACCACTCATCTAAGAAACCTAACGGAAAGCGTTCCTTTGTTTAGAATTATAACCGAGGAACACTATTATGTGCAAGTGTAATTCTCTCTCTCTCTCTCTCTATCTCTTATGTTTCACAAATATCACATATTTCGGACATTTTTTAATATTAGCTACGTTTTTTGTCTGATTACTTGACAGTAGTTTTTAGCAGACGGTTCTTCCAAATAAAACTTAACTAACACAGTAGAGACCAACGTTTTGTTTACTGATTTTCTGCTAGAGAAATAGCTTATTCTCTTGGCTACCTCTTGGTAACTTATAAATTGTAGTTACCCTCCTGGGCAAGAGGTGACCATCCCTCCAGGTACTTCGGAGAAATTTCTCCCACATTATCATTCTCCTTTTCCCCACCAGAAAAAGAGTGCCTAAATTGTTAGCGAGATTTCTTCCCTCTTCTAATGAATTCCACACAGATTTGCATCTCTCATACAGAGAAGGATTTGATTTCGGGGATCGCTGGCTGAACGTTCATTTGGAAACTGGAAAACTGGAAAATCTATAAAGATTGAGATGTTTTTTTGAAACTGATTTTCGAAATGGAAGAATACATGAGAATGAGGACTCCGTACAAAACAATTTAAATAAGGTTTGCGTTTCGGATGACTTTGCACCCAATTTCACTCAAATTATGTATACCCCTCAGCATCAGGTCGAATCCTGTTGTGCAAACTACACTGTTAGAAGTCGTTACTGCCATCTTAATAATGTAATTAACACGTTATATGTGATATCTCAGTTATTTATGGACCGATTTTCTTCCTTAATAGCTCATTTTAAAGGTAATGAAATTAAAATCATAACACGTTACATAAGTGTTTCGTCTAAAACTAAGGGTTCGGAGTTATTTTGTATATTTCTTCAATAAATACTCATTAATTTATTAAATTCTTAAATAACTCCGAAACGGTTAATTTTAGAAGAAATATTTTGGTGACATGTTTTATTGTAAATTTAATTTTCTTTAAACTAAGCCTAGTTTGAAGAAAATCGGTCCATAAATAACGGAGATATGGCTTATTTTTTGAATCGTGATGTCCGCCATTTTGATGACGTCATCACACGAGTTCTGGACATTGGATCGAGTGTCTCCCTTCGGTTTTTTGTTCTTTGGTATACATATAAGAACTGTGTAAAATTGCAGACTGGTAGCCAGAAGTGAAATATTTTTACGCTAACTCCACGCACTATATGGATATAAGAAATGTTAGAAATACTCGTATGTGATTATATGTTTTGTTCCTGTGATGATGAGAGACAACTTTAAGAGTCCATGTTTAAATAATGAGAAGAATGTTATAGTTATCTATTTATATATTTCATATTTTCTTTCTAGTTTAATGTAGTCCTGCCAACTACAGGATTCGACCTGATGCTGAGGGGTATACATAATTTGAGTGAAATTGGATGCAAAGTCATCCGAAACGCAAACCTTATTTAAATTGTTTTGTACGGAGTCCTCATTCTTATGTATTCTTCCATTTCGAAAATCAGTTTCAAAAAAACATCTCAATCTGAGAGATTTCCAAATCTGCCTAAAGTCGCGAAGATTTTGGCTCTGTGGGGACGTTGAGCATTAATCTGTTTACATAGGGCCCAAAATGCTTCTATGATCTGCGCTTAGGGTAAGTTAGTCGGAAACTCGACAACATTCTTGCCATAGTTCGACATAGCAAGATCCGGCCAAACCAAAACGTTGTTCCTTCGGCCTCCGGAAGTGCAAGGAAACAATCTCTTCTTCAAACATTTTGAGAGGTACACATTCACGTTGATGGTGCCTTCAGATATATAGGGCTCTGAAACTGTTCTCTAGATGTCTATTACTTGCCACACAAATATTTTCTAGAAGAACTTGCTCTGCATCTTTGTATCGTAGCGCAGCAGCTTCCGAGGCATAGAAGTGCTTTGTTCCTGCAACTTCATCTGGCTTCCAAGGCACTTAGGTTTCGTCATTCACTAGAACGGCTTTGAATAGGGATTTTTGGTAAACGTAACGCCAAACTGACTTTATACGCTTCTCCCAATCGTTGATGTACTTGGGCAATTTTCTTTCCTTAGCCTTAATTCGTAATTTATTCTGCTTTATAAACTGCAAAGTTGACTGACTCAGCTTCAATTTCTGTGCAGCACGGCGAGCAGACATCGACGTATCCCTTTGAAACAACTACTGCACTTTTGCCATCATCTTCGGTCCTGATTTCTTTGCTGGAAGACCAGTTTGTTTTCGGTAACTTCTCTGCTGGGTAGCCTCGAACCTGGAGATCACTCGGTATATCGTGCTTTATGCAATAGCTTTGTCTCCAATAATGAAATAGTGTAAAATAATGAAAACATACTTTTATCTGCTTCATTTTCGTAGTATGAAATGATGTGTTTTGCCACCACTTGTTTCTTGTTGACACCACTTGTTTGACGTTATGAATACTGAAGTTTCAAGTGAACAATTGTGGCCTAGTCGCAAACAGAAACACCAAGCATCTGGTCGAGTTAACGGTTTGGACAAATAGCTTGTCTATTTCCTTGTGCACATATGATCTTCCTGTCTACCTACTTCTTATTCACGCTTTAATATTATGTGCAAAATCAAAAAGAGTGCTTTCAAAGTCACATTCTTGGATTGGAAGTATAATACTAGATCTAAGTTAGACTCGTGATCTTTTCGGGCCATAGTAGTTTCTCGCGAAACGTGTTGGAATTCCCTTTGGTCGTCTAAAATTATCCCTTAAATGAGATATATCATGTCAGAGACATATCAATTGATTCTGCCATATTTCGTGAACATCTTGGATTGTAGTCTGTTCAATTAAAATACCCTCTTATTCTAATGTTTCTATTACGAAGGAAATTATCATATCTAGGTGATATTACATTGCTTTCAAATCTGTATTAAGTTTTAACGTGTAACACTACAAATTTGCTCTAAACTTTCGACATAGCGCTATTGTGTCAAGGTTCAGTAATATTTCAATTCTCCTGATTCACAAAGTCCTTCTTTAAGTTTCCCAATCACTTTTAGATGGTCTAAAGTGAATGTAGAATACACTATAAATGCTAAATTACTTTTATCAATTGTTGAATGATCATTACGTGTTATCGTGTTAGTACCACCAATTCCACAGCTTATTGTCTTCTGTATAACGACTTTTTTGTTATTTGCACTTTTCATAATTCGTAAACTTAATAGACCAAAGTTATTGTCTTCTTTGTATTGAAGATCATTAAGTTCAGTTTCGTTTCTTCGAGCAAGATATATATCATAAAGAGATTTAGGTAAGCCTCCGTTTCTTTCATCTAATATCAAATCGCCAAAAATGTAAAAATATTCGGAGTTTGACTCATTGAACGATCATTATTCACTGTGTCGCCTTGATAATAATTAGACTGAAATGGAATTTCTGAGGTTCACTAATTGAAATTCAATAAGTTTTTCAGCTGATTTAATAACGTAACTATGAACCTTCAAGCAACTGTAATTTTCTATAAATCGATCAATTTTACTGTCAAGAATACAGATTATTTCTTATTTGTATCGAAACAATGTATTTCTACATTTCTGATGTTCTATTGTTAGAATATTCTTAAGATTATCCAAAGATGAATTCAGTGTACCCATCGTATAATACTAGCATTAACAAAACTTCAAAACTGGCCATATTTCTGAAGTTTTCTCGCACAAAAAGTAAATAGAGAAACCAGTACTCCGGGTCTTTAACTGTTTAGTTTCTAAAATATTAAAAAATCAAAATATGAACCAAATTGCTGTCCTATTTCTTTATTTTATATTTTTTAACATATTCTTATATTTGCAGAGTTACATACTGTTTTTCCTGCTGTCTTTATAACAACTTTATATGAATAATGTATGAATATTTAAAAATGTTTTCTATCACTTATTACATATAAGATACAATGATAACATGTTATATAAAGAGTGTATGAATATTTAAAAAGGTTTTCTATCAGGAATTACATATATCCTTGGACAACATTTCATAAACCTCAGTTTAATGTCTGGCAGTTGTATGTATCCTACGAGTAACTTTATTCAGTGGATCATAATGATTTCAAATGTCGATATATGAATATAATGTTTACAATAAACATTTTGTTTAAAGATGTTTTACCTTAATGCTTAATAGTCTTATTTTAATTGCTGGTGGGTTAAGATAGCTTAGGGTAGTCTAAAACTGCTGTGCTTACCTTAGACACTTTACTTTAAGTTATGGTTATAAGGCTAACCATAGCTTATACATAATTTGACTAATTCGATAACCCCACCTTAATTTGTGAGGTATTTCGTATTTCTATACTATATTTTATACATTTAAGTCCGTCAGGAAATTATAAATCTTGCTTGCTAATAGTTGTCAACAAATTTCACGTGTTCCTACCAGCCGTATGAGCCTGTCTTGAATACTATCTCAAATGTTGAATTACCGTGGGTGGAAATCGAAAAATGATTTATTACTTTTTTCGTGAATAGTGTGTTACTCTTAAATATATTCTCGGTCCTACGTTGAACGCAGTTGGACAATACTGGAAACAATATTTGATTAAGATTTCACGATTGTTACCTTACAGAATAATAATTCTGTGACAATAATAAACATGAGTAAAACTATAACGTTTTATGTTTTCCCCAGACAGCCATTCGTTATAGCGTAATTTATGTTACAGACGAGATAAAATAGTTTTTGTTGTTATTTATATATCTATAGTTTCACTTCCAGCTATCACTCTGATATTTCCAAGTGTTTCGTGACAAAGTTTTGAATTTAAAAAAATATAAGACAGTTAATAGAAAAAAATCTCTTTTTCATTCAATTCGTATGATTAATTAGGAAAGCTGTTAAATAATAAAATTTATAAGAAGCAAAATTTTCAAATTAATTAAGAAAGTAAAATCTGATATCGGTATACTAATTTTTATCCATTAAGATTATACTAAAGACTACCTGTTATAAAATATATAACCAACCTAATTGGTGGAACGTTTTTATTTTTCTTTACTTACCTTTCGGAGCGTTTTTACTTTTCGCTGCCTTCAAGGCTTCTGACAATGACACTGTAACATAGAAAAGTGACACACTAATTACAACTTGATTTCGAAAGTGTAAGACGTAAGACGAGACAATTAGGAAATCAAACAAGAATATTTATAAACTGAGGGATAATATCAATTTTTGAACATTAGTAAAGAGAAACTAATATTTAGAAATATCTATGAAAATAAATAATTTGGGAATGTTATGAAATAAGAATAAGAATATTTGTTCGAGAAAGAAACAACGTTAGTTTGTCTTCTCCAGAGGCCGAATAAATATACTTAACTTATAAAAGCAAAAACTATTTATACTATTATTATTTTCCATTTCACATAATGCAGCAAACCTTCAACGCTTGAAAGGCTGGAGGAGAGAGACAGAGAGGGCAGCTCTATTTTAAATTTTATTACACTTCATCTGCATGTTTTGAGCTTGCTTTCTCAGTTGCAAATAGCACTGCGAGATTTCCGAATGTCTGATGGTATGTTTGGAAAAGGATAATAAATGACAAGGTATACAAATATAAAATGTTCAGAATTCCCATATTATCATTGTTATTTTATAGAGCCGGACAAGTTATGGACATCAAAAAATCTAGAAAGAACTCGTTATTAATAGAAATTTACAATGGGAGATATGCGGAGAAGCTACTGTAATTACATAAAACTCCATGTTTTTGTATAAACTCACAGCGAATTGATTTTAGTCGTAGTGTAAGATCATGTTGAAATCTCTTGAACGGAATATAAGAAAAGAATATATTTGAACTAGAAGATGAAGATCAAGATTCATGTCCTTGAAGAAGCTCGAATCAAAAGCAAGAAGATAGGTGAACTAACTTGAAAAGTCCCTGATTCCTATATTTCCGATATCTTCGCATCAAATATGCAGTACATTCTAGGATCAGTACCAAAATATTCGTACTTTACACATAATTTTGGTTGATTTAATAATAATTAGTAAGGTGTTGGGGATAGTATTGTTTTAATGCGTTTATTAATGTAATATTAAAATAATTAAGTTTCTCTGAGTTTTCTAAATGATAGCGAGAGAGAGATTTTCCTAATGACTTCATTCCGCACCAAATCATTGTTTATCATCAGACTAACGGTTTTACTTGCCATATGAAACGATAAGTTGCATTTTAGTGGATAGTATATAGGGATACGAAGACAAACTTTGATAACCTCCATTTTAAAAGATTTTATGCAGAAAAAAAATAAAAGCATTTTTTTATAAATACTACTTCAAATATTATATATAATATATTACAAAACATATTGCACTGTACAGAGAAGTTTATGAGTTTTAGTCATAAAGAACTTATACCTAAAACTACTACCTACAAATACATACTATATATACTACTATTAATGTATATTATACATATTATATAAAACAAAATATGCATTTATTTCCTTTATCTAATAATGATCCTACGGCATGGTGTCAGTTTATTCACTTCTGAACTATATACTTCATCTTTGAACTCTTATATAAATACATTTTAGTATAATATTATTTGTAACTGAACAAACAGTCTTAATATTCTTAAGACAAAAGTCCGTTTTGTACTACATTTTTTATTAACACCTTGCCATTTTTATAACATTTTTGTTTAACGAAATTACTTTTAAACTTTTTTCTATTAAATCGATATGTAATGCTTTAAATGAATGTAATTTTATCTTATTCCAACAATTTTTTAATAATTGTTCCTTTCATTCATCTTTCATTTTACAAACTATTTTCTTATTTATTTGTGGTAGTCCATATCTATTATTTTGCTCATAATCACTTCTATCAAGTAATTAAGAAAACATTCCATATTTCTGTATACTTGTTTCGTCTGAAAATGGTAAATAAAACTACCCATTTCTGGATAGCAAATTTCTATTTTGTTCTGATATTTTTGATTCATCACATTATAATGGAAATCGTATATGAAATATTTTGACAAATATAAAATCGAAAAAACAGAGATTGATTTATTAAATATTATTTTGACCTTCTTCATGTGTAAAAGTAGTAAGTTTTCTGTATAAACGGTTGTGCTTTTATAGGTTGGTTCCATTACAAGGTTGTTATATTTGTTTTCATCACGGACAGGCTTAATATTAACTCTTTTCTCTAATATGTTCTATAATTTTCCCTAACAAAAAGTTGATCATGAACTTCGAAAAAATATTTCTCAAGATCCTGGGTTGCATTTGTTCTCATATGTGCGTTGAGATCAGTAATATTTTTATGCCATCTTGTGAGTTTATGTCCTCCCTCACTCCCATTCCATTTTAAATTCCCCAGTCAGTCTCATCTGAAGTGGAATTAGGCTCTATATACGTTGATGCAAACCTTACAAAATGGTCCTGTCTATTTTAACGTGTTGGGAACGTTTTGCAGTGGTGACTTGCCTTACGTGAACAGAACACAATAAGTCGTGAAGTGGCTGTAACTCTTGAAAAACTAGTTCGTTAAGAGCATATGTCATCGAAGTTTATTTTTATTATTTTAATATTTTAATCGCATTATTATAAATGGCGAATAACTATAAAACCTGTTAGTGTGTATATTACTTGCAAATGAACGATTTCGAATAATTTTTCAATGCTGTTCTTTATAATGAATCGGCGTAGGAACATGAACATTGTGCATTGAAGGCGGCAAGGAAGGCATTCCGGAACCGATCATGGACCCGATGAAGGACTATGTAAATGGAATGCAATGAAAATCTGTAATTAAAATTGCATTCTTTTGTAGTGCAACGAAATTAAGGGCATAAACGGGTTCTAGAAAGTGGACATAGCTTCGAAACACAAAATGTTAAGCGAAGATAAGTGAATTAGTGTTAAATTTATGCAAATTATCTGAAGTGACATGAATGCACGCTGCAAAACCCAGTAGCCTACTATTCGTTCATGATTGATACGAAAATATAATTGTTGCATTTGATAACATTGATATTCATCATAAGAAGTTCTAAGTCACCTGAAAGAACAATACCACATGATGTATCATGAGTTCATCGAATGTTTAGTGATTTTACCATAAACTTCGGATTGGAACATGCTAGCCAAAGCGCCTAAGATAGAGCCTTGGATCCTTCGTCAAAATAAGAAGATAAAATAAAATTCCCTTTTAATGCAATGACACCACATTTCCCTTAAATCCTCCCACAATTAAAGTGCAGTGCAGCGAAGTGCTTTATAAATCAACTTGTGCTCAGTGGTCACATACTCCCAAGCTAAACATAAGTTGGGGATAATAATATCATGCTATTTTTATATTAATCCTTATTTCATTTTTTTGGCATACAATAAAAATGGGCTAGAAGATACTAAATACATCGAAACAGGTTTACTAATAAAATTTATATTGATAAAACGTGCACGTAAGTATATGTGAAGTGTACAATAATTTTGTTTGAGTAAAATTCATTTAATATATTTGTTTTGTTTTCAGTTGTTTTATCCAAGTTTCTCACACGAATCACTACAGAAACGGTTAGAATTAAGTACAGGTATTTATACACACTCTGCAGATACGAAGAGGGGGCATCAACGATGGTGGGTACGCGCGCGCGCTACCTTGGTTCGAATCTATTTTGATTTGTGATCTGATGCGGACCCTCCCATGATTCCTAACCACTATTATACGGAGATTGGGGTATTTGATTGTTTTAAGCACTGAGTCCACTGTTTATATCCCAAGTTCATAACCCGAACGTGAGAATCGAACCCCGGCCAGTCATAAGAATGGCGCACCGAACTACGACAGAATTCCTGCACCGCTAAATTGAAAATAGTGATTCATGTTTAGAAACGTAAAGGTAAAACAAAAACTAAATAAGTCTGACTCGTGTTTAGAAATTTTCTTTAATCCTGCAAAATGATGAAAGTGATATTAAGCTAGTGTTGGCCGCACTTAAAGAAAGTAAATATAAAATCCAAAATATACGCAAATCTTTAGAAAGCAAAATAGAAAAGGTTAAAGAAGTTTTAGAAAACAAAATAAAAAGGGTTAACGAATCGTTATGAAGTAAAATGTTAGAAATTTTTGAAACAACCCAAAAACAAATTGACGATAGACTCGATGTACAATTAAAAGTAGTAAGGAAAGAATTTTGGGGTAAATATGAACAAATACCTAATAATGAAAAAATTGAATCGATGGAAGTGCCAATTGAAAAGTTTAGTTGTGCAGATGTAGAACAATGATGCCAAAAAGTTGTACATGATTCAGTTGTTAGCGCTTACACTGTCAAACGAATAAGTAGTCAGCCAGTATTACACAAAGGTAAAGGTTCAGTTAGCCAAACTGTTATTTCATGTAGGCCTAATGTTCGTTCGAAGTTTAAACAACAGATAGATGTATTGAACATAAAATATTTGTAATGTCATGGAAAAGAGTGCACTGACAGGTTTTGTGCGTGTAATTGTACTAATGAAGTAATATTAATTGATGGAGGCAAGAAAATGCGCTCTTTACTCATTAGTTTTATTTTGAATTTCATGGAGCTAGGATGCGTCCAGAGCACGTCACAAACAGATAGGTTAGCATGTATTCCAAGTAATGACATTTGTTCGTACTTCGTGAACATAGTTATCGTTCAGATAGGCAAGAGGCAAAATAGCGGTAATAGTTCCAACTTGGCAGTAACGAATGTGTATGTTACGAATTACAAGTGCATAACTTTTTATTGTTTCCTATGCACCCAAGTATATGTAATGAATGATGAAATCAGTTCAGGCACTTGTAGCATTAATGAGAATAATGTTGGCGAAGCATCGTGGCGTAAACAAATTGAAATTTGTCAAAATAGTTTTGGTAAGCTGGAATATACTTTGAGAAACCATGTTAGGAAGTACAAATATTGGTCATGGCGCGTTAAACATAAGCACAGTGAGAAACAAAAGTTGCGTAAACTAAAACGAAAAATAAGAAGGATGCACAGAATTTTGCGATCTCTTGAAAAAATTTCAAAATTTGTTCGTAGGAATTTTAAGAAAAATCAAGGTGAGCGCAAAGGCATTTGCATGGTGGCAAGCATTAATGAAAAGATCAATGTAATCGTTGTAGAGAAATCACAGTTAGAAAAGGTAAGTGAAAAAGAAAGTAAAACGTCAGAACCTAGTAAGCATTATAAGTTGCTCAGAAAGTTAAAAGTTAATGCGGAAGGAAACTATATACAGAAATTAGTCGTTAAAAATCATGATGGTGTCCGTGAAGGGTTTAAAAATCAGGTGAAAAAACCGTGTAGTAGCAAAGCGTCCAAAATTCAAAACAAATCTGACAGGAAACTAAAGCTACGTTAGTCAAAGGAACTAGTGCTAGGTGGCTCAAACATCTGGTTGCAGTACCAGTGTGTAATCACACGGGGAAAATGAAAAACCAGTTTGATCAAAAAAGTAAATTCAGTGTTTCATACAAAATTGGGCAGAAAATTTCCTGTAACAAGATTTTGGAAAGAAATACGTGCAGTAAACGAAATTACAAAATACGCGGAAACGGCAAGTTAATGAAACAATGTGGTAAGTCGAAAGTCAAAATTTCTGCTAGTATACAAATCAATGTTGTCATTATGGACGGTGAAAAATCTTATGCGTATGCAAAGTCAGTGTGGATATAATTGACGTAAGACGGCATCAGTTCCAGAAGGATCTGGACGCTCATACTTTTAGGGATTATTCATTGAGTATCTACGAACTTAAAAAGGGGGTAACAAACCCACTTTCATTTACTTCGCGAGTGATAGGAAAATAAAAAAGAACGTACCTGTTTGTTGTTCTTCTGCCTTTATTTACATTAGGCGTTTAGTGATGTGCAAATGTTTGACAGCTGTATGCAGTAGTAGCAGGTCTAGCGTGATTGCTTTGCGGTTTTTGTGCAAAGAACGGAAGCTTGGGCCTTCTTCCGTACAGGTTTACGTGAAGGGAATGCAACGCGAAGTTTGCTTTTTCATGTTTACTTTGTTTTTGGTAATTTACATGCGAACTATAATGCTTAGAATTATGTGTATAAATTGAGTAAAATTCCTCGCTGATCTATTACATCTTGGAACTCTAAGTGTAGGTGTGTTTTCCGTGCAGATGGCATTCCTAGTTTTGGGTCTGCGCACATTGACGGTAGGTGTTCTTCCGGTAGAAGACAGAAGACGATGGAGGGAGAAAAGGTATGTAATTCCGTGTTTTAACTATCTTTGTTTTAGTTGCATCATCTATTAAAAATAAGTAGAAAATAAAAAAAATAGTGAAGTGCGCTTTTTGGACGGGTAAGTCGGTTATGTATGTGGTAGGGATGCGGTTTTTGGGAATAAAAGACAATTTCGGAGGACATGTGGCCTCCTTTCTTTTGAAGAAAAAGTATCCCCTACAAACGCGGTTTCATAACTTTCTCTTGGAAGTAGCTCGAATATATCCTCCTAGTATTTGATTGTGATTCGATATGATGCTTTCTGCTCCTTATGTCTTTTTACTTTCATTCCTCACATTTGCCCTTGTACTTTATATCTGCATGTGTAATGCCTTGTACTTTATCTATGAGTGTGTGTGTGGGGGGATTTATCGCATATCGCATGTCTTGTGCTCCTTCTGCTTCTTATTGTCTTTTTACTTTTATTCCTCACATTTGCCCTTGTACTTTATATCTGCATGTGTAGTGCCCTTGTACTTTATATATGAGTGTGTGTGGGGGGGGATTTAACGCATATCGCATATCTTGTCCTGCAGAATACTTCTTACTCTTGCATTACGTAGGGAAATGGTATTTCATGTGGAAGTGGTAATAGAACAAAGAAGAAATGCAGATCAGGGTGTATTCACACTTTATATTGGAGTGTGAATACAATATGATCTGGGTTTCCTATGTGTTCTGTTACCACTTGCACATGAAATAACATCATTTCCCTACGTAATGCAAGAGTAAGAAGTATCCTGGAGCACCGAAAACAAGAGCGGTCTCATGTATACTATTACCGTCAGTGTTTATCAAAGTAAATATTTGTTGCAGAAACCATACAGGAAATTACGAAGGTATGTTTATTAAATGTTTTGGAACAAAATTCAAAATTCCTGTTGCGCACGAAAAACCAAGAGTGGGAATAGGATAAAAATATATATTGGTAAAAAACCGGACTGTGTACATTTTGGAAATTTGACCTTAGCGATGTTTAAGATTTCCGAAAATTACAAAAAAAAATAATATAAAAATTAAAATTTCCTTTTTCAACCTATAAGAAATAGAAAAAATATTTTAAATTGTTAGATCCTTTAACTGGTAAATTAATTAGCTCGCATTTTGTAGATCGACTTAAGGTGTGGAAACCTACGAAACAAACTCGGGAAATTTGGTTAGATTTAGCTGTAAAACATAGTTCTGAAAAGTATCACGATGTAATTTCAAGTGAATTTAAAAATTCAGATTTAGAAAGTGGTGTTGAAACTGTTCTTTGCAATGCACTAACCACAGTACCAGTATGTTTATCTCAAAATGTTCGGTCAAGAAGTAATAACAAACAGATATACAAAATTTTAGAGAAATTATTGAATGTTGATAAATATTTGAATTTTCTGTAGTGTAAAAATCTATGCTCATCTGATGTATTGGAATTTCCATTGGTAAATCTAAAAAATCCTTACGTATCTTTGTATGAGCGAATTCAAGAAATATATATATATATATATATATATATATATATATATATATATATATATATATGTAAGTTTATTTGATATGATGTAAGCAGGCATCTCTGATCAGCGATGCGACTTCCAGATAGCCGTTGATATTTTCTTTTCTAAAGTAATGGAAAAACCAGTAAAGATATATGCCAAGTCATTGAGATGAGGTTCCCCCCCCTATATATTTTGGGTAAAATAATATTTCTTTAAAGCTCTGAGTAAGCAATTTTGTTAAGTCCCATTCTTTATTATTTTAAATTTTAACCTTGTGTTCTATATTCCGGCCTTATCTCGGGATGGGAAACAAATGATTCATTGTGGGTAGGCCAAATTTAGCAAGGCAGACCCTGTCGAGTGGTCAGAGAGAAGCACAACTGAATTATTACATTGTAAAAATTTAGCTGTGGATCTTAAATGCGCCGATAAATTTTATGAAATCTCGACAAAAGTATATTGTTCAATGCTATGTTGAAAATAAAGTTTTTCATATGTAATGTGTTTTGAAAAATTATTTACTAATAAGAAAATTTATTTCGTATTTTCATGTTACCATATTATTGCATTGTATTTGAAGTTAACTAATAAGTTGATATAATGTCGTTTCAATGCTGCATTTTAAATGTTTGAATAATGAAAACAATACATTATTAAAAGTTATTTTGAAAATTAGCTGTAAGTAAGTACATATACGTATAAAAATAGTTAACTTTGCGTTTTATATTTTATTCTCTTTAAAATGTTGAAAATTCCATATATTTAGTGTAATATAATAAAAATGTTTAGTGTAAGATGTAATAACACGAGTCAGACACTTACAAAAGAAAGTTGAAATATTATGATCCATGCAATGGTGTACGAACTATATAGGTTATTTAATATGAATAAATATAATATGAAAATTATATATATAGGTAACATAAAATCAAAATATAGGCCATAATCAATATGTTATACAATTTGTGTTAAAATATTGTGTTACGAACAAATATATAATCTTATACTTGTAAAAAAAGCCCATTTAAAATGAATAGCCCATCTACGTTTGTGTAAAGTGTTAGTGAGCCATGATATACCAAGAATTAATTGTGTAAGAAGGAAGAGGAGTAATAACCGGAAGAATAAATTTTAAGAAGTGGAAACGTACAAGATTCCATGATTCTGATAATCTTCAAAGATCATCGTCTCTCCCGCGCGCCATTTTGTGAGTGTATGTCCTTCCTCACTCCCATTCCATTTTAAATTCCCCAGTCAGTCTCATCTGAAGTGGAATTAGGCTCTATATACGTTGATGCAAACCTTACAAAATGGTCCTGTCTATTTTAACGTGTTGGGAACGTTTTGCAGTGGTGACTTGCATTACGTGGACAGAACACAATAAGTCGTGAAGTGGCTGTAACTCTTGAAAAACTAGTTCGTTAAGAGCATATATCATCGAAGTTTATTTTTATTGTTTTAATATTTTAATCGCATTATTTTAAATGGCGAATAACTATAAAACCTGTTAGTGTGTATATTACTTGCAAATGAACGATTTCGAATAGTTTTTCAATGCTGTTCTTTATAATGAATCGGCGTAGGAACATGAACATTGTGCATTGAAGGCGGCAAGGAAGGCATTCCGGAACCGATCATGGACCCGATGAAGGACTATGTAAATGAAATGCAATGAAAATCTGTAATTAAAATTGCAATCTTTTGTAGTGCAACGAAATTAAGGGCATAAACGGGTTCTAGAAAGTGGACATAGCTTCGAAACACAAAATGTTAAGCGAAGATAAGTGAATTAGTGTTAAATTTATGCAAATTATCTGAAGTGACATGAATGCACGCTGCAAAACCCAGTAGCCTACTATTCGTTCATGATTGATACGAAAATATAATTGTTGCATTTGATAACATTGATATTCATCATAAGAAGTTCTAAGTCACCTGAAAGAACAATACCACATGATGTATCATGAGTTCATCGAATGTTTAGTGATTTTACCATAAACTTCGGATTGGAACATGCTAGCCAAAGCGCCTAAGATAGAGCCTTGGATCCTTCGTCAAAATAAGAAGATAAAATAAAATTCCCTTTTAATGCAATGACACCACATTTCCCTTAAATCCTCCCACAATTAAAGTGCAGTGCAGCGAAGTGCTTTATAAATCAACTTGTGCTCAGTGGTCACATACTCCCAAGCTAAACATAAGTTGGGGATAATAATATCATGCTATTTTAGTATTAATCTTTATTTCATTTTTTTTGGCATATAATAAAAATGGGCTAGAAGATACTAAATACATCGAAACAGGTTTACTAATAAAATTTATATTGATAAAACGTGCACGTAAGTATATGTGAAGTATACAATAATTTTGTTTGAGTAAAATTCATTTAATGTATTTGTTTTGTTTTCAGTTGTTTTATCCAAGTTTCTCACACGAATCACTACCGATACGGTTAGAATTAAGTACAGGTATTTATACACACTCTGCAGATACGAAGTGGGCGCATCAACGATGGTGGGTACGCGCGCGCGCGCGCGCTACCTTGGTTCATTTGATTTGTGATCTGATGCAGACCCTTCAACGATTCCTAACCACTATTATACGGAGATTGGGGTACTTGATTGTTCTAACCACTGAGTCCACTGTTTATATCCCAAGTTCATAACCCGAACATGAGAATTGAACCCCGGCCGGTCATAATCTAACTGTGAGAACTCAATTATTTGATATACCTTCTTTAATTGTGATCCAAATGATAAACATACTTTAAACTGCTGATAGTGAAAAACATTTTTTCGTCAAATAGAGTTTTTAAAAGCCTTAATTGTTTTGAGCAAAGTGAACACATATTTTGAGAAGCTAATTGACAGTACTTGGAATGATCATGTAATTTTTTAATATTCAAGATCTACTTCTAATGTATATTCTAAACATCAGGTATATCTTTGAAATTTATTGTTTTATTTCTTGACTATATAAACATTAATCTTCT
Source organism: Thermobia domestica (assembly GCF_964235325.1). Classification (NCBI taxonomy): domain Eukaryota; kingdom Metazoa; phylum Arthropoda; class Insecta; order Zygentoma; family Lepismatidae; genus Thermobia; species Thermobia domestica. The sequence continues at coordinate 207,573,730 of NC_137457.1, read as the reverse complement.
CTATACTGCAGATATTGGATCATCGCCCATAAGTATTCGCGTCTAAGTACATTAGGTAAGAATCCTTATCATTTTCATTATAACCTTCCATATATTTATTATTTGCCTCTCCATAGATTTTTGAACATTAACTAATTCTTCCTCTTATATGTTTCTCTATCATGAAAACCGTAACACAGCCACATAATAGTTCTAATTCTACTCGACATTCTTAACATTGCATTAAAAGCGAACCCTGGAGCTGTCATATACTGAGCTGAATCCATTCCACAAGTGTTTATACGTATTTCTCTAAAACATTCGAATTCGTATCCTGATAATGACATGGGAGGTTTTAAATACAAGTCTTGATATTGTCCAAGGTGTTTACATTTATTTCTGTTCACCTTTAGATCTTCATACATTTTACCACTAAATTCTATACTGTTAAGCTTGTTCAAGATTATTTCTTTTAGTGGTAAATTTTCTTTACAAACTTATCTCAATCAGCATCATATTTGTGTAAAGAAGTATCTTTTCTAATTGTGAGTTTAAATTTATTCTCGATAAGAATAGAAGTTTTGTATATAAACCATATAATCTGATAAGTTTAATGTTGAATTTGTCTAGAAGCTATAAATCTAAATGAATCTCTGATCTTTAATTTGATTATTTACATTTCATTTTACATTTTCACTGAATGATATAAATCATTTTTCATTAATAGATATTTGATTATTTGTTTCTTTGTTAAATCCAAGCTCTTTTATAAATAAATGTGAGTCATATTGGGGTAAGTTATGTATTATGGCTGGAAGAATTTTTGAAACTTTAGCTTTTAAAGTACAATTATTACAAAGAGGAGCTCTATATTCTCTTATATGATTATGGTGCTCCGTTTTATGATTCTTCGGTATACTTTTTTTTACATTATAAAAACTCACATTTATTAAAGAATTTCCTTGCCTTTTGTTAGAAGAAATTCATTACTTTCCTGGTGTATATTTGTTATTTGTTTAAGTTCTGTCTTAAATTTCCTTATAAAATTCTTATTTCCACCTTTATATACTAACAGATTTGTTTCATATTCATCAGTTTTACAATATCATAGCAAAATCCAGATATTTTATATTTTTGATATGGCGTCGTATATGACTGATTTTCTGGATAATATTTTTATAGTCCATAACCTTGTGTAATAAACATTTAAAATCAGCATAAATCGGAAATGACGCTTTTACTTTATATTAATAGTTTTAATTAACCCTATGTATGTATCTTCATCTGACATTTCCACTTTCACAGGTTTACTCGATGAACAATGTTGCTCATGTTTATCTAATGCATTTTTATGAGTTTAAGTATAAAACCTCTTTTACATTGGTATTTCCGTTCGTTATGTTTACTAAGTAGAGAATACTTTAACATCGACAAACATTTAATCTAATAGAAACGTGATGTATTTTTATGTATACACGACTCCAAAAGTGCTTACCACCTGCAATTCTCCTTTTCCTGCAATAGCAGGCAACCCAAAAAGCTCGGCGGTTGGGTTGGTTGCGAATTCGAAAGGCGTTGGACAAAACCTCAATTTTGTCACAAATATATCAGTGTGGCAAACTGCAAATAAGGGAATAAAACAAATTGTTAAGAATGACAATTTTATTATTGTGATGGAGTTGGATGACATCAAAGGTTACAAAATGACTTACTTAAGCAGTTCAAACAAGATGAATGGTAAGATACAGATATCAGAAGAAAGAATTTCTCTCTTTCTCCCCGCCCCACCCAAAAAAGAAACTCATAAAAAGAAAAAGTTACATAATATAAAAGTTTCATATAAAAGCCTAACAGCACAAAAACAAATATCTACACGAAACGAAAAAGAGAAAAACACAGAATAGGGGACACCAGTGGCGTAGCAGGCTTGCGGCCTTCCCATGCAAGATAAAGAGACAAACCCTAGTTGTAAACCCCATTGTTATAATAATAATAATAATAATAATAATAATTATTATTATTATTATTATTATTATTATTATTATTATTATTAAAAAGTCGTTTCCTTTTCTAAATCTCTGACTCTGCCTCAGAGCATAAATGCAAATAGCGATCATGTGTGCACCTTTTGTCAATTAGCCGTCCCAAAGGCCAAAAGGGATGGAAATCTCCAAAGAAGAGAAACAAAAAACTTTCTTACGGTAAATTCTAGTTCAAAGTTCGAAGTACTTGTTTTTCCTCGTAATTTTTTTCTTTCTTTCTTCAGGGAGCAAAAAAGTTCTGGCGCCTAAGAAATTACATCATATAATATTGCAAATTTGCAAGTGGATGTATTTACATTGCAATGTTTGGTAATAAGGATATTATGATTAAAAAACAATCTTGCAAAAAGTAAGTTTAATTTCTTCATTCATCGCAAGTCTTAGGGGACCTTTATACCTCGCATCCCCACTCCCCGAATATCGATATCGAAAATTTAGAATGATTATATTCATGTCCATATATTTGCGATATCGAATGTTGATATATGATAATATAGATATCGATGATAGCGATATATCGACATATCACAGGCCCAGATTCCGAGAAGTGATGCTTGAAATATACTGGAATCAACAATCACATTCTAAACAAGTTTTTCATTTCTGTATCCAATGTTGAGGGGGAAGGGCGGGAGTCTGCTTAGCTACAGAGGCCATATCAATTGTGTTCTCAAACCAGCCATTACACCCGCTATTATCAAAGTGTTAAGTCAGCCATTGTCTGCGAGTTACCTTAGTTCCATTTGAAGTTTGAATTGAAAACCTGAATTACAAAACATCCCAAATCCACTCTTTTTCTTCGTAGTTTTCGTTTTCTGTTTTTTATGTTAGCATCTATGTTTCAGGGCTATTCACTTGCATAATACGTAAGTCCAAGTCAAAACTTTAAAAAAAAAATCAAAATAATTTCAGCTAAACAGAATAGCATTCAAAGTATAATCTTCTTGTCTTTATTCTGAAAACAAAAAGTACTCCGGTGGACTTCGGATGTTCTGCAATTCAGATCTTCAATTTTATTTACGGTCTTTAACCATCTTTAACTCGCACGCTCCTTGCTTTCATAAAAAAAGCATTTGTTGTGTAGATTAAAATCAAAAATGAAATCATCTATATTCTTGGGAACTTATTGTTGCACCAACACACATATATACAGGGTGTAACAAAAAGGTACGGCAAAATTTCAGAGGTGGATTCCTTATGGGTAGACAAGCAAAATCGTTCATATGACCATATGTCGGGAAATGTATCATTACAGAGTTACGGCCATTGAGCCGCCTAATGGTGGAAATAGTCATATTCTGGTCGCTCCTTAATGTGACTTAATTTAAACCTCAATAACTCAGACCCTAATTAACCTAGGAAGATATTTTTGATATCTATGTATTTCTAAAGGACGATACTTTCCGCCTATATATATATATATATATATATATATATATATATATATATATATAGGGTGAGTCAAAAGTCTTGGACACCTGCATAAGTTTTAAAATCGACGGGAAGGATAAAAAGTGATGATGGGAAAAGAGGTTTGATGAGGGGCTGCAACTTTTGGAGTGTATGCCATTCATGGCCGCCATCTCGAAATCCGCCATTTTGGATTCAAGTCTTTTTATAAATGGGAAAGTGTATGTCACATCAAATAACACTAGCTTGAGCTCAGAAATTTAGTGGTGTAATTTGTTTTTTTTCTATCTTGTACAGTTTAGAAGTCATTAATGTTCAAAAGTGGGAAATTACCTTGATACTGACCAAGTTCTCTCTGTTCCAGGTGATCTAAAATAAGTCTGACACGTGAACAGAAGATCGAAATCATCCTTATATCAGTGGAACGCAGCTACCGAAAAATAGCAGCTGACTACAACCGACGGCACTCAGACAGAGAACCGGTATCGCACAGCACGGTGGCTCACGTGATCACCAAATTCCGACAGACGGGCTCTGTTCAAGATAGGGCACGTAGTGGGCGACCAAAGACTGCCACCAATGACGAAACTGCAACGGCGGTTGTTGCGTCGTTTGTGAAAAGTCCTACACGAAGTACCCGTCGTGTGTCCCTAGCATGTTCAAAAAGTCAATCCTCCGTTATCCGTATATTGCACACCAGTCAGTGGCATCCTTACAAGCTGTACATGCAACACAAACTGAACGAGGATGACCCTGATCGCCGGTTGGAGTTCTGCATGTGGGCTACTGAACAACACGAACTGGATCCTGCGTTTGTCAAGGGCATACTGTTCAGTGACGAGGCGTATTTCACTTTGAACGGGGAGGTTATTCGACATAATTGTCGATACTGGTGCGACGAAAATCCGATCTTGGTTGACCCGAGTCAAGAGCATAGTCCAGCGAAGGTGATGGTTTGGTGTGGCATATGGGACACCCGCATCATTGGGCCATTTTTCACTTACAACACCTTAACTGCACCACAGTATCTGATGCTGTTGCAGGACCTTGTGTTCCCTGCCACACTGAACGCTGACGGCATTTTCCCATCTTATTTTCAGCACGATGGAACCCCTCCACACTATAGACTTGGTGTCCGTCAATGGTTGGATGAACAACTGCCACGGAAGTGAATTGGTCGCCGTGGTCCCGTGGAGTGGATGCCCAGATCCCCTGACTTAACGCCCCTTGATTTTTATCCTTGGGGACATCTTAAGCAGATAGTATATGCTATCACAATACGTGATTTGAGACACCTGGAGGAACGCATCCAACAAGCCTGTGACCAAACTTCAGGAGCCATCTCCTCCGTGTGCAGTCAGAGTGGTTGCAGGGACTACAGTTGTGCATTGCACGAAATGGACAACACGTAGAACATGTGTTGTAGCATTCAGTATCAAGGTAATTTCCCACCTTTGAACATTAATAACTTCTAACCTGTACTAGATAGGAAAAACAAATTACACCACTAAATTCCTGAGCTCAAGCTAGTGTTATTTGATGGGTCATACACCCCCTTCCCATTTAAAAAATGACGTGAATCCAAAATGGCGGATTTCAGGATGGCGGTCATGAATGGCATACATTTCAAAAGTTGCGGCCCCTCATCAAACCTCTGTTCCCATCATTACTTTTTACTTTTCCCGTCGATTTTCAAACTTATGCAGGTATCCAAGGACTTTTGACTCACCCTGTATATTTTATGTATGTGTGGGAGTACCACGTTGGACATGGGAGGGTAATTACTTGCTTTTTGTTTGATTTTTGCATCAGCATTTTGGAGATGGCATTCCTTGGGGATACACTCATAAAATGCATATCAGCGGAAAGCTTAATTTATGCAGAACACGTTGCTACTAAAATTACCTTCCTATCTTAATGAGAGTTTGATATATTGAGGTTAAAATTGAGACACATTAAGGAGCGACCAGAATGTGACTATTTCATACCAGTAGTCGGCTCAAAGGCCGTAATTCTGAAACGATGCATTTCCCGACATATGGTCATCGGAACGTTTTTGCTTGTCTACCAATAAGGAATCCATCCATGAAGTTTTCTCGTACCTTTTAGTTACACCCTCTATATACAAGATCCGTTTTGTTGATTTACGAAATCACTCTTTTTTCCTCAAACAATTTACAAAAAGGTTCTTGAATGAGGTGGTCGCACTAGTAATGACATCCCGTAGCGTCGTTACGTAACACACACAGTATAAATATAGCTTCGAAACCACAAATTGCAAGTTCTGCCGCAGATAATTCAGTAAGGTGTCTGCTTGTTGAGTGGGCAACCCAGATTCATATCACGGCTGGTACGGTTTGATTTTTTTCCCTTTCAAAATACGTTTCTTTATGTTTATATTTCTTCTTAATAATTACTTTCTTACAATCTTAAATTTGTCGGGGTTAAGTAGTCAGAAGATTAAAATACATGTATGACTACTTTATCCGTGTGTGTGTACTTATATATGTATCTTTACATATTTCTTTCTTTCTTGGGGCCGCGGCGGCTCAGTGGTAGAGCGTTGAACTTTGGTGCTTGAGGTCCGGCTTCGATCCGTCCCCGACAAGTGAACTTTGTGGTGGACAAACACCGTGTGCGTGGGTTTTCTCGGGGTTCTCCCGCTTTGTTCATTCCACCATTTCATTCATTACTCATCATCACCGTCTCCTTTAGCCTAACCGGCATAATCGTGGGACGTAAACCCCAAAGATTTCATTTGTTTCTTTCTTTCAACTAGTGTTGCCACGAGACCAGACAGAAACCTTTGATACGAGACACGAGACGAGACAGACTACTTGTCCCGTCTCGTTTCCGAGACGAGACGAGACGTCTCTTGAAATGCATCGTATCGTCTCATGTCTCAAAAATGAAAAGACAAAATTGTTAAAAAATTTATTAACTCGGAATAAGTTATTGCCTTCGAAAGTATACCAGCGTTTATTATTTCAAATGAGGACTATCCTAAAAGAACAAGGAAGACCTAAAGATATTTTTTAAATGATTCTTACAAACAGCTTTCATTTCTATTTTCCAACCAATTCAAGTTTAAATATTTAGTGATACTGTTCCAGATTCAAGTAAAATGTTAAACCATTCTTTGAGATCAATGTTTCAGAATATTTCATTCCGAGGGCTGGTGGTTATACATATGTATAAAAATCCTTTATAGAAATACAAGTTCTCTTAATGCCAGTTTCATCAGCAACTAACCATTGTTTCATGAGTTTTCTGGTTCCGAACAAAGACAGAAACGTGTAGGCCTTTTCCTGTACTGAGTTTGACAATAAAATTTAGTTTCGTTTTATTGTTTTATGATGTTATTCGAACCAAAGTCATTTTTGAAATCAGAAAGTCACATGGGCCTTCTTATATTTTGAAGTGGCGCCAGAGGTTTTGAAAAAAGGATTTCAGAATAAGTGGGGAAGGCTTGCCTTTCGACTGTACCGACGATATTGACAAATATTCCTGTCGTAATAATTCATTACTGGAAACCACTGGCGCCCGAATAATTTTTAAGGGGGTAATCTCCTTGATTGCTATATTACGCCTGATATTTAATATACGTAGTTTGCTATATTACACATATATTTTCGTGAGCAAGGGCGGCCGGGCTCCTTCCCCCTCCCTTGAGGCGCCCGTGGTCAAAACTAAATAGTCGTTGTTTTTAGCAGTGTTTCTTCCAGACATGTTTTTGGGGTGCTGCCCCCTGGAACTCTAAGAGTACCCCCCACGGGGAGACCAAAATAATACATCTATAATTGAATAATACCAGCAGTACCCCCGGAATCCTAAATATACCCTCCCCAGGAACATTTTTCCTGAAAGAAACACTGATTGGAAGATTGTAGTCGTGTTGTGTGTTGTGCTGATAACCAAACAAAAGTGGTTAAAAGCTGTAATTGTAACCACTTTGTATAACAACTCCTTTTTGTGGGCCTCATCCGCTCTAGTGTTGCCACGAGACGAGACATTTCTCGTGTCTCGTCTCACGAGACTAGACAGCTTGAAGTCTTCTCTCGTCTCATCTCGTGGAAACACTACTTTCGACCATGTGGGTTACTGCCCCAATCTTGGAAATGTCCTCGAAGGGATTGTGCTATGAATAACAGATTTTATTCGAACTAATTGACTGACTCCGATGCAACATTGTTCCAATTTCGCCTATTCGCAATGTAATGGAATAGACAAACATACGTTTATATGGTTACATGAAGGCGGTCCCGTGTTCGATTCCTGGTGGGGGCACTCGGTCGAAAAATTTAAAAGTTTTTCAGGCCAGCCACCTTGAATGAGATTTTCCTTGGTTTTCCACATTCACACCAGGAAGATGATTCCTTAGGTTTCAGATCACTTCCTTTCTTCCCCAATCCTTTTTTCCTTCCCTTTCCCCGGAAAGTGTGTTCGCCTAGAGACGTCATCCCTCGAACGTGACGGGTTAAATGGTCTCAGATGCCGAAAGCCCAGAAATCTAAATCCTAAATTTACAAAGTTACTTCTGGGAAACATTGTTCTTTCAAAATATACGTTTCTGACTGAATACTTTCTTCAAAATAATATTAAAAATTATAGAAAGATTTTCGACACATTCGAGTCGAGTCGAGAGTTTTACGAAAAGTCTCGACTCGACTCGTGTCTCGGCTCGAAAATTAGAGGCGAGAAATAAATTTGTCTTGACTCGTCTCGAATTTTACAAAGTGTGTCAACTCGAATTTCAGTCCAGATTCGAGACATGTCTCGACTCGTGTGCATCACTAAATATTTATATTTTAAATGTGCAATACTACCTCGCGAAAAATGACCCCGAAGTTAATTTACCAAAGTCTACTTTCTTCTTGTTAGATTAGTGATCGTGGTTTAGGATAGATTATATAAAGTCAGACATGGTTATGTATGTTTACACTTTCGTTTCTTTCTTTCAAAATGCATTTCTGTTCCCATTTATTATTAATAATTTATTTCTTGCATTTATTAATAACTATCAGAAAAACCCATTATTCGCATGGTGGCTGTATTTGGAAGTCAACGCCTCTATAGTATCACCGTTGATTTCAGCGAGTGCGAAAACTTTGGATTTGACATTAATATCGGCCATTTTGGATTATTTTTACGGTCAGTTATCCTCTCCGGTACCCCGACCCGCAACTAAGTGGGGTTAATTTGGAAGTTAATGCAATCGGAGTTTCACCATTGATCTCAGCGGCCGCCAAAACTTTGAATTCGACACTAATATCGGTTATCTTCTACTACTTTTACATGTCCCTGTAAATGTCTCCTGAGACTTCTTGGTTCGATTTAAAAAAAAACGCTTCGTCTTGATCCGGAACCTGGGCCAAGGTACCCAAGATCAAAATTTGGTAACTCTCGGTCCTCTTGTCTGGTCTCCAGGCAGCACACAGATACATACATACAGACAGACAGACACACAAACAAACTTTTCATTTTATTTATATTAGATTAGGTGTATTTCAAACAGTGCTTCTTCCAGAAGCGTTTTTAGGGGTACTGCCCGCCCGGAGCTCTGAGAGTGCCCCCCAGAAGAGACCAAAATAATACGTCTATAATATAATAAAAAAATAGAAAGTTATCGATAGTGTCCCCGGAATACGAAGTGTGCCCCCCTCCGGAACATAGTTTCTGAAAGAAACACTGATTTCAAACACAACAGATAGAACCAACGGCGCCGACTTTCCAAAATGTATGTGGGTGCATATAAATGGCGGGACGTGTTATATGTTTTCAGGGGAGTCTCGATTTTTTTTATTGATTTCTTTTTAGTTAAAATCTTTTAGGCTATGAACACCGTCATAAAGGGCTGTGCTGTGATAAAGTAAAATATACCGGTAATATAAGGATAAGTTGGGACTGTCCTAGCTCAGTCGGTAACACGACTGACTTAAACGTAAAGAAACAGGTTGAAACCCGGGTTCAAGTTTAATTCCTGTAATGCTTATTCCCAACATATATAATCGTGGTATTTAGTGTATATTTTCAACAACTTACATGATGCACAATGAGTGCAAGAGGCAGTGATAATATCAAACGTTACTAAAAGAAAATACTACATTCATACAAATTAAAATGAAAATATCATCATAAAAGAAAATAATTTTAATGGTATTGCAAAAAGAACTTGCAAGGATTTTGAAAATGAAATCTTTGAGTCTTGCGTCCCACGGTTATGCCGGTTAGGCTAAAGGAGACGGTGATGATGAGAGATGAATGAAATGGTGGAATGAAGAAAGTGGTAGGAAACGGGAGTGCCCCGAGAAAACCAACGAGCACGGTGTTTGTCCACCACAAGGTTCACTTGGTGGGGACTGTGATCGACCCCGGGACCCCAAGCACCAGAAGTGAATGCTCTACCACTGAGCCACTGCGCCCCCTGCAAGGATTTTGTTGTGGACATAAAGTATAAAGTGGCTAACTTAGTGTGTTCTTTGGTTGCCTTTGCAAAAACACATTTGAAACAATCAATTATGTTTTAGAGGTTAAAAATTTTAACTCCAATCTCTATGTTCTAATTGTTTATTTTTTGATAGTGTCAAGCGAGAAATATTTATTTTATTATGTTTATTATGTTTCGAAACTAAAAATCTTGCCTGCAGCCCCCTGACAAGATTATTTGTGTGAGTGATTTAACCAGGGAACGCCAAGGAGGCGGCGCACATAGACAGAACAACCCCTAGCATTTCTTACACAGTACAACGTTGTTTGGCATATAACGTTGCTCCTGTACTAGCGAGTTCCAGCTAGTTAAGCCTTTTATTAACAGCCGGAGGCAGCATTCTGTTATATCGTTGTAGTGAGTGGCGTGTTAAAATACTCCTAGTATCAGTTTTTTCATTGTTCGATTGACCTTGAAGGACCAACAAATGCCTTTCGAGGAATACAAGTTCCCCTTAATTCATGAAGTTAATATAGAAATGACCTTCAAACCTATGCTGTGCATAAATGCTGGAAGTCTCATAAAACGGTTTTATCCGTGTGTCTGTAGACCAGAGCCCTGCAAAGCCAGGCCCGAAGACGGCCCGGATGGATCTGTATTCTGTGTCCGTCTCGACCCGATCCGGCCCGAATCTCGAGCCGGGCAGAGAATGGGCGGGACTGTAACCGGGCCGGGCACAAACGGGCCGGACTCTAAACTGGCCGGACACAAAGGAGCCGGGTTCTAAATGGGCCGGGCGTAACCGGCCTGAGAAAAACCAAGTTGATAAATCAAGTCAATCCTTCAATATGTAATGGAAAATGAGAAATATGTCGTCATAATATTGCACTGTCTATTTGTCCTTCTCAAATAGGAAAATCGTGTGAAAAGTTACCCAAGGTTTGTTTTCTATATCCCTATACTGTCTTTCTATTTGTTATTTGTGCTTGCTCTGTCCAGCCATGTTTATTATACAATAATACAACTCATGGACGTAAAAGTCTTATAATACACTCATTAATGCATTACAAGTAACAGAGAATATAAAACTTCTACACTGTATGTGATACTAATACTACAACTATTACTGCTAATACTATTATTACTATTGCGATTACGAATGCTAGTGCTAATTCCACTATTGCCGCCACTGCTAATACTGTTACTATTACAACTACTGCTACTACTTATTACTATACTAATACGACAGCGAATACCACTACTGCTATTACTAGTAATACGAAAACAAAACAATGCAAATGAAATCTTTGAGTTTTACGTCCCACAGTTATGCCGGCTAGGCTAAAGGAGATGGTGATACTGGTGGAATAAATGAAATAAAATGGTGGAATTAATAAAGTGGGAGGAAACGGGAGAAAGTCGAGAACCCCCACACACGGTGTTTGTCCATCACAAATTTCATTTGGCGAGACCTGGGATCGAACCAGGGACCCCATCCACCAGTGGTGAACGCTCAATCACTGAGCCACCGTTCCAGGAACACCTAATCCGCCCTGGCGTCTTGGTGATTTTTTTTATCATAATATATTGTTATATTTGTAGTATCATACTATGATATAACGAATACAGGAACATGTAACATCATTTGGTATTTGGCTTGCTAATTGAACATAACTACAAATTGCACTGATCTTATGAGCACGCCAGTTCACGGTTTTGGCCTCCGTGGTCTAAAGGTAGCGTACCAAATTCTACTTAGTAGGTCAAGTACTTGACTTTGTCATACGTTCTATAGGTAACTACGGCTCAGGCTGTATGGATGATGATGGGATGAATTGGTGGAATGAAAACAGTGGGAGGAAGCGGGACCATCCCGGAAACTCCCACGCACACGTTATTTGTCCACCACAAAGCTCACATAGCATCTGGGTGGTAGTTCTGTACGGATCCAATGAACTACGGAATAACATAGCAGGAACTCCCTACTCTGTAAATATATACTGCTAATATTCGTAAGTTTCAAGCTTGTAAAAGAACGTAGCTGCTTTGTCTTTCTATTAAGGTTTACGATATTTCTATCGTATCTTGTCTGAGCTGCAAAACGAGAGGTAATACATTTATCGATTTATGGTTAGGGATTGGTCCTTTAAAACATTTAATTAAATCGAGAGGTGATAGAAACATACTATCCCGCGAAAAACGTACATTTTCTTTTGTGACAGATGATAGTACTACTTCAAGTTTCACTATTGAATTCATATTGTTTGGAAATCTTCGTTTCATACTGTGAAACGATACTCACTTCTTTTAGTATGGTATTGGTACTGGTAACTCCTCTAATATATGCAACAAGTTGAAACTCTTAGTCATAGATTAAACATGTAGCAATACACGTTGAAACCGAGCTTGGCTAACTTCAGCTACTTCTTTTTTGAATGGGAATTGGTGGAAAGTATTCTTGGGATGCTGAATTCTTGGAGGAACATTTCCTTACGACTCTGATATATTTAAAAAAAGCCGTATCTTGATATCTCCTATTATTGTGATCTCTGGAAAAAAGAATTGAAATAGGAAGTAATAGTTAATTTGAACCACTTTCTGTTCCGGTAGGGTGTTGACAATAATTATGGTATGTTGCCTAGAGACGGTAAATCATTTGGACAAAAATGTTCTATCTGTTACTGTTTTTGCTCTATGACGAGGAACGTTCAAACAGAATATGGCTAATTTAACAAATTCTGCTTTGATCAAAGCTGCCACGGAGATGGAGGAGGATATTCTTGAGACGATGAATCGATTGCAAAAAGCCACTTTTTAATATCTTTTACCATTTTTGCTCTACGGAAATCAGTATTGGAACAGGAAATACTAGTAAATTTGAACAATTTCCAGTTTTAGTAGAGTTATATGGATAGTAACGATATGTTTGTTGAGAGGCTGAATCGTTTGCTTAAAACTGTTTCTAGCTATCTGCTGCCGTTTTCATTCTATAGCGATAAACGTTGAAACCGTTATTGAAACCAGAAGTTGTAATAAATTCTAACTACAGCCGAATTTAGTATTGTAGATATTTGTCTTTAGACTCTAAATCGTTTGCAGAAACCACTTCTCACTATCCGTTATCATTTTCTTTATATATCGACAAACATTGAAATCGGAAATGGCTAATTTGAAGCAATTCCGGTTTGAGTAGAAGGTTAACGGAGGAAATAAAATATACTCTTTGGATACTGAATTAATTGCAAAAGACCACATCTTGAAGCATTTATTATTTCTATTAGGCGGAAATTGGAAATTGAAACCGGAAGTAATAGTAAATTTCAACCATTTATAATTTCGGTAGAATATTTTGTGTACCCATGATGTTGACTCTAGAGGGTAACTCGTTTTCAAAAATCAGTTCTCGCTATGTTACCGTTTTATGCTATGACAATAAAAGTTGAAACTGTTGTTCAAACCGGAAGTAATAATAAATTTAAACCATTTTCAATTTTAGTAGAGATTGTGAATGACCATGATATGTTGCCTATACACGCGCAATCGTTTACAAAAAAAGAAGTTTTCATGTATGTTACCGTTTTCATCTATGGGTTAAATGTCAGAACCCGAAATTGCTAATTTGAACCACTTCTGGGTTCAATATAAAGTTAACGGATGAGATGGAACCTATTCTATTCATTGGATGAAGAATCAATAGCAGAAAACCATTTTTCTATATCACTTTCTGTTTTTGCTTTGGTATCTGTCAACAGACACACGCATGAAACCACTCTATAAGATTTCCGACTTTATGCACAGCACAATTTGGAAGTTTAGAACCTGTCTTTGGTTCCATAAATATTATTAACACTAACATATCAATGATACTCTTGTGTATGATTCAAAAAGTTAGCCGTGAAATTTAATCTAGATTGGAAGTAGTTGTGGAAAGGCCTCTTGCTATAACAGATTTGTGGGTGTTCAGATAAAACCAACATAATATTTCTATTTCACAACGGGTGAGTAATGCATAGGTCATTTCTACTGTATATCAACTTCACGGACCAAAGCGACTTGTGACTTGATGTGAAACCATTTGTTAGTTCTTCAAGGACAATAACAACAAAATACCTAATACTAGAACTACACGCGACCCATTACTTCGATAGAAGAGGCAGATTCAATAGACGTGTTTACGTATAAAAGAAGCCCTCCGGCACTTAGGCTGGGTGGAAGCAACAACATTCTATGCGAAAGAACGCTGTTTGTTCTATCTGTTCGAGTTTGCTTGTGTGTCTGTCTGTGTGCAGCCTGGGGATCAGACGAGTTGACAAAAAGTTGCTAAATTTTAATAACGGATACTTTTGTCCAGGCCCCAGACCAGGACCAAGTGGTTTTTATTAAAAAAAAATGGAACCAGGGGTCTCAGGGGAGGGGGACGTTTACCGAGACATGTAATAATATTAGAAAATTGCCGATATTTCTGTCGAATTCATAGTTTTCACGGTCACTGAGATCAATGATGACACTTCAATTAGCGATGACTTTCAAAATCAGCTACCATTGCGTGCGGGCCGGGGTCACCGGGAGGGGGGAGATGTACAGAAACACGTAAAAATAATCCAAAATGACCTATATTAGTATCAAATCCTTAGTTTTCACGGTCGCTGAGATGAATGGTGATTCTTCCAGAGGCGTTGAATTCTAAATACAGCTCCCATCGCTTGGGAGCCAGAGGCGTTCTTTTTAAATTTTGAACCAGGGGGTCTCAAGGGGCGTTTCCCGCGATATGTAAAAGTAGTAGAAAATTACCGATATATTTTCGTTTCGTTGTTCAGTTTGTTTACATAGATATTTTATCTGACCCATGCGAAAAGTGGTTATTTTCAGCTAGTTATTATTAAATGCAAGAAATAAATTATTAATAATACACAGGGTGGCCCAAAAGTACGTAAACAGTACCGTACTGATCAGCTCATTGCATTTTATATAATTTCTTATTTTTATCCATCAGGTAGACTTAGTTTCTTTATTATTTGTTCTTAATATGTTTTTACTTACATCTTAAGCTCAGAAGAGCCCAAGCAAATAAACTCATAAACTAGAATGTTATAGTTGATCAATACAGAGGTGTATGCCTACGTTTGGACTACGTGAACGGATAGGAGTGCATTTTGAAAGAAAGAAACGAAAATGTAAACATACATAACCGTATTTGACTTTACATAATCTATCCTAAACCGCGGTCACTAATCTAAGATAATGTAGGAAAAAATACAAGAAAGTAATTAATAATAATAATAAATATGAACATATAAAAATATATTTTGAAAGAAAAAAAGTTCCCTGGCAGAACTTGTTTACTCCAGACGCCGAAACGTTAACCAGAGTTGGAGTGGGTGAGTGGGTGAGTGGGTGAGTGGGTCGGTGGGTCGAGTTTTCTGAGTGGGACGTGGGTCAACAGAATGTGACCCACCACCCACCGTGACCCACTGCGACCCATCACCCACCATGACCCACTCTGCTCACTGCATTGCAAACAGCCTTTTCTGAACAGCATATTTTTTTCACCCTCGACTCTAGCCATAGAAAGTAAAAATTAAAAGAAGAAAAACATTGAAGAAGCAGTTGAAGTTAAATTTATATCATGGCAGTCACGGTGGTTCATATCAAGGACTGCCTAATATCAATATTAGGCAGTCAACTAATATCGATCGTTTTCGATTATTTTTAGAAATCAATCCTATATATAGAAAATGCCCCCCCCCAACAAAAGGGAGTCTTAAAAAATGATATTGAAATTAGGGCCTAACTATGCATGTGCCAAATGTCATTTCAGCTGACTTTGATGTTGATGATCACACATACATAGTTATATTAAATTTTTATATAATAATTCATACATTATAGGTGATTCAAAATAAAACCAGTAGTTAGGTCCTCTAAAAACTCTTAGGCTGTATCTGAAAAGTCAAGAAGTAAGTCCTATTGCTATTATTACAATTGCAAATATGATCAATTTCCTAAAGTTCTGCAAGAGTGCCTGAAATTCATTCTTCAATAGAAACAAATGAAAAAGAAGAAAAAAGAAGGCGTTGAAAGTAAAACGTAGACAAATTCACCAGTGCTCAGAAGAAGCTGTCTACAATGCACTGAGCAGAATGGGTTGGTGAGTCACAGTAGTTCGGTGGGTCAGCGTGGGTCAGAATGGATTGTTTGGTCAAAGTGGGTCACGGTGGGTTGTGTATCGCAGTGAGTCATATCCTGTTGACCCACAACCCACTTAAAAGTCTTAATCCAATTGACCCACTGACACTCCATTATTTCAGTCATTTTTACCGAAATCCAGAAAATCAACATTTTCGATTACTTTCCAAAATTGTCCCTGTAGTGGCGAAACGGTCAGTGAGTAGTGGTTGTGCCTATTAAATCCTTTTCTCAGAATCACAATATCTACAACATATCACAGTTTCAGTCATTTTTACCGAAATCCAGAATATCACCATCTTTGGTTACTTTCAAGTGGCCTGGTTGTGGCCAAACGGTCAGTAATTATTGGTTGTACCCATTAGGACATTTTCTCAGAATCACAATATCTACAACATATCACACTTTCAGTCATTTTTACCTAAATGCAGAACATCACCATTTTAGCTTACTTTCAAAAAAGTCATCTCGTAGTGTCCAAACGGCCAGTGATTATTGGCTGTGCCCATTAAGACTTTCTCTCAGAATCACAATATCTACAACATAACACAGTTTCAGTGATTTTTACTGAAATCCAGGACATCAATATTTTCGGTTACTTTCAAGAAAGTGGCCTGTAATGGCCAAACGGAAATTGATTAGTGTGTGTACCCATTAAGACCTTTTCTCGGAATCACAAGATTTACAACATATCACAGTTTCAGTCACTTCTGTCGAAATCCAGAACATCACCATGTTCCGTTACTTTCAAGAAAGTGGCCTGGTAATGGCCAAATGGTCAGTAATTATTAGTTGTGCCCATCAGGACATTTTCTCAGAATCACAATATCTACAACATATCACAGTTTCAGTCATTTTTAGCGAAATCCAGAAAATCAACATATTCGAATACTTTCCAAAAAGTGGCCCTGTAGTGGCTAAACGTTGAGTGATTAGTGTTTGTGCCTTTTCTCAGAATCACAAGATCTACAACATATCACAGTTTTTTTTTTCGAAATCCAGATCATCATCTTCGATTACCTTCAAGAAAGTGGCCTGGTTGTGGCCAAAGGTCAGTGATTAGTTTGTGTGCCCATGGAGACCTTACAAGATCTACAACATATCACTTTTCAGTCATTTGTACCTAAATCCAGAACATCACCATGTTCCGTTACTTTAAAAAAGTGGCCCTATAATGGCCAAACTGTCAGTGATTAGTGGGTATGCCCATTCAGACCTTTTCTCGGAATCACAAGATCTACAACATATCACAGTTCCAGTCATTTTTACCGAAGTCCAGAACATCAATATTTTCGATTACTATCAAAAAAGTAGCCCTGTAGTGGCCACACGGTTACTGATTAGGTGTTGTACCATTTTCTCAGAATTACAAGATCTACAACATATCACAGTTTCAGTCATTTTTAGATAAATCCAGAACATCACCATCCTCGCTTACTTTCAAGAAAGTGGCCTGGTTGTGGCCAAACGGTCAGTGATTAGTGGGTGTGCCCATTGAGACATTTTCTCAGAATCTCAAGATCTACAACATATCACAATTTCAGTTATTTTTTTTAAGAAATCCTGAACATCACCATGTTCCGTTACTTTCAAAAAAAGTGGCCCTGTAGTATCGAAACGATCAGTGATTAGTGGTTGTGCCTATTAAATCCTTTTCTCAGGATCACAATATCTACAACATAATACAGTTTCAGTCATTTTTACCGAAATTCAGAAAATCAACATTTTCGATTACTTTCCCAAATTGTCCCTGTAGTGGCGAAACGTTCAGTGAGTAGTGGTTATGCCTATTAAATCCTTTTCTCAGAATCACAATATCTACAACATATCACAGTTTCAGTCATTTTTACCGAAATCTAGAATGTCACCATCTTTGGTTACTTTCAATTGGCCTGGTTGTGGCTAAACGGTCAGTAATTTTTGGTTGTTCCCATTAGGACATTTTCTCATAATCACAATTTCTACATCTCACAGTTTTAGTCATTTTACCTAATTCCAGAACATCACCATTTTAGCTTACATTCAAAAATGTGGTCTCGTAGTGTAAAAACGACCAGTGATTATTGGCTGTACCCATTAAGACTTTTTCTCAGAATCACAATATCTACAACGTATCACAGTTTCAGTCATTTTACCGAAATTCAGGCCATCAATATTTTCGGTTCTTTCAAGAAAGCGCCCTGCTTCTGGCCAATGGTCAGCGATTAGTGGTTCTGCCTATTAAGATCTTCCCTCAGAATCAGCAATCTACAACATATCACAGTTTCAGTAATTTTTACCGAAATCCAGGACATCAACATTTTCGGTTACTTTCAAGAAAGTGGCCCGGTAGTGGCCAAACCGTCAGTAATTATTGGTTGTGCCCATTAGGACATTTTCTCAGAATCACAATATCTACAACATATCACAATTTCAGTCATTTTTAATGAAATCCAGAAAATCAATATATTGGATTACTTTCCAAAAAGTGGCCCTGTAGTGACCAAACGGTCAGTGATTAGTGGTTGTGTCCATTTCTCACAATCACAAGATCTACAACATATCACAGTTTCAGTCATTTTTACCGAAATCCAGAACATCACCATCTTCGGTTACTTTCAAGAAAGTGGCCTGGTTGTGGCCAGAGGTCAGTGATTAGTTTGTGTGCCCATTGAGACCTATTCGTGGAATCACAAGATCTATAACATATCAAAGTTTCAGTCATTTTTACCTAAATCCAGAACATCGCCATGTTCCGTTACTTTAAAAAAAAGTGGCCCCGTAATGGGCAAACGCTCAGTATTTATTGGTTGTGCCCATTAGGACATTTTCTCAGAATCACAATATCTACAATATATCACAGTTTCAGTCATTTCTATCGAAATCAAGAACGTCACCATGTTCCGTTACTTTCAAGAAAGTGGCCCGGTAATGGCCAAACGCTCAGTATTTATTGGTTGTGCCCATTAGGACATTTTCTTAGAATCACAAGATCTACAACATATCACAGTTTCAGTAATTTTTAACGAAATCCAGAACATCACCATCTTCGGTTACTTTCAAGAAAGTGGCCTGGTTGTTGCCAAACGGTCAGTGATTAGTGGGTGTGCCCATTGAGACCTTTTTTCGGAATCAGAAGATCTACAACATATTACAGTTTCAGTCATTTTTACCGAAATCCAGAACATCACCGTGGCCCTGTAGTGGCCAAACGCTCAGTAATTATTGGTTGTGCCCATTAGGACATTTTCTCAGAAACACCACATCTACAACATATCACAGTTTCAGTCATTTTTACCGAAATTCAGAACATCACCATGTTCCGTTACTTTCAAAAAAGTGCCCTCGTAGTGTCCAAACCGCCAGTTATTATTGGCTGTGCCCATTAAGACTTTTTCTCACAATCACAATGGCTACAACATATCGCAATTTCAGTCAATTTTACCGAAATCCAGGCCATCAATATTTTCGGTTACTTTCAAGAAAGTGGCCTGGTTGTGGCCAAAGGTCAGTGACTAATGGTTGTGCCTATTAGGACCTTTTCTTAGAATCACCACATCTACAACATATCACAGTTTCAGTCAGTTTTACCTAAATCTAGAACATCACCATTTTCACTTACTTTCAAAAAATTGGCCTCGTAGTGTCCAAACGGCCAGTGATTATTGGCTGTGCCCATTAAGACTTTTTGTCATAATCACAATGTCTACAACATATCACAGTTTCAGTCATTTTTACCGAAATCCAGGCCATCAATATTTTCGGTTGCTTTCAAGAAAGTGGCCTGGTCGTGGCCAAACGGTCACTGATTAGTGTTTGTGCCCATTGAGACCTTTTCTCAGAATTACCACATCTACAACATATCACAGTTTCAGTCATTTTACCGAAATCCAGAACGTGGCTATCTTCGGTTACTTTCAAGAAAGTGGCCTGGTTGTGGCCAAACGTTCATTGTTTAGTGTTTGTGCCCATTAAGACCTTTTCTCAGAATAACAATGTCTACAACATATCACAGTTTTAGTCATTTTTACTGAAATTAAGAACATCGCCACCTTCGGTTACTTTCAAAACAGTGGCCTCGTAGTGGCCAAACGATCAGTGATTAGTGGTTGTGCTCATTAAGACCTTTTCCCAGAATCACAATATCTACAACATATCACCGTTTCAAGCAATTGCTATGAAATCCAAAATAACGTTAAGTTCTGCTTTTGGCAAAAGTGTGGCTCTGTAGTTACCAAACGGTCAGTGATTGGTGGTTGTGCTTATTGAGACTTTTTCTCAGGATCACAACATCTACAACACATCACAGTTTTACTGATTTTCATTGAAATCCAGAATATCACTATGTTTGGCTGTTTTCAAAAAAGTAGCCATGTAGTGGCCAAATATCAGTGTTTGGTGGTTATGGCCATTAGGACCTTTTCGGAATCACAATATCTACAACATCACGGTTTTAGTATTTTTGTCCAAAATCTCGAATGTCGTTTTCTTCTGCTTTTTTTAAAGAAAGTGGCCAAACGGCCAACGATTTTTGGTTGTGTCCATTGAGAATTTTTCTCAGGAACATAATATTTACAACATAACACGGTTCCAAGCAATTCCACCTAAATCCAATTTCCATAAAGATTGCTTGGGGTCCTTTCTCATTTCGAAGGAGCATTGCCTCTGCAAAACTTCTCTGTGAAAAACTTCAAAACCCGTATTTTGTACTTTGAAGTCATCTTTGCATCGGCAGAGTATCGTTTCTTTAATTTGGTCCTTTTAAATCAAAGGTTTTTTTAAAAGGGACCCTTTGCCTCCTTTAACCTGTTCTCCGAAAGAAACAAAAAAAAACATGTGCATTTATTTTCGGTCTAGTATATATGTGCCAAGTTTGAAGAAAATCAGATGAATAGAAATCCTTGTGAAGCTACCTCCTTTATAGTTTCACTTTTTGGACTTGACAAGTCGTTTGTCCCGAAGTCTTCAATTTCTTTATTACCTCAAATTGCATTGTAAATAAATGCACTTGCAAATTTGCAATATTATATACTGTAATTTCTTAGGCGATACAATTTTCTGTCCCCAAAAATCAAGGGAGCACCCGTCAAAAGCAAAGTTTTTTTGTTTCTCTCTCTCAGAGATTTGCATCCCTTTTACCTTTAGAGCCACTCACTGACAAAAGGTACTCACATGACCGCTATATACAGACATGCTCTTAGGTAGGTCAGAGATTGGGAAAGTAGACGATTTTTAATAATAATAATAATAATAATAATAATAATAATAATTATTATTATTATTATTATTATTATTATTATTATTATTATTATTATTATTATAACAATTAGGTTTACAACTAGGGTCCCATCTCTTTATCTTGTATGAGAGGGCCGCTAGTCAGCTAAGCCATTGGTGTTCCTTATTCTGTGTTTCTCTCTCTTTCTGTGTCGTGTGGATGTTTGTTTTGGGGGTGTTAGGCTTTTATATTAAACCTTTACATTATATAATCTTTTTCTTTTTTACGAGATTTTCTTTTGGAAAAGGAAAGAAACTGCTTTCCTCTTATGTGTGTTTCTTACCATTCACCTTGTTTGAACTGCTTAGGTAAGATGATTTTGTAACTTTTATGTCATCCATTGCCATCACGATAATAAAATGGTAAGTCTTAACAATTTATTTTATTCTCTTATTTGCAGTTTGCCACACTGATATATTTGTAACAAAATTGAGGTTTGGTCCAACGCCTTTCGAATGTGCAACCAACCCAAGCGCTGAGCTTTTTGGGTTGCCTGCTATTGCAGGAAAGGGAGAATTGCAGGTGGTAATGCACTTTTGGAGTCGTGTATACAATAAACTTAAATTGCCTCTGTAGATTTAAGTGTGATATAGTATATAGTGTCTAGACATTAATGAAAATATAAAATATTCTTTCAACTTTTGGACTATCAGATGGTTTTGCAGGAAAATGAATATCTTTTAACTTATCTTCTAGAATTGTCAGTTTTTAGACACTAGTTTAGCATAGAACTTTAGTATATTATAAATACTCTGTATGTTGAGTATAAGTATTTATGATGTTTGTTCTCTACATTAATAACAGCTTTTTTAATATATATATATATATATATATATATATATATATAGATCAATTCTATGCTGTGTATTTAACAATTGTTTAAAAAAAGATATTTGCAAGAGCCTATCCAAAGCTTCTAGCTTATAAATAGTCAATTCTTCTTGTCGCTTCTTTCATATTAATAACTACTTCTTTAAATCTGTTGATTGATATATTTCTCGGTTTTAGTATTGTGTTAAATGTTCTGGATTTCTTCACCTTCGATATCTGTTCTTTTTGTCTTCATGTCATTTAACAAGGATAATTATTACAGCTTTCCTTAGTCTTGAATAAGGTTTTGCCTTCTGTTCTTTGCATACATTTTAATTCTACTGCAGTATATAAATTCATGTTTCTCCATTTTCATTTGCTTGTCTTACTTGTGAATAACCTTTTATTCGATTTTCTTTACACAACATCTTTAATTCAACTATTGTATGCATATTTAAACGTTTCATCTAACTGATTTTTGCTTTCGTAGTTTCATTTAACTGCATTTTTGATATTTGGACTTTTAACGCTACTATTAACAAAATTATCTTTTCTTTATTATAAAGTTCTTATTTTTTAACACTATTATTTATCGTATTGTTTTCTACTTTTTTGCTTTTTATTTATTTTTTATCTCATTTTTTACAATTTTTACTATAATTTCTAAAACTCATCTGTCTTATTTTCTATAGAAAACATTTATTTTATTTTCATTTTCTAATATAAATACATTTAATATTCATATCACCGTCTGAAATGTTATGTTTATCAACACGTGATATAAGCATGTAACTTTTATAAAATCAACATTTCAAAGTCAAACTTTTAATGTAAACTTAATTGATTTTGAGTATATATCTATATCTATCTATCTATCTATGTATATATATATATATATATATATATATATATATATATATATATATATATATATATATATATATATATATATGATTTAAGAATCTACCAAATCATAAAATTTGGTAAATTCCTTTTCACTTTCATTATCCCAATCTGATTCTGGTGTATATGCTCGTTATACCACTCTTTTTTCACTTTCTTTCAATTGCAATATCAATATCATTTCTCTTTCTTTTAACAATGTTGGTTTCCCTATTAATATTACTATCACTTTGAGATAATTGCGAAAAAGTATAATTGACACATGTATTATATCTTCAGGTTTCCATATTTATATATAAAAATCATTGAATTTATTGACAAAACTGGAATTAATTTACATTTATGCAAACAAGTTAAACGAATTTAGTTAAATATGTCATATACGAGAGAAATATTATGTCTAAAATCCGTATTTCTTTGTCGATGTAGTTATTTTTTGGAGATAATTATACTGCTAAAAATAATCAATTATCATGATGAATCTTTACCAAAACGCCATAAAGAGAATGATAAATACATTATAAGAAAATTTCTTGTCCATGAGTTATAAATCTGTCGGATGAAGTGTTAAATATACTATTTGATGATGAATCCTTTTTCATGTTATAATGAATATGAATTAGAATATATTATAGAAAATTTCATATGAAAATATAAACAGAACATTAATCGAAAAGTAATATCTCGAAAACAATTTCCTCGAGGTTTCGTTAGAGAATTGACAGACAAGCTTGACTGGAAAGAAATTTATGTATAAGTATTATAAGAGTATTTTGTAGAAAATTTGTAGATAAACTTGATTAGAAAAAAGTATATTTAAATCAAAATTTTATTAATAAGTTTGTAGATAAAGTTTATTTTGATAACATATCTAAAGCAAGTAAACTATTAAAAGAATGTTGTACGTAAACGTGTTTGATGAAGTTTCTTGTGCTCGTTAATATTTACGCCAAATTTTATCTGAGAACTTAAAAAGATTATGCTGATAATGTAGGTTAAAACGTAATTTCAAAGAAGCCCCATATTACTTCTTTTTATTTTAAAAATTAAAGATAAAATATTTTACATTTTAAGATTTTAAAATTTAAAGAGTGCTTGATATAATATTTCGAAATATCAAGATCTACCTTTAGAGTGGGCATGCTTAGAGAGACACTACTTAGGTTAAAGAATAATAATCAGAAAAATATCTTAATATTCATAATTAAAGTAATATTTTAAATATGCCGTTTGGAGAAAGTGAAGAATTCTTAATCTTCAATTCTAACAGTGACTTTATTGATACTATTTATAAAACCTGTGATAAGTAATAATAAATTGTGTTTTACAGAAACTACAGAAAGCACATCAGAGCGCTAGTGATAAGGGTTTTCAGTCTAAGTGGGTTACCAATGTCTTTAATTGTTATTTACAGAAGAGACCTTTCTGGCAGAAGTACGATTATGAGACTCGTACTGCCGTGTAGAGCCATTAATGACGAGGCAGAAAGTGAAAATCGACTATCTTTGACTTCTGACAATATTTGTGCCGCAAAAAATATGGCATAACGTGTGTTGCCTTTCTTGCAGGCAAAACACGGTACCCCGATTGTGTTTTTCCTAATTTTACACTAAGTTGCATCTAAGGTTAAAATTATTCTAAGTTAGTTGGTGATCCTTTTAGTAGTGGCCACTCGAACATAAAGCAGAAAGATTTGAGTTTATATTTTCGATCGGTTTTCGCTAGAAATTTGAAAGGAAAAATATATTATTTCCTGTTTTTAGCGAAGATTTTTGACGAAAGTATACTCTTATTTTTTCATCCTTGTAACTCAAATCGCTTCCGAGCTATGAACAAATTTTGACTTTCAAATGTTCAAGAATAATTTCGAAATTCGATGGAATTTGAAGTTATTTTTCTGGCCAAACTTATCTTCGGATATCAGGCGCCTTTGATTAAAATAGCGAACATGTAAGGGCACTTTTCTCCCCCATATTCGGTTTAGAGGTAGCGCAGGTTTGTCCCCGTATCATATATATATTATATACTCATTTAATTTGAGTATTTTCATTACCCTGCTGCTTTATGCTGATATATTACCATCCTAAAATCTTGCAGGCTACAATACCTGTTTTTCTCAAATCGAATTTCAAAGAGTAACAAAAGTGTATGTCAACGTGTAGCAGTTTCTCAGCTTTTGTGTAACAGAGTCCAGATCTCATAGTGGATAAAATTGACAAAAATAAATCACTTTCGGAAGTGATTTCTAAAACGAATCGCATAGTAGAATAGTGTACAAACTTGTTTCCTTTGTTATACGTGTCATTGCTAATTCTATTATTCAGCGTTATCCACAACACCCCCTGCATAGTCCACATAAAGGGGAACATGGCATCATTGTAACTCACAGACCTCCAGCACGAACAACTTAACACCACGGCAAGGAAAGTGCAAGATAGCACCTAGCTTGTGACCACTGAGAATTACCTTGTGATTAATAAAAAGTATGGTCTAAGTGAAAGCTGAAAAGTTGGAATCACCACTTGTAGTACTGGTAATGAGAAAGAACGATATATAATTGTGTTACGAAAAAAAGTTTATGCAAAAAATTATGGCTCTTAGAAAGGCATTTTGTACCGAGCTAGACTCAAAAACATCGTAGGATTGAGGAAGTGTTAAAATCAATGTGATTTATTTATAATAACACGTCCTATTCCCAATTTGTGCAAACCAAATGAGTCACTGATTGGAAAAAGGGAATAAGTGCATCAGACCTAAGTTTTCAATAACGCTAAAAAAAACCTTCTCGAGGCTTTGTTTGTATTTGTTGCAAAAAGCGTATAATTGGTTACTTGTAGCAAAACAACTAACAAACACTAAGACAACAAGAAGAATATTGTATTGCAGCACTCCAATTGTTTAGAAAAGCTTAAAAATGGAAAAAAATATTCCCTCTTTCCAATCAATTAAAGTTGGACGCAATTGTAATTGTGTGTAGGGTATGTAATGTGCAGTTTATGATAGAGAGCTATGAAAATGTACGTTGAATGCAATGTTGTATGTTAATCTTGGATATATGTATTCGAACTATCACGAATGTTAGGCTTCTAACACTTTTATTGTCACCGTTCGTTTTTCTGTACAGCACATGTTATTCGTACAGCAAGAAAAGTAATACAATAGACAACTGAACAAAATACGTTGTCACAGTAGAATGGGTTTACATAGGGTCCTATCTGTCTTAATCTTCGTTTTCTACAGTTTCTTGGTCAGTGGTTTTCCATGAACAAATCATCCTATAAAACTGTTTGTATTGGTCAGGTATGCATTTGATGATTTGTGAAGAATCGTTGATTTTTTTCTGATTGATCGAGACTTGCCAATCGTATGCCTTTGACGTTGGCAATGGAACGTTTGTGACATTACTTTTGAGTACTCGAAAAATATCAGTTCTTAGTCCATTGATAAACTTACGAGCTTGCACATAACTTGGAGATTCTGCTTTGTAAACAGTGTATCTACTTACTTGAATTTCACTGTTTTGTCCACAATGCTCCCTGAAGATTTCTTGTAAAACGGTTGCCACCAATGTTTAAAATATAAGATTTCTTCATTGACAACTTCATAAACCTGAAATGGAGAATCAGTATTTCTTGCATTCGCAATCATGTGGTTAAACTGTGCTGGTAAATAAATGCCATTGTGTCGTTTGAGTTCTGGTTTGATTACGGCAAAATTTCGGTCACATGGTAAAAACTGTGACCTCTGACAGGCAAATATTGCTGTATAGTGCTGAACCGTTACGACACGATCAGCCTGAAAACCATTCATGTCATTGAATGATTGCAGTTTTGACCACCACTTGTATCACTGTAAACATGTAAATCTGTAACTGATTGGGGCAAAAAGTTCTCTATAGATTGTGCACTGCGAAAAGAAGGCGAAGTATCGTAACGACAGCACTGGGCTCTGGTGATTGTCTACTTACACACAGTCTCACAGTTGTGGTGGTGTCCTGTAGTGACTGGAAGAAGGAAATAAGAAACGTAGTTATTCCCTTTTTCTAATCAGCGACAGATTTTGTCTTCTTCATTGGCCATATAGAGTTGCCCAAACATTCCTATTTTCTACTGAACGATGTAACTATCTTAAAGGAACACATCTGCTATCTCAGGTTAATATCGCAAAAAAATTGTACTTATTCCCTTTTTCCAATCAGTGGTTCAAATATCCTGTACCAGATTGTATGCCAACTACACCTGTGTTGAGAATCTCTACTATACGAAAGCTTCTGGTCAAACACCCAATACGTTGCTGACTTTATCGATGAATGGTAGCTGCTGATGATTCCCTTGTTTTCCGTTCGAGGACAAGCGAGATATTAGTTTCCTGATTTTGACCTTTTCAAATGGCCATTTCTTCATGTGGGTTCGCACGGTAAATTGTCTCTAGAAGGTATGTAAGCAGCAAGGTACAAGGTTCCCTGGTATAGCTAGAGTGTAAACTTCGATAACGTACAATATTCTATGCAAGTGACCATTGCATCGTGCATGAGTGAGAGTGACGGAGTAGACTATTTTAGGTAAATACCAATTTCAATTATTTCGGATGGCAACTTAACAGCATATCTTTTAGCATATCTATCGAAAACACTTAGAGACGAATCTGACTTTTTAAAGTGAGAATTGCATATACCAAAGTTACAACTCAAACTTTTAGAGGTTCCGAAATATGGTCATTTATAATAATAACTGCCACTCCCCTTTTCTCCGCTTCCTCGTCGAATTTCTAAAAGTTCTTCTTAATGTAACCTTACATTAAAAATCCTATGCCCTGTCAAAATTTCAAGTTTCTAGCTTAACCTGTTCGTACTAGCAATAGATCAATTAGTTAGTTTGTTAGAACTTTTCATATAGAGAGGGAGAGATATCAAGACTAGATAGATGTGATCACAAAGTATGGTTGTTGGAATTTAAGCTTACAATCCCTTATTATGACGATTGTAACTGGCATTACGTAGACGGTACTAAGTGATTGACTTTTAGAAATCAGCACAGTAACACTATGTGAATAGTGGAATGAAGTAACATCATTTGCTATTTGGTATTTGTACTTTTTGACTTGCTAACTTACATGGGGTTAAGGACCCGTAATGTTTATCTATAGGAAATGTAATAAGCTATACCATGTATCACGACTACCTAGAAGCTCCTTGTTAAGGCCAGGATTATTACTGTTATAGCATTAATTATCTATAGAACAGTGTGGAAAGTAAAGGAGTACATTTACCTATATTTTTCATTTGTAATTATCAAAATACACGTTGCAAACACAATAAAATTATTCAGAAGATTTCTTCTTTTTTCGGTAAACACAATTCCATTGTGTTATAGCAGATGCTGGAATTGTTGAGGAGAATATGTAATGTGCAATATATTTAAATTCAGGAAGCATACAAACATACTCCATTGTTACGTATTCATGATTGTGTTTTACAATTACGTTACACATAGGGTTTTTTCTTACATCCCTCCGGGAAGAACGCCTCCCAAAAGATTTTAATATTTTATCCGTTATTTGAGAATCACAAAATCTTCAATTTTACTTTAAGTTTTATTGCAGCCATACAAACACGCATACAAACATATGTATATAATTTCTAAGTAACATAACACATTATAATTTTCTGAATGAATTAGAAAAACTGTCGGCATACTTACTTCCAAAATATTTACTTTTTGTTGTTGTCGGAGCTGTAAAATAAGGATATACATGTAACAAGTTGATATTTATGTTGTAACGATATTTGAGTACAAATGAATAAGTAGAGAAAGGAGAGAAAGATTCTTTAAAAAATTTTAGAGACCTTATAATTTCAGCGCAGTTCCGCAGCGCCGCAGTGCAAGAAAAGGGAATAAGCTGCCTGTTGGTGATTGGTTTGGATACGGGTGTCCATTGCTACTTCAAATGCCATGTGGATTACTTAAAACGCTAGCTGCATTAACATCGTGAAGTTAGATACAAGGTTACGTGAATACATGATTCGGAGGGACACAACCGTAAGTTGGGCTAGTACTTTGAATAGAATACCTGAGGTTCAGTGCAACCTCATATAACAGGCAATGAACAGTTGTTATTGTGCATTATTCTTTTTACAAGGGTCTCGTTGTTATAACCAAGTTTTTCGAAATAGACTAGTGTTCCGTATTGCTCGAAAAGTCTTTACGAGTGATTTGGTGATTAGTTGGATAATTTGGCAAATACATATGGTCGTTAGATTGTCCTTCCGTGATATATGGTAAAGGATTTTCTCTTTGCTTCTGTTAAACATATTATTTTTTTTTCTGTGAAGAGGTCTATGGCTATATATATATATATTATATGTAGAATTATTAATTCAAATTGAAGCACCTATATTTTAGTTGTAAAAGGAATGAGCAGTTTTATACCTTTGGTAAGTTACCCATTTCTATACATTGAATATACAGTTTATATTTGATAAGTAAATCGACTAAAATAGTAAGTTGTTCATTGATAGATATCAGATATTTAAATTATGCTATATTGTTAGAGTTTGTATTATATATATATATATATATATATATATATATATATATATATATATATATATATATATATATATATATATATATATATATATATATATATATATATATTCAAGTTTTGGCATATATAAAAAAATGAATCATATGCAGTCTTTTCTTTCCTATAAAATAAAAATCAGTAAATTCATTTTATTTAGTAACCAGAAATATGATGAGCTATATCTATTTGATTCTCTTCCTAGTTTATTTAGTTTTTCGAAATCAGAATTGCATTACTATAATGACTTTCAGTCGATAAACCTTTCCAGTGTAGTGAGTTTTGTACGACCATTTTACTTGTCCCGAATTCACTTCCACACAACGATTCCTCTATTCCTATTCATTAGGACTAAGTACGTTGCAATGTTGACAAATCAATTGTTCAATTTAAAAAATGTTCATCAATTCCTACGCACACGTATCTTCCTTTTCTTATACATGCAACTGAAAAGTAATAATGCTTTACAAATTTCGTAGAAATATTACAATCCAGAAAAGACTAAATCAACATAAAGAAATCTTAGTCAAGAACTTTCACTAAATACGGTACGGATATGCTCATGTTTTTCACTGTATTTTAACGTCGACTTTTCTTGTTTACACCTATAAGTGTCCACATCGAACATCTATTCATGACAGCATACGTGCGTTATTGATCGAGCTATGTTCCACTTTGCTTTAAGTTTTTGTCTGTTTTATAAACATGATAGGTTATACTGCAATTTTTAATCATAATCTCATTCTCTAACAAACAAAATAAAGGAATCTTTAATTTAATGTTAGTAATTTGAAATTATATGTTATATTTGCACAAAAAATCGTTATTAAGAGGACACTTCTACAAATTATCCCAAGTATTGTTTCTTACCTGAGGTAATAGTTGGTGTAAATGGCATGTCTTCAGCTACTGCAATATAAAGTAATGTCCGTATATGAGTTAATACAATCCACTGGTCAGAAAAAATTATCTTCGTAGTACATACATTGAATAAAAACAACAATCTCATCAAATACTAATCATACAGCAATATCAGTTTTGTATTCGCTTAAAAAGATGTACGACGCGTGTAGAAAAAGTATCCGGCCTCCTTTGTTTTGAGAAAACTTCATGGAATAGGTTAGCCAAATTTTGGAAGAGGGGTCCATAATGTCTTTAGCATGAAGATGGCGTTACTTTCATTTGCATCTGCTGTTGTGCTGGCGTGGTTATGTTGGATGCTCTTCTGTGATCTCGACGCGGATAAAATGTTAAAGACATTACAAATAGAATGCTAGAAGGAAGTCACAGCCGACTCCAAAAGTTCTTCCGACCTTATCAAGACCTAACAAAGCTCGCAAAGAGACACAGAAGATCGCCAGTTGCGTACCAAGATAAAACTAATGTAGATTGTGTTCTTCGATTGCCGTGGCACTGTGCTTTATGAGTACATAGAGGAAAGACGTTAACGAACCAAGGACTTTTCTTTAGACATTTTCCGTTATTTGCATGACCCACTTTGTCCGAAGTGATCAGACCTGTTTACTTCAAATCCCCGAAACTACACCAGGATAATGACTCCATTCGTCCAAGCTCATGTGATTGTCCTTTGCAGCACAACACAAAGTGTCGATGTTTCCTCAAGCTCTCCTATACCCTGTTCGCGAAAATCAAAAAATGTCAGACAGAAGTTCGCTTTCGCATTCGGGAGGAGATCTAGTGCAACGCCAAGTCTGCTGTACTATCAGTGGGGGTTTTCAAGTCTTTTTGGAACTGTGGAAACTCGATGCGTTGAAGCAGAGGGGAACTAATTTGAAGGCAATTGGGTCATCGAAAATGGCAGGTGAGTGTATTGGTTTTCCTGAGCCATGGTCGGACAGTTTTTCGACAAGCCTAGTGTGTATTTATGTAGATGAACGTAAATTACTATAATACTTAGTTCAATAATATTACTGCTATACTTATGACTTGAAATTTGGCTTTAATAATGAGTTAACTGTTCTATTGATTTTCATATTGTGAAATATGCGTTATTATATTCATTCTTTATATTAGCCTACATGAATCGCAAGCCCAGAAACTTCCTGGTTTATTTGTTAAAATTTAAGAGTTAGTATTTATTACCGATACTACACGAGACCTATAGTATAAAGTTAAATCCGACCCACTGTAATCCATTCAATGTTCCTCCAGCAAAATCGAAAACCACACGCATTTAAATCGCACGCACTAAACACTAGATCAGCAGGAAAGCATAACCCCAAGAATGAAAAATGAATTTCTTCTACGTATAAAACAATGGTTAGAGGACTTCTTTGTTCCTTTTGAAATATAAGTCAATACTGTCTTGTAAGTAACTCTCAATGATATGTTTTTTTAAACAACACTTTAAGGTATAGTTATACTCTATAATTCTTTCCGCTCAAGGTCGAGAGTACGGCACGTAAGCATTACAATTAGCGATTATGTTTTCTTTAAGCCAAAAACGGTAATTAACTAGAAAGAATTGAATTTTTCCTGGTGACTTCGTTTTAGTAACTCTTCTCGGGCTGTCAGCTAGATGAAAGTTTGAACATCCAATGTTTCTAATGCAAGGATCCCATTCATATTCATTACAATCCCTGAAGTTGAATGGTATATCTGCTTTCGTAACCTCGGATGTCAGTACTTTCACCTGGCTGATAGCTCGAGAAGAGTTACTAATTACGTTCTTAAGGAATATTTCCTTTTAGATTTAAAACTGAATATATAAATACTTTTAAAAATAATAATAATATAAATAATTGAAATTATTTATAAGTAATATTTATAGCAAATTAAAATTCTTACTTTCTTCCGCTGTTTACCAATATATCCACCCAGTTAATATGGATGACTCCTCTACGTAAGGTGTGGGAATGCAACGATGACTACTGCAGATTTCAAATTGAAATTGAATCATACAGTGTAAGATATGTTTCCCAATAACTTGAAGTCCTTCACGTTTTCCCGAATGCAGTTACAATGTGTGCAGATGCGCCGTTCCTGGAGTTTGAGGAAGTTAGCACTTCAAAGTTAGCTTTTTCTCCAGGATTTTTCCTTGGATCTTTTCTCGAACATCTGACAACGAAACACACATAACATCTCTGAGCGTCTTCTCTCCCCCCAATAAGGTATCGGCGCAACAGAATTATTTAGAGATTTTGATTGTAACTTTAATATATGATTGAACAGTTCTGTTTTCCTTATTGTCACAATACTTTTGAGCGATACCTCTCCTTGGTATTAGAATGTGATGGTGATGATTAAAACTTAACGTGGAATTCGAACCCATGAGCTCCCGCCGAGAATCTATCACTGGTCTCCCTTAATGAAGGCGCATACGGTAAACATGAAGTCATACAGGATCTCTTGAATTGCAATGCATAACTAATAATAATGGCAATTAAAATTATTTTTATTAAAAAATAAGAGTCAAACAAAAATTTGTTTTTTTTTCTTACGTCTCGCTGTTGACAGGTAATTAGCATCGGTGTGTACTAACTTCAACAAGCTCGTTACTAGTAAAAGTGTGATGCAGGCTATATTCTATCTACCTGATCAAAGTACGCAGTATGAGATGTTATCCTGAATTGATTGAGCGGAGATCTTCTTTAGAACATAATTGCAATATATGTTTTAATTTCTTAAACAATACCAATGTTGTCATTATCCGGTATGTGTCCTGTGTCTTAGTTACTGTTTTTATTTTAGTGTGTCTATGTGCATGTGGGTTACAGTAAAATAGGTCAGTGTTAAAATTGATTATTATAAATTAAAATGCCGCCAGACACTTCACTGTGAAACAAATAATTTTAAAACCCAACATGTATGACAAACTAGTGCCGAGATATGTGAGACAATTTTTACAAAAAAGAAAAGAAATTCGACTGTCCAGTCCTAGGTGAAAACACAGTTAAGATAATCCTTTTTAGACTACAAAAACAAGACCATTATGCCATAAAATTCCTGAGCAAATTGAAGCGTTTTGTCTAAACAAAAACACGAACCAATTAACGCGTCTTTATAACGTTATGCGAAGAAATATCAATGTCTCCTTTCTCTGCAAATGGGTGTTTCAAAATTCCCAGCTTAGAGGACTATCAAACTTTTGAAACTTAAACCATACAGGATAACTGTATATCAAGAATTATGTCCATATGAGCGAATTTCTCTAACTGGATTTTACTAAATTTTGTTGATGGTACTGTCGATCTATACTTAAGGCCGTGTCTAACGTTTGGAGCTGGGATCATCAATCCCTATATAATAACATGGTAAACTTCTTTCCAAAATATTATAAAAACTATTTGTCTTATGCAGTTCAAACTTTCTCCAGATGGTAACCTACCCCAATACTACATGTTCACTTTTTATTTTTAAACTAGCTCTTATAGTTTATAATTATTATTTTTTACAAGTAAATATGGCAGCGTTGTAAGCAGGCTTTCTTTTCCTGTTCGTGGAGGTGCAGATACCTGATCCATTCACACCATTGTTCCTCACTGATCTTCAAAAAGCTAGTAGGGGAGGGAAACAAGTTACGAAGTGAGATAAGATCGTTTATCTAAAAATGAAGAGAAGGCATATCTTCGAAGTTATATTAGTTGACAACCTGACCATATGGTCGCAAGAACATAAGCTTGCGGGAGGTAAGACTGGCTGCTGTCAGAAATGAGAAAATCTTATCTACCTACACATCTTTTTACTTGTATTTTGTAACAAGTCTTCTTTTGAATTGTCTTCTCTTCAAAATTTGTTCAAGATTAGTCGAGTGGTTCAGGAGTTATAAGGTTTTATTTATTTTTATACTACCTCCTCCACCCCCTCCCCTTAGTTCTACCAACAAAGTGAATAGCCTAAAACCAACCCAGCCTCGAACCTCATTCATGTTAGAAATTTCATCGAGATCTGTCGGGCGGTTCAGGAGATTTAGTCACATAGTGATTTTCAATTTATTTATATATATATTACAAGACAGAACATAAGTGATTTTATTAATTTTTAAAAGAGGAAAAGAAAGATAGGTAAGTCGTTAGTGCCCGCCTTATAAACACTTGCATCGGAAGTAGATCTTCACGTTTCACGCTCACCATATAATTTAATTAAATAGAGAGACAGAACAAGAATGAGGTGGACACTTTTTTTGGGAAAATTTACGGATAAAACCTGTCAACTCAGAAACGAAGAACTTATTTATGTAGGCGGATAACTTGTAACTCATGTAACTGAGATACAGCACTAAAAAGTTTGTTCCATCACCATGATATTGTTCTATATGAACAATGCAATGAACATACGTATTTAGTATAATTATGAAGGGTAACTTGCATTTACGGACTAAAAATTATGAAAAATATGTTTTGATCAGTGGCATATTTAGGGGCTATGGGGCCAATTCCTCCAGGAATAATTCCATTATTACGTTTTCGCATCATGCGTACAACACAAATGATGGTACGAAAGCAATGAAGAGAATTTATCTACGTTTAAACTATCCAAGTCATTACAAAATTTACTCCAATAATAAGTGTGGTTTAAGTGTTCGTATATCACACTATTCGTGTAACAATCGTGACGCGGAACGGTTGTGAAAACTCCTAGTTGAAAGAAAAAAATAAGATATATTTTTTTAAACATACATTAACAAAACGAAGCAATAAAATTTCGAGACAAGAGCGAAAGAAGTCTTCAAGGATCGAGACGAGACGGAGCCTATTAAATTTAGGAGACGAGACGAGAAAACCTTTCTTTTCGTCTCGTCTCGTCTCATGAGGAACATTATCTGAACGAAGCAGATATCATTCTTACTTTTAGTGACTAGCTGACAAATGTTGGTGCATTTTTTGCATGAATAATCGATTTTATGGCATATCAATCTCCAACCATAACATCAATCTGTACGCTATTATTGGGTATTAGCCAAGAATAAAACCCTGTAGAGTGCATTAGGTTCTTATTTAGAAGTGAAATCTTTCAGTTTTACGTCCCACTGTTATACCGGATACGCTAAAGGAGACTGTGATGATGAGAATGAACGAAATGCTGTAATGAAGAAAGTGGGAGAAACGTGAGAACCCCAAGAAAACCCACGCACATGGCGTTTGCCCACCACAAAACTCACTCGGCGCGAGCTGAAATAGAGCCTGGGACAACACACACCAGAGGTGAGCACTCTACCACTGAACCACCGTGGTACCCGTTATTCTTCATGGAATAATTACTGATGTAAAAGAATTTTTGAAATTCTCAGATTCTTAATCTGCACGAAAATAAATTTGATGAATAATATTTCTTCTATCTGGATTTATTATACTTTCAACCTATGTTATGCATAAGGATCAGAAGTCTAATAGAACGGCTCTGCATGTTGACAGATATCAGATGAAAAGCGGTAAGAGATATCGAAAAGGATTTTCCGGAATAGATTTAGCGTCCTAAGAATAGGTTCCATCTCCTCCGTCAATCTTCTATATAAATCGGAAGTGATAGAGATCGACTACTTACGGGTCATAAATCAAAAACTATAATAACTAGCGACAAGCGGGATTAGGGAATTGATTCAACGTCTCTCGGAAATGTACTATTTCTATCCCTATCTTTCTATCAAAACCGGAACTGGTAGAAATTTACTACTACTTCCAGTTTCAATATTGATTTTCATAGAGCAAAGACGATAAGATATATCGAGAAGCAGTTTTCTGTGGACTCCATTAGCACCCCAAGAATAGGTTCCATATCCGTCTCCTCCAACAACCTTCTATTTAAACCGTAAGTGGTAAAAATCGACCACAACCAGTTTCAACATTAATGGCCATAAATCAAAGACGGAAATAACTAGCGACGAGAGGATTTGGGAAATCGATTCAACGTCAAGAACATTTACAACCTCTACCCCTATCTCACTATTAAAACCGTAAGTCGTAAAAATTTACTACTATTTCCGGTTTCAATATTGATTTTCATAGAATAAAAACTGTCAGAGAGCTCGAGAAATTTTCGGGAATTCAAACTACGTCTCAAAAATAAGCTCCCTTTCTTTCGTTAACCCTGTATTGAAATCAGGAGTGGTATTAATAAACCGTTTTCGGTTTTAACATTGATCGCCATAAAAATAAATTGGTAGTAGATAGCGATAGTTTTCGAAAATCGATTGAGCATCTCAAGAAAAATACCATCTTCACCTAATTCTCTCTACTGAAACCGGAAATGGTAAAACAATTTCACTCTTTTAGTTTCAATATTGATCCCCATAGCTCCATAGAGCTCCCCCGGACCTATGTGGATAGCATACGCGTCTTTGGCGCGGGAGACCCGGGTTCGATTTCCGGCAGGAACTCGTGTGGTTCGTATTCCCTCGCTGTAGGTCCACGTCTCATATAGCCTCGCTGCTGAACGGTATACTAAGCTGAAATCAAACTAAAACCAAATCCATAGCTCCATAGAGCAAAATCGATAAGTGATATCAAGAAGCATTTTTTATTATTATTAATGTTAACCCACGATTTTCTTCTGTCCCACCAGGCGAATATCACCAGGATGATATACTTCCCACATATGCTCTGCCTGATTTCCACATTTCCTTGTCTTTGTTATTAATGTTTCGGTATAAAATGGCCTTTCGGCTCCATCTGACATTTCGTTTTCTAAAATAAATATTAATTAATACATTTAAATTTACTCGTCAGTTGTGTGTGTGTTTCTAACACAGCAGCGGTCTATTTCTCAAAACTACTCGTCTTGTAATATATATATATATATATATATATATATATATATATATATATATATATATATATATATATATATATATATATATATATATATATATATATATATATATATTGAGAATCCATCAAATATCATGACGTAGAAATACTAGAATAATAGTAAAAATTAATTTTTAAGTACTATTGCTGACATTTTTAATTTGCCGCTTTTTAATAATATATACAAGTATAAAATATTTGATTTTGAGAAGTATCACACTTGTATTACAAGACCAGTAGTTTTGAGACGTGGGCCCCTGTGGTCTCAAGTTTGATTTTAGAAAAAGGCAAAGAGTTGGGTTCTCGATGCCACTCAAAACGCAGATAGGTAAATAAAATATATATAGTAAAAGAATCGTTCGGACCGTTCTTTATTTTTATTCATTTCTAGATTTATTAGACAATTTTGATACGAATATACTTAATAGATAGTAAGTACCAGCATTTAGTATATCGTTAGTTTTTCCTAAGACTTCTCTTTAATCTATATGTAAATTTTTCTCAGTTGATGCAACAAATAAGTGAGTTTCCTTTACGCTATACAGTTCGAAACTAATTTCATAAGATGAACAGACTTCCCTTACTTGAAAACAACATAGACAGATTTTCTGAAACTTTCGTATGTTGTTAGCTGCAATATGCCTGTACAGGTAACTATTCACTGAGATGTTTACGAAGAATCAAGAAAATCTTTCCGATCTATGAAGAGAGAGGAAACAGACATTGCTCTTGTTATCTGCTGTCAATCTGCATTCCATCGGTTTCTTTTTCTCCGCGCACGTGACCTAGCGGGGACAGAGAATGAAAGAAATCTACCTGGTTAGTTTCCTATCTGCTGTTCTACACTGTTGCAAAATGCAGCCAATATCTTAAAAAGCTTTTAAATGGAAGAAAATTAATTTTTAATTAGCGCGCTCTAATATTACCTTAGCAAGAAAAACTAAAAGTGAACATGCAATATTAATACTAACAAACATTTGGCCGAATTTTGAACTTTATAAAATAAATAGTTTTCATAAAATTTTGGAAAGAAATATGCTATGTTATTATATAGGGAAATGTTATCGCTTTCCGAGTGTTGGGCACAGCCTTAATACGCATTTTCTTCGGATGAAGCTTAGTTTCATTTAGTGACTTTTTGGTTTGCAGTGATGGCATAGGCCACAAAATTCATCTGAAGATGGAATGGAAAGACTAATAGGCAGTCATACCTACGACCCACCAAACCCAGTGACACGGTCAAAGCCATGACCCTGATTGAACTGGTGTCGCGGAGACTAAATGCCATCATATAAAAGTGACTATGTGTCAAGCTACTAACACAATTGGTACAATCATGATTTCCTTCTCTTTCATTCTCTTTACATTAAATATATATTTTACCTTCCCGGTTGTTGTTCGCATCTGTGTGTGTTACACATTGCACTGAAATGAAACCACAAACTCTTTAGTATACTAATGGAGTTACAGAAAACGTACGCCACATGTTTTTCTTATGAGGGATTGTCGAATTTTGATCGACCAGTAAAACTTCTCATTTAAAATTATAAAATATACCTTTAACTCCAGACAGTTCTTTGTTATAGTCTGCGATCAATACTGGGCTCTCGTCTCCGCAAAATATGAAACTTTATTATAAAATTCTTCTTTTCATCTAGTTTGGTGAAAGTGAATTTAAATTGGCACCACTGATATCTTTTTGCTAATTTTGAGACCGATTGTTATGAATATGAAACATACTCATTTCTGCTTGTATGTATATATGTATAGCAAAGCCCTACCTGTGCAAACTAATATGTAATTGTCTTTTGGGTTGTCTCACACAGTTTCGAAGTTACCACGCCATTTTCCTTTGTCTTGTAAGGAACAAAGCCAATTTATGATTGAACAGTGTACCTTAAAAAAAAAAATCAAAATCTTTCTTCTTGTTGAGCAGACATTCCATTAATATTTTTCCTGGACTTTCCTGAATAATATCGAAGCTGAAGTATCGTCTAAAGGGTCAGTGCAGCGATTTCGAAAATGCTCACCTATTTGTTAGTTAAAACACCTTTTTGACATTGGAGTAATACAACACATGAAGAAATTGTGAGTATATAACATTTACGTTGTAATTACTACAAGAGTAACCTAAAATATAAAGTATTAATTTCACATTTGATTCCGACAGTAAATCATTCCGTGAAGAACGTAGTGACGAAATATTGACAATTAAAACTTGGATTAGTATCATCGTCTTGTATAGTTAAAGGAAAATTTAGAAACATAGCCACAAATCGTAGAAACAAAAATAAATAACATTATTATTTTTAAAAACAAGCAATAAATATATCACGCCCGTCAGTTTTAGTGGTAATTACATAGTTTAACAGGTTTATTATTTTCTTTGCAAACTTCTTCTTCGCAAATAGCCTAACTATGAAAGCTATTATTTAAATTAATCAAAAAGATGTACAAAATGCATCTTTTTTAGTTTTAGAAATGCCACTATTCAAATCATATATATTTAGTTATAAACCTTATTTTGGTTAGTTCGTAGTGAAGGCAAACAGTACGAGAAACTAGATCTTGGTACGTTTTCCTTAACTGAAATTCTGGGTTGTCACTCATAGTAAGAGGCGAGAAAGGATTAAAGAATTGTCATATGAATTACCGATATAGCCCAGACGTGATCAAACATATTACTACTAAACATTAATCAAATCTTCTTCCCGATTCCAGCTCGCGCCGTCTAGACTTTGTGGTGGACAAACACCGTGTTCGTGGGTTTTCTCGGGATTCTCTTGTTTCCTCCCACTTTCTTCATTCCACCATTTCACTCATTTTTCATTATCACCGTCTCCTTTAGCCTAAGCGGCATAAAAGTGTTACGTTAAACTTAAAGATTTCATTTCATTTTCAAATATTCTCCCAAGTTTGGATAATGATTACTAATACATGTTATGTCATCGTGGCATGAGAGATGATTGGCTGCATCTTATGGAGTTTCTGTATTTCATTACAAGGTTAGTTCAACATCCTTAAACCTCTCAAACCAATGATAACAAGGCTATATTTAAGAACAACGTATGGGAAAATGAATAAACATGGAACTATATTTGTGCGAACATAAAATAATGAAGATATGGTATCTTGGTTAAGAGATGTCATATCGAGAATCTACAGGTAAATGTTTGAGATTAAGCGCTAGGCATCATTAATCAACTATAATCGTCCGCAAAGATAATATTGGGTATGGCTTCTGTTGGGTCACCGGGTCTGTCTGGGCTTCCTGATCTGTTTGGGTCACCGAGTCTGACAGGATACATCCAGATCCGGACAAAAGTCGTGACCCAAGTAGTCTGGTGACCCATGACCCATTCTATTAATGGTCACAGAACTCCTCTAATGAAATTTACCGATGTACAAATCTTCATTACACGATGAAAAACTGTGTGTGTGGTAGAATGTAACAGCAAAAATAATAATAGCTCACATATTTTTCGGCGATATGATAAATTCGGAGATGCTATGTAGACATATGATGGAACAAATTTTCTAGTTATTGGAAAACTAGAGACATTATGAATATATCTAACAAGATGTATTTATGGATTCTTCGAACTCTTCAGTGGAGTTTTAAATAACATCATCACTTCTAGAGGCATATGGCCTGCACGCTCCTCAAATCTTAACATGTGGGACTTTTATTTGTGGCGAACGCTTAAGAAGTGACACATAGATATAGCTCCGCAAAATAAACGAATTTGAAGATAACACAAGGTCAGAAGTTTAAGTAACCTCAAAAGAAGTAATTTTACATGTTAATTGAATTTTTTAAAGGAAAGATCATGAATGTTTTAATGTGGATGCTCATCATTTTGAACAACTTTTAAGACAGAGTAGTGTTCAAAATAACATCACAAAACTACAAATAATCGAAATTATAGGACATGATTCGTTTGGCTTGTGAATTTATGTAGTAGATTAACGCTTTCATAAGTTATCGCTTACAAGTTTAACAGGAGAGTTGTCTCAGAATGAGCACAGAAAAATATAACTTTGTATTTTGATTTAGAATTAAATTATATGTATCCTAATTCCAAGAAGATATTTGTCAGGACTCTATGCACTACTTTCTAATATTGCCGAGCCTCCCTCAGTTGTGCTATCTGCCAAATACTGCATAATTTACCGGCCTGCGGAAAAATCCTTCTTTTTCCTTTTAGTGTTTGGAAATGACACACCTGGGGCGGAAATGTCACTCACTCACACAAACTCAGGCATGTGTTAAGAGGGCATTTCATAATAATAATAATAAAAAAAACTTTGTGTGATAAAATGTCGAAATTTGTACGATTGATTTACAAGTTTGTATTATATGCCTTGAAATTACATCAACTAGACACTATGTTCTTATCTCTTTCCTAACATCAGAATAATAATTATATTCTATATTTGAAGTTAAGTATTATTTATATAACTTTAGAAATTATTATCATCACTACTACTCCTCCACTTTCTTCTGCTTCAATAAACACCTTAAGTAAAATGACAAATCTTAAGAATGTAGGAAATAAGCAAGATGTTATCTGGGAAATGTTATTTAATAAACCAATAAATGCTTCGGAAACTTTTTATAAGTGAAAATTCTGGAACTCTTGTTTATTACTTCATAGTTGCCCTGCAGTCAAACTTTTGCATTAAAGGAATATCTAAAATTACTAGTATTAGAAGTATTAGTATTTTGAAGACACTATCTGGTTCACTATTCAAATACTTTATATGTTGCTTATTCTGTCATTTTCCGAAATAGATACTTCTACTAGTTAGTTATTATATATTTTTATCAATGTGTACAAATTTGTTTTAATTCTTAGTGCTTAGTTATTAGTAAATATTAAAGTATCATCAATATTGTTCTAGTAGTTTTACCATCTGTTAACGTATTCAACAGGTATAATACGGTGATGATAACTGTATATTACTGCAACCTAGCTTCCCATTTTTCTGGAACCCCTACCTTCTTTAATACCTTTTACTGATTTCATGGCGGCTGCTAAGGACACTGAAATTAGAAAAGCATGTTAATAAATAATAACAATGCCAATATTTCTAAAATTAAGTGTTACATGTACAAGTATGTATTTCTCCAGATGAATATTAATAATAAAATGGGTTTATTTGAACAATATT
Source organism: Thermobia domestica (assembly GCF_964235325.1). Lineage (NCBI taxonomy): Eukaryota > Metazoa > Arthropoda > Insecta > Zygentoma > Lepismatidae > Thermobia > Thermobia domestica. The sequence goes on along the minus strand of NC_137457.1, from coordinate 207,531,193 downwards.
AAAGTATACCCTTCTGCAAAGATTAACCTCGAATACAACAGCTTTAGTATTCGACGTTGCTAATCTTAATAATAACAACAAAAGCAATAAATGACTTTCATTTAGCTTATCCTTATTAAGTTTATATGTAATACTTTGTAGGGATGACGGTTCAATTAGTCTTTCCTTTTGCTTATAGAAAAACTCTTAAAATGCTCTTTCATGTAGTCATGAAACCACAGTGTTCATGTCATGCTGTACACTAGAAAAGGAAAAAGTAAGTAACAATGGTGATGAAGGTGCCATTTGAAACGAAATCTATATTCACCGTTCAAACATTTTCAGGTAGTTTGAATTGATTTATTTGTAATTGTCGTTAAATCTGATATTGAAGACATAAGTTTGTACTTATGAATATAGTTGAGAATATATGTGGAAAAACAGTAAATCAAAACTAACGTTACAAAGTGAAACACTTATATTAATTCAAAATTTATATTACAAAATTTAAACAATACCCAATAAATAACCAGGCTGGGTTTAAAAGTGTTACAGCATTGTGGGTTATTATCAAGTGACTGAAAACTGACAAAACTTTCAAACAAATATTAATTACCCTTACAACCTGCGTTCATTGAGTATGAAGAAATTGGATTCTATAAAGATTGCAATGGTTATTCACAGTGTTAGAACAAGTGGTATGAAAGAAGGGTATAGTCATAGATAACGTCGGTCAAGAAGTTAGGCAAATAGCTGTAAAAAGACTATAAGGATAGATAAAGAGGTACGTCAAGGTGATAGTATTTTGCGCAGAAATTTCACAATGAACTTCAGTATGTGGTGTAAAATAGCACTTGTCCTTCTTCGCTCAAAGTGGCCCTCAACTAATCAATATTGATTTTGGACTCGCGTTGCTGGGCCATAGGATAATGTGACCTGAAGACGTTGATCGTAGTTACGTGGTAAGACATCATGAACAAACTGTACCATATGGTTTGATGTCACATGGTCATGTGACTGGGTCTATCGGTCCTAAATATATATCCCTAGGGATCTTAGATCTTTTCTTTGGAAGAGTGAAAATACTAACAATTGAAATATCCGGAAATGTATACGTTATTTGGGTTACTTTGACGTACCTTAGTCTCTCCATACTTTAGGATGAAGTGCTTCTTTTAGAGTGTTACGTTATGTAGTTTGGAGTGAGAGTTTATATGTTTGAAGCAGGGAATGAAAAATAATACTTTTATGGTTCACAAGTGTGACTTCAATGTTAGTGTGATTGAAGTATAAGTTCGACTGTAGAAGAAAATTGCTTTATTCAGATGTTTTATCATGGCTCATGGACTTTATTTGTATTAGATCTCTCCTTAAATTTCAATATGATATCTACAGCTGAGTGCTTATGCATAGAAATGAGGTAAATATACTTAAGAGTATGGCAGATATCTGTGAGTTTTAGTCCTCCCCAAAAAGTTAAATCCTCTTGAGACACCAGCTTGACAATAACTAACTGATCATCTTTTATACACATACATATGAGTCATCACTATCACGTGCGACCACTTCTAATTCGTTGCTTTTACCACGCGCCACTTCATTTCAGCTCAGTACTTGGTAGTCAACAGAATGTTTACCTTCACGCATCCTACATGTTTACCTACAAGAAAATTAAACTCGTTTATTTTTAAAACATAAACGTTAAACTGTTACATGTTATTTTCGTTTCCAAGTCATAAAAGTTAAACTGTTAATCTTTTCAAATTTCTGGTTAACCCTCTAACTTATCCAGAAGAAAATAAAACCGTTACACTTGATCATCAAATTGAATAAGTATGACAGTTAACAGAGAAATTATTAGGAATAACTTTTAAACAAAGATATTGTGCTAAAAATATCCAACAAAAAATTTGCAAAGAGAAACTGTCAAACACAAAGTTATACAGAAAATTACACAACAACAGTATTTTCATGGAATTAGACACTATTTCTTTGCAAAGCGGCATTAATTATATTTTCCAATGCTGCGAATCAAACAAATTGCGGTTAAATATAAAAAAATGTAAAGTAGTATCGTACACCAGGAAAATGAAACAGCATATTGCTGCATGTCATGTGCGCAATGTGTATACTATTAATCAAACACCAATTGAGGGAATGGATTGTAAATTGATCTTGGAGTCACTCTGCAGTCAAACCTATCATTCGATATTCATGTCAACAGAGTAGTTGGTGAGGCCTTTAGGAACCTTGGCTTTGTGATGAGATTCAGAATTTTTTTTAAAAAAAAACACCAATGTCCTCAAAACACTATACATTGCCTAAAGTGAAATATGTAGCGATAATATGGGGTTTTCACAGTAAGAAATATATAAAAAAAATCGAAAATATTCAAAATAAATGTATGCGCTTCTTAACATATAATGAAACAGATATATATCCGGAATTTGAGAAGTATGAAGAACCTTGAAGCAAATATTTACAATCACTTGAAAGCAGGAGGACTCATTTCATTTTATCTTTCTTATGAAATAATTCATAGTACAGTAGGTTCAAAATATTTATTATCACCAATCAAACTTCATGTCCCACATAGAGCAAGAGACCCCATAATGACGAATTTCACTTCTCAGTGCAAAGGATTAATGCATTTAATTTATCGCTTGTCAGAAAAAATGTGTTTATTGTTTAATAAGATGTCACGAGAGCACCCAGAGATATTTTTGGTTATAGACAGAACTTTATTCTAAATGAATGAGGTCTCTGTCGTGTTGTGTGTGTTTTAAAGTATTTATTTTCCTATAGTATTGTTATGCTATCAGATGTGTGTTTTAAAGTATATTATCACGATGGAAAACTAATTAGGCATTCGTCTGTTTTTTTTCTAAAAAAAATAAATAAATGAAAAATAAATAAATAAATAAATAAATGTCTTGCTGCATTTACTGGACCTCGGCGGTACATCTGTTTGCAACTATTCACCTTTTCAGGAACGAAAAAAATATTTGTTATTATTATTATTATTATTATTATTATTATTATTATTATTATTATTATTATTATTATTATTATTATTATTTTACTTTTGTTAGTATACAATTTGACGGTAATCGCAAAACAATATTAACTTTTTTTTTCCGTTGTAGTAACTTCGGATCCAGGAGAACCGGGAATGGGGAATGACGGAAACTCCATAATGAAGAGCTACAAAATTTCTACGGTTTTCCGAACATTGTTAGATTTATCAAATCCTGGAGATTCAGTTGGGCAGGCGATGTAGCCAGAATGGAAAAAAATAGGAATGGTTTCAAAGGTTTAACAGGAATTCCAATTGGACAATGACCATTAGAAAGACCTAGCTGCAGACTGGAGGACAATAGTATGTATCAGAAATAGGAATACGAAGTAGAAAATGGACCCAGTTGGCAAAGGATACAAGTCAATGGAGAATTTTGAAAGCGACATTAAACCTAAGGGTTTCATAGGCCATAGAGTTAGTTAGTTGGTTAGTTGTAGTCACGTTGTGTATTACTCTGTATATTATATAATAAAGTTCGATTTTCCTATTAACTAGTTTTTGTAGTGATACTTACTTGAATCTCCAGAACTTTCAGTTTGTAAACCTGAAATAAGGAATATTCAAAGAAGGTTTATTGTAGTTAACTATAATAATTGATACAGGGTGACAACAAATAACCCGTACAGTGTTTGGTGTATCCAGCCAGAAATGTAGTGTACTGTAGCAAAATAAGTGATGTTTTGTTGGATTCTTGTGTACCTGTACATGCTTTTTCCGGCTTCCAAACGAGGAATTTCATTTTTGTTTCAGAATGACAACCAAACACAGGGAAATGTTGGAACTGTTTCGTGAAGGAAAGCGTCAGTGTGAAAATGTTGGTTTGCTTGTTGTTCCAAAAACAACAGTCACAGATTCAGTTCCCTATTCCCATGGCCGGATTTCCCAATAGGCCCGGTAGGCCCGGGCCTATGGACGCAAGCTCCCAGGGGGCGCACGGCCGAGAAGAAAATTAAAAAATATCTAGAAATAAAAATAAATAGCCATAACTTAACATATTTTTTGAATTGATTGTAAAAAAATCAGGCTAATAAAGCATTCTGATTTTGAAGTTCATTGGAACAAATAATTGTTGGTAAAGTTAAACTATTTTTCAACATTATGCATAAAGTTCGTTACAACATTGATCTCAAACACGGGAGAACTGGCTGTAATTTTTTAATAAAGGTTTTTAGGAAAGTAACTTTAACCAAACTAGGGGGCGGAAAAAATTATTGGGCCTAGGGGCACCAAAATGCTAAATCCGGCCCTGCCTATTCCAGAAGAAGATAAACCGCCAACACGCTCAAGAACCGTAAGATCAAGAAGCGAGTGGAATGAAATTCGAGGGTCTCCGTGAGAAAAGTCGCTCGTGGGATCGGGATCAACCTCTAACGGTGTGGCAAATGGCAAAAAGGGAACTTAACTTCAAGGTATACAAGCTCGAAAAATTCAGCTACTCACGGCCAAAAATAAAAGCGTGTGACTCGAACGATGCCACCTTCTCAATCGCAGGGCCACAGGTCAGCGATGGGAGCGCATTCTCTTTACCGACTAGAAGCTGTTAACCGTGAAGCAGGTGTACAACCACCAAAACGACAGGACCTGCTGCGCAGAGGCTGCCGGCATCTGAACCATCGTGGAACACCACCAAACTCCAAGGTTGGTCATGGTCTGGAGTGGAATTTGCGCAAATGGCAAGACTCCTGTGGTGTTCCAGGATCAAGACGCCAAGATCAACCAAGACGTGTACCGCCATGACATTTTACGGACCGTAGTACTTCCGTGGGTTAAGTGTCAACTTCGGCGATACGGAATGGACTTTCTAACAAGACTCCACTCCGGTCCAGATTGCGAAACAGACGAAAGACTGGTGCAAAACCCATTTTCTGGATTTAAGTTCGTCTTCGGAATGGCCATTCTACTCGTCAGATCTCAAACCCATGGACTACGGTGTATGGTCGACCCAGCGTTGTGAGTGGAACTGATTGTCACCTAGGAGCTGTGGCCTGTCGCCGAACATTTGAAAGCACGTTTGGGTCTCTGTATCGCTGCCAAGGGCGGCCACTTCGAAACCGGCTGACCATATTGTTTTTAAATACCGATGCTCTTGACATTACGTGCTGTTTTGCGAAATTCTTCCGTTTTAATAAATGTATGGTAACAAAACTTCGTCCGGATTATTTCTTGTCACCCTGTATGGAAAACTTAATTACAATTACTAACGTTGTATCTGTCTTAATTTAGCAACTTAAAGAAAAGAATTTTATGTCGAATTTTATTATTGAAGCATTCTTTATTCCTCAATAATAAAATTCTATATTCCACTTCTCTAGTTAATAGCAAACTTTATTTTGTTTATTGCTAAATAGAAATAATAATTGAACCATCCGTTTACTGTATATATAAAACTTAGTAAGATACAACATTCTATGATTTGGTTTCAATAATTTAGTACACAGTTTTCTATTGCTCGGATTTAAAATAATATACTAGAAAAGGAAGTTTGTTAATATAGTACGACATATAATCGCTATTGATTGCGAATAGGGAATAGCATATACGTACTTGTAACACCATTTGTAATAAACTTACAAGTACTTGTATTGTAATTCAATAGATGTACTGTAAGATTCTAAAATACAAGATTACTAATAAAACTCCAACTAACCAAAGCAGTATACATATTTTAAGATTATATATTTGTGTTATAGTTTCGGCTATGTAACATAGACTTCCTCAGAAACATTATGAGAGAAATATCTAAGAGAGAGTGTCTGGCATCCAGATTGTATATGACCTGTCAAGATTGGATATTTCTCTCATAATGAGTCTGAGGAAGGCTATGTCACATAGCCGAAACTGTAACACAAATATATAATCTTAAAATATATATACTGCTCTGGCCAGTTGGACTTTTATTAGTAAAGATTCTAAAATGTAACAAATCAAATATAAAAATAAGTCTAACTCCAATTTGAGTGCACTGCTTTCCAGTTCTTAAATGTTTGTTCTTCCTGTTCTTCTTCTACTAATTCTATATATTTTTACAACCCAATGCTTATAGTTTAAATATTTTATGATTCTACAACTATTTTAGTATCAAAGCTACAGTGGTGATATATTTACTTATGTGGAAGCTTTATTAGTGATATCTAAAATACAGCTTTAGCGTTTATACATAAATTCCAAGTTCATTTACTTGAGAAACGGCAACTAAAAGTCACTGATACAGTTCTCCACATCGTATTATCCATTTCACCTTACTCTTTTAGTGACAGCAAATAAATAGTCAACACTAGAATTGAGTACTGTTCTCCTATCTGGTCTATGGCCTGCCCTACTCATCTGAAAAAAATAAATTCTGTAATTAATTTCATTTTAGCCATTGTATCCTACCGAGTACCTCACCTCCGAACACTTCCAAAAAATGACGTTTTAACATTTCTCAATATCAAACCTCCCCTAGTGAGAAACAAAATTTCTGACCTAATATTTTTGCATAAAATTGTAAATGGCCATATATCATGTGAACAGTTATTAAGTCGGGTCAATTTTCGCGTACCTGCTAGAACAACACGGTCTAGTTATCTCTTTTACACTCGAGCTGCGAGAATTAATATTATCCAAAGGTCCCTTCTGAACCGAAATGCTAGCACGTATAATCAATTACCAGAAACTGTAGACGTTTTTTTCAAATGAGCATACCTTTAGATCACCTATAAATAAACTATCTTGGTAATGTTGCCATTGTACTCTACCATCTTCATTTCAAATTGTCATTCTATTGTTATGTTACAAAATTGTTAAAATGTTTCAGTGTAAAATGGCCAATGCTATATCTGAAACCTATTATAAATAAATAAAAAATAAATAAATAATTGTTGATTGTACTGCTGCGCTGACAAACCATTATAGTATTTATAACAAAAACCTATTCGGAAGAACTAGAACGAACTATTCTGGTTGACAACACGACCTTTCTCAATTAACGTGCGATTTAATATCATCTGACATCTAGTAATCACAAGTACGTCAGTAGATATGATAATATTTTCGGAATCCACATCGTGTGTGTAGACCTGAGTGCAAGAAAAAGGGTCAAGTTTTAACTTTTCAAAAATTTACACCGCTCATATATAAACCTATATATTCACTTACAAATATATCACACACTTCTCATAGTTATGACTTTTGAAGTTTCCTTTTTCTCCATTGTGACTTTTACTTTGTTTCACCACCATCCTGTTTATTACCATATCCTGTTTATAACTTTATCCTGTTTATTACCTTATAGTTTTCTTATCTCTTTACTATAATTATTTCTTTGTACATTTTTCATTGACTTTCATACATAATGCACTTTTCACTTTTGCTAATTGTGTAAATCTAGTACAAGTCACTTGGGAAAATTTTACGTCACATTTATTGAGTTTTAGATAAAAAGTATAAGATTATGATATAGCGATCAAAATTGAAGTGACTGGTACACCTCAATAATTCATTGTTTGACATTTCTTCCTATTACGCACTTCTATCTATCATCCCTCTTCCCTCTATCCTAGTATATGATGCATTATTTTGTTTTGTTCAAACAGAAATGTTTTCTTTCACCTTATGTATTGAGAAACGGGAAAGGGAAGTAATATAGGAAACAATACTGAACATAAATATTTACTGAGAATATAAAGTTATTAATTAGGAGTCAGTGACAAGTAACTCACATTTTTTCATGCTATATTATATCGTTCGATGATACCAATATTGAAATACAAGTATTTTGGTGTTCGTACTGCGATCGTTAGTTGATCGATCAGCTGTACTTCCAGCGGCAAAAGGTATGAAATAAATAACAAAATTAGCGTGTGTTATTTTCCGTTGTTAAACGGTATACATGGATGGAGAAAAATTATGTGAATGATAGCAACATCTCCAGGTAGAAAATTGTTTTGACGAAGGTCATCTTCGTTGTTAGTCTTGCAGGTTTGTGACGCGTTGGGTATCTAGTAACAGCGTGCGAACACTGCTATTGAAGAGGCAATTTGTGAATAGATGTTCGAACATTGTCGAGCATGCAAAGTTATAATATTTTTTGTCCTATGAAAACAATTTTATCCCAACTTCCCGATGACAGATTTAAATCGATTGTACACAATTGATTGTGCTCCAAAAAAGATGGATTTCTGTTTTGACACTTTTGGCAAGAATAAAGTAATATATGGGGAACGCTAGTCCTTACGTTCAAAAGTAGGTTTATGCATCCCTTAGTTTTGCCTTTTATTTATTCAAACGTACTATATAGCTCAGTATCAAGAGTACCATAACTTTGAACACTATCCTAGTGAATAGTGTAAAACATTCACTAGAGTACTCGAGTATAGTACTAGATTAGAGAATGCAATGGCCATCTCTCTACTTCAGTTCTTTACCATCTTCACTACTCTTCAACTGAAAGCTTTCCCTTTTCTGTCTCGAATACTTCTATTGAGTCATGAGATATATTCTTGTTCAATCACAATTAGTAGAAGATAACGTCACTAACGAACACGAGTGGTTAATGAATTATGCTGTGGTTTCTTAAAATAATGGATTTATAGCATTTATCTTGAGGTCACCTAAAACAAAACTGCATTGTGTAGGTTAATGCTAAAATTTTTAATAAAATAAGTGCTCTTGAAACATTTACAGAAGTTTTATGAAATAACTTTCACATTTAGATTGCTTTTCTTGACATGCAGCTACATTGCGCGCATGAGGTGTCAAATATTGATTAGTGAGAGTTTTACTACACAAAGTAGATAACTATTTACGTTCCAAATTATTTTATTTTGAAGGTATCATTTTAAGTTGAATAATTTTAAGAATGCTACACAAAGCGTTAGATGAAGAACTAACCAACAATATGATTGCAAGAATGAGAAGAGATAATCAAAGATTTTAGTGGAGTACAAGAGAGAATAAGTCTTATTGGGGGCTACTTGGAGGCGTCAACTTCAAAGTGACTTAGAATATATGAACAAGTCCGTATATTGATCTAACATATTGGTATAGTTTGTTTTAGTTAGTACCAGATTATTACAAAGAGTGATCTCGTACCAATAGATCTCACCAATTAAAAATATATTTCAAATTTTCCAAAGATAAATTTTATATTTCAACCAACAAATTCATACTTGGATAAAACAATTAACAAAAATGTTGTAATATCATTCAAAGCAACAAAAGCTTGGGATGTTTGATGTTATATAAATTTCAGAGAAAAACATGATGATTGATCATTAGTTCCTGCATCAATTGATAGGGTAGATTACCAGTATACATTCGCACTCGCGTTCTACTCTATCCTTTTAATGTTCCGTTTTTCTCTTTGTTACTGTGAAGCAAAAGCAATATGCAGCGAATAGTTTTGTAGCTCATAGTTTTCACAGCTATAATTGGTGAAGTTTATGATTTATGATTTATAATTGATTTAGTTATAGCTTGAAGAATATAAAATTTATTATTGACTTGAAGTGCTGTGCATTTCGATTAATTACAGGAGAGTAAGAAATTGGTGCAAGTATTAATATGCATATTGTATTATGTGCACACAAATATGTTTCACTGTTATAAATGATAAACAACGCCTAATCCTGGGAAGAACTACATTTCATCTGTGTACACAGAAAAATCAGTTATCCGGACAGCGGTATATTGTAAAAATATACGGAATCCATATGTTTTCTAAGGAGATCAGTACAGAGTATATGTTATCCATATGGTACATACGTACTGCCTTTTTCTGGCATAGATGTTTCATCATGCCGCTGCAGAATGCCTGACATTTAACAGTCTTCCGTACATTACATACTCATATGCGTATGTATTTTACACACATCAACTATATATTAAATACGTCCATCTGTATAAGATGCCTACCGCATTTCTTTCATACGGAAAGTACGTATAGATGGAACGCTCATATGGAAAGTGTTATAAAATGTACGTTTCCCGCTATATGTTTGCTGAGAATGTTACATACAGACGTACATTAAGTTTAAAAACTACAAGTTTTACGAATGTAACCTACGTTTTTACGTATGCCGCAATCGTTTTTCTCTGTGTATTTTGGTACATATACAGTACATAAATAATTTTTCCGGCAAAATAAAAGCTACAAATTATTGACACGAACGACTACCTTATATCAGGGCAAGAGTTACTTTTAGTCGATTTTCTCTCAAGGTACAAAAAATAATTTACATTGAAGCATGTTATTTTGTTCAGCTCGAGCAGATCTATCGACTTACACACGTCGTATATTTCGAGAACATTAATTAAACACAATTTAAGACCTAGGAGTTAATGATAATTTGTTCTACATCTCATTAACCAAATTGTTTACTGTCATCTTCTAAGTATCTTCATAAACAAAATAATCAGGCATATGTCAATAACAGTTTGACTTCAATAAGTGTTATGGTTCTCGAACACCAAATTTTATGATTACAAATTTACTGATTGTTATCCATTATTCCAAAATCTACGCATAAGTGTTTCATGTTCACTCCTATCACTTTGTTCTGCTCAGTAAAACCACTGATTAGCATATACTTCATATTTGAACATTCTTTGTCTATTAAATGTTAATAATATTAGAGAATTTACTTTATTGAAAATGTAAATTTCCTAATCAGAATCTTATGTTATAGCTGAGTCCTTGTCGTTCTCGGAAATTGATATGTAGATTATATAAATTTATAAGTATTAATGAAAAGGACTGAGTTCACAATCAACAAGAGTCCAATATTCATCAACTAAATATAGTTTAATGCATAAATTTAATATATATACATAATTTTTAGTCATTTCAAGTGACTTACCTTTTTCACCTTTAGATTTATTTATGGCTGTGTCTGGAATGTCGCCTGAAGAACAGAAACGAAGTTAAATATTTAGTCATACATTCAATATGGTACATAAATCATTAATTGTTGACACTAAAAGGTTAAACTTCCAAATACAGCTCTTCATATTTACATTTTTATATACAATACATAATTATAAACTAGAAACATATTCAATTTCTAACTTCATATCCAACTTTATATTCAATTTCGTAGCTTAGAAAATACAATATAAACACTCTTAAGTTAATAAAAAGCAATCTAGAAAAGTGTTTTACTTCATTTCGGTAATCGTTATCATATTCGTTTTGCTTAATTAGAGAGATGACTCTGTCATAACTTTTCACTCATTTTAAAAGAGACCATATAAGTACTGTAGCACGTCATGTTTCTTTATAATTAATGAGTATGTAAAATGAATGTTAAGAAAGTATCGTGAAGGATAGGAAAATATGCACTATGAGAACATGGCTATAAACTGCGAAGAGAAGCAAGAAATTTATGCTGAAGACGTGGTGTAACATAAACATTTTGCTAGAAATAAAAGCATATATACACCACACAGATAATTCACCGTGGACTTCTTTCAAAATTTCCAATTTTTCGTCCTTTATTTACCACTTTCGAAAAACAGAAGGACGATATAAATCTTACGAGTTCAACCGAACTCATTCTATTGGGATCAAACTGGGCATGATACTAGATCTTGATAATTATATATGTGTGTGAAATATTCTGTTGATCATTTTCTCGATTCCTAAGTGATGGGTAGAATTTTGTCATTTTTCAAAACAAAAATAATGCACTAAACTCATCCGATGGGGATCAGATTTGAAATGGTAGTGAATCTTGACCTGCTACATAATCATCTAAAATATTAAATTATCCAGGTTCTTGTCTCCTGGGTTGTTGGAGGTCATTTTTTCTTAAATCGAAGTCATGCATCAAACTCGGAACGGTGCGTGACTTGGTACACCTTAACCTTCTATTTAAAGTGTGAAAAATAAAAATATTATGTTGTAGAAGCTCTCATTCTCCCAGTTATTGGTGGTAAAATTATGGGTCATAGTTTAGAAAACAAAAAGTGATATATATCAAACTGAATCGATCGGAATCAAACATGGCGTAGTGACGGTCCTTGCGTTTCTCTATAAGCATGGAGACTTCGCGCTTCTAAGCTACGCACAATAAATAGTTAATTAATTGGGCATAAAACACGTAATAAAGACTCAACTAAACATCCGTCTTGAACATATACATGAAAGAAATACATATATCATATAAAACTAAAGGAAAGATTTGTTTTTATAGCTATGCTTATTTCCTGTGTTGATGGTGGTTGATATCTTTCGAACGGTTCATTATCACTTCAGTATTCATCTAATGAAACACTGAAAGGAAAGCATAATGCTCACGTTTGTAACAAAGCAACCTTTAAACTTTATTTGATTCAATGTATGAAAAAACGCCAACGTTCTGAAGTTTAAGAAACACTCCAGAATTTCAGTAGTACAAAGGTATGATCACAATCAACTAAGCCTTCTCTCTGACTAAAAAAAGAGTCTTGCCACGAGCATATGCTATTGTTATACAAATTTATTCGCTCTTAGCCCAGAACTTTTGTAACTTTGATACATATTTTGATAAATTCAAATCACGCAACTAATATTAAGGTCCATGTTCGTTACATAACACTGGCCTTGTGTCTTGAACATTGATATATTTGCTTGAATTTTATGGTATATATCTCACAATTTAAACTATACTGGAGTGTTGACTGTCATTGTGGATTATTGCTTACGCCAAGCTTGGGATCCACCCTTCTATGTAAAATTGGCTACTCGTTATGCTATTGGGGCATTTTATTTTCTTAAAAACTAGACATGTTAGCACAATATAATCCTATGTTTTGCTTCCAGAATGGTAAGTTTCTATAGAATCACCTTTCACTATAAAAATTGCAAAATCTTCCTAATTAATGCATGAAACTTCAATTATCAAGAGTTAAATTGCAAAAATATCATTATTGTGTAATATATAGATAATATTCTAGTTTAAATCTAGAATTAGTCTTACTAACTAACTGATTCTATGGCTACAAAACCAGGAGGTTCAATGTAGCGTTCACAAAATCTCTCCATTACCTTCTGTCTTTCGACAACTAGCTACAATTTCTACTTTGTATTCCCATTTCTGCGACAACCATCTTGATTTTCTTCTTCCATCTGCGCCTAGGTCTTCCAAATGGTTGTTCTCAGATTGTATTTTCACTTAAAATTTTGAAAGCACTCCTACTTTCTTTCTTTCGGACTTCATGACCTGCCAACATGAGCCTCCTAGACTTGATGATTGTAGTAATGTTTAGTACATTTTATAGATTATACAGTTCCTCGTTATAGACTTTCTACCCCTCATTGCCGTTCCACATTCAAGAATATTCGATAGAATATTTGCCTCAAGATTTTGTTCTCAAGTATTTTCAGTGTGCGTTCTTAACGTAGAGTAAGGGGCCATGTTTCACAAGCATACAGCACAACAGGACTGAATATCGTTTTATATATTTTGAGTTTCCAATTCCTTGACAGAATTTGCGAAGACAAAAGATTTTGAATTCGCTAATAACACGAATCCCTTGTGTTCAGTCGAATTTAATTTCTTCGTGGATATGGTTTTTGTCTGTTAATATTGACCTTAGATATTTGAAAGTATTCACTTCATCGAAAGAATTATTTGATATTTGGCGATCCGTAATTTGCAGTATTACCATCTCAGAGAATTTCCATATGTTTAGTTTCTCTACATTTACTTCTAAACCAATGTCCTTGCAAGACTTTAATAATACGTCTGTATTTCTTTCTATTTTTCTCCTATCACCCTCCATCAGATTTCCATCTTCAGCAAATGTCATATCCTGCTGAATACCATTCAGCTCTAGACATTGGATGCTATCTCTTATTTTCCTTATACCCTACCTCAAGACAAAGCTGAATAATAATCGCGAGAACGTATCTCCCTGTTTCAAGCTCTTTGCGACGCTAAAGCTTATGGACAAGAATTTGTCTACTCCGATTTTATTTTGGGATTCATTTAAACAAATTTTAATTAATATAACAAGCTTTCACGGCATAAAAAATCTGTAAAAACGTTGGGCAATGTATTCCTCCTAACTGGATCATAGAGCTCTCTAAAGTCAATAATTAATTAATTGATGTACAGTCCGTGGCTTAGAAATTGTTACAAAAATTCTAAGTCCAAATTAATAACAAACTCTTGCCCTGTTTTCTTATGCAATCCAGAAATACATGTCTCGATCGATTAGCTGTTTCTTGTCTTCAATCCAACTCCCTCCTTCCTCCACCTCTCCTTGTCTAAAGCAGCGTGGGCGACGTGATACACTCTTTCCATTCAGACAAAAAAAAAAAAAAAAAAAAAACAGAAATCAAGTTTACAATGTTATAGCTTTAAAACAGTCTTTTTCATTCGTTTGTTCTGAAATACCTTTTAAGAGCCTATTTTAAAAAAGTCACACAATCTTCCCATAGCTGAATCAATATCTTTAATTTCATTCTTTCCCTTCTTTAAAGACTGCAAGCTAGTAAGATGCTCCCTAAGAAATCTATGGAAATTGCCAATAGGGGCAGTAAGTTTTGTGCTTCCTAAAGTCTGTAATGCACGCACAGAGCTCGAGAATATCTACTGACAGAAATCAGTGTTATTCAATGATTCATTTCATTTCTTTTCAGTAATTGCAAGCAAAGGTTCCAAGAGCGTCATTTGGGCAGGACAGGGGGGTGTAATTTTCCGTCCCTTGAGCTTCATAAATACATATTGTTTGAGCAAATATATAGTAATACACTAATAAAAAGTGAAATTTTTTGTCGGCAGAGACTCTCCCCACCCCCCCGAATAAAATATAAAATGACACTGCTTTTAGCAACAAACCTATAGAGTTACGATAGCACATTGCTAGAGAGCTTACATTTGGTTTCAAGAGTCGAATGTTTTATCTCAAGTCATATGAGTTCCTGGGCGACATTGAGAGAGACAGACAGAGAAAGAGATTGAAATATTGAGACAGAGAGGAATGACTTATATACACAGATTTAGAACTGGGGAAAAATGATCGGCCAGCATTCGTATAATGACGAAAATTGTGATTTTCTGAAACAGTAGAAGGGAAGGTTTCGAACTGCGAGGATCACATTAGGCAGTTGTCGAATTAAGGTGGAGAAAACTTTTGAGAGCATCAGATAATTACGAATGAAGAGAAAGATCTTGAGAACTGAGGAAATAAGAATTTTAAAAAATCTGCAGCTTCCGAGAAGGGTTTCGAACCGCGAACCTTGTAGTTATCGAACCATGACTTTATCCATTCTCCTACGGAGAACTCTGTACTCATGCACATACGTTTCCTTTAACTACGTTGAAAACTAACTTAATGGAATATTCCAAAAGTTGACTTGGTGGATGCGCCGTTCTGATAGGACATAAACCTCTTGTAAGTTAGTTACAATGTGCATAATGAACTTCTTCTTTTCAGAACACTTTTTAGGGCAGTAAAATTTGTTACTATTGTGTTAATTAGGTTACATTTGATAGAACCAACAGATAAAGTACTGCCAAACCCTGTGCGTCATTGTCTGTTAAGTGAATGGTTAATGTAAGTTACTCCTCCTTGTATGGTCCGAGCTTCGAATCAAGACCATTCTTATTGATTATTTTGTTTAAACTACGCTCATATTGTGTATTCCACAAGTTCAATTTTCAAGTAATGTAGTCACAGCTAGTTTAATTCGAAATTATTTTTAAATATATTTGTTATTACATGTGCTTCTTTAACTTGCGATGTTTCAAACTTGATATTAAATCATACAACCTTAATGCAACTCATTTCCCTACGACATATCATCGTGAATGTTTGTACAACGACGACAGTCAGGCGTTAATACAAAATTCAGTTCTTACTGGAATGTTTGTATATATATTTAGAGAGTTTGACTCAGAAAGAAACGTACAGTGCAACATTGACTCTTGGAGGAATTTCAAACGAATTTACTATACGTGTAAATTACCATCACAACAATCTACTGTACGGACTAAGACACTGAAACCATTCCAGGGAGCGAAAACGGTTATAAGATTAAAAAATAGTAGTAGAATGCGAAAAATATTGGTGTCAAATTCATAGTTTTCTGATTCGAAGAGATGAATATTGGCTACCAGATGGCACTCCTAACTTGTTTGTAGCCTTGCATAAATGGAGAATTGTTTTAAAAGTAGATTATACATCCAAGTATGATTGTTTAAAAAAAGCTTGTCCTTCAACATTATGTTTTATAATTATTTTCTACTGTATTTCTTCTTTATAATAACATATTTTCTATATATATTGTAATCTATGTTATACGTTTCTTAATTAAATTTTTCGTCTTACATTTAAAGAGGAGCTTATGACAATTCAGAGCAGCAGGGACATACACAGAATGAAGGCCTTGGCAATCCAGAGCTTATATTATATCCAATATATCCAATTTTAGAGATGATGATAGACATTTTAGTAAAACATGCCCTCAAAAAGCCTTGTCTACGCCCCTGCAAAGCAGTGAAAATTTAGAAAGTGAGCAGTTAGTAATGTTTCCCAGAAGTTATATCTCCGATAATTCCGAGTGTGGTATCAGTAATTGTGCATTACCTCTTTCACCCGCAGTGTATTGAAACGCACTAAAAAGGAACAGTTCGGAATTCTTCACTGGTTCCCCCTATGACATCATGCCAACAGGGTCAACCTTGGACATATCCGCATCTGAAATATCACGTTTTATTTCAGTGATTCCGAAAACCATCCATTAGACACAAATATAGGATATTTTCGATTCTTTTTGCCTGTCACTCTCCCATTGTCAACTCTATGCCAACCAAGGCTTGATTTGGACTTACACAGTATCCACAGTGTCACTATTCATCTTTGCACATGAATTCGACACTAATATCGTTCGTATTTGACGTCTTTTTCATGTCATCTTCACCTCTTGGTAGGGGTGGTTTCAGTGTCTCGCCCCCCATAAGAATGGAGAAATTTCAACCAACGTAAGTATAATTATAAATTACCATTTGAAAAATAAGTGTACAGGTGATCTTTGTTGGAGAGGAATTCGTTAACTGCTTTTTCGATATCAATGTATTGCCTTTTTTGCTTTCCATGGTAAAAATTGCGAAAGGGCTCAACCTCATCTGCACAATTGTGCTATGAATATAGGTTTTAGTGATTTAACTCACTGAATGCTCGCTTAGATGTTGCTCTCGTCACAGGAAAAGTGAGATACAGTTACAAATGAAAAATGAAATGAAATATTTAAGTTTTACGTCCCACGTTTATACCGATTACTCTAATGGTGACATTGATGCTGAGAAATGAACGAAATCGTGAAATGAAGGAGTGGGAGGAAACGGGAGAAACTCGAGAATACTCATGCATACAGTGTTTGTCCATAATCAAGTTCATTCGTGTTTCGTTTTAAGTGAAGGTATTATGAGTCTGCTGTTTCACTTTCGAATGGAATTACGATTCCCATTTCTTTTCTACATATTTTTTGTGAAAACACGTTAATGAGCAATAATATGCAACTGTTTCTCAATTCGGATTGGTTTGGGTTAACAGCTTGAAAATGTAATTTTTACGTTTAATGTCCCACGATTATACCTGTTAGGTTGAGGAAGACTATGATTAAAGCAAGTGAATTATGATGGACGAATTGGTGGAATGAAAAGTGGGAGTGTCCAGAGAAAACCCACGAGCACAATGTTGTCCGTCTCAAGCTTACTTGTCTTGGGAACGAACTAGGGACCTCACCCATCAGATAGTCCAGTAGGGGTGGTCTCAGTTTCGATTCCCGATGGGAGAGCCTTTGAAATATTAAATGTCCTCGATGCCTCTGTGTTCGTGTCCCTCTCGTTCAAGGTTACTGGAAACAAATGTAAAACGCGAATAACCGAATATAATAGAGATAAGTTACGGAGATACTTTCGGTCTTTTTTAAAACTCAAACTTGCATTCTCTGGACTATAATATTTTATCATGACCGAAATCAGTGTTTCATCGTTAATAAAATATTACAATCGTAAACGTTTGCAATGTGTTATATACACGAGTGTTTCCTAACTCTTACTTAAAAGAGCAGTCTTAGGATAGTGGCTTGAGCAGTCGCTTCCTGAGTCAGAGGTGCGCGGTTCGAGTCCCTCCGACGAAATTCAGAAATATTTTATAATTTACAAAGTTGATATTTTTGATGTATAATAACATAAAACAGTCAATTTCTCTCGTTTTTACAAGTTAGAGTTGAAACGACTTCCTTCACAGGGGAAAAAGTAACATGACGTCACAGTCTACACTCTCGATTCTTACTGTCTGAAAACTTGGCGTGTTTTGCAAACAATTCATGAATACAAAACGGTCATCCATAAGGTCTAGTATAAGTCATAAATTTGTCTGAAACGACTTTGTGGAATTGTTTCTACGTTCTTCCACTCTTACTAAAAGTAATAATATTTCCGTTCGTCATTTTCAACACGTTCCATATATTCGTTCAACCAAAATTGGTAAATACGAACTATTTTGTATGTATATATATTTTGTTATAATATCAATATAACACAAACATAATCCAATGTCTTTTACCCAAAGAAAGGGCGTTACTAAGTACCGTGATGAAGACAAGTCCTACTTAGTTTCTGTTAAGGCAATTGAAGGTTCGATTTTCATATTGTCCAGTAGCTGACACATTCTTTTTCCCCCTGTTTTCTTTCCAAAGTATCTCTTACAAGGCAATTCATCCTTATAGAGAGTCCAAAAAACTTCTTTTGATTTTTCTTATCAGTACGCTTATTTGCGTTGGAATAGGACGTAATATTTAGGTCTCTAATATTCAGTAATAATAATAATAATAATAATAATAATAATAATAATAATAATAATAATAATAATAATAATAATAATAATAATAATAATATAGAAGACAAATTCCGTATGAGGACAGAGTATATTAAAATCTTTAAAATCGCCCCTAGCCTTAGGCAAAAGTTAGAAAATAGTCGGGATTGGAGACAATTGTCAGGACCATCAGGACATACCCTCTGCATACATCCCTACAACTAGCGAAATATTAAACGGAAAGTTTCCAGACTAATTTCATGCAGAAAGTAGGGATACTGAACTCAGAAGAGCCATACAACAATTTGTTTTTAAGTAATGGTTATGCCGGCTAAGCTAGAGAAGAAGTCCATGATGAGAATGAAAAAAATATTGAAATAAAGAAACTGGGAGGAAGGGAAATCCGGAGAAAACTACACACACGGTGTTTATTCAGCACAATGCCCACTAGGCGAGAGCTGGGTGGAAGAGGGTGAACCACTAAATTAACAACACCTCAGTAATAATAATAATAATAATAATAATAATAATAATAATAATAATAATAATAATAATAATAATAATAATAATAATAATAACCACAATAATAATGGTATTAAAAGTGGGAATGGTCTAAAATGGTCTAAAATTTGGAAAAACTTACTTAAACGTAGGGATTTCGGAGAAGGGTTTCCGTACCTTCAAGATACACCTCTGCAACTACCCACATTTTAAACAAAACCTTTCCACTAACGTTTCATGTAGAAAGTGTTCTACTGTATGTTTTAAGAAAAATAACTGCAATAGAAATAATTGAATATCACTCAACAGGAAGACATATAATATACTAATTTTTAGAATATGCAGAAATAAGTATAAAAGCTTTGCTAAAAAAAAAAAAAAAAAAAAAAAAGAAATACCTACACAGACCATAATTCAATGAGCTGTAAAATAGAAAGTAACGAAAAGCTTATAAAATTCCGTCTACAAAGCAATTGTTAAACAATGGACATGCACTATTTCGAGAATCGTAACAAGACGAGAAATGTTTACGATACTTTTCATCTCGTCTTGATTTTCATCTCTAAAGCGACATGATAATTTGAGTTACCCTTATCCCGTCTCGAATGTAAAATGTTAATTCTCATGTTATTTTGTTTGTTTTAGAAATAAGATGAGAAATTTCTCTTCTCGTGGGCAACATTAAATAAATCATAAACATTCTTGCCAAATGTCATGTTTCTGCTTGTAACGGTATGACCGGTGCCATAATTATCTCCTAGCTTTTAATCTTCTACGAGATAATAATAAGTATTATTATTACTATTATTATCCCTGAAGTTTTGATAGTTCAAGTATTGAAACATCCGAGTATTCAAATATCTGAATATAATAAAATGTGTGCCATCGTCGATCAATCACCATCAAAAATCCTAAAGTAAAAAAGTGCCCGATGCGGATTCGAACCACGAACCTCCAGATTACTAATCGAGTGCCTTCACCACTCAACCACGATCACTACGCCTTAAATAAATCATCTTTAGTCTTGTTACGTTAGGTTTCTTTGCCTCCGCTTGCAAAGTTGTATATTTCTTCGTTTCAGAACGTCCTTCGTATTTCTTTTATGATGATATAAGTGGATAATCTCCGGCAAAGTTTATATTAATAACTTGAGTTGTTCTTAAACCTTTGGTTCACAAGTTAGTTTCTTCTACACACGAAACTACAGATATGACAAATTTAATTCTCATACTTTGCACTTGCTTTTAAAGCAGTCACCATTAACTGGTAAAGCAATCTTTTCCGTCGCGATTAATGAATTTTGTAACAAAATACGTCAAGAAATGAGTTAAATGAAGGATGGAAGAGTTGATATCAAAGTTGAGTACTGCAAGCTAATGAAAAGGATGTAATAACGTCTCGTATTTCAAAATAATGTCAGCTACTTTTAATTCACTAACTGGTATAAGATTTGGTTCAAGCTTGAAGATCTGGAATGCACAAACTCAGTGTAGCTAAAAGAAAAACGCAACAAGAATGGACGAGATTCAAACGTAGGACCACCAGCAGAAAACCCGTTCACTAACACCTCATCTATCAAGCCAATATATTTTATAAGTTATAAATTTGCATGCAAATAATACCATTATATGTTTGTGCAATCAATGTTTTGCTTTTTTTCTCTTCAAAAACGTAACATGTATACGACGATTCGTTTCGTTTTCCATTAGAGCTTTGAAAGACATGATTTGTGTTTGAGTACAGGATCTTACATTAAAAAAGGCAATACATTGATCTCGAAAAAGTAGTTAACGAATTCCTCTCCTAAAAAGATCACCTGTACACTTATTTTTCAAGTGGTAATTTATAATTATACTTACTTTGGTTGAAATTTCTCCATTCTTATTGGGGCGAGACACTGAAACCACCCCTACCAAGAGGTGAAGAAGACATGTAAAAGACGTCAAATACGAACGATATTAGTGTCGCATTCATGTGCAAAGATGAATAATGACACTGTGGATGCTGCGTAAGTCCAAATCAAGCCTTGGTTGGCATACAGTTGACAATGGAAGAGTGACAGGCAAAAAGAATCGAAAATATCCTATATTAGTGTCGAGTGGATAGTTTTCGGAATCACTGAAATAAAACGTGATATTTCAGATGTGGATATGTCCAAGGTTGACCCTATTTGCATGAGGTCATAGGGGGAACCAGTGAAGAATTCAGAACTGTTCCTTTTTAGTACGTGTCAATACACTGCGGGTGAAAAGTGATAATGCACAAATACTGATATCACACTCGGAATAATAGGAGATATAACTTCTGGGAAACATTACTAACTGCTCACATTCTAAAATTTTCACTGCTTTGCACGGGCGTAGACAAGGTTTTTTGAGGGCATGTTTTACTAAAATGTCTATCATCATCTCTAAAATTAGATATAATTTTCAGAAAAGTAGTGATTTCGTGGGGCAGGAGCTCTGGATTGCCAAGGTCTGCATTCTGTGTATGTCCCTGCTGCTCTGAATTGTCATAAGCTCCTCTTCAAATGTAAGACGTAAAATGTAATTAAGAAACGTTTAACATAGAATACAATATATATAGAAAATATGTTATTATAAAGAAGAAATACAGTAGAAAATAATTATAAAACATAATGTTGAAGGACAAGCATTTTTTAAACAATCATATTTGAATGTAAAATATACTTTTAAAACAATTTTCCATTTATGCAAGGCTGCGAACAAGTGAGGAGTGCCATCTGGTAGCCACTATTCATCTCTTTGAATCAGAAAATTATGAATTTGTCACCAATATTTTTTGTATTCTATTACATTTTTTAAACTTATAACCGTTTTCGCTCCCTGGAATGGTTTCAGTGTCTTAGCCCCCACAGTAGATTGTTGAGATGGTAATTTATACGTATAGTAAATTCGTTTGAAATTCCTCCAAGAGTCAATGTTGCACTGTACGTTTTTTTTTCTGAGTCAAACTTTCTAAATATATACGCATACATTCCATTAAGAACTAAATTTTGTATTAACTCCTGATTGTCGTCGTTGTGGAAACATTCATGATGATAAGCCGTAGGGAAATGAGTTACATTAAGGTTGAAAGATTTAATATCAAGTTTGAAATAGTTAAAGAAACGCATGTAATAACAAATATCATATTTGAAAATAATTTCGAATTAAACTTGCTGTGACTACGTTACTTCAAAATTGAATTTGTGGAATGCACAGTGTGACGCACAGGGTTTGGCAGTACTTTATCAGATGGTTCTATCAAATGTAACCTCATTAACACAATAGTAACAAATTTTACTGCCCTGAAAAGTGTTCTGAACAGGGAGAAGTTCATTATGCACATTGTAACTAACTTACAAGAGGTTTATATCCTATCAGAACGGCGCATCCACCAAGTCAACTTTTGGAATATTCCATTAAGTTAGCTTTCAACGTAGTTAAAGGAAACGTATGTGCGTGAGTACAGAGTTCTCCGTAGCAGAGTGAATAAAGTCATAGTTCGATAACTACAAGGTTCGCGGTTCGGAACCCGTCTCGAAAGCTGCAGATTTTTTAAAATTCTTATTTCCTCAGTTCTCAAGATCTTTCTCTTCATTCGTAATTATCTGATTCTTTCAAAAGTATTCTCCACCTTAATTCGACAACTGCCTAATGTGATTCTCGCAGTTCGAAACCTTCCCTTCTTCTGTATCACAAACTCACAATTTTCGCCGTAATACGAATGCTGGCCGATCATTTTTCCCCAGTTCTAAATATGTGTATATAAATCATTCCTCTCTGTCTCCATATTTCAATCTCTTTCTCTGTCTGTCTCTCTCAATGTCGCCCAGGAACTCATATGACTTGAGATAAAACATTCGACTCTTGAAACCAAATGTAAGCTCTCTAGCAATGTGCTATCGTAACTCTATAGGTTTGTTGCTAAAAGCAGTGTCATTTTATATTTTATTCGGGGGGTGGGGAGAGTCTCTGCCGACAAAAAATTTCACTTTTTATTAGTGTATTACTATATATTTGCTCAAACAATATGTATTTATGAAGCTCAAGGGACGGAAAATTACACCCTCCTGTCCTGCCCAAATGACGCTCTTGGAACCTTTGCTTGCAATTACTGAAAAGAAATGAGATGAATCATTGAATAACACTCATTTCTGTCAGTAGATATTCTGGAGGTCTGTGCGTGCATTACAGACTTTAGGAAGCACAAAACTTACTGCCCCTATTGGCAATTTCGATAGATTTCTTAGGGAGCATCTTACTAGCTTGCAGCCTTTAAAGAAGGGAAAGAATGAAACTAAAGGTATTAATGCAGCTATGGGAAGATTGTGTGACTTTTCTAAAATAGGCTCTTAAAAGGTATTTCAGAACAAACGAATGAAAAAGACTGTTTTAAAGCTATAACATTGTAAACTTGGTTCCTTTTTTTTTTTTTTTTTGTCTGAATGGAAAGAGTATATTACGTCGCCCACGCTGCTTTAGACAAGGAGAGGTGGAGGAAGGAGGGAGTTGGATTGAAGACAAGAAACAACTAATCGATCGAGACATGTATTTCTGGATTGCATAAGAAAACAGGGCAAGAGTTTGGACTTAGAATCTTTGTAACAATTTCTAAGCCGCGCACTGTACCAAGGTATTTTATTTCCATTTTTTGAGTATTTGTAAAATGATAAGTATCGGATTGATAGTTGATCAATTTCGCATAAATTTGCACTGATAATCTTTAGTAGTTTCGTCTCTGTATTAGGGCAATCTTGTTAACAGAATGTTTGACAGGTTTTTGTAATGTATTGACAGAAGAGACGCCTCAATAATTATAACAATCAGTTTTGTCACCTTTCTTGTGAATTAGAACATGATTGATTTTTTCTACACTTGTGGCAATTTCTTATTGTTCTAGATAAGAAGAACGAGTTTGTGTGTCTTGTTCCACCACGTTTAACATTCAGTTAAAAGTAACTTAAACAGAATTTAAGTTCTCGAATTTTGTGTTTCTTTAATTTCTTCATAACGATTGCTATTTCTGTTCGTTTAGGCTCTGGAATATACAGTACTGCTTTATGTATTTTCCTTCCTCTACGAAAATTAGTTTTTGGCTCGTGTGAAGCATGTCTTTCCATGTATTTAAAATGCTACTTATATCAGTGAGAATTGCACCGTCAGTTTCCTTAATATGCGAGGTTGATACCCTTTCTTAAATTCTGTGATGCTTTTATACATGTCACAAATATTTTTGTTTCTACTATTATCTTCACGTTCATTAATATTGGCTGTAAAACATAGCGTTTCTTTGAATTTTGGAATTTTCCTGGCTAATGTTAAGGAAATTTCGTGTAGTCATGTCTTTCTGAATTAGTAACCATCACAGTTTTGCTTGTTTTTTCTTCTCTGTTAAATTAGTGCATTCCTGGTTAAAAGTGATTTGTTTATATGTATTTCTGTGTGCTTCAATTTTTCTTTTGCTGAAATTTTAATGCAGTCATTAATTTCAATACAAGTATCCTAAAAAGTAACGCTCCAAACCTTCCAAAACCGAAAGTCTATTCGACACTTCAATCTGCTATTCCACTTCCTCTAATTTCTTTAAATTAAACCAATCCGCTTTCAGACTGTGAATATTTCCTTTATTCAACGATAATGTCGCTCTTGATATTGCTGGTACCAGTTAGGCCCTTGTGATTAGTGTAACAGTAATCTCCCCCGAACAACCGAAAATTAATTATGCTAGGCTGTCTCGTTCTACCTAATAAAACATTATCAATATGATTAGGTGTTTTTCCTCTGGTGAGGTAAAAGTATATTTATGAACATCGCGAAATGGGAATCTTTTGCTCTACCTTAACGTTTTTGAATCTTAAAGAGTCCACGTTTAAAACGAAGTTGTCATTACTTCGCTTATACAGACTTTCATTTCCTATAATCGGTTTGAAAATATTCTCTCATCTTTAGTATCATAATCCCCTATTTGAATTTTCGTATTAAATCGCGTGAGTAGGTCAAATATCTGTCCAACTTCTTCGTAAAAATCGTTTTTTTATATCATTACTAGCTGAACCTACGCTCTCTACACAGCGCATCATTCGCATATGAGCATAAATAACCTTCTCATTCCTCACATCTGTACATGTCCCTTTACAGACACAAGTGAAAAAAGTCTTGATTTAAAAAAAATGGCAAGGCGTATCATAAAGCGGACCTCAATATTTCGCACCGTTTGCAAGAGTTGAACCTACTTCCGGTTGGGGTTTCTAATTCATGCATGACCAGTGTTTTCTTTCTTTTTCCATGCAGTATGTAATAAGCAAATACATTACAGACGCAATTAATTATAATCGCAGTTATATATGGTGTTCATTGGGAAAATCGCTCCAAAAATAAAGATTTATTTTACTGGTTAAACTGGAGAAATGGTTATCGTCCCTTTTTCATTATTATTTGGCCATGAAATACACGCCTGAGACATATGCAACCCCTATATACAACAGAGTGGTGTTGGAATGTTTTTATTATTATTATTATTATTTCAACGCTTCCATGCGTACCCTAAAAAATGTAATAAAGAAATAACGGCCATGTTTTTAAAATATTCAATTAGAAGTGGACAATCTACGCAAAATTTCCAATCGATAAATGAAAACGTCATCTTTCTAGAGCCTGTAGTTTCCGAGATCTCATTGTCGAAAGGATTGGCCAGAAACATATAAATTTCCACAACATATAGTTTAAAAGAACCCGGAAGATAGAAGCACAATTCATGTACATTGATTTTAGAGAAGGCTTATTAAAATACAAAGGCTTTGAAAAACAATTTTATATCACAAACTTTATGAAAAAGTTAACTGATTTATTTAAAGTACTCGTACTTAAAATGTTTGTCTCTGTTAAACGTGAAATCACTCATAACCGTAAATGAAAGATTTGAAAGCCATAGTTATACGTTGGAACTCGGGCGCTTTTAATCATCTTTCAGGTCGATAGAAATATCGACAATCATCAGCTGTGACATACCAAACGTCAGCACGGCTGTTTTTTGTACTCCTGTCCTCGATCCTGGGACTCGCTCGTCAGATATTCGCTGAGCAACAGCTATCAGACTTATCTCAGCCAAGGGTAGCTTGTTGCGACACGTTTAGACTAGGGCATTTCCTCACCTAGACCACTATCCGAATGGGTGGTCTTCAACCTACAACCTGATACCCATATTCGTTGTATCATTTTTGTGTTTGCACTAGCACTCGCTATGTCTTCTACAGGACGAACCTCTGTTGATGCAGACACTTCTGTTGTATCCACTAAGGTGGATAAAAGAAAGGACCGTAGTTCTAAACAAAGTCCTGAGCGCTCACGATCTCCTCATTCTAAAGACGACCCCCAGTCGCATGCACCACGAGCTAAACGTCATCACACACTCAGTGAATCACCTTCATCAACTACTTCTGGTCACTTCAACATGGATACAGACTTTCCATCACTACCTATTCCGCAAAATCGACCTCCAGTCACTAATCTACAGGCTCCAGCAACTACTTCATTCTTACTCACAAATTACGACCCAAAATATTAAGATCTCAAGCAGCTTTACCTTCGTCTTACCAAGTACGTTCCTCGCTCACAGATCACCCAAATCGTCTCGACCCGTAAGGGTATCATCATTAAGTCTCCTGATTCCAATCTCGCTTCTTCACTTCTTAACACGCACTCATATGAGGTCTTTGGCAGAAACACAAATCTTTCTAAGCTGGCTCCCTCTCGCTCCAAACAACCACCACCACCTCGACGTTCACCAGCACTCTCTGTTGTTATTAGAGGAGTTCCACCTGACTACACAGATGACGAGATTGCAGAAGAACTCAAACTCGATGGGCACTCTATTCTTAAATGCATTCGCATCAAAAACGCTTCTGGAAACACCTAGATGATCCGTGTGCTTACTCACTCCTCAACAACTATCGACAATCTTCTCTCGCACGGAGCCTATATTTATCGAAATCGACACAGGCTTGAACCATCTAAATCTCCGGCACCACTCCCGGTCAGATGCGAAACCTGTCAAACGTACAACTCGCACCATACTTCTCAGTGCCCGAACACACCCAAGTGCGGTTTCTGCTCCGGACCTCATACTACCAAAACCTGCACGAATCTTCAGCAACCTCCGCTCTGTAGTACCTGTGGTTCTCATGAACATCCCACATACAGCTACAAATGCAAAGCCAGACCCACAGCCGAACCTTTCAAGCCAGAACTCGTTGTCCCTCTGCGTCCTCACGGGACTCAAGATACTACTGTTCTTCCGCCATCATCTGTATACCAACCGATCACTATTAATAAATTTCTGTCTTTCATTACTGTTACTCTTCAGAATATCCACCCTTTTCTTCGACATCACATCTTACAACAGGTTCAACAAACAGCTAAAGCCATCCTTAACGTCGACTTTCAGGCAACCTATTCTGGTCCAACTGTATATTTTCACTCTGATGTGCTCCACACAGCAGTGTAACCATTTTAGGTATCCCCACCAGAAACTCAAATTTTTCATTGCCTTCATCATGGAATTGAACTTTCTATTTTTGAATATTCGTTCCTTGTGCCAACACCAAACTCTCTTCGAACAACTGCTCAGAGAAGAACACGTTAGTACGTTTCTCCTCAATGAAACTTATCTGACTCCACGGCTCCATCCCCGCATCTCTGGCTATCAGATAGTTCGCCATGATAATGCACTCCCGGCAAGCCGTGCAAATGGTGGGGTTGCCATTGGCTTTCCTCCCAGCATTCTTTTCCGACAACATACTTCTGCTGTTCTCAATCTTCCTGAGCATCTCATTCTCACTCTCTATTTTAGAAATATATCTGTCACTGTCGCTACTCTCTATGTTCGCCCTGGCCATCCCATTCCGCACGACTTTTTTCACTTCATCTCTGTAAATTTCCGCTCTTTCATCATTATGGCCGATATCAACTTTCATAGCCGCTCAGCCCAACAACAGCAGGATTTTCGAACTTATATTACCACTCATACTACTGGGTTTATTCATACTCTTCCGAAACCAACTCGCCCTGTCAGTAATACCACACCTGACGTGGTGATCACATCATCCAATCTCTCTCACCGTTGCACGATCTCAGTCTTAGATCCGCTTGGAATCGATTATGTTCCCATTAAACTGTCTCTGCTCCTGCAACGCTCTCCTGTCAATTATCAATCTCTTCCCGCTCGCACCACCCCTCGTTTCGACAAGGCCGATTGGGTTAGTTACCGCTCCCACATTGATACAGCTCTTGAACCTGTTCCGCCCCCGACAACCGAAACTGAACTTTATACAACTCTTGACACTATCACCGACACCATTCATCTTGCATCTACGAAATACATACCTCAGTCTACCATTCATCCACACAAACCGCCCGTCCCGCCTCAATACCTTCCTTTAATCAGGCGTTCTAGACAACTCTATCGTGATTTCACCCGAATCCGATCCCGAATCTCTTAGTTTCCATCGTCAATACCAACGTACTGTCCATAATTACCTAGTAGCTTACAAACGCCGAAATTTAATCAAAACTTGCAATTTTCTCTCTGATAACTCCCACCCCACCAAATTCTGGAAGCGTTTCCATCAACTTACCGGCCAATCCACACGTACTTCCTATCCACTTCTAGATGATGCACTACCTCTTCCCGACGATACTGCTAAAGCCAACGCTTTTGCCACCTACCTCCAGGATATATTCACTCCTTCTGCACCAGATCCAGTATTTCGCCGACATCCCACTGACACTTTAGATCTTTCGTCACCCGACCTTCAACCTCACCACGATCATCCATTACCTCTCCACAATCCACTTACAGCTCCTATCACTGTTTCTGATATCCAGCAGACCACCTCCCGAAAGAAGAACACTGCTCCTGGCATAGACAAAATCACCTATCTCCACATCAAGGAAGGTCCATGTCTTGCTTTACCTTCTCTCTACCATTTTTACTTTCATCCTTCGCACTGGCATCTATCCTCTACCTTGCAAAACTTCTACTACCTTAATGTTTCTCAAACCTGCCAAACCCCCACAATCTGTCTCTTCATACCGCCCTATCCCACTTAGTGTTGTAAATAGAAAAAAAACCGTTCGTATTTTTTCAGAAATGTACGTTTTTTTTTAGAAAAAATACATTGCCTCTCGTTTTTTTCTAAATTTCGTTTTTTTAAATAGTCATTTGTTATGCATCTTACGTCTATTTAAGTATGAAATATTTTTATGTAGGTGTAATCACCGTAAAATGCAACATAAATTAAACGCTAGATAATGATACGCTGCAAATATTTTACAATTTACATGAATACCATACCTACTAACAATTCGGGTTTCAGCAGTTTTCATCAATATCAACTAAGAAATAAAAGTAGAAATGAAATTTTGTTTTTTCGTAAAAGCAGGCCTTTAATAAATACGAAAATAATGTCACGAACAGTATAAAATTCCAATAACTTGTCTAAAGGTAAAAACTAATACTAATTTGCCTAATAGTATTTTTCTAACTCTCATATATAAATAATTTGTCGGCTAGATATATATGATATGCATAGCCGGCTCTACCATATATGCAACACGTGCATTTGCGTGGAGCGGCAAGTTTGGAGGGTACGGCAAAATCTGTCATAAGTATATAATTTAAATTAGATATTTCTTGTTGGAAACAGACTTCATGATGATGGTAGTTACATTTACTAAGCTGACCTTCTATTTGAATACTACATTCATAAATTATGTTTAGGTTGCATTAGTTTAAGATCACATGGACAATGCTAAAGCAAATGGTCGAATAAATCCAAGCATAAATTGCTTGATTGTTGTCAAATGCAAGAATTCAATTCTAATAGTAGAGAATATCTGTTTCATTTAGTAAGTTATCATAGTTTTGATATGACAACTAGTCATGTTTTTATCAGAAACAGGTTCCTTATCATTGAAGATAGAAACAAGTTTTTTTTTAAATGTTAACAGATGTAGAAGAAAAATCAAGAAATAAAAATGAAAGAGCTACTTGCACTGAAATTGCAAACTGATACATTGAGATTGAAGCTCGATATTGAATTCTATGAAAAGGATTACCATCTTTCCTCTGCAGGTGTGTTTGTTTTATCTTTCACTAACATAATAGATTAATATTTAAAGAAAAACAGACACAACGGGATTGCGTTTTTGGTAAGTATTTAAGCCTTTCTGAGTGCAACTGCACATACCCTCCCCTTCGTTGTTCATGCTGGAGTACCATACTTAAAATCATAACTTTTAAGATTTGTTCTTTCTGGAGAAAGGGGGAGGCGGCAAATTATGCCATTACACGAGGCGACAAATTGCCTAGGGCCGGCTCTGATGATATGTATATACAAGACATGACTATAGGATGACACAATTTGAAATAATGCAGGGTGTTTCAAAATGAATATTAGGGTTGTGAAACTTTGTAGTATCTATTACAATTAGCTTACAATTATAAATATTATATCAAATGGAAGAGCAACTCAAACACGCATGCACATGCATTGTTTATTCTGTCTGCCGTTAGAAAGAGCAAGAAGCAAAGATGGAGACTAGAGAGCAGAAAGCTTTTTGTGTTTTAATAAAGATTGAATCTGTAGTTACAGTGCAACCGTCTGGGTGAAGAATATTAAGGATACGCTTGCAACTATGTCCTTATCGTTTGCAGTTGTTACAGTCTAAAGCCTACAGATTACGGTTTACGTGCCAATTTTGCAAGTGAAATATTGCTGCATAACAATGAAGATTTTCTGGATCGTGTCGTCTTCAATGATAAATCAACATTTCACCTAAGAGCTAATGTGAATACTCATAATGTTCGCATCTGGCGGTCAGCAAATCCTCAGGAGATGGTACAGTTGAAACGAGATTCCCCTAAATTGAATGTGTTTTGTGCCATTTGGCGTAAAGTTTATGGGCCTTTCTCGCCTATCGACTAGATGTGCGTCGTGTGACGAATGAATCTCACATCGAACACTTCTAGCAAAGACTGTTTGAGGTGCTGTTTTACTTGATGCATTGCTTATAATTGTACGTAAAATGTAATAAGTACTACGAAGACTTAAAACCCTGATATTCATTTTGAAATACCCTGCATTTCTTACCAACAGTGTTGGAACTAAGATGTAAAAAGGAGAGAAAATTTTCCTTATAAAGTTATTGTTTACAACAACGATATTATTATTAGTCGAGACTATAACTACAACAACAACAACACGGATTAGTAGTCAGGAAATGTAATCAAATGTACACTCGGTGGCCCAGTTGGCCAAAGTGGCACACACGGGTGTGTCACGTTTTCAATCCGCTCCTGTGTGAACACTAATTAAGATATTGGGATATTATTCTTGCCAAATATGGTTCGACCAGGCACGTAGCCAAGGGGTGTGTCCGGGGGGTCCGGACCCCCCTTCGGAACCAGAAATGTAAAAAATTAAGGAAGGATGAAACAATAAGAAACTAGAAAAAGACGAATCAGTGTTAAAAATATAAAGCTACAGCAAGCGTATGGTTACTCTTTCTTATGAGGAGCTTTGTGTAGAGGAAACTGTGTGTGTGTGGAGGGGGGGAGGTATCAAGTTGAAAATGAATATTATTGTAACGGAGCATTCCAAATTCCATCTAGCTCCATGCTAATCCTATGGACAACAAATGGTGATCGAGAAACCGGTTCGATCGGTTAGACTCTAAGAAGAACTTAAGAAACTCGGAATATTATATCTTTTTCAATACTTTTTTTTTTTATATTCTTTTAGTCGAGATTCTTTATTCTTTTACTCGAGAGATAGTTCATTATTGAAATACTTACTAGCATATCCTCATTTTATTGTCCTAACAAACCAATATACGTGTTGCCACCAAAATAGTTTAGATTGATCTAGCCCCTGGTGTCTAACCAGAGTATTTCATATTATCCCCCCCCCCCAGCATTACGAAATCCTGGCTAAACGAACCAATATATGTTTACAGTAAAATAGTTCAGAATGATCGAGCCCTGGCGTGATGACCGCAATATTTCGTCACGGACCCCCCCCCTATTACGAAATCCTGGCTACGTGCCTGGTTCGACCATAGTTTATCATATTAATTTCTTTTTCTTCTGGTGTCAAATTTCCTTCTCAAATTTCACCCAATCAAAAATTCGAGAATTTTCTAATTTCGAATTTCCTTTACTTCTTTTTTTCCAGTAGCTTCCTTCGTTGTAGAAAGACCTCCTTAAGACTTGCCCGAAAGATACCTCGAATGCATACCTAACTGTTGACATCAATTGGACTGGCCTGCGCGCAGTGTTGCCAGTTAGGAAAATTAAAATTTCCCTAAATTTGATCAAAAAATTCGAAATTTTTGTTTATAAATTCGTACCTATACGTCCGAGTGCAAGTCAACTTACGCCAATCGAACATTTGTCCTTACTTAACAAACGCAAGTACAGGTCGTTACAATAGGGTAATTAGGGGGCGCACGAAAAATTCGTATTTTGGTTCTAAAACTTGATTTCTCTAGTTTTCCCCTACTTTTCTGTTTACCGTAATATTTTTTTGGTAATTAGAAGCTTTGTTCCTTAAATATCGCCATAATACTTGTAGGATATATTAGTGTTGTGCCAATGGTTAATTTAAGATAGTTTTCGTCTGTCTGGTAGCATGTTGCTAGCTACAGAAAATTTTTAATTCCAGATTTTAGGGGGAAATTTTGGGGAAAAATCCCTTTTTGTCTATTATTTCCCTCTTGTTGGCTATATCGGAACAAACGTGCCAATATCTGAAAGTATCGTCTTTGCCCTACACAACGCACTATAGAAAGTTTCAATAAGATAATTAGGGGAAATACAGTTGAGGTTTACAGTAGACTTTGTTCTATAATTGGAAAGATAACTTGATTTTTTTAAGGTAGAATGAGATATTTTTATTGACATGCTTACTTTATTTAACGTGGGTTCCTATCACCACGGAATGGCGCGTCCTCAGGTTGCGGATCGAGGAGAAGGCCTCTAGATATAGAGGTAAGCTGCGAATATACTGAATAAGCAGCCGCGGACAGCCGACTAGGAGTGGTCCTCCAGCTTGGAGGTTTGGGTAGGGCTAACAACCTCATCCTGTAAAAAAAAGCAGTTGTTCAGAAATATTCACAAAAGCCTCGGACAAGGACTGATAACTTGGCACGACCTCAGCAAAAGAAAATGGACATGAGATTTGGAACATGGAATATTAGGAGTCTTTATAGGGCAGGCGCGTTAAAATCCGTAACGAGGGAGTTAGAGAAATACAGGATGGACGTAGTAGGAGTTCAGGAAGTTAGGTGGGAAGGAAATGGATCTGAGAATTCCGGAAATTTTACGTTCTTTTACGGGGAAGGAAATAAAAATCACCAGTTAGGAACAGGGTTTTTCGTTCATAAACGTATATTACCAGCAATTAAACGGGTTGAATTTGTTACTGACAGACTTTCTTTTATTACTCATAAGGGACGGTGGTATGATATTATTGTTTTAAATGTACATGCCCCAACGAAAGATAAGGATGACGATATAAAAGACAGTTTTTACGAAGAAGTGGAACGGATATTTGACCAACTCCCGCGATACCATATGAAAATTCTATTAGGGGATTTCAATGCGAAGGTAGGACGAGAGGATATTTTGAAACCGATTATAGGGAACGAAAGTCTGCATAAGGAAAGTAATGACAACGGTGTTAGACTCGTGAACTTCGCAACATCCAAAAACCTAATCGTGAAGAGTACAAAATTTCCACACCGCGACGTTCATAAATACACTTGGACATAATCAGACGGGAAAACACATAATCAAATTGATCACGTTTTAGTAGATAGAAGAAGGCAATCTAGCATAATTGATGTCCGGTCGTTTAGAGGGGTTGATTGTGACACTGACCACTACCTGGTAGCAGCGATAATACGAGAGAGGTTATCGTTGAATAAAGGTAATATTCATTGTCCGAAAACGGAGAGATTCATTTTAAAGAAATTAGAAGAGAGCCAGGTAAGAGAGGAATACCAGATTGAAGTTTCGAATAGATTTTCGGCTTTAGAAGATTCGGAGTGCACTAGTGTTGAGGATACCTGGATTGAAATTAGAGATAGCATTAAAATTTCAGCAAAAGAAAAATTGGGACACGCGGAAATACGTAGGAACAAACCATGGTTCGACCAGGAATGCATAAAACTAGCAGAGATGAGAAAACAGGCAAAATTACGCTGGCTACAAAATCCGAATGAAATGACTACACAAAATTTCGCAGATATCAGGCGGGAAACTTCCAAAACTTTTAGAACAAAGAAACGCGATTTTCTGAAAGCTAAAATTAAGGAACTTGAAGATAATAGTAAAAATAAAAACATCCGGGACATGTATAAGGGAATCAACGAATTTAAGAAAGGCTATCAACCTCATGCATATATATTAAAGAAATCTGACGGTACAGTTCTCACTGACACGGATAGCATCTTAAATAGATGGAAAGATTTCTTTGACGATTTGCTTAACACGCAACCAAAAACAAGTGTTCGTGGAGAAAAGGAGATACACACCGCAGAACCGTATATTCCAGAACCCAACCGAATAGAAGTAGAAACCGCTATAAAGAAATTAAAGAAACACAAATCTCCGAGTGTAGATGAAATTCCGGCCTAGTTAATTTTAGCTGGAGGCGAAAAATTGTGGAACAAGATACACAAACTCATTCTCCTTATCTGGAACAAGGAAGAATTGCCACAAGAGTGGAAAGAATCAATCATTGTTCCAATCCACAAGAAAGGCGACAAAACTGACTGTAATAATTATCGAGGCATTTCTCTTCTGTCAACATCCTATAAAATCCTTTCAAATATTCTGTTAGCAAGACTGACCCCATACGCAGATGAAATTATCGGAGATTATCAGTGCGGATTTAGACGAAATCGATCAACTATCGACCAAATATTTACCATTCGCCAAATACTCGAAAAAAAGTGGGAATACAATACTCCGGTACATCAACTATTTATTGATTTTAGAAAGGCGTACGACTCGGTTAGGAGAGAAACATTATACAACGTTCTTATAGAACATAGAATACCGAGAAAGCTAATTACTTTAATTAATATATGTTTAAATGAATCCCAAAGTAAAGTCCGGGTAGGAAAATTTTTGTCCACGAGCTTTCACGTCGAAAATGGCCTGAAACAAGGAGATGCGTTGTCGCCATTATTATTTAACTTCGGTTTGGAATACGCTATAAGGAAAATCAAAGATAGCAACCAGGTTTTACAGTTGAACGGTATTCACCAGGTTATGGCATATGCTGATGATGCAAATTTAATAGGAGATGATAGGAGAACAATAGAAAGAAATGCAGAGATCTTATTAAATGCTTGCAGGGACATGGGTTTAGAAGTAAATGCAGAGAACACTAAATACATGGAAGTGCGTCGGGACCGGAATACAGCAAATTATGAATGCGTTAAAATACTAAATTATACTTTTGATAAAGTGGATACTTTCAAATATCTAGGATCAATATTAACAGAGGAAAATCATATTCACGGAGAAATTAAATGTCGACTAAAAGCAGGGAATTCGTGTTACTATTCGGTTCAAAATCTCTTGTCGTCCCGAATTCTGTCGAGGAATTTGAAACTTAAAATATACAAAATGATAATCATGCCTGTAGTTCTGTATGGCTGCGAAACATGGTCACTTACTCTGAGGGAAGAACATAGACTGAAAGTATTTGAGAACAAGATCCTGAGACGAATATTCGGACCCAAGAGCAACGGGAATGGGGAATGGCGGAAACTACATAACGAGGAACTACTTAATTAATACGGTTTACCCAACATTGTAAGGGTCGTCAAGTCTAGGAGGCTTAAATGGGTGGGTCATGTAGCTAGGATGGAAGAAAGTAGAGACGCTTTCAAAGTCTTGACTGGAAGACCAATCGGAAAACGACCATTAGGAAGACCTAGGCGCAGATGGGAGGACAATATTAAGATGGATCTCGCAGAGATTGGAATACAGAGTAGAAACTGGATGCAGTTAGCTAAGGATAGAAGTCGTGGAGAGATTTTGTGAACGCGGCATTGAACCTCCGGGTTCCATAGGCCATAGAGATAGTTAGTTAGTTAGTTATTCTTACTTTATTAGATATCGTCACAATACTTGTAGGATATATTAGAGGAATACCAAAGCTTATTTTAAGATAGTTTGTGTGTGTGTGTGTGATAGTAGTGTTGCCAGCTACAGAAAATTTTAATTCAGATTTTAGGGTCAAATTTTGAAAAAATCCCTTTTTTTCTATTATTTCCCTCTTGTTGGCTACATTTGAACAAACATACCAGTGTCTAAAAAGTGCCCTTAGCCCTTACCAGTGCCCTTAGCCTACACAGCGCACCACAAAAAGTTTCACTAGAATAATTAGGGGAAGTACAATTGTTGTTTATAATAAACTATGTTCTGGAAATGGTAAGAAAATGGTAAATTTCTGAGCTAGAATGAGATTTTTTTTAATTATGCTTACTTTATGAGATATTGCCATGATACTTGTACGATATATTCTTGGAGTACTAAGGCTTATTTTCAGATAGTTTTCGTCTGTCTGATGGCAGTGTTTCTAGCCAAAACAATTAATTCCCGATTTTAGGTGAAAAATTCGGAATATTTCTCTTTTCCCCTCTATTATTACCCTCTTGCTAGCTACATTGAAACAAACGTACCACTATCTGAAAGCTTCCTCTTTGCCCTACAGAACGCACCATAAAAAGTTTCAATGGGATAATTAGAGAAGCTGTAGCTCCGACATATATGTTGATTTTTGCTTCTGAGGCGTAAAAAGTGTCAAAATTTTGTGTGTATGATGACAGAGAATTTTTTCTTTCCCTCTTTGAATGGAACAGCGAGTTCAGGATTTCACTGTACCTTGTCAACATACTAGAGAAATTTTAGGTGACTTGAACCCATATAGCAGCAGTGGTGCTAGATACAAAAAATTTTGAAATTCGGTTAGGGAATTTTTTTTGTAAATTTTCACCCTTACATTTCCCTCAATAATTTCCCACCCATTGGCAGCACAGCAATGCAACTTACACCAAAACATAGCCACATCCATTTTCTAAAAAGCAAGGCCTTAATCTTATCAATCGGATGAATGGTTTCTTGAGCAATAAGTCACTAACTGAAAATGTAGGAAAACGCCAAAAATGACCTGGGTCCGAAAGAAATAATCACATAATTTTGCTCGTATAGGTACAAAGAAACAAACGATTTGTAAGTTACGAGGGCTTTGACTGTTGATCGACAAGTTCTGTTGATTATTTCAATAATCTGCAACATAAATCAATAAATAATAGTTGCCAGAAAAAAACAGACATTTGAAAAAAACATGAAAAAGAACGGTTTTTTATTGAAAAAAAAAACTTCACAGAAAAAAACCGTATTTTTTACAACACTAATCCAACTCACCTTCTCTTTAGCAAGATTCTCGAACGTATCCTCGTCACTCGCCTTCACACCCATCTTTCAGCATATAATTTACTCCCTCTCCATCAAGCAGGTTTTCGTCCTTCCTTTAGCATCTCCGATCAACTCCTCCTCCTTACTACTTTCATCACTAATCAGTTTAACACATCCAAACCTTCCTGCCTCATCTTATTTGACCTCGAGAAAGCTTTTGATAAAGTCTGGCATCTTGGCCTTCTCTATAAACTTTTCTCCTTTCACCTGCCTTACTGTTATATTCGCCTCATCTATCAATTTCTCTCCTGCAGACTTAGCTATATATCAATTAATAATCACCTTTCCTATCCTATCTTCCTTCATTCCGGAGTCCCCCAAAGATCAGTCCTATCCCCTCTGCTCTACCTTCTATATGTCGCAGACTTTCCCACACTTCCCCCGAACGTTACCCTCCTTCAATATGCAGACGACACTGCCTTTTTAGCAACAGGGAATATGATTCAACGCATTAATTCTTCTCTCCAACCTGCCATAGATTCCTTTCTTTCTTGGTGTCAGAAGTGGCGTCTTACCATCAATGCCGCTGAAACGCAAGCGATTATCTTCTTACAACCTGGAAAGCGCTCCCGTGTTCATCGCAATCCTACCAATCTCCATCTCCGTATATCCCATACTCCTGTCACTATCAGCAAAACAGTCACGTATTTAGGCATTACTTTCGACCAACATCTTAAATGGACTCCATACCTCAAGTACATCTGTGCCAAGGCTTACTCACAACTTAACCTTCTTCGCCGCCTTACAGGCACTACTTGGGGTCTTTCTGCTGTCACTCTTCTTAATACGTACAAATCCTTCCTCCGACCAGTCCTTACATACGGCTTTACAGCTTGGATCGATGCTCCCTCTTCATTCTATAAACGCCTCCAAATTCTAGAACGCCACGCACTCCGACTTGCCTTTCGTATCCGTCTTCCCATCCCTACTCGAGATCTATATGACCGTACTCCGTTTCCACATATTCTATACCACCTTGAAACACTCCGCCTACGCTATATTTCTCAACGCTTCCAGAACCACCACCCATTACTTTTTGACACCATGCACGCCGACGCCACTTTTCCGAAACGAGAACTCCTTCGCCATACCCCGTTGTCTCTGCTTTTCTCACTGTATCATTACTCATTGCCACCTGACAGCATTGATCTTCCTCTCGTTGCCGATTTTATCACTCATCTCGATTCACCTTACATTTTCCCATCTACTGCACAGTAGTCCTACTGTCTCACCAGGCCTCCCACTGTCTTCATCACGATCCAGAGTAGCCCTGGATCAGAAGATAATCAGCATTTGTCGAACTAACCAAATACCTTGTGTTGTGACGTCATCTGCACTTCATCCTCATCTCATCATCACCTAACAGTATGATCATGGTTAAAGCCCATGATGTCCTGCAGCTCCTCCAGTCAATACCAGAGCTGAAAATTGATGTTTCCCCCGTCATGATGTTATGATTTTGGAATAAAATAAAGATATAATAAATAAATTAAACCTCACTTGTCCCATCTATCTTTCTTCTCTCCCGTGATTTCCTTTATTCCTCATCCCCTAATAAAGGGCATGACCCTTTGGGCGGGGCTAGTCGTGCGTGGCTAGCAAAAAAAGCGCTTTTAATTTCTATTGTAGCATTTTAATAGATAATAATAATAATAATAATAATAATAATAATAATAATAATAAATATGTGCAAGAAAGTTGAAATTTGGCTTAATACAGGAGGCGAACCACCCAGGTTGTTTGCCGGAAAATAAAACTCGGATCCCTAACGCCAGATGCGCATATATTAACGGCTTAGCCACGAGGTGGCTGATACAGAAATAAAGCAAATTCCAATATTTTTACTTTTCGCTCACGTTTGAAATTGCTGTTATTGCAAGTCACGTTTTTAACAAAACTGTTCTAACTACAGGAGTGAAATTTCAACCGAAACCATGGCAAACCACTATGTATAGAAATAAAAAAAAAATTTAACCGGAGTGACACGGAATATACATAAAAACTCATCCATGTTTTTTCTCACAACTCCCCCCCCCCCCCGAAAGAAAATATAGGTTTATTGCATCTCTCCGGTCCGGTGCATAATCGTAGCAGATAGGTTAAAATTTCATGGGACTTCGTGCACACTATAGCAACAGCAAAGTATATGGGAAGGAACGGCAGAAATCCGTTAAAACGCGGTGTTGGCGTGTGCCACCACGGTAGTGAAAGAAGAATTTCTTTCTGTGAACACGAATTTTTCTCAACGAGATTAAATAAATAAATAACTTAATAAAAATTAAATACTTCTGAGGGAAGAACACAGCAAATGAATGAAGAGGTAGGTAAAAATTCCAAATTGAAATACAGAGCTGTGAAGTTCAAAACAAATAAACCATTATCATACTTAAAAATATGTGGTAAAAATTAAAAAGGAAACGTTGTGATAAGACCTTTGTTGTACTCTCAAGAGAAGATACACACATCGTCTGGAAATTTGAGTCGATAGAAAGCTCACAACTGTGAGCTAAAACAACCAAATTTAAAACGAAATCACCACATAAGTGTAAGCTAATGAAGTTCAACAAAAGAAAGCATACGGTAAATTGTGGCGGTGATGGAGGGCGCAGTTACCGTCATATAGAGAAACCCCTGCCTATCGTGAGACCCATGTTCCCCTTGCTAACACTTTTATGTATGTGAAAAGAAGTAAAGATCGGCAAGTGTGAGCGAGTGGGAAAAGGTAAAGTCGGCAATTATGAGCAAATAAAAAAAGTCAGCAATTATGAGCATATGGAATATTCCAAATGGGAGAATTAAATAAAAAGCAAGAACAGAAAAGTGTGATAAGACACTTATTATACTCTCTCAAGAGGAGATATATATGTATACACATCGTCTGGAAAGTCTGAAAGTTAATGAAGTTCAAGAAAAGAAAGCATACGGTAAATTATGGCGGTGATGGAGGGCGCAGTTACCGTCACTTAAACAAGTACGTCCACGCTTAAGTTTAACGGAAGCGAGAAGGTAAGCCATGTCGGTGATGGATGGCTTAGTTGCCGTCATATAGAGAAACCCCTGCCTATCATGAGAACCATGTTCCCCTTGCTAACACTTTTATATATGTGAAAAGATCGGCAAGTGTGAGCGAGTGAGAAAAGGTAAAGTCGGCAATTATGAGCAAATGAAAAAAAAAGTTGGCAATTATGATCATATGGAACATTCCACATAAGACACTTGTTGCACTCTCAAGAGAAGATATATATTTATACCTCATCTGGAAAGTATACAACTGTGAGCGAAAACAACCAAATTAAGAAAAAGAAATCACCACATAACTGTAAACTAATGAAATTCAACAAAAAAAGCATACGGTAAATTGTGGCGCTGATGGAGGGCGCGGTTATCGTCATGTAAACAAGTCCGTCCATGCTTAAGTTTAACGGGAGCGAGAAGCTAAACCATGTCGGTGATGGATGGATTAGTTGCTGTCATACAGAGGAGCCTCTGCTTATAATGAGACAAATGTACTATTTCTGGGAACGGACACATTATATGGTGTATGCCACGTGTACTTGTCGGTGATAGTAAGACTACTGTGGTATCTAGTGTCACGGAGGCAGTATGGACTGGGGTAGGGAATTGACGGACGAGGTCGCCCCTGTCTAAAGTAGGTTCCCTTTAAAGATCTCGCCCACACTTGCTGCGAGGTTCTTCCATCTCTTCCATCTCCTGTAAGATCGCTTACCCGCAAAACACGCGCGGGTCAGACACGAGTCAGACACGTGCGCGTGAGAGGAATAATCAAACGAATGGCACTAAAAAGCTAACCCATTTATACATGGGGAAAAAAGTCAAGTAAAGATGGGCAAGTGTGAGTGAGTGCGAAAAAAGTAAAATAAAAGTCGGCAATTATGAGCAAAAGTCGGCAGTTATGAGCAAGTGCGAGAAAAGCAAAGTAAAAGTCGGCAATTATGAGCAAAAGTCGACAATTATGAGCAAGAGCGAAAAAGCAAAGTAAAAGTCGGCAATTATGAGCAAGTGCGAAAAACAGCAAAGTAAAAGTCGGTAATTATGAGCAAAATGTCGGGCGAAAAAATAAAAATAAAGCAATAGTGCCCATGTTTTTTAAATATTCAATTAGAACTTCTTTAAATATTCAATTAGAACTAGACAATCTACATGAAATTTGCAATCGATCAGTGAAAACGTCATCTTTCTAGAGCCTGTAGTTTCCGAGATCTCATTGTTGAAAGGATTGGCCAGAAACATATAAATGTATTTTAAAAGAGCTCCAAAGATGGCAGCACAATTCATTTGCATTTATTTCGAAGAAGGCTTATTAAAAGGCAAAGGCCTTTGAACAATAATTTAAAAGGATAAATTTTGTGAAAAATATTTCTTTAAGTAATTTATTTAAAGAACACTCTTTTAAAAATATTTGTCTTTGTTATAAACGTGAAATCACAAATAACCGTAAATCAAAGGGTTGAAAGCTAAGGTTATAGGTTAGTACTCGGTCGCTCTTAACTTAAAACATACATCTTCTTAGCAGATATAAACTACCATTCTCGTACAGCAGCTCAGAAACAACGCTTTCATAATTTCCTCCAAACTACTCATAGTTCTTTATTGCAGCTGCCGTATCCTACTCGTCCGGAAAGCGACACTATTCCCGACGTGGCAATCATTTCCAATAATCTGTTACCACTTACTACTATAGATGTCCTTGGTTCCATAGGTAGTGATCATCTCCCAATACTTCTCTCTATAACTCCATGTCTGACATCCACTGCATCTGCATCACCACGCACACCCAGATATAACTTTAGCAAAGCTCGGTGGGATCAGTACAGCACTTATATTACCGAAAATCTGCCGGCTCCTGCACCTACTCTCACAACAGTTGCATCTATTGAAACACTCACACATACTCTGACTGACATAGTCTCTCACGCTACGGATTACGCAGTTCCTAAATGTACCACCACATCATCTAGACCTCGTATACCAGCACGCGCCCTCGATCTTCTCCGGCGCTCACACGAATATTTAACAGAGTTTCGTCGCACACATGACCGCCGATTTCTTCTTCTCCATCGTCAATTCCAACGAACGGTACAGAGCTACATAGTAGCCCGCAAACGACTAGACTGGCGTGCCTCTTGTATTGCTTTGCGCCAAGAAACAAATCCTACTAAATTCTGGAATACCTTTAACCCTAGAAAGGTAAACTACGTAAATTTTACGTGTACGAGTTGGAAACACTGATGTGACGTAGCAGGAACTGTGTGTAGAAATACAAACCTCAAGATATGCTATCGCGGGTTAATTGGCTTGATGTTCCGACGTTAATTACTTCTGTAGGTATTATATTCTCTGTACCAAACGATTGAGTGTAGAACCTTATACGTACCTTATACCTTTTAACGTAAAATCTTGCACGTAAGTTTAGCGTGTGTTTACCTTTAGCGTTATTTTTCTTGCACGCATTTTGTACGCATGTTTACCATCAATGGACCATTGTCATTCGTAAAGAATCAATTATTACTACAAAAATGGACGAGTGTGGTGCAATAAATCGCGCGGAAGCTATTTTAGGGATATTAGGGGAAAACCTCAGATTCAGAAATGGAGGAAGATAACGTTGAATTTGATATGAGCTCAGAAGAAGAAGATGACTCTGACAAAGATCCAGATTACTACTCCAGTGAAAATGATATTGAACAACATTTTGTGTCAGCAATTTGAACTGTTGAATGTGAAACCTCAAATTCAACCAAAGAAGCGGAAATTTTCCACATGTAGTATAAACTAAAATAGCAGTTTCGCCACTCATTCAAGAGAAGAATCTGGATAAAATTAGACAGAGGGCAGCATATTTTAGAGATGAGAAGGCAAATTAACTTCCAGTTGACGAAAGGCAAGTGAAAGTTAGTGGTGTTACTGTTTTGGTAGGAAAGAACGGTCCCTGGAACACAAATCCAATGACAGATTCAAGTGGAAAGATTCCAAGAAGGAACACTGCTATAACTGCAATAAGCCAGTTTGTGGTGAACATCAGATCAAAATGTGTTATAACTGTGTGTGATTTGCGAAACAATCTGACATATAATGTGAAAGAACTATTCAATATGAATTCAATATTTCCTAGTAACAAAAATAATCAGTGATATATCTAGACTTTCTCAGAGGTTTGTTCTTAAATGTTAATAATGTTTATTTTGCTTTTTTTCTATGTACTTCTAAAAGATTTAGGATAATAACAGCGCCGTAACTTAGATTTTTTCTGAGGGGGGCAAGCATTAATATGTGTATTTGGGCCCCTAGAAAAAGTTGTTTTATTAATTCTTGTGCCCCCTCTCTTTCCGTTTTCTCTTACTCTTTATGGGCCCCGGAGCCTGTGGGCCCTCCCACACGGCAAGATCTGCGGGGCCGTTACTTACGACCCTGGGACCGTTCCATACATGACAAATTAATTAAGGGGACAATATTGACAAATCTCAAAGCCATACGAATGAATATTATTTCTAGGGCCCCTAATAGTAAATATTTGTTTACTGAAATGGGCTCACGACTCATTTTTGTTTTATTTACGTTTTGTGTGCTTTTTTGTTTATGTAATGTAGCGAACCTGTTTGATGCTTCATTTATAATTTCATGTTCGTACCGTATAT
This sequence comes from Thermobia domestica, assembly GCF_964235325.1. Taxonomy (NCBI): domain Eukaryota; kingdom Metazoa; phylum Arthropoda; class Insecta; order Zygentoma; family Lepismatidae; genus Thermobia; species Thermobia domestica. The sequence continues at coordinate 207,486,631 of NC_137457.1, read as the reverse complement.
GAGGTTAGATAATTTTGTCTCAAAATGGAGCCTCTCAAACGGCGGGGAGCTTACCTAGGTTGCAGTTCCCACCCCTACCCCCACAAATTACGGCCCTGGATAATAGTTGTGCTGTAATACTATCTAAACAATAAAACTTCAATTTTTGAACCTTGAGCAAAACAACAATAATAGTTTCTATATGAATCGTATATTTATAGATCATTATTTAGTGTGCACGTAAATATTACGTATGTTTACCTTTAATGGGTTGATAGTGAAGTTTGCCTTTCTAGGGTTAAACGTCTAACATTTCAGAAACAGGGCCCACAATATCCCATCATTTGTGCTGGCCAAGTACCAACGACGGATGCAGAAAAGGCAACTGTTTTCGCAACATATCTTGAGGGAGTCTTCACTCCACATACTACACCTTTGTTCACTTGTCCTACAGATACCCATATCTCACACGCTGGTTCTCTCGTGCAGCCATCATTTCAACCTGATTTCAACTACCACCTTGATCCCACAAATCAGCTCACTGCTCCAATAACATCAGATGATATTACAGCTGTTCTTAAATGCCGTCGCAACACAGCTCCGGGGGCAGACTCAATTACATATCGTCAACTGCTTAAGGCACCTATGGCGTTTCTAGTCTTACTTGCTTCTTTGTATACAACTATTTTATCTACAGGCTATTTTCCAACTAAATGGAAACTTGCTAAAATTGTGGTATTTCTAAAACCTCGCAAAGATCCAACTGCTGTGTCATCCTACAGTCCCATTAGCCTTACTAACGTGTTTAGCAAGACACTAGAACTCATTATGGTAAAACGGCTACATCACTATCTACAACTCACGGACAAACTACCAACTATTCAAGCTGGATTCCGTCCACTGTATAGCACTGCTGACCAATTACTCAAACTTTCTACACTACCAGTCAACCATTTTAACAAGCGTTTACCATCTGTTTTGATCTCCTTTGATATTGAACGGGCGTTCGATACTGTTTGGCATGAAGGGTTAATTTATAAACTCAAACGTCTGCTTCCTCACAGCTATGTCCGATTAATAGCCAATTTTCTGCATCACCGCCAGGCTTTCGTTCAGATCAACAGGGCAAAGTCACACATCTTTCAACTCCGCGCCGGTGTGCCCCAAGGATCTGTTTTATCTCCTCTATTATATATTCTTTGTGTAGCCGACATGCCTCAACCTCAGCCCCCACTATATGCCTTACAATTTGCTGATGATACCGCTTATGTAGCATTGGGATCTTCTGTGGATTGCATCAATCAACTCCTACAACCAGCTTTGGACAAACTAGTTACATGGTGCCTGAAATGGAAGCTCAAGCTGAATTCAACTAAGACTCAAATGACTCTCTTTGGGCTCAAACGCAATAAATACTGTAACAGTCGCAACCCGGACCGTCTACATTTAACCCTTTTTGACTCTCCAATCCCAATTCAAAACAGTCTCAAATATCTGGGTGTAATATTCGACAAACATCTTACTTGGAAGCCTCATCTGAAACAATTAGAAGCTAATATCCGGCGCCGTTTGAACCATTTACGAAACCTTAAAAGCACCACGTGGGGTCTTAATACAAAACTACTACTGTTAACATATAAAGTCTTTGTACGCCCAGCACTCACGTATGGACATCTAGCCTGGTTATCAGCAGCACCAACTTACTATGAACGTCTGAAAGTTCTCGAAAGACATGCCTTACGTCTGGCCTACTCTCTCGCTTTCGATACTCCCACTGCTGAAATATATCGTCGTGCGCAATTTCCAACCATTTTGCCACACCTCCACCATATACGCCAACGCTAAATAGCGACACGATTCCAATTGGCACATCCCATCGTCCATGAGCTCTTAGACCAAGTTCCTGCTGTACCACGTTATGCCTACCCACCACCGGATCATCTCTTAGCAATATACGAAAGCACCGAAGCCATAGATCAGTATAATCCTGACCGCCGTATCTACCACGCAAATCCACATATATATTGCCCATAACCTCCGTACATGTGCTCAAGAAACATTTTAACACAATATCCAACTCTGACACATTCTCGTCAACTTGATTTTGCTATTAGTTCCCTACTTCAATCCACATTATTATATAGCCTGAAATCATTCTCCATGTCCTATAAATCAAAAAGGTTGAAAATATCTCTGGCCACCGAGAAGGTGTTGCCTTCTACGGCCCGCCCATCCATTGGATAGGAATGAAACTCTGGTTAAAAAAAAAGTTGCTCTTTTTAAAGGCCATAATGACTGTTAAAGTTTGAATAATAAAGTTCTCTGTACCTACCCATAGCCCAACCATTACTTCCTAAACAGCACAATATACTAAACATCTCTTCCCCCACAGCGGGCGTAACCCTCTTTGGGTAGTAGCTAGCGTAGGCTAGCTGGTAAAAAAAATAAAAAACGCTCTTTTTGAACTGGCCACCTGGAATCTCTTACCAGGTAAAAAAAAATAGGGTATACGTAGCTGCCGGAGAAAAATAACTGAGTCACTTACGTATTCCATCCTCATTGGTTTATTTTATTCGCGATCTTCGTATATACGGTTGGATTACTTGCCTCTTTGGGGTTTAGGAAACAAACGTCGAATTGTATTTTCATACCTCCACGGAGGTTGACAACCTGATTTGATCTTAACTGTTAACAGCCTTGCTATTCTCTAAGCTTACGATTTATTTTGATACTCTCCTCTTCGGAGGTAGAGGTGCCTAACACTAGTTGACGACTTTGGCATCTCCACCGGCGAACGATTACCTTTTGTGTTTCCTCTCCGGAGGAACAGACATCTTTCGAATCTGTAAACTTCGAGCACTGCTCTAAGAACATATCATTTATCGTAAACGTCACTACTTAGTGGTACGCTGGCACCATCTCCCACTCTAGCTATCAAGATGGCATCTCAGAAGACAGCAGTCAGATCTGAGAAAAAGTCACAATCAACCAAGATTCCCGGTATCAGGGGCAAGCTAAGCAGAGCAACTTACAAACCAGAAGACTTCCTTCTGCCTTTAGGCCAAAAGAAGCAACCGGCCGTTTCAGCGGAGCTGAAATCAAAATCAACGAAGCAACCAAGTACCTCCCAACCATCAACATCGAACAAATCGGAGGATATGGATTTTACAGTAGTGGGGACACTGAAGCGACGTAGGTCTTCTTTGGAAAACCTCAACAAGGCAGGAAAGCTCACTACTACCGTCCAAGACTATCCACCTCTTCCGACCAGCAACATGTTCGATGTGTTACATCAGAACAAACAGATAACGCTGTTGCCAACAACAACAATGTTCCTATTAACAAGCCATCCAATTTCAAGCCTCCTTCGATTTTTATTTATGGAATTTAAAACACATATACCTTTATAAAGACCCTGACACGAGCATTATAGGAGCCACCCTTAGCGCAGCCCAACAAGGAGCGCATTCGACTTCAAGCGGCTAACAAAGATGACTATAACTCTATCAAAGCTTATTGCGAGCAAACGAAGATTGAATATGCCACAGGAGTGGCAAAAAATGAAAGACCCATTAAGGTAGTTGTCCGCAAACTGCCTATCGACACAGAATTAGATGACCTGAGGGAAGAACTTATACGATTGGGCTACAAACCAACAAGTGTCCACCAAATGTGTCGCAAAAGCAAGACGGATGACAAGAAAATAATGATGCCACTGTTCTTGGTTGCTTTGGAGAGAACTGCAGCTGTTAAAGAGATATACGCACTTAATAACTTGCTACATTACAAGGTCCAAATCGAACCCTATAAGCCTCCATCAGTGCTGCAATGTTACGGATGCCAACGCTTGGGGCATTCGCAAGACACCTGCCAAGCACACCCGCGCTGTCTCAAATGTGGACAACAGCATTTCACACAGTCTTGCAGTAAACCAGACACATCCACACCCGCCACTTGTGCAAATTGTCAGGGAGATCACCCGGCAAATTACCGTGGTTGCCCGGTATTTAAATCTTACTCTGAAGCACTAAAATTACCAGCCCAGCAACCGAAGAAAAATCGAGAAGCACCCAAGAAAAATTTACAAGAAACAACAGAGAAAACCTCCATTCCCACTCCTGTTAATAAACAATTCGTGACTACAGATAATGATTCTGAAACCCCCACTTCTTCCCACATCAAGTCAGCTTCAACCCTCAAACAAGGGAACTCCACAGAAGATCTGGACTTAAAGTCCGTTCTTTCCTTCCTCAAGGAATTACCTTTCCGTAAAATAATAACGCATGTCAAACGTGGGATTGCACGTTTCCGACAAGCAGCCGATTCAGCTTCCAAGGCTGCAGTTGTCATAGAAACTATAGCGGAAATGGTTGACGATGGCTGCTTCTAACTCCAAGGTTCTCCATCACTCCCTTATTCTTGCTACGTGGAATGCAGATGGTTTCGAAGGGCAGAAGCACCTGCTTATTAGATTTCTCACCCAACATAAAGTTGATATTATGTTTATTCAAGAAACGCATTTTACTGCACGAATCAATACTTGACGATTACCAAACAGGCAGAAAGGAGGATTGCTACTAGTGCTGTCGAAATCGGTTTTTGAAAAAACCAAAAACCGGTTTTTGAAAAAAGTGAAATTTCATAAAACCGAAATGTCGGTTTTGAAAACCGCATTTGCGGTTTCGGTTTTGAAACCGCTTTTGCGGTTTCGGTTTTGAAAACCGCATTTGCGGTTTCGGTTTTGAAAACCGCTTTTGCGGTTTCGGTTTTGAAAACCGCATTTGCGGTTTCGGTTTTGAAAACCGCAAATGTCAAAAATTCTACAGCACTAATATCAAGTAACGACGAGAAAACAGCAAAGAATCTTTCCCCACACCGGCTCTCAGTTGCCAGATGGAGGGAAATTTCCCTCGGCGGCTTAGGGAAAAATGATCAAAATTTGCAGAAGGAAAAGAAGGTATTTTTTCTTAAAATGTCCTAAAGTGAAGGGAAATTCTATACTTTTACAATTGGCAGAATAAAAAAAAAAAAAGTTGCAATTTCTCAAAGAGGCACGGCTATCGTTATTGGGAAGTAAAAAGATACAGAATAAAATATGATCGGTGTTTCCGTCTAGTATAAACTATTGCAGGTGTCTGGGACTTGCGATAAGAAGCCAGTCGACACATGCAAAACCACAACATTCACATTTATCGGAGTAGCAACAAATGAACAATAAAATTGTGTATTGCGATAGAGATTTTCTTTCTTTCTTTTCTCTTTCTTTATATTAAGAAAGGGAGGTGGTGCCTTTTTGTTAACAAAAGAAAGAGTGGCAGTACTATTTTTAAAAATATGGGGAAAGAGTAATAATAATATAAAAGATGTCAGTCTAAGTGGATGATATTTCAAATTGAATTTCATGAGTTGCATGTGTAATGATCTTAAATAGGGATATACCTTATTTCTATTGAGTGTTGGCTTATTACCCTATTTTAGCGGGTACCACCCGATTTTCAGGTTATATATTCGTCCCCCGCTTAAACATATCTTAATCACGAAAAACCACCCGCTTTTTGGGATTGGAGAAAAATCTAAGAGGACTTAGTTGATAAAGTGTTGGTATGGTATATTCAACGTAAACCGCTACGCCTTTGACAATCTCAATCGCGATTGAGTTAAATTTGGATTCGCGCTCAGGCTCAAGCTCTGGGCTATCTGAGCAGTGCGCGTGTGCAGAATCATTTGCTAATAAGAGATCTGCTCTAATGCACAATGGTTTTCTTTGTATAGTTCATGTGTTTTCTATGTAATGTATTGGAGGTTCTATACGAATGAGTATTCGTTTGTAGATGATGTAACAAACATACTTGGATTATTCATACCTTCACAAGCTACAAGAATGCCGAACGACACTTTCAAGTGTAACTTGAAAGACTCTTATAGAAGCGAATTTACGTTTCTTAGCCAGGGCAGAACTCAGTTTGAAGCAAAATGTACACTCTGGAAAACGGTTTCGTTTGAAAAGTAGGATGCAGGGAAGCAAATTGGACCTCCCCTGATTTTTATATATTTTGTAAACTAGATCACGAGGAACACAAATCTGAAGGCGTTTTGACATTCCGACCTCCGGAACTCGAGATATTAAAACTTAAAGTTTAATATAGACGTTATATGAAAAAAAAAACACACACAATATTCTCTATACGAAACTTATTATGTCCTGAGAGATATATAAAGGTAACCAAGAAAGTTCTGTCGCTTTTTGTGTAATTCTGTGTAAAATTGACCCTCATACCGTGAGTTTAATGCGAATGGAGATAAGGCGAAGGTCAGTTGTTGGTGTGGGTATATCCGACATTCTACATGGTTGTGGAAGTTCAGTTACAACGTAAACGTATGTAAGGACGGAGTGAATATGGAACCTCCACAGAGCGTCATAGGGGCGTGTATGCTGTACGAGTTCCAACTTGGATCAAACGCCACTGTAGCGGGGCGGAAGATATCTCAGGGTTTTGGTGAGGGTGTCGTGATTACGCAGACAGTGCAAGGGTGGTTTAGAAAGTTTAAGGACGGCGACGGAACACTCACGAAAGACGCACCACACGTGCCGGAAGACCAACACATGTACAAAATGAGGATCTTCAGGTAGCAATTGAGCCGAACAGACCAGCACCTCCACTAACCATTCGCCAGCACCTCCATCAATTTGGAAAGCACTACAAGTTGGGTCTATGTGTCCCAGATGATTTGTTTCCGGTTCCAGAAAGTCCTCCTGTGTGTTTGGTGGACTGCTCACGACATCGTGCATCGGGAACTGCTACCGGGCGGTCAGAGAAGAACATCAATGCAACTGTCTACTGTCAGCAGTTGAGCCGTGTTCAAGAAAAACTCAAAACCCTGGAGCCAACACTTCTCAATCGCTAAGGGGTTCCCCCATTACGGGACAACGCTATGCCCCACATAGCTAGAATGAGCCGGAACACCATCCTACACCTTGAATGGGAAACACTATTGCATCCGCCATACTGTCCGGACATTATACCGTCCGGTTATCACCTGTTCCTTTCCTTGGACACTCACTTTAGAGGACTCCAGTTCAACTCCGTAGTAGAGGTGCTAAATGCACTTGATACCTTCTTCGCTTCACGGCAAACCAAGTTCTACCGCGAAGGAATCCATGCCCATCCCGAACGTTGGCAGAAGGTCATTGATACTGATGGGTACTATTTTTGATCTTCCAGGTACGTCTTTGGTGACATATCTATGCTCTAAGTGATAGGTCAAAAAGCGACAGAACTTTCTTCGTTACGTACTTTTATACATATTGCATAAAACTACTGTATAAGTTCTAGTATCTCGAGATCGGGAAATCGGAATGTCAAAATTCGTTCAGATAATTGCTAATTTTGGTCCAGTTTACAAAATATATAAAAATCAAATAGTGTCCTTTTTGCTTCCTGGTTACTTTATGTTAGAAAATCTCGAGTTCCGAAATTCGGAATGTCAAAATTCCTTCAGATTCGTGTTTCTCGTGGTTTAGTTTACAAAATATATAAAAATCAGTTGGGGTCTAGTTTGCTTCCGTTTTCACTTGATGTTCGAATATCTCGAGTTCCGAAATTCGGAATGTCAAAATTCCTTCAGATACGTGTTCCTTGTGGTCTACTTTACAAAATATATAAAAATCAGGTGGGGTCCAGTTTGCTTCAATGGTCAATTTATGTTCGAATATCTCGAGTTCCGACATTCGAAATGTCAAAATTCCTTCAGATTCGTGTTCCTGGTGGTCTAATTTACAACATATATGAAAATCAGGTGGGGTCCACCGGGTTTGCTTCCCTGCAGCCGAAAGGTACATTGAAAGTGTCGTCAAAGAAATAACTAAAAAAAAAAAAAAAAAAAAGCTAAGGATCGAACGTCATTATTTGTCACCCTAATTTAGCTGTGACTTGTACAACCATCGAATTATCCCTTTCGCACTGTGCTGCACATATTACCATAATAGTCTTGGAGCAAATAAAAAAAGTTAAAACACATATATAAATCAATACATTTGTCTCGATCGATAGATGCTTTCACAATTGTTAAAAAGTGTAATTAAAAACAGCAAACATTGTTTCTGCTTTGAAAAGGACAATCCTTTATAAAACCGCAAACACGGTTTCGGGCGGCTTTCGCTTTCGAAAAGAGCTTTTTCGGTTTCAGTTTGGAAAACCGCATTTGCGGTTTCGGTTTTGAAAACCGCTTTTGCGGTTTCGGTTTTGAAAACCGCATCTGCGGTTTCGGTTTTGAAAACCGCTTTCGCGGTTTCGGTTTCGAAAACCGCTTTTGCGGTTTCGGTTTTGAAAACCGCTTTTGCGGTTTCGGTTTTGAAAACCGCATCTGCGGTTTCGGTTTTGAAAACCGCTTTCGCGGTTTCGGTTTCGAAAACCGCTTTTTCGGTTTCGGTTTTGAAAACCGCTTTTGCGGTTTCGGTTTTGAAAACCGCATTTGCGGTTTTCGGTTTTCAGAAAATCGGTTTTCTCAAAAACCGAAAACCGCAAATGTCACAAAAATTCAACAGCACTAATTGCTACTAATAATTAAAAACGCATTCCCAGTTAGGTTGATTCCAATACCACCCCTACTTACTTTGGAGGCCCTTGCAGATGAGCTAATAACTCCAGGCGTTCCACTAATATTGGTCACTGGGAATCATTGTGTACAGGCAGAAAGGAGGATTGCTACTAATAATTAAAAACGCATTCCCAGTTAGGTTGATTCCAATACCACCCCTACTTACTTTGGAGGCCCTTGCAGATGAGCTAATAACTCCAGGCGTTCCACTAATATTGGTCACTGGGTACAGGTCCCCAGCCACACAACTAGAGCCTACAGACTTTGATATCATAGCTAGCTTAGGACCAAAAGTCATCTTGGCTGGAGATCTTAGTGCTAAGCATGGCGAATGGCACTCAATTAAACCTAACAACGCAGGAGACGCCTTACACCAATATATTCTAACTTCTAATTTCATTATCAGTGCTCCACGAGACCCGACTCACCATCCAAAATTCGGTGGTCAACCCGATGTTCTTGACGTCGCTATTTACAAAGATGTATCCTTTACTGTACATCCCTATGTCATCTCGGATTTAGACTCTGATCATGATCCTGTCATTTTCCACGTTTCACACCGCAGCCTCGCACATACCATCCCTCTCATCAAAACAACAGAAACTGATTGGGATGTATTTAAACAGGAACTAAACAATATGATCGATCTACGAGATAGGCCAGCCACCATTGAGGACATCGAACAAGCATTTTTTCACGTCACCTTAGCACTTCGCACTGCAGAGGCAGCGAGCACCACCATCAAAATCTCTTCCACCCAAACTGGTCAATGCGACAGTTTTCATCTACAACTGTATATCCATCTAAAACGCTGGGCTAGGCGTCGATGGCAGCACACATTACATCCAGCATATAAGACGCTATGGAACAAACTGCGTGCAAAGCTCAAGATGCTAACTATGCGAGAAAACCAACAATACTGGGAAGACACTTTTCGATATGTCACACTAAATGATCGCAAAAAATGGACGTACTCCAAGTCATTCCAACGCACTACAAGCGCTTCAAAGGCTAGAGTCATTCAAGGACCTCAAGGACTGACTCAAGACCCTCAGTCGCCACCGGATATTTTCGCCGACTCTTTGGAAGAACAGTTCCAGCCCAATAGAACAATTCTTGATCCTTATTTCCAACAGCACATCCGAACCACATTATATACCATAAGCAAACAAAGCCCTACAGATGATATCACTTTAGTAACACCTCGGGAAATAGAAACACATATCAAACGTCTGCCGGCAAGGACAGCATTTGGGCCTGATGGGATTAGAACTGAGATACTAAAACAACCCACAAGGAAATTACTGATCTTCTTAATCTATTTATTCAATGCCATCCTTCAACTATGCTATTTCCCAAAGACCTGGAAGGAAGCACGTATCATCACCATCCCCAAACCTGGAAAAAATCCGTTGCTCCCGGAAAACTATAGGCCGATCAGTCTTCTGTCACACTTAAATAAATTACTTGAACGTGTGTTACTCTGGAGGCTGAGACAGCATGTACTCGATAATGATCTCATACCATCTCATCAGTTTGGGTTTCGTGCACAACATAGCACTACTACCCAACTCGTACGCGTAGTAGATCATTTAACTGTAGCTTTCAATAGAAAACAACACATCATTGGCGTATATATGGATGTCTCAAAAGCATTTGATAAAGTCTGGTTAGCAGGGCTATTATATAAACTGTACACCCAATGTCTTCCGGATCGTCTTCTGCATTTACTTCGTTCTTATCTCATTGGCAGAAAATTTCATGTGTCTGTTGATGGTGCCAAATCCTCCTCTAGGATTATCAAAGCAGGTGTTCCACAGGGCGCTGTACTTTCACCGCTTTTGTATACTCTGTATACAGCAGATCTTCCGACACTACCACATAGCTTTCTCGCAACGTACGCCGATGATACTGCCTTTTTCACGACCAGTAGCTCCCTTGCGCAATGCTACATCTATATGCAACGTCAACTTACAAGATTTCAAGAATGGCCAAGACGTTGGAGGATTAAAGTAAATGCAGACAAACGTTGTGCTGTCATCCACAGTAGAAGACGCGTCCGCGCCCCTCGACATCTTATGTATGAGAACGCACACATTCCTCACGCCACCCACGCCAAATACTTGGGAGTGACTTTAGACCGTGGGCTAACGTTCGCTACACACATCAGTGACATAAAGCAAAGAGCTTTACGGAAAATCTCAGCATTATATCCCATCTTTCGCTGCAGTTCACTTTCTCATGGGGTCCGTGTTCACATACTTAAGATGATAATCCTGTCCACTCTTTCATATGCATGCCCTGCCTGGCAACACGCTTCATACAGTTATCTTCAAACACTTGAAAGTGTGCAAACTAGAGCTGGTCGCATAATCACTGGTCACGACAGATATACACCAAACAGACAGATTCTGGAAGATTTAGAGCTCCCTACTGTTAGAGAACTACTACGACATCTCCACAGTAAGTTCTGGCATACTTTACCCAGACACATTAATCCAGCAATAGCTAACATCGGCACCGAATTCACTCTACGAAATGTCCATCGCACGCCACGCATTTAATATCTTCCTAGCGTTCGTAGTGATGTCATCATCAGCTACTCTGCGACAGTTGCCGATGTAGCCTATCACACCAAACAAAGCAATAGTACTACCCACCCAACCACCTGCACCTGTTGTATATATCTCTTATACCATCTAACTCATGGAGTCAGGGGATTCGACCCGATACTCTACTCACAACTCCAAAATTACCGTGACCGTGCTCTTTTTCATACTTCGAACCTAACTCCTCTTGTAGTTAGTTACTGTACTAAACAGTGATCAAGTATTGTAGACGTACTTGGGAGGTCAGTACAGATACTCTACTTAGGAGTTTGACAGAAGATTCTCATCTTCTGGAGGGTTATACTTAGATTTTTGAAGGTCAATTGTGGTATTCATATCCTGACCAACTCTTTTGTTGCTCTCCGTGGATCGTATCACTCATCCGAACTTGCTGCTCGTTACCTGTATAAACCCTACCTTATGCGGTGCATATTCTTTATCGCACCATGCATAAGCTACCGGGATTAGTTCAAAAACCTACACCTAAACCAGTGGTGGATGCCAAACGAGACCCCCGAAGTAATAGGCGTAGCCGACAGCTCTCGGAGGGTAGCTTAGAGTCTGTTGAGAAGAGATCTCGCTCTCGTTCTCCTACCTTTATCAAACGTCCAGATGATCCAGAACCGATGCAGACTACCTCATCCAATCCTACTACGTCCACTGTTGCTATCCAACAGTCATATGCAGCCACACTTGCTCGACCGAAACTTTACTCATTTCTTCTAACCAATTTCGATCCTAAATACAGTAATAATCGTCATATATTTAACCAAATCATGAAATGCCTACCACGAGCCAGCATTCACCAGATTGTTTTCACCAGGGGTGGTGTTATTATCAAGTCTGAAGATGAAAATTTCGGTACAACTCTTCGCAATAAGGCGAGTTATGAAATTTTTGGCAAAGCTGCTCAATTATCTAAACTGCCGGATAGAGTCAAACAAAATCCTCCACCTCCTAGAACTCCTATGATGTCAGTAGTTATTCGAGGTGTCTTACCGGAAATGACGAAGTGCTTGAAGAATTAAAAGCTGAGGGAATTGACGTTTCAAAATGTATCCGAATTAAAAATAATAACGGTGCAACATATATGGTACGAGTTTTGACCACTTCTCAATCAGCCATTGATATTCTGTTGCAAGAGGGCGCATTTATATACAAAAAGCGTCACAGGGTAGAACCACCTCGTACCAATCACCCTCTGCCAATTCGATGTGAGCGGTGCCAAGTTTATAATCAACATGTAACTGCAAAATGTCCAAATGTTGCGGAATGCGGGTATTGTACTGGCACTCACGAAACTAAAGATTGTCCAAATACGGGAAAGGCCCCGCACTGTTCTACTTGTGCCAGTGACACTCATCCGACCTATAGCTATAAATGTAAAGCTAAACCAGCAGCAAATCCAGAACATCCTGAGATGACTGTTCCACTACGGACTACAGACTCAACAGTACCAGTGTCACAATCTATTACAACTCCATTAATTGTTGAGAACTTTCTCCGTTACATTACGCTTATCCTTCAAAATATATTTCCTTTCCAACGCCAACTTATTCTGGATCACGTTATTGCAGCAGCCTCACCTATCTTTCAAGTTAATCTGTATGCTACATATTCTGGGCCCTATGTTCATTTCCACATTGTACCTAGAGACACCGCAGTCTAAGTTCATAATGTTTTATGTGATTATGGCTCTTGCACTTCTTTTCATGAACATTCGCTCCCTACCGTCACATCGCATACTGTTTGAGCAATTACTACTTGAGGAGAATATAGACATCTTTCTTCTGAATGAAACAGCGCTCAAACCAACTACATATATTCGTTTTCCTCGGTATAACTTTATTCGCTGTGATTACCCAGACCACAATGCAAGAGCTCAAGGCGGCGCTGCAATCGGCATACGTAATAAAATCACTCATAGAAACCACTCTATTGCAATGCATTATCAGTTACCAGAGCACCTAGTGACAACTGTTTACCTTCCAAACCTTACACTAACAGTGGCTACAATCTACGTTCGTCCCGGTCACGTCATTCCTCTTGCATTTTTCACTTACTTGTTTAATCAATTTCGACATCTCATAATATTAGCCGACATCAATATTCATAGTCGCTCTGCACAGGATCAAGAACAGTTTTACGATCATATATCACTTAATTTGCATGGACATGTTTATCAACTACCTAGACATACGCGACCAAGCAGTCAGACGACACCTGATGTTGTTATTAGTACTGTTTCAATTGTCGATAAATGCATCATACAAATTCTTGATTGTATTGGCAGCGACCACCTTCCAATAAAAGTGATTGTTAACCATAAAAGACAACAATCTGAACCAGTTTTAAGAACTATCAAGCTGTACGACAAAGCGAACTGGGATCAATATCGCTCTGATATAGATGTCGCTCTTGCTCCTTTAGCACCACCTACTACTGAATCCGAGCTTGAAGGTACCGTACATAGCATTGTAGAGGCTATAAGAAATAGCGCTGACCAACATATACCTCAGTATCGAGGTAAAACATATCAGCCAATGTTACCTCCTCAGTATCTGGCTCTCGTACGCAAATCTCGCTATTATTTTCGAGAATACGAAAAAACACGAAACCCAGAGTACCTAACGCAGGCTCGTAGGTGACAAAGGACGGTGCATAATTATATTGTTGCTCATAAACGGATTAGCTGGAGCAAAACCTCTAATCAACTGAACACAGAGTCACATCCAACGAAATATTGGAAAAAGTTTCACCTTCTAACTGGGCAAAAAGTAAATTCATGTTATCCACTTATACAGAATGATCAACCTTTACATACGGACAATGAGAAAGCAGATGCTTTCGCCGGCCATCTCCAATCTGTCTTTACATCTCCTACCTGTATTCACCGCAGCAGTCCCAAAGTTTCCGAAGAAACAATAAACCAGCTATTACAGCCTTCCATCCATCACAGGTTAGACAATAATAATCCTTTAACTCAGGAAATCACTTCTGGAGATATTCTATCCGTCATTAAACGGAAACGTAGCACTGCCCCCGGCTTTGACCAAATATCGTACAGACTTCTGAAAGAATGTTCGACCAACTTTTTCATTTTTCTGGCTGCAATATATACATTTATACTTCGAACAGGTTACTATCCTTCCGATTGGAAGGTATCCAAAGTCTGTATGTTTTTGAAACCGAACAAACCAGCACATTCTGTGCAATCATATCGTCCAATCCAGCTAACGTCTACACTTGGGAAAGTCTTTGATAAAATACTGGTCTTACGTTTACACCCCTATATCACTGATCATCAACTTTTACCACTTCATCAGGCTGGATTTAGACCCTATTACAGTATAAATGATCAGTTACTTCGCCTAACCACTATCATAACCAACCACTACAATAAATCTCTTCCGTCTCGTCTCATACTGCTGGACCTTGAAAAGGCATTCGATCGGATTTGGCACTACGGATTATTTTATAAACTGCTTAAATTGAATCTTCTTCTCTCATATCTCAGAGTTATTTATTCGTTCATACTTAACCGTATTGCCTATGTCAGCGTCAATAACTCTCTATCGCATCCAGTATTTCCACACACGGGAGTACCGCAAGGGTCTAGCTTATCGCCTCTTTTGTACATCTTGTATGCTTCAGATTTGCCATCTCCAGCGCCGAATACTTATCTGTTCCAATATGCTGACGATACTGCCTTTCTAACACTAGGCAAAACAATACAACATATTAACATACATTTGCAGACTACGATTACAGCTTTTCTGCAATGGTGTCGTAAATGGCGATTATCAGTAAACGAAGACCAAACTCAGACACTAGTTATTCTACCAACAAAGTGTCGTAGTAAAGTTAGGCGTAATCCAAATTTGTTACAGATACGAGTAGGCGATCCCCTTCTTCACCCTTCTAAAACTGTTACGTACTTAGGTATCATCTTCGATGATAAGTTGCGATGGACACCTCAGTTACAAAAAATTGTTACGAAGGCTAAAAGCAGATTACAACTTCTTCGTCGCCTTGTTGGTCAGAACTGGGGACTGAACTCTAAATTACTACTTAACACCTACAAAGCATTCATGAGGAGTGCCCTTACTTTTGGTCACGTAGCTTGGTGTTCAGCCTTACAAAAAATCTACAACAGACTTGAGATCCTAGAGCGACACGCCATTCGTTTAGCATATCGGATCAAACTTCCTTATCACAATACTGACCTATATGATAAAATTGACTTTCCTCCGCTCGTTCACCACATTGCCAACTTGCGTGAGAAATTTATAGCCAAGAATCTCCAGGATCGTAAGGATATATTTCTTGATAAAATATTTACAGACTAACAGCAAGAATCCACATATAAATACTGTTATACACCACTCAGCGTTCTGGTTACAATATATCTCTGCAATATTCCAGCAGATCATCATCACACAGCATTCTTTCATCACCAACTTATCCAGCAGCACATTCCTCATCTTTTCCCATCATAGCACTGTTTCTCCACACCACTAATGGGGCGTTTACACTTGGTCGATTTAGTCGCACGACTAAATCGACTCGCTGCATTTGCCACTAAATCTAAGCAACTAGGCCGAATCAGATCGATGGATGTGTTCAATTATTTCAAACACAGAAAATAGAACGTCTTTCAATTCAGTTGCCAGTCGACTAGTCACCTTCGATCAACAAGCGATTAAGTTGAAATCCCGTTTACACGGTCGATTAAGTTGAAAGTGACGTAAATTCAACTGAATCGAACGCAAATCGACTAAGTGTAAACGCCCCATAATAAGGGCTATCCATATGTCTTTCATCAGTCCTGAGCCGCCCCAGGACAGAAGATTAATATGCATTTGTCTGTTCTAACATCCATCTACTGTGTTGTGACGTCCAGAGCACCTCACTCATCACTATTCATATGTCATAAATTTGTACTATAATTTGTTTCAACACCTTCTATACATTTCACAAAACTTTATTCTGCTCTACTTCTCTTATCACTTTTTTGCACTTACGTTATTTTTCTGCACTCGCACCTTCGTTTCTAGTTTCATACTTTGTTTAATATTGTTTTGTTTAATATTGTTTTGTTTAATAACCTTTTGTTTGCATATTTCGCTTTGTTTATGATATTGATATATAAAATTAATCTTTTATTTTGATATAATCTTTGTATTTTGATTTTGTTAATGACTAAAATAAATATTTGTTTCACAGCTCCTTGACCGACCATAATATGAATAAAGAATAATTGATGATCTCAAACCGCAGGCCAAGAGAGAGGGCGAAACCCTCTACTGGCAGATTGTACACAACTAATGCTTATTCCAATTACCAAAAACAAATAAAGATTGTTCCACTCATAATAAGATGCTCTCATACTTCCGTATGCAGAAATAAAGTGTTAGCTCCAACCACTACCCTCTAAAAAAAATCGCTCTTAATTGGTACTGTAGCATTTTAATAGATAGATTCTCACCTTCTGTTTGACATTAATATTAAACAACCAACCCTATGAATATTAAAATAAAGTCCGTCATTGACAAATTCAACCCTTTATTTGTTTATAGTATTCGTTTGTTAACGAAATACCATTTTGGTTGGTAATTTTATTTTTTTCCCCGTAGATTGGACTTGATTTCTTTTCCTTTCCTTCTAACTTCGTAGATCCATCCTATATTTCGCTAAATCACTCATTATGTATTTTAATGCGCTGCCCTATAAAGAGTTTTTATATTACATGTTTCAAATCTCATGCTTACTTTACTTTGCAGAGGTTGTGCCAAGTTATCAGTCCTGGTCCGACGAGTCTGTGAATCCTTCTGAACAAGTGCCTTTTTTTACAAGATGAGGTTGTTAGCCTTACGCTAAACCCCCAAGCTGGAGAACAACCCCTTGTCGTTTGTCCGGGACTGCTTATTCAGTATATTTGCAGCTAACCTCGATATCTAGAGGCCTTCTAATCACCCCGCAACCTTAGAACGTGCTATGCTGTGGTGACAGGAACCCATGTTACACGGTCTAGGATTACTCAATGTATCATTTACAATTTTTTTCTGCATTATTTAAATTTGGACTGCTTTCGGCACTTACATTTTATCAGTAACTTTGTAAATACTTGAAATTATATTTTCTAAAGCCTCCGACTCTCTGTTTTGTAAATGTCGTTTCCCTAGTATTTTTTACAAAAATTAATAAAACAATTTTCCTGCCATAAAAGTAATCTATGGGGTACAGGGTGTGATTGAAAAGTACCGGAACTTTTCCCGCCGCGCGGCTCCCTGGCGTTAGAAAAATGTGAGGGGTGGGGAAAAATGTGCGCGGGATCTTCCTCTTTCAAGCGGAACTTGGCCCAGTGCGCTGCGAGCAGCGGTTGAGAAAGCATCGCTGTCCGCGCGAACGTCGTTTTGGTCGCGAACGTCGTTATTTCTTCTCTTGATTCCACCATTAAACCTGGTTTGCTAGTATATATAAGGGATTTGTAAAATTCTTACTGAGAAGGTTGAATACTTGAATTGGAAAACATCTCAAGTGCACAGGAGTATTTTATTTCAAGATAAAAAACGGTGTAATGTTTAAAGTTTTTGTCCGAAAGTCATTTTTTTGTTTTTTTTACTAATTAAATTCTGTTTCTTGTTGTCCCTCCCTAAACTTGAGACTATGTGAAATATACCAATGTTGAAAATCTGTATATACCTAACATTTTTGTATATTTGAAATATTTTTCAATTCAGGACGTCAATTTGAAATATTTGTATGTGTTAAGTATCGTTACATGTTCAATGTGTGAATAATTAGTTACAGTTAAATATACTAATGAAAAAGGTGAACCTCTGCATGTATGGGAGAGTCTTGCCCTCCCAACAAGCAAATCCTCAAATGACACAATTGTGTAGTGTTATAATATTATAATTATTATTGTGATTTATTTATTGTTGTGACTATTGCGATTTACGTATTGGTGTGAGCTTTTGATACTACTTTTTAAAAACAGTACCGAAATCAAAGAGCTAAACAAATATTGCAGCATTGAATTGAAAAGCATGCAAAAGAGTCCAATAAAGTTGATATTAAATGCCTGAGATGCGAACTTTACTTTCTCGTTGTTTCCAAGTAAGGTCATATAAAGCATCATAGCAAAACATTTTTTGTTATTGAAGCTTTCCACTGCAGCGATATGATTCATATGAATGCATAAACGTTGTAAATCTCTCAACTGCACTGAATAATATCCCATGATCTTTTATTTGGATTGTAATTCAATTAAGCTAAAATTCGAATCCATTGAGTAGCAGCGTAAGATTTTCAACTCATAAACTTAACTAGTGCAGAATTTGCAATATTTTTGTACCTTTTTGTACTACCAAGAAAGATGTACCATTCAAACTAGGAATGCAATGGATATACCCGATTGCAATGAAATGAGCTGAGCGAGCTTAAACTACGTAATCAGGAAGCGTTTTTCGGTGATTATTCCTCGATGGTACATCGGATTTTTGATTTCGACCTATGTTGTCACTCAGCACGACATACTCTATCAGCGTGCTAAGTTTGGTTGAGATCGGCCAAACGGTCTAGGAGGAAGCGTTTTTCGGTGATTATTCCTCGATGGTACATCGGATTTTTGATTTCGACCTATGTTGTCACTCAGCACGACATACTCTATCAGCGTGCTAAGTTTGGTTGAGATCGGCCAAACGGTCTAGGAGGAAGCGTTTTTCGGTGATTATTCCTCGATGGTACATCGGATTTTTGATTTCAACCTATGTTCTCACTCAGCACGTCATACTCTATCAGCGTGCTAAGCTTGGTTGAGATCGGCCAAACGGTCTAGGAGGAAGCGTTTTTCGGTGATTATTCCTCGATGGTACATCGGATTTTTGATTTCGACCTATGTTCTCACTCAGCACGACATATTCTATCAGCGTGCTAAGTTTGGTTGAGATCGGCCAAACGGTCTAGGAGGAGTTCGCGGACAACCAAACGGCTAACCCGAGTATAAGAGCTTCGCTTCGCTCAGCTCAATTAACAAAGTAGAACAGAAACAAAATTTGGGCCACCTCTATCACCTGTAGTATATCTTCAAATTCGAATCTACACTACCTTAGAATTTTGTACTAAAACAATTTTGTACCATTCAAATAAACGAAGGAAGAGCGTTTAAAATTTTTGACGACTTCGATCACCTGTAGCGCTAAAGCTTCAAACTCGAATTGTAAGTAGCCCAGAATTTAGTACTCCTTTTATACCTCTCTTGTAGTACCAAGAAAATATTGGTAACATTTAAATAAACGCATTTGGCCTTTTTAAAGTTTGGCGTCCATTTAGTTGTGGATAGATATCTTCAAATTCGAAATTTAAGCAGACCAGAATTTTGTAGTCTTTCTTCACTACCAAGAAAAATATTAGTAGCATTGAAATAAGCGTAGGAAGACTATTTTAAAATTTCGGGAACCATTTCGTTGTTTTGCTATCTTAAATTATAACTAGCTCAGAATTCTGTATTATTTTCGTAGCTTTTTGTACTACTTAACCGTTTAAATGGCTAAATTCCCCGTAAGTCCCAACACAAATATCAGGTTGAAATTAGTTTCTTAGTGTCAGACCATGGTTTTATAACGTACTATTTTGCCTGGATAATAAGTATTATATTCGCTGTTGAAAAAGAATTGTGTGATTATTTAAGTAACCACTATTCATTCAGTCATGGAGCGAGAACTTATAGAAGAGTGGGTGGTAATTGATGGTTAGACATATTACCAGTATCACCTAAAGGGTTTTAAAGAAAATTTCAAAGGGTCATTTCAAAGTTCAGGGCGACATTTAGTTATGGTGAGACATCTTCAAATTCGAATTTGAAATAGTTCAGAATTTATAAAGACAGACACATCGCACACTTACTTGAGGACCATTCACAGCCCTCCAGTAAGGCGTTAAATACATTCCAGTGGAGAGAGCAACTTCTCTTCTTTTACATGCTGTGGTATCACGTATTCTTATCTCCCGGACCTAAGGAGCGCACGACCCAGTTGTCCATTTCAGAAGAATGTCGTGAGACTTATCTCCGTAGGAACGAACTATAAAGTTCACATACGTGTTCCACCTACCTCAATGAGGCCGTGACAAGGTAACATGTATCCTTTTAGATCCTATTACATATGTTCCGTATTTGATTCCCGGTGGGGGTACTCGGTGGAAAAAAATGCGAATTGCTTTTTCAGCCCAGCCACCCTGAATGAGGGTCTCCTGAGTTTTTCTCATTCACATCATTTATATGTCGGGCTGGTACCTAACTTTTAGGTCCCAGGCAGCTTCCTTCCTTCCCCAATCCTTTCCTCCTTCACTTTTCCCAGATAGTTTGCTCGCCGAGAAACGTCATTCCTCAAACGTGATGGGCCAAATGGCCATAGATGCCGAAAGCCCAGAAATCTAACTACTAAATAAACAAAACACCCTTAACCATTCAAACGATCACGCTCTAAGGTTCATTTCGTCTTTTTATGAGTCTCCAGGTAAGTTTACGTCCAGAATCAATATTCATACTGAATCTCCTCTCATCTGGAAAATACTCCTTCTCGGTGAAACCATGATATTCTTGGCTCCACCGCAAACTGTACCGCCGACAGCGAGGACACACCACGCATTCCAGTTGCCAATTTAATGATTGAGATCGGGTGCCTTGTACTCCTTTCAAATACGTTTGTATTTGTACCTGCTGCTTGACGTCGGTTCCATCTTCCTATTACATATTGTAGCTGTCATCTGCTACTGTTACAGCTAACCGTGGTTGGCCTACATCTCTCCTTTGCGCAACATTGTCTGAGGTTCAGAACCTACTCATATGAAACAATTCTGTAGGGAATAGTTACCTCGTCACACTTCATCCTTCTTCCAGTTATGATTGTTCACCCTATGAAGTGATCTAAATGATTTCTCTGGAACATGTTGTAAGTAACTGCATCACACACTCCTTAAGGGCTCTCTGATTGATTCAACTGTTTCGTGTAGATGGCACAGATGCATTCGAGGCTACTGTCGGGCTCACGTTACACCATGCAATGTTTTGATTCATGTCCACGTGTGGAGATTTCTGGGAACGTGGTGCCGGGCTTCCATTCATTTAAATGTTTCATGTTACTTTATCCACCTCATTCGTAAGTTTCGAACACTCGCGTAAATACTAATATATACATAAATTAAAACTCTGGAGGTTAGACCTTGATTACTTCTATTCAAGTTACATATACTAAGACCTCCTGTCGAAATATTGGTTACAAATGCTGAGGTTTATGAGATGAATACTGTCACCAGAACTAATTTCATATAGATGCCAAGTGGCATAACTCTAAAACTGAAATTTTGTAGGAAACGTTGCTGTTTAACTTCTCATGTAAATCACATGAAGATAATGTTATCCGTGATCAACATTAGGAAATAAACTTTATGTTTTTGGTTAGAACCATAAAAGAAACATGAACTTTCCATGAAGTAACTAATTCTAAAGTTCTCTCCTTAAAAAAAAAAAAAAAAAAAAAAAACCTTCTTTTGTAGATACACCACTTGGCATCCGAGCAAGCCATATGTTTGCTGAAAAATAGATGTCTAGGGATCAACTGAACGACTTAATTAAAATTTTTTTATTAT
Source organism: Thermobia domestica (assembly GCF_964235325.1). NCBI lineage: Eukaryota > Metazoa > Arthropoda > Insecta > Zygentoma > Lepismatidae > Thermobia > Thermobia domestica. The sequence goes on along the minus strand of NC_137457.1, from coordinate 207,464,792 downwards.
TGTTACTTTAAAATTGAGAAACTAGTCTACGCGTTTCTTGAAGTAGTGGTAATTAAATGGAGTGCAACACACTGATTTCCACACAGACAGTTCCTAGAATGTTATTTCAGGCTATTCATTTTAATTGATGTGCTTAACCAAACGTCCCGAAATGCAACAAACTAAAGTTGCTATGTTCTTCTGTAAGTAATTTTGGAATTGACTAATCCATTCTAGTACTACTTGACTTGCAGTATCTTACATAAATTCACATAATTTCCACATAGAAGAAAACATCATAAACTTCAATCAATGGCTGTAGTCTGATAGGAAATGAAAATAGATTTACCTTACATTAATAAGCGTAAGTCAATTACATAAACAAACAATAAGTAGAAGTTTATCAATTCTAGAAAAAAGATAACATCAGAACCAAATCTGTTTTCCAATCATGACACTTTAATAATAACTTTTGAATAAACTTCGAGTGTGAATAATTGTTTATCCGACAATTAAACAAGGAAATCTCTTCTTAAATTAGTAAATTTATTCCGAAGTTATTGCTTAAACGAAATTCTTGTGGCCAATAATTACCTTTAGATTCGATTTTACTAAAAGGAGATCTAAACTGTATAAGATACATAGTTCTCAATAAACATAATTTCTCTTACTTTGAGATGATTTCTTTTTTTCCATGGGTGATGAATTAATGTTATTTGAAGTGCTGCTCTTTTCACTTTGATTCAGTTTATCTCGTGTAATATTTTTGTTTTCTTCCTGAACTTTCGTTTTATTGTTTAAAAGTGCGGATGATATTGTTTTGTTCTCCTTGTTTCCTGATTGTAATGATAAAGTATTGGACAATGGATTCTCTTTCTCGTCTGATAACGTCGGTGAAGTCCTCATACGTGGTTTCTTTTTGAACGTTGGGTTAAGAATGTTTTCTGAAAATGAATAAGTATATTTGATAATGCTCTTACGGTCAATTTCGTAAATTAACGCTTAAGTTATACTTCATATAAACATCTATCTTCTGTTTGTATGTAGTTATGTACTAATTTCATTTTAAAATATTGAAGAGACTGAAATGTAACCTTAATCTAGTATCTTACATTACTATTTTGTCACATTCAACTACCCTACACCCAATGAAATTAACCAAACTTTAAAACTGGAGCAGTGTATAAGAAATTATAATAATACCCTACTCCTTTTCTTTTAATTGCGGGTCGAGATGTCTTGTGAGACCCGGTGAGTGTAAGCGAGCGGTCTGAGGCATTAGACTGACGACCGTGAGGTAAAAACTAGAAGCGGATTGAGCCCATTAGTAATACCATAGGTAGAACTCTAACTTTGTTCGTGTTCCTGATTAGTCTAGTAGTTCCGAACAGAGGTGGAAATAGAAAATTGGAGTTAGAAAGCTTAATGAAAAGTGGAAGAGCGTTCGCTCCTTGTGCATATAATTCCTGGTTCGGTCCACTTCTCAACAAGTAAGCTTTGTGGTAGACAAACAATATGTGTGTGGGTTTTCTCGGAGCTCACATGATAGGTCCCACTTCCTTCATTTCACCATTATCATCCGTCTCATAATGACCGTCTTCACTAGCTCAGTGGATAAATATGGGACGTTAAGCTACACAATATATTTTAATTGTTTAGTGTGACAAATAATTTTCTTGAATTATCTTGGATGTATATCATTCTAGATGAGAAGAAAGTTTGGTCTTGACTATGAGATAATTTATTTCAAAGCTAGCTTAGGAAAACTTCTCTTGGTAGTAATTCCCTAATAATTTGTCTTTAAAAATTATTAGACAGGGAGAGGCTGTCATTTACTTGAATGAGAACTTAATTAATTAAATATGACTTTCAGAAAAAATGTTTAAAATAGATTGTGGTAATACTCAGTTCGAGAGTCAAACTATTACGTAGTTCTCCCGCTTGCAAAGAGACAGTAACGACTCAGCAGTTCGAATTTTTATGAGAAGTTCAAAGCAACTTCGATAAATTTTAAATAAGATCAATGATTTTTCTAATCCAGAAGGCAGAAATGTGCATGCGTTTGTAATCTTTCCTTTTAGTCTTATATTTTATTGAGTTAATAGCACAGATGACACAAACTTTATTGAATCATTTTATTAATTTATGCTTCAATTTGTAATTCATGATGGTTTTATATAACTTTCTGATTTCATGAATATAAAGCTCTTATGCACATTATAACATTACTAAATGAATTAACAGTTTATCTCCTTTCAATTCGAATCCAAGATAGGGGGCGCGGTGGCTCAGTGGTAGAGCGTTCATCTCCGGTGCTTAGGTCCCAGCTCGCGCCGTGTGGACTTTGTGGTGGACAACACCGTGCTCGTGGGTTTTCTCGGGGTTCTCCCGTTTCCTCCCACTTTCTTCATTCCACCAATTCACTCATTTCTCATTATCACCGTCTCCTTTAGCCTAACCGGCATAACCGTGGGACATTAAACTTAAAGATTTCAAAGATTTCGAATCCAAGATAGAATGCCTCCCTTGATAGTTTCTCTCGTGAAAATGCGTATTAATATAAGCATTCAATGAGATCTACTTACACTTTTGGTTCTTTCGAAACGATACAACCTAGTAATCTCTCCCATTGTCATTGCGTGAATATCTGTCTTCGACGTATTAGACGGTTTCTCGATTACCGGTAGGATTTTAAGGGATTTGATACTAGATTAAGCTGTACGTCCAAGTTTCATGTAATGGAAAGGATATTACTCCAAACCAACTAATCAAATATGTAGTCAGGGGACAGCTAAAGTTCTTGTTAGCAAGTCCTATAATCCAAGTTTCAATCTAACTTCAATTCGATAGGATTCTGCAGTGTTTTCCTCAAATTTCAGTACTCAAATGTGGAATTAAACCTTCAAATGTTATTATTTATCTGATTATTTTCATAACATCTTTGTTCAAAATAAATTGGCCTCTGAATTGTATATGGAACTATGTTAATAAATAAGAAAATTTTCACGTATAAATAAAGTGTTTTTTTATATAAAAGATATTCAAATTTTTTATTGTTGTTATTTTGTCATTATCTTGTAAAAATCAAAACGTTTATGTGGAAATAGATTTCACAATTTTGTCCAGGAACTATTATATATAAAACAATTCTTCTCAGAGTATAAACACCTCATCCTGTTCCTTGCCAGATGGTAAAGTGCCAAAGACCGACGAGACGTTACCACGTTGGATAGAAACGGATATTCGCTGTATTAGATAAGATGTGGAGCGAACTTCGCCGGAAACACAAGAAATGCATCTTTCTACCTCCCTAATGAATTCAAGACTTCTTGCACCCCAAGCACCACTAGTTTCAATAGCGATTGGAGTAAAAACAAACTTTTCAAGAAGTTTGTTGTATTTTCTTTGCTTTTCAGCTTCTCTGCGATTAGCAACAGCTCCAGCGTTCATTACTGACAGAGGGAGACTTGAATGAGCGTATGTATTAGCGCATGTGAAGTCCCACAATAAACATTTACCTCTCATCCATGGAACCAGTGTCATCCCATCCAGTCGCTTTCCATCCGAACGACAGCAACCACAAGGTTCCCGTATTGAAGGAAATCCAGCTGTGTTGAGGGCTCGTAGTATTATATCATTTACAGAGGAATGTCGGGCGAATCTACCAGCGCTCTTCATGCATGAAAGGCCATGCAGGCCATGTTGGTTAACCTCATCCCCAGAAGCTAGACAGCGATGAGGCTCACAAACTGCTAAGCCTAAATGTAAGGCTGTAGCAATTCGAAAGCTCCAATTTGACAAATGAAGGCCTAAAGGCGGAGAAGGTATCGCCATCAACTATGCACCCGCTTCGGGAGACGAGGCAGCAAGAAGCCTGGCTTTATCTTCCGGAACAACAACAGAATGTAACAGTTTTTTTTGTTTGTTTGTTTAAAATGTATTCTGATATTTTAGCCTTATTTTGTTATATTTCTTTCCTACTTTATTTTCATTAAGAGAGAGATTTAATCCTTCTCTTTTCTCTCTACAGAACTTTTTTGACTTAAGGTAAACGTGACTTATTTTTTAAAATTTAAGTTACAGCAAACAGTAACAAAAACTGCCAGTCTCCTTGAAAGGTGTGTACAATTGAAGCTCGCTACCCACTTACAATAAGTTCAGAATCATTGTATTCTTTTCTTTTCAACAACAAAAAAATATCTGAAATCGAAGTGTTGTCAATAATAGAATTTCGAGAGCAGAAAATGAAACTGTACATTAAATGTTGGTTAAGAAAGTTACATCATTATAAATACGTATTCTAAAAACTACAAAACCATAAGAGCAAAAAAATTCTCGATTATATTCGAAGAAATAAAGAATTAAGTACAAATTGATAGGAAAATAAAACGATCTTTCCGTATCAGATTCGTCGCGTAATACGCACAATCACTAGCGTGCTAACACTACCAATGGAGCCACAAATACTCCCAATTTCTCCAGGCACAGAAACATCTTAAAATAAAATTGTTGGAGATAATTGTTATGGCGAGGGCAACATATGGTTTATGATTTTAACACATGTTCTGTGGATTAAGCTGCGTTAACAAATAAAGTAGTTTCTCAGATGTTTTAATGAGAAAACAGGAATTAATCGACTGATCTATGTATCTGAAATATTCGATTGTACTTGTTGTTACAGTATAGCATGAGACTATGTTCAAAATATATATAAATTATAGAAGTTATAGTTCTCGTGTAAGCTAGTAAATAAGTGTTATGAGAATTAGCTTCTTTACGCTGGTATTAGTTTTAGGAATAATGTGGTCCAGCATACAAGATAGTGATCTATGATCCTTTGGTGGTACTATATCACATTCCTAGAATAGGTAAGAATCACTGCATTGCTTAGTATAGGCTCCCAACCACTCAATCTACTGAAATGTATATTTCAACGAAATGTATCTTACATTAGCAGTTTGATCAAGTTGGTTTGTGAAGTTAGGGAGTATAAGCGGATCGTCTAAAGCCGCTGTATAGTCATATATTATGACACTTTATAAAATATTTTGGAAACTTGAAAGCTGAAGTATATTGCAATAAGAAATGTTGTGTAACGAGTGTCGGTTATAATCTTTTTCATAAAGCATTCTGCGTACCTCCCTCTGGGTAAGGAACCATGTTTCACTATCATACAACACAACAGGAATGAATATCGTATTATGCATTTTAAGCTTCAAATTTCTCTACAAAGCTTACGAAGACAAAATATTTTGAAATGAATAATATCCCGAATGCTTTCAGCCGATATTTCATCTCTTCATGGATATGGTTTTGGTGTGTTAATATTGATCCCAAATGTTTGAAATTATCCAATATATTATTTGATATTTTAACGCATCTATAATTTGCTGTATTACGATTCCGATCAACTTCCATGTATTTAGTTTTCTCTGCACTTACTTCTAAACCCATGTCCTTGCCAGCGTTTAGCAAGAAATCTGTACGTCTTTCTATTGTTCTAGTATCACCCCACATTAAATTTATATCATCAGCATATAAACGCCATAACCTGGTGAATACCGTTCACCTCTATGCCCTGGTTACTATTTTTGACTTTCCTTATAGCGTACTCCAAAACAAAGTTGAAAATAATGGCGACAACGTATCTCATTGTTTCAGGCTATTCTCGACGTGAAAGCTCGTGAACAAAAATTTCCTATCTGGACTTTACTTCAGGATTTATTTAAACATATCTTAATTAATTTCATTAGCTTTCTCGGTATTACAAATTCTGTAAGAATGGTGTACATTGTCTCTCTTCTAACCAGGTCGTAAGCCTTTCTAAAATCAATAAATAACTTCTGTACCAGGGCATTGTATTCCTACTTCTTTTCGAGTATTTGTCGAATGCTAAATATTTAGTCGATAGTTGATCGATTTCGTCTAAATCCGCACGGATAATCAACAATTTCATCTACGTATTGGGTCAATCTTGCTAATAGAATTTTTGAGAAGATTTTATAGAATGTTGACAGAAGAGAAATGCCTTGGTAATTATTACAATCAGTTTTGTCACCTTTTTTGTGAATTGGAACAGTGATTGATTCTTTCCACTTGCGTAAAAATTCCGCTTTATTCCAGATAAAGAGAATAATTTTTTGTTCTACAATTCTACTGTTCTACAATCTTGTTCCACAATTTTTTGCCTCCAGCTAAAATTAACTCAGTTGAAATTTCGTCTACACCCGGAGATTTGTGTTTCTTTAATTTATTTATCGCGATTTCTACCTCTATTGCGTTAGGTTCTAGAATATAGAATATACAGTACATTCTGCGGTGTGCATTTTCCCTTGTCCATACACATTAGTTTTTGATTGTGTATTAAACAAATGGTTAAAGAAATCTGTCCATCTATTTAGGATGCTATCTCTGTTAGTGGAATGAAATGAAATCTTTGAGTTTTACGTCCCACGATTATGCTGGTTAGGCTAAAGGAGACGGTGGTTATGAGAAATGAATGAAATGGTGGAATGAAGAAAGTGGGAGGAAACGGGAGAACCCCGAGGAAACCCATGCACACGGTGTTTGTCCACCACTAAGTTCACTTGGCGGGGGCTGGGATCGAACCCGGAACCCCAAGCACCAGAGGTGAACGCTCTACCAGTGAGCCACCGCGGTCCCCTGTGTTAGTGAGAAATGTCCCGTCGGCTTTCTTACATATATATAAGCACGGGGTTGATAGCCTTTCTTAAGTTTGTATAGATCCCCTTATACATATTCCATGTTTTAGTTTTTACCACTATCTTCAAATTCCTTCATTTTAGGTTTCCAAAAATTGCGTTTCTTTATTTTGAAAAGTTTTGGAAGTTTCCCACTTGGTGTCTGCGAACTTTTCTGTAGTTATTTCATTCCGATTTCGTAGCCAACGTAATTTACCTTTTTTCTCTTCTCTGCTAATTTAATGCATTCTGTCGAATCATGGTTTGTTTCTACGTATTTCCTAGTTTCCAATTTTTCGTTTGCTAAAATTTTAATGGTATCTCCGATTTAAATCTAAGTATTCTCAACACTACTGAACTCTGAATATTCTAAAACCGAGAATCTATTCGAAACTTCAATCCGGTATTGATCTCTTACCTGGTTCTCTTCTGATTTCTTTAAATTAAATCTCTTCGTTTTCAGACATTGAATACTTCCTTTATTCAACGATAATCTCTCGCTTATTATCGCTGCTACCAGGTAGTGATCAGTGTCACAATCTGCTCCTCTGAACGACCAACATCATTTATGCTAAATTGTCTTCTTCTATCTACTAAAACATGATCAATTTGATTATGTATTTTTCCGTCTGGTGAGGTCCAAGTACATTTATGAACGTCGTGATTTGGAAGTTTTGTACTCTTTACAATACGGTTTTTGGATGTTCCAAAGTTTACAAGTCTAAGCTTGTTTTCATTACTTTCCTTATGCAGACTTTCTTTCCCTATAATCGGTTTGAAAGTATCTTCTTTTCCTGCGTTCGAATTGAAATCTCCAATTATATTTTCATATAGTACCGCGGGATTTGGTCAAATTTGAGGTCAACAAAAATACACCAACAAATGAGTGACGTTTGGTAACATTGCCGATGAATCATATTCAATCACATGCAATTGCGTTGTGATTTTTGCCACCTGTATGACATTGTGAATTCTGACAGAGTGGAAAGCAGTTGCATGTTGTTCTAGGTTAGTGTAATTTGAGTGTTGTGGTCATTCGGAAAGGAAAACATTTCGTACCTGTGTCAATAGTGCAATTTTTTTTTATTATTAAATCTGTGGAGAGGTGGCTGTCAAGTTGCATAAACAACAATTGACCTCGCTCGTAAAGAAGTGCTACGAGCTTTATTTCGGATGTAAGGTTGGCAACCAAGACAAAAAATGGGGATCCCACTTAAGCTGCTTGACATATGTCAGACTCCTGACAGATTAGGCAAAAGGTTGTTGTGGTTTCCTCGTTCTAATCTGTTACGGCTCTCTAAGGGTATCAACTCACAATGCAAACCACAATCAAATTACTAACTTCCATCAAATATATGGGTAGTTATATTCTCAAATGAAAACTGCTAGTCATATCAGGGTAGATAAATATTTATTTAGATAATAAGTAAAGCAAAAGTGATTCGACGAAAAATCTTTTAAGGCAAAATAATAAAAAAAATACGGGACTCCTTCACTTCAGAGCCCTATCCCTTAAGGCGGAAGATCATCACTTAGACCAACAGACTCCTACAAATTTCTTAGTCAGACTCTACCGATCCGTCATTCCCTCACAGTTTCATCTGACGCTTACCTCTACCAGGAAAGCCTGACTACAACTTTCCGTCCAAAATATAAGAGATCCTGTTATCAATGGACATCACTTAGCCGAATGACTGATTCTCTTCCTCTAAAGAGAAGACCATCACTTAGGTTTTCTCTGGCCTAGCAAAAAAAAAAAAAAAAAAAAAAAAAAAATAATAATAATAATAATATAAGAAAAAAAACTTAAAGAGTTTTTGCCTCTGAGGTTAAAAAAGTATAACCTACTTCTCCTCACTAGAAGATAACGGGAATCACTTATCCCAATAAGCTATCATTTAAGCTTATAACCCTGACTAGCTAATTGTCCTCAAACTTGGTCATCACTCAGACCGAAGGAAATCACTTATTCCTTGCTCTGACCATCACTTAGGCCAGTCCCTACTATTTCATTAAAATATCAGAAAATTCTAATGCCATCACTCAGGCTCCAGAGAAATCATTTATTCTCTGTCATCGGTCATCATTCAGACCGTTCCCTACAAGATAGGAAAGTAAAAAAAAAAAAGAAAGAAAGAAAAAGAAAAAGGCAGGACCTTAATAACGAAGAGTGGCTCTAACAGCCATAGTCATCCAGCAGTATCCCCCTATGCGGCGAGAGGCTTCCTTTTATATGGTCGATGACCCTTCCCCTTTTAGTTTGCTTAACTTTATTTTCGCTTAAAAATCCGCAAAAAAGTCTTTTGAAAAAACGAGCAACCGTCGCTAGCCTCTGGAAAATTCCATCGATCACTATAAGAAAATCTATATAAAAAAACTTGAACGTAGAGTTCGTTAAATATAGCTGAAAAGAAAAATCCAAGCTGGAATACATGGCTTGAGCAGATATACACATACTAATAAGCAATATCCAATATGAAATTATAAATATATATAACACATAATATGATATATGTAATTAAATATATGTTTGGCCAGACTTACCTTAATCAATAACAACATTATTTACTCTTGTACACTAATTATTTACTCACAAAATAACACAGTAAGGGCGAACCCTCGTCCTTACAAGGTTCACAACATATGCCGTTCGCTGTTCCCATGATTTGGCCGGAACCACCTATCACACAACAGACTGTTATTTCTGTAACAAAAATAGCTTGAATCGCGTCTAAAACAAAGAAGAGTGTGCAATACCCGAATTTACCATCTCCTACAAGACCTGCATGCCATAATGAGAAAATGTACCAGTACCAATGCCTCCAGAAAATGTGATAGTCCGTAACGATTAATCTGGTAACGAGCATGAAGAAGGTTCAGAAGATCGGAGATCCACTCATGCCGACCCAACATTTGAATTGCCCTTTGAATCAGATACCCCACACATTTTGACACAAGGTGATCTCAACGATCGTGTTAGCGATTAAAATTTGTCTAAGCAGCAATCTGAGCTTTTAGCTTCGCGATTGAAAAGATGAAATCTTCTTTCTCCAAATGCAAAAGTGAGTGCTTTTCGTGACCACCGTGCTGTTTTTTTTTCCTGAAATTTCTGGAAGGAAGGAGACGTAGTGTTTTGTAACAATATCGAATCCGTTATGGAGACTCTTGGCCATGGATACAGTGTAAATAAGTGGTGTCTGTACATAGATTCTAGTAAATTGAGTCTCAAAACAGTTCTCCACAACGGGAACAATTTTTTTTCTGTTCCGATTGCTTACGCAGTTAATCTTAAGGAGACTTATGAGAATATTAAGCTGCTTCTTTCTCTTATCCAGTATGATAAATACAAATGGAATATCTGTGGAGATCTAAAGGTAATCGCTATTCTCTTGGAACGCAACCGGGATACATAAAGTACTGCTGCTTTCTTTGCGAGTAGGACAGCAGGACAGAAAAGAATACTATAGTGGGAAAAAATGGCTGCTCGCAGTGAACTGCTGGCTGAACATAAAAATGTGGTAAATCCCCCTCTTGTTCACCCTAAAAATATCTATTTACCTCCACTGCACATTAAATTGGGACTTATCAAAATTTTGTGAAAGATATAGACCAAACACCACGTGCGTTCATGTACTTGCGACAAAAGTTTCCAAAAATCAGTGATACTAAAATAAAGGAAGGAATATGTGTAGAACCAAACTAGAAAATTAATGAATTATGAGAATTTTGTTGACGAGTGATTTGTGAAAATGGCATCGCTGTCCTTTGTAAATTTTTGCAAGAGCTTTTTATTATGGCGATATTGTAGATGAACTAGTGAGATCATATCACCGTATGAGATGTAACATGTCACTCATGTTTAGATGTTGTCAAATACTAAGTTATTAGCAGTTCAAGATTATATGTTCTAGAATATTGCAGGCACTGTCAGCTTGATTGATGGATGAGCTCCCATATAATCGTCTCCTGACCAAGAAACACAATAGTTTTTTTTTAGAAATCAGTTTAATCATTAGAAGAATTTAAGAGTAAGTCAATATATATCAGTGGTTGTAAATCTAATGTAAATAAACTGCAGAGTCCAGAATTAGAAGTTGCAACTCATGAGACACCTGAGTGCACGAGTACAGCATTTGGCATTTGATGACACATTTGCTGATGAAGAAAATAATGGTGGTCCTAACGAGCTATTTAATTGAATGTTAACTGCTAGAAATGACTATGTAACATCACTATATATTAAAATTAGGCAAAAACAAAGAATATATTATGACAAATAGTTGCTATTATGTAAATATTGACCTAATAAATCCATTGTTAAATGAAAATAATAGTTGTTACCTAATTCCATTAATTACAGTAGAAATAGTTTAAGACACTATATTAGAAAGAAGTGTATTGAGAAATTATTTTCTGTCTAAGATATCTTGAGATTTACATTAGTAATTTTCATTGGGATCTACTTTATAAAATGTTAATAACCAATTCCATGGGGTGGTATTTTTGAAATATTCCTGCTTGGAAATTGAACATTAACTAATTTGAGATATAGCGACACAAATTGAAGATATTACAGCAACGGATTATAATTTATTTGCAAGATGGATCAGAGATACTCAGTTGAAATAACTGCAAACTTCCGAAACTACTTGTGAACTGGTGAAAATGAATACTTGGTATGAAAAAAGTAGTAATGGGAGATGAATTAAAGAAATGGGCTACATTGGATAAAAGTGAAGTAAAACAAATTAACTTTCTGACCTCGTGGCAAGAAAGAGATAAGTTATGATGAGGCGAAGATATAGAGATGTATGATAGACAAACCTTATGACAAGCTGTCAAACTAAGAGAGAATAACTAGTAAGGAAGTATGGAGTAATAATGACTAGTAAGGAAATATGAAGAAATAGTGACATTAACAATACCACTAAGAAGAAAAACAGATGAAGCATAATATAAAAATAGGAAGAAGTATAATATAGTACACCAAACGAGATCAAAGAATTTCTGAATGAGTTTTTATTATATAGGTATATTACGGTATAATGTGTGCAATCACTCAGGTACTAGAACTTAAACGCCAAACACCCTTCTGTGTGTTTTCTTAGACTTCTCCCTTTTTCATCCCACTTTTCCATTCCACTATTTTGTTCATTTCTCATCATCACTGTCTTGTTTATCCTACACGGGAGAAGACGTTAAAACTAAGAGATTTAATATGTTATTAGAATTTAAACTCAATAAATGGTTGTACATTTACATACATTTTAATCACAAGTCAACGGTTTCCATTTTAGTCACATCACTTAAAGGCTGTGTCCTTATAGCAATATTTGAATAAATCTCTGTTAAAGTTTTGTGCACTATTTTTAAGAGACTTATAGAAAAGGAGTAGGTTCTCAATTCGACTGTTTTATATATATACATATATTTATACTGCTGTGTCAAAATTAAGGACGAAACTGTTTTTCATGGATTGTCACTTCCAAGTGACATACTTTGGTGAACCTTGAGACATACGTAGAAACTAGTGCTACAGTATGATACAGGAAACAACATATTAGAAGAACAAAAAGCCCAACTTTTATACAGAAGCAATAACTTACACTGATGTCACTGCTACCTATGATACAAATTTTATTACAGAAGTGAAATGGTTCTTAACCGGAGAAAGCCCAAAGGGTGCCTCGGAGGTACCCTGGTCCACTTTAAATGCCGTTATTCTTAATAGATATTTCGTCCCGTGTCCTGGGTTCTTGGATCCTCCTATCTCTTTGAAATACACCCTCTGATTGCGTTTTCGAAGCATTTTTATTTTACTTCAGAAAAATAGGGTTATTTTTTATGTTAACGTGAAGGCCCAAGGGGTGCCTCTGAGGCTCCTATTAAAATATGTACTTTTCCAATTATTTGATACTGTTTATGTTTTATTACCATTAACAAATAATTGCATAGCAAAATAGTGACTAGCCTTTTCTATTGATGACGGAAAATAAGAATGGTCGCGGTGCGTTCATTTTTATACTAACGTAAAGGCCCAAGGGATGCCTTTGAGACTCCTATTGAAATATCTACTTTTCTAATTACTTGATAATGTGACGACGGAAAATAAAAATTGTCGCGGTGGGTTCAGGTAGCTTGTATATGCAGCAGGAAGTCTCAGAGGCGCCCATTGGGCCTTTTAAGGGTAAAATCAGCATGGGCCGTCTCGGGTTAAAAGGGTGGTGATCACCGTAGACAATGAGAAATATTGTGGAACGTGGTTCTGTGCTGCTCACAGGGCTGTAAATGAGTTGCTGTGGTATGGGGTTCCATTACTGCATCAGCACTGTTGATAATTGCTGGATGGTCCTTGGTGCATCTGGGTGTCCTACAAGGCATCTCACCATTTTCAAACGTTTTCGATGGGATTGAAGTCGAGCAAACACGAAAATCAGTCCATTTCCTAAATATCGTCTCGTTCCGACATCTGCGCTTTTCAACGTGTTGGAAGATTATCAATCAATAAGTTAATTATGGCGATTGCGTCTGTAAAATATGCACGTGGAGAAATACAGTTTCACAACAATGTTGATCGGAACGTGTATCGCGTTCAAACATTTGGAGGTCGGCATGCCCACGCAACATTATACCACCACACACAAGGACATCTGACCATATTATTTATCACGTTCGATAATGTTCCTGGAGTAAATGCGTATTATCACTTCTCGCCACTGAGTTTACCTCCAGAACTACTAATCACATTGAATCCATGCACGGTGGCACAGTGGTAAAGCGCTTACCTCTGGTGTGTGTGACGTATCTCGTTAGCCAAGTAAGTTTGTGGTGGACAACATCGTGTCCGTGGGTTTTCTCGGGGTACTTCCTTTTCCTCCAGTTCCTCATTCCACCGATTGTTTCATCGTCATTCACTTGCTTTAATCATCGTCTCCCTGACTCTAAAGAGCATAATTGTGAGACGTTAAACTCAAAATTTCATTTTCAAATTGAATCTTTCATCCGAGAAGAAAACGCAATAGTACTACTCCTTGGTTCAGTTCTGATATTCTTGGTTTAGAGATGGGCAGTTTTGCTAACCCTCGCACATCCTCACCCTCAGTTGACTCCCTCACAGTCACCCTCAGCCACCCTCACCCTCAATCAACACCTCACTCTCATTCTCAGCCACTCTCGCCTTCAGTTGACTCCTTCACTCTAACCCTCAGCCACCCTCACCCTCAGTTTACACCCTCACCCTCAACCTCAATCGAATCCCTCACCCTCAGCCACCCTCAATCGACCCCCTCACACCTACTCCCAGGAATCCAAACCCTAATCGATTCCCTCACCCTCAACCACCCTCACTCTTAATCGACTCCCTCACCCTCAGCCACTCTCGCCTTCAGTTGACTCCTTCACCCTAACCATCAGCCACCCTCACCCTCAATCGACCCCCCTCACACCTATCCTCAGGAATCCAAACCCTCAATCGATTCCCTCACCCTCAGCCACCATCACCCTTAATCGACTCCTTCACCCTCAGCCACTCTCACCTTCAATCGACTTTTTCACACTGACAGTTGCCTTCATGTACTAAATAAACAATAAGTAAGGGTAAATATGATTCTCATTCCAGTGATTGAAATTTACGGTATATATTGTAATATACGTAGATATACATTATATCTACGTAATATTATTTATATCCCATATATATATATATATATATATATAATGCACCAAGCCTTTCATATATAGTATATCCGGGGACCACGGAATAGTGTTCCCAATCATGCCCCGTACCTTCTAACTCCCTCATTTTACCTTTTCCCCCTTACATTGAAGAAAGAAATCTATTTATTTTCTTAATGGTGTGACTTCCCTCAAGAGCAGCCTCTACTTTTAATTATGTGTTTGAGAACACATTGTTCTGCTAGAATGCATTAAATATGAACATTTCTTAATTTAATTCGAATTTAAGAATAGAAAATTTGGCTCTATTTGGTGGGTGCCCATCTCTGCTTGATATTACAGCTAAGGTGCCGCCGATGTGCCGATGTCAATGCAACATAACGGCCATCGGGCAAAGGAAGTACCTCCATGCACTCGATGTGCCGCTTTGGACCATGTGACTGAGTAAATTGTAATCCTTCTAGATATGTTTTCTATTGTACCTGGTGTTTGCCTTCAGTTTCTTCATGCTTATTTCACAATGTAGGAGTCGTCTTCCGCTGTAGTTCTCTGCAGTATATCACCGACTCTCCTTCTCACAGCATAACCTGTGATTCAGAATGATCTTCATGCACGTGAAACAATGCAGTGGGCAATATTAAACTTCTCGACCACGTTCGTCACACTTCGGTCCGTTACACAGTCACGCGGAGCTCCGCGCGCGGAGTCCCGCGTGGCAAGATTGTTCTATTGTTTCTTATGGGTGCATACATAATCACGCGGAGGCCTCCGCGTGGCCCTATCCGCGCTCCGTCCACCGCGAGGCGAATAGGGCCATTGAGCAAATGGGTGCTTACATAGTCAAGCGGAAATCCGCGCGCGGAGCAGCAACTTCCCTTTAAAATGTAAAGAGCAAGGTGCATAGTAGCAAAACCGAAATGAAGATTGATCCAGAAAGACTTATTACAGAAGTTGAATTAAGACTATGTTTATGGGATCCCGCTTGCATAGAATACAAAAATCGTGATATTCGCAATTTTTCCAATTAATTCCTCGAAGGACCGCACTGACATGCGAAAATAATTGAAGAACTTTTTCTAATATTCTCGCAAACCTACATAAAGAGTCACAAAAGCTCCCTTCTAACTTATTTGAGCAACTAAGGGGTGACTTTGGAACCGCCTATTTTTCTGTCTTCTTCGTTTTCTTTCCTTCAGAGATAATAAGAAGCCACTATTGTCGTTTCGATCTTACTCATGTTGACTCGCAACACTGACTGAGGAGAGTTGGGTATGTAATCACGTGACGCGGAGCGCGTAGCTACGGATGACTGTGTAAGCACACACGCGTAGCGCGGAGGAGCGGAAGACGGAGCGCGGAGGGCGGAGCTCCGCTTGACTGTGTAACGGGCCTTCGTCTTTCCTCCAGTTATCCGCCGAACTTTACTCCTGCGATGTCACCGAAATGTTGTCTGTGAGCCTTATTGCGAGTAACACTATTAAAATGCACCGTAACAGATCCCGGACTGACACACACTGTCTCCCCTCTTTCGTTTAACTGCTTTGTGTTGGAGAAACTATTCAATTCGACACTACGGTCATGCTGATTCAAGCTGACAAATGTCTTACTCTCTGTGTATGTGTGGGAGACTTCTACTAACATGCTGCCAGGATTTCATTCGTTTCATTCGTAGATTACGCGATATTTTATGTTATTTTATGACTGTGTAAGCACACACGCGTAGCGCGGAGGAGCGGAAGACGGAGCGCGGAGGGCGGAGCTCCGCTTGACTGTGTAACGGGCCTTCGTCTTTCCTCCAGTTATCCGCCGAACTTTACGTAAATATGAGCCTAACGGCAGAAAATTTTTTAGATATATTTTGCTCATTATTTATATAAAAATGGCCAGAAAGGTTCACAATTTACTACACAGATCGATTTCTTGTTTAAAAGCTTCAGTTTTTATGTTTTTGAGCGATTGAAGTTCCATGTTTCACGAAGCCAGTCGAAGGGAGAATTTACCAGCAATTTTGGACACCCGTGATTATCATGTGATAAGCGTTTGATTCAGTTGCACTGCGGTGTAGACAAGCACGAACGTTTTGGGAACTGAAACTCAGGAGTTTTAAAGCTATTAGTATATTAGGTAGTCTACTATTTGATTACTTTTGGTACCAATGTAATTATGTAACACCCGTTACAATTCAGATATGTTTTTTTCTATACAACTTGTACTAAAAGTCAGAAGTAGTCTATCTTTTGAAAAAGTTAAATTTAGCACATGGGTAATAGAACAAGGAAGTAAATATCATTATATTTCTAATTTAATAGGTAAAAACTGCGTAACGGGTGTTACATTGCCAGTGTAACGGGTGTTACATGTGAACTGTTAGCTTGGTTTGACAGTGATACTTTGTGCACTTAGGCTAACTCTAAGGCTCTAAATAGGGAATTTGAAGTTAGTAAAGTTAGAGGGTTCTCTTCTGAAGACATGAATCCGGTTGTGCAGTGTGCGAATTACGTGACATTGTACCGGAGGTGATTAAGTGCACTACAGAGAATATAACATCTAGGAGATTTCATGCGATGGGGGACTCCCTCTCATCCTCCCGTTAAGTCGCACACTCAGGGTAGTGATTAAATAGCATAAAAGCGCCGTATTTCAATTGAATACTCATTACATACCAGAAGTCTACTTCTTCATCTGAGGCCCAATACGCTGCTATTGGAAGTCTTGGTTTAGGAAATCATTAGGGGTTGCAGTGCGACAAACTTTCAAAACTGATAGTATTTTTCTGGTGCAAGTATGTGTGCAATTGAATACTAGTGCAGCTAATTGACTAAACAGGATCAGCTCTCATTCGTTCAGTATCATCCAGATGGTAGGCCTCCTATCTATTACAGTTGCAAAACTGGCCACATTTCGGTATGGATGCACCGAACAGCACATAATTTAATTTACATGGCATATAACAGAGTGGTTTACATGTGTCTCAGTTCCAGGCGAAATTACATATTCTGTATTTTCCAGGAAAGCATAGTAAAATTAGAAATTCCAAAGACAGAATGCTCAATATATCAGTTCCATTTCAATTAGAGCATTTATTTTGTTGTCCGTTTCAATCGATTAAGGAAGAGAATGCTTCCTCAGAGAATATAAGTGAAGGATATGATCCTTCCGACATTTCCGAAATAGAAGAAAATGGCACAACAGCAAACATTTCAAGCAGTATATCTATAAACAATTACCATCAAGAAACCAGAAAAACTCTACATGACGTGTACGTACACAGACTCCGAAGATAAAATACACCCTACGAATGAAGATGTGATCAGCCGTTTGCGGAAAGTTGATGTTTTTGTTGGAATGTTTGTTTTCGTGACAATGAAAGATGAAACAACTAACAAAGACTGTCGTCAAGTTGGAATCTGTCAAGGACTTCTGAACGAAAATAGTGATATTAGAGTTATGTTCTTAAAATCTTGTGGCGAAAAGGAATTTAACTACCGGAAGTTTGGAAAGTATAATTCATATTCATGACGAGATTGGTAAACTGCTAACTCCGATTATGAAAATTAAAGAATAATGTAAAGTTGTATATCAGTTTAGTTCCAGAGTTAATGTTACTGAAGCATAAAAAGAATTGATTTTTGTTGATGATCAGTGTATGAACAGACCTACAAGTTTAATACTGAATATTTCTACTTTTTTCTGATATATATATATATATATATTTACTATTTTGTGTTTTAATTTCCTACACTGTACTGCATGTGTAACTTCTTATCCATTAACATTGTATTATTTTGTTCTTTACATAATATGCTTATTAAAAGTCAATTTGGTTTAAGTTCATTCGCACTGTGTAACACCCGTTACAATTTGTGTAACACCCGTTACAGTATTGAACAATTTTTTAAACAAAAGCTATTATACTTATGAAATTTCTGTTTGCAATATTCACAGCATCATACTTTCAGAAAGGTGGACACATAATTGAAAACAAGTTTTAATCTGGACATTCGCAGAGTTTGGCTTAACTTTCCATGCATCTGAAAGTGCATATCCAATTACTGTAACGCCCGTTACGCCACATTTTTCACTATCACTGAGTTCTGGTATCATGTATATGTAACGAATTTAGTGTTTGCTAAACTATAGAGAGAAACGGTGATGTTTCGAAGCAGTTTGATATATCTTGACCCAATAAGTACTTTACTATAACAATTTCTATTCGTCCAAATGTAACACCCGTTACGACGGAATGGCCGTTTATCTAGCTCCTTTCTAAGTTTTGCACACCAACGTATATATGTTGCATGTTCACGAATAACTTCCACATAGATGCATTCATTTTGAGGTTTTTCTTTTAAAAGAGTATACTTCTCTGGTGGTCTCATATTAATTTGAACAAGATGTAATGCGAGTCTTTTGAGCTATATCATGACACACTTGAACAGGTGTAGTGACAAAAATTTAATTAATCGATTTTAACATGCATATGTTTACGCATAAGTTGACCTTAAATGCACCGATTTTAATAAACATTTTTAGTTTAAAGAAAAGTACAGTCAAGGTGATCTAGTCTAAATTTCATGAGGGAATAACAATAGTCTTCGAAATTGGACCATCAAACTCCTCAACCGCTGACTGTTAATTAATAATTATAAGAATGATCAAGCATATCGTCAAGGTAGATGTAACGATTCTGAAGATTCTTTTCTGGTTTTGATGAATATACATTCGTGATTATTAAATATAAAACCGATATGGATCTTCTGCTAGTCTCTAGACCTAGCGCATAAAATTCCCCGACTTACAGTGTAAATATCCTAATTTACATGACTACATTGTGCACACTTTCATGCATAGCTTCAACTGACTTAACGATTTTCATTATTCGTTTTCAGTTTCACAGACTATACTTTATCACGGGCTCTATACAAAATTTATTGGAATCTGTTGAGAATTTTTAGATTAGACTATGAAACTCCTCAACAGCTGATATCATATAATTTCATAACACGTAGATCCATGTTTTATCTATCTATCTATCTATCTATCTATCTATCTCTCTATCTATCTATCTATCTATATATATATATATATATATATATATATATAAAACAGACGAAAATCATATTCACGAAGAAATTAAATGTCGACTAAAAGCAGGGAATTCGTGTTATTGTTCAGTTCAAAATTTCTTTTCGCGAATTCTGTCGAGGAATTTGAAGCTTAAAAATATATAAAACGATAATCATGCCTGTTGTTCTGTATGGTTGTGAAACATGGTCGCTTACTCTGAGAGAGGATCATAGACTGAATGCATTCGAGAACAAGATCCTGAGACGAATATTCGGACTCAAGAGGAACGGGAATGGGGAATGGCAGAAACTACATAATTTATACGGTTTACCAAACATTGTTAGGGTCATCAAGTCTAGGACGCTCAGGTGGGCAATTCATGTAGCTAGGATGCAAGAAAGTAGATACGCTCTGAAAGTCTTGACTGGAAGACCAATCGGAAAACAACCATTAGGAAGACCTTTTGTGAACGCGGCATTGAACCTCCGGGTTCCATAAGCTAAATAGTTATATATATATATATATATATATATATATATATATATATATAGTCATGGAAGCTCATTCAGTTTATATGTACCTAATTATCTATATTATCTTTAGTTAAGGTACCTAATTAAACAACTGGGATAACGAAAGTGGAAAAAATAATGAAAATTAAAGAAATATAACTGACTTAAAAATAACCTAGAAAGAGAACGTAGAAACTATGGAAACAACGATATTAACCGTCTTTAAGAAAAGCATTAGGAAGCAGAAAAGAATGAAAACACTAGAAGCAGAAAATAATTCAGTACCATTATCTATAAAATAATTGTAGTTTGTGCTAATCCAAACAAATTAATGCCTAATATAAAATCAGTTTGGATGGTAATTTTATAAGCATTAACTTGTTCGACTTGTCATAGATTTTAATTTCTTCTATAGATAATAGTAACGAATTGTTTCTGTATTTTAGTGCTTTGTTTGAAGTCGGTTAATATATTTAAATAATATTGTAGAATATTAACATCAGTCCATTTCTAATTTAAATTAATAATACAGAATGATTTACTCAGTATCTTCAAGTTTTAGCTAATTATTACTTGACATAGAAAGTTAGAAATCAAATTCTTACCAATAAATGCTTTATCATCGAGTTTTCTTTCCATAGCTGTAACTCAATATAAAATTAAGATTAATTTTAATAGCAGTAATTCTCCATTTGAAACGTAAATATATATGCATATATAGAAAATTACATTTTGAATGAATTTTGGTTTTTTTATTTCTCATTAAAATACTATTCCTATTCGATAAATCCAAGTGGCCGACTAAAACACCATGAATATAACCCTGCATTAACAAATCATTTTAAACATCTCACAAAGTATTATATGCTACCAAAATCGCTGAAAAAAATAAATATCATTGTGTTATAATAGACAAAAAACCACATTAAATGTTAATCGACTTTTCTCTGAAATACACATGGAAATTGCAGCTGCTGCACGTATGCTATTTCCCTTCAAATGTCTTGCTGTTACAGGTTTGTGCTAAAGATTTGAAGTAATGAAATACCATTATTACATTTGCTGCAAAACGAACTTTAATCCATTTGGCAATTCATTTGAATTTACAATACGCAATGCAATTCTACTTAGTCTGTGGAATGAAATGTGCTTTTACTTGTGAACAACGATATTGAACAGAAAGCATGCTGATTATAAAAAGAGTCGAAGTTGAAATTTTAAAGGATCTTAGGTTCCGTGGGCTATACCTTCAGAAACAGAGATGTTCGAATGACTATTCTTTCGTTCGTTCGTTCTTCCTGGTGTCTATACACTTCCTTAGGGGCCATTTAACAATTTAACGTAGCAACACCAAAATCCAAACTTTTGAATTTGAAGTATAACTTTTCAGTCTTTATCGAATTTCTTTCTACACCCCAAAATGAGGGAACTGTACTTTACTATAGGGTCAACTTAAAGTTACAACATTTTCAGAAACAACTCTAATGATTTTGTTTACACTTCGTACTCAATACTTCATTAACAACCCTGTGTTACGATATAAGCAGTTTCTCTGGGACAATTGTCTGGGAAGGAGTAGTTTACTCCAGTTTTTCTGTGCGTTCTGGTATATATATTCTGAATAAATGTTTCGTTTATACTCATTTACTATTATTTTTTTTGTGTTTTATTAAAAATGATTGATTTATAATCCTACAATAGTGGATAGGTAAATAATAATTTTAAGAAAAACATTGACAAAAGTTAGTTTTTTACAGTGTCGTAGAGGTGAATTCTTTTCCAGATGATTTCAGTACAACTAGCCACGAAACCAAGAGTTGCAACTATAATTTATAGTTTATCTATTTATCTATCTATCTATCTATCTATATATATATATATATATATATATATATATATATATATATATAGAGAGAGAGAGAGAGAGAGAGAGAGAGAGAGAGAGAGAGAGAGAGAGAGAGATGCCAACAACAGCACATCATAATGTGGAAGTAAAGAAAGCTGGTGAGGTTACTGAAAACGTCATAAAATGATGTTAAAAGATAAATTTAATTTTGTGGGAAGTTAGAATGACATCAGAGGAGAAAACAGTAGGATAACACGGATGTGGAAAGCAAAACACAAACTGAAAAAGACGAACTGAATTCTGCACGAAGAACAACATAATAGTAACAAATACTTTCTTCAAGAAACATAAGCGCAAGATTTATACTTGAAAATATAAGGAGATCAGCATATACAAAAGACAGATTACATAGTCGTTAAGAAAAGATCAGAAGCAATATTAAGAACTGTGGAAATTACAAAGAAACGTATGTAAACTGTGACCTAAACTAAGGTATGATAAAAAGCATATTGGAATTTATGAACCTGAGATACAAGAGAAAAATGTTATACTTGAAACAGATAATGTGAAGAACAAGGAAATTCAAGAATTTCACGAAGAAGGCAGTAGATAACATAGCACAAATATCAGCAAGGTAGGAAATTAATCACGAATGATAATTTATAAAAAGTGGCACATTTGTTTTCACGATGGAAGGAAGTGCTAAGTGATGAAGAGAATATAGCAAGGAAATTGTAGATATCGAAAGATATTCTGAAATAGTGGATGATGAAAAAATTAAGAATATTACTGAGAGGAAGCTAAGGAGGAATATAAAAAAATTAAGAAATCAAATCATTCAGAAAGGAGGAATGCATCAAACAATAATATGAATAAATAGTGAAGGACATGAACACACGAAAAGTAGATGCGGCTTTTAAAAGGATTAAGAGAACCTTGAAGTAACAGAGAACACAAACCAATGTAACAAAAATACAGGAGAAATCATGATTGAAGCTGTAGATAAACTGAAATAGTAGAAAGAATAATCAGAAGGGTACTATTCAAGTTATTGTAGGAAATGTACAAGATGGCGCAGTTAAAGCAAGGGGCAAAAGTAGACTTGATACTCAGATTACAACGGCTGAGTACTACAAGAGCTTAAACAATGAAAAATTACATTTGTAGATAATATAACAGCACAGAAATTGTACAAAGTTCTGACATGCAGTTCAGGACAGAATTAATTAAGAATATTCATAAAAATAAGTGACTTCCATAAGAGTAAGATATCGGGAATAACAAAAACACTAGATACTTAGATACACGATGATCACAGCATATTTCCACAATCCTGAAAAAAAATATTTATTGAATATTGTAATCTAAGATTAACAAAACACTTTGTTAACACTGATGACAACTTTGGTTTGAGAAATAAAATTGTAAAACCTAAAGCAATATTTGTAATATGATCAGTGATGGAAAAACGAATTCATGTGGAAATTGCAAATTACGTAGTAATTGCAGACGTGAACATGCAAGGTGAAAAAAAAATGTTAATGATTATAAAGGAATCAATAATAAACTATAAAGAACGGAAACATTTTATTACCTCAGAACAAAGAACATTGGTCAACAATTGAGGTAAGTGGAGAGAAACGAGGAGGAGCAATTCTGATAGTTCTCAGACAAGGATGCTCATTGCCACTGACTTTTTTTAACCTGTACATTGAAGAAGTAATAAAAGGAATCAGTGACAGAGCCTAGTAATAACCGTTCAATGACAGAAAACATACATACATATTTTGGACGGTATTCTGATATTAGCAGACAGTGAGAAACATTAGAGGCAGGTGTAAACAGAACATAACTAATGCTTAACAAAAAAATCAACATGAAGATCAACAAGATCAAAACAAAACTTATGAGATGCTGTGGAAAATAGAGGACAAGAAAAGTAAAGATGAAAATAGAGATCACCTAGTGATAGAGGTGGAGGAATTATGTCACTTAGGTAGTAAAATAACGAACGATAGTAAGCGCATACAAATCAAGAATAGCTTTGCCAACGGAGATATTAAAAACTAAAAACCTTCTAGTGGAACACATCGACACATAACTGAAACTTAATGCTCATTGTAGTATATGTATGGGATATGGCATTCTATGTATATGAAGCACGAGCACTAAAAAAAGAGAAGAAACGCAGAGTGGAAGTTTTGAAATTTGATTGTGTAAGAGGTTGTTTAAAAAATAGGAGTAAGACATCAAATGAAACAACATTAGCGATGGTAGGAGTAATAAACGGAATATACTGGAGAATATTTCGGGAAGAAGATAACAAATGACTGAACACATCATGAAACGTGAAGGGAATATCAGAAAGAAATGATAAGTCTAGCTTAGATTAAAGGAGAGTGGAAACCAGGGTTGAAAAGAAAAGTTTTTTGAAAAAGAATAAAACATGTGTTTGAAACATGAAAAAGATGTTTAAAATGTCTTAAACATGTTTTAAAACACACACGAAAGAAACATGTTTTAAACATTTTGAACAGTTTAAAACATAATTTTAAACATATATTTCAAAATCGTGTAGTCACTTATTTGTTAAGATTTCTTGCTTTTTACTAGCAATCAGTGATATTATTCTAATTATTTAACAACCGGTTCTGTATATCTGTATGTATACATACATATCATTTTATTTTTATTTTCATATCATTTTTATACTGTATAGAGAGAGAGAGAGAGAGACTACATATATATATAACTCTCTTAGGAAACAAACCGTGCAAGGTAGACAAAAGCAAATTTTTTACTGGATACCACAAGTGAGAAGCAACCTACACAGCATTCTAATACAAGGTGGTGTGACGAAATTAGGTACTACTGCAAAAATTCAGGAAACAAATCACCCAAGATAGGTGGTTTCAAAAGGTATAGGAAAGACCTTAATCCAGCAATGGATCGATAAGTGTTGATAATATGTATGCGTTTCAAATATACGTAGACCTAAATAATCCTCATTACTACACTCATGTGATCCCAGTTTTCATTCTTGATATCTGAGCATTTGAGATTAAGAAATAAATCACTTATTATTTGTTTCTCGGAATCATATGTTTAACCCTTTAGCTGTGAGAATTTCTAAAAACAAAGATAGTTAAACTAAAATTTACTGTTCTTCAGTATAACTGGGTAAAATTTACTGTTATGTCTGGTTATATCAAACGGTTCTGCGAATTCGGAATATTTAACAACCGATTCTAGCGAACCGGTCGGAACCGGCAGAATAGCACCACTGCTTATAACCGACCTTTTTATTTATTTTATCCCTGTTGACACTACAATGTGTTGAGTACAGAATATTTCAATATAGATTAGTAATTATGAACTTTTTTTCATATTACGACCCCCTTTTATTACAAGTGCCAAATAAGCCTCGTTTCACACTTTCTCGCGTTGGTCTGCTATGAGGCTTTTTCTTCATCTTGCTTTCCATTCCTTCCGAACTTGGAAACCAAAGTATACAAAATGTCTCTGAATCGTATCGCACTAAGACGACTGTAACTTTAGGTACAATGCAGAATCTCTCTGTCTTAACAGAAAAACAGTAACGAACTAAAATCGTTAAAGCTTAAGCTGCAATAAACTGTTGGTCGAAGTATTTAATATTTATACTACCGCCGAACTTCGAGCGAGAATATTCTAGAAACGTCGGCGTAGGTTCTGGAGCCAACGAGGCAAGCGGGAGGTGCGCGAATCTTCTGGACAGAGCCGGACATTGAACCGGGGCTCGAAGAGCGTGGCCAAAGTAAGCTACCACGAAGTTGTGTACCCTGCCGCTAGATGGCATTTGCTGTCGATGTACATAACAAGCGAAGAGTTGCCAAAAACAAATCATGTTATACGAAGAGCTATGCCTATAATCATCGTTAACGTGGCATTCCAAACAAAATCTGGACATTAATTCCAACAACTGAGCTAATATGGCTGTACTTTGACTCATAAACATTTTAAAATTATTTACTGGCATTGTTACAAGTTTTTTTAAATAAAATAATTGAATTATAGCCATCAGGTAACTCTAAAAACAACCACAAGTAGCTTTTCTGTCATTGGTGTTGTGCGTGTTGCCTAACCAAACACTTAAAAACTTCAAGTCTGTTGGGGCAGGGTAAGTGGTTGTCCAAAAAAATAAAAAAAATAAAATATTTAGTAAGGTTGGAGCCACTAACTGGTCTTACTGTCAGCCTATGTTAATCGTAATGTATTTGGGAAACTGACTCTATATTCAAGACTGCAAAGTACTGTAATACTACTACTATTATTACTTCTACTAGTACTACTACTACTACTTCTACTATTACTACTACGACCACTGCTAATACTACTACAACTGTTACAACTTCGCGTCAGAGTTGACATGTCTAGTGGTACCGAATTTACCTTCTAAGTACAGAAGAAAACAGACAAATGGTAGTTATTATGGCCGGTCTGCGTAGAATGTGAACCGATACTTGATCTACGAGGGACAACGGTAGCTCAGTAGAAAAAGCACTCACATCTGGTGCCAGAAGTCGTCAGATCAATCCCTGCTTGTGCTATGTGAGTTTTGTGGTGGACAAACACCGTGTGCGTGGGAGGTTCCGTGGTGGTCCCGCTTCCTACTACTGTTTTCATTCCACCAATTCATCCCATCATCATTCATACGGTCTGAGCCGTAGTTACCTAAAGAGCGTATGATAAAGTCAAGTACTTGACCTACAAAGTAGAATTTGGTAAGCAACCATAAGACCACGGTGTCCAAAACCGTGCACTGGCGTGCTCATAAAATCAGTGCAATTTGTAGTAGTAATGTTCAATTAGCAAGGCAAATACCAAGTGGTGTTACATGTTCCTGTATTGTTTATAGTATGATACTACAAATATAACAAAATATAATGATGAAATAAATCACCAAAACGCCAGGGTCGATTAGGTGTTCCTAGAACGGTGGCTCAGTGGTTGAGCGTTCACCTCTGGTGGATGGGGTCCCTGGTTCGATCCCAGCTCTCGCCAGATGAACTTTATGGTGGACAAACATCATGTGGGCGGGGGGGGCGGTTCTCGGCGTTCTCCCATTTTATTCATTCCATCATTTCATTTATTTCTCATCATCACCGTCTCCTTTAGCCTAGCCGGCATAACTGTGGGATGTAAAACTTAAAGATTTCATTTGCATTGATTTGTTTTCGTATTACTAGTAATAGCAGTAGTGGTATTCGCTGTCGTATTAGTGTAGTAATGAGTAGTAGCAGTAGTGGTAATAGTAATAGTAGTAGTAGTGGGAGCAATAGTGGAATTAGCACTAGCATTGGTAATCGTAATAGTAATAGTAGTATTAACAGTAGTAATTGTAGTATTAGTATCACAAACGGTGTAGCAGTTTTACATATCTTCTCTGTTACTCGTAATGCACTAATGAGTGTAGTATAAGACTTTTACGTCCATGAGCTGTATTATTGTATAATAAACATGGCTGGACAGAGCAAGCACAGATAACAAATAGACAGACAGAATCGGGATATAGAAAACAAACCTTGGGTAACTTTTCACACGATTTTCCCATTCGAGAAGGACAAATAGACATTGGGTGATATCAATAAAAATAAGTAACTACTCCTGAGAAGTCCTGCTCGAGAATCGGAGTAACTACACCTGGAGTAGTCTCTGCCCTCAATTTCGTATCAATAAAACAAGCCACTACTCAGGTCTAGTCTGCTCCAGACTTATGAACGTTTACTCGCGCTTCCTCTGCACGTAGCACTGAGTCGTATCAATAAAAGAAGTAGTTACTCATTACACCCATCTGTTGAGCGGTCATTTCGTTGTGGGTAACTTATGGCGCAATATCCTAAACGCAATGGAAGGGACAAGTAGCAACGATAGTTTCAATCAAAGTGTAATTGTGAATATTATAAAAGAGTTTCCAGTAGTACTTTCGAAGTCAGTTACCAGAAAGTAAACGAAGGGAAGCCGAAGCTTTGAAGGCAAGTACAGTGAAATGCAACGAAATATCAAATACATCTATGACTGAGACACAAATCTACCCCCAAAAAAGAAAAAAGAAAGTAAAGAAAAAATAAAAAACCGGAAACAAAGTTCGAATCCAACAATATCAAGATTAACACGACAAGCGCATATCACGTGTTGCCCAAGGTCTTTGTAGATTGTTTGGCTTTAAGAACGAAATCAGACACTTATCCTCCTTTGTTTCCTTTTTTTAAAAAGAAGTTCCAGCCAGTTACATCATAAAGCACGTCCATCCGTTTCCCACATCATACGTGTCCCCTTTCGCCTTGGCATAAAAAAAATACATTCTCATGTATACACCCTTCCTATCAACGTTGAGTTGATTTTGAGTTTAACGTCCTTTTCAGTAGCGAGGTTATATGAGACGGGATCCACTGATTAACGTGGAATCCGAACCACATGAGCTCCCGCCGGGAATCGAACACGGGTCTGTCATGCCAAAAGCATGTACGCTAACCGCTTAGCCACGAATGAGCTCTTCCTATTGGCGTATTCGTCTCCAAAGTACTAGGTTTCTTTATTGCCATGTGTGTATAGTTAAGTGTTCCGATAGCACCCGGAAATGTATATTGTTCTTGCCACTCTGCCTTTGCTGTTTGCATAGTACGCACACTTCCGGAAACAATCAATTTTCAGATATCGCAATAATCGCATCCATTACACTTGTAGTAGTCATAGACACAGTACTTTGAACCACACCAGAATCCCCTGACATTCCGACCTGGAACCCCGGATTACTCACATAATGCAAGAAAACCCGCATCTTTTCCTCATTACGTAGTGCACTACCCCAAATTTAGATTGATTCTCCTAAAAATGTTGTGCTAACCACTCCTCATTTTCTTTCATGAACCTATAATGTTTTTTGTAATCTCCATTTACAACATTTGTATGCAGTTTATAAGTTTTTCTACGTAGCAAAACAATCATATACTCTGCAATATTTAACACGGAGTCACCTATTTAGCTTGCTCCATAAATTTGGAGACGTTACTAGCATCACAGAGGAGTCTTTGATTTTCATTGATATCAAACGCGGAGTAGTTACTAGGCTCGAGAATAGAGGTATGGTTACTTCAAAAGACCGGGGCTTCTCCGAGGTCAGCCGAGACGAGTAGTGCTCAGTTCTCTTTTTATTGACACCAATGCGAGTAACTACTACAAGATTGGGAATAATGAGTAACTTCTCCGTTTTATTGATATCATCCATTGTAATATTATGACGACACATTTCTCATTTTCCATTGCATATTGAAGGATTGACTTGACTTATCAACTTGGTTGTTCTCATGTCGGTTACGCCCGGCCCGTTTAGAGCCCGGCTCGTTTGTGGCCGGCCAGTTTAGGGCCCGGCCCGTTCTCTTCCCGTTTCGAGATTCGGGCCGGGCCGGGTCGGGTCGAGCCGGGCACAGAATACAGATCCATCCGGGCCAGGCCGTCTTCGGGCCTGAGTTTGCAGGGCTCTGACTCATATATGAGCTTAACTAATCGAATATAGTTAACTGTGAACTAAGAGTTGGCGCTTGGAATGTTTCAGTTCTGTTTTTTATGTCATGGAGACAGCTCTGTTCTAACAAATCTTTCTAGAAAGTCTAGCCCACAGTCTTCACTAGCTATAAGCACTGCATGTTCTGTCCCGACTTTGAAATTTGTACGAAAACCACTCAATGTGTGATGGGCTGGAAGAACAGAAATCAGTTACATCGTTAATGAGTATTACCTGACCAGGATATTAGTGCGGTTTTTCGTGGAGGGCGCTAGTGTAGTGTTTACATCAGTTTCTTGGTAAGCGCGGTGGGACAGGGGAACGGAGAGCGTCACTTTGCAGTGTATCCAACGATTTTCAAAAGTTGCAGTTTACATGTTATAAGTAGCCTAATCTGTTTCGCTTAATAAAGAACTCCATAAATTATATAGTTGTTATTGAATGCAGTAATGGTTATTCCTGCAGTAATGCAGATGTATTGTGGATAATGGCATATGCATGGAAATTAACAATTTAAGAACAAGATAGCATACAAGTGAGTTTCTACCGTGTATTAAGCAGATTATATATAAAAAAAAATAATTACATTTTATTTGATTTCATTATAAAACAGTAGAAACCTGTAAAACTCAGTAATAAGATGTAATGACTAAAATATTAATTATGGGTTGGTAGCTTAGATACTTGCGCAATATCTTGTAACTGTACGTTTAAATCAAGTTAAGGCTCGCGATGCTTGTATTTGTTTTAATGTAGGTATATCGATTGACAACTAAATTATTTTCTTGAGTTGTAGCCAAGAAAGAATTCCGATACGTTTCCACTCGAGAACGGTGGAAGTTCTCTCCGTTGGTCTATTGGCTAGCGCATGTGTCTTTGTTGTACGTGGTTCTCTGAGAGCCCAACAATTAATTTTACGTTTCACTTTCATTAATCATCTGTCTCCTCTAGTATAAAGAGCATAATCATGAGACGTTAAACTAAAGAAATTTCATTTCATTGTTTCGATTAATGTGAACCCTTTGGGGGAAAAGGAAGTGAAGAAGAAATTTTCCTTAATTTTTTAAAGGGCTACGGGATTGAATAGCTTGTCTTTCGGGATTGCCTTGTAAAACCTGATTACAATGTATCTTTCTTTTAGGATTATAATCGTAATCCAGCCTTTTGGTAAATGTGAAATAAAAGTATCGATAAAACATCAGCGTATGGGTAATGTAAGCATAAATATCATTGGTTCAATACACAATAAATTCACAACTTTTATTTATGAGTATAGAAATTCCCTTTGAACTCCCTCTGAATTTCTTTCAGACCCTAGGTCTCTTGTGACAAAGAATTAATTCTATTATCTGTTTTCATACACAATATAATTTTGAAACTTGGGAGCCTAGTGTTGTCTTTGTGTCTGTAATACGAAATCATTTGTCGATTGACTTCAGAAGACTGAGTTTAGCCCGTGAGCATAAGTTGCATATAGTTCAAACATATCAGATGTACGGTCTTGTTTAACAAATTCTGTGTGCACATATGAAATTCAAAGACAAAGGTAATCAATCGTCTTTAAACAGCTGTATTTTTATTTCAAGTGTAAGTACTAAAATGTGCTACGTAGATTTCCGGCCAATTGTTTCATCGCCGGTATCTTTGAGCAATGAGATAGTAGTGGAAGACAAACTTCGTTCTTCTAACTGGATATTTTGAAAAACTTACGCAAGTGGTTTTGTTAGTTAAATACATATCTATTCACTCTAATCAATTTCAAAAGTACCATTAACTTTATAATAACATAATGAATGTAAGAGTTACCCTGAAAATGTATTTTGTATTTCTTTTTTAATATGAAATTCATTTTTTCTGAATTTCACGAGCTATAGGAAATCAATTGTCAGGCTCCCCACTTTAAATTTTAATCGCTCTCCTACCGCCTCAATGTAACATTGGGTTTATTTCTTTTAAATATTTTTCTTTCAAAATTTGGTAGAAATACTGGATTTTTAAACCATGCTAAATAATGACAGGTTAGATATCAGAGAAAGTTATCTTTATCTACCTTCTTAATTAGGGGCGGATCCAAATCTCCTTCGGAGGCGGTTAGATTATCAGTTTCTCTCTCACCAGTCTTTTGCAACATATCCGAAAATGATCTCCATGCAAATTTGTTACTGAAGGTACTGTCAATCGATGGTCCAAATTGGTAGCAATTTCGAAGACGCCTTATCTCAAAAGTACACAATAGAACTTGCTTTAAACAATGAAAGCGCAGTTGCCAAAGTATAACTTTGATTCACAAAGATGAACTTCGAGGTTTCGTTAACAGATGAATTAGGAATTCCTTACACTCTAATGCTACGAAGTTCTCAGTGTTCCTTTGTACAACACTGAGGTTAGTTTATTCGCAAGTTATTGTCATGTTAATATGGAGGGTGTATGTACTTTTTTTTTTTTTTTTTTTTTTGCAGTCCCTTAAAATGTTCTGAAAAACATTTCCATAACTTTTGAAATTATGTTTGTCTTAACTTGAACATATGCGTGAAGTGGTTTATTATGAACAGGGCCAAAACAACTGTGATAGATTAATTACAAGTGATCCGGTTAGAAACACTGTTGTTTGTATTTTAGTTCCAAAATCGGCCGCCCGCACTCGTTCGCTGGTGGACTAATAGAGTGGAACTGTCTCACAATCTTGGCCAATCCACAAAAATACACAACCAGTGGGCTCCAAAGTTTTTTCCAACTGTTTTGAAAATGGTAAAGTGCGTTTGCGAATACACCCGTATTTGGAGAGGAAATAATGTAAGAAGTTGACTTTACTGTTGCTGATGCCGATTGTATGCTAGAATCTGGTCATCTAACTCTTCGTTAGCGAAATATAGAAGTGGTTCATATTTATTTCCTGTCGCGTGAAGGAAACTACTTTTCTCAAAGTAGTCAGCATGAGCACCTCGAACGTAGATAAGTACATGCTCTGGAACCGTAGATAAGTACATGCTCTGCTGTGTAAACCTAACGAATGAAAAACTGCAGATATTTCATCTCATTGCTGGAAGACGACCAATACTGTTCCATTTGTATTGGGAGTGGGGTGTTGATTTTTCGTGAAGTGACTTCAACGGTCTCTGCTTTCACACTTCGAAGACAGATCTGGGACTTGATACTATT
The DNA here is from genome assembly GCF_964235325.1 of Thermobia domestica. NCBI lineage: Eukaryota > Metazoa > Arthropoda > Insecta > Zygentoma > Lepismatidae > Thermobia > Thermobia domestica. The sequence continues at coordinate 207,432,311 of NC_137457.1, read as the reverse complement.
TATTTGAGAAACATCAACATTTGTGTTGAGTCACAGAATATTCGGATTTACTGCAACAAAACTTTTCCATAATGTTACCCGCCAAATGTCTTCATTTTCAGCTTTTTAACGCTGACTCTTCTAGCTAAAACAATGAAACTCTAACAAGAGTGGAAGGCATGTGGATACAAGGTACTTCGTCTGGAGCTGGTTCAAAAAGTTTTTTGTGATTTCGTGGAGAAGCTCGGATTTAACAGGCTTTCTACAGAGCATGTACTTTGTAAAAAAAAAAAAAAATAATAATAATAATAAAAAAAATGGCGTTGGTGTGGTTTCATACTTAAGGAGTCTTTTCATGTCGTATCTCCCTGCTCTCGCAATATCTGTACACTGAAAATCAACGAAACTTCCCTTCGATATATTCATTCCTCTCCTTTCTTATTTTTCTTCTCACACTTTCTTTTCTTAATTGGATCCACTAATGCCTTTGATTTTTTGGTGAAGTATTGAAATGAAATGAAATCTTTAAGTTTAACGTCCCACGGTTATGCCGATTAGGCTAAAGGAGATGGTGATAATGAGATATGAATGAAAAATGGTGGAATGAAGAAATTGGGAGGAAACGGGAGAACACCGAGAAAACCCACGAGCACTGTGTTTGTCCACCACAAAGTCCACACGGCGCAAGCTGGCATCGAACCAGGGACCCGAAGCACCAGAGGTGAACGATCTACCACTGAGCCACCGCGCCCCCCTGGTGAAGTATTATTGAAAGAAATATCATCGGGTATGATAAACTTAAGTAAAAACGAGGTTGTATCATCGTCCACCACCTCTCCAGTAACGAAGTTCCTTAATTTTACTTTTCCCGGTTATTTTCATACAAACAAGAAAGTATTTCCTCTTTCCAGAATGACCTCTATCAAGGCATTAACAAGATTCTAATCTCTTACTGATTGTAGGTGATGGAAATTCATGGTGTACAGAACATTCATCTTCGTCCATAAAATCACACACATTGCGCGAGAAGTAAGTGTTTTGTGTTTGATTATCAAGCTGACCAACTACTTCTTTTCTTCGTGTGCATACAATTATATTTCCACGTCCTTTGGCTGGTTTATTGTGGTGTGGTTCCAGGTTTGGGTACAAAACCTCGCGGCCAGAACCTCGCGGCGACAACCTCGCGGACCAAAACCTCGCCTGGCCAAAACCTCGCCTCCCAAAACCTCGCGGCCCAAAATCTCGCCGGGCCGAAACCTCGCCTGGCCAAAACCTCGCCGCCCAAAACCTCGCGGGACAAAATCTCGCCGGGCCAAAACCTCGCCGCCCAAAACATCGCGGGGCCAAAACCTCGCCGCCCAAAACATCGCGGGGCCAAAACCTCGCCTGGCCAAAACCTCGCGGGCCAAAATCTCGCCGGGCCAAAACCTCGCCTTGCCAAAACCTCGCGCCCCAAAATATCGCCATACCCAAAATCTCGCCTGACCAAAATGTAAATGTTCCCACAGATGATAAGGATGACGGTATAAAAGATGCTGTTTCAGAAAAAGTATCACGGGTATTTGACCAAGTCCCGCGATACCATATGAAAATTCTATTTCTGTATTAGAGGATTTCAATGTGAAGATAGGACGACAGGATGTTTTTAAACTGGTTATAGGGAAAGAAAGTCTGCATAAGGAAAGCAATGACAACTAACGGGGTTAGTTTCGTGAACTTTGGACCATCCAAAAACTTAAAATTTCAACAAAAATCTAATAATATTTATGAAAGTATGAAATAATATATGAGTTTTTACGACGTCCCTTGATTATGTCCTGTAGGTTAAAGGAGACGTAGATGACCAGGATGAAGGAAATGATCGAATAAAGAAAGTAGGAGGAAACGGGAATAACCCGGGAAAGCCCATGCACACGATGTTTTTTGTATCTTCTTCTTCTTCTTCTTCTTCTTCTTCTTCTTCTTCTTCTTCTTATTATTATTATTATTATTATTATTATTATTATTATTATTATTATTATTATTATTATTATTATTATTATTATTATTATTATTATTTGTAATGTGGAATTGCAGATTAAGAAACTCATTGGGTAAATTTTTAAAAAAAGTTTCATTCGCGACGAGGTTTTGGCCACGCGAGGTTTTGGGTGGCGAGGTTTTGGCAACGCGAGGTTTTGGCCCGGCGAGATTTTGTCCCGCGAGGTTTTGGACGGCGAGGTTATGGCCACGCGAGGTTTTGGCCCGGCGAGATTTTGTCCCGCGAGGTTTTAGGCGGCGAGGTTTTGGCCACGCGAGGTTTTGGCCCGGCGAGATTTTGTCCCGCGAGGTTTTGGCCGGCGAGATTTTGGACGGCGATGTTTCGGCCGCGAGATTTTGTCCGTATCCCGTGGTTCCAACCCATAAACAATTGGAATAGAACTGAATTTGCGAGACGTGCTTTTCGCTACAATCCCGTCAGTAACAAAGTCATCGTATATTGTGGAGAAATGGTTTTGCAACTTCAGACAGTCCTGTAGAAAGGCTGCTCCCCACCTGGAATGTTTGATATTATCAAACAAAAAAGACATGGAGGCCGCCTTGGACACTGCGCCGACAAACATTCCCAGTTTGCTTTCCTTAGTACACGAGTTAAGTTTCGTTACACTGGAGAAAGATAAGACACAAACTGATGGCAATATTTGAATATGCCACTATTCTGGAAGCCATTATCCACAAATATCTTAAATAATTCATTATAAGCAGACAACTGATCGTTTACCGATTCCACATTTTTCTGTTTCAGTTGTATATTTGGAATCAACGGATAAATTCATTAGGGATACTGACACTGCCAATTCTTTGCTTCTCGTTTGTTTGTCTGTTCAAGAAATGGTAACCGCGTTAGCGCAGCATTGCTTCTGCTGTGATGTTGAAACTTTTAAATCCTCATGGTTAGTGAGTTCCACTTGAAATACTCTTCAGAACCTGTGGTCTAAATGTTCATGTCTCAACAAATTTTCTAAACTACTATCTAGAAGATGATCGCCGAGACAGGTCACGGTTTTTTTGAGAAGCGGAAAGCTCCAAACCAGATGAAGATTTTTTTTCAATTTGTCTGGTAACAACAGCCGAACATTTTAACGATTATTCTGTAATCTCTTTCTTCATACCAAAGCTTGTGCTTTTTGAGCAGAAATCGGAAAGCATTTGTGTAATTTTAATTTTCTTCAATTTTGTTTAGATGACTATTTTAGTCGGACACGAAATTTTACGACATAGGGAACATTAATGCAAAATACACAGGGCGACAGAGTGGCAATATTGGAATCCAGATGGGGCCTTACCCACCTCGAACATGAATCTGAACTAAAACAGAGGGTACCTTTCAATGCACATGGGACCACATCACGCTCTCGCTTGGGCGCCATATTGATCATATCATTGTAGGTCAATGTCCAAATTCTACTTTCACCAGAAGGTGCAGGGTTCCCAAAATAACGTACTACAATACTAGTAGCTCTTCAAATGTTTCTCCGTCTTTATTTGTAGGAGTACTTGCGCATGCCATTTTGTTGAGCGAAATTAAGTTCTTACAATTCAACATCTTGCGCTACATAAAATGAACTAGTACCCTTAGCTTTTAAGATACTGGAATAACACAACTATCATTTGAAAGGTAAGACTCTACGCAATAAAGTTTATTGCAAGGTGTTTTTCCGTTATCTTTGTCAGTTTCGTAGTAATCTGCTATGAAATGACCATAATGAAACCGAGAAAACTATTTTTTCGATAATAGCCGCCATAGTTAAAAATGTCAGCAAAATAATGGACTGTTATTGACTCCGATCACTTGAAACATGAACTACCTTTAATTTGGCACCAAAACAACGTTTGTATCTCAGTTTTGTGATGAGATATTATGATTTAAGTATAAATGGATGCAGTCTCGTGGCTCCATATTGGAGTCCAAGATGGCGGCTGTATTGAACACACCCAAGTCATATGACCAATTGTTTTAAAAGTAGTGGATCACCACACATATAAAGCTGAAGTTAAACAGAGGGGAGCTTTCAGTGCACACTTTACAAGAGAAGGTTCCATGACGGTTCCGGACGAATAATGGAGGCGATTATTAATTCATGGAATGTGTATCAGAGATCGGTTCCATCTTATCGTGATAGTATTTAGATCAGTATATGTATATTACTTTTTGAATTAAAAGCATGAGTATTTTTTGTATTAGTAATATGAGAAATTAATTTTTTGGAAATAGGAATATTTAATAATAAATTAGAAATACTTACCATCTGATAGTGGAATATTCGAGTTACCTAAAATGAAGTTGTAAAATATGTGTGACGAGAATATCACAAATTATTCATAAAAATGATTAACTTAGAAGTAATTACGAGATGGGTAGTAATTTTAGTTGCTTATCAAAGTATAATCTACTAGTAAGTAAGAAACTAACACTGCAAAAAATGTGTCATAAATTTAATTCTTTTTGCAAACCAGCTTCAAGAACTTTCGCATTATTCATTCTCCTAATTCACTCTAATATTTCAGTCATGTTTTAAATTTGATATCACTTACTTCTGTGCATAAGTTTATTAACTAGGTATTGTAGAACTTAACACAGAATTGTTTTCAATTTTAACATTAATAGTAAATAAAGGTATTTGCTTTCACTTCAATTTGCTTATTAAGAAAGGAAGATGAAAAATAACATTTGTATTTCGACTCATTCTTAACTACTTTAATAATCATAATTACATGGTAAATAATGATCATAACTTAAACGGCGAGTATGTAGAATCTATATCTGAATATTTGTATGTAGATTTATTTTTCACTTTTTTACACATTGCCTTGTAAGCTAGATTGATAAGAATTATAAAAGGAAATATTTCAATGAGATTAAAGCTTGATTTGTCTGTGTCTTTGAATGAAAAGTGGATTTAAAGAGATAACCCTACTCATTTTATGCATTTAATTAATTAGTCATGTTTTCTAAACTAATAACTACGTAAGATTATTACTGACTTCAAACAATGAATACTTCTTTCAAAAATAAGAAAATTATGAAACATAGTATTACAGAAATGTTAGCTCTTACCCAATCGAGAACGACGGTAGCTAGCAACTCCTATAAGGAAATAAAACATACTCTAATCAAGAAGATATTTGTAATACATTTTCTACAATTGTTATTGATATTGTTATTGTTAAACGGTATAGACGTGCTTTTGAACCGCTCCGTGAATTTGCTTCATTTTCAGTTGGAAAGTGTGGTTTAATGATGAGGAGAGTGTTTTGATTTAACATTCAACATGTTCCGGTGACTCTGAGGACATTTTATGATTTGCAGGCACTGGGAGTGAGTCTGGTGTTTGGTGTCATCTTCCTTTTGTCGTTCATTGCAGTTTTGTGTAATTGGAGCAGTCTTCTTTGTGCGGTGCTTTGCCCTGTGTGGGTGGTTGAGGGAACAGAGTGGATTTTTTTTTCATTTTGTGCTGTTTTCGTGTTTTGTTTCATAGTGCAAAATGAATGTCAGTTATTATTCGTTAAATTGCATGTCAGTTAAAAATTTCGAATTCTTCAACAGTAACAATATCTTTCAAGTCTAAGTTTAAATAATCCAACAATGAAGAAACAATGATCAATCACTAAACATTTATCTTGCACACCTAATGGAACTAGTTTTAATTCCAGAGATGTCCTCTGTTCCAAATGTAATAAATACTTCGCCAACTCGAGAGGATTGACGAATCACAACAATTAATGTCATAACGAAAAGAGAGCATCTAAGCTTAGTGCGAGACATTCTTCAACTAGTATTATTTCAAACAATGGAGACTTAAATTCAGATGATAACGTTTCTCTTGGAGAGGTTGTAAGTTCGAAACTTATTGATAGTTTGGGAACCCTAAAATTATCAGTAGTCATTTTTCGTCTAGTTTCTCGAGGAGCAAGACATGCAGTGGCTGAAGCTCTTATCGAAGTTCTCCAGAGGATTGTAACTTCAAATAATATAGAAGATTGGACCGAACTCCTAATATTTCGTTACATTACTCTTAGTATGCCTACCCAATCCGAAAAAACTCTAATCTCACCACATGGGTGAAACAAAGAGTTCAACTCTGGTCAAATAGCTCTCACGACGATACAACTAATTTAAATAAGTTAATGACGAACAAAAACAAACGTAATAGAAGCCTTAACAAATCACCTAATGTCATCTTCATCAAATATATCAAAAATAAACTAACTAATGGTGACATACATGGTGCTGTCAGACTTCTCATTTCTGAGGATTCTTTTGTTCCATCAGATCCTGCTATTTAAGATTTTTAAAAGAAAAATATCCTCCACACTTTTACACATTTACTGCACGTAACTTAGATCATAATACCAAAGTTAATCAAGTTTTATCTAGAGACTTTCCAAAAGCGCTCAAATCCTTCCATTCTTGTTCAGCTGGAAGAATAGACAGCATGCGCCCTTAAGTACTCAAGGACTTAATTCTTTACAACATTCATGACTCTAAAGATCGCCTTACCAAGGTCACTTGTGAATTTCTCTCAATGATTTTGTCAAAAGTGCCAGTAGAAATAAGATTAATTTTCTTCGGAGCTTCTCTTGTTACATTGAAAAAGAAATGTGGAGGGATTAGACCAATTGTCATTGGAAACACATGGAGAAGACTTTCTTCTAAAATAATATATGAAAGGAATAAAAGTCAGCTACTTCAACGTCTTTCTCCGCATCAACTAGGAGTAGGCATTCAATATGAGGCTGAAGTTGCAGCACACATTGCATGTATGTATTACTCCTACCTTCATCAGAAACCTAAACCTTCCTAAAGATTGATTTTAGAAATGCTTTTAACGAAGGAGACCGGAACGCAATGCTCACTGCCGTTGAGAACAATTTTACATCCATTTATCCTTACGTACTCCAGAGTTATGCCCAAGTCAGTTACTTATTATACGGCACAGACATAATCTTATCTCAAAGACGAGTTCATCAAGGGAACCCTTTAGGTCCTGCATTATTTGCCTTAACGCTACAACCAATCGTCAACAATATAAATACAGATTTTAATATATGGTATTTGGAGGATGGCACTATAGCTGGAGACCAGGATACCATACTAAATCGATACAAAGGCATCTTTAATAGACCTCCAACTAAACTACTTTAAATGTGAGATTAGCTTCCTGGAAACACCTCCAGAGCAGACATATATTTTTCACCATGTTTAATGAGGCGGCTCCAGGCATTCAATTAATGTCGCCCTGAAACGCTTTTCTTTTGGGTTCAGCCCTTTCTTCTGAAGCAAGGAGATGTCTATTAATGAGAAGACTACCAAGCTGGAGAATAATTTTACACGACTGTCACTAATTTTGGCTCACTCAGCTTTTTATTTATTAAGAACTTCTTTTACAATGTCAAGGTTACTCTACTTTCTACGATGTTCACCTTCTTGGAGAGAAGGAATTCTATTTCAACACTACGATAACTTCATCAAATCTGGTTTAGAATCCAGCCTCAATTGTTTTCTTCCTCATAATACATGGCTACAGGCTTCTATTCTGGTCAATTTTGGAGGATTAGGCATCCGACGAGCCTTCGTTATGGCTATTCCCATCTTCTTGGCATCATTCTATGGTTAGAAATGACTAATCGAATCACTTCTCCAACACGAATACTTTCTCATTGAATTCCTGAGATTATGGATTGCTCTACAACTTGGTCGATATTAGTTGACTTAGAATTACCCGAAATCAACACCAGATCAAATCAAATCAAATGGGATATACATATCATTAAATCACACCTCTCTTTTTACTCCAGTCGGCAGACAACTTAGAAGACAAAGCCAGACTAGTCTCTGCTTCCTCCTTAGGAGCAGGTGCTTGGTTCAAAGCCCTACCTTCGCCTACGCTCGGCCTTTACCTAAGTAATGAATGCTTCCGAATAGCCATTGCGTCAGGTCTAGGGGAGATTTATGTGAGGACCACAAAGATCAAGCATGTAAGAGCGAAGTAAATAAAATGGTTTACACGGCCCTTCAAGTTCCAAAAGTGCAGGTAGACACTCTAGCTATTCAAATGTTAATGACATTATAATGACAGCACTAATCTCAGCCGGTATACCTGCAATAAGAGAACCCATAGGGTGTAGCAGAACAGATGGGAAAAGACCAGATATGATGACTCTTTTACCGTGGAAGAGAGATAAAGCACTAATTTGGGACTTTAGTCTCAATGAATTTGGAAGTGTTTAGTATGATGCTTCCCACGAGAATTCTACAGAACTTGTCGGTGGCAGGATGGAAGAACAACGCATGTGTGGCACAGTTTGACAAACGATCGCTTTAGGTGTATGTTTGTGGTCCACCACCCATGATAACAGATATGGAAAATAATTTAATACGAACTAGACACCCAACGAGTCAAATGTTTTGAGAAGTGGTAGTGATAAAGTAGTTTTTATAAATATATTATTAAATTTTTCTACAAATTATAAATAGAAAAGTGATAATGCATGAAATATCTCAGCCAAATTATAGGCATTAAATTTACAATATTCTATATTATAACATTGCACTTAAATGATAAAGAGAACGATTCTCAGATAAATTCTTAGAACTTCATACGGATATAAGATATAATATTCTCTTTCACTTCTATAATATGTCATGTAATACTGTACATCTTATAATATTACATATTATACATTTTACAAAACTATTCAAATCAGTAGCACAATTGCAATTTTGTTTTAAGGAATGGGCAAACCGCCCGATACAAGTGGACTAACATTCGTAATCAAGAAGAGAATATTAATATCTTATCTGTAAATTATAAATAGAAAAGTGATATTTCATTAAATATCTCAGCCAAATTATATGCATTAAGTTTACAATACACTCGATAATATTACTTGTTTCAAAGGCAAAGACAAATACTCATAGATAAAGTCTTACGACTTAATATTGCTCTGAAGCGCCACTAGAGCTTAGTGACGATTTTTGTTATATCCTATCCTCACTCCTGGTCACTGAAGCTTGATTCCTGTGTGTATCGGTTGAGAGACTTATCTAGCCCAACTCATCAGATACCTACGCAGGTTGATAGCCTCTTTGGCCCACGTAGACCACTATCCAAACGGGTGGTCTTCAAACCTGTAACCTTGTTGACGACCTTTGCTATGGCTTCTGGACAACTCTCCGGTCATACTGGTCTACCTTCTGTTGTTGCTCAGGGTCCATCTCTGACGGCGGCAAAGATCGACAAACGGAAAGCCCGCCAAGAGTCAGAACCGAGTAGTCCAACGGCTCACTCTTCAACCGTTGCTAGTTTTGCTGCTGCGCTTCAGATGACACCACCAACCAAACGTCATCATACTTTAAGTGAGTCCTCAGCAACATCTAGTAACATGGAGACCGAGACCGCTGATAAAGTACCACCATCTAAGCCAGTTGTTCACTCTTTTCTACTTACGAATTACAACGCGAAGTACCATGATCTAAAGCAAATCTACCTACGTCTGCTTAAGTATGTTCCACGCTCAGAAGTTAAACAGCTAATACCTACCAAGAATGGTGTTATTATTCGCTCGACCGATCCAAACATGGCCTCTACACTTCGAAACACCTACTCTTTCGAGATCTTCGGCGCCTCTGCTAACATTCAGAAGCTTACATCAAATCAGGCAAAGCAGCCTCCACCTCCTCGCAAGTCTCCAGCTCTGTCTGTCGTCATCCGAGGAGTCAATCCACAATATACAGATGCCGAGATAGCTGACGAACTAAAACTTGATGGCCATTCAATCATTAAATGCATTCGCATTAAGAACACATCCGGATCAACTTACATGGTCCGTGTTCTCACTAATAGTCAAGAGACGGTAGATGACCTTCTTCATAATGGTGCATTCATTTTCTTAAAAAGACATCGAGTAGAACCTTCTCGCTCACCTCCCCCCTTCCTGTCCGTTGTGAGCGCTGCCAGGCCTATAATTCGCACCATACTAATGATTGCAGGAACCCCTTCAAATGCGGATATTGTGCTGGCCCCCATTCGACCAAGTCCTGCACTAATCTACAGAATGCACCTTAATGTTCAACCTGCCCAGATCAGCATCCCACATACAGTTACAAATGTAAGGCTAAACCCGCGGCAGACTTACTCAAACCTAAACTCACTTTTCCAATCCGGATACATAATACTGATTCTACCACACCGCCTCCCAGCTCGGCCCACCAACCGATTACCATCGATCAATTTCTTTCATTTCTTACAGTCACCTTACAGAATATTCATCTTTTCCTCCGTCAGCACATTCTCCAACAAATACAACTCGCCGCTAAAACCATTCTGCATGTTAATTTCACTGACACCTATTCCAACAAAAGTATGCTCACTTTTGTTCTACTATTCATGAATCTGCAGTATAATCTCTTTCACCATCTACTTTCATTTCTCTTCACTATGGCCGTTCACTTTTTATTTCTGAACATTCGCTCCCTCCATAAACACAAGCCTCTGTTCGAACAGCTGCTCCTTGAGGAACACATCCATTGTTTTCTGCTTAATGAGACATTCCTCACCCCGAAACTCTCCTGTAAAGTTCTATCCTATCATCTTCTTCGCCATGATAATGCCGTCCCAGCTCGGCGTGCCAATGGCGGTGTGGCTATTGGTTTCCCCCCATCTATTTCTCATTGCTTACATACATACTACTGGTGACCGAACGCTGCCTGAACATCTCATTTCCACTTTATATTTCAAACAATGCTACATCACTGTTGCTACCATCTATATCCGACCCGGCCAACCTATTCCTTTAAGTCTTTTTCAATATATATCAGACCACTTTCGCAGTTACATTATCATGGCCGACATTAACTACCACAGCCGTTCCGATCACCAAAACCTCACTTTTCACCATTATATTCAGACCCACACGACAGGATTCTTTCACACTCTCCCTAAGCCGATACGACCATCCTCCAATACAACCCCAGATATAGTCATAACTTCGTCCAATCTTCTTACTAAGCTTACCCTGACTGTACTTGATCCTTTGGGGAGCGATCATGTCCATGTCAAACTTACTCTTCAACTTCAAGGACCTCCTCAATTACCTCAACCAGCTCCTCCCCGCTCAGTAGCACGTTTCGATCGTGCAAATTGGCCACAATATAGAGAATTTCTTTCCAATAGGCTTGAATCTGTACCAGCTCCTACCACAGAAACAGAACTCTATCATATCCTGCATACAATCACTGACAGTATACACCAGGCATCCTCTAAATTTATTCCTCAGACGCCAATTACTTCCTACAGACCTAAGCTGCCTCCACAATATCTCCCTTTAATACGCCGCTCCCGCCAGTTCTACCGAGATTTCACTCACACAGGAAACCTGGAATCGCCAATACCAACGGGCAGTCCATAATTACATCATTGCATACAAGACCAGAAACTGGATAAAAGCTTGCAATAATCTATCTGATACAGCACACCCCACACAATACTGGAAAAGATTTCATCAGCTCACCGGCAAAAACACACGCACATCTTACCCACTAATTGTTAACGATACGCCCTTACTCACTGACGAAGAAAAAGCCAATGCTTTTGCTACCCAACTCCAAGACGTCTTCACGCCCCTTGGACCTACTCTCTCACTCCGTCCTCATCCTACAGCTCGACTAAATTTTGACTCGCCCTCACTTCAACCAAATGTTCAACATGTTCTGCCAGACGATTCGCCGTTGACAGTTCCTATCACCGTCACAGAAATTACCACTATCGTTGCCCGTAAACGTAATACAGCTCCCGGACTGGACTCAATCACATATCGCCATATCAAAGAGGGACCGTACATTCTCCACTATCTTTTATCTCTCATTTTCACATTCATTCTTCGCACTGGGTTTATCCCTAACGATTGGAAAACATCCAAAATTTTAATGTTCCTGAAACCGAACAAACCAGCTCCATCTGTGTCCTCCTATCGACCTATCAACTCACCCTTGTTTTCAGTAAGATGCTTGAACGAATTCTAGTCTCACGCCTCCACACACATCTCGCCGATCACAACCTCATTCCCATACATCAAGCAGGATTCCGACCGAATTGTAGCATTAATGGTCAACTCCTACGTCTTACCACATTAATCACTGCTCAGTTTAACCAATCCAAGCCTTCCTGTTTCGTCCTTTTCGATTTAGAAAAGGCTTTTGATAAAGTCTGGCATCTAGGCCTTCTATACAAACTATTTTCCTTCAGACTTCCATTCTGCTATATTCGCTTCGTGTACCATTTTCTCTCTAGCCGTCTCACTTATGTTTCCATTAATGATACTCTCTCTCACCCTGTGTTTATCCACTCTGGTGTTCCCCAAGGCTCTGCCCTCTCGCCGCTGCTTTACTTACTGTATGTTTCAGACTTTCCTGCCCTTCCTCCACATGTCAGTATATTTCAGTATGCAGACGATACGGCTTTCTTGGCGATAGGTAATACTATTCAACATATTAACCGCATCCTTCAAGCGGCCATAAATGATTTCCTTCAGTGGTGTGAAACGTGGCGTCTCAAACTTAATGCAAGCAAGACCCAAGCAATACTCTTTCTGCCACCAGGCAAACGCAGTCGTGTACATCGAAATCCATCCAACCTCCACGTCACGATTGACGGTACACCCCTCGCCGCTAGTCCCACGGTGACGTATCTTGGTATTACCTTTGACTCTCATCTCAAATGGTCTGCACATCTCAAAGGTATCATTCTCAAAGCTACTAACCGCCTGAACCTCCTCCGCCGCCTCACTAGGACAACCTGGAGTTTGAAATCTCACATTCTTCTAAACACATACAAAACTTTTCTCCGACCCGTTTTAACTTATGGTTTTACAGCTTGGCTCTCCGCACCTGAGTCATATTACCGCCGACTCCAGATTCTTGAGCGTCACGCCCTACTCCTTGCGTTTCGCATTAAATTACCAAGCCCCACCAGAGACTTATACGAGAGAACGCCTTTTCGCCACATACTTTATCATCTCGAAGATCTCCGGCTCAGGTACGTTGCGAAGCGATTCCAGAATCACCATTCACTACTCTTTGATGCAATGCACCACGAAGCCACTCTTCGTAAGCCCTCTGTTACTCTCCGACATTCTCCACTTTCCCTGCTCTATACTTTGTATCATCATGTTCTTCCGTCAAATAGTCCCGATCTACTACTTCTAGAAGATTTTCTCGTTCCTACTCCACCCCCATACATCACTCCATCATATGTTGCACTGTGACCTTCCAATACTAATAGGGCTCCCCCTCGCCTTCATTGCGTCCAGAGTAGCCCCTGGACAGAAGATAACCTACATTCGTCTCTCTAATCCTGTTTATGTTGTGTTGTGTTGTCTAGTGCACCTCATGGATTCACCCTGCATCACTGCTTTGCTATCATTAATGTCATAATGAATTAAAAGACAGTATTCCTAACCTTTCCTGATGATTATGGTTAACGGCCATAATGACCTGTACTTAAATGCACTTAATAATAATAAAGATTATATAGAACCTCCTTGCCCCTCGATAATACCCCTAAATCAAAATGAATAGTAACTTCACATCCCAAATAAAGGGCGTAACCCTTTGGGTGGGTGCTAGCTACGGCTAGCAAAAAAAAATCCTTCACTCCATAAAACGAGCCATGGAATACTTATAAAATTACATACAAAAACAAGTATATTCATTACACAGAACTGTTCAAATGAGATACGCCATTTCGGTTTTCTTCGGGATTATGGGCAAATCCCTCCGATACAAGTAGAGTTCAACGTTTTTCATTAGCATTTTCACGTACCATTGTTAAAAATATACTATATATAATGATAAACTCTTGCAAGTTTTAAGTTATTAACAAAAGAATTGAAATGTTGTACCCTGGAAATATCGGCATTGTTTGACGTATCTGCAACCCCATTAGATTAGCAGTGTAGCCGGTCCAATATAAAATTATACTTCTTTAAATGGCATTATGTCAGATCATTACATCTGTCCATATATAGTGTCCGATAAGTCCCAGTACCACTAGCTTTGAGTATCACAGAGAGCAACATCTGTTCAATTTAAGTTGTGGTATTGATAAAAATATCCCAACATTCAGGACATTTCGGTTGTGACGTTAGGGCTGATGTGAGTGGTTGCTGTTGCACATATGAGTAGTGGTTCGTGAGATATGTTTGGGAACCTGAAAAATGAAATTAAATGAAATATTTAAGTAAGTTTTACGTCCCACGATTATGCCGACAAAGCAAAAGAAGACGGTGATGAAGAGAAATGAATGAAATGGTGGAATGAAGAAAGTGGGAGGAAACCGGAAATCCCCGAGAAAACCCATGCACATGGTGTTTGTCCCTTGGCGCGAGCTGGAATCGAAACAAGGAAACCATGCACTAGAGATGAACGCCCTACCACAGAGCCACCGAGACCCGTAGGAACCTGAAGTATCACACAAAGGACAAATAATAATACACGTAAAGACTCCGTTTAAATATATCTTTGGCAGCGGCGGCCGCTGAAGGGGAGCCAATGTGCCGTGGCACTACCACAAATAATACAAAAAATAATATAAATAATATTTGCATCTTCTTACTAAAAAAAAAAAAACTTTTTAATTTTATGCACAATACTTTACTTGCAACGTCATCATTGCTCATGAGAAGCTGGTTTGAGTCGCTCTTAGTGATTGAATGCGCTCAGAATTACTCGCACGCTAGCAGTACATAGGCCTACCTCTACTCTGTGTTGTGCCAAGTTCTCCCGTGCTCTCCCGACTGTTCTAAAAATGGTTTGTGCGCATGCTCGTTAGTTGGCGAGCTGGAGGAAAGCACGGAGAAATAACTACCGTTTTGTGCCACGATCAAAGGTGGCTCGAAGCGGGAGATTTGTTTCGTCTTATGTTTTGATGCTCTAGGAAAGGGGGCTTTGGTTTGGAGTTAAGTCGCCTGGAATTCTAACACATGACTCCTGATTCACTTGTTCCTATTGCAGTGTTTCCAAACTAGTTACTTATTACATACCAATATGTACCATCTAGATTTGACCCTCCCAAAAATCGATTTGGAATTTATTTCATTATTTTGTTGTCAACCCAGGTATGATCCCCCCTGATTGAAACATAAACACATTGTGCTCCTGAGTGTTTGTGGTGTTGAATGTGGTGTGTATAGACCTATAATATATTTTTGAGAAGTTTTGATGCTGAGTATTTAAGTGTAGTGCTGTTTTCTTCTTTCTCTATATTTGTAACTATTTTCCGTGAAACTAGAACAATACATTACGATGAATGCGGCAAGTAATTTAGTGAAATATCCGTTTTTATCCCTATCATATGACGACAAACTAACTGGAAGCAGGAAATTTCGGAAAGCAAATCCTAATTTAAAATTGTGTGTTAAGCAAGTAATCCGTAATAAGGAAAGATTGCATCAATTTAACATGAACATATATTTGAAAAACAGTTCGAATTTGTGGTTGTGATGTATCCAATCCTTTATTTTGTTTTCTGTGTGTTGTTTGGGGAAGGGGGGTCGCAAGCTGGACAAAATCTGCTTTATGTTTATAATAAGTTTACTGTAGGCACAAACAACTTTATTCTAAATAACTCTCTCTCTCTCTCTCTCTCTCTCTCTCTCTCTCTCTCTCTCTCTATATATATATATATATATATATATATATATATATATATATATATAATGTGTGTGTGTGTGTGTGTGTGTGACTGTAATAAAATAATGTTACTCGTGCCTTTACATGTACTCTTTTTTACGGATATGCGCTTTTTTTATTGTGTACGTTTTGGCACTACCATATCATATACTTACGAGCCGCCACTGATCTTTGGTAAGACTCATCTAATAAAACAATCATATGTGATTGGGAAGAAACGTGTGTTTGCTTCAGAAAGTCAAGAACAAGACTCATAGGGAATGTGAGAAGAAATGTAAGACAACGTGCTACCATTGCTCGGTTGTTCTGCGATGTATCGCTTCGTAAAACACCAGCTGGATTAAATGTAACGATTTCAACAATGCAAGACCACACATGGAAGCCTTTAGGCCGAAATTTGTGAGTGAATGATCTGAAACGTCGTGCTTTGTTGACATAATTTCTAACTACTGCGTCTCGCTCACTGTTGTTATTTTAAGATAAATGCGTGATAGATTTCAGTTCACACAACTAAAATGCGGAATTCGCATTTTAGAAAAAATTGCATTATGAGGAAGAGTAAGAACGAACCCCTTTATTTTATGATACGGGATGAGATATTCAAACATTAGTTTTTGACGAATATATGAAAGTACATTCTTATTTACATATTATGCAAACAAAGCAACTTTATCAGCTGAAAACAAAGGAACTATGAATCGTAAAGAAGTACAGAAGAACGGTGTTCGGCTCATTTGGCTTTCCAGGTCATGCATGATTTATTTAATGAATAATTTTCAGACCGCTGGATTGGACCTGGTTCTCTAACAGTGGCGAAGGGTGATAGTTTCAACAGGGTAGGCACAATGTTATACTACTACTACTACTACTACTACTACTACTACTACTACCACCACCACTAATAATAATAATAATAATAATAATAATAATAATAATAATAATAATGTTTATTTCTGTGCCATGAATAGCCTAACGGCAAAAATACAGCACTGTATCAGACAACATAAACACATTACATACAATGTAAGCTACATACTAAAACAATAAAACATAATGATAAAATAAAGGAAAATAATATCGGATTAATAATTCCTTGTGAAATTAACACCAAATATTTCTTTTAGTCTCAAAATAGTCGTCATAAATACTAAAAATAATATTTGACAAGCTCTAAAATTCATGCTTTTATACCTACTGATAAAAAATAAATTAAACTAAAATAAAATAATTAGTCAATCGTCTTAAAAATTGCAAATTTCGGATTCAAATGAACTAATGTTGATCTATTTCTTGTATTATACATTGGTACCCTTATACCTATATTATGCAAGCAATATTCACTATGATATCTATTGT
The DNA here is from genome assembly GCF_964235325.1 of Thermobia domestica. Taxonomy (NCBI): domain Eukaryota; kingdom Metazoa; phylum Arthropoda; class Insecta; order Zygentoma; family Lepismatidae; genus Thermobia; species Thermobia domestica. Next base: position 207,415,246 of record NC_137457.1, on the reverse strand, counting down.
CTAGTAATTTCTTAATAAAATCTCTTTCAATAAGTTTTCTCCTGTCGCTCAATACCTGCAATCCCCAAAATTGACACCAGTATTCACAACTACGTGAGTAGTAATCTCTATTCATTTTATAGCAGAGTAACCTAATAAAACATTTTTGTACTGACTCAATTTTGTTTGCCAATGTTATACCTATACTATTCCAAATAATAATAATAAACCAAATCAAACTCTATTACTATAATAATAATAATAATAATAATAATAATACCTGCATTACTTATATCATTTTGTAAATTAATTCCAAGTGCCAGTTTTTCTTCTCATCAAATATATCAATTACTTTCTTCTTGAAAGCTGTATCGTTGACTAATAGCCTATCCTTCAGAGTTCATTTCTGTAGCGATTGAAGATAACACACTAAGTCTGTTGTTACTCATTATATTCCTATGGAATGTTTTGATTTTCTTCGGGGCACCTATGCGCTTGTCTTACATGGTGTTGTAGTAACTGGAATGCCTGAGTATACATGTAACAAACGAAGTCATTATAGGTACACTTCTTGCAGGCCGTTTGATGAGATGTATTGAACAAAATTGACAGGTCGAAGATAGTGCTTTCCGTCGTAAAAGATGACTGTCAGTTCATTCCGCAGCTGATTATCGTCGAAAGTGGGACAGAGTTTAAGATTCTCTAGTTTCGTCCTAGCAAAATCACTATTGTAATCCTGAAACTGTTCACAGTCAAGTAGTTCTGAAGATTCCAAAGAGAATAAATCACATCCACCTGAACTTTAAGTATATCCAAAATTTCGTAGGAAAGTAGTTTTTAAGCTTTGCTTTTCCTTATCACCGAACTGCAACGAACTAAAATTTTAACGAATTATGTACAGTTTTTTGTGAACGCACTCAATGTTTGCATCACTCCTTTGTAGCTAAGCGTGACATACTGGAAGTATATTGTCTTTTGCAATATATGTAACAGATTATCGATAAAGGGCCTTATGCAGAGTCGTTTTAACGCGTGATTAGCACCATATTAAAGAGTTCGACTAACATATGTTTCCTGCAGTAGTCAGGCCTTTAGTATGACGCTAATCAAACGTCAAAACGACTCTGCATAAGGCGAAAATAATTTACTACAGAAATACAAGAAAAATTCACATGAATTTAACATAATTATAGACCATCTACAGCATTTATTCGATCCGGATCTCAATTTTCGTAATGAAATTCACGTATGTGACTCATAGCTTATCTTAATTCGCCGTAATGCAATTTAATTGTTTCAGTTGGGTGTGATCGAGTGGGGAAGATGGACTATCACATTACCTGAGTTTCACAAGAAACATATGCTGTTTCGTGTACTTGTACTGAAACATACTCTGCTTTTAAAATTTCGTCTTTAATTATATTGTTTAAAACACATGACAAACACATGCAAACATTCAACCAAGTCATTTTGTATGCCACTTACAATATCTCAGAAACACACACACTCTCTAGTAAATTTTAATAAATACAACGAGTTCGGTATCGTATGGGTATGCGTCAACGTAACGGAATAAAGGAGAATTAGTTTGCGATAATAGGCGTAACACCTTTACAATCGCTTGTAACAGCTTTTGCGTTGCGTTAGAGTCCGCAAACTTAAGCAAAGTTGGTACGGAATGGGACCCACATTCTCTTGATCTTTATTTGTTTGACATATCGAATCGAAATCGAAGATCTCGAGAGAAATGCTTTATGTAGAAACGAATGTCGATAAGCGCTGAGGCCGGTCTCTTTCGCAGCTTAATACCAATAGTTCTGTCGCGGGATTTTCTGAGTAGCTTGGCAGTCGTTCTACTGTCGCTTGAGCAATGCCATCTGTCCAGGTGACATTGGCTTGAGACGCTGCTCGCTGAGCCTCCCAGCAGTGGTGCTAACCACAATTTATTTATCGGACAAAAAATATTTTCTCAACTTTGGAAGTTATCATACATTCTGTGCAAGGAAAATGAATTAATTATAAATCATAATTTCTGAAAGTAAATGGGTAGGCCAGGCCTCAGAGCCCCTTACCACCCTTCGCCACTGTTCTCTAACAACCCAACTGAAATGTTTTCCATGTAGCCTGGGCCAAACGTGGGACATATAGCATCAGACGACTCATTGTGAGGAATAATAAAGTAACATGTCTCTCATCGGCACATAAGACAGATAAGACATATAAGACAGATAACATTTTGTGAGAAAGGGTGGAGGCAACGAAGGGTAGAGGCAAGAGGGTTCGAATGATATTTCCAAAACGTCAAGAAGAATATGAAGATGCCTTCACTGAATAAATAGTAGGTACTTTTAACTACTCAACTATAGCATATATTAAATGAAGTTAAAATCACACTAAAATTGCTCCATGCGATACTCAAACCTATGGGTATAGTGACTTCTCTCAAACTCAGACTCATACAAAGTCAGTGAAAGACAATTGCCCTCTTTCCTGCAAATCCATACGAGCGGCTGATTAAAATTGTCATTTAATACTATAAGGAAGAACATCACAAATGAAATATTCTTTCCAAAATGAATAGATGAGGAACAATCTCAATCTATTAAAACATTACATGTCGAGAATGGCTTTCTGTTCGTGTTGTTTATCGTTAAAATGTATATTAGTGTATGGTAACGAGATTGTAAATAGGTCCGCTTCCAGAATAAAGGTCAGTCTATCGTCCCGAGGTAATGGTGTGTTGGCTAAAGGAAACCATGATCATGAGAATGAAGGTGGAACGAAGAAAAAGGGAGAAAACGGTAGAACTTCGAGAAAATCCATGCACATTCCAAAGCTTCAGTAACAAATATAGATAGATAGATAGATAGATAGATAGATAGATAGATAGATAGATAGATAGATAGATAGATAGATAGATAGATAGATAGATAGATAGATAGATAGATACATACATACATAGATAGATAGATAGATAGATACATAGATAGATAGATAGATAGATATAGATATAGATATAGATATTTGTTAGCAATATCAAGCACCTTTTAAACATTGACTTTCCAATAGACCTATATTTATTATAAAGATAATGTCATTTGTCAGATGGAAATTATTGCGTATAATACTGACAATTAAAACTACGTCTGTGATTTCTGTACTATCAGTAGATCAAAACATGTCAAGTTGGTATAGAACACTAGCAAAGAGTGTCCTAGGCATTGGCAGCTGTTATTTCTATACTGAAGTTGTGGAAGTCGGAGTGTAGAGTACTGCAACTTGACGATCATTCCAGGCTTTATGATGGAAAACTATGGCACAGAAAGCAATGGAAAGCTGCAATACTATTTTCCTTCGTTGCTGCTGACGAAAAGAAGAAAAATATATGATACTCATTTGGAAACGAGATATATTTCTGCACGTTAGAAATTCCTCATAGATATCTCGTCGGGAAATATTTGGGAACACTAATTCAACGAAAACATAACAGGGAAACGATAAATGATCGAAAGGATAGGGAATAAAACTTGGAATTTATATAACATGTTACAAGAGAAAAATAAGAAGATTGAAAGAAATGATTTAAACTGAAATATATAATATTTGAAATCATTGAAATCAAGTGGAAAAATACAAAGGAAAATAGAAGATGAAACAATGGAATAATAAACTAATAAAAAGTGGCACATTAATGCAATATTGATTCTAAAACAGCTAATGAAGGACAAGATAGCGAATAAGGGATTATGACAGATTCTGTCTCCATATTTAAGGGAAATGAGAAATATCTCGAGGTAATACAAATGTCACACATAATGTAACAAGAAAAAATATTAAAGATAGAATATGTGCTATGGATGTGTATTTTACTCTGAATTATAGTAGTATTTTGGATAAAATATAGTAGTGCACAAATACTATTTACGAGAAAAAAATTCATAGGCTTAACTAAATAGTAATAGGACACACATGAACATGCACAGTAAAAGTTGCACATTGAATTAGTAATAGATGGACGCTTGTATCAGGTAGATGACGTATGGTTCAGAATTAATTAAAAATGAACTAAAAACGCAAAGATTTTCCTTGAACATGGCATCTCAGATCATCGTCTCTTGCTGGTAGAAGTTGAGACCAGCTGGGAAATGTATCTAAGGAAAAATATTATACAAAATCTTAAATGTTAAAGGTTGAATTACGAGGAATCAGAAAAAAAATGTTTGGATTACAGAAGTACTATCTAAGTTTACATAAAGAAGACAGAGGAACAAATGAGCTTATAAATTTGAGTAAGATATATTGATGTGAAAGTATATGGTATAGGGATCAGAAGGGTCCTACTGGTTATTGGAGAACTCATAGGTTACTGGAGCAGTATTAAAGAATTGATATAATTGAAACCAGACACTAAAGAGGAATGTACAGAAAGCTGAACGATAAATTAAGAATCAAAATAAATGCTGCAAGGGTTTCATGTATGGAGGTACTATATATACGAACATATAAAATGTTTAGAAAAAGTTGATTGGATGTTGATCGATTTCTAGTTTAATGTCTTTTTTCAACATCGAGGATAAATGTAACATAGACACACAGTTTAACGTAGAATCTGAACATCATGAGATCACAGAAAAAAAGCCCTAGATCTTCGTGGATACTAGTCAGATAGTTACCACAAAGCTCAAGAATAAAGAAAAGATATACAACTAATGGAAGTAGAATGAAATACAAACTAATATTTCATTCAAACTAAAGGGATGATAACACATGTATGATAAAAATTGCTGCGCTATGAAATTTGTCTAAAAAATAATATCAATGTGTAATTCAGTATCGAAGAGCGTGAAAAGCAATGTATCATGCAGGTATGCTTTCCTTGGAACTTTGCGTGTCCTCCTTCTCTCACTTTCGAAGCCAAAATAGCGTACATTGAATTGGAATTTCATGTCACTTTTGTGCAGGACTCATCTATGCCATCTTATCTGTTATAAGGTTCCCTACTCTAATCAGAGTGCAAGCGACTCTACGATTAAATTTTACCTGTAATAAACGTAATTCTGCTCGTGGAGCCAAAGGCAAGTGACCATTAGGCCCACGCATTAAGACGACTCTGTAGTACCTCCCAATTAATGTTCCGGCGCAGGAGACTTAGGTTTGATTACTGGCTGGAGTTCATGTGAATTAGATCCCACCTTCAACTGTAAGTCCACATCTCATATAGCCATGCCACTGATAGAGACGCTAAACACACAAATTAACTCAACAATGATGTAATTATGGGTAATAGAAATTATGTAAAAGTTTATTTACATTGTTTATATGTTTGTAACTTTCTGGTATTTGACATTATACGTAGAAAGGTAGATCGCTTTATATTGGAGAATTACTCTTTTAATGAAACCATTATTACTAACGTCTTCTGAGCATGTACCTCAAATCGTAATTTCCAAACCTCCTCCAGCTCCTAATTTACAATTTGTCATAATTGCATTGAAGCACACAGAAAAGTATCTGGCGATTCTACCTCTAATCTACCCGATTCATGATAGAGGTTGCTTGTAAGAAGCAAGGGATGTCAGTGGAATCTTTCCTTCCTCCTTGGCAAAACCTGAAATGGCCCTTCTTGTAGGGGGCTTCCTACCTCTACTCTATTGGATTTATGGTACAGGTTGCTTGTAAGAAACAAGGGAATCATTTGGGAAGTGTAGAGGCTATTTGACCTAGGCCTTGGGTTAGGGAAATGCATATTTTTTGTTTTATTTTATTTATTAATAAACTAATATACTAATAGAAAATATGAAACTCTTATGTCAGTGGAATCTTTTTTCCTGCCTGGCAAAACGTGAAATGGCCCTTCTTGTAGGGGAAGGCAAATTGATTAAAAATTAAGTTTTAACGCTTCGAACTGACGGAAGGAAACTCCAATTGTAACTTTGTCTCACTTAAAATGATACGTGAAACATTGAAAGACATCACTTTGTCATATATTTAACTACTAACGAAACATACGTTTCATGGTTATGAACATGTTATGCTAATTACAGTAATAAATTCCGCTGAACTGTACTTTTTGACTTTATGTCATGGGAGTTACTAAATACCTAAATAAAAAAGTAAGATTTGTACCTGGTATTCGCTGCATTCCTTGAAAGATCAGAATGAACTTGAAAAATAACGTCAACATGAACAACGTGAACAAAATTAACAATTAGTATGTAGCTTTAGTTCCTTTTTATTAATCATATAAAAAATAATAGTGAAGAATGAAATGCTTCAAGAAATTTTCAAAAGACACTATTTTGAAATTACAATTTTATTAGCAGTAAATAAAAAAACAACTATGACACCTTTGCTAAGTATAAACAGAGTAGAAATAATTATACGAATATCAGTCAGAAATATAATTAAAATGCTGGTTCATCGGAAATAAAATCACTTTATTTCTGCGTAAAAATTAATTTCTTTTAAAATATCGAATGAAAACATTTACTTTATATAGAAAAGATTCAAAAACATGCAATCGCGTTTTCCGTTACTCCATTATAAATTTTATTTCATAAATTGTAACATTTAGCTCAGAGTTACGTCCTGCTAAGCTTATCATGTACGCTCTCAATTTTTGATTATAAACTTAAAATGGAAAGAGAATAAAAAAGAAGATAGTGTTTTGACACTGATATTTCTTACACTCTTGGCTCTCAAAAAGAAAATAAAAAAGTAAAAAGAAAAATCACGAAAGGCGAAAGGTGATTGGAAGATATTGTTTATTGAAGTAATCACAAATTTCTAGTTTGAATACCACTAATTCTTCCTTTATAACTGGAACAAGTACGCTCTAACTGGAATCAGTTTCGATCTATTTTTATCGTATTATAAAGAACATCGCAAAAAGACGTATTAGCGTTCTCACTCCCTATAGATTTGAGATATATTTTTGGATTGGAAGGAACCATATAGTTTCTGCTCGCTTTAAATTCTTTAATATCTGATTCAGTACACGGAAGACACTTCTACACCCACTTAGCACCATAATTTTCGTCTTTTCTGAACGTACATTAAGAAATTCAATTCCATACAGGAAAATAACCAAAGGAAGTGATTTCAAACATTTTATTTTCCTGTTTACATTATCTTGAAATTCCCCCAAAGGGTGTATCGGTATTCCACTGAAGGTATCTTCTATTACTCGTCTCTTTGTTTTGTAACGAATTAATCCCAATGTGTCAGAACGCTACAATATATTTTGTCTTAACATCACCAATTTAATTATAAATAGATTTATTGCAGCAAATTGTGCTACACGCTTCATTTAATTTCCTAACTTATGGTACTACTGCTATTTCCTGAGCATTTCTGTTATCAACTTCTTACAGCTATTAAAATTTTGTTGGAAAAATTATCTCAAAACTACTAACAGGATTAGATGCAATGTATGGTTTTGATTTTTTTTAAAAAGTTTCATTTTTATATTGACTGCACTTTAATTATTGACTTTTTCAAACTGTATTACACATTTAATTATTCATTTAATTTTCTAATTTACAAAATTGAAATTTCTAATTCTAATTTATAACTAATCATAATGAAATACCACTCAGAACAAATGAATACTACAGCTATACAAAATTTTACATCGGAATTTTCTCAGGTCGCTGCATTTAGTCATCACTCAAAACATTTTCTTATTCTTACTGATACAGGTAACATTCTAAACTGACTGTAGTTATGTGTTTGCCAGAGATACAAGGTCTGTCCGGAAAGTAATTCTACCAAGTCTACACGTATGAGAAAAACATTTATTTACATAATAATAATAATAAATGTACAGTAAAGCTATTCAAAGTATTGTCCTCCTGCGTCGATATATCTTGGTCAGCGACATTTCCAAAGTCCAAAGGCGTCCTGGAAGGCCTGTTCAGGAAGTGCTTTAAAGCCATTTCACAAGCTGCTTTCACGTTGTCAATTGCTCTGTAACAATATCATTTCAAGGTTGATTTCTAACATGGAAACAAAAAAGGCCGTAGGAGCCATATCGGAACTGAAGAGTGGCTGGGTCAGCGTTATCAGGTTAGAATTAGCCTGGTAGTTGCTCACAACAAAATAAGTGTTGGGTGGTGAATTGTCATGATGAAGTTTCCAATAGCCGCTGATGTTGGTATGATACGCAGGATCATTACTCTCAGCCTCTTGAGGACTTAAGTGTTAAATTTAGTGTTAACGGATCTCTTTGGAAGTACAAACTTGCGATAGACGATCTCTCTGATGTCAGAAACTTAATGAGCGTGATCTTGATTTCAGATTTGCTCATTCAAGCCTTGTTGGGGTGAGGGTATTACGTCAAGTTATTTTCACGCATTTCCAAATGTCTTCACAAATTTCCACTCGGCGAGATTTTTGGTCGTCGATCAAAATTCTTGGAACAAGCTTCGCGCACACTTTTCTCGTGTCAAATCCTTAGTCACAATCTCGTGGATGATAGCTTTCTAAAAAATTTAACATGTCAGCCATAACGAACACTCATTCGATGTTCTGTCTCCAAATGTTATTTCACAAGAATCACATTTTCGTCCTTTGAGGTTGACGGGCATCCAGCACAGGCTTAGTCGTAGACCTATTCACGGCCTTTCAAAAACGCTTGTACAATCCGTAGACTTGCCTTTGTGACAGACACTCATCCTCGAAGACCTATTGAACCAAAGGAAAAAAAAAACCGCTACAGAATTGTCGACTTACACACAAACCTTCATGGATTATCTTTGTTCCAGTGAACAATGCCCACGACTTGTACAAAAGATGTAACAGAGGTTTACGCCCGTCCTTCACCTCCCAGAGCTCGGAGATAATTACGCAAGCAGTCGCCCAGCAGTTTTGCTACAGCACTATCGGTCCCTGCAGATAGAGCCCGCTGCAATTTAGTCATTTCCCAATAGAATGACAATAAGTCTTATTTTCCGGACAGACCTTGTATATCTTTAACAATTTTTGCACATTGTTTTAGTCAATTTTTCTTCCGGGATCCTGGAGGAGAGCCATTTTGTTCTGTTACTGCTAGTCCAGTTTTCGCAAGAATTTCTGGCTGAGGCTGAACATTTTTTAAAGCTCCAGTTACGGCTGCTGGAATTTCATGTCTCATAACTTTTCTCATTTGTAGCTGTGTTAGGACCAATTCATTCCCTACCTTTTGATAGAAAAAAGACGTCGAAAGTTATCTTGTCCATTACCGATCCAAATCAGGTGTGAGTAGATGCATGTTATGTGCGGTATTGCAAGTAGACGGTTACCATTTTCTCCTCAATCATGAATATTCATGATTGAGGAGATTTTTGACAATTTAGCAGTTTCTATTGCACGGGCGGTTGACAGTTTGAAGGATTGATACACCTTTTTTTAGCATATTAATGATCTTGTAAATTACACAGAAGAAATACGATAATATGTGCACCTGCGTACGGATATTGTATATGGAAAAGAGAACATGACGTATAATAAATGTTTTCAGCTTGAAAAAATGCTAATTGCAAAAGCAGAATATAGAAAAGACCTTTAGAAAATAAAATATGCAGATCACACACGTATAACAAGCTAATATATTGTTTGATTCATTTATATGCATGACATGTAACGCGGCAGCGGATGTTGGTAGTTGGAATGACTGAAATAAAATGCTAGAAGGTTCCAGATCTTCTCTCAAGGTTATTATCGTTGGAATAGGGGAAAGAATACTCTCGAAGCTTCCAGACGGCTCTTAAGGTTATTAGACCTATATAAATAAAGATTCATTTGCATGATTCGTACAAAGTATAAGAGATAAGAAGCGCAAGTATTAAGTTAACGAAAAACAAAATTAACACGTAGAAGGCACTGGAAAAGAAAATTATTGGTAGGTACTAACTTCGTAGTGTTGTTGTTTTATACTTGTTCACTTTTATATGGGAAGAGACATTGGAAAATGAAATACATGTGAAACATATTGTAATTGTCGGGAGTACGTATAAGGGGACGAAGTGTTCGTCTTTTATCGGGAATTGATTGCGGATTTTCCGGCATTGAATACCATATGACTCGGTGTACTTTTACGGAATTATAATTTGACTAAGATACAGTATAATATAATATGTAGGGTACACGGAATCAACATTATTCATTGCACCGGGACTCGAAATAGGATTCTCCCAGGTGGAGAACCATACGCTAAACCTTTTGTTTGCAGTGCGAACTTGTTACCTATATATATATATATATATATATATATGAATTGTGTAAGACATAACAAGTATATATACATTATACTGAACAGGAAGTTAGCTGAATCCGCGCCGGGAATCGAACCAGGTCTCTTCCACGTGGAAAACCGTACGATAAACCTCTTGCTTAGCAGGTGTTGTTACTTGTATGTAGCTATGAATTGTGTAAGGTGTATAACTGGTATTTATAAAGCATATGTTAAGAAGGAAGTCATACTGGATATGGAGCCATGACACTGCCGGGACTTGAACTAGAATTGTACAGCGAAAGACACTTCTAAATGATACAGCCATATGGAGGTTTACGGCTAAAGTGCTCCACCAGTTGAGTCCGAAGCATTTGCCGGGGAGTATGCAACCAAATTAGCTGTAAAGGAAGGCGGGTGGCATAAACGCCAGGCACTGAAAATTCCCGTACACTTGGGCGAAATTCCCACTATCGTCTACAGCATCATTTCTCCAAATGAAATGAATCTACTTCTTATGGCAAACATATTACTTGATATTTGTTCTATTTGTGGAGATAAGTTGAAACAAAAAATTGAAGTCCAATCCTGTTGCTGTTGGAATGAACACTCTTTCTGTCGTTTGATCTGAAATGACTTTGCAGAGTCTGAATAAATATCCTGTCACTTCAGGAGGGTAGGAAGAGCGGATACCCCCCCTCCATCAGTGTGAAAACACATACCGGTACATTTAATCAAATGCTTAGTGAGAGTGAGCCCATTGGTATAGCACTTTTATGGTATAGCACTTTTCAATCTTTGCTCCCAAGCCATCTTATGTCATAGCTGATGACCTTGGAAAACGAGAGATGCAAATATGATGAAAGAGAGATACAGTCACATGCGCAAATTTAGAATTAGAGACAAAATGATCGGATAGCATCCATATTTTGTCGAAAATTTTGATTTTGGAAATAGACATGTAAAAGCTCACCCGAACCTGAGAGCATCCCACTACCAATTGTTGAATTCAAGTGGAGAACTCAGTTGAGAGTATCAGATGATTACAGAGGGGGAAAAACAACATCAGATATGGGAAACAAACAATGAAAAAAATGGACTGGCCTGAGCAGGACTTGAACCAGCAAACTCATTATTAGGATGCAACGACTCTACTCACTCATCCACGGAGCCACACAGAAAGGTAGGCAGTCATTAGTCAGACGTAGAACGTTTGTTACTTACGAAACGTTTATTTCTAAGGGGGAAAGCTAAGCAAATTTCTTTCCCTGACACTAACTTAATTACTGTTGTTCCAGCCTGGGAAGAATATTTTCAACCCCTCCATAAATTTTCCTAACAATTTTCATATATTTATATATAGCAGCACAAAACATTTATCTATGTCTGTTCTGCACAATTATACTTACACAAAACAATTACTTCCAATTCTATTAATTCCATTACCAAGTAAACAGAAATACTGGATATGAAATTCTATATCTCGACAATAGTCTTGCAGAAAATATCCAAATTCAATCTTTCTATTTGGAACAGGGAGAGAAGGTAATGCACATTTAATGAGTTAATATTACAAACTGGGAGAACGCAATGGGCAAAAATAAGGAAAAAAAAAAGTCTTCAAAAGTTTTCTACTCGCCATATATACTGTTCGACGTGCAAGTATATCAACGGACGGCGTGGCAGATTGGGTAAAGTGTGCAACTTGTATACTAAGCGACCCGGGTTCCATTCCTGTTGGAGTCAATCCTTGTTTGTTTTTTACTTCAACTAATAAAGTAACCGTTTGTAACTATAAATAAAATATTAAGCCACCATATGTTTATAGTGAATAAAACAATAGACATTTTAAACAATAGACACTTGTAAAATCTTTCGATGTTCCATGTAAATTAGCAAGAAAATTTAATCTATTCCGTAAATATACCGATATCACGATTGTATTGTGGTGTGTATGGTTACGACAGTCAACGGCGCCGATTTCTCTGTAAATTTGGGAGGGGACATTTATAAAAAATACATACAACAATACATGTAACAATAAAAAAATACATATTCATAAAAATACATGGGGCCCACATGAGCTTGGGGGTCCTCCCCCCATGATCTGCGCCCGTGACGACAGTCGTTGTGTAATAAATGTTCTTGACGCTTCGTGTCTACATCTGTTGACAGTGTGCGATTTACAAAGAAGTTGAGGGGGGAAATCCCCTTTGCTAATACTGGGCGTTGCTATAACCAACGCAGATTTCCCCTCATACCACTTGTAATTTTCACACTGTTAGAGATGCACGCGAGACACTAGACGAGAGTGAAAATTTTATGCGAGACGAGACTAAACCATGCGAGACGAGACTCGGTTAAGTCTCGCACGAGAAGTCTCGCGAGACTTCTCGCAGTCTCGCAACATTTATGAATTACTTTTAATTGTATATTTAGTGATTTTACATTTATTGAGTTTTGCGTTAATGCCTCCAGGAAAAAAAGTGATTGAGGCAATAGACATTTTATGAGATTTATTATTATGCAAGGTTGATTTTCATAATTAAAGCCTTCTTTAGTTTCCAAACATCATAAAAAGCTTTGTAAATTGGAAATTTATTAGAGCATCGATTTAGGACTTTATTTTGCGATACAAACACACACACGCGGGCGCGCACGAATACATGAACTTCTGTTTTTGGTCTGAAAATGGAACAAGACTCCCTATTGCTGCGAAATGTGATATTTCTGTTGTTTCTGTCTTTTTCACATTACTACTAGCGATTAATGTTGGGGGATGACGTTGAAATCCCTTCTCGTCAAAGTTTATCCCCGGCCCGGCTCGCAGAAATAACATATTTTTAGTTAGATCCCTCCGGATAGAATGCCTCTCAGCAAGCGATAGAATGCGGTCTACAACTGAGGTGTTGAAGTAGAAAGTTAGACGAAACCGCGTTCTTGTAAGGTCAGCATTTTACTTAGCTCAAGATCAAAGGATACGTGGTCTGGGTCTTTGTGGCTTGACACCAGTGCTGTCGGGTTAATCAAAACTTTTCAGGTTTTGATATTCTGGCAACACTGCAGTTAGTTCAACTGTATGATCTGGAAATTGATCCAGAAAGCTTTTTTCGTATCAAGTATAGTTTGCTGGATATTTTGATTCTCGCAATTGTTAACATATTGCGTTATCTACAAGTCCGTTGACACAAGTAATGTTATTCCTTGGTGGTTGGTGTAAAGGGAGATAGGCGACAATAGATGGCAGCACTGTTCTCCTCAGTAGCGTAGCCAGAATGTGTGTTTGGGGGGGGGGCAAGTGCTGTTATAGGTACATATAGAGAAATTACAAACAAAAAAATATAAACATAAAAATATATAAAAAATTACAAACATCAAAGTACCAAAGAACATTGTCGAACCTCTTTGGGGGGCGGCCTCTTTGCCCCCCTTCCCTATGCTACTGGACACAAGTAACGTATTTTTATATTTTCTCTGCTACTTTCACAAATTTAATGCTAGAGAGTTTAAACTTTCCGAAAAGAAAGTTCAGACATATTCTAAGGAAACAATCCATGTCAATTTTGGATATTGTGACATTAAAGCATTCGTCGGACTAGAAGCAGGCAAAGACAAGGTTGAAATCCGGTTAAATAAAGACGAAGAAATTTACATATATATATATAGTAAAAGGATCCGGGTTTGGTTCAATGTGTTCAGAAAAACATATACGCAAATGTTATATTCTTTCTATCCTAATTACATTGGTGACTTTGTTTCGGGGCAAAAATGCGCCCGCATGGCATACTGGAAAATATTGCTGGAGACCTCTAAGCTGGAAAACAATGTTGGATCCAGCAACAATTTATGCTGGTTTTGCTGTAAATTATGCTATTAATTTGACGAAAATTACTGGTCCAGCAATCAAATTCCAGCACAACTTTTCTTTTAATTTGGAGCGGAGGGGACACAAGTTCGGATACCATGTTGAACTCTAGGTTCCGTCTCCTTAGGATGTTATGAACATTCATAACATGTAAAGCAATGGCAAACCACCATGGACTCAAGTTGTCAAGGGACTTTTAGGTCAAATACCTGCCTTTGGACAAAATATCACATGATCATTCATTAACAGAAATAGAATAACAGATTGCAAAATTTTGACCCAGAATATATGCGAGATTGCAAGACCATGCGAGAAAGTCTCGCGCGAGACGCGAGATGAGACACAAAATTTTATGCGAGACGCGAGACGAGACTTCACATTTGCGAGACGAGACGAGACTTTTCAATTTCCCGTCTTGTCTCGTCTCGCGTGCATCCCTACACACTGTCAACAGATGTAGACACGAAGCTTCAAGAACATTTTTTACACAACGACTGCAGTAACAATAATATTCACGGAAGAGATTAAATTTTGTTTCTAGTTAAAATGGAACATCAAAAGAATTTACAAGTAATTGAAAATTTCTATTGATTTATGCATTATAAACATATGGTGAATTAATATTTTACTTATAGTTACAAATGACTACTTTATTGGTTGAAGCAAAAAAAAAAAGCTTGACTCGAGCGAGAATGGAACCCGTAACCTTTTGCACCTGAGTCGCTGATTTTTCTCACTCTGCCACGCCGTCGTTTGACAAGTTTGCGCGTCGTACGACGACTCGCTCGGGAGAGTAATACTCCCGGAAGTACACCTTGTCTCAAAAAGGTTGAGCGCATTCTTTATTGGTGTTTTGAGGCAAAAATTTTCTAAGTCCAACTTCGGGTATCTTCGGAAAAAAGTAAACCAGGTTCGAACCTCCAAGCCACCCTTTGCAATCGGAAAAAAGTTTGAAGATGTGTTTTTCTTCTTTTAAATATAATAAGACTTGTTACCAAGTGTAGAAAAAAAAGCAACATTGATTGAAATACTTTATGATACAATATTTCGAAACCTTGTATTAATGTCAGCACTGCTTGTTTGTCATTTAGCTCTTGAATAATTAGATACGTAAACGAATCTTTACACATGTAAAAGAATGCTCAAAGTTAAGACATAGAACATAATTATCGCCTGAGTACTAAAATAAAAGTCAAAGTAGAACAAAAACAGCGTTTGTAGTGGATATGAATGGCATAATTATCTTTAGAACCGTTATACATGTTTTGCTAGAAGCATGTTTAGGGAAGTCCTTGGGTTAGCTCACTGGCAAGCTGTCGGATTTTAAGTCATAAGGTTGCGAGTTCGATTCCTATCTCGGTCAATGCTTTTTTTTAAATTATATTTTCCGCAATGAATGAAAAATTATATAAAATAATTACATTAAAATACATCAGTTGTATATATATATAACATAATCATTGCAGAACATAGTAATTATTATGTTTAAAATATAACATCTGAGATAGGTAGGTATTCACAGTAGGTCGGTATTATATATGAGAATGTTAAATACAAGTTAGGAAAATCGTTCAATAGCAATAAATAAATTAGGTAGTGTATTTATTTGCAGCTATTTGTCATACAGATGTAACTTCTCAATATTCTCATTACAGCATGTAATTTACATTCGTGAAATACAGTATATTCCTACGGATATAGAAAGTGTATAAACAGAGTATCCAAAGTCGGATCCTGCTTCAAGACACACTAATTTTTCCCGATCCCCTTAACGTCACGGGAAGAAACACAAATTATCTTTAGAACGGAATGTCGTTACTTAGAGTCTCATTCGAATACGTTGAATATGCTTTTGTATACTCATCTCTCTCTCTCTCTCTCTCTCTCGCGCGCGCGCGCTTTGTTTATGTGTGTGTGTGTTGCAGGATATCCCAAGTTGAATACAACATTTGCAAAGTATATGAGCATCATTGTCATCGAATACCAGAAATTGAAAGTCGTGTTTGGGTTGCGAGTTCATGTTAGCTCACTGGTAGAGTACGGGTTTGGCAATGAAGAGGTCTCGAGTTCAAAGCCTGCAGCGATTTATCTTTTTTTTTGTTAGTAGAATTGCACTGAATTCGTATACAAGGAGTGGTTTACTTCTAGAAATATTTTCAGAAGCGTTTTGGAAAAGAGCTGTTTTCGGGAGTTAAGGCGGGGACATTAATATTGTGTCCAAGACCCTTCTCAATTTATTACACGCTTCATTCTTCTGGGCATGGAATCTATTAAATGAGTGACAAATCTATCTCCTTCCCCTACCTCCAGCCATGCTCCGGAAACAAGATGCCACAGGTCATCCTGAGTTCTTGGTGGATCTGCCTCAGGCCAACTGTCCCTTAGAGTGCGCTTCACTTCTGCCCACATATTTTCCATGGGATTGAGGTCTGCTCCACGAGGCGACCAGTCAATTAAATCAATCTCAGGCTGCCCTGCGAACCATTCCTGAACCACACGGGAAGTATGTATTGGCGACTGGTCGTGCTGGAACTGAATTACACCATCAGGCTGTAATACTCGTACCGATGGCACCATGATATTACTCATAATGTCTGAGTACTGAGCACTGTCCAAATGTCCTTCAATTCTGTGAAGCTGTCCTGCTCCACGACTGAAGATCCATTCCCAACATGAAATAGATACATGGCCACTGCGATTGTAAGCAGCCACATATCCAGGGTCATATCGGGTGCCTCTCGGACGATACACAAAACGGCGTCCCTCATTTGATGTTGTGAATATGGATTCATCTGAGAAAACTACGTTTTCCCAATTGCGACCCACATTCGCCTGTGCAAACGCGAGACGGTAAATTTTGTGGTCGTCTGAGAGTTTTCTTTCACGGCAGCAACACGGCCACGTAACCCAGCATGATGAAGCCTTCGCAGAGCTGTATGCAGATACCAGCAGCAGATACCAGATCAGGATACTCTTTTCTCCTCATCAGGCAGAATTTGTCCAAGTCTTCGTTACAGAAAACCAGTTGCAAAGACTTGTCGCATGATCATTCTATTATTTGGTCAAGAAGTTGTGGAATCAGATACGTTAATGACGTCTTCAATGAAGGAGTTTAACATCCATCTTGAACCAGCACCTTCGTCGTTGGGAATATAGATATCACAGTTACTGAATCCACTGTCAGTGCCGGGCGCCGAAAAAAGGGGGCACAAATTTCGGAGGAAGTGTGTTACTCATGTTAGGAAGGTGCTGTGCCCATGTAAAAAATAGAAGGAAAAACGTAATAAAATGTGCTCAAAATCAAGGAAAGGCAGGGTTTACTTTTGAAAATTTTATTGAGCTTCGTGCCAACCATGGTGGCGATTCGCAGTTAGTCTGTCGACATCACTCATATGTACGGAAACAGCGTATACTCTCGTCCCGGGCGCTAGTTTTCCATGCCACGGTACTATTCACTATAAGCAAGGAATTGATTCTACTATTATTAGAAATAGGTATGTTAAAAATCCCACACAAGCTTATTATAAAACAAATTATAAAAGGGTCGCTGGCAAGAGGATGTGATAAAAGGGGATCGTGATAGGAATTATATTGAGAATCACTTGCGTAGAGTAATTTTAACCACATTTCTTATAGTCTGAAAAAGAGTGCTGTTGAGTTACCTATGGCGAATGGGAGGGGGATACATATAAAATATTGCTAGAAAATGATCGATATTAGTGTCGAATTCATAGTTCCGGGGTCGCTTAGAGAGATAGTGTGACTTTCGATTTCGCTTAACTCCGATTAAGCTCTCATTAGTAGGGATGGGCACGAGCGACTTTTCTTTGAAACTCGACTCGACAAGAAACAGCCATCTTTAAGGTCTACTCTAGGACTCGGCGCGAAAAATTTCCTGCAACTCGACTCGGATTAGAGTCGAGTCGAACCAAAACGAGCCAAATCCTGTGCGTAGTCCTACCGAGACAATACATAGACAATATAATTATTCTAATATCAATTATACTAATATTACTACAAATAATAATATTAATAATAATAATAATAATAATAATAATAATAATAATGTCGATAGTCATGAAGTCTACAAGGCAAAGACATCGTTCATTACCCTAAGCTGTAAGCGTCGGTGGACTACAGATGGTCAACTATTGACCTCTCGCCAAAAATTGGTGGTCCGGCAACGACGATCCGCGGTGGCCCCAGTTCCATTTTGAAAATTTTACTACCATTGGTAGAGACGCGATGAAGCGCCAACGAACCACAAAATTACTCTCCCAAAATATGTTAAATTGCCTATATGTGTGATTTGTTTATATTTAGGTGAGTCAAAAAAACACTAAACAAATACCCCGTGGTGGTTGCGAACTATTCATATTACGATTGCTAGGCACGTGTTTTTCTGACTTTCCCACGGAAATGATCATAAAAAGCTTGCTTGTTGAAGGATAAATCATTGAGGTCTAAATTTAGCCAATCAGACAAACCCCTACATCTCGAGTTCTAGGAGGTGGTACCGTGAACCATTTCAGATTTATTGCTTTCTGGTGGGGTACTATCTATGTGCAAAATTTGAGCATAATATCCGACATGTATCTTCGGTGCCTCTTCTCTTTAGTACAATTTTAACCAGAGATGGTGTGGGTCAATGAAAATTTAATCCACGACCCACCATGACCCACTATCACCCAACACACAAATGACCCATTGGCCCACTCTAACCCATCATCCATCGTGATCCACTCTGACCCACAACCAACTATAAACCACTCTGTACCATTGCGACCAACTCCGACCCACCAAAACCCACCGTCATCAACTCTGACCTATGATCCACGTCCTCCTCTCCATTGACTAAAGAGGTTACACTTGTAATAAAACAAGACTGTGAAATTATCACTTATCGGAGTTTGAATTTCAACCTTCAATGGCTCAAACACTCCCTGTTACAATGCTGGTGGACCTGACCTTTAAGATATACAAGGGTAAAGTGTTTCTCATCTTCCGAATTAAGTTGCCTTACATACACATTTCAGTAGAAAATAGGATGAAATTTAAAAGTCTCAAATCAAGGAAAAGTAGACGAACGTAAAACAGAAAGAAAAACTAATTTTCTATATAATTAACCATGCCGTACTAATTGAAAATGCCTATGTAATTAAGTTTAGAATACAAATTTTATGGCCATTTTCTCTCAACTTTATGGCTTGATTGCCTGATGTTCTGAACGCTCCATATATTAAACACTAGCTTCTGCAATTATAAATAGAAAATAGTGGGTATAAAATTCGAAGAACTGTAGTTTTCATTACTCAATTTGTTTCTTAACTAATATCAATCGTTTTCGATTATTTTTACAAATCAATCCAGTACCAATTTCCAATATATAGAAAATGCAGCCCCCGCTCATGAAAAAAAATTTAAAATGTCAGGACATATTCTGTTTATTTTTAATAAAGAGTTATATGCTGAATTTCAGCTCTTAGTTCAACGGCTTGTGAGATACTCAATTTTTCGCAAAAAGTCGGACTTCTACTCCCCCCTAAGGATATGTATTATAATTGTTAGGTTTGTTTATTTTTGATACCTTCAGTGAAGCAAAGTATTACTTTAATTAACTTCTCAAATCTACTAGAGTTTATAAATGAATTATACCACTTTCTTTTCACTGTCAACCTTTAATTGACTTACACCAATATACTCAATTAAACAGGAGCCTTTCTGAATCCCAAAAACTATAACAATAACTATGATCCCACTTGGCATTACCATAAGCCACTAAAATATGAAAAGCCACTCTTGGCTCATCAACCTAACATAACAGTGTCCACTCTCGGATCTTCAACCTTATTATCAACAGCCACGCTTGGCACATAAACCCTAAAATATCAATTGCCACACTGGATCTAACTTTCCTTAACATACAAAAGACTTCAGCCACTTATGGCTCCATTTCTACATCAACACGATTACACATTATTTATTTCTACATAGTAACATCCTTCATTTGTTGTTTCTATTTTCCAACACTTTGTCCGATTATTCAAAATCAACACCATGTCCGGCTAACTAATATAACCTAACACTCTCCCGGTATTGCCAAAAACAAATTGTCAAAAGCACAGTCTCATCCCAATATTCTCCCGGGGATTACCGAAATAAAACAGCAAAAGAATTCAAGGTCTACATAACTACAACAAAAGATGATCTCTACTTCAGGGCTACAGTCCATCATTTCATCATTTGATTTCTTTCTTTTCTTTTTCAACTCTGTTCAAGTTCATTAATCTTGCCCCTCATCTTCTGCATCTTCCGATCTCTGCACATAAGCTCGGTAAACATACACACTTTTGCTCTCGTCGTTCCCAATAACTACATATTTCTCCGCCCCTTCATCCCTAACTTAAAAATAAAACTTAATTCGAATATGCTTAATTAGTGAATTTATTACAGTTAAATACCACTCACTAGATGCTACAGCTACAACTACGTAACAAAAAATAACAAATGTGAAACATGTTCTGAATTATTTTTTGGATTTCTAACGCTATTATTAAACATATTACAATAGTAAAAGAGGATTGTTCATGAAATAGTATATTTGCTCTTGATTTTTAACTTTTTCATAAGGAAAAAATTAAGACATTATTCAAGTTTTAAACTTCGCACGCTACAAATATGTTGCCCTCTAGGCAATGTGACTAATGTGAAATGTGGACTAATGTGGACTAATGGGAAATGCGGCACTGTTAGCGGCGCTGAAAACTTATGATTCGATTCTAATATCGGTTGATGTCGATATTTTTATGTCGCTACGTAACCACCCTGGGTGCTAATGAGAGCTTAATACTCAAAGTAGAACTATTCACCTAAACGACCACGAAACTATGGATTCGATACTAATATCGACCCGTTTCTAGCATTTTTCATATGTAGCCCGACAGTACTCTTTTCCAGACTGTAAGAAATGTAGTTAAAATTGCTCTAGACATATCAGAATTATGTTGAAAGACACACATACAGCCACTTTTATATTCTGTATAAATAGAGAGTGAGCGAGCGAGCGAGAGAGAGCGACTCAAGGCATCACCACTTCCACATTGCAAAAGCATATATCAGGAATTGACATAGGCGGAACTAGAGAGGGTCCAGGGGGTGCCGGCTCCCCCTAGAAGCAAAGCTGGCCCTCCCCAGAATTTTTATACTGGATGAAAATAATGTTATTAATTTACCTCAATTTACGCATAACAACTTTAATTATGCTTGCATTCGACATGTTTAATAGTGTCTATATTCGTCCGCCTATCGACTTTTTTTTTTTTTTAATATGGATCTATGGTCTTGTGCCTGAATGTAATAAAATACCTGGACCAATGTGATAGTGGGCAGTATAGCGATTTCTCGACTTGCGCTGTGTGCGATTTTTTTTATTTGATAGCTTCATTAATGTAAATTATTTTTGTATTCTTTCAAGTAATTCACTTATTGACGTAGTATTTTTTCTTGTTTATATATATGTGATAAATCAGTCTTATTGTTATTATTTTATTTATAGCATACTGTAGTAATGTTTGAACAGTTACAATTCTCAGAGCAAATTATTAAGGTACACTAAAAAAACAGAAGGGAAAGAAAAAAGAAGCCGAACTCTTGAACTGCTAAACTGAAGCAATTACGCATATAATACCCATTCAAAAGTCACTATTCAATATCGTTTGTTGCTTTTCCCCTCCTTCTTAGTATTAGTATTAGTATTATTTATGAACTGAAGTTTGTAGTTACATTCTTAAGGTATAAACTGTAATCAGGTGCGCACCCAGAAATTTTTGTTCAGAGTGTCGAAAGTTGGGAGGGGTACAATATTGCAAGACACAGACACGGCGTTATTCTGCGTCCGAGTGAACCATAAATAATTTCCAAGTAGCGTAAGTTGTGCACCATATGAACAATTTTTAGATTTTGCTTTCGAAAAGGGAGTGTATTTGTGCTATGCTAAAGAAAAAAAAATATGTCCCTGATAACCTGATATTTTAGTTTCTTGCTGTAAAAGTTACATGGGCATCGCAGCAATAACAAGCAGTGTTCGTAGTTTAAGGGAAATTTCCCTAATCTAGAGAAATTCTTGCGCTTACTGATTACCCAATATAAATATTTAAATTTTTCTTTGTTCTTCGGAAATAAACCAATAATAATTTCACTGTTAAGTCAAGTATAGTTTTATTAAGGAAGTGCACATATGTATGTCAAGTCACTAAGATTTTCTGCGGTCCAAATTGAGTGGACTTTCCATGAGTGCTCCCTGGTACAGACAAAACACAATCATAATATATATATATATATTTTTTAGGGTTCGGGTCCGGTGGACCTCTTCGTGGGTGTCCCTTGGCTGTAATGATATTTCCCAACGGTTGACGCTAACGATGTAACTACAACAATATGCTTAAAAGCTCATAATGTAATTCAGGAATATCACAAGTGTTGGTATATTTTCTCTCTCTCTCAAAATATTGTGATCAATATTATTATCAATCAATTCTGCTGGTTGAATCTTTGTTTCATTAAATGTTTGTTGTTTTAATTTTTACGATCACATCTGCTTGTCCATCAGGGCCACTTATCATACGTCCTCCCGAAAATTGTAAGGTGTGTAATTTAATATTTAATTGAAAAGTTAATGGGAAACATCTTTTATAGGAAAACGAGTTCCTCAAGTCCGTCTACATGTCTTCTCCCGTATTGTTAATCTGCTTTACTCTAATTGTATTTTTTAAAAAAAATATTTAAGTCGTTCGGGAAGTTTGCCAACTATATTTCTACCACTGTTTTGTATACCATTGTTTCTGTTTTTTAGTTAAAAATGTTTTGTGTATAAAAGTTGATTGTATTTCTTTGTTCGCAAAGATTTATGTAATTAAACTGCAACATTACTAAACGACAATGAAACAATTTTACACTTTACTTTAAATACATAAATGAATAAACATTAGCCCATGACTGATTTTTAAAAAGTTAGAACTTTAAATTATGTCACTGCTTGTATATTTATTTGTGTTTCTATAAGATGTAAGAGCAGGGGTAAAAGTAAAGGGGAACGCGGGAGGACACCGTTCTCCCACTTCCAAAACTATATACGGTGCCCCTCCAATTCCTAAAAAATGCAATGGGCAAAAATAGGCACGGGAGACGGCGTGACGTCATTCGTCCCCCTATCTTTTCAGACCTACTTTTACCCCTGTGTAAGAGTAAACTGAGAGCATGACAGTTAACGTTTACGAATAATGTATTTTCGCTCAGAATTGCTCGAGTAAAACAGTAATAGAACACTATGAGTTTCCATAATTAGATTGTAGGTAGTTATATAGTAGCATCAGAATATAGGGAATATTTTTTAGCAAATTTCTGAAAAATAAATTTTCACTGAAATGTTACACGACACTGTTGATAATGAGTGCGGGGTAAGAAAGACCATATATAACATCATAACAAGGTCTTCTAAAAGATTCTTCTAATTTTTCAGAACAAATGAACCCTGCCCCCCCCCTAGGAAAATATCCTAGTTACGCCAATGGGAATTGAATTGAAAATCTATGTAAAGACTTTCTGCTGTGGCATGCTTCATAAGGACAATTCCAGTCTGCTCACGTGACCTTTGGGGTTCATGAATTTCTTGCGAGCGTTGCGACTTTGGATTCTCTGTTTATACCCTCTCTTTATGCATCGAATAATTTTTCAAGAACATAAATGATATTAATTGAGCATAAATGATATTCATTGAACATAATATGAATATTGAGAAGTACCCACTATATGACAAATAGCTGCAAATAAGTACACTACATAATTTATTTATTGCTATTGAACGATTTTCCTAACTTGTATTTAACATTCTCATATATAATACAGACCTACTGTGAATACCTACCTATCTCAGATGTTATATTTTAAACATAATAATTACTATGTTCTGCAATGATTATGTTATATATATATATATAAACTGATGTATTTTAATGTAATTATTTTATATAATTTTTCATTCATTGCGGAAAATATAATTTTTAAAAAAGCATTGACCGTGACAGGAATCGAACTCGCAACCTTCTGATTTAAAATCCGACAGCTTACCAATGAGCTAACCCAAGGACTTTCGTAAACATGCTTCTACCAAAACATATATAACGGTTCTAAAGATAATTATGCCATTCATATCCACTACAAACGCTGTTTTTGTTCTACTTTGACTTTTATTTTAGTACTCAGGCGATAATTATGTTCTATGTCTTAACTTTGAGCATTCTTTTACATATGGAAAGATTCTTTAACTTATCTAAATGTTCAATTACGTATGGAGAGCTAAATGACAAACAAGCAGTGCTGACATTAATACAAGGTTTCGAAATATTGTATCATAAAGTATTTCAATCAATGTTGCTTTTTTTTCTACACTTGGTAACAAGTCTTATTATATTTAAAAGAAGAAAAACACATCTTCAAACTTTTTCCCGATTGCAAAGGCTGGCTTGGAGGTTCGAACCTGGTTTACTTTTTTCCGAAGATACCCGAAGTTGGACTCAAAACACCAATAACGAATGCGCTCAACCTTTTTGAGACAAGGTGTACGTTTTTTCGCGCGTTACTATAGCCAGCTGTTTTACGCGCTATACTAGCCAATTGTTTTAAGCTGGTCACAATATTTATATCAGGGAGTGCAAGGGAAACAAAACGAGCCCTATATCATGGAGTACAAGGGGAACAAAACTAGCCCTGCGGGGCTTCTAACCCGTTCCTATTACTACTATTATTTATCTGCACAAAAGTAAGTAAATCACTTTTTTGACTATTATTTTCATATTATTTTAATTTAAAAAGTGTTATAAAAATGTAAAAAAAAAATGTTAAAAAATTACTCCGCCCGGGTTTGAACTCACGCCAAAAGACATTTTCATTAGTAGTTTATTGCGTTTGCCCACTTTTTTTTAGCCACTTTTTTTAAACAACTTTTTTATTAACTAATAGAGTTGGATACATACGATCATTAACACAACTGCAGAACAATATAAATATATACAGCTAATAATGCACAATGTAACTCAAGGGAAGAGAAAAAAAACTGCTTATGGAGCATAGATACAAGTTGTACATTTTGTGCGTTTTTTTTTAAGAACGTATGTAGCATATACACAAGTTTTACAAATGACTAAAAACTCATTGGAATAACAAAGGAGTACAAATTAATTACGCATATATGGTATTGTCGAGAAAACGAGCAAAAGTACAAGTTTTCATAATGGAGCTCATTTTGTCATAATTAGTTTGAAGATATTCAATATAAAACGAAGAATTACCTGCAGTTTCCACTGAGAGTACATACGTAATTGTTTGCGCTATAAGCCAGGTAACAGCATTGTGTTTCGTTTTGGGATACAGAGAATATTCCGGTCGTAACAGGAGATTGACCTCGATTGAGCGACGAGGTTGGCGCATAATAAGACCCAAAAATCGCTGCAATTGGTACCAGATTTGTTAGCTGTTCACACAAGTTGTTAATCTATGACTCAAGGAATCAGCAGCACCACAGAAAGAACATATTATATCAGCACTAAACCCACATTTATTTCGTTTTACTTTCGTATCTACAATGTCATTCACTACTATGTACCAAAAGGATTTATTTTCTGCTGTTAAATATTTTGAGTGTATATTACGAAATATTATATGCCAATTGTATTCTGGTTCTCTTTCTATTAATTTGCATGGTGATAACTGTTGTAGGTGGTGCATGTACCATTGTTTACTTGTTAAAGTCAAAACATCGGGAGTTCGCTGACATTGATAGAGATAGGCACACAAGACATTAGTTAAGTAAGAGCAACTGGAGGGGAGGGAAGCGATCGCCAACGGCAGTGTTGGATCGATCGTATCCAATAAATTTCGCAGCAAGTGTCTAGTGGGAGAGGGTACATCTTCAACTAAGGCAGTCAAGTTACGTCTTATAAACAAACTCTCAGCCTTGAACTGCACGTGAGTCATGTTAATGCCTCCGTTCGCTACCGATAAACAGATGTCATTATAGCGAACACGAAACACACAATTGTTCCACAAAAACCAACCACAAACACTTTGTAGTTTTTTGCCTGCTGTAGAAGGCAGGGCAAAGACGTTAGCAACATACCACAGTTTACTCAAAATATAAACGTTGAGAAGTCGAGCACGAGACAATAAACATAGTGACCTACATTTATGCAAGAGACTTAAATGCCTGATTTTATTAATGACAAGGTCATAATTATATTTTACTGTTTCAACAAGATTACTCATAAATGATATTCCTAGTATTTTAATCCTCGATTGAAATGCAATGTCCTGAATTTTACTAAACTCCTCAGAATTATATATTATAAGACCGGTTGATTTTTTTCTATTCAAGAGAGCTCCAGACACTTGTTGATAATTAGCAACACTTTGCATTAAAAGGTTATAGTCATGAACAGAATGCAGGAAAACATTGACATCATCAGCATATCCACACACACGTAGAGGACGTGCAATAACATCAAAACCCTGAATCTTGCGGTTTACATCATACAAGAAGGGTGCAATAGCCAAGGTAAATAATTGTAAGCTTATAGGATCTCCTTGTCGAATACTACGAACTACTTTGATGGGAAGGGTAATATGACCATTAATATTTAATTTAGTCGCAGCGTCTTTATAGAAGAATTTAAACCATTGTATAATGCGAGCATTAAAACCAAAACCAGTCAAAACTCTCCACAAATAGGAATGCTCAATGTTATCAAACGCATTCTGAAAATCTAAATTAACAATAGCTGCGGTAATCTCACAATCTTGACATATTGTAATACAATCTCTAACATTCATTAAAATCTGATATATAGTCTTACCCTTAACTGCAGCATATTGCAAATCACCCAGCAACTTATTCATATATGGAGCTAATCTAGAAGCCAAACAACGACTAATAATTTTAACATCAGTATTTAAAAGGGAAATAGGTCTGAAATGTTCAACCATTGTTGGTTGAGGCACTTTTGGTATAAAAATAGTGATAGCGGGATTGGGTCGACAGATATGTTCGGAAGCAAAAAACCAAGCATTGACCACATCAGTAAGTGTCTGACCTATGACGGGCCAAAGTTTTTGATACAATATACCCGATATTCCATCTTGTCCGGGCGATTTTCCTGGCTTTGCAGCAAATGTTGCCAACTTTACTTCTTCAAGTGTAAAGGGCGCCGTAAAAGACATATTATCATCATCTGTTATGACGTTAGGAATAACTTCAAAAATAAAATTGTCAACATCCAGTCCTCGTGATTCACCAAAAAGTTTTAAATAATGATCATAAAATACCTTTTGAATTGCAAAAACATTCTTGCAGGGATCTCCATCCGGAGTAAGAACCGTCTTGATCAGGCGGCGCTTGCCACGCCGGTTTTCTTGCAAAACGTGAGTAAGAGAACACTGTTCAGTAACATCAAACATAAGAGCCTTACTCCTAATTGTTACACCTTGAACTTGAATCCTATGAAAATCTAAGAGTTTTGCTTTATATTTTTTAACAAGGGGCAATAATGTTCTGTCGGAAAGAGCATCTCGTTGAGCCTCTACTAAACATCCGTAATAAAAATTATACAATTTCAGGCGATCACGAGAGCCTTCACCAGAGTACCATTTACAGAAGCGTATTAGGTTAGGTTTAAAATAGGTAGTCCACCATACAAGGATATTTGGATACCGTTTTGCTTGCTGTCTCCAATAGTCCCATTTACTCTGAAACAATGTAAGAAATCCCTCATCTGTTAATAGTGTTTCATTCATATGATAGTAACCACGTCCACGCACAATTTTATCACATGGAATCTTAACTTTCATTACTAAAGACAGATGATCACTAAAACAAACAGGATAACGGTATATATCAAAAAGCTGAGATTTAAGAGATTCCGTCAAATAGAATCTATCGATTCTCGAGGCACTATTCTGGCGAATCAGGGTGTACCCCAACAGATCGCTGTTCCTTAGTTGCCATGCATCATACAAGGGATAATGAGAGATGAGTTCATCAAGAGAAGCACAATAATTAAACCCTGGGTCCATATCTGCTCTATTCAATACGCAATTCATATCACCCCCCAAAATGACATTGTCTGAGGCACAACTAAACGATGTCGCAACATCAGTCGCAAAAAATGTGTTGCGCGCACCACGATTATGACTTCCAGATGGGGAATACACATTGATCATAGTCATACCAAACAAATCACCTCGTATAATTCTACCACTGGGGTGACATTGTACATTCGTAAACGGTAACCCATCTTTAACCAAAATCGCAGTACCAAGACGATTATACGTTGAATTGTTATAAACGTGATATGAATCATGTACATTCACCACTTCCGGACCTACCTCTTGCAGAAAAGCCACCTCAATTTCAGATTTCAACAAAAAATCAGACAGAGCATGATACTGTGTGGGTAAAGATATTCCATTTAGATTAATACTAGCAATGGTAAGAACAATTGCCATGAAAAGGTAGGGAAGGAGACAGACTTGGTAGTACATGATGAGATGACGTAGACACAAAGTGGGAGGACTGACTCGGAAACACACTAGGAACATATCATGTCACACACACAAGAATCACTAGGTGACAGTGACACCAGAAAGTGGAGATTCTACAGATCCAGAAGCACTGTCTTCTACCGAAGTTGTTGCAACAAGCTGCAATTGTTTGGAAACATTAGCACTAGTTATCCTGTACAAAGCATCACTAGCTGGTTTATCAGGTTTTCTAGCAGATGAAGAAACTTTACCGTCTTTCACTGTTTTCCGTCTCTTCTTATCTTGAGAGGATCGCTCTTTAGAACTACTTTGCGAGGGAACTGAGGCTAAAACGAAGGTATGATTATAAGATGATATGGATTTCTCACTCTCAGATGGACCACTGTCAATAGTAATAGGAACATCTGCCACATCACTTATATCGTCAGAAACACAGTCAGCAGTGTCAGCAATAGAAACCGCTGGAGGTATCGAGTCGGATACACTAATTATAACTGGAGATGAAACAGAACCTATTGCGGGAGGCAAAGAAACCTCGACAGGTGGCTGATTATCCGAAGTATGCTCAAGTACTGGATTAGATCTGCATTGAGAAGTAGCCGAAGCTACCGATGGAACATTAGCAGTGTCAGCATTCACTATCTCCGCACAAGGTGACACAACTTTATCACTGTCACTAGTTAATGGGGGAAAATCCTTGTCACTAAAAGACGAAGGTAATGAAACAACAGGTTGTACACTCGTAACTGAATTAAGTGTCCGGACTAGGTTAACTTCGGTTGAAGATTGCACTATAGGTTTAGAGTTTACATTACGTCTATCACATTGGTCATATCGATGTTGAGGGCTATTACAAGCAAAACAGGTACGTTCCTGACCAAAATAAGATACTAAGTATCGTTGACCTTGGATTTCAATAGACGATGGAATTGCCTTATCTAACTGTATGTACACCAGTTTCCGCCCAGTACGCACTCGGTATCGATGACTACTATCATAAAACTCGTCCTTGATATTTTTGACACTACCATATGGTGTCAACACTTTTAGTATTTCTTCATCGTCCAATTCACTTGGCACTAAAGATAATTTAACTAAAGTAACAGGCTTATCTGCAACTTCCACATTCACTTCATACACTCCATTTTCATCAGTATATCGTAATCCAGTACTATTATCTCGAATTATCTGTTCACACAAAAGCTGGGATATTAACTTAACGAACACACAACGTCGGTAATTGTCTAATTCAATACTCACAACTTGATCATTGCTTAACTTGAAATTGTCAAATATGAATTCATGTATTCTATAAGTAATTGGGCGAGTAGGCACATTACTAAAGTTTACACGCAAAGTATTAACTCGTTTCACTACCATTTAGGCGATCAGAAGAATTCTAACTTGAAGTATGAAGGTATGCCGTATAAACAGGCAACAGCGCATTCCGCAGGTCTGCTCGCCACCGCTGCTACAACACGAATCCCACGAAGACCGACAGCAAATATGGTTTGATTTTTGCTATTTGAATGCAATGTGGCAAGAAATGGATAACGCCAACCAATCAGAACTGCGTTTTTCGTTCCTACTTCCGGGAGCATTACTCTCCTGAGCTAGACCTGTCGTACGATATATGCGTCGAGTAGAAAACTTTAAGACGGTTTTTCCACGTCATTTTTGCTCATTGCGCTCTGCCAGTTTGTAATATTAACTCTTTAAATGTGCACTACCGCCTTCCAAAAAATAATTCTGAAGTTCACTTACCAAAATGTGCCTTTTCCTTGTGAGTGAGCTATTAATGGCCTTCTGTCCAGTTACCTCACCATTAAAGTGAAAATGACATAAAATGAGCGAAGGCAAACAGTACTTTCACGTCATTTATTTGTCCATGTTTTCTTTGTAGAAAAGTTATTGGATAGTTGGCTGTAAACAATATTTCCCACATAGTTTGAAATAATTTGATCAGTCCGTCATTGTAGTAAAGGGCCTAGCGGAATAAGCATGTGAAATCTGCATGAGGAATTTCTCATCTAGATTCTAAAACAAACCAAACAAAA
Organism: Thermobia domestica; assembly: GCF_964235325.1. Taxonomy (NCBI): domain Eukaryota; kingdom Metazoa; phylum Arthropoda; class Insecta; order Zygentoma; family Lepismatidae; genus Thermobia; species Thermobia domestica. Next base: position 207,384,546 of record NC_137457.1, on the reverse strand, counting down.
TCTGGATAAGACTTAACATTTTACATTCGAGACGGGACAAGGCTAACTCAAATTATCGTCTCGCTTTGGAGATGAGAATCCAGACGAGGCGAAAAGTATCGTAAATATTTCTCGTCTTATCTCGATTCTCGAAATAGTGTATGCCACTCTTTCAGTAACAATTGCTCTGTAGACTTAATCTTATACGTTATTTTGTTACTTTGTATTTCAGAGCTAACCGAATTACGGTCTGTGTATATATTGTTGTAGCAAAGTTTTTATAATTGCATCTGCATATTCTACAAGTTAGTTTATTATTAGTTTAAAACTTTTAATACCGTTATTAATATACATAATAATAATAATAATAATAATAATAATAATAATAATAATAATAATAATAATAATAATAATAATAATAATAATAACTATTATTATTATTATTATTATTATTATTATTATTATTAGCTGCGGCCCTCCACTTTACTAGTAAAGACGGTTATGGCCCTCAGGCTCATTATAATTGGACACCAGTGGTCTAGATGGATGTAAGGCGGACATAACGAGGAGGTCGCATCCCGGCTGTAAGTCCTCAGTTCGAGGAGAAACATTACTGTAACACGTCTTAAATTATTGCATAAAAATCACTTCAAAACAACATTTTGAAATTGAAAGGACGAAGCAGTTTTTAGATAGGGATGGACGCGAGACGAGACATGTGAAATGCTAAAGTCTCCTCTCTTGTTTCGCAAAAATATTTGAGTCTCATCTCTTGTCCATCTCCATCAATAAATCAAAGACTTTTACATTTTTCAATTTTCTGTGAAGAAATGCCCTCATTCAGCACTCAGGCGGGAATTCATTTCCCAGTAAAATTTAAAAAAAAAAAAAAAAAAACAGGTACCGTATATCTTCAGATTTCGGTTTGGAGGCGGTATTAACTGTAGCAAATGAAGTTTCGTCACTGCAATTTCATTATCCGACATTTTCTCCTTATGGATATGTGCCTGTCTTTACTGGTATTTCTTTACCTTATATCAGTAACGAATTTAGAAGAAACCCTTTTTTAATAATCTCGGAATTGGGGGAGAGGAGTGGAGTTTTTAAACATAGATATAATTAACAGTAATTTTTTTTCGGTAGAAATTCCACACTTTACGGACTTCAGCCCAGAAACCCCGTTCCTGTAACCGCCACTGCTATATATAATAATAACCTACAGTATAATTCTCAAATAAATATGAATAACTTATCTGACAGTCACATTTCAGTTGCTATTTTCTTTCATTCTCTATTTAAAACGTGTCTATTATGATGTTTGTGTTTCTTATACAATATTGCTGGATTCCTCACATGTTCTATTCATATGTCTTTCATAATCAAATTTAACAGTGCAGCAAGACCTCTCGAGTATAGACATACAGAATCCTCTGCAGACGACATTTTCAACAAATGAAGATGTTATTCCCTGCAGCGCTTCAGGGAGAACCAAATAGAACATAATGCACAGCGATGCTTCCCCTGAACATCGATGTGAAAACATACTCGGTTGTTTATCATCGTGATCACTAATTCACCTTCGCGGTCGACCTCTAGATCGCGATGTAGCGTACATCTTCGGCATGATCGTACCCATTAGAATCTATGTGTTTCAAATTCACATGGGTGTTTGTTCCAGTGAACAGTGCCAGTATCTAAGCACTGTGTTTGTGCCACTACCGAGAGTGCGACCGCGACCTATACCTCGACATCGATCACGAGGTCTCTTCGGTAACATTTTACCGATATATGAACATTTTCATATAATGTAACAATGTCAAAATGCCATACTGTGTTGTTACTCGTAGGGATGGACACAAGTGAGTTCGAGCGAATTTTCTTTGAAACTCGATTCGACTAGAAACAGACATCTTTGAGTTCGAACCGAGAACTAGGCTCGAAAATGTAAACATGAAAGATAGGCGGTTTGTATTTGAAAACTAAGAAACTAGTTAAATGAGAACCTCGGTAGTCGTGAAGTCTAGGAGTCAAGGACATTGTTCACTAGCTTCTGAATTTGGGTTGAGGGTCTAAGTTTAGTATTCGGTCTCGAGCCAAACACTGTTAAAAGTTATAGGGCAGTGTTGAATTCAGACATTTTCACCCGGGGCGGGAATGTCAACTCCTCGGGGGGGGGGGACGGTTGTTTTTCTGTATTTTTTCAAGAAAGCAGCAGCATATTTAACAATTCCATTCACATACACATCTTACCTAATATTGAGACTAATTGCTGAAAAATATTCAATGTGAAATTATAAAAAGAAAAACAATCGTTTGATTTCATCTAAAGCATTAAATAAAGACTGACAAAAATATTTTAGACTAAACTTTAACTGCTATTAACAGCTATTTTTGTTATTATTTCCTATATTCAGTAGTTATTGTTTGTTACTAATGTAGAAGTTTTTAAAAAGATTTAAATTAACTCAAATATTTTTTGTCCTAAAACAAACACACACAAAAATATATTAACAAAAAGTTATCATTCTTTCTCACACTTATGATTCTAAACCAAGCATATTAGCCTTGGTTCGCTGCATACACATCAATAGTTTAGTTTACGAAATCTTCAGTAGGATTAGTGCCGTGTCGTGGAAAATCAGCGCTTGGCGCGAGAGTATACGACGGTACCCCCGTATATATGAGTGAGGTCAAGAGACCAGCCGCAAAGGTGAGAAAATTTTAAAAAGTAAACCCTGCTTTTCCTTGATTTTGAGCACTTTTCATTACTTTTTTCTTTTATTTTATATAATATGTGCACATGTGTTTTATTTCTCTGTTTTTCTTTCCCTCTTTTCTTTTCTTTTCCCCTCCCGAATTTTGCACCCCTTACTTCGGCGCCCGGGGCCGTCGCCCCGCTTGCCCCTCCCCCATGGCACGGCTCTGAGCAGGATCTTCATCACCTTCAATAGCGATCTTTCACTTATATACTAGTATCATATTGATAAATTCTATATAAGACTCTAATCCAGGAGGGATAACTGTTCCTCCCTGATCCCTCTAAATGACGTCCTCTGAATCTCTCACTTTAACTTAATTATTTTTAATTAAAGAAAGGTATGTTTACTTTAACAATCGTAAAACACATTTACGTCTGTTACTTCCGATGCGAGAAATGGGATTTAGGTGCCCTATTTCAAATAATGCAAGAACTGTACATTTTCAAGAACTGAAGTCTGTTGACATCAGAGATCATATGGAATGATCGAAAGATCTTCCCTATCTTTCCTTTCCTATCTCAACCTGTGCTAGTGCTACCTACAAATATACAATATAGGGCGAGAGTATAGTACCTACTAAAATACAAACCTTTCTTCAACAGTTGGCAATTTCATGTTCTGCCAAACTCGGTCATAGCGTTAAGAAATACAAGTTTTATTGGCTATTTGGTATTCTATCTTAGATGTTACATGTTTAATATTTATATAGAATGGGTCTGCGTCATTTATGTGTATATTGAGAGATTGGATTTCGTCTGCACGTGCACGGAAAGAAAGCAAATAATTATGTGAAGTAATTTCTACATTTTGTGACTGAAATTCTTTGAGTTTCTCCGGAGGGGAATGCATTTTCTTCGGGGGGAGATTCCCCAGGCTACCCCCTGAATTCAACCCTGGCACTGGCCAAATGTCTTCAAAACTGCTCGGTCCGGGTTTAGAATTGTCAACGATTCGACCAGCTCGGCTCACAGCTCATTCACTATCGACCCGAACCGAGAAGTGAGCCGAGCCAACAGCTCACCCAACGACTCGGCTAGAGCCCTCGGCTCAGTTGAGCCGAACCGAGCAGATGGATCATCCCTACCAAGCCAGCTCGAGCTGATGGTTCACCCCAAGTGAGCCGGCTCGAGCCATCTTCTCAGTTGAGCCGAGCCGAGCTGAGCTTGTTATGAAAAATCTCTTGTGGTTTCGCTATCGAGACGAGACGAGATGCGAGCAGTGTCCCATCTCGTGAGCTACACTAAAAGTATTCCATATTACTGTTTAGCTTTCATTTCTCATGGCTTTCGTTTTCCAGTGTAATCAGGCCATGATTTCAAGACGAGTTAAAACGAACGAACCATTTATCAAACTTGACTGAACCCGAAACTCGACGCGAAAAACTGAATCGGCTCGGAACTCGACTCGAGGTTATTACCTTTGACTTGACTCGAAACTCAATTTGAATTCGAGTCGAGTAGAGTTTTAACTTGACTCGTGCTCATCCCTATGCGTTAGAAAAAATGGTTGCTTATTATTATTCTGCTAAACTAATTATATAATAATAACAATGTTGTTATGCAAAATTAAAAATACAGAATATAGAGAAACATTACACTATAACTAATAAAATGAGAACACATGAACTGGGAAGGAATCAAAACTTGCCAGTAACTCTAAAATCGATACATGCTTTTTAAAGCTAATTTCAAACTCTATAATCAACGGGACTCTAGGATAAGCAAACTGATCTGAAAGAACTCCAATATTGCATACCATCAGCAAACTATTTTCTAGTAATAAAGTAGGCCTGCTCATCAGAACACAGTTTTTTCATATTAACCCCTTACTATAAATCGTTAATTATGGCACCCTAGTTGTTGATAAATATTTTCCGCCGGGGCAGTTCAGACTGTTTACTTTTAAATTCTGTCCACTATCATCCTCAGCTCTTAAGAAAAAAGTATTCTTCCAAATGTTCGAACGGTAAAATATTTTTGTTCTCCATCTTTATAAAAACACCAATCAAAGTAAAATAGACTACCAGTATCATTGCACTCCTAATTCACTCACTGAATGTATTTATTTGGAGCTGTCAAAATCTACGACAAAATCTTCCAGGTGCTTGCAATCAGTACACGTGATTTCCCTAAGGCTGTCCTCATCTTTTAAATACAGCAAGTGGCACTAAGAACTTTATAACCAATGCCCTCAATTTCCTTCGTGCAGTTGAAACCGATTTTCCTGCGACCTCTTACACAACGACAATTAGTCTAGTGGTCTACGTGTTGAACTGCTGAGCCAAAGGACGAGGGATCGAATCTCGGAGAAGGCCATGAAAATTTTATTACTTGCACAATTATACATTTCTCCCATAATACAATGAGCATTCAAACAGTTTATGTTTCCGTGGAAAAGTAAGAATTTACTTCAAGTTAAACTTGTGAGCAGTGAAGCAAAACGAATTGGGCTCACGGTTGTCCGAATACCTGACTATTTGAATAAATCATACGACACGCCTTTAGTATGGAGTTAAAGAGCTTTCTGATACATATAAAGAAATCTCACTAACCTAAAATCCTTACGAAATAGGACCTACCAGAAGCTTCAACACCACGTCTGCGTCACTTCGGTGAACGCTGTATCGAAACTTCCTATATAAATTTCACTCACGTGACGTCTAGTTAGTTGATCGTACTTGGTTTGTTAGCTAACTATATTGAAGGGGTATAGACGAAAAATATGCAAAATCCATTTTTCAATTTTGTCAGGAAACAAAAAAATTTTGACGCCTTTATGTTTCAGAATTGTTGTACGTTTTTTTTTTGGGGGGGGGGGGGGGGGTAGATTTCACTCATCTGCTGTAAATAGTAACTACTGCTAACAGTTGCTTTCTTTAATTTTTCATTTACACATCCTATCCTCTTTCAAGTTCAGTTCTACATGCCATTCCATTTAGTTTCATATATTCTGTTCGATTACATACACATTCCTCAATCCCTTATAATAGGTTCAAATTAACAAAACGGTTCTCTTACTGTCTTTCTAATAATGATGATTTAGATTGCACAAAAGTTAATTTTAAATAAATATGCAACCAATTTGTTAATTACTACGAGCATTGAGTTCTTCCTCATTGTGTGTTAATATATATTCTTTAGTGTTTACATTCTAATAATAATAAATATTTATGCCAAACTTAGATATAATTGCAGTATACGAAGGTTAAGTGGGTAATAAAGCAGTTTAAGCCAATATCTTACTTCAATCTCTATCGTAGATTAGAATTATCGTTAAAAGAAATTGAATATTCGTATCCAAAATTGATTTTATCTAGGTAGGATGGATAGGGATGCACACGAGACAAGATTTGAGGCTGTCTCGTCTTGACAATATGCTGTAAAAGTGATGTCTCGACTCGAAAAATGTATATTTTTCTATTGGAAGAGCTGTGTCTCGACTCGAATTTTGTCAGGAAAATTCTGTCTCGACCCGACTCTGTGCATCCCTAAGGATGGACAGTTTGAAGAACCCAGTATTCCAAAGCTGGCGTGGTAACCAACTACACCATTACGCAACATCTATTTCAGATACAACCATTATTATGCACTTCATTTTCATAAGCTTCTTCTTATAATAACTATATCGATTTCCTACTTAAATTCAATTATAGATAATTTTCTTATGTAGCGGCTAATATTCATGCTATACAGTATAAAACAAGTACACATTCAATGTAAATAAATAAAAATGTAAGATATTACAGATTACTGGCATTGCGATTTAATACGATTTTAAGCAGTACATATTTTCTAAATAATTGTTCAAATTGCTTTATAAGAATCCAGATTATGAGGTACCCTAAGTTTTTGTAATGCAAAAAAATACAAATATATATATATAGGTGTATCTTATGGGTCTTCCGGTCTTGATCCCCCCACCGAATTTTTATGTTTATTCAAATAAAATATTGTAAAGTGAATGAAGTATCTTGTAGAATGTTCACATTTCCAAGAATAAAGTTGGCAAAGCCCCCCGAAATATATATATGAATAATTTTCATTTTGGACGTGTGGTATTAGGTATTCAACTGCGTTCATATTCTCACTTTTAGCGTTTTCATATATTAATTATGGACATGGCGGGCTAGTAAATGGGACAAGGATTTACAAAGTGACAGTTTGTCGAATAATGTGTTTCCAATCACTTCACAGTAGAAATTTATATTTATAAAAAAGTTCTCATATATTTAAAAAATAGGAAGAGAAACTTTAACTTTCCTCACGGAGGCTCGAACCGTCGCCCTTCGTTTCAGAAATGTTAGTAGCAGTACCAGTGGCGTATTTACGATTTTGTTTCGGGAGGGGCTTTCCTAACTTTCGGGGAGGGGGTGCTTTGCCTGGAAATGTGAAAATTCTGCAAGATATTTCATTTATTTTACTGTACTAAGTAAGATTTCGGGGGGCTTAAGCCCGGAAGCCACCCACTAAATACGCCACTGAGCAGTACTAAACCCGCTTGACCACAGACACAACTTACAAGAGATTGTGTTATAATATTGATAATAGAATCGCCACGTTAAATTTAAGTTACAAATATGCATAATTGCAATTATTAGGAATATTTATTCAAAGTAGTTTACCTAAAGCATAGAAGAGACTTCCTAAAAAAAATAGGTACAAAGTTGAATAACACAAATAAGCTATTAGTAACATACATTTTCCATAACTCGTAATTTTCCACCTTAAAACAAATCTGAAATCGGGTTTATTTCCTGTTGGTAACTTTTTCGTGGTAAATCATCCGCAGCGGAATGATGTCCATCCTTCAGCCAACAAATAACTAACTCATGTACTTTGAGCTTGTCTAGCGGTGGGCCATTAACATTGATGAACAACAAGTTAGACAACGTTTGAGCACTTAGTCTATTTCTAATATCAGTCATCTGTAAATTCATAAGGGGAAATCCCCGTTCGCACTCTGTCGTGGAAATTGATAATACTTCTACCCGATTTCTGCAACTCCTCATCGACAAACTGCTTCTTAGACTTAAGTATGATAACGATTTTTCTTGGTCAGTTTTTAAATATTCAGCAAGAAGTATAATTTCTCTATCACCATACAACATCTTTTCCATATCGACCATGTCAGTTGGCTATGTTGACTCATGGAGAACAGAAACTTCATCTACCACGCCTTCGATAGGGAATCTTGTGAATAAATTATCAATTAAAGCCTGATAAATTGATGATTTCTTACTTGTTTATAAATTTAATTTTTGCAATTACACATGAAGGTTTGATGCCATTACCAAGTTCCCTCCCCCGTCTAGAAAGCGAAAGGGAACCGAGGTTCCTGGAGTGTTCAGAGGTGAATGGGAATTTCCCTCCTTCTTCCCCTTCAATTACTACACTGTTGTTTGCCATGTGCCAAATTACGATGAATTTAAATTAAATTATCATAGTATAATTATTTCCTTGTTGAATTATCAATACTTTTCAGTGGAAAAAAGAATGAAATTTGAAAGTTCGAAATCAAGGTAAGTAGACCAACGTAAAGGGAAAAAAGTGTAAAATTTTCCATATAATTATGCGTACAATCCAAACTTAAAATTTTCGTGTAATTAAGCTTACAGTACAAATTTTATGCCTATTTTAGTCACAAGTTTTGGGTTGATTGCCCTGTGCTGTAAACGCTCCATATAATAAACAAAAACTTCAGCAATTATTATAGTAGAAAGCAATGTATATATGAAGCCAAGCACTGTATTTTTTGTTTCTGTTTTTTTTTTTTTTTTACTTAAATAACCGATCGTTTTCGATCATTTTTACAAACCAACTCAGTAACAATTTTCCATATATAGAAAGTGCCCCCCCCCTCACATAAAGGAGAATTTTAAAAAATTCTATTACACATTCTGTTTATTTTCAGTAAACAATTAATACACTGAATCTCAGCTCCGTAACTTAACGGCGTGGTGCGAGATACTCATTTTTTTTCCGCAAAAATTCGAATCCTCACTACCTCCTTAGGATATCATGCATTATAATGAAAGCAATATAACATCCCAGTTTGGATTAAGGCCTAACTATATACCAAAAGTCATTTCATTTGACTTTGCAATTTGACCGTGATGATCAGGCAACATAGTTACATTCAATTTTTTTATATAATAATTTATATATTACAGTGATTCAAAAAATATTTTTTCCAGTAGTTAGCTCCTCTAAAAACTCAGAGATCTCGAAAGCCAAGTAGTAGTATAAGTCCTATTGCTATTATTACAATTAAAAATAACAATATCCAAAAGTGTCTGAAGTTCTTTTTTCACTTAGATATACTCACCTCAGGTAAGTAGACAGAAACAAGTGGAAAAGGATGGGAAATGAAGGTCTTGAAAGTAAAACGAAGACAAATTTACCAGTCCTCAGAAGATACTGTCTACAATGCAGTGAGCAGAGAGGGTCGGTAGATCATACTGAGTCGGTGGGTCGCAGTGGGTCATGGTGGGTGGTGGGTCGCAGTGGGTCACGTTGGGTAGTGGGTCCCGGTGGATGGTGGGTCGCAGTGGGTCACGGTGGGTGGTGGGTCACACGCTGTTGACCCACGACCCACTGACCCACTCAGAAAACTTGACCCACTTGACCCACTGACCCACTCCATCTCTGGCAAATAGTAATCGACAAATGCAATATATTGTGGTAATTAATGTATTGTTAAGACATAGTAAGAACATTTAGGATCCGACTCAAAGTGTGTATCTATATGGGATCGAAATCTATATGGGATCGAATTATTTTGTTAAACATAAACAAGGCAAACCCGTAAGTGCAGAAGAAAAGCAAATAGTTTATCAAACGATATCAACGTTGTTCAATTCACTTGAAGAAAATTAAGACTTTAAGTAGCTAATTTTCGTGTTCTCATAAAATAGTATATATACATTATTTATTTACTTTGTAGTACTGAAGTTACTATTTGTATGTTCGCATGCTATATAATGTAAGAAAGCGCATCAAGAAATTGAACTTAAGTAGGAAAAGTACCATCTGTTTTCATGGATATGCGGCGTAATGATTTAGGTAATAGATGAAAAAGAAATAATCTCCCATGATGATAAATATGCTTGCTGTTACATACCAGAGCTATCTCTTTATCGTTGATAATTTGACACAATTTATTGTAGTTTTATCTGTAATCACAATTTGGACAAAAATAACAATGTTCAGTTGTTCTTAAAGGAGGGAGGATTATATAGTATTGGGTATTTTGCCCCATATCGCTGCAATTGTGTGAGAGTGAGACGAGTAATGCACATCCCAGTGGCAGAAATATATGCATGCACGTGCTGCAGCAGAAATATTGCGGGAAACACAGTAAACAATTTCCTCTTCACCAATCAGCAGTCTTGCCCGCAGTGATACAACGTCAAGTTACGCGGTTTGTTTTTAAAGGGTGCAAAGGACTGTGAAAAACGCTTTAGACACGGGGAATTTGCTTAGCTTTCCCCCTTAGAAATAAACGTTTCGTAAGTAACAAACGTTCTATGTCTGACTTATGACTGCCTACCTTTCTGTGTGGTTCTGTGGATGAGTGAGTAGAGTCTTTGCTTCGTAATGATGAGTTTGGTGGTTCAAGTCCTGCCCAGGCCAGTCCAATCCATTTCTTTCATTGTTTGTTTCCCATATCTGATGATGTTTCTCCCCCTCTGTAATCATCTGATACTCTCAACTGAGTTCTCCACTTGAATTCAAGAATTGGTAGTGGGATGCTCTCAGGTTCGGGTGAGCTTTTACATGTCTACTTACAAAATTAAAATTTTCGACAAAATATGGATGCTATCCGATCATTTTGTCTCAAATTCTAAATTTGCACATGTGACTGTATCTCTCTTTCATCATATTTGCATCTCTCGTTTTCCAAGGTCATCAGCTATGACATAAGATGGCTTGGGAGCAAAGATTGAAAAGTGCTATACCATAAAAGTGCTATACAAATGGGCTCACTCTCACTAAGCATTTGATTAAATGTACCGGTATGTGTTTTCACACTGATGGAGGGGGGGTATCCGCTCTTCCTACCCTCCTGAAGTGACAGGATATTTATTCAGACTCTGCAAAGTCATTTCAGATCAAACGACAGAAAGAGTGTTCATTCCAACAGCAACAGGATTGGACTTCATTTTTTTGTTTCAACTTATCTCCACAAATAGAACAAATATCAAGTAATATGTTTGCCATAAGAAGTAGATTCATTTCATTTGGAAAAATGATGCTGTAGACCAGCGTTTCCCAACCTTTTTCAACTTGCGGCACACTATAGGTGTAACTTGAATTCTCGCGGCACACCCATATATCAGGGGCGTCATTTAGGGAGGGCAGGAGGGGGCAATTGCTCCCCCAAGAGTTTGAGTAATACATATACTTTAATCGATTGACTACTAATATACTACTACAAAACGTGAAAGTCTTCTTATGCCTGTGGTGCTCTTGGCCCCCTCAAGCGAAGTCTGAAATGACGCCCCTGCCATATATATATATATATATATATATATATATATATATATATATATATATATATATATATATTATTTGTAAATATAAAATACCATGGTATTTTTATGTGATTACTGATCTCCTTACAGAGAAGAAAGCTCGATCACTGATTTCCCCCCGTGGTAAATCATTATGCTTATTTTTCATTTTAATTTTAAAATAGAAAACAATTGCAATGAAATATAGGACTCGGGTTTTTAAAAATACACTTTCTCTTTCGGAAACTGTATCTAACCTTTAACGAAAAGGGAAGATCACTAAATAACGAATAAATAAACAATCTCCTATACTTTTAAAACACAAATGTAGGTAATTTGTATGCATATTTGCTTTGTTGAATTTATTGAATGATATGTTAAAATTTCAAGTTACGAAATAGTCTGCAACAATAAAGAAGCAATAATGGTCATGACAATGATAAATACGTTTTCCAACATTAAAAATGTACAGAAAAGTAACACAGTATGAAATTTAAAATTGTAGATTTATAGTAGAGGTTCATAGTAATGTGAAATACAAATATACATTTTCCCCTATGTCTTGCAATTTGATTCCTATAGAATTAATAATTTGTTTCGATTTCCTCGCGGCACACCTGCGGCCCATTCGCGGCACACCAGTGTGCCGCGGCACACCGGTTGGGAAACGCTGCTGTAGACGACAGTGGGAATTTCGCCCAAGTGTACGGGAATATTCAGTGCCTGGCGTTTATGCCACCCGCCTTCCTTTACAGCTAATTTGGTTGCATACTCCCCGGCAAATGCTTCGGACTCAGCTGGTGGAGCACTTTAGCCGTAAACCTCCATATGGCTGTACCATTTAGAAGTGTCTTTCGCTGTACCAGGTGGAGAACCGTACGCTAAATCTTTTGCCTATACTGTAGACTTTTTCAGTTATAAATGGTATATTTTTACTGTGTAAGAACAAACTTATATTGGATTGTAGTTAGCAGAATCTCCACCGGGAATCGAACCATGCCTCTCTCACAAGCAAAGCCAATATGGTTGGGAATTTTAGTGCTACGTTGAATATGATATTTTTGTAATTTGAAAAGTCGTAATATGATAAGTAACTATTTGCATTTTTATCTTTTCTAGGTCATGAAGCAAATAGAAACTGTTGTACTTAATAGAAACTCTGGAGAATAAAACCTATTGTCGTGAATTGTTCGTTGTTTAAATATAGCGGAGGTTTTTTAATGTAAAGGAGTTATAGATTGGTTTTAAAATACTGATTTACTGAAAACTTCGAATCTTAGTTGTATGAAATATAGAAATATTGGATAATGTTTGATATGAATATTGAATACTGAAATATCGACATAAGTTTTACATCCAACGAATATACTGGTTAAGCCAAAGGAGTCGGTTAAATAAGGTACGCATTTATAAATTACCGAAATGAAGAAAGTACGGAAAATGAAAGAACCCCGAGAAAACCCACACACGCCGTGTTTGTCCACCACAAAGCTTATCTGGCGCGAACTGTAATTGAATCAAGGACCTCATGCACCAGAGGTGAACCTGTATCGCGTACCCACCATAGCTCTTCTATGTGTTATATTTTGGATAAATGAGAGTGATGAATAAAGTACACATTTATAATTTGGTGGAACGGGATTGTAGGCGGAAACGGGAGAACACCACACACATTGTTTAAACTAGAAATACATTTTGAATGAGCGAAAACATTTCGTTTCAGAAGTGACTTATTTTTATGATCAGCGCTATTAATGTTTATGAACGAGAAAAGAAACTTACTGTAGCAGTTAATGGAGAATCATACTCTTTAAAACCCTTTATACAAAACTATATTTTTATTTAACTTCATATATAATAGTAAAGAAGATATATCTAATAACACGTAATGTAAGACAGGGACAATTTTTACATTATTTTAATAGTGTAGGTAACGACAGTTTTAAGGTAATACAAGAGACGGACAATTATCTTACAGTGCAGATCGTGATAGTAATGGTGTGCTTGGTTTAGTAGGATTAGTTTTATATGCAGATGGAAACAATTGCTTTAAATAACATATACCACTTTGAACATATAATTCAGTTAAATTGCTTTACTCTAGAACTCATAATATTAAGTACAAGGTAATCAACACCATGGGGATAACTATTATTATGACTGTGAATTATGGTAATTAGCGTGTCGGAGACACAGACACATTTTGCAGATATAAAAATGAGTATGAATATTTGACTTTGGCACCTAGAAGACTATGCAACCGACAAGTTAAAAATGTTTTGAGGATTGCATATTACATATATTCACAGACAGTTTTATTTTACTTGAAGTGTAATGATTGTTTGTTTGAACTAAAAGGGTTTTGTTTTAGGTTAAACTATTTATAGGTTTGGTTTCTAAGTTAGAAAAACAAGAACATTTTCTTTTAATGGTGTTACGACCGTCACAAACGAAATAATTTAATAGCTTCTATTACAGCCAATAGCTAATATGTCCGTTTTACAGTTGAAATAGATCTCTGTCAATTTTAAACTTTAAAAAAAACTTTTCTGAATTTCGACAATTTTAAACTTTATTGTAATTGTTACAAATGCTTAAAAAAATAGAATTTTAATGTTTTAGTTGTCTGCATATACAGTGTAGATATATTTGTGAGTGAATACATGACATACAGTTATAACAGATCAGAAGTGTCGTGCTCACGAAATTAGATCTTCCTACACCTTAACGAGATTGTATTGTGCAGTTTGCACTTCTTGAATTAAATTTGGTAATTTAAGACGAACTGTCGTTTTGCTCTTTTACCCACTGCAATTCTATTGCATTGAAATATTGAACTTACTATTTTTGGATTTTTTTTAGTTAGTGTTTCGTTGGTTCTATGAGTGATTTGGGAAGGCTGTTGTTTAAAGTGGAATTTTTACCATTACTAATGATTGTAACGAGAAAATACATCTATTGGGAAGTGTGGACTTTCTTTTACGCAGATGAGAAGTAGCCTGTGTTCAAGAGAGCATTTCGAAAACAAATGTTTGCACAACGAATTGAATCACTATTGCTCACACCAAGATTCAATTTAAGTGTACCTGGGACTTTTGATTGAAAAGTAAATTAGTAAATTATATTTTAAAGCGGTGTTGAGATTTATTTCGTATTAGGTTATCGACAACTGTTTGGATTTTTTAATTTTATGCTTTATATAACAACAAGGTTATAAAGAACGGTATATTAACAATAATATGGATTCCGAATCACAATAGCGACAACTTTAATGCATTTCCTGTTTAAGTGAACTGCTATCGAAGATTAATTCTCATAGTATATAGCATTTCTAATATATTATCGTAACTGCAAGAGAACTGTATTATAAGACTACCTAACACATGTAAATAATAGTTAGAACTAAAATATTGATGTATTGGCAACTGATTTGTCAGTGAGAGTAATGGATTCTTTTCTTTTAATGAAATAAATTGATATTAAGAAATACAATCTTAGTTTTTTGTATGCTATATGAAGGAACTGGTGCTGAAGAAGCACTGCATTAGAAGAAAAATAATTGTTTTTGAAGAATATGGTAGGAAACTGAAAGTATGTAATACTTTCTTTTACATTTCTACAGACATTACCAACGTAAGTGAATAATGAATTGTTGTCCATTGAACGGGAGTCACTGGTGTTGATATATTGTGTTTAGTTTATGATATGAAGACTAAAACTTTTCTTTAATCATTTAATTTAAATGAAAAACAACTTATAATCTTGTATGGAAAATTGACTGATTCAAGGACGCGCCCACGCGAGGGATTCTTTTGACCCGGACTACATTTAAAACTATAATCTATCAAACATTTGAACACTTTCTTAAGAAAATTATGGTTGCAGTAGGAGAGAAATGCGTGATATACTGTAAAAAAGTTGATGTTATACTACCCTTATACTCTTTCTTTTCTCATAAATTGAAGTTAGTGTAGTGTTGTGAATAATTACCTTTTATTTGAAAATCAAACACAACCCTTTTGTTAGGCAACCAGTAGAAAACCTACGTATAACGAATTGACACACACTGCAGAAGCTTTACTTTTATTCATCCTGATAACAAACATTGTATGGTAACCTCTTGAAAACTTGTAGACCCTCAGTGAGGTATAGTGGAATATGGGGGAAAAGATTCATGCTTAAAACCGACCACACGAACTTTGTGGTGGACAACATCTTTTTCTCCTGGTACTTCAATTTCCTACAGCACTCATTGATTGGCTTAATTAGCCTTTCCCTTAACCTAAAGGACCTCATTCAGAGTAAGGAAACTACCATGTTCATAATATATAGTATAACAGGTACGATTATCGTTGTATATAGTAAAACCTCAATTTCATCGATAGAATTTTACGACAAAAGATTTTGAACTGAATAATAATACGATTTCTATGGTTTAGTTAACATTTAATTTCTTCCTAAATATTGTTTTGGTAGATTTTATCGAAAGTATTATTTGATATTAAACGTATTTACTTTATCGAAAGTATTATTTGATTTTTTAAAGCATTTTATAATTGTAGCATTACCATTTGAAGAACTCTCATGTACTTATTAGTAAACTCATGTCTCTGCAAGCGTGACTGTAAGATGTGACTGTCGAAATAAAATGCTATCTTTGAAACGGGTATATTTATTCTTTCAAAAGATTGAATTAGTTTTAGTTGTATACAAAGCATTTTAATTTGATCTACCTTTCTCTCTTGCAATAGAATCATTACGAGGCTATGACCATACCTTATAATTATTATCAAATAATGTTTATTGAAGGTTTAATTTACTTCGCGATTTATTTGGAAACAATAAAAAATTTTATTTGAGATGGATTGATTTCTCAGGGAGGAAATGTCAGAATCCCGAGAAAAACTTGTTTACATGCTGTGTGCAAACCATAATAATCGTTTTGCGGACTAAGATCGAACCATGGACCCATCACGCGCCAGAGGTGAACGATTTTGAAGGCGATGAAGAATATTTTATAATCCCACAGTAATATGAATAATTGTTTAAGATTCTTAGTATACTATATGATACACAGGTTACATGAATTTTATTTAGTTCTTTGCGGACTAATGTTTAACAGGACCAGAAGGATAGATTTCAAGAACTAGCTTTGGCCCACGGAATGCAGTTTTAATTTTACAGATTTTTACACTTGCATTCAAAATTATAAGGCTATTAGATGGGTATATAGAAATCTTGTTGGAGTACATGTTTTTTCGCTGGAACCTTTCTTAAAATTTAATGTAAAACCTGAAACATAATGAAGTAAATAAGAACATGCTGAGGCAAAATAAACTTAAAAACTCCCACCGTGCAAAAAATTCAGGAAAACAGCCTCTGTTTTCAAGCTGAGACTTTCCGTGGTCATCGGCGCAAATCTGTCTTCAACATTGGGGGGACGAGTAAGACCGTTCTTATACGATATATATATATATATATATATATATATATATATATATATATATATATATATATATATATATGTGTGTGTGTGTTGTTCAAAATATTTATGGAGTTGAAAAACAATGTTGTGAATGATCAGGGGATCAGAATTGTCTTTAGTGCCGTATTTAGGAGGCTATCGGGCTGAAGCTCCCCCCGAAATAAATTTGTTAGTTTTTAGCATTCCACGTACAACAATAATCCTTCTTACCATTTTAAGAACGTCATTGAATTTTCCTTTTCTTATGCTCTTTGTTCAGAAATAATACTGTATTTGTCAAATTTCATTCCATATAAGAATTGCGTCCTTTTGTTCTTTCTTTCATCCTTTCTACTTTTGTTTCTTTTTCTTGACGTTATTTCTTTCATTTCGCCTGTACTTTATCGACCGTTGTCAGTTGTGATTCAAGTCGGCCGTCATCAGTAACACCAAAACCAAGAGGTGTTGATAAGCGAAACTGGTGTTCCACATCAACTTGCGCGAATATCAACATGACAGGACTTTAATTATTATAACAAAGGAAAAATTATATCGTTTAGTTATTTTTAAAAGAACGAAATGTTTGAATTAAAGAAATCAAAACGGGGTAATAATTTGTCCGGGAAATTAGGAAGGCCAAGTGGATGCTTCCTTTTTCTTCGATAAATAGAATAAAGGGTTAGATTCACTCCTAAATTTTTGTATCATATCATATAGGATTTATCGGTATGTAATTCCTGCCATTATTACTTCAATTTATGCATAAGTTAAAATATATTTAATTCTCAAACTCAGGCGGGCAATTGCCCACTTCCTTCCTTGTGTTTGGCATAGGCCCTTGGATCAAAATCCAAAATACGCAATTCCATGTCTTCAACATTGGGAGGTGGGCAGAATTGAGGCTCATTCTAGAGAAGGGAGATGAAAACTCATATTACGGTAGACGAATCTGATCAAGTGTTATAGAGTATATTATATATTAGGCGATGTAGATGAAGTAGTAGTAGATGTCAGTATTACAAATCACTGCCGTGAACACATTCTGAAATCTGAATACATGCCATTTATAATTGTTATGTTTCTAATTAGGCATCCACAAAGATCCACGTTAAAATTGTTTTATAGTAATATAATAATATAAATAATGACTTCCCCAAAACTAAGAAGAAAGAATATCAATTATGTATGACGCAACAATACTCTTTGTGCAAAATGATGATAATCTCACTAACATTACAGGAATCATTACAGAAATCTGACGCATGTCATATACTCTTTAGTTAACAGATGTAACCTTAAGATTATGGTGAAAAACATTCCAGCAATTGAGTTCCTTTCTTTGCTTACGAAGCATCCTCTCTCAAAAGAAAAATTGGGACACGCGGAAATACGTAGGAACAATCCATGGTTCGAACTAGCAGAGAAGAGAAAACAGGCAAAATTACGTTGGCTACAAAACCCGAATGAAATAACTACACATTTCGTAGATATCAGGCGGGAAACTTCCAAAACTTTTAGAACAAAGAAACGAGATTTTTTGAAAGCTAAAATTAAGGAAGTTGAAGATAATAGTAAAAATTAAAATATTCGGGACATGTATAAGGGGCTTTCTCAACAAATTTAAGAAAGGCTAT
The DNA here is from genome assembly GCF_964235325.1 of Thermobia domestica. Taxonomy (NCBI): domain Eukaryota; kingdom Metazoa; phylum Arthropoda; class Insecta; order Zygentoma; family Lepismatidae; genus Thermobia; species Thermobia domestica. The sequence continues at coordinate 207,366,198 of NC_137457.1, read as the reverse complement.
CAACCTCGTGCTTATATATTAAAGAAAGCCGATGGAACAGTCCTCACTGATACAGATAGTAATTTAAATAGATGGAAAGATTTCATTGACGTTTGTTTAACACGCAGCCAAAAACTAATTTGCGTGGAGAAAGGGAGATACACACCGCAGAACCGTATATTCCAGAACCCAACCGAATTGAAGTAGAAATCGTTGTAAAGAAACACAAATCTGCGGGTGTAAACGAAATTCCGACTGTGTTAATTTTAGCTGAAGGCGAAAAATTGTGGAACAAGATACACAAACTCATTCTCCTTATCTGGAACAACGAAGAAATGCCACAAGAGTGGAAAGAATCAATCATTGATCCAATTCACAAAAAAGGCGACAAAACTGACTGTAATAATTATCAAGGCATCTCTTTCTGCCAACATCCTATAAAATCCTTTCAAACATTCTATTAGCAAGATTGACCCCATACGCAGATTAAATTATTTGAGATTATCAGATTTAGACGAAATCGATCAACTATCGACCAAATACTTACCATTCGCCAAATACTCAAGAAGAAGTGGGAGTACAGTATCCCGGTAGATCAACTATTTATTGATTTCAGAAAGTTTTACGACTTGGTTAGGAGAGAAACAAGGTACAACGGTACAACGTGTTACAAGGTACAACGTGTTTCTTACAGAATTTGAAATACCGAAAAAGCTCACTAGATCACTACTCGCCATTTTTCACGAGTTTCATGGATACGAGTTTCTTCTTTTTTTTCTGACTTGAGAGCAAAGCGAAAACACTTTACAGGGTGTTGTCCATCACAAATTGACACGCTCTGGGATTGAACTAGAGATACTCGTGCCAGATGGGTGCACTCTACCAATGGACCAGACTGTTTCCGTTCAAAGAAGTATTTCGTACAGTGATAATTAAGAATGTTGTCTAATATATACATTTCTTGTAGGTTTTCGTGCTGATGTTGATAAATAAAGCATTTTGTCTACTAACATTACAATGGTCAAATGATGTAAGTGATTATGTATAAAAAATAAATATTAAATGGTCGTATAAGATAATCTCTAATATTAGAAGTTAAATAAAATTGAATTACTCGCACACATATAGTATTCAAAGAATCAATACATAAACATTTCATCCACATCTGTATCGCACTCCTATAATGCAACTAGATAGTTCGTTCGTTTATTATAGTTTAATTTGAATGCTTCTTCCGATGAAATTTCAAATACATATTAACAGTCCAGATAAAGAAACATTTCGTCTTTTGAAAGTTCATGTATCGCTAATTTGGATACCAACAGATAGTTGTAGGCAGCAAAGTTAGTTATGTGATCTTATGTTTCGTGAAAATGTTGTCCACCACCATTACTATTCATGGAATTTTTGTCCATCACAATTGCACATGTTCTGAGGTTGAACCAAGTAACACCATTTTACAAACACTACCTGGTTCACTTTTCCAGTTTTAGCTACTGGCATAACCATACGAAATCATCATCTAAGAAAAATAATCGTTATATTTGGTGGTCAATCTCAAACACGTACAGTCTCAAGTTGAAAACAGAGGCTGTTTTCCTTAATTCCTTTGCACGGTGGGAGTTTTTAAGTTTATTTCGCCTCAGCATGTTCTTATTTTCTTCATTATGTTTCAGGTTTTACATTATTTTTTTAAAAAGGTTCCAGCGAAAAAACATTTATTCCAACAAGATTCTTATACACTCATCTAATGGCCTTATAATTTTGAATGCAACTGTATAAAGCTGAAAAATTAAAACTGTGGTCCGTGCACCAAAGGTAGTTCTTGATATCTATTCTTCTGCTCCTCTTAAACATTAGTCCGCAAAGAACTAAATAAAATTCATGTAACATGTGTATCACATAGTATACTAAGAATCTCAAACAATTATTTATATTACTGTGGGATTATAAAATATTCTTCATCGCCTTCAAAATCATTCACATCTGGCTCGTGATGGGTCCATGGTTCGATCTTAGTCCGCCAAACGATTATTATGGTTTGCACACAGCATGTAAGCAAGTTTTTCTCGGGATTCTAACATTTCCTCCCTGAGAAATCAATCCATCTGAAGTAAAAATTTTTATTGTTTCTAAATAAATCACGTCTTACTAAAACGCTTGCAGAGGTATGAGTTTACTGATAAGTACATGAGAGTTCTTCAAATGGTAATGCTACAATTATAAAATGCTTGAAAGTATCAAATAATACTTTCGATAAAATAAATACGTTTAATATCAAATAATACTTTCGATAAAATCTACCAAAACCATATTTAGAAAGAAATTAAATGTGAACTAAAAGCATAGAAATCGTATTATTATTCAATTCAAAATCTTTTGTCGTTGTAAAATTCTATCAGTGAAGTTGAGGTTTTAATATATACAACGATAATCGTACCTGTTATACTATATATTATGAACATGATAGTTTCCTTACTCTGAAGGAGGTCCTTTAAGTTAAGGGAAAGGCTAATTAAGCCAACCAATGATTGTTGTAGGAAACGGAAATACCAGAAGAAAAAGATGTTGTCCACCACAAAGTTCACTTGGTCAGTTTGAAATCATGAGCATTAAAAATGTAGTTCCACCACTGAGTCACCGTGCTCTCCTGCTTTTTCCACATACTACATCAATCTGCTATAAGCATAAATCTTTTTTCATGTATCCGACTATACCTCATTGTGCGTCTACAAGTTTTCAAGAGGTTATCATACAACGTTTATTGTCAGGATCAATAAGAAAAAGCGTCTGCAGTGTGTGTCAATTCGTTGTACGTAGGTTTTCTACTGGTTGCCTAACAAAAGGGTTGTGTTTGATGTTCAAGTAAAAGGTAATAATTCACAACAGTACACTAACTTCATTTTATAAAAAAAGAAAGAGTACAAGGGTAGTATAACATTTGTTTACAGTATATCACGCATTTCTCTCCCACTGCAACCATAATTTTCTTAAGAAAGCGTTCTAATGTTTGTTAGATTATAGTTTTAAATGTGCTCCGGGTCCAAAGGAACCGGGTGCGCTCTTGAATCAGTGCATTTAGCATACAAGATTATATGTTGTTTTTGATTTAAAGTATATGATTAAAGAAAAGTTTTAAAGTCTTCATATCATAAACTAAACACAATTTATCAACCCCAGTGACTCCCGTCCAATGAACAACAATTCATTATTCACTTACGTTGGTAATGTCTGTAGAAATGTAAAAGAAAGTATTACATACTTTCAGTTTCCTACCATATTCTTCAAAAACAATTATTTTTCTTCTAATGCAGTGCTTCTTCAGCACCAGTTCCTTCATATAGCATACAAAAAACTAAGATTGTATTTCTTAATATCAATTTATTTCATTAAAAGAAAAGAATCCATTACTCTCACTGACAAATCAGTTGCCAGTACAACAATATTTCAGTTCTAACTATTATTTACATGTGTTAGGTAGTCTTATAACACAGTTCTCTTGCAGTTACGATAATATATTAGAAATGCTGTGTACTATGAGAATTAATCTTCGATAGCAGTTCATATAAACAGGAAATGCATTAAAGTTGTCCCTATTAAGGTTTGGAATAAATATTACTCTTAATATACCGTTTTTTATAACCTTGTTGTTATATAAAACACAAAACTAAAATATCCAACAGTAGTCGATAACATAATACGAAATAAATCTCAACACCGCTTTAAAATATAATTTACTAATTTACGTTTCAATCAAAAGTCCCAGGTACACTTAAAATGAATCTTGGTGTGAGCAATAGTGATTCAATTCGTTGTGCAAACATTTGTTTTCGAAATGCTATCTTGAACACAGGCTACTTCTCATCTGCGTAAAAGAAAGTCCACACTTCCCAATAGATGTATTTTCTCGTTACAATCATTAGTAATGGTAAAAATTCCACTTTAAACAACAGCCTTCCCAAATCACTCATAGAACCAGCGAAACACTAACTAAAAAAATCCAAAAATAGTAAGTTCAATATTTCAATGCAATAGAATTGCAGTGGGTAAAAGAGCAAAACGACAGTTCGTCTTAAATTACCAAATTTAATTTAAGAAGTGCAAACTGCACAATATAATCTAGTTAAGGTTTAGGAAGATCTAATTTCGTGAGCATGTCACTTTTGATCTGTTATAACTGTATGTCATGTATTCACTCACAAATATATCTACACTGTATATGCAGACAACTAAAACATTAAAATTCTACTTTCTTAGGCATTTGTTACAATTACAATAAAGTTTAAAATTGTCGAAATTCAGAATAGTTTTTATTAAAGTTTAAAGTTTACAGAGATCTATTTCAACTGTAAAACGGACATATTAGCTATTGGCTGTAATAGAAGCTATTAAATTATTTCGTTTGTGACGGTCGTAACACCATTAAAAGAAAATATTCTTGTTTTTCTAACTTAGAAACAAAACCTATAAATAAAATACCCTTTAAGTTCAAACAAACATTCATTACACTTGAAGTAAAATACAGAAACGTATAAAATTGTCTGTGAATATATATAATATGGAATCCTCAAAACATTTTTAACTTGTCGGCTGCATAATCTTCTAGGTGCCAAAGTCAAATATTCATACTCATTTTTATATATGCAAAATGTGTCTGTCTCTCCGACACGCTAATTCCCATAATTTTTAGTCATGGTATTAGTTATCGCCAATAGTTATCGGTGTTGATTACCTTGTACTTAATGTTAAGAGTTCTAGAGTAAACCAATTTAACCGAATTAATGGTACAATGTAATAGTGTGGTATCTCTTATTTACGCAATTGTTTCCAACTGCATATAAAACTAATCCTACTAAACCAAGCACACCATTACTATCACGATCTGCACTGTAAGATAATTGTCCGTCTCTTGTATTACCTTAAAACTGTCGTTACCGACACTATTAAAATAATGTAAAAATTGTCCTTACCTTACATTACGTGTTATTAGATATATCTTCTTTACTAGTATGTAAATATAGTTTTGTATAAAGGGTTTTAAAGAGTATGATTCTCCATTAACTGCTACAGTAAGTTACTGTTCTCGTTCATAAACATTAAATAGCGCTGATCATAAAAATAAGTCACTTCTGAAACGAAATGCTTTCGCTCATTCAAAGTGTATTTCTAGTTTAAGCAATGTGTGTGGAGTTCTTCCGTTTTCGCCTACAATCTCGTTCCACCAAATTATAAATGTGTAATTTATTTATCACTCTCATTTATCCAAAATATAATACATAGAAGAGCTATGGTGGGTACGCGATACAGGTACACCTTTGGTGCATGAGGTCCTTGATTCAATCACAGTTCGCGCCAGATAAACTTTGTGGTGGACAAACACGGCATGCGTGGGTTTTCTCGGCGTTCTTTCGTTTTCCGTACTTTCTTCATTTCGGTAATTTATAAATGCGTACCTTATTTAACCGACTCCTTTAGCTTAACCAGTATATTCGTTGGATGTAAAACATAATAAATTTTATGTCGATATTTCAGTATTCAATATTCATATCAAACATTATCCAATATTTCTATATTTCATACAACTAAGATTCGAAGTTTTCACTAAATCAATATTTTAAAGCCAATCTATAACTCCTTTACATTAAAAAACCTCCGCTATATTTAAACAACGAACAATTCACGACAATAGGTTTTATTCTCCAGAGTTTCTATTAATTACAACAGTTTCTATTTGCTTCATGACCTAGAAAAGATAAAAATGCAAATAGTTGCTTATCGTATTACGACTTTTCAAATTACAAAAATTTCGTATTATTAACGTAGCACTAAAATTCCCAACCATATTGGCTTTGCATGTGAGAGATTCATGGTTTGATTCCCGGTGCAGATTCTGCTAACTACCTATCCAATATAAGTTTGTTCTTACACAGTAAAAATATACCATTTATAATTGAAAAAGTGTACAGTGCAGGCAAAAAGTTTAGCGTACGGTTCTCCACCTGGTACAATTCTAGTTCAGGTCCCGGGAGTGTCATGGCTCCATATGCAGTATAACTTCCTTCTTAACATATACTTTATAAATACCAGTTATACACCTTACACAATTCATAGCTACATACAAGTAACAACACCTGCTAAGCAAAAGGTTTATAGTACGGTTTTCAACACGGAAGAGCCCTGGTTTGATCCCTGGCGCAGATTCTGCTAACTTCCTGTTCAGTATAATGTATATATACTTGTTATGTCTTACACAATTCATATATATATATAAGTAACAAGTTCGCACTGCAAGCAAAAGGTTTAGCATATGGTTCTTCACCTGGGAGAATCCTATTTCGAGTCCCGGTGCAATGAATAATGTTGATTCGCTGTACCCTACGTATTACATTATACTGTATCTTAGTCAAGTTATAATTCCATAAAAGTACACCGAGTCATATGGTATTCAATGCCGGAAAATCCGCAATCAATTCACGATAAAAGACAAACACTTCGTCCCCTTATACGTACTCCCGACCATTACAATATATTTTACATGTATTTCATTTTCCAATGTCTCTTCCCATATAAAAGTGAACAAGTATAAAACAAAAACACTACGAAGTTAGTACCTACCAATAATTTTCTTTTCCACTGCCTTGTACGTGTTAATTTTGTTTTTCATTAACTTAACACTTGCGCTTCTTATCTCTTATACTTTGTACGAATCATGCAAATGAATCTTTATTTATATAGGTCTAATAACCTTAAGAGCCGTCTGGAAGCTTCGAGAGTATTCTTTCCCCTATTCCAACGATAATAACCTTGAGAGCAGATCCGGAACCTTCTAGCATTTTATTTCAGTCATTCCAACTACCAACATCCGTTGCCGCGTTACATGTCATGCATATAAATGAATCAAACAATATATTAGCTTGTTATACGTGTGTGATCTGCATATTTTATTTTCTAAAGGTCTTTTCTATATTCTGCTTTTGCAATTAGCATTTTTTTCAAGCTGAAAACATTTATTATACGTCATGTTCTCTTTTCCATATACAATATCCGCAAGCAGGTGCATATATTATCATATTTTTTCTGTGTCATTTACAAGATCATTAATATGCGGAAAAAAGGTGTATCAATTCTTCAAACTGTCAACCGCCCGTGCATTAGGAACTGCTAAAATGTCAAAAACCTCCTCACTCATGAATAGTCATGATTGAGGAGAAAATGGTAACAGTCTACTATTGCATACAAAGCTTGCATGGGCCAACAACATGTATTTCTAGCAACATTGTTCGCTTCACAGAGTTAGTCTACAACGTCAACTCTCCAGATGATTTCTATTTCAAATAAGTAATTATCTCTACTGTAGCAGATTCTCCGGATTCCTCATCCACGGTATTGACAAAATTTTGAGTGAATATAAGAAGAACACTCCAATTTTCTTTGGCGTGTAAGATACAATTGTACACGTCTTCTAAAAATACTTGATTTGGTATGTTGATCGTTCAGGTTAAATAGTCATATGGAATGATCTGTTAATTTCGTTTAATGTTCCTAAGAAAGTTTATTTTCCTACAACTCAGTAACTAGTTACATGTCATAAAACCATTTATCATCCGTTACGTTTCTTCCTCTACCATAGTTTGGTTGTGCCAAACTACGGACAATATCTAAGTTATTACCTTGATAATAAATTCTGAAACGTTGCTTGACACCACATATTTCTATGTTATAAGTATGAGAAATCTTAGAGTCATACATAGCATAGATTTTGATCCGATATTTTGAGGTTTTAATGGAATGTACTGTTTTTAAATGAGAGAACCCACTAGGACTTTCAAGCTTTTCACCGATGGTTACACACACTTTAATAGCATAGCTCGTTTTGGATCGAAAGATCCAATATATTTAAGACAAAAATTTTCTTGTAGGCCTTATATTTAGATAACTACATATAGTGTAGCCAAACCCAAACTATCAACTCAGTATGATGTGCTTATTCCTTAAAAATAATACGAAAACTCGATTTCGGGGCCGTTCAAAAATTTTCTGGCCCCCGATCCGAAATATCCAATATATTTCATTCAATTAAAAATCTTTTGTACCGCTTATATCCGGAGAGCTGCATATAGTGTAGCCAAACCCAAACTATCACTTAACTTACTATGATATGGTTATTCCGTAAGAAAAAAATACGAAAACTCGATTTAGCGTCCGTTCAAAATATTTCTGGCCCCTGATCCAAAAAATCGAATTCAATGAAATCTTTTCTTGTACGCCTTATATCTGGAAAACTACATATAGTGTAGCTAATCCCAAGCTATCAGTATGATATGCTTATTTCGTAAACAATACGAAAACTAGATTTAGAAACCATTAAAAAATTACGTGGTCCCTGATTCAAAAATGCATCAAAAGATCCAATATATTTAAACCAGAAATTTTCTTGTACGTCTTATACCTGGAGAACTACATGTAGAGTAGCCAAACCCAAACTATCACTTAACTCAGTATGGTTAGCTTGATTTTGGGTGCCGTTTAAATATTTTGTGGCCCCTGACCTAAAAACTAATTATTGGCCAAGATCGGAATTTTTTGAGGCAGTGTTTTTGAATCATTCCCAAAATTCTTGGTCAAGTTCAGAATCTTTTGATCCATTTTTGGATCATTCTTAAAACTCGGAACTTCCAAACTCTCAATCAAGATGAAATATTTACCCTCCATCAAACCAGTGCCTCACAAATCATGCAGCATCATGCTATTAGCAAGCAATGTTCCACCAACATACGTAAGTCCTATGAAATGCCTAATTTCCATCAAATTGATATAATTTGAGTCTTGTTCTCAACTAGAGCGGTCTCTTACCTCAAGACGAATATACTGCTTTCTGAATGCTGCAAAGTTTTGTAGCATTTCATCACAAAAATAGGAATCCGCACACTCTACAAATTATTTGTTTATTTATTGAACACAATGGGCTCTAGGCTGTTTCCATTTTAAATACATTTATCCATAGTTATATATTTTAAGATTGTACATTTTACCTTTTCGTTAATTGGTATATTCTTAAGTCTATTCCTAAATGAAATCTTTGACATTCCAAAAATATCTGTATCAGATACCTGTTCAATTGCATTGCAGAAAACACTTATCCTCCACACACGAGACTTAGCGAGGATATTTGTTCTCCCCTTTTTGCAGTAAAATACCAGAGTTTTACCTGATTAGACAAAGAATTGGATCCTCGCATAAGATCTAGACAGTCAATTTTACAATATAGTAACTTATAACAATTAACGATCCGTATGTTTTCTCCGAAGTTTCAAAATATGCACATATACAAAATATGCATATATGCAAAATATTGAAGTTCTTTACTGTTTCTTAATACGGCACATATTTTGGATACTGACTAGTTTTTATGGAAGTAAGTAATTTCAAAACTTGGTTGCATCCCTCAACCATATCAATGTGCTTTAGTGTTTTTGGTGACCAAGACATAGTTATGTATTTTGACTGGGTTCTCACAAAACATAAATAATTACATTAATGTCACATAATTTTGAAACTATGCCTATTCTTATAATAAAGCCAAGATTTCTAAATGAATTATAAAACGTTATTTCTATATGATAAGTAAAAATTAATTTAGAATCGTATAGAATTTCTAGATCTTTTATTAATTAATTTACGTCACTTAAAATAGTTTCTTGAATAGAGTAGTCATGTGTAATATTGTTTTCTTTAGGGATATAGGAAACAATTTTTGCATTTATTCACGTTCAATTGAATGTTACTATTGTCACATCGGTTGTTAATACTGCACAACTCGATTTGCAGTTTTTACAGAATTCTCAAAGGAATTACGTTTGAGAGTATCAAAAGATAGTTCCCAAAAAGAGCACTGTTAGAATAATGAATTTAAGACGCTAGAACATTTATGAGTTAAAGAGATGAATGGGCCAGAATTTGAGTCTTGATGAACATACCCTTTATTCACGACGGCCTGCCTACAATTTTGCAAATAAAACACAAAAAAATGTTCGCTTGTATTGAGAAATTAAAAGTCGTTAGTTTTTGTAGTAGTACATCATATTCTACAAAATCAAAGGCTTTTAAAAAGCCTGTATACATAACTCCATTTAGCTTCTTTTGCTTCATCAATCACTCCAGAAAGACGTTTTCATATCTTCTGCGGTTAAATGAAAATATTTATCTGACACTGTACTTTTATAAATGTAACCAAAAATCTTCTGTCGCTTTTTCAACCACCGCCTTCGAATATCGATATGTCACTTAACAGGCACCTCGAAGATCCAAAATAGTCCCCATCAGAGTCGACGACCTTCTGCGAACGTTCTGGAAGGCTTTGGTTTCCCTCACAGTAGAACTTGGTGGGTAGTGACGCGAAGAAAGTATCAAGTGCATTTTGCATTTCTACTATGAATTTGAAACGGTGTCCTCGAAGGTGATTGTGCAAGGAATAGAACAGTTGATCATCGCACGAGGCAATGTCCGGGGAGTGGATGGAATAGTGTTTCCCATCCAAGGCGTAGAACGGTGTCGCGGGTCATCTTCATGGGGCTTAGCGTTGTCCTGTAATAGACACTGCGATTCAGAAATACTGGCTCCACAGTTTTGAGTTTTTTCTTGAAAACGGTTCAACTGCTGACAGTATACAGTCCTATTGATGCTCTGTCCAGATGGTAGCAGTTTCTGATGCACGAAGTCCACCAAACACACAGGAGGTTCTTCCGGTGCAGTATCTGTTTGGGTTGTTTTGGAACCGGTTTATGGGGTGCTAAAAATGATGACGGCGTTGTGGAGCTTCGTACAGAACGTACTTCTCATCACATGTCAACACCCTGTCCAGAGAAATTCCCTTCTCAGATGATACAGCAAAGAAATATAGGTGTCTGCTAGTGTTGCCTTCTTGCATGCAGACAAACCATGTGGAACCATCGACCCAACTTGTAGTGCTTCCTAAGTTGATGGGGTTTCCGCCGAATGGTTTCTCCACTCACACTGAATTGTAATCCCAGTTCCCTTCGTGTCTGGCCACTGTTCGTTCGTCTTAATTAGTGCCTGAAGATCATATTGTACATGTGATCGTTTTCCAGCACGTGGTGTGTTTTCGAGTGTTTCGTTACTGTCGTTAAACTTGTTAAAACACTGCTGAACCGTCGGCACCCTCACCAAAGGCCTGCCAATTCTTCCGCCCTACTGCAGTTTGACCCCAGTTTGAACTCGTGCAGCATACGCACTCTTAGGATGCTATGTGGAGGTTTAATATTCACTCGGCCCTTACTGAAGTTCACAGGGTAATTAAACTGCCACAATCAGGTAGTATGTTGGATATGCCCACATCAACAACTGACCTTCGCCTTATTTCCATTCGCATTCAACTCACGGTGTCTGGGCCAATTGAACACAGACCTCCACAAAAAGCGTTAGAACTTTCTTGGTTACCTTTATATCTCTTCCAAAGATAAATTGGAGGGAACTTAACACTGGTCGATATTTGGGGTAAGACTTTGTGGAAATATGAAAAGAAACCTCCCAACGTTAAATTGGAACTGCGTGAATATATTAAATGTTAAATAACTGAATATACACATATAACAAAAACTGCTAAAATCAATGAATGTCGACTTTTTTCCGGAATTTCGAAACACATTACTAATTGCCACATTATATTAGAAATATTTACACTTATAATAAATTTAATGTACAAAGATGTTTAAATTTTAAAGGTAATGTTACCTCACTAACACCTAATGAGAGAATAATTTGATTACTTATTTTATACTTAAGAAATATACATTGGTTAATTTGAATTAAACAATGATACTGGTACCTGTTACTGCAGCTTGTAGTCCGGAATTCCTTTGTTCTTGCATTTGACGAGAATTTGAGAACTGCCTAGTAGATGGCATTAGTTGTAATGGAGTAGAGTCAGTATCCTCTATTCACGCACAACATAAATATTATAAAATAGTAACAATGAAGAAACTTACATACTAAATGTTTATTCTGTTCTTTTCAATTATTTCATATTAGGAACAATAGTAATAATAAATACATTTAACAGCTTCTTCCAAAGCAGAATCAACAATTGTACAAAAGGGACTAAGAGCATATGGAGATCTAAGATTACTGTTGCCTGTTTCCAGTAATTAGGAAAACATAGAGCTACTCACAGTACTACATCTTTGACATCTTATGACTCAAGTCTAGGACACTTTGAAAACCACAATGTATTATGTTGTGCTTATGAATTTCATATAGTTATAGGAAAATAAAGATTTCTCTGATTTTTGGCATAATATATTTGCGATGTTTAACATTAATACAAAGCATGCCATTAAAATTTACCAAATATTTAGGAAAACAGTTCCTGTTGAACAACGTATAACTATTACTATTTTAGAACCATTTATCGACTACCTTCCTGTATCGACTGGAAAATTTTATAACGCAGAAGGAAGGCTAAATTTGGCTTCCCTATGTCGCCCAGAAGTTTGTCGTAATACAATCTCTCATTACAGATTCGAGAAAATTGTTAGTATACTAAGAATAAAAGTTGAACTTACGAAATTTTCAATAGAAACATAAACGTCAGAGGCCGCTGCCACATATAAGTGTGTTAAACCTGAGAATGTAAACCAGCATTTTTATTTACACCATTAACACTAGACATGCGAAAAGCAGGAGCATTTTAATTTCATACATTTCAATTTGTTAGTTAATTCCTAATTGACACACTTAAGAATGCCTATAACGTAGAAATTACGCGTAGGACGTAGGTGCGACTTATCACCTAATTCCAGTTTCTTAAACTTGTAACGTACCGTTACACTTTCAAAAAAATAATTTTGTTTGTCGCCATTTGTATTATTTGTTTGTCGCATTTGAAAACATAGACTCGTGGAATTAACTACTGTTAATTTACATCATCAAGGTTAAAAACTATAGAATGTAAAAACATTTCCTTTCTCCCGTGCGGCTTTACGGTCGAGTTAGGATTGCGAGTTGTAACCTTTGGTTCTTTGCGCATGACCGCAGCTGACTTTCCCAAGCTCTCACCTTTCTGTGGTAACATGGAAGGAAGCTGCCCTGTGGCTCGGATCATGGTTAAGGATTGCTGTTTTTGTTACGGATTCGTACTTGCTAGGATTGCTTGTGACCACGCTTTTGTGTGTTTGCATGTTTCAATGTGGTCGCGCTTTCCACGCTTGTTAAAATGGAGTTGCAGTGAAATGGAATCCTGTCGATTGAAAGAGATTATTGGATTTTTCGACGAAATATTATTTTTGAAAGGCAAGAACAGTGCAAATTAAGAATAATTTGTGTAATGAGGAGTGAAGTGTTGTTCGAGTTAATATGTTACGTATTTAAATTGTCAGATTGCAGCAATTTTTCGTGTGTTTCAGTAAAACGTTGTTTGATAGTTGTAGCTGCTGTTGCCCAAAAGTGGTTTTACTCAGCTTTTTTTTTTTTTTTTTTTTGTGTGTGTGATTTAAGAGTGGCGTGTTTGAATTATAGTCTTTTTTAAATTAATGATGAAACTATACGTTAAATAGAGATAACCAATTCGTTTCATTCCTGGGAAATTAAGGGATCAGATTTTGGAATACATGGTCCCGGACCATGTGATTTGTTTGTCCGTTATTTTCCTCCTCATAAATGAAAATTATTCTTGTTTGCATGGAGCAGTCCACAAGTCATTAGAAGTCAGGAATTATTCCAAAGAGGTAAAATATTACTGAAGAATAAATGAGGTGAGTGTTAAAATTTTTTATACTGAATCAGTTCCTGTTTTTTTTTTTTTTTTTTTTTTTTTTTTTTGTCCAATGTTTGTGACGTCTGATGTTGGTCGTGTTATGGCCTCCAAAATATAGATTAATTGGCTTGTTTTCTATCTCGAAAGAAAAATGAATCATTGCTGTTTGGCCCTGTTTCAACTGAAAATCCAGGTGAAGTTAGGTGGCGGGTTTGGACCCAAAATCTCAGTTATATGAATGTCTTTTTCAGGTTTGGTTGCCAGAATTTGCGATTTCTAAATTTATTAATTCTCTTGGAATTATTATTAGATTACGATTTGAAGTTAGAGAGAAATAAATCGCTAATTCTTTCTTAATAAAAAAATGAGAGAAAATAATTTGATCACAATTAGTATTCGAAATATAGACGACGGAATATTTGTAATATATCTATTAAAATCAACTTAGTTTTTTTTTCTTTTTGCTGAAAGAAAGTAAGTTATTTATTAGTTAGAATATTAATATCTTAAATAATTATTTGGCTTGATCGGAGAGAAGGAAATATATGAAGGAAATCTTTACTAAAAAGGTAGAATACAAATTAGACTTGAAAGTTCTGAAGCTTTAACAGTTGAAGATTTAGTCTGATGATGATGAGGTCCTAGACTGGCCTCCGACGTCTGTGAAAGAAATCTGGAATATTGTTGCCTTTAATGGGAGAGGTCCTGGATTGGCCTTTGTTTGCATTGTATCTAATCTTAATTGAATTTTCATCCAAGAAAGAATCGAAATAATTATTTCGATACAAATTTTATTGTATCAAACCTTTACCAGGAAGAAGAGTATTATTTTGAGTCTGTATCATTACTTGTAAATAAACTTATAAATCTGAGTTGTTGTGTTTTTCATTGGATTTGTACTGTTTGTATGTGTATTTTGCAATATTGCCAATTCTGTGGATTTTCATTCCATCAGTAATTCTTGAGCGTGTATCTTGGTCGCGTAAAGCCTTTTCTCTTGGCTAGATCGTTCGACGTGTTTCCCGCATTGTCGTAGTTGGGCCTGGATAGGGGCGTTACATCAGTGGCTTCCTTCCAAATTCAATAAAACAATCTTCGTGTTGTTCGAAGTTCAAAAATAAGTTTTTTATGATTTTCAAGTCTGGTAATAAGAATATAGAGTTTGGTTATAGTTCGCGCTAATTTGTGGTTAATACAGTTATCAGCGTTATCATAATAAATTTTTACTTTAATATTAATTTCGTTTTCGATATAGGAAATTTTTTGATGTGTTATTGAGTTTCTTTCGTCATCAATTTAATTAATATAGACTTTGTGATTTGTAAATGAATATTTATGCAAACAAAAAAGAAGAAACCTGTAATAAATTTTCATTATTAGCAACGGCAAGCAAGAAAGGTTCGTGATAGGTTGATTCCATTTGATCATACGTCTGGATCGACTGTAGTGTCAGTAGTTAGTGGGTACATTTGTGATAATATTTGGTTGTTAAATGTTTGAAGTGATATTTATTTATTTATTATTAAATATCATGTGTAGTCCAAAGGATTATATATCTATTGATATACCTGAACAGAATTCAGAATTTGTAACCCTCGACCGTACCGGTTTTATGGACCTTGAGACGAGGTCTGGCTGTGGTCAGCTGAAAATGTCTTTGACTCCACCCATATATGATAGCTTTGCTAGAAGACGCTCATCAACCTTGAATGTTGATTTAGAATCTGGAGTGAGCCCTCAGTATTTTGCTAATAATTTTAGTAGATTAGTTAATGTCGGCAGTGTAAATGAAACTGCTCGTGATTATAGACAGTTTAATTTTAGTGAGCCCTTTGATAATCCAGGACAATTAGGTCGATGTGTTTCATCTGAATTTCGATCGTCAGAGCCTAATAGATTATCATCGCCATCCGGTTATCTAAATTTAAGGGATTATTATAGGCGAGTTTCATTGTTGAGAAATTCAACACATAAGTCATAATAATAGGTATTTATATTACACTAGAGAACCTCCGTTACGGGGTAATGCTAATGCAGGATTGCCAACACGTGGTAATATTACTGAAAACTCGCATTTCGAACTTAATCTTTTGTTGAAATAAGAGAACGAACGACTTTCTTGAATGTAAATTTAAGGATGTTAAGTTAACCGATGGTAGCGATAGCGTACTTGTATTTGACATTTTATCCAAAATTGAAGAGATTTTACTAGACACTAGTTACTCTTTTAATATGGTTCTGTCATTGTTAATTGGAAAGTGTCATGGAGCTTTTTTGAATGAAATGTTATTTGCCTTAAATAGTCAAATGAGTTGGAGTGAATTAAGAGGTAGGCTTGTGGGTCTGTTTATTACCCCGGTTTGTTTACATCAATTTATTTCTGAGAAAATATATAGGCGTCAGGGATTGTCAGAATCGGTTTATCAGTATGTCAAATGAGTATTTATTGCTATGAATATTTTGCAATTTGGGGTTAATGAGTCCGATGTGGTTAATATAATGATTAGTGGGATGAACCCTAATCATAAATTTAAAATGTTAAATAATTATATTCCAGTGTCTAGGTTAGAGTTATTGGAAATTGCCGAAAGGCATGATTTAGAATTTAGAAATCAGATGGAATATAATAAGGAGATGGGCATTTCTAGAAGGAAATCGAATTTAGTAATATTTAAACAAAATCCTGGTGTTAGTTATTCCAAAAATTTTGAAAAATCTCGAAAACAAAATACTTATGTATATTTGGATCAACCTAATTTATTTGGTGTTCAGAATCAGATGAAGGTTAAGTCTCAGGCTCGAGGAATATACAAGGATCGTTTTGAAACGTCTGATCATTCGAAAAAATTTAAGAATTCGCCAATAACCATTCCATGTGTGGTGACTGACACTGTGGCTTGTTTTGTAGTTGGGAGGATTCATGGACGCTTGTCCGATATTTGTATTGACGGTGGATCAAGCTTTAATATAATACGTTTAGACTTGGTTCAAGCTTGTAGGTTGGAGAGATTTATTAAATCTACTCCAGAGAAGCTGTTTAATGCACCATCAGGACTTAATTTTTATACGAACATGGAAATTCTAGTGAACGTGAATCTCTCAGGTCATTTTGAGAGGGTATGGTTTAAGGAGGTTAAGGAGTTACCTTGTTCGTGTTTACTGGGTACATCGTTTTTGAGATCGACGCATTCGGTTATTGACTATTCTAGGAATTGCTTGAATTTGCGTGGTGGACTGAAAATATTGAAGCTAAACTACAAGAGATTGGTTCAACCAAACGGTAAGTTTAAAGATATGAAGAACGTTGAGGACCAAAAATCTTTTGGGGATTCATCCGTTGAGAAGGCGGGTTTAGGAGTTTTATCTGGCTTCATGGCGTCGTTATTTATATGCGAGGACGGGTTTGTCTCTAGATATAGTCATGCAGCGATTCAATGTGATTTGGACTATCGGGACATTGAATTAAGGATGCTTGAAATAAGTGTACCG
Organism: Thermobia domestica; assembly: GCF_964235325.1. Taxonomy (NCBI): domain Eukaryota; kingdom Metazoa; phylum Arthropoda; class Insecta; order Zygentoma; family Lepismatidae; genus Thermobia; species Thermobia domestica. The sequence continues at coordinate 207,348,959 of NC_137457.1, read as the reverse complement.
AGTGTAATGCAGTTAAAAGAACTTAGATCTTTGATTGATTCTGAAGTCAACACTGATCAGCCTGAGAATTCAATCGAGGTGAAATGTGAAGGAACTCTTCGAAGTAGTGGTGATCAACGGCTATCTATTAAGACAGATGACTTAGGAGTTCAAGGACCGAGATGTTCGGAAACTGCTGGACTGACCCGAAGAATAGATTGAGGATCAGTAACTGATAATTCCGGAAATTATGGAGGTGGTGCAAATGAAATGTTCTTGGAAAAGGTCGACAAGAAACAAACCAAATTAAAGATTAGGGTGCCATCCAAGGTTAAGGAGTCCAGTGTGACGGATAGAGTGAATCTATTATGTGTGGTTGGATTGACATCGTCTGATAGCTTAGTTGTTGACAACAAGGAAGAATCTTTGAGTTGCAACAACAATTTAAAATCTAAGGAGATGATTGAAAATGGAAAGCCTGTTGAAGATGGAAATAATAAGATGCCTGTTGAAGCTAAATCAAAGAAGAAGCGTCGGAAAAAACGTGATTCCAAGAAGAAAAAGGTTATGGATATATCGGAAATCAAATTGGTGGATTGCGCAGAAGATCTTAAGATGAGTGATGGATTACCCGCTAATACAACACAACGTTGTGCATCCAAGAGTGAAAGTGATTCAGTGGCGTCGGATATCGACCTGGATCAAGCTGACAACTTTCATAAACTTATTAAACGAAACAAGAAGTACATAGATGAGGATATTAGACAGTCTAGTGAAATAAAGGATCAGACTCCTGTACAGGTGAAAGATCATAACCATATGCAAGTGAAAACCCAATCTAATGAAAAAGATTCTTGGAAATTCACCGAGCGGGAGATCATGGCATTCATTGATTCGTTAAAGGAGAGGTATAAGGATGTAATAATATTTGAAAGAAAATAAGCCATTCAAAGATACACCTTTTCCGATAACAAAGGGTAAAGAACGAATTTTCTATGAACAGATTCAGGAAATACTAGATGAGGGAATAATTGAGGAGGTTGATCATTCAAATTTCGCAAATAGTTGTTTTTTGGTGCTAAAAAAGAACAATACTCATAGAATTGTCTAAAATTAAATTAAGGCTAATAGTCTCATTGTTAATGATATTTTTCCTTCACGTAATTTAGAGGAATGTCTCACGGAGCTTGCAGACAAGATCGTGTACAGTAAAATTGACTTGCGCCGGGCATATTTCCAGTGCTCAATGAATAAAGAGTCAAGGGTTATCACTACCATAGTTACTCCTAAAAGGTGTTATCGTTATACGCGATTACCAGTTGGGATAAAAACAGGGAGTAATATTTTGTCCTGGGCTATGGAGAAGGTACTTGGAGACATGATAGATGATAATGTAAAACTTTTTTTGATGATGTCTTAATAGCATCACGTAGTTTATCAGAACACATGGTTCTGGTAAAAAGGGTATTAGAAAGATTTAAAGAATTCAACATTACAGTGTCACCTGATAAATGTCATTTCTTTTGCAAAAAGATAAACTATTTGGGTTGTCTGATTGAGGGAGATTAAATGGAAATCGACCCGAGTAGAGTTTCTGCGATTCGTAATATACCTCCGCCAAGAAATACAAGAGGGTTGATGATAATATTAGGTTTATTCAACTACTACTCTAAGTTCGCGTCCGAATTCCAGGACTTAATGGGCCCTTTAAGTGCGTTGGAATCACCGGAGGTAAAATTTGCATGGAAACAAGAGCATCAGCGGATTCTTGATAAATTCAAGAATATCTTGATAGAAAATGTTGTTTTAAAAATACCTTATTTAAACAAGCGCTTCGCTGTTAACGTCGCCGGGTCAGGGAAGAGCGTAGCTAGGTGCGTTTCATAAGAAAAGGACAAAGGGAACTTGGTACCTGTGGCTTTCTTTAGTAAACGCCTGTCAGAAGCTGACAGGCATAGAAGCATTTATGAAATCGAGTTCATCAGTCTTGTGAAAACGATATCCAGGTACAAGCGTTATCTTATAAATGAATTTGAAGTCTTGACCGATAACAAAGCTTTGACATGGATCCTGGGAAATAGTAAGAGACTGTTGAAATACGGACCTTTGGTTGAAACCTTATGCCAATTTTCATTTAAAGTCCAACATGTTAGATCAGCCGATAATACCGTAGCAGATTTCTTAACGCGGATGTATGACCCATTCGAATTCAATATTATTGATGGACCTATTGGCCTAGCTGTGTTCAAAGGAAATATGAGGGCTGCGAACCATTGGAAATTACCAATAGTGGAGAATCCGTTCGACGAACTACAACGGGAGGATGAAGAACTGAACATGATTATTGAGTAGATTAAAAATGGAAAACAAGTAGTTGGGTATCATTTAAATAATAAGATTCTTATGGAAAGGACTAAGTCTGCTCTTAATCCATTTAAAATAATAATTCCGAGAAGATTAGGAAGAGTTCTGATAGAAATTCACCACAATGATAATCTAGTGGGTGGACATTCTGGAACATACAGAACGTTGAGAAAACTGATGCGAAAATTCACATGGGAGAAGATGAAGGAAGAAGTTAAGGAGTTTGTTTCAACATGCAACGTTTGCCAGAAAATGAAGGAATCTAACAAACGTAAGATGGGTTATTTAGCTTCTGAATATAGTAATCGAGTGAACGCACCCTGGATGTATGATATTGTAGGAGCTCTTCCCATCTCAAATGCTTTCAGGTACATACTAATTGGTGTAGTCAATGCGAGTAGATTGGTTGTGATTGAAAAATTACGAAATATCACTTTTAATTTGGTAGCTAATAAGTTAATGGACATATTCAGCCGAATTGGGTTCCGGAAACCATTTCGACTGATAACGCATCCATTTTTGTGTCTGAGACCTTCAAGAGATTTCTATTTGGGCTAGGCATCAAACATATTCGTTTGAGCCCGTATCACCCAGGGAAAAATGTAATGAGCGCTTCATTATAAATTTGAAGGCTGCGTTACGCTCCTCTATATCTGGAAACCAACAACTCTGGTCAAATTTCATTCCACGATTGCAATTCACTCTCAACATCAGAGAGCATGAAGGACTGAAGATGTCTCCATTCGAAATATTTTATGGACGTCCGTACACAACACCATTAGATAATCGATGGAACATCGTAGATTCTGATTTTGGTGCAAAAGTTCAGCAGAAATGTGGAAACAAAAAATGGAAAATTTTGAGAAGAGTTGGCAAAAACGTCGAGTACTAATGATGTGTCGGAGAAATCCAGTTATATTGAATGTTGGAGACAAGGTTCTGGTGAAATCCCATGCGAAATCATCCCTAAAGGATAAATTTACAAAATCTCTGGCTGAAAAATGGGTACGTCCTTTTATCATTAGAAGATTTTTAACTCCCAATACCATTTTGTTATCGGATGAAGCAGATGCAGCAGAAACCTACCGTAGATCCCACGTTTCGGAAGTTAAGATCTATAGATCTCGAAGACCTCAAAAAATATTTTTTGAATTAAATGGACTTGGTTGACTTCTTCCTTATCCTTTGAAGGAAATAGAAAATGATAGCCTTAATCAAATATTTATGCTATTTGTAATTTTTCCATGTTCGCTAAATGCTAGTTTGCCAGATTCTATTGTTAATACGTGTAAATATATTTGATTAAATTATTATTTTAAGTACTATGGCCGTAGTAATCAAAATTTTATTTCTTTAGTGGAGTGAGAGTCATTCATATTAATCAAATTACATTTATTGGGTATAGTTAGTTATTCATAGTGAAAAGTCAGATTTAATATGAATTTAATATTGTTAAAATAATTGAATAATAAATTGTATATAATTAAAACTTGAATGAGTTATATGTTTTAAATATATGTGTCAATATGTAAATATGTATAATTATAATGCTTTTTTGTTCCGTAGCTTGCCAGTGGAGGAGTGATTTGAGGAAAAATTCCACAGTCACAATTTTTATTTTTCCTGGGCGGCGAGTTTGTAACGTACCGTTACACTTTCAAAAAATAATTTTGTTTGTCGCCATTTGTATTATTTGTTTGTCGCATTTGAAAACATAGACTCGTGGAATTAACTACTGTTAATTTACATTATCAAGGTTAAAAATATAGAATTAAAAATATTTCGTTTCTCCCGTGCGACCACACTTTCGAGTTAAATTCTCCCGTGCGATCATACGGTCGAGTTAGGATTGCGAGTTGTGACCTTTGGTTCTTTGCGCATGAGCGCAGCTGACCTCTGCAAGCTCTCACCTTTGTGTGGTAACATGGAAGGAAGCTGCCCTGTGGCTCTGATCATGGTTAAGGATTGCTGTTTTTGTTACGGATTTGTACTTGCTAGGATTGCTTGTGACCTCGCTTTCGTGTGTTTGCATGTTTCAATGTGGTCGCGCTATCCATGCTTGTTAAAATGGAGTTGCAGTGAAATGGAATCCTGTCGATTGAAAGAGATTATTGGATTTTTCGACGAAATATTATTTTTGAAAGGCAAGAACAGTGCAAATTAAGAATAATTTGTGTAATGAGGAGTGAAGTGTTGTTCGAGTTAATATGTTACGTATTTAAATTGTGAGATTGCAGCAATTTTTCGTGTGTTTCAGTTAAACGTTGTTTGATAGTTATAACTGTTATTGCCCAAAAGTGGTTTTACTCAGCTTTTTTTTTTTTTTTTTGTGATTTAAGAGTGGCGTGTTTGAATTATAGTCTTTTTTAAATTAATGATGGAACTATATGTTTAATAGAGGTAACCTATTCGTTTCATTCCTGGGAAATTAAGGGATCAGATTTTGGAATACATGGTCCCGGACCATGTGATTTGTTTGTCCGTTATTTTCCTCCTCATAAATGAAAATTATTCTTGTTTGCATGGAGCAGTCCACAAGTCATTAGAATTCAGGAATTATTCCAAAGAGATAAAATATTACTGAAGAATAAATGAGGTGAGTGTTAAAATTTTTTATACTAAATTAGTTCCTGTTTTTTTTTTTTTTTTTTTTTTTTTTTTTGTCCAATGTTTGTGACGTCTGATGTTGGTCGTGTTATTGCCTCCAAAATATAGATTAATTGGCTTGTTTTCTATCTCGAAAGAAAAATGAATCATTGCTGTTTGGCCCTGTTTCAACTGAAAATCCAGGTGAAGTTAGGTGGCGGGTTTGGACCCAAAACCTCAGTTATATGAATGTCTTTTTCAGGTTTGGTTGCCAGAATTTGCGATTTCTAAATTTATTAATTCTCTTGGAATTATTATTAGATTACGATTTGAAGTTAGAGAGAAATTAATCGCTAATTCTTTCTTAATTAAAAAAAATGAGAGAAAATAATTTGATCAGAATTAGTATTAGAGTCTTAGACGACGGAATATTTGTAATATAACTATTAAAATCAACTTAATTTTTTGATGAAAGAAAGTAAGTTATTTATTAGTTAGAATATTAACCTTTTTAATAATTACTTGGCTTTATCGAGGAAATATATGAAGGAAATCTTTACTAAAATGTAGAATACAAATTAGACTTGAAAGTTCTGAAGCTTTAACAGTTGAAGATTTAGTCTGATGATGGTGAGGTCCTAGACTGGTCTCCGACGTCTGTGAAGGAAATCTGGAATCTTGTTGCCTTTAGTGGGAGAGGTCCTGGATTGGCCTTTGTTTGCATTGTATCTAATCTTAATTGAATTTTCATCCAAGAAAGAATCGAAATAATTATTTCGATGCAAATTTTATTGTATCAAGCCTTTACCAGGAAGAAGAGTATTATTTTGAGTCTGTATCATTAATTGTAAATAAATTTATAAATCTAAGTTGTTGTGTTTTTCATTGGACTTGCACTGTTTGTATGTGTATTTTGTAATACGGCAAATCAACTGGATTTTCATTCCATCAGTAATTCTTGATCGTGTATCTTGGCCGCGTAAAGCCCTTTCTGTTGGCTAGATCGTTTGACGTGTTTCCCGCATTGTCGTGGTTAGGCCTGGATAGGGGCGTTACAAACTCCATGTTACTGGAATCTTTAGTATGACGTATATAAGAATAAGGCAATTGAAAAAACGAACATAGGTTGTTTCTACATGGATTTATATATTTAATTCTAATATCTTCACCGAAGATGATTTTTATCATACTGGAAGTAGAACCAAATTTGTTATGCAAAAGGTCTTAATCTGCAACAATGTATGTCGTAAAAGCTGAGAGAACTCAAGTCGATAAATGATCAACATAACGAAAGTGAAGATATCTTTTCTTTCAATTGACAAACGAAATCACTGTATCTCAAGCAAGTGTTCCACTGAAAGAAGGCTGTATCTAGGATACCTACAACTAGGATATTTAAGATTTATGGGTGCAGGAGCATTCAAAAATTTCTTGGGATCGCTAAATGATGCAAACAGAGAAGAGAAAACTCTCAAACAGCCAACAATTGATACATGTGAAAGGAATATGATTAACCATTAGGGCATTTTTTAAAGATCTTCCTTCTTCCATCTAAAGAAACACACGACAACAGGAGGCAGTAAAACTGTGTGTGCCACTTTTGGAGGGTTCTTCTATGGCGATGTAATTCAGTGTGCAATGTGTTAAGCAATGTCCACGGAGATCGCAGTTCAGAAAATTAAAGAGAAATGGGAAACGCTAATATTGGAAACATGTGTTTTGCCCTTATACGTAAGTAAAGTTAGCCTAATAGAAACTGCCGAAAGTATCAAAGCAGTGAAAGTCTTATTTGTTGCCTGAGAGGAAGATTACAAGAAAAGTTTGATTTTTAGAAGAGATGAAAGAAATGTGAAACTTGTACTTTTTAATGTATAATCATCCCGTTTTAACCTTACACACTAAATATTGATATTAAACATTAAATATTGATATTAAATATTTTCCGTGAAAGCTTTAAGGTCTCCCATGAATTAGGTTATATTCAATGAATGATGGGAGGAATATTACATAATATTTCTCCAAGAAATCAGACCATTTACTATGTATATACGAAGAATGTTTGTAACAAATACAAGTTTTAGAAGTATAAAATAAATTTACTTGAATAGAAAAGCATCAAATACCATTTTTACAAAATTTCGTTTTTATTCCCAAAGAACTCTCTCAACACATGTTAGATAGAGTTTGTTGGCTGTTACAAACTCCAAGATGAACAGTTGAAGTAAATAAAGTCATCCAGAAACACTGACTGCTTGTCTATTGAAAGAAAAGTACCAATCAACGTAAGATCAAAACAGAAGCCGGATGTCACGATTGTAACTAATCATAAAACATCAAAACGAGAAGACATAGACTGCAGAATAGGTCTAAAATTTTTAACCTAGAAGATGTGATTCTGACAGTATAGATGAAAGACTTTTGAATGATAAGGATGAAGTAGATGATCCTAGATTATAAAGCTCAACAGTTTTATGGATTAGCCTCAACGATTCGCAAAGACACAGAGAGCTCTGGGAATATGAAGAATTCATACAGAAAGACAGCTTATTGATCTTGATTAAAGCAACTGCTAGTATGATCTCCATTACTTCACTTCCAAGAAAAGATATGAGGTAAGTGGACTACGTTGCAAGGAACTTATTATTTTCATTGAACTTATAACATGTAGATAAATATTGCATACATACATTCTTTCATACTCCTTACATTCAAGGAAAAGAATCATCCAAGAAATATACATAATGTTTAAAGATAACTCAAGTTTTTGCGAGAAAATATTTTTATTGATGTGCTAAAGCCCAGGAGTTCATTGTTGAAATTCGTTTTTAAGTAGATTCTAATAGTAACAATAAATTTGTATTTGAATACAATGTTGAAACCTTTAAGTATTTACTGATATGTTTACAATTCTTACCAGCTGCGCGGGATTACCGAAACATATACACCGTATTGCTTCCAGGTAATTTTTTCCCTACACTATACATTTGTTTTTCCAGTATTATTTTTGTTCTGAATTAATTAGAACAGTTTGTTCAACCTTTGTACAAACAAGAGGAACCACAAAGAGCATATAATTTAGCATCATACGTCATAAAATAGCGTAAGAATTTTGTGTCACTGTAGGTGCGTGCTATTTCTGCATTTTGCTATATAACACAAGTGATAATGCGTACCGTTACTAGATTTTTGTAGTACTTTTAGCATTCTAGGTGCAAGTGTATGTATTCGGACTATTAGCATTATACTTTTCTTCCTTTTGTTTTATGATATCTACTTTAATGGTTTGTAGCTCATATTCAAACAGCAACATTAAGGAAAACTTTGTAATGATTTACTTTTCCAATAATTTCATTATTACTATAATATTATTATAGTTACAACAATCATATGTATTATATTGTCATATGTTACATTAATGTTATAATAAGTTTGTATTTTCTAAAGGGTGTAGAATGAAAATGTATATTATTTAAACAATTCATCCTTCGTAAATCATGGTAAGAATCATGATCAGGTACTACTTATGAAATTGACAGATATTTTTGATTCGTAGAAAAGTATGTGTATGCTTCTCCAAATATATTGAAATGAATTAAATTACTTTTCAAAGGACCGCTCCAATTTCCTAAAAAAAATGGTTCGAATTAAACAAACTTTTTTACCCAAATGTATTACACAATATGTGTCATTTCCAAATAAGTTAAACCATTATATATATGGGGAATAAAACGTTGATAAAGAAAAGAAAGAAAAGATGGACTCTGTAAATAAATAGTTACCATTATGTCCAGGAAACGAAACAAAACAGATCATAATGTATATAAAATTCACCTCTTGTAAACATGGCGTTAAACATATGAAAATGTATGTGATGCGCATATCTACTATTAAAAATAATATTGCTAACTACTAATTAAGATTTTCCAAATGCTGTAGCTACTATATTGTTTCTGGTCCTGTGACTCGCTGTTTAACACAAGAAATAACAGAAGTAAAACATCATGCAATATCTAGTGAAAAACAAATGTAGAATACTCTATTATTTTAAAATACCTTATTGATTTCTACTAAAGTAATTGATTTCTACCAAAACTTAATATGACGAGAAATCAGGATGTTCTCACCATCTCCATCGGAGATACGAGCCTCGAATCTGCAATTTGCTCCGCGGATGCGACATTCCCTACATATTTATCTCGTACTACCTTATAATTCTCACATCTATAGATTCGTCCCTTAATACTATCTGGACGGAAGTCTGTGGTGTTATATTCAGACCTGCTCTCCACCGCATTCATAACCTCTTTATAGTTCGGAAAACGCCTACTCCACAACTATTTGTCCATATTTGGACAGGGAAAGTAATGGGATAGAGACAGGCCTTCTAAATATTCTGAGTAAATCCAGAATTAGTAGCTAAATTGGTAAATAAAATGAATGTTTCTATTGATCGGTGTGCCGGTGTATACTCGTCCAGAAGCAACATGTATTTCAACAGCAATTCCTATCTCTTTGCTTTGATTGTGTTCCATAACTCTTGTAGCAGGTTCCTGTAATAGTTTCGTTTAAGAATTGTCAGTCAAGATCACATTCTTATGGTTATATAGGACGGACAACAACACTTTACTGAATGACTCTTTGTGTATTTTTAGAGGCAAGGTATATTTCTATGCCTTACTAGTTTATTTGGTTTAGCGTCAAATAGATGCAGCTAAAATTCATTCATAGTTACTAATCTCTTCAGCAAACCATCCTCAGGGTAAAAGTTGCTTGTTATACATTTCGAACTTTACCGCGTTTGAAAATATATCAACATTCGGTAATACAAAATATAACAACATTTGGTAGCTGTCACTCTTCCTTAATATACAGAATATCGCAAGTGAAAATAGGTTCATACTAAGTTAACTTCCATAGTTAAACAACTACAACCATACCTCTACCTTAAACCAGTACATACTCAACCTTACGTCACCGGGATTGATTCTTTAGCTTCTCTTGGGATATCCTGTAGAATTTTCAAACTAAATTGAATTCTAATTTTGCATTTCACTGTGTCGCAAAATGCGCATCCCAGTACATATAGCTGTAATCTCTTCATATACAATTTGTGTTGATTTTTCTTCAAAATGAAATAATCTAATCGTAACTCAGTATTCGATTTTGTCTAGCACGCTACTACTGAGTAGCGTATTTTTTAGTGTGACATAAATTCAACAAGACCGTAAGGACACAAACAAGCATATACGGTGTATATTAGGGCATCATTAAGCAAACTTTTACATTACTTGTATATTTCTATCATGCTGATAGTAAGAACTTTCTAGCCTCTCCTCATATAGGTCGTTAAAGAAGAGAAAACATTTTATGTTAGTAGTACCGGTATGCTTTAGTTATCAGGTGCATATATACAGGGTACACCACTTATCTTGAATGGTTGTTGCAGATATTTTGTACACTCCGCATCTCAAAAATTGCGACAGCTAACGCGGTGCAGCTACGCCATCTAATATACACCTTTTTTTATCCCATAATCGTGTCTGGTAAAGAGATCCCTTCTCTCTTTTCCTTCCCTCTCTCCCATACTAAAATCAGCTAACAACATGAGCGCAATTCTAATTTCAAATCACACATGCATTAGTATCGATAAAATGAAAGAATAAAACGGAGACTAAAAAACATTCATAAGTTGATGTAGGGAGAAACTGAAACACACAATAAAAAATTGAAACCAACGGATGTCTATTACACAGAGGTTCAGAAATGAGGCAGAGAGAGAGAGAGAGAGAGAGAGAAGGGAAGAGAAGAAGAAAAAGAAAAACGAAAGCAGATAAAAATGAGGAAATTAAACGTAGAAAGAAAAGAACCTAACATTATAAAGTCCCGTATCCAGAAATCCATATTTCCGTAATATGGAAGTAACCTCTGTTTTAATATATTTTTCAGGACTATTCGAATATATAGAGCATGCTTGATTCATTAAGTCACTTTCAGAAAGAAGAGCACACTCAATTACCAGTAGAACTGTGGATCTCCAAAACACTTCTAGGATGATGTCAAAAGTTTAACACACATGCTTTGTTTCCGTGTGGTTCGGTTGCAAATTCGGTAGTGTTCATTCGACGTACTGACCCAAATACGTAAATAAATCCAGTACGTAGCGTAGGTCATACCTTCAATTCCAGACTACTAGTGCAAACTGAAATAAAGAAAAAAGTAAAGAAAGAAAGAAAAAATGAAAAAGTGCTATTTTACAGCTAAATTTCTATTAGAAATACTCTTTAGTAACAGTCCAAAGTGTATCATAATGAAAAGTTACAAATGTTCAACACGAAAATTGAATGTTCCTCATACATGCACCAGATCTTGTATGTTTAAAATTTCAAATGTGAATAAAACACATTGAATTATAAGATGGAAACAAATTTTGCATCGAACTTTTATAAATAAAATCTTGTTTTCAAATAACTAAAGATGGGGTCATTTTCTAGTCTTCTCCGAAGAGTTATCTCTTCCGAACATCTAGTGTCGATGTGATCTAATGCAGATATAACGTTATAATTCGCACAGATAGAATGAACATGCTAGAGGCAACGGGTCATCGCGTCAGTCAGATGATGTTGGTTAGCTTATAGACCACCACTGGGTCGAGAAATTGAACTCGTAGTGACCCGCTGATTCGATTAGGAGTCGGTAACTCAGAGAATAAGAGAAACTTTACTTATTCACTTGCGTTTATACAGTATTTCTTTCAGAGATGACCAGGACTGGAGGGGTTATCCCAGAGCACAAAAAACAAGACGACGAATTTCCCAGTTAATTAGATTTTCCAGATCAGGTCGATCGGGCTATTGCTCCGTTTTAACTCTAGAACACGAACCCCGACGTAAAGTGTGTGTGTGTGTGTGAGAGAGAGAGAGAGAGAGAGAGAGAGAGGAGAAGAGAGGAGAAAAGAAAAATGCAAAGACAGAATAGGTAAACTTCAAGAAAGACAGAGAGGGAGAGAGAGAGAGAGATGAATATGAAACATACTTATCATTACAGTGTATGATGAAGACACACACCATTTACTTGGATTCTCGCTGCGATGCCTTGTAAGTTCTCCAACAGAAGAAGAATCTCTGTTTTTACAGCCATTATTTTATGCGAAAAAATGACTTTACTTGACGGGGAACCGAACCCAGATTTACCACGTGGAAGTCTAGCACGATACCGCTACTTCACGGATTGCTCTACCCAAACTTTGTTTAAGAAATGGTATAGTATTTCTTTCTGAGAACGATAACACTATAAATGTATACTGCAGACCAATGAGATGTTTCGAATGTCCTGGTAATTCTCCTTCCCAAGTAACATTCGTAAATCGTCTTTATCGTGACACATGTGTTTGCTTCCACATTCTCAGGGATTGTTCGTCTAGTATGAGAAATCGATTCTTGAGAATCAGGAATAATTACAGAAATAAAAACATATTATGCAGTAATTTCGCCGTCAGAGTTCAAATGTACGCGAATAATAATAACAATAAGAATAAGAATATAAATGTTCACCTTCTCAGTATAGCTGTCAATTATCAGTATTATTATTATTCCTGTATTGTATGTTATATCATTTATTAGTGGGCACTAATTTTTTCTTAGGTCGTCCACTAAATGACTTTCATTGTGCACTTTGGTGTAAAAATAACATTAGAGGGAGATGCTGGTTCGTTCCAAAGATCGGAGCTGAAGTAAGTAATATTTGGCTTGTAGTTTCAGGTGGCACGACAATGTATGGTTAACGTAATGGACTTACGAATAATACAGCTATCCAACGTTGTTTCAAATCGTGTTCACGCCAAAGTTGTGTTTTTCAAACTGATTCTGAAGAATTAACTTCTCATACTAGACGAGCAATCGCTAAGAACGTGGAAGCAAACACCTGTATCACGGTATAGACGATTTACGAATATTAGTTGGGAAAGGGCAAGGGAACTACCAAGACACTCAAAACACCTCATTGATCTGCAGTATAAAGTTTTTATGTTATCGTTCGCAGAAAGAAATACTATATCATTTCTTAAACAAAGTTTCAGTAGAGCAATCGCTGGAGTAGTGGTATCGTACTGAACTTCCACATGGAAAATCAGGATTTGATTCCTCGTCATGTAGTATCATTTTTCGCATAAAATAATGGCTGCAAAAACAGATTCATCTTCTCGTATAGAACTTACAAATCATCACTGAGGAGAATCCGAGTAAACAGTGTGTGCGTTCACCATACACTGTAATGATAAGTATGTTTCATATTAATATTCGTCTCTCTCTCTTTCTTGATGTTTCCCTATTCTGTCTTTGCATCTTTCTCTTCTTCCCTCTCTTTCCATCTCTCTCACGCATACACATTTTATGCGCTTGTGCATGTTTGACAGTTAAAACGAAGCAAGAGCCCGATCATTCCGGTTTGGAAACTCTAATCAACTGGGAACTTCGGGAACAAGTTTTCAGTGCTCTGGGGATAATATTTCCAGTCCTGGTCATCTTTGAAAGAAATGCTGTTTAAACGCAAGGGAATAAGTGAAATATCTCTCTCTTTCCTCTGGGTTACCGAATCTCAATCTAATCAGCGGGTCACTACGGGTTCGAATCCTCGACCCAGTAGTGGTCTATAAGTTAACCAACATCATCTGACTGATGCGGTGTCCCGTTTGTGCTCTAGCATGTTCATTCTATCTTTGCTAATTATAACGTTATATCCGCAACAAATGAAATCGATACTGGATTTTCGGAACAGATAATTTCGAAGAAGACTAGAAAATGACCGCATCTTTAGTTATTTGAAAACAAGATTTTATTCGACACAAAATTTGTATCCGTGTTGTAATTCAATGAGTTCTATTTACGTTTGAAATTTGAAACATGCAAGCTCTGGTACATGTATAAGGAATATCCAATTTTCCCTTCGAACATTTGTAACTTTTCATTATGATACAGTTTGGACTTTTAATATAGGGTATTTCTGACAGAAACTTAGCAGTAAAATAGCACTCATTCATTTTTTGTTTATTTATTTTCTTGTTCCTTTTTTTGTATCAGCATGCATTAGTGGTCTGGAATGGAAGGTATGACCTACACTACGTACTGGATTCATTAGAATGTGTTTTGGATCAGTACGTCGAATAAACACTATCGAATTTGCAACCGAACCATATGAAAACAAAGCATGTGCGTTAAATGAAAATGAAATGAAATCTTTGAGTTTTACGTCCCACGGTTATGCCGGTTAGGCTAAAGGAGACGGTGATGATGAGTAATGAATGAAATGGTGGAATGAAGAAAGTGAGAGGAAACGGGAGAACCCCGATAAAGCCAAGACATACGATGTTTGTCCACCACATAGTTCACTTGGCAGGGGCTGGGATCGAACCCGAGACCTCAAGCACTACAGGTGAACGCTCAACCATTGAGCCACCGCGGCCCCCATGTGCGTTAAAGTTTTGACATTATCCCAGATATGCTTCAGAGACCGACAGTTCTACTGGAAATTGAGTATGATATTCTTTTTGAAAGTGACTTATTGAATGTTTCAAGAATCTCCTATATATTCAAATAGTTCTGGAAAAAATCATATAAAAACAGAGGTTACTTCTATATTATTGTTGGACTTCTGGAAACGGAACTTCCTAATGCTAGGTTCTTTTCTTACTACCTTTAAATTCCTCATTTTTATCTGCTCTCGCTTTTCTTTTTCTTCTTCTCTCCCCTTCTCTGTCTCTCTCCGTCTCTCTGTCTCTCTCTCTCTGTTTCTCTGCGTCATTTCTGAACCTCTGTGTAATAGATATCCGTTGGTTTCAATTTTTCATTTTGTGTGTTTTTCTCCCTACATCCACTTATGAATCCTTTTTCGTCTCGGTTTTATTCATTCATTTTATCGATACTAATATATGTGCAGATTGAAATTAGAATTGCGCTCATGTTGTTAGCTGATTTTAGTATGGGAGAGAGGGAAGGAGGAATGAGAACAGATTATGGGATAAGAAGTTGTATGTTGGGTGGCCTAGCTGCATGGCGTTAGCTGTCTCAATTTTTTAGATGCGGAATGTACAAAAAGCATGAATAAAGTAAATCGTTTAGTATGCTCTAAATATCATTTGATTAATAGTGTTTGACGGCTAATATAGAGATATATTTTTCAAATGTCCCTATTTGAAAGGTACTTACTAACCAAAAACATACGATACCTTATTGCGTATTCAGTGTTACAAAATAACGACACTACAGCATCACAAACATTCAAATTTTGGATTCTTTTACATTAGTAAAAACGTAAGTAACACGGACGAGAAATGTGCATCTAAGGAATCTTAATGCAGAATACGATTCTTATGATTGACAATTATTGATTGAAAAAATCAACAAAAGAACCTATCTAGAATTAAATGAAACGTTTGTAATATGGAAATTATACTCCAATTATTAATTTTCTCCGTAACGATTTTTTTTAATAAAATTTAGCGTTGTTGAGATATGTAATATAAAATATAAATACTTATTCGTATGTGAATATAAATATATCATATTGTGTAAAAATTATGTTGCTCAATATGTGTGAAGAAATTTATAGAGGAAAATTTAATTCATACTATACAATTATATTCTTTTGTTAAGATTCTTAATTAATCGACTTAATGATTACTATTAAGGTATAAACTTATTGTAGTTCGGAAGCACTGAATTGGGACACACAGTAAAATAAACCGTAATAACTGTTTGACTGACAATCAAGTAATGACCTTTTGAAAGAACACAAATAGAATTATAGAATCTCTTTCTAAACTCAGAGATTCTCAATTTTTATACGGCCACGACACAACTTTTGATGAATGTACTCACAGCATATTAACCACAATTGGAAAGCTACATTAATCTACCTCGCGTGTAGCGTAAATTTCTTCATTAATTACTTGGTATATTGTTGAACATTTCTGAAAAATAAATAATATTTGCATTTGGAATATTTCTCCTATTACCTTTCTTCAAATTCATATTGAATTACATTATTTTCATTTATTTTTTCCCATTGCCTTTAAAGTTTCGAACACACAAGCCAAATTCCGCTACGCACTATAGATTGAGAATTATATATATATATATATATATATATATATATATATATATATATATATATATATATATATATATATATATATATATATATATATAATTCTCAACCTATAATCCACAGCAACATATACATATATATATGTATATACAGAGAGAGAGAGAGAGAGAGAGAGAGAGAGAGGATTTGCAATAACGTTGTTTTTAATTGAAAGATATGTTTTATGTTTTCAGTCATTTATGTTATAAACTGTGTAATGAGGGGTGAAAAATCCCGGTGACGCCGGAAGACTTATTGTTAGAGAAGTAATTCTTATTATAACTTTTGTACTAGTAGTCTTCTATATTGTGTATTGTGAATAGCTCTTTTGTATTGTAAGTTAGTGTAAGTAAGAAAACAAGATCTGACAACTCTGGTTAAAGTATGGCGACGTACATGAACGTAATAAACAAGTGCTAAAGCAGAGAACCTGATTCGTTTTTATTGAAACGATTACGTGTCGATTGGCTCAATAACCTTTATAGATTATGGGCCCAGACATCGCTTAATAAGAAAAGAATATGGAAATCGGTAGTTGCCGTTTTCGTTGTGTACCGACCCGGTTAACTTTGTGTCGCTGGTTGTTGCTGCGCGGGTTCGTGACTCGCGTTTGTTTTTTCCTTGAACTGTGGTTTGTGTTATTACGAGGAAAAAAAGTAAAGAGCCATGGAAAGTGTATTAAAAGACAAGAGAACTGGAATACATGGACATTTCAAACTATTGTTATTCTGAGAGCAAAAGACTACCTTAATATAGTGCAAGGGGAAGAAGTGAAACCAATGAATACAGGCAATGAAAAAGCGTACGAGAAGGAACTTTGTGAATGGTTGAAGAAAGATAACAAAACACAAGAACTTTTAGTTACGTTAGTTGAAGAAAATGTAATAACTCATCTTTTAACCTGTACCAGTGCACATGAAATGTGGACCAAATTGCTTACCGTATATGAAAAGCAATTGGAAGTGAGTTTACACATTTCCATCAACAGCTCTTCAGTGTAAAATTTAAGAGCGAAAATATCGCCGATTTTGTCTCAGGACCTCAAGAAATAGTTATGCGAATGAAAGTAATGGGCGAAAATGTTCCTGACAAAATGCTAATAACAAAAATCTTGATGTCGCTGCCAGAAGAGTACCGGTATTTTGTATCTGCTTGGGAGTCTGTGCCATCAGATAAACAAACTGTGAATGAATTAATTTCACGTTTGTCAATTGAAGAGGAACGTTGTAAGTCAGCTGCTGCTTCAAATACTGGTGCGAGTAGTGCTTTTGTAGGAAAAGTGAATCAAGAGAAGAAAGCAGAAAATAACTCCAAAGGTACAAGGTGTTATGGGTGTAATCGTTTCGATATTTTAAGAAACAGTGTCCCCGAAACAAAACAGAAAAGTCCAAAGAAAAACGTGTTTGTTATTATTGCAAAAAAGATCATGTAGTCAAAGATTGTAAGCTGAGATTTGAAAATGAAAAGCAAGAAAAGGAAAAATATTCAAATGCCTTTGTTAGTAACGCGTTTTGCAGTGAAGTGGTTAATAACCAAGATTGGTTTTGAGACAGTGGGACAACTGACCAACCATATGTGCTGTAACAGAAGTTTGTTTGCAGATTACAAAGAACTTGACAAGCCAAAGGAAGTGAAAATCGGAGATGGTACATCAATATTAGCGGTTGGGAAAGGAACTGTAAAACTGAGTGATTTTAAGAGAAGCAATGGGTTGATTCAACCATCGAAAATGTGCTTTTGTTCCAAGTTTGAAACTAAACCTATTCTCTGTGTCTTCAGTTCTAGATAACGGGTTTAGGTTGATCTCTGATGACAAGTTAAGTAAATTTGAAAAAAGGGGCAAAGTGTGTTGCATTGCAATGAGATGTGGAAATCTGTTTAAATGCAGTTTAAAGTAAACGGTAACAGTTCTGAATATGTGAATGCAAGTCAAAAGGTAAATCAAAAGGAAACATTGCAGGTGTGGCATGAAAAATTAGGTCATCAGAATGACAAACAGGTGGTTAAAATTTTAAAAAAGTATGGGGTTGAGTTTTGTGATGTAGATTATTTTGTGAAGCATGTGTAAAAGGAAAACAGCATAGACTGCCCTTCGCCAAAAGAGAAACAATCGCAACAAGGGTGGAGGAAATAGTTCATGCAAATTTGTGCGGAGCAATGGAAGAGGAATCTCTTGGTGGTTCAAGATATTTTCTTCTGTTCAAAGATGATCTATCTTATTATCGGACAGTGTATTTTCTTAAAAGCAAGAATCAAGTGAAACAATTTTTAGTATTTTTTCTGAACAAAATTGAAAAGATACTGGACAAAAGGTACAGATTTCAAGAACAAATAATGGGTTAGAATTTGTGAACTGTGAAGTGAAAGAAGTGTTAGCATCGCGTGGGATAATTCACCAAAGAAATGTAGCTTATACACCCGAGCAAAATGGTAAGGCGGAAAGAGAGATGCGCACTATTTTGGAGTCAGCGAGAACTATCTTGTGTGCAAAATCCTTAAATAAGGAACTGTGGACTGAAGCTGTAAATGCTGCTGTGTATATTTTAAATATAACAGGAACTTCAAAGGAAACGAGAAAGACAGCAGCTGAAATATGGTTCAATAAAGAAATATCAGTAAAGGGCTTGTCTGGTCTTAGTGTTTTCGGAAGTGAAGCGTGGACACACATACCTAAAAGGAAGAGAGCAAAGTGGGATGAAAAAAGTGAAAAAGGAATTTTCGTTGAATATGACACATTGTAAGGTTTACCGTATATACTTCCCTGAAACAAAAAAGGTTGAGATTGCCAGAGATGTGATTTTTAATAATCAGACTTGTGAAGTGCAGTCAGATCGAGAAGACAAAAAGTGGAGTAAAATCAGATTTCAAGAGGGAGAAAGAAGGGTTAGAAAAAACGGCTCGCTTTCAACCCCTAAAAACAGATGAGATCTTAAGTGACTAAGGAAATGAAGATTCGTCAGATGAAGAAAATAATGAGATTCAATAGGAATCAAAAAGACCAGTGTTGAGAGACAGAAATCAAATAAAGAAACCAGCAAGATTTGATGATTTTGTACTGCTAAGTGAAAGTGATCAAAATGTACCGAATACAAATAAGTAGGAAAAGATTGATGAAAATGGAAAAAGGTAGAAAGAAGTCATAGAAAGTGAGCTGGACGCTTTGAAACAAAATGAAACGTGGACTGTAGTAGATAAATCAGAAGCAAAAAGCCATAATATTGTGGATTCAAAATGGGTATTTAGAGTGAAAGAAAGTAACAGTGGCGTAGGCAAAAAGTATAAAGCAAGCTTAGTGGCAAGAGGTTTCAAGCAAACGAAAGAAGTAGGTGATTATTCAGAGATATATTCCCCGGTAGCCAAGTTAACAACATTTAGAATATTTCTAGCCATTGCAGTTCACGAAAATCTTGAAATATGTCATATGGATGTAAAGAACACATTCTTAAATGGAGATATTAGAGGTGAAATATACATGGAAATTCCACAAGGATTGTCTGGTTTGGGAAAAGGTTAGTTGCTCGAACTGAAGAAGTCAATTTATGGTTTCAAAGCATCACCCAGATGCTCGAATGAAAAATTCAATGATTTCATGATCTCTCTTGGTTTTAATAGGCAGGGGTGTAGCTAGCAGGTTTGTGTATGGGGGGCCCGTCGTTTTTGAGGAGGGGCAGCTACAATGTACAAAGCCAAAAAATGTGTTGCTGCTAGTGTTTTTGAGGCCTGAAAGAAAGGAAAATTCTGGTTTCCTTCTGGAAAACTAAAAACACTATTTTAGCTTCCTCTTCTTCTTCTTCTTCTTCTTCTTCTTCTTCTTCTTATTATTATTATTATTATTATTATTATTATTATTATTATTATTATTATTATTATTATTCATAAATTATATTCAAGATAGTTTTTATTATGCTTAATCAAGAACTACTGCCCGGGATCAAACGCTATACTTTTGTGCATAACTATAAAGGTAACCAAGAAAGTTCTGTTCCTTTTCATAGAGGTCTGTGTTCAATTGGACCTCACACCGTGAGTTGAATGCGAGTGGAGATAAGGCGAATGTCAGTTGTTGGTGTGAGTATATCCAACATACTACCTGGTTGTGGCAATTCAGACACACTGTGAACTTGCGTAAAGACAGAGGGAACATGGGACATCCACAGAGCGTCATAAGAGCAAGTATGCTGAACGAGTTCAAATGGAGGTCAAACGCCGCTGTAGCGGGACAGAAGATATGCCAGGCCTTTGATGAGGGTGTCGTGACGACGCGGACATTGCAGCGATGGTTTAGCAAGTTTAAGGACGATGACGAAACACCCGAAAACACCACGTGCCAGAATACCAACACATGTACAAAGAGGAACTGGGACTACAATTCAGTGTGTGGAGAAACCATTCGGCACACATCCATCAACTTGTGAAGCACTACAAGTTGGGTCGATGGGTCTTACATATTTTGACTCCGGGCCAGAAGGCAACGCGACAGTCGCCTGTGTTTATTTACTGTTTCGGAGCCATTTCTGGGCAGGGCGTAGACATGTGATAAAGTGTGTCCTATACGAAGCTCCACGGCGCCGTCATCATTGGTTAGCATCCCATGAACCGATTTCAAAACAGCCGAAACCAGCTGTACCAGAAGAAGGTCCTTCTGTGTGTTTCGTGCATCGTGAACTGCTACCAGCTGGTCAGAGTATCAATGCAACTGTGTAGTGTCAGCAGTTGAGCTGTGCTCAACAAAAACTCAAAACTTTGTAGCCATCACTTGTGAATTGCAAATGGGTCCTCGTTTACGGGACAACGCTAAGTCCCACGTGACTAGGATGACTCAGGACACCATTTTCCGCCTTTAATGGAAAACAATATTGCAACCACTATATTCCCCGGGTATTGCACCGTCCGATTATCACCTATTGCATTCTTTGGACAATCACCTTAGAGGACGCCAGTTCAAATCCCTAGTAAAAGTCCAAAATGCACCTGATACTTTCTTCGTTTCACGGCCCACCAAGTTCTACTGCAATGGATTCCATAGCCTTCCAGAACGTTTTCAGAAAGTCGTCGATGCTGATGGAGACTATTTTTGATCTTCCAGGTTAGGTGACATATCGATGTTGGAAGGTGGTGAGTGAAAAAGCAACACAACTTTTCTTGGTTACCTTTATATTTAAATTTAAGACCTTGTATACAGAACCTATCTACACAAGATTGATTTTCTTTGAAATTTCACTTAATTTCTTTACGATTTCCTGATAAAAATATTTATTTATTATTCGTGACTAAAAAACATAATTATTTTATTACACTGAGTAGAAATAAGAGAGAGCGAATGAAATCCAAATTGAATAAAAGCATTGTTTCTCACCAAATTTTCCATCCTCTATGTCTTTGAAAACACTTGTTAAAGCATATAAAAATATACTGTATTTACAAATCAGTTTAGTACCTTTGTTTATGGCTGTATTTGTAGTACCTTGTTAAAACGTTTGTCTTCTCAATTTTCAAATATAAATAGCAGTAAATTGTGTAATCTGCTGTCACAAAAAAGTATCCTATTTTTCGATCGGTATAAGGAAGATATACTATACTATTTTTCGATCGGTATGGAAAAACAATATTTCTCCTATTTTCCATAAATTATTAATTGTCAATAAACTTTGTTACTTTTAAATGAATGAAGCGAGATAATTTTTCTATGATGTTATAAAAGCTGGTCATTTGGGGGGGGGCGCAGGAAACCATTTGGTGGGGCGTGACCCCAATGCCCCCCCCCTTGGCTACACCCCTGTCAATAGGTCAAAATATGATTATAGCCTATATACCAAATGCAACAGGAAAGAAAAGCTGTATGTGCTCTGTTATGTAGACGATTTGATTATAGTAGAGTCAAGTGAAAAAGAATTGAGAAATCTGAAAACTAAACTGAATGCCAAATTTAAGATGACTGAAATGGAGAATGTGAAGAACTATTTAGGCATAAGAATTCAACGTGATAAGAAGAATGGTGTAATTAAGCTGAGCCAGTCAACATATTTGAAGACAGTATTAAAAACTTTGGAATGGAAGATTGTAAACCAATCAAAATACCTTTAGAACCAAACTGGAAATTTGTTGAATCGGAAAATAATAAAAGCAGCACCGAGCTTGAAGTAAAGTGTAGACAAGCAATCGGGTGCCTGGTGTATGCTGTTCAAGGGTTACGACCAGATTTGTGTACCGTTGTTAGTCTTCTCAGCCGGTATCAACACTGTGCAAACGAAATGTTGTTGAAATCAATTAAGAGGGCGTTAAGATATGTCAAAGGTACTTTAAATTTAGGTTTAGTGTACAAAAGTGGTAACCAGCCTCTTGTTTTAGAAGATTGTGTAAATGCTGACTGGGCAGGAGATATAACAGACCGAAAATCAACAACAGGTTTTGTGTTCAAGTTGAATGATTGTGTTATTTCATGGATGTCCAGGAAACAAAATTCAGTGACATTATCATCAACTGAAGCTGAATACATATCCCTAAGTAATGCTGCAAGTGTTGGTCACAAGGAATTCTAAGTGACTTACAAGTAAAAATAAAATCCCCAATAATACTTTATGAAGATAACCAGTCTGCAATCCAAGTCACCAGTAATCCAGAACACCAACACCACAAGAGACATTAGGTATCATTTTGTAAGGAAAAAGGTATAAGAGGGTAAAATTCAAGTGAAGTAAAGTACTGAAACCCTGACTGCAGACATTTTTACTAAATATTTGGGCAAAAATACGTTTGAAGAATTTAGAGAGTGTTTAAATTTGGGGTAAACAAGTTTGAAAGAAAAAAATTAAAATATACAATTAAGGGGGAGTGCTAAGGAAGTAATTGTTATTATAATTTTTGTACTAGTAGTCTTCTATATTGTGTATTGCGAGTAGCTCTTTTGTATTGTAAGTTAGTAAGAAAGCAAGATCTGACAACTCTGGTTAAACTGGTAACTGTGGTTAAAGTATGGCGACGTCCATGAACGTAATAAACGAGTGCTAAAGCAGAGAACCCGATTCGTTTTGATTGAAACGATTACGTGTCGATTGGCCCAATAACCTTTATACTTATACAATGGCTTTCACCATCATCTGTCGGTCACTCAATAACTATCGGATCAAAAAGCTAAGAGATATCGAGGTATGGTTTTCTGCAACTGTTTCAGCGTCTCAGGAATAGTTATCATTAGAGCCCGGATATTTACGTGCTAAAAACTGTAAAATATTTATTTTTTATTTGCTAAAAAAAATGCTAAAAATTAAAAAATATTTAACAAAAAATAACAAGGAGAAGTATGGGAAAACGACCAACTTAAGAAAAATAAATACCAAAGCTTCTATTCATCAGATGTCGAAATTCCATAGGCATTGCAGTGAATAACTATCAACTTTTCCAAATTGTATATCGTAAAGCATGCCTATTGTCACGGAATAATGCCTTATATTAAGGAAATGAACGTTCTACGTTACACAATGTTAACCTCCCCTATTTGAAAAGGGGCGTATCACGAATATTCACACCAACTTCACTTGTGTTTTGGCTTTCCAATACTTCAGATATTTTACATAGGGTTTTATAGCCAATGCTTTTCTCAAACAAATCCTTAATTTTTTTTCTTACAACTTTAGCTTTTGAAGCAGAAAATTCAGCTTTCTTTCAACGCACTGTACTTCTTTAACCAAAAAACTCAATAAATATCCCGTAGTTTGTAGTTTCTTTATAAAATGAGTTAAGAAACCGAAAAATAAAGCCAAATAATAAAGCCAAGTTCACATTTCAAGCTACTGTCACTAAATTTTGAACAATTTCAATGGATGAAGTATCGTCTGATGTTACTACAAATACAAATACTTCAAAATTCTGCGCATAATATAGTACTGCATTAAACCGGATACCAGACCGCGTGATTACGGATGTTGAAGAAAGTAAAAGATAGTGATTTGTTTCCATACTTGGTTCTGTGTATAAGGCACTAACGTAAAATATCGAGACTGAAACCCGGTAATGTTACAAAGGAAAGAGACATTTGGTTCCAAAAAGCTTCTGGTTAAAGAGCGACAACTAGGGTGGGATTTTGAAGCCGGACTGTAAGTCGTAGCATCACCAGGCCTGACAAATTATGTGGTGGTGAAAGCAATGAAAACGCACAGCAACGAAATCTTTCTCCTTTTTTAGCAATATAAAATATAGTGTTGTGCCTACGATTACCTCCTCTTCACCTACGGTCACTCGTCCTCCCCTCAGTTTTCGCTTTAAAGTACAAAGCGCTCCTTTAGAAGCTCTTTGTTTGGCACAAGTTATACCAGCGCTGATAATCAGAATTTAAGACGTCGCTGTTTCTGCAGGTGGGAAATTGCTTGTAAATATGATGGATCGATTTACCTATCCTATTCTTTTTTCGATGTTAATTTCTTTCGAGAGAAAGACAAAACAATTCGCTGTTGAATTTAAAATAAAATTACGAAAAATTATTAAAAATATATTTATGCCAAAATTAGTTAAATATAAGAATTGTCTTAATGTGAGATTATAAAACAAAACATAAAATGATTTACAGAAGTGATTATACATATAGATAAAATAGTATTTGTACGTAATAAGTTAAATAAGTTGTAATAAGTTAAAGAACATAATAAGTTAATTGTAATAAGTTAAAGAACATATTAATGTCGATTCATGGTCGGAAACAAGAAATATTAAATCAGAAATAATTATGTAATTATAACGTCAAAAGAGAAACTATTGTCCAGGAACTGTTATATATAAAACAATTCTTGTCAGAGTATAAACACCTCATCCAGTTCCTTGCCAGGTGGTAAAGTGCCAAGGACCGACGAGACGTTACCACGTTGGATAGAAACGGATATGCGCTGTATTAGATAAGATGTGGAGCGAACTTCGCCGGAAACACAAGAAATGCGTCTTCCTACCTCCTTAATGAATTCAAGACTTCTTGCACCCCAAGCACCACTGGTTTCAATAGCGATTGGAGTGAAACAAACTTTTCGAGAAGATTGTTGTATTATCTTTGCTTTTCAGCTTCCCTGCGTTTAGCAACAGCTCCAGCGTTCATTACTGACAGAGGGAGACTTGAATGAGCGTATGTATCAGCTCATGTAAAGTCCCACAATAAACATTTACCTCTCATCCATGGAACCAGTGTCATCCCATCCAGTCGCTTTCCATCCGAACGACTGCAACCACAAGGTTCCCGTATTGAAGGAAATCCAGCTCGTAGTATTATATCATTTACAGAGGAATGTCGGGCGAATCTACCAGCGCTCTTCATGCATGAAAGGCCATGCAGGCCACGTTGGTTAACCTCATCCCCACAAGCTGGACAGCGATGAAGCTCACAAACTGCTAAGCGTAAACGTAAGGCTGCAGCAATTCGAAAGCTTTCATTTGACAAATGAAGGCCTGAAGGCGGAGAAGGTATCGCCATCAACCATGCACCCGCTTCGGGAGACGAGGCAGCAAGAAGCCTGGCTTTATCTTCCGGAACCACAACAGATTGTAACAAATGATTATGTAATTGACATGCAATTGGTGTATACCAAGATGACTGATAACACTTTTTGTTAATCTCCGGAAGGCTTGTATCTACTAAGTTTGCCCACTTATTAGAGCCTTCTTGAACTGAACCATCTGGGTCCAAACAATAACCCTGTGAAAGGAGAGCTTCGATTAAACGCAGAGATTCGTGGTATGAAGCTAAGAATGTAGGAATCGCCATATCCACAGCTCGTCGAATACCAAGACCGCCCAAACAAACAGGTAAACATGCTTGTGTCCAAGAGTCGTCATTTAAGAAGCAGTTCAGAATTGATTCAAGAACAGTTTTCAAGACAGTATCATATTTTTCCAGCAAAGAATTCTCATGCCAAGATGGAAAGCATCGTAAAAAATAGGTTAAGCGAGGGATTGATAAAGATGCTCGTAAAAGAAAAAAGGCTGAATGGGCTGAAATTGAGGGAAGTCGAGACAAGAACAATTTTAAAGTAGATATTTTATTCAATAGCACGTTAGTGAGTGCTTCCGACGTGAGAGCTGCACTTAGAAGACAAGCATTCTGAATTGTTAGAGGGCGTATGCGTGGTGCAGCCTCATTAAATCTTCTAAAGACTTCGTCGAATGCGGTTTCATCTGTTCCAAGACAACCCACCTCGCATTTAGAAAAGTTAAGACGCAAGCCAAGAAGTGATGCCTTCTTATTTATTTCTATTAAAGATGAAAGAACTATCTCGGGTTCACCACCAATTGTTCCATCGCCTAAGTACGAAATGTTTAATTTGGTATCCCGTGATTTAACTAAAGAGTAAATAGTTATAGCGAAAAGTGCTGGGCCCAGGGGATCACCTTGTTGTACACCTCTCTGAGAAGAAATAGTGTTTCCGTTGAAAAACAGATCACTTGGTTGAGCATTAAAAATATGTATTTATTATAATAGATATATCTAAAATATTTATTTATTTACATAACTTTTTTTCAGAAAATATGTGTTTTTATGTGAAATAACATTTGTAATTTACACTTGTAAACTCTTAATTGGGATAATAAACTTTGTTTTGGGCTTTTATTTTACATACAAATCCCGGCTTTAGTTATCATATTCAAACATGATGTGGTTTAAATTAGTCATTTCCGGTTTCAACGTTAATCGCCATAGAACAAGAGCGGTAACCGATAGCAAAAAGTAGTTTCCTGTAAACGACTCACTGTATAAAGATCCGATATATATTCCGAACACCCTACCAAAACAGCAAATGGTTTAAATTTATTGTTACTGCCGGTTTCAATAGTATTTCCGATAGATCAAAAACGATAAGAGGTAGTCAGATGATGTGGCTTTTCGTAATCGATTCATTGTCCCAAGGTCTAATCTTCTTCATGAACCTTCTACGCAATCTAAAAGAGGTGAAAATTTTGCCATTTCCGGTTTCACTGTTCATCGTCATAGAACAAACATGATAATAACGATAAGAGTTTTATATCTAAACGATTAAAAGCTTCTAGACAACATATCATGAATATACAAAACACTATCAAAAACAGATATTGTCAAATTTACTACTACTTCCAATCACAAAACTCTTTTCCGTAGAGCAAATACGGTAAATGCTATCAATTTTTTTTTTTTTTTTTGGTAATCAATTTAATCTCCTCAGGAGCAAATTTAATCTCCTCCATTGAAATTCTATCGAGATCAAAAGACCTGCAATTAGCCATATCAAGTTTTTACGTTTACTACGATAGAAAGGAAGCGGTACAAGGTAGAGAAAAGCTGTATTTTACAGATGATTTAACGTCTGAAAACAACATAGCATGACTATCAACAACATTCTACCAAAAGCGGGGCACGGTGGCCCAGTAGTAGAGCGCTTGCCTCTAGTGCGTGGGATCCCTACTTTGATTCCCGGCAAAGTAAATTTACGCTGGACAATATTGTCTCCGTAGGTTTTCTCGGGTATACTCCCGTCTCCTACCACATTATCAATCTACCAATTCTTGCATCGTCATTCACTTCTCTTAATCATCTATCCCCTTAGACTAAAAAGCATAATTGTCGTGAGGCTTTAAACTGAAAGATTTCATTTCATTTCTATCAAAACAGAAAGTCGTTCTAATGTAGAAATACTGTAAGTAAAAGGCTAATAGCCACCGCAAGAAACAAACCTCATTATTAGGAAGTACTTTCCAAGAACATCGTCTTCATCGTCAGCCTAGACATACTTCAAAAAGGATTTGAACCATAAAAATAATTTTAAAAATGTGCGAAGTAAAAATCTTCTTGTCACTATAATTAGACATATGTTAATAATAATTCAATCTTCACTGTTCACTGTTGTTCACTATTTTTTCTTTCTTCATTATCTTCCAGACGGCGAAAATGAGTAGCAAAAACATTGCTCGAAATGGCATTTATGTCACCTTTATCTGAATTGAGTGCCGGTTTCTCCTTATGAATCTAATAAGCTTCTTTAATTTTCCGTTCAGTTGATATTTTGGCTTTTTCGATCAAACATGAATTAACAATTGTGTGATTATTTTCATGCTAAATTCATCAAATAATTTCTTTAAATCATGATATTCATTGTACAGAATTAAGGTATCGTCAACATATCGAAAATACCTGATATGAGGAAATTTTGGGAGAATATTGTTTTCGAACATGTTTTCGAATATCAGGTTCGAAAGTATTGTAGAAAGAGTATTGCTCACGGCCAATCCATTGTCCTGACGAAAGATGGTACCTTCAAATTGCAAAACATTATTTCTAAGGCAAAAACTATCAGTTGAGAGACTAGTTGAATTTCGTATGGGTATACTTTTAGTGTAAGTAAGGCAAGTTTCACTGCCTCTAAAGCCAGGTCTACTGGTATTAATAGATACATCTCCACTACGTTAAAAGATGCCATATGAATAGAATCCACCGCGACAAACAAATTGAAACATGTTTTTAACTCGTTCTAATGTACTTTTATCTCCGGTTTCAATAGTGATTTGCATACAGCAAAAACGGTAAGAGGTATTGAGATGCGGCCTCTTGCAATCGATTTAGTTTGACAAGAATATAACTCTTATTCTCTCTAACCCCTTTTTCTCAATCACAAGTGGTTCCAATTAACCATTTCCGGTTTCAAAATTTATCACCATAAAACACAAAAAGTGATATATATATCACTATATATATATATATATAGCGACAGATAATTTCCCCATTCGATTCAGAGTCTCAAGAGAACGTGTTATCATAACACACAGCAGTCTAGCAAAACCGAAAGTAGTTAAAATTTACTGCTACTTACGATTCAATACCATTTTGTAAATAAAAAAAAAAAAAAATACTACGAAATTTCGAGATGCGATTTTTTAATCGATTCAGATGGCTAAGAGTAGATTTCAGCTCTTCCGTTAATGCTCTGGTGAAACCGGAGGTGGTTGAAATGAATCATTCACGATTTGAAAATTTATCACTAGAAACTGGATGTTAGGCAAAACGCCTATTCTTTAATATTAAAGAAATGATCAAAAATAACCTTTTAAATTTGATATGAAGGGTTATAGTTTCTATTTAAGGCAATTTAATTCGGCTATTTTTTTCCTATTTCGCCCTTTACTGCCTAAATAATTGTTTTAATGTTTAATGTTGCCTATTCTATGCATTTTCTTCAAAATAAACCTGCATTGGGAAAATATAAAATTTATATAATAACACATACATATATATTAGGTGTTTGTAAATAGTGGATTCAGTGTCTGAGAAACAGGTTCTATCTTTAATCTCATTACTCTATTACAACCAATAGGTTTAAGGTACTACTTGCAATTTTAGCGTTGAATTCTAAAAATTTGGAAGTTTTAGATTAACACTAAGAAAGCACACTTACTTGCTGAATAGATAGTACTTATATATCAATATTAACCATGCCCATAATAATAGTAATTTAAGTTTCTTAGGTTTACAAAAGGATTGAATATGAATATAATAGCGCGCACAAGGACACTACAAATGAGACTACTAACCTTGTTCACTGTCTTCTTCGCTTGTAGTTGAAGCTGAATCTCCAGGTTTATAGAAAGCATTTGTTGGGGGACCAAAATAATAATTATTCATCGGAGCATATCTTCTTACATTCCGAACTCTTGCATACCTCGGATTGAAGCCATAAGATCTATAATAACCTCTACCAGGGGACATGAGATATGGTGAAGCGGGTGATAAATAAGATTGACAAGTGGCAATGTTCAATACCTGGAAATATAAAATTATTATTATTACTATTATTATTATTATTATTATTATTATTATTATTATTATTATTATTATTATTATTATTGTGTGTAGTACAATGTCTGCACATTGTTAACAATTATGTTGGTATGGCGGTAGAGGTAAAAATTTCCTCAACTCATAAAGCTGAAGAAAATAATCTGAGCCGGTGGTTGTGATACTTTTTTCTTATTAAATGTACATCTTTAAAAAGATGTGGAAAATGTCCTAAAATAAAATTTTAGAAAAATGATACACGAAAGAAATTGTTGAATTACGACATATACAAAAACTTATATATATATATATATATATATATATATATATATATATATATATATATATATATATATATATATATATATATATATATATATACGTCCATTTGTATGTGAAATACTGACCGCCCATATTGTTTCAGTAGTACTGAAAGCACCTGATCTAACTTTGGACTTTGATCCCGACCTTTGTGACGTTATAGGTCAAAGGTCAATGACCTTGGCCCAGAGACAATGGCCTAGGGGTACATAGGACCACCCCCTCTAGAGGCAGGGGTACCTTGGCCAACCCCCTAAATTTTGGCACGAGTACCTAGAACCAACCCCCTTAAATTTTGGAAATTGCCAAATATAAAAATTGGGTATGGTAGCCTAGGACAAGGGTACGTATCTCTATTAGTATTGGGGGTCCACCTCGTTCCCTTTTATGGGTAAAAAATTGCCAAAAAGTTAAATTTCGGGGGTTTCGACCTAATTTATCCCTTTTGATGAGGTGTTATTACCTTATATAGTTATATGGAGGTATACAAGGGTCCCTTTGCTTTCATAAGATATGGGTATATTGGCGCACCCCTTCAAAAATTTGGGAGAGGTACATTAGCCAACCCCTTTAATTTTGGAAATTACCCAATTTAAACACTTGGTATTATAGTATAGGACCCTAATATAGATCACTATAAATTTGGGTGGTCCATCTCGTTCCCTTTTAGTGGTACAAAATTGCCCAATTATAAACGTAAGCAATAGGTTGTACCACGTGTTTGGTATTTGACCTAATTTATCCCCTTGGATGAGGTCCTATTAGCTTATATAGTTATATGGTCATGTATTGGGGTCCATTCCCTATTATAAGACATAGGTACATTTGTGCACCTCTTTAAATTTTTGGGAGGGGTACCTTGGCCCACCCCTTTAATTTTGGAAATTGCCGAACTTAAACATTTGGTATTATAGTATAGGACCCTAATACAGATCACTATAAATAAGGGTGGTCCATCTCGTTCCCTTTAGGGGTACAAAATTGCCAAATTTTGGTACAACCACATGTTTGGTTTTGGCCCAATTTATCCCCTTTGATGAGGTCTTATTACCTTATATGTTATATGGGCGTATACACGGGTTCATTTCTTATCATAAGACATGGTTATACTGATGCACCCCTCTAAATTTTTGGGATAGATACCTTGGCCTACCCCTTTAGTTTTGGAAATTGACCAATTTAAACATTTGCTATTATAGTACTGGACCCTAATATAGATCACTATAAATTTGGGTGGTCCATCTCGTTCCCTTTTAGGGGTACAAAATTGTCAAATTTTAATACAACCACGCGTTTGGTTTTGACCTGATTTATCCCCTTTGATGAGGTCCTATTACCTTATATGGTTATATGGTCATGTATAGGAGTCCATTTCCTATCATAAAACATAGGTACATTGACGCACCCCTTTAAAATTTTGGGAGAGGTACCATGGCCAACCCCCTAAATTTTGGAAATTTTCCAATTTAAGCATTCGGTATTATAGTACATGACCTCAACATGTATGGTGATAAATTTGGGTGGTACACCTTGTTCCCTTTCATGGGTAAAAAATTGCCAAAATATAAACATAAGGAATATCTTGTACCACGTGTTTGGTTTTTGGACCAATTTATCCCCTTTGATGCGGTCTTATTACCTTACATGGTTATATGGTCATGTATATGCGTTCATTTTCTATCATAAGACATGGGTACATTGATGCACCCTTTAAAAATTTGGGAGGGTTATCTTGGCTCATCCACTCAGTTTTAGAAATCGTTTAATATAAGCATTTGGTTTCATAGTACAGGAGTTCAATATGTACCACTATACATTTGGATGGTCCGCCTCGTTCCCTTTCATGGGTCAAGAACTACCAAAAATCAAATTTCGGAGGTTATTGACCCCTATTTGATAAGGATTTAGCACGTTATATGGGTATGTACAGAGGTTTGTTACTTTTATATGTTTATGTTTCCTTTTAAATTTGGGAATTATCAAATAACAAAATTCGGTGACATTTTTCTAGGACCCATTGTAAACGTGGGTGACCATCTTATGGTCAACTATTCAAATTTTAAATGTTATTGACCTATTTTATCTTTTTTTATACGGCTTTATTATTGAATGAGTACAGGATTTGTGACTTTTTCATAAGACACAGGCATATTTACGTACCAATCTTAAATTTTGGGAGGGTACATTTCTTATTGTTCAATTAATAATTGGTAATTGTTCTTAGAATTAGGTGGTAACTCTTTCTTTGGGTAAATCATTGTGAATTATGGGTATTGTCACGTGATCTGTTATTGACCTATGATGGGATTAGGTGTTCAGGACATTGGTACATTTAAACTTTGTAAGAAAATTTTAGAAATGTCAAAATGAAATTACGTCATTGGTTTTGATTATTCCCTCCTATGGGCCAATTATAAACGTAAACAACACGATGTCCGTGTGATTGAATCGTGCACAAGGATTCATTTCCTTTTCAAAATTCGTGGAAGTTATCAAATAACACGTTTCTACACAACAGTTGGTTCTGCTAAGATAAACAATTGTCCTAATTCAGACCTCACTACAACATGTAATTATATGATTAATTCTAAGACTTAGGTATATCGAGAGACGTACGTAGGACCATTCTTTAAATTTGGAAATTGTGATAAACAAAATTTTAGTAGGAGGCGCGAAATTTGAAACAATACTTTGAACTTTAGTTAAGCTCAAAGTCTAAGATGATTGGTAGTGGTTGAATTAACCTTGAGTTTTCAGAAATCTGATAGGTACCTTATTGAATCTTAAGACTTATAGACGAAAGGCAATACATGCTAAAACACTTTGAAATTTAATCACAAGGTGATGTAATCTCACACTTGCAAAGTTATTGTTGATGCAATTTGATTGGCTGATCACTATCTTTCATGGAATCTGATTGGTTGATCACTATCTTTCGTGCGATCTGATTCGCTGATGATTTTCAAATCTTTGCTGCATTCAGTTTTAAGATTTGTTTAACATTTAAAAATCTTGATTTGAACAATTTTGTTCAACATTGTGTACTCATTGATAAATATGATCAAAACCGTTTATTTCTTAGTCGAATAGTTAAAAACGGGATAATGTTTGACGGTTAACCATGAAACATGAAATTATTCTAGTTGATATTTTTGGTTTGAAAATTTTTTCGTTTGAAACATTTTGTTTGAAAATTTTTGTTTCAAATTTTTGTTTGAATTTTTCTTCAAAATTTTGTTTGTAACTTTTTCCAAAATTTTGTTTGAAAATTTGGTTTGAAATTTATGTTTGAAAATTTTTGTTTAATAATTTTTTGTTAGAATTTTTTTTGTAATTTTTTTCAATTTTTTTTTCATTTTTTGAAAATTATTTGTTTGAAATTTTTCTGTTTGACATTTTTGTAAATTTTTTAATCCAAATTTTTGATTGAGAATTTTTGTTTTAGAGTTTTTCGTTTTAAAATAGATTTTTTTGAAATTTTAGTTTGGAGAATTTTGGTTTGGAATTTTTTTGTTTGAAAATTTTTGTTTCAAAATTTTTGTTTGGAAAATTTTGGTTTCAAATTTTTAAGGTTTTTCACTCATTGATAAAGAACCGGAACTGTTTAGAACAAAAACATCTGGCAACACTCTTTATCATGATGCAATAGTAAACGTCAGAACATGTGGTTGTACTTGAAATGAAAAAAACAAATCATTGAAATGGGTCATTTTATTACACTGCACAGATTAATCACATACATCCATACCAGATAATAGATCTGGATATTGTCGATACAATGTATTTTGAACTTCTTGCACTAGTTTGTCTTTAGTGTATAATTTTAATTCCAACTGAAGTCTTTTAAGGTTATTGCATAATCAATTGGTGAAAACTCAATGTCCATTTGATCTCAAATAAACTGTTTATCACTACAGGTATGCACCCACGAACGATGTTGACAACCATCACAACATCTAGATACATGTTGTACAATATGTATAACACATTTCTGAAAATGGTACTTTTCAGGAATATACTTCTTTTGTTGCACACTTCCACTGCATGTTAACACACTGGAATAAATTGATGAATTTGATCCATTCCATTTGCGTTATATAAACCATAATGCGGACTTCATGCAATTACTCTTTTTACGTAACAGCGCCATCTTCTCGAGGACTGTACGTAGCACAACTTCATGATTTGAGCCTAATGATTTAACTATGGTCACATTTAGCACAGTATGAAAATAAACATTCATTTGGTCGAGTCTTGAACATAATATTTGCCAGTCTTCAAAGTTCAGTTGTACACCAAATTGTTCTGCTTTGCCCAATCGAATCACAGCTTCAAACGTTGTAGCACAGATAACAACCATCACATGTTCTGTTTGAAATATATTTATCGGATAATAGCTTGCGAAGTGGAATTCTTTATCATTAGAAGTACACATCTTTCCTGCTGAAACGCACTTGCTCGAATAATTTCATGGGCTGACACGGTATTTGCTAACGTTTACATTGATGATTTCATACAGCTGCCGGGACGTCATATAAAAGGAATGTGCTGACGTTTGAATTCATGATTTCATCGCATTTGCTGACGAAATCAAATTCACAGATCCGGCTGTGTACTGCAACGTCCCCTTCAGTCTAATCACAGATCAAGAAACTCAAACTGAGGGTTAAACTTAAAAATTTGTAAAAAAAATTTAAAAGAATACTATAATAAAGCCAACTGTCAGCCTTGATTTCTAATCGTTCACACCCGACAGAGAGAACTTGGGTGCACAGACCACATCCGAGCAACACACCAAATCAAACGCGTCACGTCAAAAAAGATCACAAAAATCAACAAAAATTCCTCATCCAATATCTCAAACCAATCAAAATAAAGGTTAATCAAACATATTAAACATAATAAACAAATCAAACACATCAACTCCTCTTTCAATAACAACTTTATTATAACATTATGATGGATGTGTATTTCCCAGCAACACGTTAGGTTGTTGCAAATACACAATATAAACAACAAATAAATTATTAAAAAGCAATCAAACTAATCATTAACAGAAAAACTTCTGGATCCATCAAAATTAATTTAGTTTAAATTTCTTCCAAACTCAATAATTTAGATAGAAATGCTTAATACAAAATCCCGAGTATTTGAGTCTACATTCACGGAATTCCAATTATACAATTTCAAAGTCCTTCAATATAAATTTCAGTTACTAATCAATTTCCTTTCTTTTCCAAACAAATTTCAGTTATTAATTCAATTCTTTTCATTTAATATCACAAATCCTTGAATCTATACTGGAGAATAAAATATTCCATCCAATACAAAATTCCATCAAATCGATTTATTCAAATTCAATTTAGTTTACTTTCCTTAATTAATATCAAGACAATTGCAATTAAATTCCATAAATTTAATAATAATCGTTCACAGGACTTCAAAATATCATTCAAAAATAAAATTCTATTAAATTCAACTGCTGGTCGTATGATTCTTATTATATTTAGCACTAAATTGTACCTGACTTTTTTTATAAAAACGATACTTTCCTATCAGCTGTAACAAAAAATACAAATTAATTTCTGAAATATTGGATCAGATTCTATGTAACATTGTAATTTTAGATTCACAAATTTTTACGGAACGCGAATTTACGAGAACGACCCTGAGATAATGGAATCGAGTTCAAACCTTCAAACAGCAATGAAACCAAAGACGGAGAATTAATAATATGCTCTAAACGACCAATCAGAAGCCTCGACCAAAAAGGTCAGTTTTTACAGACTAACCTACTGAGATTAACATAAATATCTAAACCCACGGAAATAAATCATTCCGTTACCTTTCCTGAGGAAATCCAATAGGTCATCAGTCTGTGAGTCGTTTAAAAAGAACCCTAACACGTTCAAGTTATAAATTTTGTTAATTTAGTGAAAGTATTTTACTTATTCCAAAAAAAATATTTGGGTAAATTATTTAGAGGCCAAAAGTTGAATAACTAATACTAAAGCAATTACTCTTATCCATCGAATGACAGAAAAAAATTTTGAATAACCTGTCTTACTTTCACATGTGCACTTCGATTTCTGTAAACGAAAAACCCCATCTTGATCTTTAATTCACAATAGAATCCAAGTCTTTTCAATAATTTGATAACTAATATATAATATATATCAATAAATTGACAATTCATCCAGACAAAGGTTCAAAAGACACTCTCCAATGGGGACATTTACATCCCCCCCCCCTCAGAAAGGCCAATGGGTATATATTTAAACTCGAAATTTTCACAAATTAGATGAGAGATAAAGATTCAATATAACTTTAAAACATCACCAATTCACAGCACTAAATTAATTCACTATTGAACACTAGTATTGAAACTGGCACTAAATACAGCGAATTTGTACAAGATTTTCCCATTCACTTAGTCACAGTACGTATATTCTGTCACGTTAGTCTCTAAACAGAAGATTTCGTGAAAAAGCAAAACTCACAAAACGAAATTAGTTTCGCTCTAGAGAATGCAAATCAAACCACGACTGAAATTAAATTCTTTATTCCAACAAAGGCCACACAAACAATAAAAATATAATCCAAAACTAAGCCATACTTCGAAAGCCGATATGATATCTACGAAGATTACCACGTCACATACACACGGTCTACACACCACGACGACTAGAGAGTGAGTTCGCTGGCCCGAAAAAGACCAGCGATCACGCTCTCTTAGAGGAACAACCTGAACGCCTCCTACCAACTCACGAATGTAAAATACATATTTCCAGCGGTGAACTTAAACCTATTTACAGGCAATAGTTCCATCTATCAATTATGCATTAACTAAATGTTTACCTATAAAAACAACTAATATAAAATATATTACAAATTAATATTTCATCAAGTCATCTAGATGGTTGCCAACTTTACTCCTACAAATTTTTCATTTTTTATTTTTTCTTTTTTTTGTGACAATTCAATTTTTTCATGCTTTCTTCTGAAATGAATTCTTAAAAAATTAGAACGTCACTTCCTCCTCCGCTGAAGAGAAAAAATTTTGAAATAGAACTCCAAAAATTTTTGGTCGAATCACATCATACATAGGTTTTATCTAAAAAAATAAAAAAAATTGATATTAATCAAACATTACAAATAAACTAGTTATGCTTATATATTACATACATACTATTTACAATACTATATTTCTCGAATAATAATTAAATTTCAAAAATTATTATAACAAAAGATATCTAAAAAATACATAAAATAGAAAATATTAAAATTATTTTTAAGAATTTATGGCCATTATGTCTTTTAAAGTAATTTACATATTTACAATTTCCAATAATTTATATTCTAATTATTCTTTGAGACTCAATTCTTTTCAACGATTCATAATAAATCAATTCCTGGGCTCTCGATAGATTTTAATTTCAGAAACGTTACTTCGTCTATAAGAATTTAAATTATTATTTTCATCCGAAACAAGAACAGTATTTGGAGTTAAAAATCTCCTCACGACAAATGGTCCTTGCCATTTATCACTAAAAGACTTCGAAATTTTGTCGAAAAAAATTTTAAAGATGACTTCAAATGGGATCGAATGAGGATATTTTCTCCCACAGCAATATTAGCTTCTCTTCTTCTACTCATCATGAGCTTCCGTCGTTTCTTCGAGAACTCTTCCATATTCAGCATGGCCTGAACCCATAAATATCGAGTAGATTTGGCTCCAATGTCTTGGTTTGTGATTTTCCATCGTATTCCTAGAGGGGTGTAAGTGACGTCCAACAAAAAGTTTGATTGGAGACTTTTCAGACCAGCATGCGCACTTATATTTAAGTTGTACTGTAGTTCTGGAATTAAACTAGCCCATTGATGCTGCTTATCCGAAAAATAATACTAATAAACGACTTTAAAGATTTTATAAAACGCTCCGATATATTACCGCCTGGATGGTATGTATTCAACTTTATGTGATCAATTCCAAGTCCATACAAAAAGTCCCTAAATTTATGTGAAATAAACACTGAAGCATTATCACTAGATATCGCTTCAGGAAACACTACGTGGCTAAAAATATTTGACATTTTAGATGTAATGCTAAGAGTAGACAAAGATTTCAACTTTTCCAAGACTACAAACCTGCTGGCGTTATCAACTCCTATGAGAATATATTTGTACCCATTAGAGTTCGGCAATATACCGATGATATCGAACATCCAATGGGCACCTTTTCTCTTGTTATATTCTGATATTAAATATCCCATTTTTCTTCTATTATATTCCTTTGGTAGCTGGCATCTATCACAACTTCGGACAAAACTCTGCAACATCAACCTTTATTTTATCCCAGGTAAATCTTTTCATATTTTTTTTCAAAGTTCTATATATACTGGAATGTCCTCCTACTAGTTTATCATTATGGTAGTACTCAATAAGAAGTTTCTGCAAATCACCAGGTATAACTATTTAATAAGGGGATAATTGGGACAAGAACTCCCGAAATGTAGTATTTGGAAATTTTTTACCCATGAAAAGGAACAAGGTGGACTACCTGAATTTATCATGATAAATGTTGAGGTCATGTACTATGATACCGAATATTTAATTGGAAAATTTCCAAAATTTAAGGGGTTGGCCATGGTGCCCCTCCCAAAAATTAAGAGGGGTGCACAAATGTGCCTATGTCTGATGATAAGGAATGGACCCCTATACATGACCCTATAACTATATAAGCTAATAGGACCTCATCCAAGGGGATAAATTAGGTCAAAAACCAAACACATGGTACAACCAATTGCTTACGTTTATATTTGGGCAATTTTATACCACTAAAAGGGAACGAGGTGGACCACCCGAATTTATAGTGATCTATAATTGGGTCTTGTACTATAATACCAAATGTTTAAATTAAGGCAATTTCGACAATTAAAGGGGTAGGCCAATGCACCCCTCCCAAATTTTTAAAGGGGTCCACTAATATACCCATATCTTATGAAAGGGAATGGACCCCTGTATACGTCCATATAATTATATAAGGTAATAACACCTCATCAAAAGGGATAAATTAGGTCAAAAAACCCCGAAATTTATCTTTTTGGCAATTTTTTACCCATGAAAGGGAACGAGGTGAACCCTCAATACTAATAGAGATACGTACCCTTGTCCTAGGCTACCATACCCAATTTTTAAATTTGGTAATTTCCAAAATTTAAGGGGGCTGGTTCTAGGCACTCCTGCCAAAATTTAGGGGGTGGGCAAGGTACCCCTGCCTCTAGAGGGGGTGGTCCTATGTACCCGTAGGTCATTGACCCCGGGCCAAGGTCATTGACCTTTGACCTATAACGTCACAAAGGTCGGGGTCAAAGTCGAAAGTTAGGTCAGGTGCTGCCATTCCTACTGTTTCATGCGGAAAGTATGTATAGATCGAAAATTTATACGAAAAGTATTATAGAACATGCGTTTTCAGTTATACGTCTGCTGTACGTTATTCCAACAAAAAGGGGCTCCTATTCCTCTCTCCAAATTGAACCAGTTCTAGCGGGGGATGGGTTAGTTATTGTTTGTTTTAGGGCCTTCTTCCCTTTCAGGGGAAGGGTCCCTCAATAAACCTCAATAAATCTAAAACTAAAAAAAGGAAAAAAAAGAAAGAAAGAAAGAATACTATGCTCGCTCTGTAACAAATGAGTTACATGGAGTAAGTCGTGAGTGGGAACCCTTCACCCCTGGTGGGGGGATATTCATAAAACTATCAACTTATGTCTAATTATATATATATATATATATAATTCATTTCTTACTTTCGAACCTACAAGGTTCAACCAAAATGAAAAGACTTTTATATCGAACTTCCGAAGAAAAATAAAATAAAGTAAATAAATACATGACCGTGTTTATTACATATAGAATTCCCAGTCACGGCCCCCTTTTCAGTTTTATTAAAATAGAAGAAGAAGTAAAGAAGATAAGAGAAAGTTGGGATAAAAGGAAGAGAGGAAAAAGAGGGAAAGTAAGAAGATGAGAAAAGAAGGAAACTGTTACTGGATATTTTTGAGAAATATGGTAAAGGAAAGTGAATAATTATCGAATTGGGATCATTTGCAATAGCTATTGGGTGAATATTTGGTATTAAGGTGATCGAAGGTAGACACATGTTAACCCATACCTCTCAGACCTAGATCCATTTAACTCCAACTACCGAATTATCCCAATCTAGCTCTGAGATAGGTGAGAAAGTTATTTTAACAGTTTATTAAATATTTCCAAAATTCTTGACGATTATCCAGTATAAACGATGAAGTGGACGGCATGCTAGAATCGACCACAAAAAAATCAGAGTAACATATATTTGTCGAAGATTTTGACCTTCACCGTTCTCCCATGATGATCATTCGTTCAGACTACTTCGGTCCTTTTTGCTTCCTTTATAGAGCCAACTTAAATCAAGTTAGTATTGACTTTCAACGACTTTAATTGCCAACTACCATTAATTATAGTAAGTCACACATATATGTCAAAAGAATTGGTGCACTTAATACTAAACCTACATTTCACTCTCACACACATTCATACAGTACAATGTATACTTAAGGTTACATTTAGTAGAATTAAACTAACCTAACTACATTTCTATAGACATTTATTACATTTCAAGAAAAGAAAACTTAATTTGTCATAACAGAAAAAGTTTGATACATGAATTAAAAAAAAAACAAGTTTCATAAGCATGCACAGAAATCTGTTACTTTCAACAATATCGAATAACACATTTCTCTTTGTAGATACACTTAAAAGTTGGATTACGTTAAAAAAATCGACAAAACGAAAGACGAAGACAAAAACAAATCAAAGGTCAACATTGAACATATTTCAGATTCAGTACTAAACGAGTACATACCAATGCGAAAGAAGAAAGAAAAAACATTGGTTAATCATTAAAAAACACTTTGGTAGCATTTTTATTGAGTCTCTGTCCCAAGAAGAGAAATTTCGACACTTTTATGAGTCCTTGTTCTCACGTCGATAGTAACTCCTTTATCCACTCTCTTTATGCACTGTGATTGGTGTCCATGAGAGTATTTAATCGTTTGTCCTAACTACAGACAAAAAAAATAGTTTCTTCATATTATATATAATTTTCATTTCGTCACTTGACGCACTTGGTATAAAATTTCAAAATTTATTAAGATTAAAATAAATATTATCGGATCCAGTCACAGACATTGGGAACATATTTCCATAATACTATATGACATCTCAATGGAGTTAGGTCTTTGGACCTATCTAGGTCCTGTATTCACATTACTAACCACTAAGTTATTAACCACTTTCAGTTCAAATTAAGATCACTAAAATTTGATTTTTGGTCTAAATCGTGGAGTCAAAAGATTTTAGTCACTGAACTGACGAACGACAAATAGTTAGGTTTCCGATCGTAGGGGAAGGATTTGGGGCGCACTGTTTC
This sequence comes from Thermobia domestica, assembly GCF_964235325.1. NCBI lineage: Eukaryota > Metazoa > Arthropoda > Insecta > Zygentoma > Lepismatidae > Thermobia > Thermobia domestica. Next base: position 207,307,323 of record NC_137457.1, on the reverse strand, counting down.
ATAGTTTACTGATTTCACTATTGTTTTACGAATAACTTTAGATACGGTTTAGGGTTTTTTCTTTTCTTACGACCTGCTACTTGTTGTATTTACATGCAATATTTAACATAGTATTAAACTTTAAAAGTTACGAACATTACTAAGAAATCAATAAGGTGTCATTTATCACAAATTACGCGGCAATATTTCACAATCAGAACTAGTTAGTCAATATCGTGTGTCAAAAATCTATGGCAACCTAAAACAACCAGGGTAAATACCGAGCCCTTTACATATATATATATTCATATTACTCAATATAATAAATTTCACTCTAATATCAATCTTAGTATTTCGTCGACATTTAAATTCTACACAACCTTTTCATATTCAACAAGTATTTTCATTTTCTTGGCCCGAAAAAAACAAAAAAAACCTGAATAACAAAAATTCCTTTCATTCAATGAGGTTGCAACATTGAAATATATATATAAACCCGATAATTAGTAATAATTCAATTACTAAAATCCGCGTATAAAGAAATGGTTGATGTTATTTAATAAGTTGACACAAGAGGTGGAAATAAAACAAATAGAACAGGCACGTAACTTTTCAAATTATGTAAGCATATATATATAGGTGTATATACAGAGAAAGAACAAAATCAAGGCTATTTGAAACTAGTGGACCCAAACTACTAATACATACACACCATATAACCAATCAATAGAAAGAAAACCAGAAATCAGTAATCAATGGATATAATTTGTACGATCGATGAACAATAATCAAGCTTCTGCGTATCTGAAATCGTATTGTACCTTCTCGTCAGTCCCTCCCATGGTGGGTTGAGTATCGTGAAAATGGTCCTGAGTTGTGCTGAAATACCGGGAAATACCTCAATGAATTGTATCCCTCGATGTCTCAGTTAGTACATACGATCGAAGTAAGTGATATCAATATTGTATGCTTTCATGAGTTTCAGAACCGGGGGGAGGAAGGTTGGAAATTTAAAAAAAAATCTTTAGAGAAGAAGTAGAAGGATAGGTGAAAAGAGAGGAGACGGAACACTACAACAACGAAAGATAAGTGGTCGAATTTATGTATACAACATACTATAACCAAATATTCTCTTTTATTCGAAAAGGGGTTCGGCTTACCAAATAAGTAGCCGAAAACAAATGTCTGCAACGACGAGACGAGTCTGTGCCCTTGATGGGATTTTCGGAAAGACAAAGGCTTTAGGGAAATCCCACCACTCACCCTATCCGGTCAACGCCATTGAAGACCCCGGAAATCCACCGGAAGGTTAGAGAAGGCTCTAATTTAGAATTTCAAAAAAAATCATCCGACCTTTTAGAAACTAAGAAAGTATAGAATAGTAATGAAACTAGAGTACAATAATAGCTAAGATATCCCTAACTAGATATTTGAAAACATAAAAATAAAAATAAATAAACTGAATTTTGGATCGGTGATTTCAGTGACCAAACATCACCGATGGCTACCCTGCGCAGACATGCCAAGGTCTGGGACGTCGTTAATTTTCATCATCTAATTAAACTAAGAAAAGAAACGAAAATATTTAAGAGGGTCATGTGTCGACGTCCGGGTACGCAATGGGCATAAATATTTATTTAGTACCGGTTGATTTAATCGGATAGCCCGAACTGAGCTTTTAGCTATATGAACACTGCACAATAAATAAGGTAAGCAACGAAAAAAAATCTCGGAGAGTCAATGAATGTTAAAGGTACAAATGACTAAACCTGTACTTTTCGATGATCACAGGATATAGCAGTTATTTTTCTTAATTATCATTTCTGTCAACCTTTAAAAGTAATTCCCACATGATGCTACCCTATCTGATGAGAGGCTTAAGAACCGGGGCTGTTAGTATGAGGTACTTAAATGCGAAGTGACATACAATTCCCAACTACACATTACTATCCAATAGCAAACTCGGTTGGATGAATGTACTGGTGTAGAAGTCAAAACGCGAGAGATTTTCAGTAAAACATATTCATATTCTCCATATATAATATACACTGGGCCTATTCATTTAAGTACAGGTGTCCTACCATCTCATTCATTTCATATTATAATCGTATCATTATTATATCATTACATTTATTCATTATTTACTCATTTTCGCGCGAATAATATTTTACGGTCACACTATTACATACATTCACAGACAGCCCATAAACATATTACATTATGCACTAATAAATCTATAATTATCACAATCCGTCACGCTTAAACTACTACATGATAACATTCATAGAACCGCGGACTCTGTTTCGAAGCACCCAAATTATATTTACTTCGCAGTAAAAAAAATCCATGTGGGTATTCACTGAAAGTTAAATTGTCAACGATGATTTTATTGCTGATTTGCTGATAAAACTAAAGCAACAATGGAATTTTTCAACAGCCACAGGAAAAGAGAATTTAATATTACATTTTGAAACAAACAGTAACATCATGTAGGTATATTTATATTAAGAAAATAGGCATTCTTGATTTCAGTGGATATTTCGATTGCTAATTGACATAGCAAGCTGTAATTTTCAGAACAGTAAGATCTCATGTTATCTTATATGAATGTACACTCATATGTACCGAAAACCATGTCCACGAGATGTAATTTAAGAAGAAGGGGCCAAAATCAAACAAACTAAATCACTAACTCGTGCAATGACGTAATGTCAACAAACAACTGATTACCGGAAACGGACATGATGGCGCTGTAGTAAGGAATAATCCGCTGTGTACTAAAATATAGCCTTACACTTGCTAATCAAATCTATAATATTCATTCTGGTTTAGTTACTTTTAGTTAGAAAAATGGTAATGAGTTTACATATTTAACTACAGTGTTCTCGCACAGTAACGTCACACATTCACACAAAACTACTATCTACACATAACAATATATATACTAAACTACTAAACCAAACAAGCACAATTTAATTACATGCATATTATAGGCAAGTACCTGATATCTTATACTACTCCCTAGTCGGTATATACAGTTGGCTCTATTGAACTTTAGGGGGACAAAATGAGAAGAGTAAGCCCTAGGTCCAACTGACCTGACCAATTACTTTAAACATGTTTACTAAAGATTGATGCCCTGGGGGCACCTTAACGAGGTTTATTGAGAGACCCTTCCCCTGAAAGTGGAAAAGGCCCCAAAACAAACAATAACTAACCCATCCCCCGCTAGAACTGGTTCAATTTGGAGAAAGAAATAGGAGCCCCTTTTTGTTAGCTTAAGCTGCCATTCTGCTGATTAGTATTACAGTTATGAAACCTACTAAGTACATGCACTTACTGATTTAAAAAAAATCACATTTACAATATACACTATAGAATGTACGAAACCAGGTCGTATTTCCCTAATCCCTAACTGAATGTTACTGTTTGAAAGAAAAGGAAAGTAAAATCACTCTTATAAACTGTCTATGCTTTGGCTTGGATGACGAGCAATATGGCGTCTGAAAAGCTGGTTCCTATTTCTCCTTTATTTTACAGTTCACTTAACGAAAAATGGAGGTTTGTCAGCTCCTAAATCATCATACGCCGTTTACTATGGCAGAGAAACTAAAATTTTGCCTTACTTTCGTCGAAATCCTAGTCTTTTAGGCAGATACGTAGCCGTAAGAAAATGTAGGTTGCTCCTCTTAATGTCTTCAATTATAATAATAATATTGCGCCGAAAACGACAGGGGTTGAAAGATTCCTCCAATCAGGGCGAAATCTTTAAGCCGCGGAAATTACAAAGCAAATAGAAATTTGTCAAATCCAGATATAAGCGGATCTGAAAGTGACTATGGACTAGTGAGAGGGGGTGAGGAAAAGTTTAGGTACCTGACTAAATTCTACATTGGTCTGAAATTAAGAAAATTTATATCCAATGGCGGAACTATATTTCGGTATGACGTCAGAATGGTAAACCTTGTAACCATTCAACTTGTATATGCGAAAATGGGATTTACAAGTAATCAAAATATAAATAAATATATTATTCAGTTAAAATATGATAACTAATGAGACCTTTCGATTCATTACATTCATTTGAAGTAAAGAGAATAAATAAATTGTGTAATTAAACCGAAATCGAATTTAAGAAAACATTTTTACTAGGTACAGGGTGAGTAAAAAAAGTTGCCATTACTCTCAACTGTAATGGTACATTACAAAGGGGATCCCATTTTAAGACAAAATTGTTTTACCCCATATACGATACGAAAATCAAATTATAAGTGAAACATCAAATAGGTTCGCTACATTACATAAACAGAACAGGACACTAAAGGTAAATAAAACAATAATGAGTCGTGGACCCATTTCAGCAAAAAAATGTCTACTATTAGGGTCAGTAGAAATAATATATATTCCTATATTTTTGTGAGATTTGTCAATATGGTCCCTTTAATTAATTTGTCGTGTATGGAACGGGCCCAGAAGCGTAACAAAGGACCCCACAGACCTTGGCATGCGGGAGATTCCAAGAATTTGATTTATCCTCTGATCTTATTGGCCGATACAGATAGGACATCAAGAGTCATGACCTACATATAGTTGAAATTAAGGCAAATTGCTGTGGGCCCTCGGGGTAGTGTTGTGGGACAACTAGTAATGAAAATACTTTTTGGCGTGAAAATCCAAGTGCCCAAGGATTTTTTGAATTTTCATAACACTTTTTTCACTAGTTATGACTTAGTCACTTCACTAAAGCTTGCAGTTTTACTATATGGATCCATAGTAAAAGTTATAATAATAATAGTAATAATAATAATAATAAGTAGAAGTAGTAGTGGTAGTAGTAGTAGCATCATTGATCATAATTATATTGTTTAAGTAGGATACTTGAAGAAAGTACTTGAAACTACTCAAAGCATTTGGCTCAATTTTCTTCGTTTTGACTCGATTCCAATTCGAGTCAAGTTGGAGGAAATGTTTCGAGATGAGTTGTCGAGTAGAGCTCAAAGATGTGTGTTTTTCGTCGAGTCGAATTTGAGTCGAAACTCGGTCGAACTCGCTCGTACTCATCCCTACAATTCTTCTTTACCTTCTAGTTTTATAAGGAAGAAAAGGCGATAGAAATTATTTTCACATTCTCTGAATTATATCAACACGTGTCGAAATAGTGTATGCTTTGATTATCTAACAAAACTAATAGTTTATCTTCTTATCTTTGTCTGAGGAATTGATGGCAAAGGGTGAGAGCAGAGAACTTCCATTAGTCATCCGAGTTCGAATCCCGGTGTGGCGATTATTATTTTTTCTTGATTGGAAGGTTTTGTTTACGTAGTTGATACCGCAATTCTGTTATTCCCATATTATTATTATTATTATTATTATTATTATTATTATTATTATTATTATTATTATTATTATTATTATTATTATTATTATTATTGTTATGGCAAAGTCGAGACTTGGCTACATGTTTTACATCTTAAGAATTTTCTGATTGGATTTCACGTCTTTTTGTTGAATAATAAACACAATCTATTGAAGGGGACATGACGAAGGGAATTATCATTACGTTGCCTTTTATTTGTTAACTTGGATGCTACACCAAGCCTGGATACTACATTTCACCTTTCTATATCTACGGGATGTAGCCTAAAGGTTGTAATGATCCTAAGAGAGTAAGTGAATAAGTGCTGAGATCTATGAACTATGCGTGTTAACAACATTTAAAGTGTCAGGTTGTCAGAAAAGTCATGACGTATTTCGGTAAAATATGACAAATGATGACTTGTGGATATACTGGAGTTATTCGGATAATGCAACAGTTATGTCATGAATAGCTAACATGTTAAGCGTTTTGTATAGTAGTATTGCTCTTTGTTTGGTTTGATTTACACATTTCACAACACATGGAATATGGAAGACCGAAAATTGCATATTCTCCATATTTTATGGTTTTACTTGAGGCAAGGGAAGAACGCGCAAATAGTGTTTGTGATATTTACTGTCCTCCATGTTTCTGTATTTTTGTCCTTCTTCTTAAAGAGTTAGTGGAAAAAATGTAAAAGTGAGTAAAACGCGTAAAAATAGCAAACAAGGTACTGAGGAAAGTTCGTTAAATTAATTAACTTTAAAAAATAATCCAGCGTCCTTAAACATCAGACTCCAATCAGTATAAGTATCTGCCCAATGCCGTGCCGTGAAAAATCAGAGCCCGAAGCGAGAGCACATGGCAGCGCCTCCGTACATATGAGTTGTCAATTTAAGGGCGTTGGTACTCTACTCAGAATTACTAAAGAACACAATTTGTCGAAATGATCTGAGTATATAACATTATAGCAATATATTTAATAGTAGTAATGATAAATTTAATGTTGATATAATCAATATGCGCTTATATAATTAATTAAAATTTGTTCCACTTTAGTACAATAATTAATAAAAATTTCGTTCCGAAACTTAAATATGTTATTCCCTGATTATTATTGATTCAAATGAAATGGTATTAAATTTTTCTTGAAGCTTGATTTGTTTTTAATTATCTTAAGAACTAGATATTGGAATGAAAAAATGCAACTAAACTGCTCACCATAGCGCAAGTCCGTTTTTTGACTACTTATATTTGTCGAAAGAGGCCAGCGATCTTCAATATTTATATATCGTTCTAAGCACTGAAATGTCTCCTTCCTCTGAATATTATACTTCATCATGTATTACCAACGTACTTTATGTATTTCGAGAATAAATGCGCAAAGCGTTAACATTTTAAAAGGGACACCTGTACGCTAGCGCCACTCGCATTTTCGACGGGATGTTCTACAACTACAAGGTCCTACTATTACCTATGTCGCAGTGTAGCTAACGATTGAAATTGTTACCAATCAGGCGTGAGCTGATATACTGCAAATACATAATGGTTCGTAAACGTCCTTTATCAAAAACCAGAAAACGAAATAAGAGCTCAAAATCTGCTCGAGCCGCCGCTAAACATCGCAAAACTGAAATTGTTGTTTCTGTTGATGATTCTTCTCCATGTTATCAAGAACAAGGAATCGGTGAAGATTCAAGACAGCATGATGAAAGGTAAGATTATGTATATATATAAGCTTCGTGTTACTGGAGTATGTTAGTAGATAACTCTTTATATTCGTTTCACTTATTATTTAATGTATATTTACATTATTTTTGTCTCTCTTGTTTTTAAATTATGTTTTGTTTTCGTTGTTTAGCATCTGTTCTCATTACCTACCAGTTTCTATATACAATCTGTAATATATTGACTCACTATTTAGACTGGAACGAAATATTGTACTACATTTAATACTCTCTCACTGCGAACCACACAAGGGTACCAGTGACAAGGAGCGATGTATACGAATATGATGTTGATTAAAGAGAAAAAGTACGATTATAATTACATGCCACTTGGTCCTCAAACATATTTGTCAAATAAAATATTCACTTTTGCAAAACTGAGATAGGCAGCTTCAGAACTGAGTAAAAACTGACGAGCAACTAGTTATACAATGCAGTATAACTATATGGATATTGTTCATGGGTGGACAACTTCACACTATCCCTCCTCTCCCTAATTTATTTCTAGTATAAAAGAACTCTTTCGAAAATAATAATTTTAGCAACTAACCTAAACTAACGATTTGAGCTGAAAAATCTCAAAATCGGACGGGTAAGTGTGAAGTTTTCCCGCCCCTTATTCCATTAGTTTGAATAATCATACTACTACTACTACTACTACTACTACTACTACTACTACTACTACTAATAATAATAATAATAATAATAATAATAATAATAATAATAATAATAATAATAATAATAATAATAATAAGTCTCATCTATCAGTAATGAGTACATCCTATCTCCCAAACGGTACGGTAGGGCAAGCAGATGAACCAAGAATTTCTCTGCTTTGCACATCACGTGACTGACTAGCTTCGGTTTAGAATTCCAAGAATTGAGAAGAAGCAAGCAAACGAGGGGATCTGATAAGACTTTTTTTTCATTTGTGCTGCACAGAGGGTTTTCACATTGGAATTGGCATGTCATTTCTACTCCCCTTCCTGCCGGATTGGTTTTCCTCATTCTTGTTCCGCCAAAATTGTTTCTAAGTATTGACTCAGCCGCGGGCATTTCAGGTGCCATAGTAGAGTATCTGTTTCGCTTTCTTTCTTTCAAGGCATGGTAAAAACGCCAGAGTCACTACGAAAAGTAGTGCATTTCATATGTTGTAGCTACAAATGAGTGTATTCTCCATGTTAGCATGCGTCTCTATCCTCTCATCTGGTTTATAGTTTTAGTCGTTTTGATCCACTATTTTTTTATTCAACGTCGACCAAGTGTTCACATCGGGAATCATATTCGCAAGCCCCCGCATCGTAGGTTATGATTTGAATGATTTTTTTTTTTCTAAAATTTATTTACATGTACTATAGCAAGCGATTTATGCAACTATTTAATTCACTTGGGTACTACTTTCTAGCGGAAAAAAGTTGTGTTGAAACCAAGGATGTAGCTAGGGGGTGCACGGGGTCCAAATCTTGAATTGCCTTCCAAATATTTAAACTAGTATATAGATACTAGTATGCTATTTATACTACTAGTTTAGTATATATGCCCCCCAGGGATGTAATGGAGGGTATAGGCGGGTATACGGCGTATACCCACCTCTAATTTTTGGGAACTATCGTATAGCCACCTAAAATTTAGGAAGTACGCGGGTATACGCTACAATCGATCAATAGCATACTCATTTCATTGGGACAAACAGCAACTACTTTTCATGTACCGGTACGTTATTTCCAAAAAAAAAAAAAAAAAAAAATCACTAAACAGCTGGTCGGCAGGCTGTTGCCGCGAGTGATGTCTAAATTCTATTAAAATATTTGCGTTTTCGGGGCGTAGGAATCAAATTTTCTGAGAATCTCTTCTATAATGGAAAGCAGCGCTCTGAACATCCAGTGATTTTTCCTCAAGATGTCACATGCGTTGTCCCTACCTTAAAATTCCAAATACAAATTCAAAGTCTGTCGATTGGATACAATTTGAGCAAGGCAATATGGAATGGAACCAGTTCCTTTCTAATCGCGGAAGGAGGTTCCGCAAAAATGTGGTCTTTACTTTAAGAGCTAAGAGGAAATTACATGAATATATTTGCCCCAAGAAATCGTTGGCCTCCACAAAAATAACAAAACATATGACCTGTCGTCGGTCTAGTTCGAAGCATTCACCGTCGTTCCCAATACCACCAAATACAACAGCGAACCCCGAATTAGTACTCCTCATTTGTAGCCTCAATTGACATCAAGGAAGGTGGCGATTGATTTTCATAAACCTACTGAACAAAAAAAGACGTTGTAAAAATAAACATTTTTCATTGTTGTGTAAAATTCTTTCAGATTAAAAAGAAAATTAAAGAAAATTTGTTAACAGAAAGGGGTAGAAAACAAAAGTCAGGAAAGCCTTGTAGCGTATGAGCATGTCACAGCAATCTTTAATCATTTTGATACAGCCGTCACTTCGAAAATATTTGCTTAGTAGTGTTTAACCCTTTGGGGATTTATGGTAAAAATCGGTACCATGGAGTAGTGTTATGTTTAAACGCTTATTAAGCTCATATAACACGTATTGAACCTATTTTTTTTATTGGTCAAGACAAGAGAGCAAAGAACACCTCAGATGCGTTTTGGAATCGGATGGTAAACTTGGCGGTACCAAAAGGAAAATTTTTAAAAATCCCACCCTTAGTTTTCAAGATATAAAGATTAAAATTTTGCATACGGATTGTGTGCATCTTTCAGTATTTCTTAATTTTTTGAGATCCATACCTGAACCCGGACCCGGGCACGAGGGGTGCTAATATTTCGAGAGGGTTTTTTTCAGAAAAAAAACGGTTTTCCCGCATTTTCGTATTTATGTGTATGATACAGACATGTGAGTGGTACCGTTGGAAAGGGCGCGTAATACTGAAGAAAATGACGTTTGAACCATGATCCTAAGCCAAATAGTAATGCTGTAGGAATTTTTAGAATATATGTATATATAGTGTGATCCAAAAGTAGATATACAGCCTACCGTACTAATAGACTTATGGCATTTTATGTAATTCACTTATTATTATCCATACAGATTTAACTTACGCTAGTTTATTATTTGTTTTTGATTTCTTTTCACTTATACCCTAAAGTCGGAATAGACTGAAGCTCATTATCTTAATAAACTGTCATACTTAATCAATGCAGGGTTGTATAAATACTTTTGGGCCACCCTCTACATCTATAAATGGATCGCCTTCAGATTTTCAAAAAAAAAAAAAAAATCTGCTCTTTGTTTTCAAGATATCAGATTGAAATTTTACACATGCATTGTGTACATAACAACGTATTTTCCAAGAGATTTTTAGATCCCTACGTGAACACAGGCCGGGCCAGAGGGGCGAAATGTTCCGAGAGGGGCGACTTTTCAAAAAAAATCCGGTTTTTCCTGAACTTTCCGGTTCAGGTGTACGATACGGACATGTGATGGTGCCGTTGGAAAAGACGTGTAATACGAAGAAAATGGCCATGATGCTAGGCCAAGTAGTAATGACGATGTAATTTTTTTGAATATATATAAATGGGTGCAAAAATCTTGAAAAAAATCGAAAAAAAACTCCCGGTTTTCCCCGCTTTTCTCGTTTCTGGTGAATAATACGGACAAGCGAGTAGTGCCGTTGGAAAGAATTGTGCTCTATTCTGAGAAAAACAAGGTATGAACCATGATCCGACGATAAATAGTAAGGAAGCAGTAACTGTTTCAGTGAAAGTCTAAAATTTACCTCAAAAAGTGGAAATCCCAAATATGTTTAAACTTTCTTTGGGGGTTGACAAATTACGAGTTTCTTCGCAATTTGCAAGATGTCGAAGAAGACGTTAGAAAATTAGCTAAATAGCCATCCATCCTTACTGGTATTTCCAAGCTTTTGACAGATTAAGTGAATGCTGGAATAGTACATGAGCATATGAGTCCAGGCAGCATCCTTTTCAAGTCCTTTTGTCTGACAGTATACTCGAAACACCTTTCAACATCTGAGAAAATGTCTGACCACGAACATTATAATCTAACTACAAGAGCTAGACTTGCGGGTTTTCTTATTTGCTTCCTCGGTTTTAATGAAGAAAAAAAAAAAACTTAGTTTACAACTTTTATTTCTTTTGAAAAATACTTTTAGGAGGAGAGCATTTTTTGTCTTTATCTATTTTCCTTTTTTCCAGGGTGCGTATTTATTTTATTTGTTTAACAATCACCAGATATAGCTTAGAGGCCATTTTATACTGCATATCTAACAACAACAACAATAATAAAAAGGATTTGGGAAGGTATCGGCCAGGATCTGTTTAGTAGGTACTATCCCGGCATTTGCCTGGTAGGACTAGGAAAACTCCAGTCAGGATGGTTGGCAGCGGGAATCGAACCCACGGCCTATCGAATAAAAAGCCACGCTCTACCACTTGAGCTACTTCTCTCAGAAAGATTGTCGTTTGTGATTTTTTAAAATCGCTCCTGACGGGAAACCCAAACCTCGAATCGAATTATTGGATTAAAGTTTTAGATTTGTATACCGATAGTACCCGACTCTAACTTCGGCGCTGGTATCCGGGCTTAATTCAACCATAAATTGGCTTTAAAAATGTTCTCCAAGGTGACTATTTGTTGTTTGGTCGAAGCGGTTCTTTTGCATAGCTTCTGATAAAAAAAACTAAATGTTTACTTGAAAAAAAAATATCGGACCAAGTTCAAACAAGAAAAATATTCGATCATAACGCCACCGCAGGTGTCATATGCCTAATTCGGTTTAAATTTGTCTTGAAATTAGCATCTAGAGCAAAAGAAAGCTTCGTGTCTGAAGATCGCAACAAAGACTAGATTTGAACTTATGACAGTGGCATAACCTAAGTTTATTTCTGCTTTTCCCAGACATCTAAAGTTCTAAGTTCTAGGTGTGGTAGTTCATGAAAACAGCTTGTCTTCGTATTATTGTATTGTTTATTTGTCTATTCTTTATACTTAGCTATTAACGCTTCAAGTCATTAATTATTTGCTCATTGGGACATAGCTGTCATTGTTTTAATTGAATAATTGAGTGACACAGTAGCCTAAGTACCAACAGCAATAAGGCAGATATTAGTATTAGCACGGATACTAATTTCGACATTATTGCTGTTGACACTTAGGCTACTGGGTCACTCAACCTATCAATTCTAAAACGATCATGCGCCAACGAAACCAAAATTAAACCTTTTCTATTTTAATGCAGCTATGATCCGACAGAAGAGAGCTAAATTCACTCTTCGAGCAAAAGAATAACTCAACACAATTTGGGAGAGAAAGAAAGAGAGAGGCTGTAATCTGCAGGACGGACAAACTACAGATTGAGGGCGATTAATCTCTTCTTGGTTATGGCCCTGATTATCATAGCAGCCAGTAGGCTGTGGTTCGCGACCGATGTACAATGTTACAATTCAAAATTTCAATCTTAAATTACTCCAAATGTACTCAACATTTTAACTCAAACGAGATATGTGTATTTCTGTGTACATTAAATACACGCTTTGAAAGTGTCACAGTGATAGATAGAACCAAAGGAATGAGCAGGGTGGCAGAAACAACATTGGTACAAGTCATTTTTTTATTCGTACAGTTATAAGTCATGCAAGTATAACCACTTCTACAGCCTGACCTACTTAACGCAGAGAGCTAAATAAGGTCTTAAATTAATCTATAACATTATAGGTAATCTTTTTCTTAGTCTCTGGTTGATATGTTAAGTGGTTCGGTGACTGTTCTTGAAAACAGCTCTCCACTCAGACTTTTCTTGTTACTTCATATCATATCCTGCTTGTTATGCAACCGATACGCGCAGAAAGCCAGTGTGAGTTGCCTATAAGCAAAGATAAAGGATATAACTTTCTTATGAACTTTGAACTTGAAATCTTAATAGTGCAAAGGCTAATAGTATTGAAACATCCGATATATATATATATATATATGTGTGTGTGTATGTGTATGTGACAAGAGATGGAGCGTATACCCACCTAAAAAATTGGCATTACATCACTGATGCCCCCCACTCAAATCAGAGCTCTGGCTACGTTCCTGGTAGAAACTAAAAAAAAATGTAATTGCTGAGCATTTTGAACGTCCGAAAACGTGATTCGCAAAAAAAAAAAAAAAAAAAAAAAAAAATTGACGCGCAATTACCAGCTCGGATTATAATTGCATCACAAAAGTGGTATGATAGAAAAAAATCATTTCTCAGTGAGATCCGACTTTTCCAACTTCTAAAATGTGGAATTTGCTATTTATTTTTCTATAGAAGTATTTTTTTCATTTGCTCAGAATTTTCTGGGATGGGTTGGGTATGAACTAGTGGTGGGCACAAAAACCGGTTTTTCGGTCTTTAGAAAAAACGAAACCGGCTTTTGAAAATTTTCAATAAACCGGTTTTTCGGTCTTTAGAAAAACCGAAACCGGCTTTAGAAAATTTACAAAAAAAACGGTTTTGGTTTTTCACCTAAACCTGTTTCGGTTTTCTTCAAAACCGGTTCGGTTTCCTCCGAAACCGGTTATTGGTTTTCTCCAAAACCGGTTCGGTTTTTCACCCGATCCAGTTTCGGTTTTCTTCAAAATCGATTCCAGTTTTTTCCCAAAATTTGTTCTATTTTTGACCAGAATGGTGTTTCGTTGCTCTCCGGAAACCGAATCCATTTCCACAGAAATAGTTTTACGTTTTGGAAAGGATTTCACCGAAACCAGTTTTAATTTTATCAGGATTAATTTTAGACTTCCAAACTATGCTATGCATAAGAAATTGAAGTCCTTTAGAATAGCTGTGTCCGTCCGTCTGTCTATCTGTCTGTCTGTCAACAGGTATCACAGCAAAAACGGAAAGAGCTATTTTCATACAATTTAAGCTGTAAAATCTGTCGACAAGTGGTTTTCGGGAATCGATTCAGCATCCCATGAACAGATTCCATCTCCTTCAACAACCTCCTACTTAAACCGGAAGTGGTCGATTTTTACCACTTCCTGTTTCAACAGTAATAGTCATAACCCAGAAACGATAATAGCTAGCGTCAAACGTTTCTCAGGAATCGATTCAAGGTGTCAAAGAAACAAAACACTTCGACTTCTGTATTTCCGCTAAAACCGGAAGTGGTAGCAATTCACTACTACTTCCAGTTTCAATATTGATTTTCAATGACATAAAACTGTAAGAGTTATCGACAAGCAGTTTTCAGAAATCGATTCAGCATCTTAAGAATTGTCCTATCTCCTACACCAATCTTCAAGTTAAACCGGAAGCTATACAAATCTGCTACTTCCGGTTTCAACAGTATTTGTCATAACTCAGAAACGGTAAGAGATATCGACAAGAGGTTTCTGAGAATCGATTCATTGTTCCAAGAATACGTACAATCTCCTTCGACAATCTTCTATTTAAACCGGAAGTGGTAGAAGTCAACTACTTCCGGTCTCTACTATTTCCAGTTTTACTTTGTAATTTGTATAGTTTGGAAGTCTACCGTAGTTTCACACTGTGCAACGATACTCACTTGTTTCTTCTTTGCAGCTTTGATTCTGAAACTTTCTTGAGACAGCGTAGAAATGTCACACGAAATGGCGTCCGAAGCGGCTATCGAATTGTTAACTTGGAACATTTTCTTCAATGGGCATTAACACTTCAAGATAACCATAGAAGAATATACCCTGGCGGTAAATTGGACTTTATAAAAGAATGGCGACTAGGACTTGTTAGTTATTTGTACTTCAAATGTCGAGCATGCAACCGGGAAGTTAGCCATTCTACTGAGAAATTGGACTCAAAAACGAAAGTGTCAACTGTTAATACGTCAGCAGTTTGGGCCACTTCCTTTTTGTTTATGGAAAAAAGACAGACAAATTATTATATTATTTTTTTTTTAAAAAAAATGTTTTCATTCTTGTCTATCAATTAATTCTCTTCTAATCATATTTCAGGATATGTAGTAGATGATGCGTTAGTGGAAGTAAAGTGTGTTCCTTCACTCAGAAATAAGGATGTCACTGAAGAGAAAGAAAAAGACAGGGTCGTTTTTTCTTAGAGCTCATCCAGACGGAACTATAGGACTAAATACTAACAGCGACTACTACTACCAAATTCAGGGCCAGTTGAATATTACCAAATTAGACAAATGCTTTTTAGTTGTATACATTAATGATAAATCACCTTTACACATCGTGGAAGTAAGAAGAGATGAAGAATTATGGGAAAATGTTATGCTACCGAAATTTATACGGTTTTTTAAAGAGTGTATGCTTCCAGAGATAGTAGATTCTATGGTACAACGTGGGATGCCCTGCAGAGAACCGGAATATATCCTCAGTGCTCAAAGCAAGATCGCCAAGAAAAAGACAATGATCGAGCAAAGATGAAATAGGTGTAATAATGTACATACTTACTGCAACGAATTTGTGTTCTAAATAATCGTGTTCAGCATGTGTATATAATTATTGTTACCATGGGCGGCGATTCGGGGGGGCAAGAGAGGGCAGTTGCCCCCCCCCCACTTTTTTTGAACTGGACCCGTAATGTATACAATTTCATTTGGAAATGAAAAGTGTTGTATGTTTTGCTGGATCATAGAAAAAATGGTGCCTTATAATATTTGTCGTTGCGTGAGTACGTATTGGTTATTTGTCTTCCCGTTGAGTTAACAAAGCTACAAGAATTGCGTTTTAATTGCAATTGAAAGCAATTAATATTGCAAATGCGTATTTCTTTAAATATCGTAGGATACAGGTATGCCTGTAGCATTTACTGTCTTTCATTATCTAACCCGGGATGTACTTGAACCTGAGCCCACAAAATAGGGGTGATGTATATTTTCTGAAAGCTGGGGTCAAGATCAAATCAAAACGGGTTACCAAAATTGGGGAGGTCTCATGCATTCCGCTTGGGTCAGCACTTTACTCATTTTTATTAAAATCTTTAAGTATGCCCATAAAGTCGGTTGCAACCCCGAAAAATCTGAAATGGTGATACAGATATGAAAACAGAAAAACGTGTCTTTCATCATTTTAAAAGTACGCGTATCAAAGTAAAATAAATTGTCCCAGGGTACCCCGCAGATCTCAGACTCTCCCTCAGGGTCCCCCGCAGATAAATCAAGTCTCGACTTTCTACGATAACCCTGTGCAAAATGGCGATGGGTCAAAATGTCAACACAAGCGTTTTTGAAAGTCTATGACCACTCCTATTAATCTGAAATGTCGAGACAAGTGTAAAAAATAAAAAGAAGAAGAAGAAAGAAAAAGGGGGATAGAAAAAACCTAGAATGTATCAATACGCTTGTGTTGACATTTTGACCCATTTTGCACAGGCTTATCATCAAGAGTCGTGACTTGTTTCATCTTCTTTCACTTAACATCAGCGTTCATACGATGCTCAACTTTAACCCCTTTCCCATTTCAACATTTTGAGTTGGGCCCCGTCTGGGATCTCGCGAGGGACCCTGGAACATTGTTTTACTTTGAATCATTATAGTTTTGAAATAATGACATATCCGTATTTTTGTTTTTACACCTATCCCATCGTTTCAGATTCATATGAATCGCCATAGACTTAACAATGAAGATTGTGTTGATATTTTGACCTACCGCTATTTTACCCACGCTTATCGTAGAGAATCAAGACTTGATTTATCTTCTTTCATTCAACACCAACTTTCATACCATATGCAAGTTGACCCCCCTTTCTATTTAAAAATTTTGAGTAGGACCCCGTCTGGGATCTGCGGGGGACCCTGGGACAATTTATTTTACTTTGATATGCGTACTTTTAAAATGGTAAAAGACACGCTTTTTTTGTTTTCATATTTCTCTCGCCGTTTCAGATTTTTCGAGGTTGCAATAGACTTTACGGACACGCTTAAAGATTTTAATAATGAATAAAGTGCTGTCCTCAAGCGGAATGCATGAGACTTCCCCAATTTTGGTAACCGGTTTTGATCTTACCTTAACCCAATCTATATACATCACCCCTGCTTTGTGGGTTCAGGTTCAAGTACATCCCTAGTAAGAGTAATAACATACATTTAATGGCATGTGTGAAATTAAAAATATAAGTTGTTCTTTAATCCCTAGTTTCAACATAACTTCTACAAAACAAGCCTCATTATTCATTACTATGATTACTGTTATCCCTTCTATTTATTTGCTTTGCAAATTCGTTCTGATCACACAATATTCCAGACAGAATTTTAAGATTTCATGAGCAAGCAATCAAATCTCTTCTTACACTTTCGTTATTTATGAGTACCTACTTCCGTTGCTCTTGTCAATTTACTTAATGAAATATGAAATACGATATAGCATATGGCATTTTAGCTAAAAAAGATAATATCCTATTAGTTATACAACATTTCATCAAACAACCAGGAAAGCTAACACTGATATGCAAATATTCAGATCATGCCTTGTCCCCCCACTTTTAACGTCAAATCGCCGCAACTGATTGTTACTATTATTGTATATTTGCAGTTCGTTAATTACTCTTGTAATGTTTTATAATACTGCTTCTCTCGTGTTATTCGAAATGCTGAAAAATGCCATGATTTACTGGATCATGGCTAGGAAATATTTAATAATGTAAATATTTTCTTAATAATGTAAACTTGTATTGTGTTTATTTGTTGCTCTTTGTATTATAGTTGCGCTGTGTATATATTTGAATTTGTTCATGTTGATGTACTTGTTAATATTGAATAAAGTAACTCGGGTTTTATTATATGATATAAAGACTCAAAATAGAGAACTAAGAATGATCTAAATAGTGTAAATAATTTATAAAATGAAAATTATCATTACAACACTTTATTTTTACTCAAATATTCTGTTAAATATTTTTTATTCACATAGACTCTTATGTACTTCTGTTACTAAGAGTCTCACACAAATAACTACTTAACATTACTTAAATTTCCAAGTTCCAAGTTTTTAAATGTTGTTTATAATGCAGTAACAGTATTCTTGCGCTGAATAACCAAACAATCATACTATTATTTGTATTTTAGCATAAGTAAAGAAATCGCTAGTCTGACTACCCCCAGATAACTGGGAAAGCAGCCAAGAAGACATTGTACCAGTGTTTCTCAAACTGTTTGGTAACAACTCCCAAAATCGGTAAAATATCAAGGAGTTTGTAAGTTTAAAAATATTCAAAAATGAAATGAAATCTTTGAGTTTTACGTACCACGGTTATGCCGGTTAGGCTAAAGGAGACGGTGATGATGAGTGATGAATAAAATGGTGGAATGAAGAAAGTGGGAGGAAACGGGAGAACCCCGAGAAAACCCACCCACACGGTGTTTAAAAATATTTATTCGTAAATGACTTTGTGACATTAGTATTATACAAAGAGGAGGCGTCGTAACTTTTACTGACTTCTAAAGCGGGTCTAGAGGTAAATTGTTTGAGAATCACTGTGTTACACATTCTTGACGGTCCCAAGCCCGGTGAATGCTGAGTGACAGTTGCCGATTGCTTTTCCTGTCATTTGTATTTTGTGTATATCTTTGTGTAGAGAGGATAGAAGGGTAGTAGTGAGCGCGAGGTACGTCAACAAAGAATGAATATCTCCGCTCTATAGGACGAGTTTTCTGGAGTGAGTGACATCTTCTACACGGGGAGGGATACTGACCGCGCGTTGAACAGAAGGACGGGTGGATCACCATTGAAAGAACTCCCCCGCCGCGGCTAGTGCTATGGATATAGACTGCTGCTACCAAACATTTTCTTCTAATTACTTGGTTCTCAAGACAAGTTTTTGGGCCATTCTTTTCCCTTGAAATCCCATCCTTTCAATTCGTATTTGATGCTTTTGTATTTCAAATTGACAGAAGAAGTTTCTATGGCTTTTTATATTGTCGTTTTAAAAGTTTATTAAATTTGATAAATAATAACAAATGATATATATAAAACCGGAGTAACCAGACGACGGTGTATGGCCCTGCACCGGCCCCAACCATGGGTTTTCGCAGAATTTTGTCTGGGGTTCTGTATTTTTGCTGGGGGATTTTGCATATTGATGCATGGAGGAACAACATAACGTAAACGAAATTACATGTGTGATGAAATAAGGCAGAAAAAACATTCTTCTGTACACCTTCTCCTTCTGTACATAACAAGTGCACCTTCTCCAAAAAATAATTTTCATGGCTTGATCGAGGGCTATTTCAGAATTTACTATCTCTACAGGGTACCCCTGGAATTTTCAATTAATTTTTCTAACATTTCTTCATACATTTACCCAGGGACGTACGCAGAGGGTGGGTCCTAGGGATCTGGAACCCCCGAAATTCCGACGTTGTTCTAAATTTAGTCTAACTTTAGGGGCAATTTTACACATTTTAATATAATTTAACCTCGGACTTCCCGAAATGGTTTGGACCCCTCCTAAAATAAATTCCTGCGTACGTCTCTGAGGCCAAGACATTAGCAAATAGAGATATTAGCAAATACAGATACTTTATCCTTAAGGGTGATAGGAAAGGCTATATATTTTTCTCTGTATCCATCGATGAATTATGTCAACAACCGTTCAAACTATTGGAACAGATCAACGTGAAGCTTCCACCACAGCAAGCATATATAGCAGGTACGTATCCAGGGGGAATCTGGGGGCTCATGTCCCCTCCGAAACTGAAGCACGTTTTTAATATATATTCTTTTACGCTTTTGAGATTCTTTCGTTTCAAATTACTTCGAGTCTGTCAAAATTTTGGGCAATGTGTTTCGTCTTCTTTTAAGTCTAAGAACATACCGTGATGCCATTGCCCCTTGGTGGAATAAAAAAAAGAACACTTTTAAATATGATTAAAATTTCGTTTCTGTTCTGTTTACAACTGAATATGTAATGGAACTATGCCCTCAGTGTTTTCTTGTTATTCTTGTTATATGCTATCGAAGACATTTTCCTTAGTTACATATCTCTCGGAAATATTTGTTTGACTTTCTTTGTGCCACAATACAGTTCCTTCAAACTAAACTGGTTCTTATAATGAAAAGTAAGTAAAAGTTTAAGCAAGAATAGAACTGTTGCATTATATTATTATTATTATTATTTAGAAAACAAATTGATAGTTTAAAACATTAGAATTACGTTTTCGAGACTTAACCCCCCGCGTTTACGAGACTTCCCTTGTAACCCCCCGCGAAAAGAAAACCTGGATAAGTGCTTAATATATAGTGATTAAATTCGCATCAAATCAAATAAGTTCTCATGTATCCGAACTTGATACATGGATACATGTATTCAAACTACACACCAGGAGAGCATAACCAGGAGACAATGGACGTACGCAGGGAGTGGGTCTTGGGGGTCCGGACCCCACAATATCCCGACATTTTTGTAAATTTAGTCTAATTTTAGGGGCAAATTTACAAAGTTTAATATAATTATTATCCGCTAATATAATTAGACGGTAATCCGGCTTAGATGTACATCTGCGGACAGCCAAATTACTGCACAATTTTCATCTCTAAATCGAACAAAATCTGTTTTTAAATACTTTAGTATTTTATTTCGTAACAGAAGGAAAGACTTCATGGGTTGAAAATATATAAATATTGGAAACAGAAGGAAGAATTTAAAGGGTTACTTACAAAAATAAAAAATAACGTAACTGTATTAGCGCGATATTTCGCTCATTGGTACGCGCTTTCGTGCACAGAGAAATAATAATAATAATAATAATAATAATAATAATAATAATAATAATAATAATAATAATAATAATAATAATAATAATAATAATAATAATAATAATAATAACGTATCAGATACTCCATAGAAACACATTATATACCAAGCAATACAGAACAAGTAATCATTTCATTTCTTTTTTTTTCTCTGCAGGTATTCATTAAATGTATTTAATTTACTGGTATTTCGTATTCTAAAAATATACAAGAATGAAGATAAAACAAGAAATTCCCATTTATCGCAAACTTTCAATACTTTTTTTCCTTTTTGTGAGACTTCAAGGGGGTCCGAACCCTCCCCTCGGCTACGTGCCTATCAACAATATAGCCTATAAAGAGATTGATTATTCGGAATAATGATGAGAATCCTGAAAATATTTTCATTATTTAAGTCACTGGTTCTTAACAATGGCTTAACGACCCCACAGTCGTTTTCCTTCTAAACGAGGCTTGAAATAAAAAGGGGCGATAGGAGGGCGTTTGAGATTTCATGACATGTTATAGACTGTTTTCTTATTATTAGACGAAAACCATGACTTATTTTACCAATACACACAAACACACACGTATAAATATACAAAAGAATTGTATATATAAAACAATTATGTTCTTTATGTTCATTATTCGTCAACTGATTTAACTGTATTTAACACTTTTTCATTATTGAGATGGCAACATCGAATGAAACGAACTTTTTCACAGATGTTTTTGCGAGCGAAGGCAAGACCGACTGCGATGCTAACTCCATCTCTCGACGGAGAAATAAAGCTCGTGCAAATCCTTGGCTGTTAAAGTTGACTTCTCTGGTCGATTCTTTCTGCATAATATTTACTATTTTATCATGACTGAAATTAGAAAGTTTCAGCATCATTACACTGGAATCGTAAAAGTGTGTAATTACCGAATTCACTACACCTCCATTTCTTTCTTCTTCAAGAACAGTGATGTCGTAGCGTAGTGGCTTAAGCGTTAGTTTAGTATTGTTGGGAACGTGAGTTCCATTCCGGGTGTGGCAATTCAGTACAGTTTTACAATATACAAAACTTATACTTCTGATGTATACTAACATGAAACATATTCAATTTCTCTGGGTCTAACAAGTTGAAGGCAGACTTTGGTAAGTGAACTTCGGGGCCGTTTTTTGCGAGGTGGTAGCGCACATTTAAAGAGTTAATATTGCAAACTGGGAGAGCGCAATGGGCAAAAATAAGGGAGAAAACCCTTTTACAAAAGTTTTCTACTAGCAACATATACCGTTCAACGCGCAAGTTTATTATGTAACGGAGTAGCAGAGTGAGTAAAGTGTGCAACTCATATGCAACGGGTACCGGGTTCGATTCCTCTTTGAGTCAATAATTGTTTTGTTTTTTGCTTCAACTCACAAAGTAAACATTTGTAACTATAAATAAAAAAAATTATTCACCATATGTGTATAACGAACAGAACAACAGAAATTTTAAAACCTCTTGTAAAAGCTTTCAATATTCCATGTTAACAAGCAAGAAAATTTAATCTATTCCGTAAATATACTGATATCACGAGTTGTATTATAGTTACAACAGTCAACGGCGCCGATTTCACTGTAAATTTTGGGGGGGGGGGCATTCATAAAAAATGCATATAACAATAAAATATACATATGAAAATACATATGGATATTATAATAAAAAGGACTTGTGTCATCTTAAGCACAAACTAATTACAACTTTCTTACAAGGCTGTAAATAGTCTTTATTTTAAATTAACCAGAAATGTTACACTTTCGGAAGTACATCACTTCCTTCTTCAGACTACTACTCCACCTGAAATCATAAATAACATTACATCATTTGTTGTCTCTACCAATCAGGAATTACTTTCCATTAAAATTCAATATATACGTCCATTGTTGTGACAATTTTAAATTCTTAACAGACAGAATACATTGTTAACAAATCTTTATATTTCTTTTAACATATTTCTTATACCGTATATTAACTAAAATAACTACTACTTAACTACCTAAATATTGAAATTTTCTACCTCAATATTGAATACTAACTAACTACTTCAATATTGGAAAAACACATATAAATAAATTTAACCCTATATTGTCCTCATTTTATACCTTTCTTCTTTCTTCTCTTTTCAAAATGTAATCCCACTCTTCATTAATATTCAAACCACTATTCCAGTTCATAGCTTTATCGTAAACTTCTTTTATCTTCTTCGCTTCTTTCCACTTTCTAACCAGTTGTCTCCCTTCATATTCCAATATTTTCGCTCTTTCCCAGTTTACTTCGTGCCCTGTTTCATCGACGTGCTTGTAAATGGCATTAGTGTCTCTCTTCAATCTTACATCATCTCTATGTTGTTTTAAACGTTCTTGCATTCTCGTGGTTTCCTCTACATAGACCTTATCACACATCCCACACGGTACTTCATATATCACTCCTTTTCTACATAATTCCGCTGACGTTCTCATCTCTTTTAACTTTATGATATATAATATCTTCATTCCTCCTTTCCTGTACGTCTTAATATCTTCTCAAGCATACTTCTTATATTGTCTGATATCACCCTTGCACTTTCAATACCATGCCACCTTTTCTTCTTGTCTTCTTTCTCACTTTTCTTCCTTCTCTTTCCTGCTATTTTTCTTGTCCTTTTCACAGTAACTATTCTCTTTCTATATCTTTCTGCTCTTAATCTTCCTTCATATTTATCATTCTGAACCTCTCTTCCATATTTCTAATGAAATTCAGTTTTCTTCCATCATCAACATCACTTCTTTTATTGCAGTAAACTTCTGCTGCACATTCTTTTTGGAACCACGATGTTATAAAATTTCCTTCCTTTGTTCTCAATGCTTTGGTATCTAAGAAATTTATTATACCTTCTTCTTCTATTGCCTCCTCTAATATGACACCTTTTCTTTCATAATTCAATTCTCCAATAAATTTTTCTAATTGCCTTCTAGTTTCTTTCCATACTCCAAAACAATCATCCACATACCTACAAAACAGTAGTAATTTATCGCCACCTTTTTTCATCACTGTTTTCTCCCATTCATTCATTACCAGATCTGCCATTACTGGGCTTATACATGATCCAATGCTCAACCCATCTTTCATTTTCACTATCCTATCACTTATTTTGCAGAAACTATTGTCCCACACAAACCTTAAAGCTTTTTTCATTTTCTCCTTATCCCTGTTTTCAATTTTTCTGTTCTTCATCGCTATGTACTCTAGTCTTAGAACTTCTTCTCTCTTGAGGCTGGGGAACACTTTTTACGTCTACACTAAACATAACAGTCCTTTCTTATCTGGTTCTTAAATCTTTTATCAATTCTTTCACTTCTGTTGAATTATTTACTCTCTTGCTATGCTGCATTCCTCTGAGTGCTTCTGCAATCTTTTTAATCTTTTTCTCCAGTGCTTCCATGAAATTACTCCTACAGTCTAAAAGAGGTCTCGGTTTTACTTTCTTCTTATGAATTTTAGGAAAACTTTTCATCTTCGGTATCCTTCCTTCTTCATTATGAAACTTTGGGAATCCTTTCTTCTTACCTTCTTCTATTACCTGTCTTATTCTATTCTTCTTTCCCTGCTTCTGCTACTTCCTCATATGTACCGTCATTCAACTGCTGAAGCTTCTCTTTATACCACCTTTTTTCCACAACCACTATTGCACCCTCTTTATCCGCTTGTTCCACCACTATATCTTGACTGTTCTTAATTCCCTTTAAACCTTGCAATTCATTTTCATGTAGATTCCATTTCCTCTTTCTTGAAACATTTTTCACTAATTTCACTATTCTTATTATTATTTCTTTCACCTTCTCTTTTCTTCTATCTCTTGTAAAGCTTCTTCCGCGACATAAACCAATTCTTCTATGTCTGTTTTACATTTGACTATCTCATACTTGTATCCTAGACTTAAAAATTCCTCTTGTTCTTTCGTAATCTCAGCTCCTCTAGTAACTACTACCTTCTTCTTGAAATCATTTCTTTTCTCTTCCTTCCATCCTATTCTTCTTCCTTTTTCATTAAACCTCTTCTTCTCTTTTTCCCTGTAGTTTTCTTCCCAAAGTCTTAGACCCTCCATCGGCCACTTCCTTAAAAATATACTTACTTTTTCTTCAAATTAGCTTTTGTTTCTCTCATTATGTTCTTTGAAAGTCTTCACTTCTACTTTCTTGTTCCTGATCACATCCCATATGAGTTCTTTTTGTAACTTTCTAATCAAGTTTCTATACCTTACTGTTTGGCACTTTACACCTTTTTTCTTTACCAGTAGTCCTTTCGGAGCTACACCCTTTTCTAAGCACTTACTTAAGAATCTCAGTTGTTCTTCAATCTTAATTTCCTCTCATTTGTTATCCTTCCACTCATTAATTCTCCTCTGAAGACTCGGAAAATGACCAACATTGATATTATGATAAAGAGGCCTTGTGTAGACCTTCCACACAAACTAATTACAACTTTCTTATAAGGCTGTAAATAATCTTTATTATAAATTAACTAGAAATGTTACACTTTCGAAAGTGTATCACTTCCTTCTTCAGACTACTAATCCAACTGAAATCATAAATAGCATTACATCATTTGTTATCTCTACCAATAAGGAATTACTTTTCATTAAAATTCAATATATATGTCCATTGTTGTTACAATTTTAAATTCTTAACAAGCATAATACATTCTTAACAAATTAACATATTTATTTTACCATATATTAACTAAAATAAATACTAATTAACTACCTAAATATTGAAATTATCTACCTGAATATTGAATACTAATTATCTACCTGAATATTGAAAAAACACATAAATTAATTTAACTCTATATTGTCCTTATTTTCTACCTTTCTTCTTTCTTCTCTTTTCAAAGTGTTCTCCCACTCCTCATTAATATTCAAACCACTATTTCAGTTCATAGCTTTATCGTAAACTTCTTTTATCTTCTTCGCTTCTTTCCACTTTCTAACGAGTTGCCTCCCTTCATATTCCAATATTTTCGCTCCTTCCCAGTTTACTTCTTGGCCTGTTTCATCGACGTGCTTGTAATGGCATTATTGTCTCTCTTCAATCTCACACCATCTTTATGTTGTTTTAAACGTTCTTGCATTCTCTTCTTGGTTTTGCAATAGTGGGTATGGAAAAATGGTGGTATGAAGAGAAGCTTGAGGAGTTCAATAACAGTACATATTAGGAAGTAGCAGAAGCAGGGAAAGAAGATAAGAAGATAAGAAGACAGGAAATAGAAGAAGGTAAGAAGAAAGGATTCCCAAAGTTTCTTGATGAAGAGGGAAGGATACTGAAGATGAAAGGTTTTTCTAAAATTCATAAGAACGAAGTAAAACTGAGACCTGTTTTAGACTGTAGGAGTAAGTTCATGGAAGCATTGGGAAGAAAGATTAAAAAATTGCAGACGCCCTCAGAGGAATTCAGGATAGCAAGACGGTAGTTGATTCAGCAGAAGTGAAACAATTGATAAAGGTTTAGGAATGAGAAAAGAAAAGACAGTTATGTTTAATATGGACGTAAAAAGTATGTTCCCTAGCTTCAAGAGAGAAGAAGTTCTAAGAGTAGTTGACACAGCGATGAAGAACAGAAAAATTGAAAACTGGGATAAGGAGAAAATGAAAAAAGCTTTAAGGTTTGTGTGGGACAATAGTTTCTGCGAAATAAGTGATAGGATAGTGAAAATGAAAGATGGGTTGAGCATTGGATCATGTATAAGCCCAGTAATGGCAGATCTGGTAATGAATGAATGGGAGGAAACAGTGATGAAAAAAGGTGGTGATAAATTACTACTGTTTTGTAGGTATGTGGATGATTGTTTTGGAGTATGGAAAGAAACTAGAAGGCAATTAGAAAATATTATTGGAGAATTGAATTATGAAAGAAAAGGTGTCATATTAGAGGAGGCAATAGAAGAAGAAGGTATAATAAATTTCTTAGATATCAAAGCATTGAGAACAAAGGAAGGAAATTGTATAATATCGTGGTTCCAAAAAGAATGTGCAGCAGAAGTTTACTGCAATAAAAGAAGTGATGTTGATGATGGAAGAAAACTGAATTTCATTAGAAATATGGAAGAGAGGTTCAGAATGATAAATATGAAGGAAGATTAAAAGCAGAAAGATATAGAAAGAGAATAGTTACTGTGAAAAGGACAAGAAAAAGAGCAGGAAAGAGAAGGAAGAAAAGTGAGAAAGAAGAAGACAAGAAGAAAAGGTGATATGGTATTGAAAGTGCAGGGGTGATATCAGACAAGATAAGAAGTATGCCTGAGAAGATATTAAGACGTACAGGAAAGGAGGAATGAAGATAATATATATTATAAAGTTAAAAGAGATGAGAACGTCAGCGGAATTATGTAGAAAAGGAGTGACATATGAAGTACCGTGTGGGGTGTGTGATAAGGTGTATGTAGGGGAAACCAAGAAGAGAATGGAAGAACGTTTAAAACAACATAAAGATGATGTAAGATTGAAGAGAGACACTAATGCTATTTACAAGCGTGTCGATGAAACAGGCCACGAAGTAAACTGGGAAAGAGCGAAAATATTGGAATATGAAGGGAGACAACTGGTTAGAAAGTGGAGAGAAGTGAAGAGGATAAAAGAAATTTACGATAAAGCTATGAACTGGAATAGCGGTTTGAATTTTAATGAAGAGTGGGAGGACACTTTGAAAAGAGAAGAAAGAGAAAGGTATAAAATAAGGACAATATAGAGTTAAATTTATTTATTGTGTTTTTCAATATTCAGGCAGTTAATTAGTATTCAATATTCAGGTAAAAAATTTCAATATTTAGGTAGTTAATTAGTATTTATTTCAGTTAGTATATGGCAAAAGAAATATGTTAAAAGAAATATAAAGATTTGTTAACAATGTATTCTGTCTGTTAAGAATTTAAAATTGTCACAACAATGGACGTATATATTGAATTTTAATGGAAAGTAATTCCTGGTTGGTAGAGATAACAAGTGATGTAAGGTTATTTGTGATTTCAGTTGGAGTAGTAGTCTGAAGAAGGAAGTGATATACTTCCAAAACTAACATTTCTGCTTAAATAATAATAAAGATTATAGATAGCCATGTAAGAAAGTTGTAATTAGTTTGTGTTGAAAATACATACTCATAAAATACATGGTGCCCACACGAGCTTGGAGGACGGGCCCCGGGGCCCCTATCCCCATGATCAGCGCACTTGACGACAGTCGTTGTGTAATAAATGTTCTTGACGCTATGTGTCTACATCTGTTGACAATGTGCGATTTACAAAGGAGTTGAGGGGAAAAATCCCCTTTGCTAATACTGGAGGTTGTTATAACCGAAGCAGATTTCCCCCTCATTCTCCTTGTATTTCTCACACTGTCAACAGATGTAGACACAAAGCTTCAAGAACATTTTTTACACAACGACTGCAGTAACAATAATATTTATGGGAGAGATTAAACTTTGTTCCTAGTTAACGTGGAACATCAAATGAATTTACAAGTGATAGAAAATTTCTCTTGTTTTACTCATTATAAACATATGGTGAATTAATATATTACTTATAGCTACAAATACCTACCTTATTGGTTGAAGCACAAACATGAAAAAAGTTTGACTCGAACGAGAATCGAACACGAGACCTTTTGCACTTGAGTCGCTGATTCTTCTCACTCTGCCACGCCGTTACTTCATAAGTTTGCGCTCATACGATATATGCGGCGAGTAGAAAACTTTAAGATCGTTTTTCTCCGTCATTTTTGCCCATTGCGCTCTCCCAGTTTGTAATATTAACTCTTTAAACCTGGACTACCACCTCGGAAAAGATGGTCCCGAAGTTCACTTACCAATGTGTGCCTTCTCCTTGTAAGAGTTGAGACGACCTCCTTCATAGGTGAAATCCCAAGAACAAAAAATTACATCATCCGTATCAAGTTCAATCATAACCGTCTGGCAAGTAACGTGGTTTGGACAAGAATTGATGTTTAATGACACGTCCTTACTGCTGTAGCATGGACCAAAAATGAGTACCAAGGAATTGTTCGTAGCTGTGAACAAATTGCTAACAGTGATCGAACTTGCACCGCTAGTCACGGGAATGATCCTATTTAAGATGTCACATCACCTTTCTACCTAGAAGAAGGGCGAAACAAAATGCATTACTGCTATCAGCTAACAAACCTTTATATTCCATTTCTTGTCATAAAATGATAATTCTATCTGTAAAGCCATAAACGTAATAATATTTTTGCCTTCATGTGTAAACCTAGGAAACATCTGGAACTGGAAGTAAAGTGTGTTCCTTCACTCAGAAATAAGGATGTCACTGAAGAGAAAGAAAAAGACAGGGTCGTTTTTTCTTAGAGCTCTTCCAGACGGAACTATAGAACTAAATACTAACAGCGACTACTACTACCAAACTCAGGGCCAGTTGAATATTACCAAATTAGACAAATGCTTTTTAGTTGTATTCATTATTGATAAATCACATTTACACATCGTGGAAGTAAGAAGAGATGAAGAATTATGGGAAAATGTTATACTACCGAAATTTATACGCTTTTTTTTAAAGAGTGTATGCTTCCTGAGATTGTAGATTCTATGGTACAACGTGGGATGCCCTGCAGAGAACCGGAATATATCCTCAGTGCTCAAAGCAAGATCGCCAAGAAAAAGACAATGATCGAGCAAAGATGAAATAGGTGTAATAATGTACATACTTACTGCAACGAATTTGTGTTCTAAATAATCGTGTTCAGCATGTGTATATAATTATTGTTACCATGGGCGGCGATTCGGGAGGGGGGGGGCAAGAGAGGGCAGTTGCCCCCCACTTTTTTTGAACTGGACCCGTAATGTATACAATTTCATTTCCAAATGAAAAGTTTTGTATGTTTTGCTGGTTCATAGAAAAAATGGTGCCTTATAATATTTGTCGTTGTGTGAGTACGTACTGGTTATTTGTCTTTTCGTTGAGTTAAGAAAGCTACAAGAATTGCGTTTTAATTGCAATTGAAAGCAATTAATATTGCAAATACGTATTTCTTTAAATATCGTAGGATACAGGTATGCCTGTAGCATTTACTGTCTTTCATTATCTAACCCGGGATGTACTTGAACCTGAGCCCACAAAATAGGGGTGATGTATATTTTCTGAAAGCTGGGGTCAAGATCAAATCAAAACGGGTTACCAAAATTGGGGAGGTCTCATGCACTCCGCTTGGGAGCAGCACTTTACTCATTTTTATTAAAATCTTTAAGCATGCCCATAAAGTCCGTTGCAACCCCGAAAAATCTGAAATGGTGATATAGATATGAAAACAGAAAAACGGTCTTTCATCATTTTAAAAGTACGCGTATCAAAATAAAATAAATTGTCCCAGGGTACCCCGCAGATCTCAGACTCTCCCTCAGGGTCCCCCGCAAATAAATCAAGTCTCGACTTTCTACGATAACCCTGTGCAAAATGGCGATGGGTCAAAATGTCAACACAAGCGTTTTTGAAAGTCTATGACCACTCCTATTAATCTGAAATGTCGAGACAAGTGTAAAAAATAAAAAGAAGAAGAAGAAAGAAAAAGGGGGATAGAAAAAACCTAGAATGTATCAATACGCTTGTGTTGACATTTTGACCCATTTTGCACAGGCTTATCGTCAAGAGTCGTGACTTGTTTCATCTTCTTTCACTTAACATCAGCGTTCATACGATGCTCAACTTTAACCCCTTTCCCATTTCAACATTTTGAGTTGGGCCCCGTCTGGGATCTCGCGAGGGACCCTGGAACATTGTTTTACTTTGAATCATTATAGTTTTGAAATAATGACATATCCGTATTTTTGTTTTTACACCTATCCCATCGTTTCAGATTCATATGAATCGCCATAGACTTAACAATGAAGATTGTGTTGATATTTTGACCTACCGCTATTTTACCCAGGCTTATCGTAGAGAATCAAGACTTGATTTATCTTCTTTCATTCAACACCAACTTTCACACCATATGCAAGTTGACCCCCCTTTCTATTTAAAAATTTTGAGTTGGACCCCGTCTGGGATCTGCGGGGGACCCTGGGACAATTTATTTTACTTTGATACGCGTACTTTTAAAATAATGAAAGACACGCTTTCTTTGTTTTCATATTTCTCTCACCGTTTCAGATTTTTCGAGGTTGCAATAGACTTTACGGACACGCTTAAAGATTTTAATAATGAATAAAGTGCTGTCCTCAAGCGGAATGCATGAGACTTCCCCAATTTTGGTAACCGGTTTTGATCTTACCTTAACCCAATCTATATACATCACCCCTGCTTTGTGGGTTCAGGTTCAAGTACATCCCTAGTAAGAGTAATAACATACATTTAATGGCATGTGTGAAATTAAAAATATAAGTTGTTCTTTAATCCCTAGTTTCAACATAACTTCTACAAAACAAGCCTCATTATTCATTACTATGATTACTGTTATCCCTTCTATTTATTTGCTTTGCAAATTCGTTCTGATCACACAATATTCCAGACAGAATTTTAAGATTTCATGAGCAAGCAATCAAATCACTTCTTACACTTTCGTTATTTATGAGTACCTACTTCCGTTGCTCTTGTCAATTTACTTAATGAAATATGAAATACGATACAGCATATGGCATTTTAGCTAAAAAAGATAATATCCTATTAGTTATACAACCTTTCGTCAAACAACCAGGAAAACTAACACTGATATGCAAATATTCAGATCATGCCTTGTCCCCCCACTTTTAACGTCAAATCGCCACCATTGATTGTTACTATTATTGTATATTTGCAGTTCGTTAATTACTCTTGTAATGTTTTATAATACTGCTTCTCTCGTGTTATTCGAAATGCTGAAAAATGCCATGATTTACTGGATCATGGTTAGGAAATATATAAATAATGTAAATATTTTCTTAATAATGTAAACTTGTATTGTGTTTATTTGTTGCTCTTTGTATTATAGTTGCGCTGTGTATGTATTTGAATTTGTTCATGTTGATGTACTTGTTAATATTGAATAAAGTAACTCGGGTTTTATTATATGATATAAAGACTCAAAATAGAGAACTAAGAATGATCTAAATAGTGTAAATAATTTATAAAATGAAAATTATCATTACAACACTTTATTTTTACTCAAATATTCTGTTACATATTTTTTATTCACATAGACTCTTATGTACTTATGTTACTAAGAGTCTCACACAAATAACTACTTAACATTACTTAAATTTCCAAGTTCCAAGTTTTTAAATGTTGTTTATAATGGAGTAACAGTATTCTTGCGCTGAATAACCAAACAATCATACTATTATTTGTATTTAGCACAAGTAAAGAAATCGCTAGTCTGACTACCCCAGATAACTGGGAAAGCAGCCAAGAAGACATTGTACCAGTGTTTCTCAAACTGTTTGGTAACAACTCCCAAAATCGGTAAAATATCAAGGAGTTTGTAAGTTTAAAAATATTCAAAAATGAAATGAAATCTTTGAGTTTTACGTACCACGGTTATGCCGGTTAGGCTAAAGGAGACGGTGATGATGAGTGATGAATAAAATGGTGGAATGAAGAAAGTGGGAGGAAACGGGAGAACCCCGAGAAAACCCACCCACACGGTGTTTAAAAATATTTATTCGTAAATGACTTTGTGACATTAGTATTATACAAAGAGGAGCCGTCGTAACTTTTACTGACTTCTAAAGCGGGTCTAGAGGTAAATTGTTTGAGAATCACTGTGTTACACATTCTTGACGGTCCCAAGCCCGGTGAATGCTGAGTGACAGTTGCCGATTGCTTTTCCTGTCATTTGTATTTTGTGTATATCTTTGTGTAGAGAGGATAGAAGGGTAGTAGTGAGCGCGAGGTACGTCAAGGAAGAATGAACATCTCCGCTCTATAGGACGAGTTTTCTGGAGTGAGTGACATCTTCTACACGGGGAGGGATACTGACCGCGCGTTGAACAGAAGGACGGGTGGATCACCATTGAAAGAACTCCCCCGCCACGGCTAAAGCTATAGATGTAGACTGCTGCTACCAAACATGTTCTTCTAATTACTTGGTTCTCAAGATAAGTTTTTGGGCCATTCTTTTCCCTTGAAACCCTATCCTTTAAATTCGTATTTGATGCTTTTGTATTTCAAGGCGACAGAAGAGGTTTCTATGGCTTTTTTATATTGTCGTTTTAAAAGTTTATTAAATTTGATAAATAATAACAAATGATATATATAAAACCGGAGTAACCAGACGACGGTGTATGGCCCTGCACCGGCCCCAACCATGGGTTTTCGCAGAATTTTGTCTGGGGTTCTGTATTTTTGCTGGGGGAATTTGCATATTGATGCATGGAGGAACAACATAACGTAAACGAAATTACATGTGTGATGAAATAAGGCAGAAAAAACATTCTTCTGTACACCTTCTCCTTCTGTACATAACAAGTGCACCTTCTCCAAAAAATAATTTTCATGGCTTGATCGAGGGCTATTTCAGAATTTACTATCTCTACAGGGTACCCCTGGAATTTTCAATTAATTTTTCTAACATTTCTTCATACATTTACCCAGGGACGTACGCAGAGGGTGGGTCCTAGGGATCTGGAACCCCCGAAATTCCGACGTTGTTCTAAATTTAGTCTAACTTTAGGGGCAATTTTACACATTTTAATATAATTTAACCTCGGACTTCCCGAAATGGTTTGGACCCCTCCTAAAATAAATTCCTGCGTACGTCTCTGAGGCCAAGACATTAGCAAATAGAGATATTAGCAAATACAGATACTTTATCCTTAAGGGTGATAGGAAAGTCTATATATTTTTCTCTGTATCCATCGATGAATTATGTCAACAACCGTTCAAACTATTGAAACAGATCAATGTGAAGCTTCCACCACAGCAAGCATATATAGCAGGTACGTATCCAGGGGGAATCTGGGGGCTCATGTCCCCTCCGAAACTGAAGCACGTTTTTAATAAATATTCTTTTACGCTTTTGAGATTCTTTCGTTTCAAATTACTTCGAGTCTGTCAAAATTTTGGGCAATGTGTTTCGTCTTCTTTTAAGTCTAAGAACATACCGTGATGCCATTGCCCCTTGGTGGAATAAAAAAAAAGAACACTTTTAAATAGGATTAAAATTTCGTTTCTGTTCTGTTTACAACTGAATATGTAATGGAACTATGCACTCAGTGTTTCCTTGTTATTCTTGTTATATGCTATCGAAGACATTTTCCTTAGTTACATATCTCTCGGAAATATTTGTTTGACTTTCTTTGTGCCACAATACAGTTCCTTCAAACTAAACTGGTTCTTATAATGAAAAGTAAGTAAAAGTTTAAGCAAGAATAGAACTGTTGCATTATATTATTATTATTATTATTTAGAAAACAAATTGATAGTTTAAAACATTAGAATTACGTGCTTACGAGACTTCCCCTTGTTACCCCCCGCGAAAAGAAAACCTGGATAAGTGCTTAATATATAGTGATTAAATTCGCATCAAATCAAATAAGTTCTCATGTATCCGAACTTGATACATGGATACATGTATTCAAACTACACACCAGGAGAGCATAACCAGGAGACAATGGACGTACGCAGGGAGTGGGTCTTGGGGGTCCGGGCCCCACAATATCCCGACATTTTTGTAAATTTGGTCTAATTTTAGGGGCAAATTTACAAAGTTTAATATAATTATTATCCGTTAATATAATTAGACGGTAATCAGGCTTAGATGTACATCTGCGGACAGCCAAATTACTGTACAATTTTCATCTCTAAATCGAACAAAATCTGTTTTTAAATACTTTAGTATTTTATTTCGTAACAGAAGAAAAGACTTGATGGGTTGAAAATGTATAAATATTGGAAACAGAAGGAAGAATTTAAAGAGTTACTTACAAAAATAAAAAATAACGTAACTGTATTAGCGCGATATTTCGCTCATTGGTACGCGCTTTCGTGCACAGTTAAACAATAATAATTAGAATAATAATAATAATAATAATAACGTATTAGATACTCCATAGAAACACATTATATACCAAGCAATACAGAACAAGTAATCATTTCATTTCTTTTTTTTTTCTCTGCAGGTATTTATTAAATGTATTTAATTTACTGGTATTTCGTATTCTAAAAATATACAAGAATGAAGATAAAACAAGAAATTCCCATTTATCGCAAACTTTCAATACTTTTTTTCCTTTTTGTGAGACTTCAAGGGGATCCGAACCCTCCCCTCGGCTACGTGCCTATCAACAATATAGCCTACAAAGAGATTGATTATTCGGAATAATGATGAGAATCCTGAAAATATTTTCATTATTTAAGTCACTGGTTCTTAACCATGGCTTAACGCCCCCACAGGCGTTTTCCTTCTAAACGAGGCTTGGAACAAAAAGGTGCGATTGGAGGGCGTTTGAGATTTCATGACATGTTATAGATGGTTTTCTTATTATTAGACGAAAACTATGACTTATTTTACCAATACACACAAACACACACGTATAAATATACAAAAGAATTGTATATATAAAACAATTATGTTCTTTATGTTCATTATTCGTCAACTGATTTGACTGTATTTAACAATTTTTCATTATTGAGATGGCAACATCGAATGAAACAAACTTTTTCACAGATGTTTTTGCGAGCGAAGGCAAGACCGACTGCGATGCTAACTCCATCTCTGGATGGAGAAATAAAACTTGTGCAAATCCTTGGCTGTTAAAGTTGACTTCTCTGGACGATTCTTTCTGCATAATATTTACTATTTTATCATGACTGAAATCAGAAAGTTTCAGCATCATTACACTGGAATCGTAAAAGTGTGTAATTACCGAATTCACTACACCTCCATTTCTTTCTTCTCCAAAAACAGTGATTCTTAGCGTAGTGGCTTAAGCGTTAGTTTCGTATTGTTGGGAACGTGAGTTCCATTCCGGGTGTGGCAATTCAGTACAGTTTTACAATATACAAAACTTATACTTCTGATGTATACTAACATGAAACATATTTAATTTCTCTGGGTCTAACAAATTGAAGGCAGACTTTGGTAAGTGAACTTCGGGGCCATTTTCTGCGAGGTGGTAGCGCACATTTAAAGAGTTAATATTACAAACTGGGAGAGCGCAATGGGCAAAAATAAGGGAGAAAACCCGTTTACAAAAGTTTTCTACTAGCAACATATACCGTTCAACGCGCAAATTTATTATGTAACGGAGTAGCAGAGTGAGTAAAGAGTGCAACTCATATGAAACGGGTACCGAATTCGATTCCTCTTCGAGTCAATCCTTGTTTTGTTTTTTGCTTCAACTAAGAAAGTAACCATTTGTAACTATAAATAAAAAAATTTATTCACCATATGTGTATAACGAATAGAACAAAAGAAATTTTAAAATCTCTTGTAAAAGCTTTCAATATTCCATGTTAACAAGCAAGAAAATTTAATCTATTCCGCAAATATACTGATATCACGAGTTGTATTATAGTTACAACAGTCAACGGCGCCGATTTCACTGTAAATTTGGGGGGGGGGGCATGCATAAAAAATGCATATAACAATAAAATATACATATGAAAATACATATGGATATTATGATAAAAAGGACTTGTGCCATCTTAGGCACAAACTAATTACAACTTTCTTACAAGGCTGTAAATAATCTTTATTTTAAATTAACCAGAAACGTTACACTTTCGGAAGTACATCACTTCCTTCTTCAGACTACTTCTCCAACTGAAATCATAAATAACATTACATTATTAATTGTCTCTACCAATCAGGATTTACTTTCCATTAAAATTCAATATATACGTCCATTGTTGTGACAATTTTAAATTCTTAACAGACAGAACACATTGTAAACAAATCTTTATATTTCTTTTAACATATTTCTTATACCGTAGATTAACTAAAATAACTACTACTTAACTACCTAAATATTGAAACTATCTACCTCAATATTGAAAAAATGAAATGAAATTTTTGAGTTTTACGTCCCACGATTATGCCGGTTAGGCTAAAGGAGACGGTGATGAACAGTAATGAATGAAATGGTGGAATGAAGAAAGTGGGAGGAAACGGGAGAACCCCGAGAAAACCCACGCACACGGTACCTCAATATTGAATACTAACTAACTACCTCAATATTGGAAAAACACATATAAATAAATTTAACCCTATATTGTCCTTATTTTATACCTTTCTTCTTTCTTCTCTTTTCAAAATGTCCTCCCACTCTTCATTAATATTCAAACCACTATTCCAGTTCATAGCTTTATCGTAAACTTCTTTTATCTTCTTCGCTTCTTTCCACTTTCTAACCAGTTGTCTCCCTTCATATTCCAATATTTTCGCTCCTTCCTGGTTTACTTCGTGGCCTGTTTCATCGACATGCTTGTAAATGGCATTTGTGTCTCTCTTCAATCTTACATCATCTCTATGTTGTTTTAAACGTTCTTGCATTCTCGTGGTTTCCTCTACATACACCTTATCACACATCCCACACGGTACTTCATATGTCACTCCTTTTCTACATAATTCCGCTGACGTTCTCATCTCTTTTAACTTTATGATATATATTATCTTCATTCCTCCTTTCCTGTACGTCTTAATATCTTCTCAAGCATACTTCTTATCTTGTCTGATATCACCCCTGCACTTTCAATACCATGCCACCTTTTCTTCTTGTCTTCTTTCTCACTTTTCTTCCTTCTCTTTCCTGCTCTTTTCCTTGTCCTTTTCACAGTAACTATTCTCTTTCTATATCTTTCTGCTTTCAATCTTCCTTCATATTTATCATTCTGAACCTCTCTTCCATATTTCTAATGAAATTCAGTTTTCTTCCATCATCAACATCACTTCTTTTATTGCAGTAAACTTCTGCTGCACATTCTTTTTGGAACCACGATATTATACAATTTCCTTCCTTTGTTCTCAATGCTTTGATATCTAAGAAATTTATTACACCTTCTTCTTCTATTGCCTCCTCTAATATGACACCTTTTCTTTCATAATTCAATTCTCCAATAAATTTTTCTAATTGCCTTCTAGTTTCTTTCCATACTCCAAAACAATCATCCACATACCTACAAAACAGTAGTAATTTATCGCCACCTATTTTCATCACTGTTTCCTCCCATTCATTCATTACCAGATCTGCCATTACTGGGCTTATACATGATCCAATGCTCAACCCATCTTTCATTTTCACTATCCTATCACTTATTTTGCAGAAACTATTGTCCCACACAAACCTTAAAGCTTTTTTTCATTTTCTTCTTATCCCTGTTTTCAATTTTTCTGTTCTTCATCGCTATGTACACTAGTCTTAGAACTTCTTCTCTCTTGAGGCTGGGGAACACTTTTTACGTCTACACTAAACATAACAGTCCTTTCTTATCTGGTTCTTAAATCTTTTATCAATTCTTTCACTTCTTTTGAATTATTTACTCTCTTGCTATGCTGCATTCCTCTGAGTGCTTCTGCAATCTTTTTAATCTTTTTCTCCAGTGCTTCCATGAAATTACTCCTACAGTCTAAAACAGGTCTCGGTTTTACTTTCTTCTTATGAATTTTAGGAAAACTTTTCATCTTCGGTATTCTTCCTTCTTCATTATGAAACTTTGGGAATCCTTTCTTCTTACCTTCTTCTATTACCTGTCTTCTTCTATTCTTCTTTCCCTGCTTCTGCTACTTCCTCATATGTACCGTCATTCAACTGCTGAAGCTTCTCTTTATACCACTTTTTTCCATAACCACTATTGCACCCTCTTTATCCGCTTGTTCCACCACTATATCTTGACTGTTCTTAATTCCCTTTAAACCTTGCGATTCATTTTCATGTAGATTCCATTTCCTCTTTCTTGAAACATTTTTCACTAATTTCACTATTCTTATTATTATTTCTTTCACCTTCTCTTTTCTTCTATCTCTTGTAAAGCTTCTTTCGCGACATAAACCAATTCTTCTATGTCTGTTTTATATTTGACTATCTCGTACTTGTATCCTAGACTTAAAAATTCCTCTTGTTCTTTCGTAATCTCAGCTCCTCTAGTAACTACTACCTTCTTTTTGAAATCATTTCTTTTCTCTTCCTTCCATCCTATTCTTCTTCCTTTTTCATTTCACCTCTTCTTCTCTGTCTCCCTGTAGTTTTCTTCCCAAAGGCTTAGACCTTCCATCGGCCACTTCCTTAAAAATATACTTACTTTTTCTTCAAATTAGCTTTTGTTTCTCTCATTATGTTCTTTGAAAGTCTTCACTTCTACTTTCTTGTTCTTGATCACATCCCATATGAGTTCTTTTTGTAACTTTCTAATCAAGTTTCTATATCTTACTGTTTCGCACTTTACACCTTTTTTCTTTACCAGTAGTCCTTTCGGAGCTACTCCCTTTTCTAAGCACTTACTTAAGAATCTCAGTTGTTCTTCAATCTTAATTTCCTCTCATTTGTTATCCTTCCACTCATTAATTCTCCTCTGAAGACTCGGAAAATTACCAACATTGATATTATGATAAAGAGGCCTTGTGTAGACCTTCAACACAAACTAATTACAACTTTCTTATAAGGCTGTAAATAATCTTTATTATAAATTAACTAGAAATGTTACACTTTCGAAACTGTATCACTTCCTTCTTCAGACTACTAATCCAACTGAAATCATAAATAGCATTACATCATTTGTTATCTCTACCAATAAGGAATTACTTTTCATTAAAATTCAATATATATGTCCATTGTTGTTACAATTTTAAATTCTTAACAAGCATAATACATTCTTAACAAATTAACATATTTATTTTACCTTATATTAACTAAAATAAATACTAATTAACTACCTAAATATTGAAATTATCTACCTGAATATTGAATACTAATTATCTACCTGAATATTGAAAAAACACATAAATTAATTTAACTCTATATTGTCCTTATTTTATACCTTTCTTCTTTCTTCTCTTTTCAAAATGTTCTCCCACTCCTCATTAATATTCAAACCACTATTTCAGTTCATAGCTTTATCGTAAACTTCTTTTATCTTCATCGCTTCTTTCCACTTTCTAACAAGTTGTCTCCCTCCATATTCCAATATTTTCGCTCCTTCCCAGTTTACTTCTTGGCCTGTTTCATCGACGTGCTTGTAATGGCATTATTGTCTCTTTTCAATCCCACACCATCTTTATGTTGTTTTAAACGTTCTTGCATTCTCTTCTTGGTTTTGCAATAGTGGGTATGGAAAAATGGTGGTATGAAGAGAAGCTTGAGGAGTTCAATAACAGTACATATTAGG
This sequence comes from Thermobia domestica, assembly GCF_964235325.1. Classification (NCBI taxonomy): domain Eukaryota; kingdom Metazoa; phylum Arthropoda; class Insecta; order Zygentoma; family Lepismatidae; genus Thermobia; species Thermobia domestica. Next base: position 207,267,259 of record NC_137457.1, on the reverse strand, counting down.
AAGTAGCAGAAGCAGGGAAAGAAGATAAGAAGATAAGAAGACAGGAAATAGAAGAAGGTAAGAAGAAAGGATTCCCAAAGTTTCTTGATGAAGAGGGAAGGATACTGAAGATGAAAGGTTTTTCTAAAATTCATAAGAACGAAGTAAAACTGAGACCTGTTTTAGACTGTAGGAGTAAGTTCATGGAAGCATTGGGAAGAAAGATTAAAAAATTGCAGACGCCCTCAGAGGAATTCAGGATAGCAAAACGGTAGTTGATTCAGCAGAAGTGAAACAATTGATAAAGGTTTAGGAATGAGAAAAGAAAAGTCAGTTATGTTTAGTGTGGACGTAAAAAGTATGTTCCCCAGCTTCAAGAGAGAAGAAGTTCTAAGAGTAGTGGACACAGCGATGAAGAACAGAAAAATTGAAAACTGGGATAAGGAGAAAATGAAAAAAGCTTTAAGGTTTGTGTGGGACAATAGTTTCTGCAAAATAAGTGATAGGATAGTGAAAATGAAAGATGGGTTGAGCATTGGATCATGTATAAACCCAGTAATGGCAGATCTGGTAATGAATGAATGGGAGGAAACAGTGATGAAAAAAGGTGGTGATAACTTACTACTGTTTTGTAGGTATGTGGATGATTGTTTTGGAGTATGGAAAGAAACTAGAAGGCAATTAGAAAAAATAATTGGAGAATTGAATTATGAAAGAGAAGGTGTCATATTAGAGGAGGCAATAGAAGAAGAAGGTATAATAAATTTCTTAGATATCAAAGCATTGAGAACAAAGGAAGGAAATTTTATAACATCGTGGTTCCAAAAAGAATGTGCAGCAGAAGTTTACTGCAATAAAAGAAGTGATGTTGATGATGGAAGAAAACTGAATTTCATTAGAAATATGGAAGAGAGGTTCAGAATGATAAATATGAAGGAAGATTAAAAGCAGAAAGATATAGAAAGAGAATAGTTACTGTGAAAAGGACAAGAAAAAGAGCAGGAAAGAGAAGGAAGAAAAGTGAGAAAGAAGAAGACAAGAAGAAAAGGTGATATGGTATTGAAAGTGCAGGGGTGATATCAGACAAGATAAGAAGTATGCCTGAGAAGATATTAAGACGTACAGGAAAGGAGGAATGAAGATAATATATATTATAAAGTTAAAAGAGATGAGAACGTCAGCGGAATTATGTAGAAAAGGAGTGACATATGAAGTACCGTGTGGGGTGTGTGATAAGGTGTATGTAGGGGAAACCAAGAAGAGAATGGAAGAACGTTTTAAACAACATAAAGATGATGTAAGATTGAAGAGAGACACTAATGCTATTTACAAGCGTGTCGATGAAACAGGCCACGAAGTAAACTGGGAAAGAGCGAAAATATTGGAATATGAAGGGAGACAACTGGTTAGAAAGTGGAGAGAAGTGAAGAGGATAAAAGAAGTTTACTTTAAAGCTATGAACTGGAATAGCTGTTTGAATATTAATGAAGAGTGGGAGGACATTTTGAAAAGAGAAGAAAGAAGAAAGGTATAAAATAAGGACAATATAGAGTTAAATTTATTTATTGTGTTTTTTTCAATATTCACGCAGTTAATTAGTATTCAATATTCAGGTAAAAATTTTAATATTTAGGTAGTTAATTAGTATTTATTTCAGTCAGTATATGGCAAAAAGATATGTTAAAAGAAATATAAAGATTTGTTAACAATGTATTCTGTCTGTTAAGAATTTAAAATTGTAACAACAATGGACGTATATATTGAATTTTAATGGAAAGTAATTCCTGATTGGTAGAGATAACAAATGATGTAAAGTTATTTGTGATTTCAGTTGGAGTAGTAGTCTGAAGAAGGAAGTGATATACTTCCAAAACTAACATTTCTGCTTAAATAATAATAAAGATTATAGATAGCCTTGTTATAAAGTTGTAATTAGTTTGTGTTGAAAATACACACTCATAAAATACATGGTGCCCACACGAGTCGGGGGACGGGCCCCGGGGCCCCTATCCCCATGATCAGCGCACTTGACGACAGTCGTTGTGTAATAAATGTTCTTGACGCTTCGTGTCTACATCTGTTGACAATATGCGATTTACAAAGGATTTGAGGGGAGAAATCCCCTTTGCTAATACTGGAGGTTGCTATAACCAAAGCATATTTCCCCCTCATTCTCCTTTTATTTCTCACACTGTCAACAAATGTAGACACAAAGCTTCAAGAACATTTTTTACACAACGACTGCAGTAACAATAATATTTATGGGAGAGAATAAACTTTGTTCCTAGTTAACGTGGAACATCAAATGAATTTACAAGTGATAGAAAATTTCTATTGTTTTACTCATTATAAACATATGGTGAATTAAAATATTACTTATAGCTACAAATACCTACCTTATTGGTTGAAGCACAAACATGAAAAAAGTTTGACTCGAACGAGAATCGAACACGAGACCTTTTGCACTTGAGTCGCTGATTCTTCTCACTCTGCCACGCCGTTACTTCATAAGTTTGCGCTCATACGATATATGCGGCGAGTAGAAAACTTTAAGATCGTTTTTCTCCGTCATTTTTGCCCATTGCGCTCTCCCAGTTTGTAATATTAATTCTTTAAACCTGGACTACCACCTCGGAAAAGATGGTCCCGAAGTTCACTTACCAATGTGTGCCTTCTCCTTGTAAGAGTTGAGACGACCTCCTTCATAGGTGAAATGCCAAGAACACAAAATTACATCATCCGTATCAAGTTCAATCATAACCGTCTGGCAAGTAACGTGGTTTGGACAAGAATTGATGTTTAATGACACGTCCTTACTGCTGTAGCACGGACCAAAAATGAGTTCCAAGGAATTGTTCGTAGCTGTGAACAAATTGCTAACAGTGATCGAACTTGCACCGCTAGTCACGCGAATGATCCTATTTAAGATGTCACATCACCTTTCTACCTAGAAGAAGGGCGAAACAAAATGCATTACTGCTATCAGCTAACAAACCTTTATATTCCATTTCTTGTCATAAAATGATAATTCTATCTGTAAAGCCATAAACGTAATAATATTTTTGCCTTCATGTGTAAACCTAGGAAACATCTGGAACTGGAAGTAAAGTGTGTTCCTTCACTCAGAAATAAGGATGTCACTGAAGAGAAAGAAAAAGACAGGGCCGTTTTTTCTTAGAGCTCTTCCAGACGGAACTATAGGACTAAATACTAACAGCGACTACTACTACCAAACTCAGGGCCAGTTGAATATTGCCAAATTAGACAAATGCTTTTTAGTTGTATACATTAATGATAAATCACATTTACACATCGTGGAAGTAAGAAAAGATGAAGAATTATGGGAAAATGTTATACTACCGAAATTTATACGGTTTTTTTAAAGAGTGTATGCTTCCTGAGATAGTAGATTCTATGGTACAACGTGGGATGCCCTGCAGAGAACCGGAATATATCCTCAGTGCTCAAAGCAAGATCGCCAAGAAAAAGACAATGATCGAGCAAAAATGAAATAGGTGTAATAATGTACATACTTACTGCAACGAATTTGTGTTCTAAATAATCGTGTTCAGCATGTGTATATAATTATTGTTACCATGAGCGGCGATTCGGGAGGGGGGGCAAGAGAGGGCAGTTGCCCCCCACTTTTTTTGAACTGTACCCGTAATGTATACAATTTCATTTCCAAATGAAAAGTTTTGTATGTTTTGCTGGTTCATAGAAAAAATGGTGCCTTATAATATTTGTCGTTGTGTGAGTACGTACTGGTTATTTGTCTTCCCGTTGAGTTAAGAAAGCTACAAGAATTGCGTTTTAATTGCAATTGAAAGCAATTAATATTGCAAATACGTATTTCTTTAAATATCGTAGGATACAGGTATGCCTGTAGCATTTACTGTCTTTCATTATCTAACCCGGGATGTACTTGAACCTGAGCCCACAAAATAGGTGTGATGTATATTTTCTGAAAGCTGGGGTCAAGATCAAATCAAAACGGGTTACCAAAATTGGGGAGGTCTCATGCATTCCGCTTGGGAGCAGCACTTTACTCATTTTTATTAAAATCTTTAAGCATGCCCATAAAGTCCGTTGCAACCCCGAAAAATCTGAAATGGTGATATAGATATGAAAACAGAAAAACGTGTCTTTCATCATTTTAAAAGTACGCGTATCAAAATAAAATAAATTGTCCCAGGGAACCCCGCAGATCTCAGACTCTCCCTCAGGGTCCCCCGCAGATAAATCAAGTCTCGACTTTCTACGATAACCCTGTGCAAAATGGCGATGGGTCAAAATGTCAACACAAGCGTTTTTGAAAGTCTATGACCACTCCTATTAATCTGAAATGTCGAGACAAGTGTAAAAAATAAAAAGAAGAAGAAGAAAGAAAAAGGGGGATAGAAAAAACCTAGAATGTATCAATACGCTTGTGTTGACATTTTGACCCATTTTGCACAGGCTTATCATCAAGAGTCGTGACTTGTTTCATCTTCTTTCACTTAACATCAGCGTTCATACGATGCTCAACTTTAACCCCTTTCCCATTTCAACATTTTGAGTTGGGCCCCGTCTGGGATCTCGCGAGGGACCCTGGAACATTGTTTTACTTTGAATCATTATAGTTTTGAAATAATGACATATCCGTATTTTTGTTTTTACACCTATCCCATCGTTTCAGATTCATATGAATCGCCATAGACTTAACAATGAAGATTGTGTTGATATTTTGACCTACCGCTATTTTACCCAGGCTTATCGTAGAGAATCAAGACTTGATTTATCTTCTCTCATTCAACACCAACTTTCACACCATATGCAAGTTGACCCCCCTTTCTATTTAAAAATTTTGAGTTGGACCCCGTCTGGGATCTGCTGGGGACCCTGGGACAATTTATTTTACTTTGATACGCGTACTTTTAAAATAATGAAAGACACGCTTTCTTTGTTTTCATATTTCTCTCACCGTTTCAGATTTTTCGAGGTTGCAATAGACTTTACGGACACGCTTAAAGATTTTAATAATGAATAAAGTGCTGTCCTCAAGCGGAATGCATGAGACTTTCCCAATTTTGGTAACCGGTTTTGATCTTACCTTAACCCAATCTATATACATCACCCCTGCTTTGTGGGTTCAGGTTCAAGTACATCCCTAGTAAGAGTAATAACATACATTTAATGGCATGTGTGAAATTAAAAATATAAGTTGTTCTTTAATCCCTAGTTTCAACATAACTTCTACAAAACAAGCCTCATTATTCATTACTATGATTACTGTTATCCCTTCTATTTATTTGCTTTGCAAATTCGTTCTGATCACACAATATTCCAGACAGAATTTTAAGATTTCATGAGCAAGCAATCAAATCACTTCTTACACTTTCGTTATTTATGAGTACCTACTTCCGTTGCTCTTGTCAATTTACTTAATGAAATATGAAATACGATATAGCATATGGCATTTTAACTACAAAAGATAATATCCTATTAGTTATACAACCTTTCGTCAAACAACCAGGAAAACTAACACTGATATGCAAATATTCAGATCATGCCTTGTCCCCCCACTTTTAACGTCAAATCGCCACCATTGATTGTTACTATTATTGTATATTTGCAGTTCGTTAATTACTCTTGTAATGTTTTATAATACTGCTTCTCTCGTGTTATTCGAAATGCTGAAAAATGCCATGATTTACTGGATCATGGTTAGGAAATATATAAATAATGTAAATATTTTCTTAATAATGTAAACTTGTATTGTGTTTATTTGTTGCTCTTTGTATTATAGTTGCGCTGTGTATGTATTTGAATTTGTTCATGTTGATGTACTTGTTAATATTGAATAAAGTAACTCGGGTTTTATTATATGATATAAAGACTCAAAATAGAGAACTAAGAATGATCTAAATAGTGTAAATAATTTATAAAATGAAAATTATCATTACAACACTTTATTTTTACTCAAATATTCTGTTACATATTTTTTATTCACATAGACTCTTATGTACTTATGTTACTAAGAGTCTCACACAAATAACTACTTAACATTACTTAAATTTCCAAGTTCCAAGTTTTTAAATGTTGTTTATAATGCAGTAACAGTATTCTTGCGCTGAATAACCAAACAATCATACTATTATTTGTATTTTAGCATAAGTAAAGAAATCGCTAGTCTGACTACCCCAGATAACTGGGAAAGCAGCCAAGAAGACATTGTACCAGTGTTTCTCAAACTGTTTGGTAACAACTCCCAAAATCGGTAAAATATCAAGGAGTTTGTAAGTTTAAAAATATTCAAAAATGAAATGAAATCTTTGAGTTTTACGTACCACGGTTATGCCGGTTAGGCTAAAGGAGACGGTGATGATGAGTGATGAATAAAATGGTGGAATGAAGAAAGTGGGAGGAAACGGGAGAACCCCGAGAAAACCCACCCACACGGTGTTTAAAAATATTTATTCGTAAATGACTTTGTGACATTAGTATTATACAAAGAGGAGGCGTCGTAACTTTTACTGACTTCTAAAGCGGGTCTAGAGGTAAATTGTTTGAGAATCACTGTGTTACACATTCTTGACGGTCCCAAGCCCGGTGAATGCTGAGTGACAGTTGCCGATTGCTTTTCCTGTCATTTGTATTTTGTGTATATCTTTGTGTAGAGAGGATAGAAGGGTAGTAGTGAGCGCGACGTCCGTCAAGGAAGAATGAACATCTCCGCTCTATAGGACGAGTTTTCTGGAGTGAGTGACAGCTTCTACACAGGGAGGGATACTGACCGCGCGTTGAACAGAAGGACGGGTGGATCACCATTGAAAGAACTCCCCCGCCACGGCTAGTGCTATAGATGTAGACTGCTGCTACCAAACATGTTCTTCTAATTACTTGGTTCTCAAGACAAGTTTTTGGGCCATTCTTTTCCCTTGAAACCCTATCCTTTAAATTCGTATTTGATGCTTTTGTATTTCAAGGCGACAGAAGAGGTTTCTATGGCTTTTTTATATTGTCGTTCTAAAAGTTTATTAAATTTGATAAATAATAACAAATGATATATATAAAACCGGAGTAACCAGACGACGGTGTATGGCCCTGCACCGGCCCCAACCATGGGTTTTCTCAGAATTTTGTCTGGGGTTCTGTATTTTTGCTGGGGGAATTTGGATATTGATGCATGGAGGAACAATATAACGTAAACGAAATTACATGTGTGATAAAATAAGGCAGAAAAAACATTCTTCTGTACACCTTCTCCTTCTGTACATAACAAGTGCACCTTCTCCAAAAAATAATTTTCATGGCTTGATCGAGGGCTATTTCAGAATTTACTATCTCTACAGGGTACCCCTGGAATTTTCAATTAATTTTTCTAACATTTCTTCATACATTTACCCAGGGACGTACGCAGAGGGTGGGTCCTAGGGATCCGGAACCCCCGAAATTCCGACTTTGTTCTAAATTTAGTCTAACTTTAGGGGCAATTTTACACATTTTAATATAATTTAACCTCGGACCTCCCGAAATGGTTTAGACCCCTCCTAAAATAAATTCCTGCGTACGTCTCTGAGGCCAAGACATTAGCAAATAGAGATATTAGCAAATACAGATACTTTATCCTTAAGGGTGATAGGAAAGGCTATATATTTTTCTCTGTATCCATCGATGAATTATGTCAACAACCGTTCAAACTATTGAAACAGATCAATGTGAAGCTTCCACCACAGCAAGCATATATAGCAGGTACGTATCCAGGGGGAATCTGGGGGCTCATGTCCCCTCCGAAACTGAAGCACGTTTTTAATAAATATTCTTTTACGCTTTTGAGATTCTTTCGTTTCAAATTACTTCGAGTCTGTCAAAATTTTGGGCAATGTGTTTCGTCTTCTTTTAAGTCTAAGAACATACCGTGATGCCATTGCCCCTTGGTGGAATAAAAAAAAAGAACACTTTTAAATAGGATTAAAATTTCGTTTCTGTTCTGTTTACAACTGAATATGTAATGGAACTATGCACTCAGTGTTTTCTTGTTATTCTTGTTATATGCTATCGAAGACATTTTCCTTAGTTACATATCTCTCGGAAATATTTGTTTGACTTTCTTTGTGCTACAATACAGTTCCTTCAAACTAAACTGGTTCTTATAATGAAAAGTAAGTAAAAGTTTAAGCAAGAATAGAACTGTTGCATTATATTATTATTATTATTATTTAGAAAACAAATTGATAGTTTAAAACATTAGAATTACGTGCTTACGAGACTTCCCCTTGTTACCCCCCGCGAAAAGAAAACCTGGATAAGTGCTTAATATATAGTGATTAAATTCGCATCAAATCAAATAAGTTCTCATGTATCCGAACTTGATACATGGATACATGTATTCAAACTACACACCAGGAGAGCATAACCAGGAGACAATGGACGTACGCAGGGAGTGGGTCTTGGGGGTCCGGACCCCACAATATCTCGACATTTTTGTAAATTTAGTCTAATTTTAGGGACAAATTTACAAAGTTTAATATAATTATTATCCGTTAATATAATTAGACGGTAATCAGGCTTAGATGTACATCTGCGGACAGCCAAATTACTGTACAATTTTCATCTCTAAATCGAACAAAATCTGTTTTTAAATACTTTAGTATTTTATTTCGTAACAGAAGAAAAGACTTGATGGGTTGAAAATATATAAATATTGGAAACAGAAGGAAGAATTTAAAGGGTTACTTACAAAAATAAAAAGTAACGTAACTGTATTAGCGCGATATTTCGCTCATTGGTACGCGCTTTCGTGCACAGAGAAATAATAATAATTAGAATAATAATAATAATAATAATAACGTATCAGATACTCCATAGAAACACATTATATACCAAGCAATACAGAACAAGTAATCATTTCATTTCTTTTTTTTTTCTCTGCTGGTATTTATTAAATGTATTTAATTTACTGGTATTTCGTATTCTAAAAATGTACAAGAATGAAGATAAAACAAGAAATTCCCATTTATCGCAAACTTTCAATACTTTTTTTCCTTTTTGTGAGACTTCAAGGGGGTCTGAACCCTTCCCTCGGCTACGTGCCTATCAACAATATAGCCTACAAAGAGATTGATTATTCGGAATAATGATGAGAATCCTGAAAATATTTTCATTATTTAAGTCGCTGGTTCTTAACCATGGCTTAACGCCCCCACAGGCGTTTTCCTTCTAAACGAGGCTTGGAACAAAAAGGTGCGATTGGAGGGCGTTTGAGATTTCATGACATGTTATAGATGGTTTTCTTATTATTAGACGAAAACTATGACTTATTTTACCAATACACACAAACACACACGTATAAATATACAAAAGAATTGTATATATAAAACAATTATGTTCTTTATGTTCATTATTCGATGCTCAATACATACACTGGGAAAACATTGAGTCATTTGAAACAATAGACGATAAGGTTTCCTTTGTACAGGACGCATTAACACATATATTCGATGTACATGCTCCTATTAAAAAGATCAAGCTTTCTAAAACTAAACTCCCATATCTCTCAAGTAATACCAAGCTATTAATGAAATTGCGTGATCGAGCACATCTCAAGTTCAAGCGTACCAAAACCCGACAAGATTGGGAAGAGTTTAAAAAGCTTAGGAACTTTACAACGTCAGTGGTTCTGCAAGAAAAATTTGCTTACTTCTCTTATCGTATTAAAAACTGCACTGCAGTTAAAGACAAATGGAAAGTAATACAAGAGCTGGGTCTTTGTAACAGGAACAATGATGTAGCACTTTCCAGTGAAATCAATGATCCAGATATTATTAATGATCATTTCGTCAGTCTTCCTGGTTTGCCTCCTAGTAATTCTGAGAGAGTTGACAATCAAACTAAGAAATTTAAGTCTAAAAAACATCCACAGATACAGACAACATTTCTATTCAACCCAATAAATGAATCCGATGTGAGAAAGGCGGTACACAGCATAAAATCTAACTCAGCTGGCCTTGATGCAATAAGCAATAAAATGATCAAATTAGCGTTGCCATTCATACTATCACCTCTAACAAAAATAATTAATTATTCACTAGTTAACGGCTGCTTTCCTACTGCCTGGAAAACAGCAAAAGTGGTACCGCTACCAAAGAAACCCCGCGTAACTTCTTTAAACGAGCTACGTCCAATTAGTATCTTACCAATAATGTCAAAAGTTGTAGAAAAATTAGTAAACCAGCAATTATACGACTGTGTAAATCATAATAATATTATCCCTATTATTCAATCCGGTTTTCGTAAGCATCATAGTACTGTCAGTGCGATGCTCGAGGTAACAGATGGGATATTAAAAGCAGTTGATAAGTCTCAAGTTGCAATCATAGTCTTCTTAGACCTAACCAAGGCCTTCGATCTAGTTAATCATAACCTGTTGTTGGCTAAACTAAGGTATTATAAATTTTCTGATACCGTCATAAACTGGATTGAAAGCTACTTACTAGGCAGGAAGCAACAAGAACAGCTCAAAATCCCTTATCTTCGTCACTTGTTATAAACAAAGGAGCATCTCAAGGATCAATCTTGGGTCCCATTTTATTTTCTATTTACATTGCTGACCTCATGGATTCCATTAAATACTCTACTGTGCATTGCTACGCGGATGACACACAACTTTGCATCATGTCATCTCCACAAAATATTGAACAAACTGTAGAACTTGTTAATAGAGATTTGACCTCTGTATCTGAATGGTGTACCGATAACGGTCTTGTCATCAACCCAAGTAAGTGTACATTTACGATTATAGGAACCTCACAACAGTTGAGTAAAATGAAGGCAGCGGATCGAAAAATAAAAATTATGGACACTTATATTTCTTACTCTACCCATGTGAAAAGCTTAGGACTCATATTGGATAAGGAACTAAACTATAATAATCATATATCTACTCAGTGTAATAAAGCTATTACTTTATTACGTCGACTTTACAAAGCCAAAGACTTTCTATCTCAGTCTGTGAAATTATATCTCATACAAGTTCTTGTTTTACCGTTATTAGACTACTGTGTCGCTGTATATGGACCATCTCTCTCCGTTTACAATTCTAAAACTATACAGAAAATACAGAACTCGTGCGTTAGGTTTGCCTTTAACTTAAAGAAATCGGAACATATCCTACCAGTGCTAAATAGAAACGACATTTTAACAATGTCGAGAAGAAGATACCTACGCTATAGTTGTCTGATATATAAACTCCTTAAAACTCAATCCCCACAATATTTATATTGTAAATTTACAAAGCGGTCACAAATTCACTCTCACGTGACGCGTAACAGTGAGAAATTCAATGTACAAAGACTTAAACTGAAGATAGTGCAAGGAGTATTTTCTAGAACAGGTCCGAGAGTATGTAATGCGATACCAAAAGCTCTCACGGAAATAAAGTCATTTAATTCATTTCGAAATTCATTAAAATCACATTTGATGAAATCCCAGCGACTGGCCTCTGGCACTTATGACGTGTACAGTTTTATGTAACAACTTAGCTAAATCCAACAATATGGATACTTTTTATTGCATATGTCACATGTTTATTTTCTGATTTATTCTTTTACTTGTATTTTTTAAAGTTTTTTTTCTGTTCCTTTTGATGTGTAATGTTTAGTATTGTATTTCTTTGACAAGGGTTAGGTGGTAGAGCAACCATGGCTGAACCTCGCCTGCTTCAATAAAGACATTTTCATTTCATTTCATTATGTATTTCTTTATAAATCTTTAAACACACAAGTGTACCTGCTACATGATATTTGGACTTTGTATTTATTGTTTATAAGACAAATTACAAAAATTACAAATCTCTTTATTCTACACAAACACACATACATACATACATACATATATATATATAGGGTGAACCATTTATCTTGATATGTGTTTCTAACATATAAACTAACAGAGAAAAAAGTTCATGTACCATGCAAACATTGGCTGGAGAACATTGTTTGGCATACTCTAAAATACCACGGTGTCAATAGTGTACGCGTCTCTTCATAAAGTTATTTTCAATAAGACGGACAGGGCAACAAACATCTAAAGTACTTTGGTGTCTTATATTATGATCACAAAATGATGGCTTCGAATGAACAAGAAAGTTATAGGGTACTGATAGTTTAACTTTGATCAAGAGCCTTTAGTTTGGAAAACTGCCTAGATAGTAACTTAGTACCCTATCCAATCGCTGAGATGTATTACAATAGATGCTAATATCATTATCTGGTTTACAAAAATTTCATACCTCAAATCGTTTTAGAGACATGACAAACAATGGTAAATTTTGCAACTGACCTAATTTATGTAATTCCGAGCACTGTTGTAATTACACCTGTCAGAAAGTATTGTTATAATGCTATGGAAGCAAGTTCCCACAATACGCCTTTTATGCAAAATAGAACTTTTTATCATACATGTAGTTTCACACCTCAGGAATAATTTTAGATACTAAGTTGCTGAATACTTCATTATAAATGTATCTCTATACCAAACCATCTAAGTACTTGGATATCTTATCCCAGCACTTTTTTGAAATAATGTCGTTTTAAGAAAATCAAATTGTCAATTCCTTCTAACTTGATTTCTGCTTGTTCGAAAAACGATCACATCATGACCACATTATTCGACAGGATACACTTTGAATATGCATTGATACGGATATCTCACTTATCTTATTGAAGCATCCAAAATTTGGATGTATTTACATGGGTTTGACAGTGCAGCTCCTTAGCCCGCAATATTGAAGGCTATAAAATGCGCATTTCATTATTATTTGTTAAAAGTTTATAAACCAAATTTTAGAACTTCAACTTAAGTGAATCTTCACCTTGGACACTTTCCCAATAAAGAAATAATAATCAGAATGCAATGGAAGAATAGTTTCCCATTTAAAAACGGAATTTTCGAAAACGCTGAAATATGCATTCCATTATTATTTTTACTAGAGTTTAATACTTAATTTCTCATCTCTAACAAAGCTAATCCTGATAACGTGTATAAGATAATTTTAAAAGCGAAAATCAATAATTTCGTTCTCTTAGGTAGGTGACTCTGAACCATAAAAATTACATTTGAAAGTTGAACATAGTAAAAATACTTCACGAATACTTTTTAGCGTCCTTTTAACACAAGTTGGATACATTTCATCTCTCGTTTACCGAGTTTTTGTGTCAACGTTTCAGCAACGCTGGCTCAGCTTATTTAGTGTGCATTAGGAAACCAATATGACTGGAGACGGTTGTCCATTGAGCAGCGTGTAAAATATATTCATCAGTAGAATGAAGTCGCTTCGGCAAATTTTACCTTGACTTTGGGCGACTGTTACTAGGCGGTTGTTACTAGAAGTATGTAGTCATATAGACATTTATTGGGGCCAGTGTTGCTAAGTGCTAGGACCCTCCGTGGGAAAATTGTCGCCCTGGAAACGTTCCCTTGGCACTGAGTGGATAGTTGCTGTGCTGGAATAACGAAGTATGTTCTTGGACGGCTACCGGCTGTATAAACAAGATGAAAAATGCTGTTTTCCTCTTCTTCTTCTCATAATTGCTAGGTGGAATTTGGCCTTGAGTTCTCATGTGAAATTGTGTTGTTGTCAACTAGGTGTAGCGTTTCATGGCTATTCTTTTGGAAGGAAGCTTTAATGTGTGTGTACTTAAAGTAGGTGGATCACGTGATAAAAAGTAGATAATGAAGGGTGACGTCGTAAACGGAACGTGGTGTGTACACATATGTGTTTCTGTAGATCATTCCGTTAGCAGCTCTTGCAGAGAAAGAAACGTGAAATTAAAGATGGTATCGTCAATAAATTTATTAGATAAGCTTAACATTAGCTCCTTTTACAAAAATGCGAGATTTAGAGATTGGCGTACCATTTCGTATTGTAAACTGTGAGATAATTACAACGATATATCACAGGAAGGCATGAGTGACATTTGAAGGAGAGGAAAAAGTTATTTTATCAGGACGCTGTACTGAAAAATTTGAAGCATATAATGGTGCATTATTAACGTATTTACAAAGTGGAAATGTATGTTTAACATATAAAGGAATGAAGATTAATTTATCTGGACGTAACATGCACGATCTTGAATTTACTGAAATGGTATTTTCATCGTAAGTGTATGGGGGGCACGTAGAAACAAGATGAAACATGAATTTTCCTCTTCGTCCTCCCCTTCATGCATGTGAAGTCATCTGTATCCATAGTGCTGTTATTCTGTGTCGATCAGCTACTGAAGTAACATGTCTTTGAGTGCTTGTGCATCAACTATAGCTACTAAGAAAGAGTACTCGTTAAATGTGGAATATGGACTTTATTCAATGGAAACCAAATTAATTTGTATAGGACTGGATAGTGATACATTTGAACCAGTGATTCGTGTTGGTAAAGGCCTTGTGTTTGGAGTGAAGTTAAATTTGGCAGAGTGGGAGAAACTTGTACATTTAATTCCGTTTGTTTCGGATTATTTACATTCTCAATTACAAATTCTTATCCTTACTATATATAAAACTACATGAGCTGTCATAAATTATTGAACACTTCCTGTAGAGCTACAATGATGAAATTACACATGATTGTAGCTTTTCGCAACAAACCTACAGGAAAATTGCCAAAAGTGAATATTTTTAATTTTTAGAGGTCTAAAGAGGGGATGAAGAATTTCCCCATGTTATTTAAATGGGCCTTTCTTGGACTTAATCTGATGTTTTAGCTACTTCGAATTTGAATAAAAACTTGAAATTCGGAATACTTGCACGTTTTTGTTAGCACTACCTAAGCAAGAATGTAAAAATCAAAAATTCCAACTTTAGAGTGGTTTTATAGGGAACAGAAAAATCTTTCTCATGTTATTTATATGGGACACGTTTTATACCCCCAAATTATTGAGCAATTCCCGTAGGGCTACAATGTTGAAATTTGACATGATTGTAGCTTTCCGAGACAAACTACGAAACTTGCCAAAAGTGAATATTTTTAATTTTTTAGGGGTCTAAAGGGGAATGAAGAAATTCGCATGTTATTTAAATGGGCGTTTACTTGGGATACTAAATCTTTTCTTTTAGGTAGCTGAAATATGAAAATGCATGGTTATTGTTACCTTATGTTATCATTATAGCGGTTGCTGCTAATTTTTTAATATTATTTAATGTTATTTGTTTTAAACGGTTGTGCACTACATATCAAATCAGTACCTCCGGTAATTGTAATCGTTCAGAGGATAATTTTTTAAGCAGTTTTAAGAATATGATTTCTTTCTTTTCATATGTTGTTTATATCTTATTCTGTGATTCATATCCTAACAATATATGTGTCAATTCTTCGTTTCGGAGGTTGTCAATATTCGAAGAAGTAATATTTGAAATAGTTTACGTCGTTTTGCAATCTTAATTATATATTCCTAACTATATATAAAACTACTTTATCCTTAAAAATTATTGCTTGATTAAATCATAAGGAATAATCTCCAGTTATGCATTGATAAACAAATAACTAAGTTTCATGTGCACAATATGCGTGGAGATAGGGCTTTTTTCTTCTGGACATTTAGTTTGGAATTGTTTGGTACTAAAGAGTATGCAATGAACGTACTGAAAGATGTAGTCCAATACATAGTTGAACACTACGCTTTCTATGGTCCCTTTATCTTACACCATGGTACTGGTGAACCAATGACAGTACATGTGTAGCAAGCACACATGCTTTCGCCTTACGCGTTTGCTACTTATGTGGAGTTCATGGCTACTGCTCTTCTCTTTGACCGACGTTTGATTATCATAGAGAGTAAGGAAGTACTGCGTGATGAGGGCAACCATGAGTGGGATATGATTGTCGCATTGCTCACAGGACCGCGCGAGAGTGGCCACTTCAGTATATTGAGGCCAATTACTACACCACTACCTTTGCCAGATCTTCCATATATTTCACCACTTCAAACTAGATTTGTTGTTGAATTCCCTCAACCTATTGAACACTCTTCTATTTCTAAATGTGGGAGACCAAAAAAGAGAAAGTTGGTTCGTCCACCAAAAGGCACTTCAATACCATCTGAACTTCCTATTGATGAGAGTGATTGTAATTATTCTGTTATATTACCTTCACCCTTGACTTCTAATGTGTCTATAAGGCCTGGTCGTCCAAGAAAGAAAGCAGTAGGTTGCCCAAAGAATAAGAATTCTAATATACTAAAACGGGTTACTATGGAAGTTGAAAATTCTTATTCCGAAAACAAAGTAGTTTTCAATTCTGTAAACTCCGAAGAATTTGCAACTTGGCCTACCTTGTATGCTATTGACAACAAAAGCAGTACCCTTGGTCGTCCTAAGAAGAAATTAGGCGTGGGTCGACCTAAGCAGTCGCCTTTTAGTCCAGAGCAACGACATATGTATGCAGTTCGACGCTATGTCGAAACACATCAAAATTTTAAGAATGATCAAAATCGGTCCCGCCATCTTTCAGGCACAATAAGGAAAGGAAGTCCTTAACAGTGGCCATTACAGTGGTGCTCAACTTAATAATATCCTCAAGTACCAACTGAAAGTTACTTCACTTTTAAACCCTGGCTGTTTCAAATGTCAATACTGTAAAGCTCCATTATTTCACGAAGAAAAAATCGTAAAAAGTGGTGTTGCGGTGAAAATGCTTATATTGTAATTGATTTTCCACAACTTGACAGCGATTTCTATACTACGACACCGCTTTTAAAACAACTTAGACCGTACAGTGATATATTTGCATTTAGTGCGCTGGGAGTATCTCATTTCTTTAAGCATCCGAGTACAGGTGTATCATTTTAAAAAAATACAAGGCCGTACTTACCATAGAGTATTTGATTTAGCATACACCGCATCGAATAATCCAATGGTATGCACATTGATGATGGGGAAGAGCGTACGATAATTGGCAAGAAAATGGCTTCAAATGAAGTCGTTGTTCAAGCAATCGCAAAGTATTTATATGCTGTTAACCCTTTCATTGGCCTGCTGAAACAAATGGGCCAAGAACCTTAAGACTATGCTCATTTGATTTTCGAACCTACATGTAGACGCACCCATAGACCTATTTTAGGGGATGTTAATAGAGGAACAGAAATAGGTGTCATCTTGAGTACGGAAAGAGAACAATACAATTCCCGTCAAATTGTTATTTGAAAAATAGGCGCTAGAAAACCGCACACAGTTGATGTCTTTCATCCGTTATACGAGTCTTTGCAGTACCCTCTCCTTTATCCACATGATACACCTGGCTGGTATATCGGACTGTTGGATAAAAAGGGGAAAAGCTATCCCAAGTTAAATACTACCGACGACTGTTCTTATCAGAACCAAGATTTTCTACGCTGGGACGATTGTCGGAGGAATGGCTCGTAGATATGTACAGCCGTGTGGGAGAAAAAAAAATGAAATGAAATTTTTGAGTTTTACGTCCCACGGTTATGCCGGTTAGGCTAAAGGAGACGGTGAAGATGAGAGATGAATGAAATGGTGGAATGAAGAAAGTGGGAGGAAACGGGAGAACCCCGAGAAAACTCACGCACACGGTGTTTGTCCACCACAAATTCACTTGGTGGGAGCAGGGTTTGAACCCGAGACCCCCAGCACCAGAGGTGAACGCTCTACCACTGAGCCACCGCGGCCCCAGCCGTGTGGAAGAGGAGAGGCTAAGATTTATTTCTGGTATGCAGAAAAAATACGACTCTATGAGTACGATCTGCTGTTTTGCACGAACTACAGACTTCAATGTTGACAAAGAAACAGGGAGACAATATAGGGCTCTAGCGACTGATAAAACTATTCAAGGGGAGGGTGGTATTGTTCATGGCCGTATTTATCTTCCAAATAGTTCACAGGTGGGCCAAGATATATGAAGACTAAACATATGGATGGAATATGTATCGTAGCGAGATTAGGAAGGCCGTCATATTTCCTTACCATGACATGTAATACGAAAGGGGATGAAATTATTGAGTCTACTCCTCCCGGCACTAAAGCTTCCGCCAGTTTGGTATGCCGAGTGTTCCAGTTAAAACTATTGGGACTGCTTCGTGATCTGCGCAGTGGAACATTTTTTTTTTGGAAAAAGAGTTTATTTACTCTATGTGCTGGAATAAGAAGCGTTGTTTACCTCACTCACATGTGTGTTTTAGAGTTGAGGGGGAGGGCCGAGACAAAACACTGAAATTGATCAAGTTTTTCGGGCAAACATTCCTTCACCGGACGACGCAGGTGGGAAAGTAAGGGAGATTGTATTGAGACACGTGATGCACGGCTCTTGTGGACCTCCTAATCGCAGATATCTTCCATGCTGGGACTGTAAGGCGAAACAGTGCACGAAACGCTTCCTTACGCCTCATATTGAAGTGACACATGTAGATGAGAGAGGGTTTGTGCACTAGATAAGGGATAGTTCTAACACTGCTAAAATTACCTGTGGTGGGAAGTACGTACAGGTTAATGACTCCTGGATTGTGCCTTATAATGCTCCTCTTCTGCTGAAGTACGATTGCCACATAAACCTTGAAATTGCTTCAACTCGTAAGATCGTGAAGTATTTATTCAAATACGTAACCAAGGGACCGGATGAGGCTCGCGTTGCAGTTGCTCCGGAAGAACAGTTGAACGATGAAGTAGAACTTAATGCTACAAAACGCTACATTGGTGCCTGTGAAACTGCGTGGCGTACATTGGAATTTGAGATGACTGGCCGTGAACCTAATTTCATCCAGCTTCCTGTGCATCTGGAGGGCTATCAGCCTATTGTTTTCTGCGTCTTGCGCTTCTTCTTCTTCTGCTTAATGATGTGTAATGATGAAGGGTCAAAGACGGAATGACGTGTAACTCTTCTTTTCCTTCGCTGATATCCAGATCCTAGCATAGATTTCAGTTTATTTTTAGCTTTTTTCTTGCAAGATGGACCTCGCTTCACCCATTCGTTGACGAAGGGATTCGCTAATAGGTTGTTTATTGATGATGACATCATTAATAACATTTGCTCCAGATGTTAATAATTCCTTTCCTATTGTTTTAGCTCCTTGTTTTACTAATGGCATGACAGAACGAAATAATCCTCCAAGGCAACTTCCAATACCATGTCCAACTTGATAAGGTGATCCAACATAAACGTTTCCAGTTCTACAAAGAGCATTTTTTGATAATATTGTAAATATGGGTTATTTGTAATTGTTGATGTTGGCGCACTGGTCGATAATGTAGTATAACGCATACAGTTCCGAAAGTAAATGCCAGTGGAGAGCCTGTACTATCTCTTATATCTATTTTCATGAGTTCAAAGAGTTCAAAATGCATGTTTTCTATAGGCACATAATGTGCAGAATTAAAACTTTCTATAGCACTACTTCCAAATGTGTGATTCACAGGATTCATATTTATGATACATAATAATGGTGCTACTGTATTTCCAACAAATACGGATTGAATTATATCAAAATATACATACATTGTAGATGGAAGTCCTAAACGTAAATTTGGAACTCTTTGGCCTTGTTGAATATTCTTTAAATCAACGTTTGGATCAAATCCCAACATCGTACTTACACTTGGAGATAATGCAACGTCTTTATGAAGACGTCGTATAAAAAGACGTCGTATAAAACAGGTGTTACTGTCACGAATGTAGGAAATATGTAAATTATGAATCTGTTGTGCGTGTTAATTATTTTTATCAATTCTGAAATGTTAGTATAATCACGTACAGGAATAGTTGCAAATTTCCATTCATCACTTTTCCAGGTTTGTAAAAAAAAATTGTTATTTTCTTCATTAATTTAAAATTGAATGAGGAAAATGAATCTGAACAATGGCCACTTCCCACTTTTCACGGAATTCCATTCTTTGATGAAGTTTAGTAGTGTATGATGTTAAGGTGTTGTCAGGAAAATATTGCATACAACTATTACTGGGAAGCGTAACGTAAAAATTTCCATCAGGTTGATTGTACTTCTCAATCTTCTTTACGGATGATGCAAGTATCCAGGAATTGAAAGAAGGAGGATATTCTATCCAATGAACAAGATATTCTTTTCTGCTACCTTCTCTTCTTCTGCGTATGATTTTATCTATGTAAAACGTTTTTGATAACGTCACAGGTTGTAATTCCTCTCTATAAAATAATCAATCTAATGGTTCTTTGTTTAAATCTTCTATTTCATAAACAGGTGGAACACTAGGTATTATATTCTTCACTTTAAATATTTCCCAAATCCAGTTTACAACAATGTTGTATATCTATTTCGTAATTTCGTCTATTTTTATATCATGGTTTTGGGCAACGGTGCATAAAGGTACACAATGTGTCAGGTAGAAGAAGAAGAATATGTATGTTGTTCATTCTAAATAGAAAAAATAAAATTTAATCTTCATACTTGAAATATATGTTGATTTTATGTGTATAATCATCAGATATTTAGTTACCTTAACATCAGATATTTGCTTGTTTCAAACGTTGCTATGACAACCAAAATAGAAAAGAGTAATTAATGGGATTTTCGAGAATAAAGATAATAGTGATATACTTTGTCGTTGCTGATTTAATGTGATTGAATCATTTTGCCATATTTTAAAACTTACAGGACTGTGGGCTGAAATGTAACGTAAAATATATGTACAATATAATTTAATCATTACATTTTAAATGGTGGTTCCTATATAAGTTACATCTTAGATGGTGGTTTACCGACCAGGATTATTGAGATTAGTTTGAAGTAAAGTAAAGCTGTCTCAGCATAGAATTCAACGCGGAGTATACTTTACTCAGAAGTGGGAAAGGAATCTATAAAAACAAAAATGAGTGTGTCCGGAAATGAAAATATGAATGAGGAAGGTGGTGATGTAGAGCTACCAGGTCTGAACTCTTCAGCGAACGTGGCTGATCTTATAAGACACCCTGGTCAGCAAATATCTCAACAACAGCAAAAATTGATACTGCGCTAGAGCAAATGACCCAACGAATTTTGCAGCAAATGAAGCAAATGGATACAAAATTTGAACATATGTTTCAACAGATGGACACTAAATTCGAGCAATTACTACAGCGAGTGGATAATACATTGGAACAAATAACACCGCAAATAAACATTAATCTAGAACGCAATGACAGTAAAGTGGAGCAGAGATTTACAGTTTACAAAGTTCTATGGAAGTGGTAGAAACTCCAGAAGAAATGGCCCAGTCTGTGTTTTACTATGTTGATGTAAGTAATAATGTTAGATGCTTCCATTCTGACGGAGGACTTAGGCATTTGGAAAAGGGAAATAAACCGTGGCAAGAGCATGCACGACGGTTTCCCATTGTGACTTCGTTGCTTTGGTGAAAGATGAAGAATTTACGAAGCAGGCGCTCAGAGAACGTACACATATTGAGTCTCGAAGTCATGTGGCATGTCGAGAATGTATTGTAGAAAACCCAGTAGTGCCTCCTGTTTCCAGTCATCAACTTCGAGAAGTAACGGATGAGGAGATGCAAAGTCTGATGAACACTGAGCCCGCTGTGGCTGCTGTTCAAATAGGGTTGGACCCTTCAAGAATTAAAACGGTTCATCGTCAGAAAATGGAACAAACAGGATTGCCGTTAAATTCGACTGAATCATTAATTGAAGCAGCGTTAGACATTCAGTTAGAGGAAAACCGTGATAATGATGAGGAAAATAATGAAGCTCCTAGACAACGTGGTCCAGGATCTTTGAAAATTCATTCCGCTGGATTGATGAGGAACACTTATTGGACACGAATACGAAGCAGTGCATTATAAATTGTACCCGTAATGTCACCGAAACTAATTTCAGAAGCAACAGAAATAGTAATCGTACAACAGTTAGGAATAAGTCAAATAACAGATTTAATTTCCATCGAATTGGATTTCGTCATAGTTACCTAGATGGCAGAAATTCTCGAAATACAAACCAAAGTATTGTTGAAGTAAAGGACACGCCGTACTACATTCATGATTTTGTAATTCAATGAAACCTAACCGCATTCTTTGGCAATATAACTTAAGCTAATGTTGTAGTCCGACAAAACATATTCAATTGGTTTTTGTTTATTTTCACTTTGAATACAATTATAATTTCATTCCTCATTCGTACTTTGTTTGAATTCTATACAGATAATAAAAATAATGGATACTAAGTTGCAGCAAATTGTGGTATGAGCACGAATATCGCTTACTAAAAGTTATGATAGATATGCTTGAACAAATAAAACATGTTATACTGTATTCTAACCAACATAAACTTTCCTAGTTCTTGATATAGTATTTTCTTTACTTGTATTATTTCTTGTTATGATATTGATTATTTATTACATTTTGTGTATTGTCTTAATTTCTTTGTACTTCGTAATTCTGAACTCAATGTTATTTACAACTATGCATTGATACAAATATTGTTTATCAAAGCTATGTTAATTATGCCCAAATGGAAGAAATAAGTTATATGTCAACATATACTGAGTTGATTTCTTAATGAGCTCCCACAATATTGATTTGAAGAATCTATTTTAGGACCTAAATAATTAATAAATTGACAGGTTTTTTCTGAATTAGTCCTCTTCAATGATAATTTTATATAATTAAAATGGAATTAATTGTTAAATAATATAAGAATGAGAAAAAATGAAATTGACATATATATATGTATTGTAATATATATGAGGGCTATTCGGAAAGTAATGTAACCTTATATGTAAAGATAAGTAATGGCCCAAGATTATTTCTTAAATTGTAATTAATTTAAGAAGTCCTCGTCAGGAGCCATATAGACAACGATATTGTATATCTATTTTGCAATTTTTTCTATTTTTATATGATGGTTTTGGGCAATGGTGTATAAAAGTACACAATCTGTCGTGTAAAAGAAAAAGAAGAGAATATATATGTTGTTGATCCTGAATAGAAAGAAATAATATTTAATCTTAATAGTTGAAATATATGTTGATTTTACGTGTATAATCTTTACATTTAGTAACTTTAACATCACATAGTTGCTTGTTTTAAACGTTGCTATGACACACAAGAAAGAAAAAATAATTAATGGAGTTTTAGAGAATAAAGATAATACTGATATACTTCGTCGTTGCTGATTTAATGTGATCGAATCATTTTGACATATTTTAAAACTTACACGCACTGTGGGCTGAAATGTAACGTAAAATATATGTATAATATAAATCAATCGTTACATTTTAAACGGTGGTTCCTATGTACGTTAAAAATTCTGCATCGATCCTTTATCAAATGTACGTATAGTTTCACTAATTCGTACAGTATCACCAATCTTAAGATGTTTTGAGAAATCTGCATTTTTCCTTCTTCTTCATTTTAGTATCATACTGATTCTGCCATACTTGTAATAGGTTATTTTGAGAAACATTTACAGGTGATATGTTAGTGCTTCAATGATAATCTTCATTGTATAATTTCACAAGAAAAGGTAATACATTTACATAATTATACTTTTGATACTTTGTGAAATACTTCCACATTTTTCTTTTAGAGTTCTGTTAAAACGCTCTACAATACTAGCCTTTATATCAGGATTTTTAGTTGTAATATGTTTCATTTTGTTTTCCTTGAAGTACTTCTGTATTGTTTTATTAGTAAACTCATTTCCTTTATCTGTTCGGAATGTAATCGGTTCTCTGTCTTTGAAAACAATTTTTAATGTTTTAAAACATCATTTGTACTGTTAGATTTTAATGGCAGAGCCCACGCATATCGACTGACCACATCTATCACTGTAAGAATATAACGATATCCGTCATTAAATTTATGAAGAGATGGAAGATCATTAATATCACTTTCCCACTCATCAATGTTATTCACTACATAGAAATCTCTTTTAAAACGACGACGTACTGGTTTGTGTAACGTATATGTTGTTTGCTTCTATAACCATTTTTTTACACAGTGTATAGGAATTTTCTTCTTTGTAGTTAACCACAATATTTTAGCAGTCGAAAACGAAGCAGGATGTGAAGGGTTGTAGTAAATTTTGCTTAACTGTTTCTTTATGGTTTCCATCTTGAACATACTGGACGTTTAAACGCAGGTTCCCTTTTCCTTATATTACATACTACTTTTTTCCTTTTCTTCTTCTTCTTCGTCTTCTGCAAACGATTTCGGAGATAATTTTTCCCTTGACGATGATGCTACTGGTGATGCTTTAGTTCGTCGTAAAATATATGACAAACGTTTTGGATTTCCAATAAGTTCTTGAGGTGTGTCCAGGTGGATTTGTGTGTTTCCATGGTCGCGACACATCACACATTAAATCTACGATGTGAGATCCTTCTAGTTTATTAGTTTATCAGTAAACAGTTCCTTTATTATCCCACGCGATATTATCATCATGTCTCATTCTATGCAGTAGTAATTCAGCTCTACGACACATTTTTGATACAGATAACAATATTTCTTCTTCTACTTTAGCTTTCTCTGATTTAGTTTACGTAATCGAAAGTGTGAGATGTTCTTCTTGTTTTCGTATTAAATGTAAATATTTTTGAAGAACATCATATTGATTCTACTTTTCTTCATCACTAAGAGAAGATAAATGTAAAATCTGTTGTGTTTCTTGATCCAAAATAGATTCACGTTTTCCAGGGCTGATGATGATGATGCTGGAAGATCGATTAAGAACTTTAGGTGAAACTAAAATCATTTTCCTTGCGTGTTCCATTGCGCTAATGAAATAGTAAACTTGATAATGCACCACTTAATATACAGCTAGTAATGCCGGTAGGAATCCACCCTGTTGCACTAATAAATGGTTCTTCTTCTTTTCGATGGAGTTTTCTTTGTTCACAAGATGTCGATGCGTCCTCTTGTAACGCTTTAAGCTTGCTTTGTGTGTCTTTATGAGAGGTGCATTTCTTTTTAATACATTATAACAACATTCACAAATACTACGAATCAATGAAGAGTCTGCATTTGCCACTATGGCTTTACGTAATTTAGGATTTGCTTTGCTCCGCGTACGTAGAAGATCTCCGTGTTTTACTCTTGGAGACATATTGAAAAAATGAACAACACAGTATAAAACTAGCATTATAAACACACCTTGTTCTATTTTGTTGGAACAAACGTAATGATAAATATCATCATGAAAGGTATTTGTTTGAAAACGAAGTTCATCTGGCGAATCCTGTTTTAAATCAATAAATATCCATATGGTTACTTTGTTGCGTCGTTGAAACTTTGTTGAAGAAATTTTGGATTCTCAGGAGTTAGCTGATAACTCATATGTTTAATTTGTAATTTACCTCTTGGATTTTTAAATAATACGAGATAATAACAATACACGCTCCTATCTCTGCTTCCTTTTCCCTGATGAAATATGTTTGTGTAATAAATAGTACACTAAGATTTCTATCATGAGATCCCTTTGTAAAGAAATCAACTATATTGCGGTTCACTTCACACATATGATCATCAATAATATTAAGATAAGGCCCACTTTCAGGTAAAAAGTTTTTGTTCGAGGTGACCCTTCAATAAATTGTACTTTCGTCGAAACTTATCTGTATTCATTTTACCATTCTGCATAGTACCAATAAGTATGACGAAACGACGTATTAACCATAAGTAATAATTTAGAGAGGGATCGTATTACAAAGGAAGTTTTCCACATCCACTTGTTTCTGCAACAATACATGAAAAGGGATGTTTCCATGTCGTATCCATGTTATGAAGTATGAAAATTTTCTCTTCATGCGTATATTTATAAGGGCTGTATTACATTTCTCTTCTTTTGTTGCAAGGAGTGTATCCATATGGAAGTGTATAATATGAATTTGGAATTCTACGTCGTTTTATATTTAGTATAATTTACCTTACAGACTTTTGTTTCGGACATGTTGACGATAGTATGATCTTTCCTTCGGAAAATTTTTTTCTCATTTGTAATTTTGACTTCGGTAGTTTGAGAGTCTTCTTATTCTGCTCCTCTTTGTTATCTTCTACTATTTTCTTCATTACATCAAAATTTAGGTGTTTGGGAGATTCATAATTTTATGAAAAGCCTCTTAAGGTGCATAATTATACTCCTTCTTCATACTGAGATTGAAAGTACGTAACGCACAATTCTTGGGTCCAACTTATACATATTCTGAGATATATGTCTGTTTACCATATTCGAGTAATTCATTTGTTAAATCACATAAAAAGTCACCAGTTCGAATTGTACTTTCATCAGTATCACTGAATCACTATCAAAATACAATACTCTCTCTTGTAGTTGTCCTAAATACTTGTACAATTGCAATCTCGCTTGTTCTGTTGTGTATGCGGCTATGACAGCATTTACTGTTGGTAGTGAACCAGGAACTTCATATGTGTATTGCCAATATACATTCAACATATCATTTACTGGAAATATTTGATGTACGTCTATATCATGGGATGTTGATTTATCATATGATTCCTTGGGGTCATTAATGATGCTTACATGACCCATGTTGTCACGTTGACCAGATTTTCCGCAAAACGAATTTAACATTAATTTAGCTAAATTCCTAAGTGCTCGATTGTGTTTAATTTTCTTCATATCTAGACTCCATTCCTTTCTTTGCACAAAAGTGCTGTATGTGTTTCTGCTTTTGTTCATCTGTTTCACAGCATGATGGCCAGCCACTACATTCCGTTTTTGCCTTCAGGAAGGCGTTTATATATTCTTCGAATAAGCCTCCACTTTTTGTTACTTCATCATATTGAACATCATAAGTCCAAATTTCATGAATATCCATTTTGTATCCTGTTTCCAATGCTTTACTTACTTCTTCTGCTACGCATTCAGTCTTCATGACTGTGATTACAAGGTGTGGTTTAATTCACCACAACATGTACGACAAAGTGAAAACATTATCTATAATTTGATTTATAAGGGAGCACTGGATGGAAGAGTGTACTTTCGTCTTTTGGAGGAAGAATGCTTAACTAATCCTTCTACTTCTTCAATGGTGGGAATATTTAAATCTTCAGGCAAATAAATAGTGGGGTGACGAATTGGAAATTTCTTAGTTTTAGAGACGTAAGGGTACAAACTAATAACATCTTTGTAGCATATTGCTTCATCAGATTCTCGTGCTTTATGATACAAACATATCGCATTCACACGTCCTCCATAAAAAGAGTCACAATGATTCAATGGAGTTTTCTTTTTGTAAGGATGATTACTAACATTCTTCTTCACTTCTTGCCAATTGTTTTATAAATTCACAGCCACATGTTTCGTGAACTTCAAAGTCAAAATCCTTTAATTTTTCAATCTTCTTTGTTGCATCATATCGAAATTCCATGGTATTTGTAGCATTGTTATATATGGGTTTATCTCTGTCCTTAGGGTAAGAAAAAATACAATCATGTGCAAAACATCCTTCGTACTCCCACACATGTATTCTTCCTGTATCGGGGTCTGTCCATTCATCATCTACTTTCATTGATGCAATTTGCTTTCCTTAATACGTGCAGCATTGGTAAGTTGAATGTTTCTTGTTTCTTCTTCGCTGGTTATTCATTGTGCTGCTTCAATTGATTGTACATCTCTCCACCGATGCCCGTTCTTTCGTATGATACCAATAGTATTTTTCTTTAGGAAATTTCTTCGATACAACAAGTTATATGCACTAGCTATTGTAGTACATTCAAGTAATGGATTTACATTCGTTTCTGATTCAAATGTATTAATAAAGGAAATACATGCTTGAGGTAAAACTTCGGCCACCTGTACACAATACTTGAGGACTTCTTTCTTTTTAAATGTGTCATTGCAGTGTTCAGCATACCATTGCCGAAACTTGAGTCTTTCGTCTACTTTCATGGCATCTGCTCCATAATATCTAATATTTCGAAGTGTAACTTCATGTGTTTCATTCTCACGTCTATTGAAAAAGTGTCGAAAATACCCTTTTGCAGGATTGATGAACAAACGCACGACTTAATTTACTTAAGGGCAAAGGTAGAAAACTTAGTGAATCAATGAAGGTTATGTTCCCTACTTACAGAGAGAGAATTTTCGCCCCATTCATGATCACTTTTGGAGTCCAATTCATCTTCTCAACCATGGTCTTAATGCTGAAATGTGCATCATATACCTTCGAGTTGTGTGCAATGCATTTAATTGTGTTAATGTTTGGACGTCGTTTTTGTAGGTTTATTAGAAAGTCTTCTTATTTTCTCGTTTTGCACAAACGATACAATCATTTTTCACATTTATATCTTCATAACAACGGTAACATGCATGCTCACTAAACACAATATTAGGTATATGTTCATATATGTTTTCGTCCTCATCTTCTATTTTTCGTCCTCATCTTCTATTATTCGTTAATCTTATAATTAACTCAAATGAGGATTATACAAACAAGTTTACTTAGGTCATATAACTATACATACCCGCATATCAAATAATATACGGATAGATTATGCGGTATATGGTAGGTTATTTTCTTTAACTAACCCAAAGCATAGCGCCGAGTTTCGTGTTAGTCTTACCTGCAAAACAATAAACAACAAATCGTTGGTTTAAAAATTCGTAAAATAATTTTTGAAAATACTAACTATTTGCAATTTATTTGTAAATATTAAAATAGAAAAATTCGATAACACTCAAACGAGTTGGAGAACTTATTCCTTATTAACGTATTTCCGTTAGGTTACAAATAAACTGACGGTTTATGATTTGCATAATATTTGTGAAACTTTACACATTCAGACACAAAGAGAAAAGGGGATAGTATAGTGTCAATAAACAACTTAAAACGCACGAAATTAACGGATAATACCAAATATAGAACCATTCAGAGAATTAAGTTCGTAACTCGTTTTCTCCATTCATTTTCTTTCCTTTATATACAGGATTACATAACCACTGAATTTCTCCACTGGAGATTACCTTTCATTTTGCAGCACCCAAACGGAGCTCAGCCTTGTAAATAGAACATTTTAAAAAGGTTAAACGCGAAGACGGGAATCCAACCCCGGGCCACCAGATTAGAAAAGCTACAAATTTAACCACACATCTAAAGCGTTACATCTTCCGGCTCGCCTAAATAAAGAGCGTTTTCTGTTCGCTCAAAAAAGTAGCTTGTTAATAGTCAGATTGATTGGCAAAACACAGGATCGGAGGGCATTATATCACTGTATTCACTAAATTATCAACATTACAGATTTTTTAAAAACAAAATGCAAAACTCCTTTATTTTGAGTCAAATACGGCGCGTGTATAATACTCGTAAACAAACTAAAGGCAAATCAATTACTGCGTAGTAATCGTGGTTAAGTGGTCAAGGCGCTAGACCAGTAATCTGAACACTGGCGTCGTTAGCTTTTTAAATCTGAGGGGTCGGATGAATCAAAATCAAAATCCTCTTTCCGACGAAAGTTACATATACAAAGTAGTATAGTTTCTTTAAATATACTTGACTAAAGTCTGGGGGTAAAGCGAACCCCCGACCCTCCCGATAACGACGCACGTGATCTGAAAGTAGTCGAATCGAGTTGGATCTACGAACGACCAGTATAAATTTTTTACTTTAGAATTATTGGTGGCGATTGATCGGCGATGACACACGTTCTATATTCTTCTAATATTTGAATACTCGTATGTTTCAATACTTGAACTATCAAATCTTCACGAATAATAATAATAACCTCAAAGAAGATTCAAAGTTAGGAGCTTATAATCGCTCAGGGCATAAATTACAACCAGAAATGTAACATTTGCAAGAATATTTCGCTATTCTTTCGTGTTGTTCACGAGAAGAGGAATTTCTCATCTCGTTTCTGAAACAAAACAAGGCTTTGCTTTAAATTTTTGGTAGTTGCAGATGTGTGTCCTGGAGGTCCAGACACCTTCCCGTAATCCCGACTTATCTGTAAATTTTGTCTGTTAGGCAACTTTAAGAATTTTAATACCATTATTATTATTATTATTATTATTATTATTATTATTAGTAGTAGTAGTAGTAGTAGTAGTAGTAGTAGTAGTAGTAGTAGTAGTACTGAAAATTTAAGACCTCTATATTAGGTCATTTTGCAATGTAAATAAGCGTACTAAAGTTCATAGGAAAAGAAAAGGAAATTATAAGAGATAGTGATAGAGAAAGATAAGGGCTATTAGTATCCGAAAGGAAACGAAAGGTGAGAAAGGTGTCAGCTCCTGAACAATATTAATATCGAAACTTCGGATGCCTAAACAGAAATTAAGTAGGGTTTCTCTTCACCACGATACATAGTAACACGCTTTCTTTTGCTAAAAGTCTTTGGATTATGTATGCGTTATATTGATATTTGCTCAAATGCAAGCAACGAGAGGCAATTCCATCGCAAGTATTAATTTTCTTTTTGAAGTGTAGAAAGGGTGGTCGCTGAAATTTTAATATTTCTCTCTACTTTTTGATTGTCTTATATATGGTTAATTGTGCGAGCACAAATTCTGCTTTGTGCTGCCAAATACAAGCAGCGAGAGACAATTGCATCACGAGTATCAATTTTCTCCTTGAAGTGCAGAAAGGGTGGTCGCTGAATTATAATATTTCCCTCTATTTTTGTTTATGGCTCAAGTATGGTTAACTGTGCGAGCAAAAATTCTGCTTTGAGTTGCACAAATACAGGCAACGAGAGACAATACCATCACAAGTACTAATTTTCTCTTTGAAGTGTACAGAGGGTGCTCCCTGAAATTTAATATTTCCCTCTACTTTTTATTAATGCTGTATATCTGGTTAACTGTTGAGCACAAATTCTGCTTTGTGCGTCACAATTCAAGCAACGAAAGGCAATTCCATCTCAAGTATTAATTTTCTCTTTGAAGTGTAGAAAGGGTGGTCGCTGAAATTTTAATATTTCTCTCTACTTTTTGTTTATTCCTTATATAAGGTTATTTGTGCGAGCACAAATTCTGCTTTGTGCTGCCAAATACAAGCAACGAGAGAGAATTCCATCGCAAGCATTAATTTCCTCTTGGTAGTGTAAAAAGGGTGGGCGCTGAATTTTAATATTTCCCTCTACTTTTTGTTTATGCTTCATATATGGTTAACTGTGCGAGCACAAATTCTGCTTTGTGCTGCACAAATACAAGCAACGAGAGACAATTCTATCGCAAGCATTAATTTTCTCTTTCAAGTGTAGAAAGAGTTGTCGCTAAAATTTTAATATTTCCCTCTACTTTTTGTTTATGTCTTATGTATGGTAAACAATGCGAGCACAAATTCTGCTTTGTGCTGCGCAAATACAAGCAACGAGAGACAATTCCGTCGCAAGCATTAATTTTCTCTTTGAAGTGTAGAAAGGGTGGTCGCTGAAGTTTTAATATTTCCCTCTACTGTTTGTTTATGCCTTATATATGGTTAACAGTGTGGGCACAAATTCTGCTTTGTGTTGAACAAATACAAGCATGGAGAGACAATTCCATCACAAGCATTAATTTTCTTTTTCAAGTGTAGGAAGGGTGGTCGCTGGAATTTTAATATTTCCCTCTATTTCTTACTTATGCCATATAAATGGTTAACTGTTCGAGCACACATTCTGCTTTGTGCTGCGCTAATACAAAGCATGGAGAGACAATTCCATCGCAGGCATTATTTTTTTTCATTCAAGTATAGAAAGGGTTGTCGCTGAAATTTTAATATTTCTCTCTACTTTTTGTTTATGCCTTATATTTGGTTAACTATGCGAGCACAAATACAAGCAACAAGAGACAATTCTGTCGCAGGCATTAATTTACTCTTTGAAGTGTAGAAGGGGTGGTTGCTGAAATTTTAATATTTCCTTCTAATTTTTGTTTTGCCTTATATATGGTTAACTGTGCGAGCACAAATTCTGCTTTGTGCTCCACAAATATTTGGTCTAGGAATTAATTCGTGCGGGTGGACAAGAGATGGCGCAACGAACGGAGCGTCCCACAGTTCCGTGTATCCACACATATGTTGCAAACTCCTGTCATCGCGTATCGTTCGTAGTATAGGGCAGTGGATTAAAGCGTCAACAACACCAGTTTGTAGTTAAGTGAACATGGCGCAATTTGTGCCTGATAAAGTGTTTTTGCGGGGTGTCCTGCTGCATTACTTTAACATGCAGAAAAGTGCGACTGAAAGTCATCGTATTTTGGTGGAAGTGTATGGTGACCATGCTCTAGATGAGCGAACGTGTCAGAAGTGGTTTGCACGGTTTAGAAGTGGTGATTTCGGCTTGGCAGACCAAGAGCGAGCTGGACAGCCAAAAAAATTTCAAGACGAAGAATTGACAGCATTGCTCGAGCAGGATTCGTGTCAAACGCAGGAACAACTTGCAGCAGCATTAGGCGTTGATCAAACAACAGTCTCCAAACGCTTGAAAGCCATGGGAATGATTCAAAAGATGTCACATTGGGTTCCACATGAATTGAAAGACAGAGACGTTGAAAGACGAAAAACCATTTGCGAATTGCTGCTTCAACGACAGAGCAGAAAGGGGTTTCTGCATCGAATTATTACGGGTGATGAGAAGTGGATCCATTACGAGAACCCTAAACGAAAAAAGGCCTGGGTGAAACCAGGTGAACCAGGTCCATCACAACCAAAACAAGATATTCACTGTGCAAAGGTTATGCTGTGCATATGGTGGGATATGAAAGGTGTGGTGTACTATGAGCTGCTGCAACCGGGTGAAACTATGAATGGAGAACGTTATCGACGACAATTAATGCGTTTGAAGCAAGCTCTGGCAAGAACACGACCAGAATGGGAGAACAAACATGATAAACTTATTGTTCAACATGATAACGCTCGCCCACATGTCGCAAAACCGGTCAAAACCTATTTAGAAAATGTCGGATGGGAAGTTTTACCCCACCCGCCGTATTCACCAGACGTTGCTCCTTCGGACTACTACTTGTTCGATTGCATGAACAACGATTTGATTGGACAGCGGTTTACTTCTTCAGAAGATATCGAAACATGGGTCTCTGACTGGATCGCTTCCAAGGATGAGGACTTCTTTCGCCACGGAACCCGTACATTGCCTGACAGATGGGCGAAAGTGGTGGCTAACGATGGACAATATTTTTCTTAAGGTATTTATGTATTTTGTGTTTGTACTACAGCTTCAATGTGTGCGTACCAACCGCACGAATTAATTCCTAGACCAAATACAAGCCAAGTACGTCAGTTGTCTGAAGCCCAGGCTAAGCGCCAGCAGCAGCAACATCCTTATGGTGCCACTTTCGATGTCCCAACTGCCATCGCATATTTGCGATCTCGCCAAATGGATGCCTCTGCAAAGAATCCTGTGCAAGATGACAGTGAATCAAAATGTCAACACAGTTTCCATTGAAATGTTTGTAGATGGTTTTGGTTTTGGGTTTAGCGTCCCACGATTATACCATGTCGGCTAATGGAGACGTAGACATACTGATTATAGTGAAATCCGAACCACTTTTTCGTTCAAAAACACCCCACCGGGAATTGAACCCGAAACCACGCGCACTAAAGCAAGCGTGCTAGCCTGTAGACCAAGCGGGGGTCCGAAATGTCTGTAGACACACCTAGTAATTTGAAGCAGCGAATCAGATGGCAAAAGTGAGAAACACGTGCCGCGTCATTTAAAATGTACAACGAACCGAGGTAAACAATTCAGCTATAGGGTCCCCTGGTAGGGTTCTAGATAAGGTCTACTCAAAAGTTTCAAATCGCAAGGGGGATCACGTATTATTAATGCTTTATACCTAATTACCTGTGCGAGAACGTCTGGTTTCTGCTGCACAAATACAAGTATCGAAAGGCAGATACATCGCCAATAATCACTTTGGACATTCAAGTCGAAAAAGGGTGGTCGCTGAAATTTCACTCTTCTTCTCTACTTTTTATTGTTGCTTTATATCTAATAACCTGTGCGAGCACAATTTATGGTTTATCTGCACAAAATCAAGTATCGATGCGCAAATGCATCGCAACAATCAGTTTTACCATTGCAGTCGAAAAAGGGTGATCGATGAAATTTCACTCTTCCTCTCTACTATTTATTGTTGCTTTACATCTAATTAATTGTGCGAGCACAATTTCTGCTTTATTTGCAGAAAGTCAAGTATCGATGGGCGAGTGCATCGCAATAATCAGTTTTACCATTGAAGTCGAGAAAGGGCGATCGCTGAATTTTCACTCTTTCTTTCTACTTTCTATTAATGCATTATATCTAATTAACTGCGTGGGAACAAATTATGGTATACGCTTCTAAAATACAACTATTGATGGATAAGTCCATTGCAACTATCAGTTCCGCCATTCAAGTCGAAAGAGGGTGGTCGCTGAAATTTCACTCATTCTCTCTACTTTTAATTAATGCTTTACATCTAATTAACTGCGTGAGCACAAATTCTGGTATCTGCTGCAAAAATACAGGTATACACGCACACAGGTCCATCGCAACAAACAATTTGGCGATTAAAGTATAAAATGATTGGTCGCTAAATGTCACTTCTTTCCTCTACTATTTCATAATGCCTTATATCTGGTTAATTGTGCGAACGCAAATTCCGCATTCTGATGCACAAATACAGGCAACGAGAGACAATTCCATCGCAAGTATTAATTTTCTCTTTGAAGTGCACAAAGAGTGGTCGCTGAAATTTAATATTTCCCTCTACTTTTTGTTTATACCTTATATATGGTTAACTGTGCGAGCACAAATTCTGCGTTGTCCTGCACAAATACAAGCAACGAGAGACAATTCCATCACAAGCATTAATTTTTTTCAAGTGTAGGAAGGGTGCTCGTTGGAATTTTAATATTTCCTTCTATTTTTTATTTATGCCATATAAATGGGTTAACCGTTCGAGCACAAATTCTGCTTTGTGCTGCACAAATACAAAGCAACGAGAGAAAATTCCGTCGCAAACATTAATTTTCTGTTTCACGTGTAGAAAGAGTGGTAGCTGAAAGTTTAATACTTCCTTCTTCTTTTTGTTTTGTCTTATATATGGTTAACTGTGCGAGCACAAATTCTGCTTTGTGCTAGACAAATACAAGCATCGACACAGAATTCCATCACAAGCATTAATTTTCTCTTTCACGTGTAGAAAGGGTGGTCGCTGAAATTTTAATATTTCCCTCTACTTTTTGTTTATTCCTTATATATGTTTAACTATGCGAGTATAAATTCTGCTTTGTGCTGCCAAATACAAGCATCGACAGAGAATTCCATCACAAGCATTAATTTTCTCTTTCAAGTGTAGAAAGGGTGGTAGCTGAAATTTTAATATTTCTCTCTACTATTAGTTTGTGCCTTATATATGATTAACTGTGCGAGCACAAATTCTGCTTTGTGCTGCCAAATACAAGCAACGAGAGAGAATTCCATCGCAAGCATTAATTTTCTCTTTGAAGTGTAGAAAGGGTTTTCGCTGAAATTTTAATATTTCCCTCTACTTTTTGTTTATGCCTTATATAAGGTTAACTATGCGGGCACAAATTCTGCTTTGTGCTGCGCAAATACAAGCAACGAGAGGCAATTCAATCGCAAGCATTATTTTTTTTCATTCAAGTGTAGAAAGGGTTTTAGCTGAAATTTTAATATTTCCCTCTACTATTTGTTTATGCCTTATATATGGTTAACTGTGCGAGCACAAATTCTGCTTTGTGCTGCACAAATACAAGCAACGAGAAACCATTCGATCGCAGGCATTAATTTTCTCTTTGAAGTGTAGAAAGGGTTGTCGCTGAAATTTTAATATTTCCCTCTACTGTTTATTTATGCCATATAAATGGGTTAACCGTTCGAGCACAAATTCTGCTTTGTGCTGCACAAATACAAAGCAACGAGAGAAAATTCCGTCGCAAACATTAATTTTCTGTTTCACGTGTAGAAAGAGTGGTAGCTGAAAGTTTAATACTTCCTTCTTCTTTTTGTTTTGTCTTATATATGGTTAACTGTGCGAGCACAAATTCTGCTTTGTGCTAGACAAACACAAGCATCGACACAGAATTCCATCACAAGCATTAATTTTCTCTTTCACGTGTAGAAAGGGTGGTCGCTGAAATTTTAATATTTCCCTCTACTTTTTGTTTATTCCTTATATATGTTTAACTATGCGAGTATAAATTCTGCTTTGTGCTGCCAAATACAAGCATCGACAGAGAATTCCATCACAAGCATTAATTTTCTCTTTCAAGTGTAGAAAGGGTGGTAGCTGAAATTTTAATATTTCTCTCTACTATTAGTTTGTGCCTTATATATGATTAACTGTGCGAGCACAAATTCTGCTTTGTGCTGCCAAATACAAGCAACGAGAGAGAATTCCATCGCAAGCATTAATTTTCTCTTTGAAGTGTAGAAAGGGTTTTCGCTGAAATTTTAATATTTCCCTCTACTTTTTGTTTATGCCTTATATAAGGTTAACTATGCGGGCACAAATTCTGCTTTGTGCTGCGCAAATACAAGCAACGAGAGGCAATTCAATCGCAAGCATTATTTTTTTTCATTCAAGTGTAGAAAGGGTTTTAGCTGAAATTTTAATATTTCCCTCTACTATTTGTTTATGCCTTATATATGGTTAACTGTGCGAGCACAAATTCTGCTTTGTGCTGCACAAATACAAGCAACGAGAAACCATTCGATCGCAGGCATTAATTTTCTCTTTGAAGTGTAGAAAGGGTTGTCGCTGAAATTTTAATATTTCCCTCTACTGTTTATTTATGCCTTATATATGGTTAACTTTGCGGGCACAAATTCTGTTTTGTGTTGAACAAATACAAGCATGGAGAGACAATTGCATCACAAGTATTAATTTTCTTTTTCAAGTGTAGGAAGGGTGGTCGCTGGGATTTTAATATTTCCTTCTATTTTTTATTTATGCCATATAAACGGTTAACTGTTCGAGCACAAATTCTGCTTTGTGCTGCACAAATGCATGCAAGGAAAGGCAATTCCATCGCAAGCATTAATTTTGTCTTTCAAGTATAGAATGGGTGGTCGCTGAAATGTTAGTATTTCCCTTCCCAGCTGAACGTCATCTTGGTGAGCAACCTGTTTTGTTTTTTCTTCATTCTGTAGTTATTGTAGCAAAATGTTCTAATAACTGCAGCATAAATCAGCACAAATTGAACACATTTTTTTTTGTTAATATCTATATGGTAGGGGTTGGTTTTCACAATGTGGTCGCTAACTTGACGTCAATTTGGCGATCAACTTTTTTTTCTATTTTATCGTTTAGCTATTGCGGAACACCTTCTAAAATCTGCATATATATTAGCACAAATTGAGCACAAAATAAGTTGTTGATAGAGTGTGTTTGGGATTGTTTTTCCACGACGTGGTAGCTAACTGGACGTCAGTTTGGCGACCAACCTGTTTTCTTTTTTCTTCATTCTGTAATTATTGCAACAAAAAATGTTAATAACTGCAGGATAAATCAGCTCAAATTGAGCACAAAATAATTTGTTAATATCTCTATGGTAGGAATTGTTTTTCATAATGTGGTCACAAATTCTGATAACTGGAGCATAAATTAGCACAAATTGAGCACAAAAATTTTTTTAATGTTACTGTGGTGGCTACAAGTGTGGTCGCCAACTTGACGTAAGTCTTTTATTGTCCCTCAACTAAAAGTTGCAGTGTTGCTAACTATCAAGTGTCGGAGTTCCCCAGATGTCGGAGTTCCCCACAATTACCTTAATGAATTGAAACAATAAAAATATTCAAATCAGTTGTAAAATCTTTCAATATTTCATGGTAACTGGCAAGGGCGCTGATCCTGGGCCCCCCTCAAATCTCATGTGCGCCTCATTTATTTTTATGAATATGTATTTTTTATTATTATATTTATTGTTGTATGTATTTTTAAAGAATGGGCCCCCCAAATTTACAGAGAAATCGGCGCCGTTGGTACCTGGCAAAAAATATAATCTATTTCGTAAATATATTGATACCACGAGTTATATTGTGGTTACCACAGTCGTTGTGTAAAAAATGTTCTTATGCTTCGTGTCTATATATGTTGACAGTGGCACTGGCAAAAATGGCACGGGTTTGAGGGGGACATGTCCTCTCCAATCTTGGAACTGAGGGATTGTGCCCCCAATAATCCGATTTGTAATGTGTTTTTTAGGGGAGAAATATGATGAATCGTGTCCGATTGCGACAAAGAAAAATGAGATGAAATTGATATTTCCCCAGAATAAGCACCAAATCTGTCCGCCTCACAACGTTGAAGACAACTATGCTCCCCTGATCTTCCACAGTATTGTTTTTCAACATCGTAAACATTTTCAACATCGCTTTATGGGAACGGTCTTACCCTCATAAACAAACATGTGTTTTTAGCTTGTGTGGAGAAACAGTGTTGGGGCTAAGGCCTCTTCCACAAAAAGTAAATATTATCGTAGAAGCACGGGAAGGAGTGGATCGAAGGGATTGAAATTGTGTGTAGATATGGTATATGTAAAATAAGGCTATTCGTGTTTCCCAATCGTCCGCATGTAATCTATTTCGTAAATATATTGAAATTGAAAACCAATACTGTGAAGGATCAGCGGAGCAGAGTTGTCTTCAACATTGTGAGGCGGGCAGATTTGATGCTTATTATGGGGAAATATCAATTTCATCTCATTTTTCTTTGTGGCAATCGGACACAATTCATCACGTTTCTCCCCAAAAAACACATTTCAAATCGGATTATTGGGGGCAATATTCCTCAGTTTCAAGATTGGAGGGGACATGTCCCCTTCATCCTCTCGAGCCATTTGCGCCAGTGCTAGTGATACACACACTGTCATAGATGTAGACACGAAGCATAAGAACACTTTTTACACAACGACTGTGGTAACCATAATATAACTCGTGATATCAATATATTTACAAAATATATTATCTTTTTTGCCAGTTACTAACGGCACCGATTTCCCTGTAAATTTGGGGGGGGGGCATTCATAAAAATACATACAACAATACATATAATAATAAAAAATACATATTCATAAAAATATATGGAGCCCACATGACCTTTGGGGGGCATGATCAGCGCCTTTGCCAGTTACCATGAAATATTGAAAGATTTTACAACTGATATGAATATTTTTATTGCTTTAATTTATTATAAACATATGGAGAATTAACATTTTACTTGTAGCTACAAGTGGCTACTTTATTGGTTGAAGCGAAAAAAAAATGACGCCCGCGAGAATCGAACCTGTAACCCTTAAAACGTGAATCACAAACGCTTCACGACGTCACTTAAAAATTTGCGCAACGCACATATGCGGCGAGTCGAAAATTTTAAGTCGCTTTCTCTATGCTATATTAGGCCATTGCGCTCTCCCAGTTTGTAATATGAACACTTTAATTTTCACAATCGCCTTGCAAAAAATGGCCCCGATATTAATTTACCAAAGTCTGCTTTCTCCTTCTAAGTGAAAAAAGAACTTCAGGCATTTTTAGATATTGATATTTGTAATTGCAATAATAGCAAGATATGGAGATACTTTCGGTGAATCAGAAAAAAATTAGTCTGTTGCACTATAAGTCTATTTTTGTTTTTTTAATTTAAAATTGAAGTCTCTCGAGTATAGTATTTTATCATGACAGAAATCAGTGTGCTTCGTCGTTATCGTCAACGTGTGCAGTTTGCTTCATAAGCGAGTGTTTTTGACTCTTACTTAACAGAAAAGGTTTAGCGTAGTGGCATGAGCATTCGTTTCGTAATTCAAGAGTTACGGATTCGATTGTCAGTGCGGTAAGTTGTTTTTATGAACTACAATATGCATACTTCTGAAGTGTAATAAAATGAAAAATGCTCAATTTCTTTCGGTCTTACGAGTTAGAATGGGGGCGGCTTTCTTCACAGGGGAAATACTAGCAAAATGACGCCACATGTCTGTCTACAACCTTGATTCGTACTGTGGTGGAAAACAAAACGTGTCTAGCAAACAATTCATAAATATGACCCCTAAGGGTCATGCTTAGGGTCTAGTATGAGTCATAAATGTGTCTGAAACCGTATTGTTTTCGAGCAGTTATTCCGAACCTCTTTCACTGTTACTCCTACTGCTAGAAATAATAATATTTTCGTTCGCCATTTCCAACACGTTCCATATATCCGTTCAACCAAAATTTGTAAATAGGAACTATTCTTTTTTATATTGGTATTATATTTTGGTTGAAATATCAATATAACGCATACATAATCCAACGTCTTTTAGCCAAAGGAAGCGTATTACTATGTATCTTGGTGAAGACAAATCCTACTTAATTTCTATTTAGGCATCCGAAGTTTCGATATTAATATTGTTCAGGAGCTGACACCTTCTTTCTCACCTTCCGTTTCCTTTCGCATACTAATAGCTCTAATCCTTTCCCTATCACTTTCTCTTATCATTTACCCTACTTTTCCTATCAACTTCAGTACGCTTATTTACATTGCAATATGACCTAATATTGAGGTCTTAAATTTTCAGTAATAACAATAATAATAATAATAATAATAATAATAATAATAATAATAATAATAATAATAATGGCATTAAAATTTTTAAAGTTACCTAAAATTAGACAAAACTTATAGATAAGTCGGGATTTCGGGAGTGTCTCTGGACCTCTAGGACATACCTCTGGAACTACCAAAATGTTAAACCAAAGCGTTGTTTTGTTTTCTTTCAGAAACGAGATGAGAAATTCATCTTCTCGTGAGCAACACTAAAGAAAACCGAAATATTCATGCCAAATGTTACATTTCTGGTTGAAATGTTATACTCTGAGCGATTATAAGCTACTAACTTAATCTTCTATGAGATTATAATAATAATAATAATAATAATAATAATAATAATAATAATAATAATAATAATAATAATAATAATTATTATTATTATTATTATTATTATTATTATTATTATTATTATTATTATTATTATTATTATTATTATTATTATTATTATTATTATTATTATTTGTTAAGATTTGATAGTTCAAGTATTGAAGCATCCAAGTATTCAAATATCAGAAGAAAATAGAACGTGTATCATCGCCGATCAATCGCCACCAAAAATTCAAAGTAAAAAAAAAGTACTGGTTGTTCGTGGATACGATTCGATTCGACTACAATCAAATCACGGGCGTCGTTATCGGGAGGGTCGGGGGTTCGCTTTTCCCCCAGACTTTAGTCAAGTATATTTAAAGAAACTATACTACTGTGTATATGTAACTTTCGTCGGAAAGAGGATTTTGATTTTGATTCATCCGACCCCTCAGATTTAAAAAGCTAACGACGCCAGTGTTCAGATTACTGGTCTAGCGCCTTGACCACTTAACCACGATTACTACGCAGTAATTGATTTGCCTTTAGTTTGTTTACGAGTATAATACACGCGCCGTATTTGACTCAAAATAAAGGAGTTTTGCATTTTGTGTTTAAAAAATCTGTAATGTTGATAATTTAGTGAATACAGTGATATAATGCCCTCTGATCCTGTGTTTTGCCAATCAATCTGACTATTAACAAGCTACTTTTTTGAGCGAACAGAAAACGCTCTTTATTTAGGCGAGCCGGAAGATGTAACGCTTTAGATGTGTGGTTAAATTTGTAGCTTTTCTAATCTGGTGGCCCGGGGTGGGATTCCCGTCTTCGCGTTTAACCTTTTTAAAATGTTCTATTTACAAGGCTGAGCTCCGTTTGGGTGCTGCAAAATGAAAGGTAATCTTCAGTGGAGAAATTCAGTGATGATGTAATCCTGAAAAGAAAGGAAAGAAAATGAATGGAGAAAACGAGTTACGAACTTAAGTCTGTGAATGGTTCTGTATTTGATATTATCCGTTAATTTCGTGCATTTTAAGTTGTATATTGAGATTATATTCTCCCCTTTTCTCTTCGTGTTTCAATGTGTAAAGTTTCACAAATATTATACAGATCATGAACCGTCAGTTACATTTGTAACCTAACGGAAATACGTTAATAAGGAATAAGTTCTCCAACTCGTTTGAGTGTTACCGAATTTTTCTATTTTAATATTTACAAATAAATTGCAAATAGTTAGTATTTTCAAAAGTTATTTAACGAATAATGAAATCAATAATTTCTTTTTTCGAAGTAGTATTACGTATGAATCAGCACTGCCGGAACCTAGGAGTTCGCGCGCTGTTAGGCCCCCAAAATTTTCATTGGGGGTTGGATTCTTCCCCCCAAGCGACCCTTCCATACTTTTAGTTGATTTGCAGGTAGGACTAGTGCGAAACTTGGCGGAGAGCTTTGGGTTAGCTAAAAGAAAATAACCTACCATATAATATACCACATAATCTATCCGTATGCTATTTGATACGCAGATATATATATAGTTATATGACCTAAGTAAACTTGTTTGTATAATCCTCATTTGATTAATTATAAGATTAACTAAGTCCGCCGGATGTTATCTTCTCTTCGGCGTCTCTGTTACCTGTATATTTTTTCAAGTGGTCGGGTGTAATTTTATGTGTGTATCATACAAACAAGAAGTACTGTGAGTTCAAGTATCCAATGACTCCCTTTTGTCATTTCGTGAGTCAGCGTTTCGCTCCACTTCTGCACTAAAATACTCTACGATTTGTGCTTTTAACAGGTGGGGGCAACTTCACACTGCTGTGCTAGCTACTACCAGGCGTAATTAATCTTGGAGCAGGCGTTAGTTGGGTTGCCTATCTTGCGGACGTTGTACATCAGAAATTTATGTGGCCCACTGTAGATTCAATATCATACCATACAAACCATGATAATTTTTTTGCTTTTTTGATTTTCTTCTTTCATTCACTCTCATGTAATATTCGTGATTAGGTGGTACTATAGTATATCAAATATTGCAATACGTTTCGCCACGTACGTGAGATCCTTTTTCTTTTTCCACAAATTTTCAAACACTGGGCACAATATTTCACAATTGAACATAAACGCTTTTCATTTTGATACGAAGCTGACTTATGATATTCATAGCATGACTGACCCTGAAATTACAATCATTGAATGTAATACGACCTTCTTTATAATCGCATGGTAGCATCTGATGACAACGATAACATACCGTTGTACAATGTTTCAAATGTGCAAGCTTGTTTTCACATTTCTTATGACAACTTTCGCACTAATAACTACAGCTAAAACATGCTGTCAAGCTTTCAATGACGTTGTAATGATTAAGAAAAGTAAATTTAAAGATTGTCTCTCGTTATCGCTTGGTGGTGCTTCAAACATGACATCACTTCCTCAAAATTCCCTATACACTGTAATTTTATAGTAAATTAAATGTTCATGAAATTTACGAATTTCAGGAATTCCACCATCATGACTGAGGTCTACATCAGCCGCTTCACACAGGTCTTCTACATCTTTTTCTAATATATTTTTACTTTGATTTTTATATCTACTCTATTCTGTTTGATTCCTTCCCTTGTGTTTTCGTAATCCTATGGTAACAAAGATTGCATGTGATAAAAATCTTGTAACTTCGTTCTTAATTGTGATAATACCCCGTTTTGCATTTATATAATCACTGGTATTCATAACATGCTAACTCAAAAGTCTGCCATGTCCTCTTGGCATGGGTACATGATGAAAGTTCACGATACAATCTTCATGTATAAGAAGATCCGCGTTAATTTGCAGTACTTTCTCATAACTCGTCCATAGAACTTCTGCTGAGAGATTTCTTGCTTCTCTGATTACGATTATTTCTTCTGCTGGTATTCTGATTACGATTATTTCCAAATCCCACTTGTGCATTAGTGTTACGCTCTGCTTGAAATTCAGATTGCAATTCATCCATTCTCTTCTCTGTTTCGTCAAAATTAACTTCTATTTCTTCATGTTCAGTGTTAACCTTTGCTAATGTTTCCATAAACGATGTATATATTTCTTCTTCTTCCTCTTCTTTTCCAGGATTGGGAAATAAATTCTTAAGCCAGTTTTGTAAACGACCCGCTCGGGAGAGTAATACTCCCGCAAGTACGTTTTTCCGCGCGCTACTCTAGCCAGCTGTTTTACGCGCTATCCTAGCCAGTTGTTCTAAGTTGGTCACAAAATTTATATCATGAAGTACAGGGGGAACAAAACGAGCCCTATATCGTGGAGTACAAGGGCATAAGTACTACAACTATTTATTTGCAAAAAAGTAAATAAATCACTTTTTAAAGTATTATTTTCATATTATTTTAATTTAATAAGTGTTATAAAAATGTAAAAAGAATGTAAAAAAAAATTCTTTTCTCGGGCCGTGTTTGAACTCGCGCCAAAAGAGAATTTTATTACTAGCATATAGCACTAGCCCACTTTGATTTCTGTTATTTTAATGCAACGTGGCAAGAAGTGGATAACGCCAAC
Organism: Thermobia domestica; assembly: GCF_964235325.1. NCBI lineage: Eukaryota > Metazoa > Arthropoda > Insecta > Zygentoma > Lepismatidae > Thermobia > Thermobia domestica. The sequence continues at coordinate 207,222,936 of NC_137457.1, read as the reverse complement.
CAATCAGAACTGTATTTCTCGTTTCTACTTCCGGGAGCATTACTCTCCCGAGCTAATCCTGTTTTGTAATTCATGTTTATAAAACTCTTCTTCTTCTGTGTTCTTCTCTTCCTCACTGTAAGCCTCTCCCATTATCTGCGAAAACGTAGATTTAGCACATCCTCATCATTTGTCCTTTCTTCGACGTCTTCTTCTGCTTCTTCTTCTTCTTTTAACCATTTTTATTTTTTTCAATACAGACAGATGCGTCCTTTTCCTCTTCTTGTGTTTTCATTTTATTAGCTTTATTTTCTAATATTTTTAATAGTTCTTTATATTTCATCATCTTCTACAGCTTCGTTTATCATCTCTTCTTTTTCTTCTTTTTTTGCTATTTGAATGCCATTAAGTGCATCTCTTTCTTCTTTGGCAATGTTCATCATCTCTTTTTCTTCTGCTATTTCAATTTCATGAACTACATCTTTTCCTTCTTCTTCTTCTTCTTCTTCTTCAGCAATGGCATCTGTTTGTAATCTCACTTCTTCCTTATGCGTTCCTTTCTTCTTTCTTTCATTATCTCCTTCTACCTTATGACTCCTTCCTTCCTCTCATGATGATCGTCTCCTTCTTCTATACCTAGTACGTCATCTATTTCCCGTAGAAGAACTAGCGTCTCTTTATTTCGTACGTACTCTTCTTCTTCTTCTTCCTCTTCTTCTTATATGTCGTTACTAAAGTCTGTAATCTCTTTTAATAGTTCTTGCGTACTCTTCTTGTTTTCCAATTTATTTCCCGCTATATGTATATAAGTACTTAAAAAAGGATATTTTCCTATATGTATATATAACTATTTCAACTGGATAGTACGTAATATATATATATATATATATATATATATATATATATATATATATATATATATATATATATATACAGTGGCGTATTTACGATTTTGTTTCGGGGAGGGCTTTGCTAATTTTCGGGGGGGCTTTGCCTGTAAATGTGAAAATTCTGCAAGATATTTCATATACTTTACTATGGTAAGTAACATTTCGGGGGGGGCTTAAGCCCGGAAGCCCCCTAAATACGCCACTATATATATATATATATATATATATATATATATATATATATATATATATATATATATATATATTAAAAAAGGATAAGGAAAGGAATATACACTTGCCTTTGTTTATTTGTATTCAACCTAAAATAAAAAAAAAAAGAAATTCATCTCGTTACTTATATACACAATCACAATAGTTATAAAACAATATATATACCTATAGATTTCAAATCGTTATAAGAAAAAGTAAGACAGAACTTTCAAGGAAACAAAAAGCACAAATTTTTAGTATCGCACGTGTGATAATTTTTTTTTTTTTTTTTTTACTTCTGCGATAAAATAAACAAACGAGATAAACAAGTGTATGTTCAGAGTTTGGTTCAAGTGTGTTTTTGATGGATAAACACGTGTGTGATTTTTTATTCTTATTCTTCCGTCTCTCAATTTTCGCTTCGACCTGATTCCCTGTGGTGATGTTACACGATCCTTACATTGATTAATATAGCTATATTAATTATTCTAGGGAAGCAGCGGCTCATGATAGAATGTTAACCTTTCGTGCGTACGTTCCCTGGTTATATTTCAGTATACATAAAACGGATTTGACCAAACACTATATACATGGGATTTTTTACCATTTACTTCATCAATATTATTATCGTCTTCCTTCGTTTCGAAGCATAATCATTAAACAATTTTCACTAACGATAACCAACAACTGTGACTGTGTTTGAAAGTCAATAAATGTAGAAGTATCATCACCCATCTCAGTAATCATGAGAACTATGGACTATGGAACCATGACGTGAGATCGAATCGGGGATACCATGCACTAAAGCTGACTCCTTTAGCGACCCCGAATGCGATTAAAGTTTCACCATTAATCTCAACGACCAAGTAAACTATGGATTTGAGACTAATATCGGTCATTTTCCAATTATTTTAAGTCTTGATAGCTCCCATTGGTACGGCTTGATCCCTAACTCCTGTGGGAGATAAATTTGAATGTAAACGTCAACTTGAGTTTTACCATTAATTTCAGTGACCACGAAAACTGTATGTTAGTCAATAATATCGGTCATATCTATACATACTTTGGTATTCCACCCCCCATTAGAGACCACTTTGGATCACAAACAAATGTACTGAATGCGATTAAAGTTTCACCATTAATCTCATCGACCAAGTAAACTATGGATTTGACACTAATATCGGTCACTTTTTAATAATTTTTACGCATTGATAGCCCCACTGTTAGGGATTGTTCCTTGACTCCTGTGGGGGTAAATTTCTCTACACTTACTCGTGGGTTTCCTCGAGGGTCTCCCAGTGCAGCCAAACCTAAATTATCACTTAACTCAGTATGATGTTCTTATTAGAAAATACGAAAACTCTATTTAGGGGCCGTGGGGACCCCCACTCCAACCCCCTACACATGATGAGCTAATGTGTTCGAAGTCTCATCATTGATCACAGCGGCTCCAAAAACTATGGGGTTGACAGTAATATCGAGCATTTTGAATTATTTTTACATGTCTCGATATCACCCCTGGGGACCCCCACACCAACCTCATACATGATGAGCTAATGTGCTCGGAGTTTCATCACTGAACACAACTCCCCCGAAAACTATGGATTTGACACTAATATCGAGCATTTTGAATTCTTTTTATATGTCTCGATACCACCCCTGGGGACCTCATATTCCCACCCCCTTAGATGACCTGTTCATGAGTTCGAAATTTCATCACTGAACACAGCGCCCCCGAAAACTATGGATTTGACAGTAATATCGAGCATTTTGAATTTTTACATGTCTCGATATCACCCCTGGGAACCCTTACTTCAATTCCTATACATAATTAGCTGATGTGTTCGGAGTTTCATCACTAATCACAGCTGCCCCGAAAACTATGGATTTCACACTAATATAGATCATTTTGAATTATTTTTACATGTCTCGATAACCCACCCCTATTAGGGGGCGTTCCTTACCTCATGAGAGTGGGGGATAACTTTGAAAGTAACGTGATTTCGAATTTACCCACAAAAAGCGCTTCGTCTTGATCTAAGACCATGATCAAATTTTGATTCATTTTCAATTCAATCTGTTGGTTCCCGACCACATTCAACAGACAGACAGATAGACACGTTTATTTTAAAGCTATCATATGATATTATCAATGGCTGAAACCGCATATCTTCATTCACATTATTATTTTTAACATACAGACAGTTTTAAATCTTTTCTTTAGTGATCTGCATCTGTTTCACACGATGCTCGGGACGTTTTATCGCACGACGGCTGAGAACAAAATTGAAACACAAAACAACAATACACATACTTTGTAATCTTATCTTTTGTTCTTCAACGTACACAACATATGTATGTCACTGAATTCCATCTACAACGAAGAGAAGGAACTAACCTTGGTAACCTTCTATGCTTCTTTTTTTAACGTTAGAATTCATTGTCATTACCAAGAACGTGTCTTTTGAACTCTTTGTAGTTAAACGAAGATATAACATGTAGTTTAATGCTTCAGGCCTATTCATGGGCCGTAACATTTTAGGTTTACATTATTTATTTATTATTAATATATCAAGGTTTTTTACTTACCTATTTTAATAAAAGCAGCAACTGAATCCGGATATTGACTTCACTCGAAGACAAGGCGCTGCACACAAATGTACACTGTATCACTTATGAATAACAAACATTCTTTCAAGCTTTCGTCACACAGACACACACACACACACACACACACACACACACTCAAACAAGTGATTACCATCGACAAAACATGTTCTAACAAGAACCTGGGGCTTTATTATGAGATTAACGCATAGAGTATTTTCCCGTGTCATTCAGACTAAACAAGATGGCTAAGAAACTTTAGTCAATGCATTATTCAATTTTCAAACACATCTTCAACTATTCAGGGACACATTAATCACAATCCATTTCTTGTGTGAAGTCAAGGACATACTAACTTCCAATTCATTAACATAATTTAATACTTAGCCTATATTGCAAAAGTGACTTTGAATACTAGTCATATAATCGTTTTCTATGGGAATGTATTTCGAAACAATATCTCATCCCGACTTCAACACAAGCATTATCATGTATTTTTCTTTTGGTTGATGTGATTCTTCGTATTACACTTTCCAGAAGCCTTGGTGGCCTTGAGTATACAAATTTCCATCCTATGTTGTCAAAACATTATGAAATGGTATGAGAAGCTTTTATAGTTTTCGTTGATGTAGTTCTTCATATAACACTTTTAGCGTGCAGCACAAGCCCCCTGGGGGACTTGAGGATACAAATTTTCATCCTACGTTGTCAAAACACTATGAAATGCTATGAGAAGCTTCCGTTCTTAGATCATGCTCAATGGAATCGAAATAACAAACTATTCACTCAAGACCTGGGAAAGTCATGTTTCATCTTGTTTATACAGGCAATGGGGAGTCCGGGGGAGTAGGACCAAGGCTAATTTTCGACGCTGATGCTAACGTTGCAACAACTTTCACGTGAGACCTACGGCCACCAACTTACCACTCAGCGTCCAGTCTATTGGGGCACCTGCATATACGAATTTTCATCCCACGTTTTCAAAAACATCATGAAATACGGTATACACCTAGGCAACTAAGAGCAATGCGATCAAAGGACACATTTCTTATAGTCCGCTACCATGGACACTTACGCTCTTTGCATTGGGGGTCAAAAATAGCTAACCAATAGAAGACGAGAAGAAGAAGAGGAAAAATATATGAAATACTATGAGAAGCTTTCGTTCTTAGATCATGCTCAATGGAATCCAAATAACAAACTATTCACTCAAGACCTTGGGACAGTTATGTTTCATCTTGTTTATACAGGCATCTGGGGCAATAGAACCAAGGCTAAAATTTCGATGCTGCTTACGATATTCATCTTAGCAATCCAGAAACCAGTCAACGTTCCCAGGGCGACAATTTTCCCACGTAGGGTCCTTACACTTAGGAACACTGCCCCAACACATGTCTATGCCTACATACGTCTTAGTAACAACCGCCTAGTAACAGTCGGCCAAGGTCAAGGTCAAATTTGCCGAAGCGACTTTATTCTACTCCGTCTTTCCTCTATTACTAACAATGTATCAGATGTTCAACGCATGATCTTAGAAGAGTTTCGACCACCAGCAGTCCAGAGACACATAATCACTCGGATTAACAACAGTTTGATGTAATTGCTAGTGCTCGGTTAATCATAGTGCTAAGCGTTATGATTAACCGAGTAGTTTGCGAACTGCGGAGACACAAACACTTGTTGCTGCGAAACGCATAATCTCCTCACGAGTCAAAGTATATCTGGTGTTTGTCTGCTTTGATGGACATTCCGAGGACAAGTTTACGTCGAGTTTACGGTGACATGAAGCTGACGACATACAATCAATGTTCTTATTCATTTCCCTAACGAGATCGATTTCTACCATCGAGTTGAGTTTTTCCTGTACATTGGGTTGGCCGTACCGGTCTGTGAAGTTGCAAGTCGACATAAGCCCCCCTGATTTTTCCCTTTGGAGACACTAAAAAACAAAGTGTGTGCTAATTCTATTGACAATGAAAAACATCGCATCAACTTACTTTTCAGGAATTTAACAATGTTCCGGTGAATCTATGCGTGGATGTGCGAAGGCATGTGAAAATGCTCCTGTGCCTCTGGAAACCTGTATTAACTTAGATAGAATCTAGGCCTAACAATATGTTCAAACTCGATTACTCAGTGTGCTTTTTTCATTTTTGTAACCTAATCTCACCATTTTGTAACATTTTATATAACGATTGCGACATGCTATACATTCCTCAATAATAATAACATCTATTCTAAATTGCCTAATTCAGCCTGGCCCACCATGTATTGTAGAATACAGCATATCACATTTTATTTCAATGTATTTAATTTACCTATATATTCCAAATGTATCAAATATTTTATTTCTTGTATGTTACTACTGAAAGTTTTCACTTTAATTTGGTCTCTTATGGTATACAAATTAGATGTAGACTTACTAGTTGTACATTTACGCGGACAAAAGCCATGAATATAACAATTTAGCTTACCAGTAATATAAGTGTACATATTATGAATGTTGAGAAAAAGTCTATCATTTTCTTCCTTTTATGATTTCCATTTGGAACTTAATATTTTCCGCCTCTGGAATAACACGAAAGTAATAATATATTAATAAAAAATGTAATAAAATTAAAGCATATATAAAAGTTAATACTATAATTCTTACACTGCGCATATTTCTTCTGTACTCTAATAATGGTTGACGCTCAGAGCAGCCAAATGCAACAACCGGTCCCCGGGCCGGTTTCGGCCCACTGAACTATTTTGCCTGGCCCACCTGATCCGTTAATGGAAATGTATTTCATATGCAATCTCTTAACTAAATTGACTTCTCTCCCTTGGATAACTGATGTCCACCCTGAAAATATGGTCCGTATTGGAACTATCATATTGTACCAACGAGCACAGAGATCACTTTTGCCCAAAGAGTGCACTTTCACCCAAAGAGACTACTTAAGAACACAAAGAGTCAAGTTGAACACCAAAATTGTAAATATTTGTTTCGTTTTTTTTTTCTGTAAATATTTTTTACAGTTATAATAGATTTTGTATTCCTGTGAATATAGTATACGATGTACGGCTTTCTGAATTGAATATGAGTATTCAATTTTTGATTGTAAAAGTTCTGTCCTTTTAACAAGTCTTTATCTGATATAATTGTCATGGTGTTCACAACTCGCTGACTTCATTTGTTTATTCAATTCTCCTTGTGGTGTCTCACTCCATAGTATTTTTTCCAGATAATATATCATATAACTACCAAGTTTGGTTAAAATTGCTCGAAACGTTACGGAGTTACACTGGAATGGACATTCATATACATACTTCCAACTAGATCTGCGACCAACTCCTCTAGCGCTGTCCCTATAAATTCCCAATTCAGCAGACATGCTCATCTATGACTAAACTTGGGATTAAATATCAACGCGATTGTAGCTTAATTTCTTGATGAATGTGACCTTTCAATTCTACTCTAAGATAGTCATTTCAGACATTTTATTTTTCAACCCTTCTAAACCTCCTAAGAGATGGGCGCTAAATTTGGACCTTAACACTATCGGTATTGTAATTATTAATATTACCGACAACGAAAATTATAGATTCGATACTAATATAGGATGTTTTCGATTGCTTTATATGTCCATTCTTGTTACCATTTAATAAAAATAAAAATTATAATAAAAAGTATACAAAGACTTAAATGTTGTAAGGAGTTTCGGCAATGAACTTAGAAACTTAGAACCTATGGATTAGATACTAATATGGATCATTTTTCAATATGTTTTCATGTCACCATTCTTCTCTCTAGATGTATCAATAGGGCTGAACGTGCATTTAAATGGCATATGAAGTGTTGCTGTTCATCTGAACGGAACAGAAAACTAAGCAATCTATACTAGTATCGGTCGTTTTCGATCATTTTGTATGTAACCCCTCCTTATGTGAGCAACGGAGTCTTACCCCTTCTGTAAGCTCAATTTAAACTTAAAGGTAATCGGAACTGCTACCAATCAACTTAGGGATCTCTAAAGCTACTGAGTCAACACTGATATCTGTAATCTTAAATTACTTTTACATGTCACAATTTCACCCCTCTCTATGGAGAAAATGGAGCTAAACTTGATATTAAATGGCATATGAAGTGTTACTCCTTATCCAAGCGACCCCTAAAACTATGGTTTCCGCACTAATATCGATCATCTTTTAAATCTTTCTAAATCTAAGCCTCCCATTCCCCCTACGAAGGATTAGAGAGATCTTAGCACCACTTGTGGCTAAACTGGACTCAAACGGAATCAGAACTGCCTAAAATTACCTGAGCGACCCAAGAAACTAATGTTTCAACACTACCATAGTTCGATTTCAATATTTATACATGTCAGTACTATATTCTGCTCACGGGTGATAATGTGGACCTAAATCGGAGTTAAACGGCACCAGGAGTGTCACTAATTATCTAAACGAACACATAAACTATATATTCGACAGTAACATCAGCTAATATCAATCTCTCTTATTTGTGTCCCTCTCTCAACCCCCTGGGAATGCTAAAGCGGATTTTACCTTAACGAGGACTTAGAGGGTACCAAAATATCACTTACCAACTTAGGGATGCCGTAAACTAAGGATTCAACACTAATACAGTTCATTTTCAAATATGGGTTCATGTTGCACAATGGCCTGAAATCCCAGAAAGCTGGCCAAAATATGAATACGTTTTCCAATTTCCATGAAATTTGCATAATGCATTTCGAGGTTGCTGATATAGATATTAGAGGTCGCAGATAGATTAAAACTAAAAACTTCAAAATGGCGGAACCAATATGTCGGTCGAATATTTTTTTAACTTCCAAAAAGGATAAAACCAAGTTTCCTCATATTTTTGAGGTCGCCGGTAACGATTATAAAGTCAGAATTTGTCAAAATCAAAAATTCAAAATAGCATGTAAATGTTTTAAACATTTTCCCAATAGGTTGAAATTTCGTCATATTTTTTAGGTCACTGATAACGATTATAAAGTCAGAATTTCAATACTCAAAATGGTTATGGAGTAGCTAACTGAAATATATTAAATTAACATATATATTTATTATAGTTACAGTTAGTAATTATTAATAATTGTTAAACAATTGATATTCTTGACATCCATTGGAAAACACGCACATACATTTAGAAAAGGATCTATGAATAGCTTCTTTGGAGAATTCCGTTAGCTTTTAGTATTGCATGTGTCGTAAAATCAAATGTCCATAGAGTTATACGGAATTCACAACTATTTTTCTGCATTTATCTTCTGTTCGTTCTTTATTTTTCATTAAATTTAATGATAATTTGTGGTAACTTGAATTGTTTCCTCAGCTTAAACTATTCAAATGTTAATTCTACTTACCTTCATCTATTTTATTCATTTTGAAAATAAAAGAATTTGAAAATTAACAATGATATCATACTTTAAATCAGTGTTTTTTTTTACGTTCACTACATCCGAACCAATCAAACGTCACTTTTCAAATGACTGCCTGCTCAGGAAGTACAACATAGTCACTGGTATTTTAACGAAATTTTATACTTCGAACATATAGTATAAGATCCAAGACTTAAAGTTCTCAAATCGAAAATTGATTCATAGAATTTTGTCCAGTTTTTAGGGATTTCAGCCAACCGTGGAGTGGTTTGGGGTCCTAGTTCGATCCCAAGTTTATGCGCTTCAGTTAGCATGTTGCTAAACACACTAGACACACACACACACACACACACCACATAGTAGGGTGTTAATCACTGGGCCGACAAATTGAAACAGGTGATTTCTCACATCAAAATAAGGAAAAAAAATTATATGGGCACGTGGTCAGAAGTACATAACTTCACAGCTAGAACTGCCCGAAACCCTGGGAAGATGAACTTTGGAGGCGAATATTTCGAAAACTATTAGCTATTAATCTGAGGCGATATATTACTGTCTTAGGCTTGTAATCTGATCTATCTAAAAATGCATGATTTTGAATCGTTCCGTGACGGCGCAAGGGAACCTCCCACAGGAAGTGGGCGGTCACGGATATTCCGTTATTACAGACGGGTCCGATTCATGACAGATAAAACAACATACCACCAAGTAACAAAAAGTAGTCAAAACACCATCAATATCTTGAACAAAATCAAGATGGCGAAGGATTTTTAGTGTGTTTTGCGTGATTGCATAGCTCTAGTTGGGACTGAATAAAATGGAAGAAAAGGAAATTAAATAAAATCAATACATCTGCAGGTTCATGACCCACGGACGTCATCTATGTGCTGAAGAAGACAGATATTAATAATACGTAATGATTTTGGGTGAATTGATCCAATGAGGATTTGCGAGAAAATGGGAGTATCCCCGCCAAGAAACAATAAGAACAATAGATACAATATTCTTCATCACAAACTGACTTGTAGATCTAAAGTGGAATCCCTTGCCATACAGGTGCACACTAACTCTGGGTTACCATATGTACTCCTTTTCGCCCTCCAACGTAGTGGACAACATATTGTTTACAACGTATGGGAACTAATGACACATAAAAGCTACAATACTGGTTATGTAACAAAAAAAGGGAAAAGTTTGTTCAGATTTGTTTGAAACAAAATGACATTCCACACTGTTGTCTCTTAGGCCAAAGAAGGCGGTACATGCTCATTGAGATTACCAACATTGTAAGTTTCTTGGCCATGTGGATCACACTGTAGTTGGTAACAGGAAATATAACACCTGGTACTGCTAGGCAGTAACAATGTGAGTGTCATAGAACGGATCAGGAGCACACATGCATGTCTTGGGAGCAATATTTCAATCTACATTGAAAGTAATCTTACTTCCGTCACCTCCCCTTTCCCTCTTTGATGTATGAACATATGAGACTATCACAGGGACACTGAAAATAAATTGTATGTAAACTGAAGACCCATTTTTTAAATAAGTCTTTTCAGGCTGTAAGCCAAGTGAAGATATTGACATTCGACATTTCGAATGCAGACATCGCATTCATCTTCAGAGATTGTAATTACGAGTAACACTTGTAAGCATAGTATTTTGGCTGATTACTACATTGATCCACGTCTTTCACCAGCTCCATTAAATGGACATTTTATTTTATTTTATGGCAAACGTTTTACCAGTACTTTTTTAAGGAGATTTCACTATAACTTCATCAGTGCATTTGGTTCCAACATGGCGGATCCTCGAACATTTCTTACCAACGTGTGGTAATACCTGAATCATGTGTATCCGGAGCAAAGGATAGAGCGAAGTGTCCCATGAGTAGGTGTGTTCGTTCACCGTGAGACTTTTTATCTGAAATTTGGTCTCAACAGAAAAAAGTTTCTGTGTGAGCATGTGAAAGCCCTGGTCTACGAAACACCTGTACTGTCTGAAGAAGAGCCATAGCATCAAAGAGACCCACATATGTCAACACCTTTTGGAGACTCACTACGTTGCCTTTGCAATGCCTCTACTGACGTCGCAGGAGGCGTTTCAGGCAGCTTCTCTAGAAGCTATTTCTGGCATATGTCGTAATGTCATCATTTCATTGCTGTTGTTGTTTATTGTTTTATTTACAGCAAGTACAATTGACACAATGATCCCCATTTGGCCTGTAGATTTACTTCTCATTAATACATTCCGTCAGGTTTTAAGTTTTGCATAACTTGGACAAACAAACACGTCCGAGGATGTCTCGGAATCCATTATGAATTGTGCGTAATCGTTTGATCACTTACCGGGCATTACTGACATATGCCTTTTGTTAGCTTATGTATGACTTTATCTATGTATACGGTCATAGACTCCCAGATCCACGGAGTACGTTTTCGGAATAAAACGTGTTCCATTTTCGTTTCTCACCGTTTTAGGGCCAGCCTTAGGTGCATCTAGGTTTCTTACTGCATTTGTTACCTTATAGTCTTATGACCTTCCTCAGTAGCGATACTACTACAAATAAGGTCACCCAAATTCGCCTTTGAACCTCTTGCAACAATTAAAAATCGAATCTGGGACCCTTTGATTACAAGGTAGCGCGTGATATTATTCATCCGTTGCGGAAAATATGTGCACTCATTCAATTTACTTGTAATTTGTTTTCGCTGTCCCTGTGATAATTTCGTACGTTCATATATCAAAGAAGGAAGGAGAAGTGAAGGTAGAGAAATTACTTTCAGTGTAGATTGTGATATTCTTCCCAGACACGTTGCTCAACTTCCAATGTTTGTCATCTCAATGAGCAGGTACTGCCTTCTTTAGCCTAAGAGGCAACACTGTGGAATGTTAATTTGTTTCGAACAAATCGGAAAGGATAAGTTACTAACTCTTCTCGAGATATCTACCTTCTTAACATGACTTTTACCTCTTTTTGTTACATAACCAATATTATAGCTCTTGTGTCATCAGCTCCCATACGTTGTAAACAATCTTGTCCGCTTCGTGGGAGGGGGAAAACGGATACATGGTAACTCAGTGTTAGTGTGCACCTATATGGCAAGGGGTTCCACTTTAGATCTATGACAAATGAGTTTGTGATGAAGAACATTGTATCTATTGATCTAATTTTTTTGGCGGGGGATACTCCCATTTTCTCGCCAATCCTCATTGGATCAATTCATCCACAATCATTACATATTCTTAATATCTGTCTCCTTCAGTACATACATGATGACTGTGGATAATGAACCTGCAGATGTAATTATTTTATTTAATTTCCTTTTTTCTCACTACATTCAGTCGCAACTGTAGCTATAAAACAAAGCACAGCACACCAAAGATCCTTCTCCATTTTCATTTTCTTAAAAATATTGAGGTCTTTCGACTACTTTTTGTTACTTAGTGGTACGTTGTTCTATTTGTCATAAATCGGATCCATCTGTTCTAAGGGAATATTCGGGACCCCCCTCACTTCCTGTGGGAGAGTTCTTTGCGTCGCCACTGCACTATTCAGTATCAAGCATTTCGGATGGAGCAGATTACAAGAATAAGACAATAACATGTCGCCTCAGCTCAATAGCTAATAGTTTTCGAGATATTCGTGCCCAAAGTTCATTTTCACGGTAAATCACGTGATGATGATAAAACACGTAACCATTTTGAGTGTATAACAACACAACGTATTACATTTCTACCTGCTAGGTTCAATCTATTAAACTTTGAATGTTTTTCATTTTTACATCTACAATATTATTAAAAACGCAATCAAGATTTTGCTATTTGAATCTTCTAACATAAACGTAAACCACGGCTTTGTCGTTTTCAGATTCCAAATGATTCCAAATGAATGCAAAAAGAAACACTAAACATATTCCAATAAACCTTGTAAATCGTTTATCAGTTTATCTTTAGTCTCTATGTGCTTTGAGCTGTATATTATTAGATTAAAGATCAATTGCGGTACAATCCCCGAAATTCCAAGATCCTTATCAAGCCTACGTTGAAGCACTAGTTCAAAATGAAAAAAATATAACGATAAATTCGTAGTGGAAATATTTTACACATTTTCTGGATGTGATGGTGGTATTATCGTGTTGCGCATCATCCACTTCTAATCGGGTTGTGCATCACTGGTGCTCCACGGACTATTGTTTAGGAAACATAATTCTTACATTGAAGGTAAATTTTAAAGTTACGTAACGTTATGTGACTACTGCTTATCCTTCAGCTATTAAAGGAGATTTAAAAGCCATAGTTAGAATTTGTAATAATAATACTAGTTGTAACTTACATTTCTTAACACGCTTTCTTTCTCGTTTACAGCAACTTAAGCTCTCGCTTGTTCTCCAAACTGAATCATGATTATTGGTGTGATAGGGTGAACAATATTGCGTGATGTTAAATTTGTTTAAGCAACATGTTAATGTTTCTATAACATATTATACATTTGTGCTGTTAGAATTTCTATGAAAGAATACAAATCCAACCAAGAAATGTTCAAGGTACTTGGGATTGGTGACTTGCATTTTAGTCCTTGTTTCATACGATTATTTCATTTTAATAGTTTTACATTTCGTTACACGCCCAGCCCGAATTAGCTGCAGTTTACTTGTTTAAGCAGCACACTACTCTCGAATTATTTCAAGTATCAAAATGAAAACACTGACTTGACAATCCTCATAATAGCTTCTAGTATGTTCCCTGAACAAAGTCGCTCATTCATTTTTAGGAAACGAACCAAATTCTAAGAGCACCCGCTGTAGGCAAAGATCCTTAACACTCAGCTAAGCAGTCACCAGAGAAAAACGTATATCATTTGGTAACTGCATGTGTGTTTGTGTTTCTGTTTGCTTTAAAATTATGATCCGAAATGATCTTTTTGTTCTTGAAATAACGTTGACAATTTGGGGATAGAACAAAAATTCCAACTTTTCTTACTCAAATAACAGAGTTATATATTTTTTAAAAAATATATATATCTCGGGTGTTTGTGCAGAGGGTGTTAAGTCAAAAAATACACTTTTTGGGAAAATTGATTTGAAAGTTTAAAAAATCGTGCTAAATCAGGATGACGAGTAAACACTACTTTAATATAAGATTTATGAAGAGACATATGTGTACAAACAGTGTGTATTATATCACTAATGTCATGTATTACGTTTTATGCTTATAAGAGAACAAAAATGTACCATTTGAAAAATTCTTACTTATCCCGTTTTGCACTTTTGAAAATCAGACCCCTACACCATTCTATACAGACACGCACTTTCTATCTGCCTTACACACATACATTTTTGTATCAAACTAAAAAAAATATTTGAAGTTACATTCTTCAGGCTCTGAAACGTTCCCCATTGTGTCCGGCAAGACATTACGTGCAGTTTTCGCTGTTGTCAGAGATTTGTAAAAATCGTGAAATACATTTGACACAAATGGCAGAAGATCAAGAAGATATTTCTTCTTTTCGGTGGTTATGGGTACTGGCCCATCATATGTAAAAGTTGGAGTCAGAGTAGAGCTCCTTCCTCTTCTCCTGAAACTAACTTGCTTGAAGTCTTCCTCTTCATTTAAGCTAGTTTTATAATACATTATTCCCAAATTCTTCTTTTCATAATGAAGCCACTTCATATCCCGCCAAGTTATCTTGCAACCACTTTCATCAACTGTACGGAGTTGGAGGGGGCCCTTAAGAAGAGAAGAGAAGTTCAAAAATTCTTCGCGGGACATTTCTTTCACAACGAACTGCTTACTCTTTCCAGCCTGTCTGATAAGTTGTGCCCAATCATGAGGGTGGTCAATACTACCGTTGAATTCCTTTTTCTTTTCTATTAAGCTGTGATCCATGTCGCTCTCCATATGAGTATGTCCTGGTAGTAGAAACTTATGGTCGATAACTTCTAAATGGGGAGAATTTTGCAAAGCAGTCATGCACATTACTGCTACATGGCTGTTCCTGTTTTGTCCACTGCAGGTGTCGGAATACATTGTGACATGTCTGACATCCGGGTTCAAGTAGTGAAGAAGAAATTGGTACAAGCAGGAACCGACATCATTTGCCCCCCTACCAGCTAAACCTTCATGCCATATGAAACAGTAACCTTGGCCATCATCACAATCGTGCACTGTTAGGTTAAAAGTCCATAGTTGCCTCTTATTGAACGCTATTGAATTTTTAACCAAAGGTGTCGGTAGGCATTGCTGCATGTCAAAAGTTACGGTTTTCTTTCCTCGATCGTGTTTGGATAGTTCCTTGTCTCTAGCTTTAGCCTGGTAGGCCAGCTCAGCTTCCCTATGATGTTCATTTAGTTGTGTTTTTGAATTTTCATCACCGGTTGCTTTTATCCGCAATGACAACCTGTCGCACAGTTGACATGTATCCGCATGTGGTTTCTTGATTTTTAAATTCATTTTGCGAAACTCTTTTTCATAAAGGGTCCGACTCACAGGAGATCCCTTGCAGGTTCTTTTGTACTCGTCATAAAGCTCCGAAATGGTGAGATATGATGGCAAGTATCTTCTGTCCGAATCTTTCCGTGAGTAATGGCTCTCATATTTAAGAACAGCTTGTAGATGTTTTCGAACTTCCTCCACTTCCTCTTCAGATTTTGCATTAGCAGGCTTGTGGACACCCCTTGCATCCGGAGCAACTATGCCCGAAATACTGGATCGTTTCTTTTGAATTACGGTTTCAATAAACTTCTTTGTTTCGCCAAACATCTTCATAAAGCAGCCTTTACAAACCTTTTTTCTTTCTCCATTTACATCGACATGATATGAAACTGTAATTTGACGGAAATGTTGCTTCAGTTCCAAAAAAAAAATAAATATGTAGACTGATCATAAGGTGTGATATAGGTAGTACCATCTGTTGGTCAGCAGCAGCGTCACTATTAAAAAAGGTATAAGGTTTACGCCCGTGTGCCTTACCCAATTCCGCACACAAGAACGGATTCTGCTTAAAGAAAAGGGGCGACTTAGCCCACTTTGTACACACACATTTGGGACAAACTGTGAGGGTAAAGAGTGCTAAGTCAGTTCAAACTTGACTTACAACTCTTTGCACAACCGTATTCGAAATTTATTGAACTACCTCATAAAACACAAGTTACTAACTTCGGTACATATTCGAATTTGACTTAGCCTCTTATACACATGTGTAGAGAAAAAAAATCTTTTTCCAGTGATAGTAAAAACTCAAAAATGGAATTTTGTGACTTAACACCCTCTGCACAAACACCCGAGATATATTAACAGACTTCAATAAAATCAATAAAGTGTAGAAAATAATAGAGCATTACAAAAGAAGAAAATAACAATAATAATGCACTTACAAGCAGAAATTAGTTCGTTACTATTAGGTAGGAAGAGAAACAAAATAATACGGTACCTAATATAAAATTAGTTTCACTGATAATTAATTTGTTTGGCTTGCGACAGATCTAAAAAAACCTACGTAATAGGAATGAATTATTTTCTCCTTTTAAGCACTTTATTTCCTTCTGTTTTTATTATATCCTACTTACCTTTTCCAACTTTAAGCACTTTATTTCCTTCTGTTTTTATTATATCCTACTTACTTTTTCCAACTTTACGTTCCTTCATAGATTCTTATGAAGTTTATATGGGATCATAAGGAATACTCATTGAAACTTCGTACTCATTCAAACAATACAATAATTATCGAAATCGCTGCACCTTTGTTCAGCGATCATACAAAAACAAAGAATGATGAACACTGTAAGGCATTGAACTGCTTTATAATCTACCTCCGAAGGTCATCATTACATCTTTATGAGGATCCCGTGCAATTACATGGAAAGAAATTTAGGCCTATGTTTAGCAGAAAGGGTCCAGCTCTTTTTATTAAAAATTTTACAATTTTGGTAATTTCTGTTCACATTAGGTTAGTTTAGGTTATGTTCGGTTAGTTTATATTATGTTAGTGCAGGGATCCAGTGTAATTTTCCAAAAAATGATAGAATTTCACTTACTTCTACTAATATTAGGTTAGGTTAACTTACGAAAGATTTGGTTACGTTATGTTACGTCTAAGCAATTACATCATTCATTTATCCTGAAAATTACCTATATTTTAGGTG
Organism: Thermobia domestica; assembly: GCF_964235325.1. Classification (NCBI taxonomy): domain Eukaryota; kingdom Metazoa; phylum Arthropoda; class Insecta; order Zygentoma; family Lepismatidae; genus Thermobia; species Thermobia domestica. The sequence goes on along the minus strand of NC_137457.1, from coordinate 207,205,713 downwards.
CTTCTGGATTCCTTCTACTAAAAATGCTCGGAATTATTTTTCAAACAAAAATAGAATCATTAAAATTGGTAATGTATGTCGAGGTTATGCGTAAACATACGAATATTAATGTGAGTTATTACGGTTTTCGCATTACATCAATTGAAGTGTTCCATGGTGTAGCTGCGAAAAATATTTTACACTCTGCTGAGATTTATATGCAACCACCAGGAAAACATGATCCTTAAACAAAAAGACTAATCAAAATCGCCACCTATTTGTTAAAGTTATGCGTGAACGTAGAGTTAACATGTAAACTGGTAAAAGGAAAAGCCCTCCTTCTTTTGAAGTCGGTTAAAAGTAAAGATTAATCAATTTGAAATACTAATTCCCCATACTTAAAATAGCCAATAATTACTACATGATTTTTATATTTTACTCATTTTGTTAAGGTACCTGTGTTCAAAACTGAGTAATGCTACGATGTATTATATTTTAAAAGTAACCGAACTTAATTCTATTTACATTATTCTCTTGCGTTACTTAAATTTTACTGTCTTCCGAAAGGTTTGAAAAGAAAGTATGTCATGGAGTTTATTCACATTATTTACGATTCTTCGTTTTTGTTATGAAACAAGATGCAAGTATAGTATGCAAGCTAGTATGTTACATCAAGAGAACTTACATAACAAGACTGTTAAGTAACTGTCATAAAATCTGCATTTTATTTCAAAATTCTATCTGCGAATGTTCGTAATATTGTAAAATCTTCAGGACACATCTTTTTAGTAATTTCTTAGATTGCCAGAGTTCAAAATATTTGTGGATTTTGTGTCCTGAAAATTTTAAAGATTTTTGGTCAGCAGAATGTTCTTTCTCAACTGAATTTCCATGTGCGGGCTGAGACCGTTACCGTCTGGAAATTTCATTGAAAATCCGCAATCTCATGTTTAAGGTTATATAAAATCTTTCCTTCAAAATTTTGGGGGAGAATGGAAGACAATCGCAGAGAGGAATGAGATACGCCGTCAGAGACGTTAACCGAGTCATCGAAATAAAAATCTCGGAGTAACTTCTGAGTATAGATAAGTTGTTAAACTAGTCACACTTCTGAAGTATTACGCGTCTCGCACTATGTGACTTGCAAATTACAACGTTATTCGAGTTTAAATATTGTTTGAAGGATTCCAGATAGACTTTTATTTTTATGTGCCCCGATCATCAAATTTGATATTTTCAAAGACATTTTATATCAGCCGAAAACAGAACTGTGGAGAAGGATCTTTTGACGGCGGGGAACTAGCTGCACAAAAGGTGTGACATTCCTATTTTGGCCAAATTTCTTTATTATTATCCTTCACGAATTCCAAATAGCTAAACATGACCAATCTAAATTTCTTGAAACCTTAAATTTGTACAAACCTGTACCTAATAAATCGAATTGACTTGAACACAAAGACTTACTAATTTAAGAATCATCTTGAGTAATCATTACTCTAATTTGGTTTTCCACTCATTTTATACAATTTCCGCTCAAGTTTCAGGAGCATATTTGAGAGAGAAATTTAAGATATTTCTCTAGATTGGTCTGATTTTTACTCTGATGCTACGATCCCCATACACAAATAGAATTAGAGTAAGCCAAGCTAACATGGTGGAGATATGCTGTGAGGCTTATCCCTTTGCATTAATCTCCAAATCATTTAATAGCACACCAGTGATAGATTGCATATGTCCTGTACTGAGCATAGAGTTAAATTAGATAACACAGAACTTGATTCGTGTCTAATATTGAATTTAATATCGTGTTTTGAATTTCATACTGGAATAATGTGATTGCATATTATTTTAAGGTGGTGTTTGTATATTATAAGTATTGATTTCTCTTCATTGGTATTGACTGAAGATATTTTAACTAGAACTAGAAAGGCATTAAAAGATATTGACATTGGAATAGAAAATATTAGTAAATTATTAACTCCGCCACGACAAAGCAGATATATGAGTCCCAACATTTCCAAGCAAAAAATTTAAAGTAGAAAGCAATATGAATTAGGGTGGAAGTGCATCACAAGAAATGAAAATAGCCATTACAATGTTTTGAGATTATGGTAGGTTACCTAGCTTCGATTTAAAAAATGATAAGAACATAGTGCCATTATTCGAAGAATTTGACGATGCATGCTCAACATTGCAGGTGATGATAACCTCAAAAGAAAAGCGTTAATACCGTCTGTCTTTAAAGGAATTGGTCGCCAGTGGTTTAAACTATTTTTTGGGAAGGAAAAATATTGACACCACACCATATGTAACATTGAGAAAAGAACTGATTGACGAATTTACAGGATCAGGTTTTAATGTAGACATAGAGGACAGGATAAGGGATAAGCTTCAAAAAGACGAACCAGTCATAAATTTCGCCTATGATATCTTAACGTTAGCTGAGACACTCGATGAGAACATGACTGAAAAAAGAAAATTGGTCTTATAGTATCTGGTGTGTTACCTTATTGCATTGATAAGGTCGGAACTACATCGTATGCTAATTTAGACGAATTCCTGAATGACTTACAAAAATTAGAGAAGAATAAGGTAAGGATAGTTAGAAGGCAAAATCGTACAAATAGTGAACCAAAAGAAACAGTTAGAGAATTATTAAGTAAATTAAGAAAGCAAGAAAGTGAAAAAACTCAGACCTAGACGAATTAATAACGAGGATTTCGAAAAAGGTGGGAGAAAAGCAAATTAAGTAGGAACCGGTTAGCTTAACACAAATAATCAACTTAAAAAATAAATTACGAACATTACAGGTAGCTTTAACTAGCTCGAAAAACGATAATAACCAAGAGCAAAACTACAAACAGTGCAGGAATCAGAATCAATACAATAATAGCATTTTATTTATTTAGTTATAACTTCAGTTTCCTTTATTTGTTAAGCTTTCCACATCTGTTGTGACAACGTTTTATGAAATTAACATGTTATATTTACTTTATATATATATATATCAGGTGATTCCGTTAGTCCGTACCAGGCCTTTAAATCGGAAACGGTCCAAGATATGTACAAACTGAAAAACACGTATCCCATTAGTTGCAAAGGACAACAGAGCGAAGTCAAAAGTTTCGTTCCGGGGTCCACCGCAGGGTCCCAGACGGAGTCCAGCTCAAAATTTTCAAATGGGAAGAGGGGTCAAGTGGTATATCGCTTGAAAGCTCTTGTGAAAAGAAAGAAGTTACAACAATTCCCGATTCTCTACGATCACCCTATGCAAATTGGCGGGGGTCAAAATGTAATCAAAAGTTGCATTGAAACGGGCAGCCAGACGTAAAAACTGAAAAACAAGTGTCTAATTTCAAAAGAACAACATATCACGGTAACCAGTACTAGATATCCAGGGACGGCCCACCTCCAAATTAACAGTTGTTTGACTGTGCAGGAGGGAAAACCCTGAACATTTTGAACCGCTATATTTTCTTGCTAACATACGTTTTCCGGGTACAATACTACAGGGACTGTTCAGTTTTCTTTCGTGACACTACTGAAAAGTGTTGTCTTGTCTCGTCTCGTAGTCAACACTAGTAACATACACAGTATGGAAATCGAAGCGTTATGGTGGACAGGTAACCATATTATATTGAAATGTCTAACGTTTTTGTAAGAATTAATTAACCATTGCATAACGTACAAAGGATATATCATATTTATCTTGGAGACGGCTGCTGTCCGTTATGTAACAGATGTGCACTTCACACAGCACGTTTTACATCACGTTTTACCGAAATTGCCGTCCATGTACAGCAAGACAACGGTCCAGACGGCGATAATAAATATAGCCCACAGCTTCAAGCTCTGCCTCTCCTATGTTTCGAAATGCGGTCATTATACGTTGCCTCATATCTTCTGGTGTAGTTTGTCTATTCGTGTAAACAAGCTCCTTGAGTCGACCCCAGAAATAATAATCCATGCACGTAAGGTCTGGAGAGCGAGGAGGGAAAGGAGTATTGGACCCTCTTTCTAACCAACGGTGCGGAAATAAATTATTTAATGCACCTCTGCATATACGAACAGCATCTGCTGGACAACCATCCAATTGCATCCACATATTACGCCGCACATGAACTGGGATGTTTTCCAGCAGTTGCGGTAGATGTTCTGTCAAGAATTGATGGAACAGAGCCGACGTTAAATTTCCATCAATAAACCAGGGCTCAATTACATGTATTCCAATGATACCACCCCACACATTGATGCTCCAACGTCTTTCTCGGTCGATCTGTAGCGTCCAGTGCGGATTGGCCGCAGCCCAATAATGCGCATTATGTAGGTTGACATGATCAACACTTGTAAATATTGCTTCTTCTGTCCACAGTAGGGATAGCCAGAACCGGTTCCTGGTGGAACTGGTTTTCGGGTCTGAACGGATCCGGTTCTAGAAGATCCAGTTCCGAAACCGGTTTTTCGGATCTAGGTCTGGAATCGTTTTTTCCGATCCAGGTCTGGAACCGGTTCTTCGAATCCCCTTCAGGAACCGGTTCCCAAGATCCAGTTTTGCAATCGAATTTTTGAATCCAGGTCTAGAACCGCTTTCGGAACCGGTTCTGAAAACTGGATCTCCAAGAACCAGTTCCTCGAGGAACTGGTTCCGCTGGAACCGAAACTTTGTGACCATCCTTACGCTAAACCCGAGCTGCTGGCAGACTGTGAACAGTGTGCTAAATGAAATGGTGGAAGCGAAAGGCAGGCGGCGGCCGCTTGTCTCATTTGGCTAAATAAACTGAGTAACTGGCAAACTCATTAGCTATTCAGGCAAACTGGCCAACTAATTTGGCTAAACACACAATGGTGAAACAATTTTATTTCTGGAGGCACAAGCGGGTCTGGGCGGGGAGGGCACAAGAGCATGGTCCTCTTTGCAGTGTTTTGAAGATGAAATTTGTGCCTCTTTTACGGGTCTTTGGGGGCTTTCGGATCCAGGTCTGGAACCGGTTCATAAGATCCGGTTATGGAACTGGGTTTTCAGATCCAGATCTGGAACCGGTTCCTAAGATCCGGTTCTGGAACCGGGTTTTCGGATCCAGGTCTGGAACCGGTTCCTAAGATCCCGTTCTGGAACCGGGTTTCCGGATCCAGGTACGGAACCGGTTCCAAAACCGGTCCTCAAAACCGGATCTTTCTGACCGTCCCTAGTCCTCAGCACGTGCCTGGGTTTGTCCTCAATTTCTGACGGGCCCAATTAGAAAACTGGAGGCGCTTATTAAGGTCGGCGTCTGTTAGCACTTGGCGCAAGGAGATATGATACGAGTGGCGTTTATGCTTCCACAGTATACGCAGTAGACTTGTTTGACTAATTCCGCGATCCCGGGCAATATCACTTGAGGATGCATTAGGACGTACTTCGACAGCAGCCAAAACTTCAATAACGACATCGTTGTCATCTACAATTGGAGCATGTTTGTGACCCCCATATTGAGGAGGTATGCGCCCTGTTTGTTTCAGACGATTTGCTAACCGTCGATGTGCATTATGGGGAATTGATTATGATACATTATGTAGTACAGTAAATGAAGGTCAAAATTTGGGCGAACACGGAAAAAAATTATACAAGCAAGAAACTTTGCAGAAAGTTTCCTTATGATGTCCTAATCAATATACTAAAAGTCCCCGAAAATTCATGCTGTGCTCTGGCCGCCATCTTGGAAAATGGCGGATTTTCCTAATATTTACAAAATACGCCATAACGTCCTTGCTAATTGACGTATTGTCATGAAACTTCCACTAAATTAAAGAGCAATAAATAAGAAATCTGAAAATAGCAGTATTATTGCTATATTTTTTAGTAAGTGAAAAATAATTAAATAATTAGGATTTTGAAACGTACAAAAACATATTTTGAGAAATAGCTCTAAAAGTGTGCAAGATACCCGGCTTCAGTACATAAAATAAAAGGTAGATGCTAAATTGTTCTTGCATTTAGCGCAATTTTGGTTACATTATGGCAAACGGTAAGGAAGATATGATTATTTTTCTAAACATAAATGAATATTGCTTTACGGGTTGCATAACCACATACAAAACTTGATTTGTTAAACTTTAGTATAATTGATTTCTTTTAAAAGGAAAAACTTATCCAATCCCATTAGAGTTACACACAAAAAACTAACATTTAAACTTCACTCTTATTTGTCCTTTTTGTCTTATGTAAATAATGTCAATTTCTCAATATTAACCACATCTGGTATAATAGTTCGAAATCCGTAATTAATTTAGTATAGAGGATAAAATCTCTCTGGGTAGAGACTATACCATTACGTACCTTTCCTCAATTATATTTTCTGCAAAATATTGGAGTATAAAAAATAAGTAGTACATGGAAAGATATTAAGATTTGAGATCTTCACGTCACCAGCACAATCAAAATACCTCGCCTTCATCCTCATACAATTCGTTGACATCATGACAGTTTTCACACGACATTCCTTGGCAGTTACTACACATTGCTGAACAATGAAGACCTTTTCTAGCACATTCACATTCTTTTCGGCAAGACAGCTTGCATGAACATGAAATAAGTTTCAAAAGAGTAACTGGTGCTGGTTCCAGAGTTGTGGTAACGGGATTCAGTGAAGCATCAATATAACTCCATCCCCATTCGGTAGGATCTAATGCATTTCCTAGCCATTGTTGTATTTGGAAATAGACTCTGAAAGAATGCTGAGCGGCAGCAGTACCTGTTGGTGGTAATACTCCTAATTCCAACTTAGAATGTAGCTGTTGTTTTCCAACGATACGATTATAGTAGAAATTCCTATATTCATCTAATGGCGTGTAACGGCGAGCTCCATATAATGCAGGAAGGAATTTTTCTCCAGCATTTGATATTTCTTCTCTGCTTGAGTCTTTGCAGTTAAACACTCCCATTTCTTTTCGAGGGGTTTCGTTCTGTTCCAATAAACGCAAAACTTTTACCTTCCCCTTCCGAAAAAGCGCCGAAGTAGTATCACAACCACTCATTGCATGAGCAAAGAATAAAACATCGCAAACGTCTTTGAAAACAGATTTTTGCTTCGAGATGTTAAAAACTACAGTTTCCTTTTTGTTCGCATGTTTTGTACCAGGCTTTAGGAACCAAATTTTATTTTCAGGTGTAGATAAAGCAGTCAGTAAAACTAACAAATCACTATCCCAACCTACAACAACAACTTCACTTCCCATAGCAGCTTCTCGTAGTGCGACTGATACAATGAGAACGTCTGCGTCAGCTTCGGCTTCTTCAACTGATATTTTGTTTCCTTCTAACCTGGTTTTGAGAAGATTTATGAAACATCGTTTGTTGTTTTCATTTGCAAGAAACTCCTCTTGAGTAGTAGTAGTAATCATGTGGTCTTGCACTAGAATATCAGCTGATGTCCTTCTACTTGCTCGTCGCTTCTGTTCTTGTGTTTCAGTGGTAGGATTGTCTGGGTAACCGTCAAAAACTACGGTGCAGGTTGTACCATAGTGAGAAATGATATATGACACATACATACTTGCAATGGCTCCATAAGTTGAAGGCCTAGACCATTGACATAAATGCAAAATATGTCCACCATCTATAACAAACTTGCAAATCGATGGTAACGTTTCATGCATTAGTTTGTCTGCTGTAAACAGTTGAATGATTGATGATTTTTCGTTTTTCGCATTGATACGTCGTCGAATAATGACGGAGGTTCCGGTGCTAACTCAAATTTGAAGCAATGTTTGAGCTCACTTTCAGTTTTTACGGAGCAAAGATTTGGTGCTGATGGATGACTACAGTAGTATCCTTAATTTTCACTCCTGAGCTAACTGCAGCTGGAGGTATTACTCTGTCTTTTCTCCGTAAGGAAGCAGTAAATACATCCTTGCCTTCAAATGCTTCCATTGATGCTCTTCCCTTCGTGAGTGCCTCATCACAAGTTACATCAGATCCTCCGACAAGTCCACTTGACAGACAAATAAGGGCCCCTGATTTGTGCTTAACGGGATTGTGTTGTGTTAGCCACTGTATTAAAATACTTGTATCAGACGCATCCTTGCTCTTTCGGCTCTCTCTAAGTTCTACATGATCTGTTGACAAAGGAATAATTCCAGCTAAACTCTCAACAGCATGAGCAACTTCTATACATGTTGGTGCACACAGTATCCACTTCATTAAAGTATTCTCAGTAATGCCACGTGCACGTGTTAAGCCGCCTGTTGATTTAAGGTTCTTCATTAACGGTTGTTCTATAATCATATCGCTCCACGTTCCTGACCAATAACAGTTATTTCTTCTGATTGTAAAGTATCCTTCCATGGTGAACTTTCGGTAATCTTCAGGAGATAGGCGAGATTCCAATTCAAGCATTTCCTGTGCGTACAAATGTGCTGATTTTGCGTATAAGATGTGTCCTGCCGCATGGAAGTATGGTATCATTTTCATAACTGTTGCCACATGAAGAGGCCAGTTTCCTGTTCTTTCTGCTCGAATGAACTGATATATCAAAGTTATTTGTCCAAAATACTGCAACCAAAGGGAGGTCGTTCGACTCTCGGCTCTCATTCGCTCGCATACAAGTTCAAAATTTCGAACAAACTGATTCAAGATATCTGTGGAAACTGCTTCATCAGGTGATAGTTCTTTTGCAAGCAGTCTTTGGAATAACCTTGCAAGTCCTAAGACGTCTTCTTTAAGATCTTCACTCTCATTAATGAGAACAGATAGGAGCGCTGTAGCCGTTAAAGTATGAACACGTACAGCTCGAGAGAAAGCATGGTCAGATAGCATATGGACAACTGTATTTTTGGCGTATGTGGTCTCCCACAAACTTTCCAATCCACTGCCCTTCATTAAATATCCTATAGCTTCCAGAAAAGACATGAGGAGATGAAACCCTCCTAGTCTTAGTAAGACAGACGACAAGTAACTCGTGCACTCTTCTTTATTTGAGATGATTTCATATAGAGTGGTTGGTCAAATGTAACGATACAAATTTGGTTTCTTTGAATGCATTGTCGTGCAGCAAAATTCAAAGATGAATACAAGGTGTCCAAATTAATAGGGTCCAAATTAATGAATTGTATTGGAACAATTTTACTTACGCTGAAAGTGCCTGTAGGACCTGAGGTACTTTGCATATATTCATTCCAGCTTGGTTGAGAACTATTACAAACAGGAAATCCAGCCAACCATATTACATCAATCTTAAATGCTTTTCGCATTACTGATACCTGCTCATTATTCACTGCAGAGTTTTGACCAATTTTGTGCCATTTGAGGAGTTTCGTTTGAATTTAGTAATGTCGATTTTAAAACTTCGTAAGACGTTTCCACATATTTTAACAGACGAAGCAGGTGTTACACATTCTATACCTCCAAGCGCATGAAAAGTGTCAAAACCATCCAAAGTGCAAACGTTTACATCTGCGTTATCGAAAATAAACTGTATAAATCCATCTTCATCTATTGCAAGTCTATTTGTGTTATTTGCTGCGCAAATCATGTACGTGTTGGCTTCAGAGTATGATGAGGAAATACCAAGTCGATTAAGTAAATCTACCAAGCGCCTAGAGCCATATTTATGATGAAGATAAACAGAGTGTCCGAGTTGAATAGGAGAAGTAAATGATCTTGGTCTGCAAGTACTAATGATTGCAAGTCTTTTCTGAGTACGTTAGTACGATCTTTAATTTTGCTTTTAGTTCCTCCTGAAACAACACTATGCGTAAAACCCGCAGTGTTTCAGGTACAAGATCTATACCACCCTCTTCCATTTCGTCGATAGTTGGATAAATTTTAGTATCATAAACTTTTCGTCAAATATCTTCTATTATTATAAGAGCAGCTGTTTCTACTATTCTCATCCTTTCACTTTCTTCTGCTTTCCTTCTCTCTGCATACCACTGATCAAAAATGATTTTGTGAGGAGTACCTAAGAAGCTAAAAATAGAAGGTTTTCCTGGTATCTCAGTACATACAAGTCCTGATTTATAATGATCTTACAAATACATTTTCAAAGTTTTCTTGTCACACATTTCTTCGGTAACTCCAGTTATATTCTTTGCAATGTCCATTAACTCTGCTAATGTGTACTGGCATTCATCATTTTCATCAAGATAATTAATCAATTATTCAAATGTCTGTCCCAAAACATTGGATGGCCTCCCTCGGTCTTCTCTCTCTCTGGCACATTTCTGAAGTCAATGTAACAATCGTTGTGATAACGCGCTTCCGCAGCTACTAAGTCAATTGCATCTGCTATACGAATCGCGACTTCCTTAGCCAATGAGTCGTTGAGAAGGGAACATTTGTAATATAGTATCTTTAATATCCATAGTTTCAACTCTACTTATCCTTCTTCGGCGATTCTTTGGTAATTTTGTGTTAGGAAATTTGCACTCTTCCGCACAAAACAAGCAATTAACTTTGTAATCAAATTTAGGCACACTTGAACGAAGAAATATTTCAGAAGTATCTGATAAGTCTTCTTCTCTTTTACGTTTGACTGAAACATTACTGCTTGGTCTTGTATACTCTTTCCTACAATGAACATGAACTACAAGTATGTCTAAATTTTGCATCATTTCATATTTCTTATCTTCTCTTTTCTTACTAGCGTCAACTAACGTGTGAATTCCTTTCAATCCTATTTTTGCAGTTACATCCTTATCAAGGCACTCACCACATAAAATACAAATATTTTTCTCGTTCATCTTGAGGCTTCTTACTACAATATAATAATATTAAGGCAAGCATAGAAGGTATTTTCATTGTATCGTACTTTTAAGCGTATAGAATGTTCAATGATATTTTATTCACTTTCCAGCCTGTAAAGAGAAGAATAAACATAATAAGCAATTTTCTCATAACTCTCTAAGACGATATAGTACATGAAAATAGAACCACATCTTAATATATAAATTCAATACAACTTAAAAATAACAAAAGCAATGCTGTGAAATTTCCAAGGTAATTTAAGGAACGCATTGTACCTCGTGGTGATCATTTTATGAAATAAATTTAATACTTTTTTCGGTGTATTATACAACATGTTTTAATATGGTGAAACTATAATTTTAGGTAATATAAGAAGTATTGAAGATTATATTTAAATTTCCCTGAGTATTTCTGATGGGTTTAGTGAAACTTTCATTGATACATTTTAATTATAAGGGCGTCATTAAAACTTTTAAGAATTCAAGTTTATGCCCGTAATTATGCAACCCGTAAAACAATATTCATTTATGTTTAGAAAAATAATCATATCTTCGTTACGGTTTGTCATAATGTAACCAAAATTGCGCTAAATGAAAGAACAAGTTTGCATCTTCCTTTTGTTTTATGTACTAAAGCCGGGTATCTTGCACACTTTTAGAGTTATTTCTCAAAATATGTTTTTGTACGTTTCAAAATCTTAATTATTTAATTATTTTTCACTTATTGAAACAAAATATAACAATAATACTACTATTTTCAGAATTCTTATTTATTGCTCTTTAATTTAGTGGAAGTTACATGACAATTCGTCAATTAGCAAGGACGTTATGGCGTATTTTGTAAATATTAGGAAAATCCGCCATTTTCCAAGATGGCGGCCAGAGCACAGCATGAATTTTCAGGAACTTTTAGTATATTGATTAGGACATCATAAGGAAACTTCTTGCAAAGTTTCTTGCTTGTATGAATTTTTTCCGGGTTCAGCCCTTTATTTACTGTACTAATGGTACCATATTATTGATTATTGATTATGGAAATTGATTATTGATTATGGAAATTGATTGAGTACATTATGGTACAGGTCGCTGTAGGAACCTGGCATTATAAATTCGGGCTGCAGCTCTATAGTTTTGCCTACATTCCCCTAACAGCATTAACATGTCAAATGCCTCCCCGTTCGTATATGGCATTGTTCCAATACAATGCTATCTTAAGCAGACACTGCACTAACACACGATATTAGGGTAGTACGTGCCACCTTCTACAATGAAATGGAAGCCTTCTGACACACACTCACACACATACACCTCAATTCGTAGTGTGTATTACTTTTGCACAGCACAAGTACTTCACTACAATTCGCACTAAAGACCCTTCAGCAAAGCCTGTTCAACTTACTGTGGAACAAACTGTGTTCTAGCGTACCTCACGTTCGTGCCTTTCAACTCAAGGTTGTCTGCGACTGTTTCTCTCGAAAGGCGTATGTTTTGTACAACAAACATAAACCAAGCAAACAACACAATCCAGTTGCAGTAATTGTTATCAAAGATGTGTATGTTTATTCATTTCGGTATTTCATTTGAAGTTATACGTTTCACGACATTAATGTCTCATAAATTTCACTTTTACACGACGCATAGGGAAGAAAAGGGCAGGTAAGGACAGGGCTGAAACCATGCATCAATCCCATTATTTGCTGTTGTTACTGAGGAAAACTGAGCTTAAGATAGGTATACAGACGAACCAGGCTGTGACATCATTCAAACCTAGGTCGGGAATGGGGGGGATGCATTCTCGAACGGAAATAACACAATATCGCGGAGAGGGTCGCAACATGACACTCGGGGATTGGCAAGATTTATACGTCATTGGGTAGCACACGCCAAGTCCATAATACAGATCTACTTATACCGCCGTTTTGGGTTCTGGGCTGAATGCGGGCAAATGTTGCAAAACAACATGTCCTAGGGGAATGTTCCGTATAATTGCTGTACGCTGCAGAGTTATGGTGTGCATCATGGAAACAAATCATCGCGTAGTGCCCACAGCCGAAATATTTCGTCCGTTGCACTAGCCTGTCGGGAGGATACAGTGTTCAGTTTCTGGATCCCATAGTGTCGGAGGTCTGGGAGGGGAGAGGCCACCCTAAGAAGCAACATCACAACTACCGACAAAGGGCTTTCAAACACACATCCTGTGCAGACACCAAGGTCAAGATCTGGGAAGAACCCCAGGACTCTTACAAAACAGATGCAGGAAACATTGGTAGAGCATGCTTGCCTCGTTCCACATCTCGAAGAATTCTGTGCAAGCAAAGTGAAAACAGTTGTTTTCTCCCAACCGACTAGTGTCATTGACTCAATATTTCGGCTGTGTGCACCACTCGCTGATCTGTTTTTATTATGAACACCACAACTCTCCAGGGCTACCGGGCACTGTCCAGCAATTTTACCGCCAATTCCACTGGAATATGTTTTTTTTTCACATTCATTTCAATGCAACTTTTGATTACATTTTGACCCGCCGCCATGTTGCATAGGGTGATCGTAGACAATCGGGACTTGTTGTAGCTTCTTTCTTTTTACAAGAGCTTTCAAGCGATATACCACTTGACCCTCTTTTCATTTGACAATTTTGAGTTGGACTCCGTCTGAGACTCTGCGGAGGACCCTGGGACGAAACTTTTTACTTCGCTCTGTTGTCCTTTGCAAATAATTGGATACGTGATTTTCAGCTTGTACATATCTCGGACCGTTTTCGATTTAAAGGTCTGCTACGGACTAACGGAATTACCCGATATATATATATATATATATATATATATATATATATATATGTGTGTGTGTGTGTGTGTGTGTGTGGGTGTGTGTGTGGTGAGTGTATAACAAAAATATATAACATTTACTTGCACATGAGCAAAATTAACATTTTAAGTAACTTTGAAACATGATAGAGCAGATTTACTTAAAAAGAAGCTATTCTAACTTTGAATCTTTACATATTTAGATAGTACAAGAGCATTTCAATCACTTACAGCTCTTCTTCTTTTTCTGACTGAATAATGTCAGGGTCTGTTTCTCTTAATGTTTGCATGTTTGTACAAACCTCCTTCCAATATTTTCATTTTTTATTTGTGCTAAATCACTTTTCATTTTATTGTCAACATCATCTTTTCTTAAACAAGTGCGTTTGAAACGGGGCTGGCTAGTTGCTTTCTACTTAATAGTTTGTCAAACTCCCCAGATTTAACAGCTTCTGGGCCATTGCGGGGGTTGCGGAGTAAGAGGGGGGTTATCACGCCATGCACTGCCTCATAAGGATCCATATGCTTGCACATCTTTTGCAAACAAATCTACCAAACAAAAACAGCCTTTCCAAAACATAACGCTTTGGAACTGGAATTTCACCACCGTCCATCCTCCTGCAGTATTGGTTGACACGGTTCTAGCCCGAAGGAGAATAGTCTGTTCCTTTGTGACAATGTTGCGTACCGTAACCAAGTCGCTACAGAGAGAGAGAGAGGGGGGGAGGGGAGAAAAAACTTGCGCCTTGCCTAAAAGCGAGATTGCCAAGTGGTTATAACTATTGGTTCTGTCAACAAGTAACGTCAAGGCAGCTATGAGACAAAAAGTGAAGACAAATTGAGGGTGTCGATATTTAATACACTCGTATCTGAATAAGTAGAAATTTGGCAGCATAGATACAATGTTTTCCTTTTCATGTGTGCATGGGTGAATGAGAAAACTGGAGGGCAGTTTTTAGTAAAAGGGCGTTAATTGGGGAAGGGGTGCGATTTTAAAGCGGGTAGCGGACTTTGTTGTGTTATATGTTTGTGTGTGTGTGCCGGTCTTTGTCGTTCATTGGAATATTGGTGCCGTAATTGCATAATTACGTGTCTGTCCCTGATATACGTGAACTAGCAATGCAGTAGCAATGAATTCTGTAACGTCTCTGTTGAATTAGCCGTTTTCGAAAAGAACTTCAGAAGCAAACCTACTTGTGAAAGACATCGAAAGACCGATTCTCTCAATATAACGCAAGTAATTAGAAGTCAGAAACGAACAGTTACAAGGAGGTTTAATCTCAACTTGTACGAACAGCATAAGTAATTATGTGAATGTGAAATTAAAAATGCTTTGTTTTGTTTTCTCTCTTTGTTGTTCGGATATCCAGCATCTCCACGACAAAAAGAAAAAAAATCGTCAGGTCATATAAGACACGTTCTGATCTCACTGTGTTGGGAAACGTGAATAGTGCTGCTCAACTAAATGCTGGTTATAGGCGGTCCATTGAGAATCACAAGCAAGAAATGACGCAAAACAGGTACATGCTCAATATAATCATCAATTGCATTTGGTTTCGTGGCACCTTCGAATTGGCTTTAAGAGGACATGATGAAAAACAGACTCGTCTTTAAATCGAGTCGTTTTTCGCAGATTAATTAATTTCAGTGCAGAACTTGACAGCGCTCTCAATAGTCATTTAGAAAGCGCAACAATTGTCAAGAGTACGTCAAAAATCATACAAAATAAGCTTTCCCATTGCATACTTGAACCATGCCATGAAGAAATCGCTATTATTATTTATAATAACTATCAGTGGCGCATTTAGGGGGCTTCCGGGCTTAAGCTCCCCCGAAATCTTACTTACTATAGTAAAGTATATGAAATATCTTGCAGAATTTTCACATTTTCAGGCAAAGCCCCTCCCCGAGAGTTAGCAAAGTCCCCCGAAACAAAATCGTGAATACACCACTGCTATTATTATTAATAATAATAAAATATTAATATAATAGTAATAATAATAATAGCAATTATTATTAATATTTATATTAGTATTATTATTAAATTATGATTATTTATAATAATAATATTAATGAAAAAGGAGAGGTCATCTATTGTGCACCACCTAAAATTCAAAGCACCAGCCGCCACTGGTAGAATCCATAATACATTGGATCTATTAGGTGTAACAAAGACAGAAAATCTTTCTTCTATTCTGGGTTTATTGGATTAGATCCTGAGTAGGTTGGACAAGCCGTTCCATTTTCGCTAGTGTTTCCCCTTCGATAAAGGTCCATTGTGAGAAATGTCTCATTATCTCGAAGACTTGTTTCGTAGTAGACTACACCAAATTCTCTCTCGTATTTCAGCCATTTATTTCGAGCCATTTTACTTTATCTCCTAAAGCGTTGTGATGTTTGTGGACAAGCGATGAAGGTCTGAGAATGAAAGAAATTTTGTGGTATCCATTTTTACAACAGTGAATGGTCTCTTTCGTCGAGCCATTCTAACCATCATATAGAATTCCTTTCGAACACGAATTTGAATATTAGAACTCTTTTTAGGTTTCTCAATTCGGGTATGATCAGCATCACACTCGAGATGAGTATGTCCAAGCTCTAAAAATTTATGATCTATTCTCTGTAAGGTTTTCTTTTGTTTGATAGCGAAGGTACACATTGCCACAAAATTGATATTTCTATTCTGCCCACCACACGTGTCAGAATACATAGTAAGGTGTTTCACTGACTCAGGCAAAGTCATTATATACTCAAACACACAAAACGAAATCTGATTGGACCCTCGTACTCCTATACCTTCGTGCTACATGCAACAAGTTCCTTTGTCATCATTAAATGGATGAACAGTTAAATTTTATGTCCATAGAAGTCTTTTGTAGAATGACACATTTGTATGTAAATTTGGCGTTGGTAAGGATTGCTGTAAGTCGAATGTAAAAACAACTGATTCTCCTCCTCTTCTCTTGCACTTCTACTTGTCACTCCTCATTATGTCATAAGCATATTCAGCTTTAAGTTAACGATCAGATAGCTGCCTTTGAATATCGTCAGTCTCACTTCAGGAACAATATTTTAGTTTCACGTTAAGTGTGTCACAAACGTTGCACGTATCAATTCTTGGTCTTTTAATTGAAAGAAATGGAAATTCTTTAGGCATGAAATTGCAATAAAATGTATAGCTCACAGGTTTTGTGTTTTCAGGACACACACATTTGTACATTTCATATGTAATTTGTTTGTTTAAATAGCTAGGTAGGTATCTCTTGCTACTTCTTTGTCGTCCATAATGCGACTCATATGCAGGTAGTTTGTTAAAATGTTCACGAAGAAACAAAAAACTGTTGATGGAGTAGTGGAATCTCTTCTATTGGGAAATAATATTCCTGATGCTGATTTCTTCTTTTTGTTTATAACAACATTCAAGTACTTGATCCCAATGGAAAAGATTTTACTGAAGCAGCCTTTGCACACTTTAAAATTATTGCCACCAGGATGAGTTAAGAAATATTTGCAAGCTACATTACGATTTCGTGGATTTTCTTTTCGAGGTCTTGAGCTTTGTATATCTGATATCAGATTGCGAATAAACTGAGTTTGTAAATTGTGGTCTGCGAGCTTCCAAAAGTCTTGAAAGATGGTCTTGAGTTCCTCTTCTGAAAATTTCTTGTAGCATCCGGAACGAAACGGGGAAAGAGGTATCTTCTTTTCAGGGACGATACTTCCATTAGTAGAAATGTACTGCTGTCCTAAATTCTTCTTTTCCTTTGCTTTCTTTTTCGACTTTCTTCGCTTCTTTACTTGCTGATCGTTAGACTGGTTACTACTAGAAAAATCTTCATCTCTTTTCCGTTTACTAAATACGGAATCAATGTCTTCCGTATCCTCGTATTCTGAGTTGACACTAAGCTTTTTATTCTTGCTGTGTTTGCTTTGCGAGTCGAAAACGGGTTGGGAGAAAGACATACGACTCTTAGTCTGTCTAACACTATCCTTATTTTGTTGGAGAAAACGTTTTCTTCCACCAACTTTTTTTCGATAAGAACTAGAAGCCGAAGCACCATCACTTTCTTCCGGGTGATAACTGGAACCAGAGTCCGCAATTAAATCACTGATACTGGAATCAGATAATTCATCTAAAGAGTTGCACACGAATTTTTTTTCAATTGACATTACTCCAGATCAAGTTCAAGGCATATATACTGAGCATATAAACCTTTAACTGGAAAACTAAACTATCTAAATATGAGCAACAAAAAGTAGCGACTGTTGACAACAAATCTTTTTTACAATAATGACTAATAAAAGTGGAACCAACCACTCTGAAAATATTTAACGCAGAACAATTTTACCAGCCTCTTTGATTGTATAAAAAATACGCTAGATCAAAGTTTCCACCAGTTAGCCGCTTCCCTTTTTCACCTTGTCAATAGCATTATGTTAAATTGTTCACTTTGCCGAGAAAAGTAATCATAAGAAATGGAAACTCTAATGACTTATTACTTTAAGAATAACATACTTTGTATCGTTTCAGATAGAAATGCATTTGGCGAAAGAGAGTAAGTCGACTTATTCTTTTTCACTGTGTAGATCTTTGAATGACACTGACTTACTCAAAACGAGAGGATGCTTATATCTCCCTTATTTGTTATCCTACGAGTGCCAATTTTTACAGCACATAGGCCAAACCGTATATTTCAAATTGTCAAATAAAAAAATGAGATTTTTGAATTATTCCCTTTTGCCTTGCAGGTGCAGTAAATTGTTACTGGATTTGTGGCTAGGTACATCTTTCACTATGGTATTTTATTATCAGAAACTGATTTAGTTTGTAGCTGGGGCCTTCCATATATTGGACAGTTGGGGCTACTTTCATTACATTAACCAGTTGGGGCCTTGGGCCCTTTATTCATTATATTGGGCAGTTGGGGTCCTTCTTTCATTTCATTGAGTAGTTGGCGTCCTAGGCCCTTTTTTATCATGATGAGCTGTTGGGACCTGGGACCTTTTTTCATTATAATGGTCAGTTCGGGCCCTTTCATCGTTGAAGACTGGGGACTGGGGCCCATCATTGTAGCTGGGTCCATATTTAACCACAGCCTGATTGGTCCTTTATGGATGTTAATACATCTTGTAGGTCTACATTTGATAACTCAAAAATGGAAAAACAGCGCATTTAGAAAAATTTATTTTCTATCAAAAACGTTTACAAAATTGCAGGAGAAAACAGGGGAATACGCCAAGAAAGCGGGAATTTTCAGCATAATGGTTGATTCTATCCAAGATGTTTCAGTGCTTAATCAGCTGGCTATAGTAATTCTCTAGGTTATAAACGGTCAAGTATTTGAGCGGCTGTTGGCAGTTGTCGTAAACAGTGACACTACAAGGCAAGTAACTTATAATGAAATCAAAAGAGTACTTTGTGCCAACAATGTTTTGATGTCTGATATTGTAAGCTGGTTTTTGATAGAGCTGCTAACTTGAGTGGATGCTATAAAGGAGTTAAATCATTACTGGAGAAGGATAATCCTGAAATCATTTACACCCAATGCATGGCTCATGCTCTTAATTGGGATATGACAAATTCGACTGAGTAGATCCCTGAAGCTGCAAACTTATTTTGTGTGGTTGAAACCAGTGCCGTGTTCTGTCTGAATACTAGAAAAGAAAGAATGTTTGGAAGGAAATGATTGATGCAACAAATGAAGGACATGACAGATTACGAAAAGCTCAGCAGGAAGTTGGTGCAACACGATGGTGGAGCAAAGACAAGGCACTGAATGCGGTAGTCGACGGAAACGAGTTTCGCTACGAAACATGAAGCCAAGACGAGGACGACTGTCTATCATCATCAAGATTTCTTTCATTTTTATTCTTCCTCAATGATGATGTACAGTGTGAAATCAAAACTTCAAGCTAAACTTTGTTGAATAAACGGACAGAATTTTAACACTGTAATGATGTGCTCTCTGTTTCAGGACTTGTTTACAAAACGGATCCTGTTTCAAAATACCTGCAGTCTCACGGTATTTTGTCTACAAGTCGAATTTGTCGCACGGTATTTTCTACAAATTGTCTACAAGTCTCCAGGTTACAAGAAAAACCATATCTTACAACCTGGAGAATTGTAGACAATTTGCAGCAGCAGCTCCAGAAGAAAATAGAGGCAAAAGATGTCTGTTTAATGCTTTACGAAAATACAAAAATATTTTGTGTGAAAATAAATAAACAGCTTGAGCAATCTGGTTTAGAGATACAAATGGAAAAAAGACTTTCAGCCCAGAAGAATCTTAAAGAAAAAAATGTCAGGCGAGCTGGCGGCAGATGAACTCGGAAAGAACTTAAATATAAGTGAAAATGATTTACTCAGAATAAAAATACTTCAACGAAAATTCTGAATACAGCTGCTACATGTGTCAGAGATAGATTTCAGCAGCCAAAAAAAGAACTACAAATGCTGCATCTCAAGCAATTTTTGGAAATCAAGAAGAATGGTGTGTCTGCTGGAGCTTTCAGAGTTCCTGCGAAAAGAAAACAAATATAAAACAGGAGGAAATATACAAAGAGCTCCAGCAGTTCTCAGTCGTGTACTACACTCTGTCACAAAGCGTTCTTGTTTCTGATGATCCTGAAGAGAATGATGCCCCTGAATCCGTAGAAGATAATGATGATTATTTATCTGAGCATGCTATGGAAGATGAAACATCTTTGTACGGGATTGACGGCAAGAGTGATAATGATTCTGCAAAAACGCCTTGTGTAAAAATTGTTTGTCATGTGGAGGGAAAATTTTGTACCAATTTCTGTCAGTCTAGTTATTTTAATAATTTATACATTGCATACAAACATGCGTTGTCTCTGCCATGCACGCAAGTGACATGTGAAAGGTGCTTCTCGAAGATAAAGTGAGAGAGTAAACAAATATCAGAGCTAGTTTGTGTGAAGACATTTTTGACACATTTTTACTAATGAATATGGAAAGAGACATGTTAAATTTAGTGTCTGTGAACGAAGTTATTCAGGACCTCTGCAATTCATAATCTGAACAGAAAAGAATCTTAACTTTTTAAAATTATTAGTTCTTTAGTGGTTGAGCAGTATTTTTCATTTTCAGTAAAACTGTCGTGTTCATTCCACAGCCAAAAGTTGTTATTAGTTGTTTAGTATTACAATTTTCAGTAAGCTGTTCTGTTCATTCCATAGTAAAAAGTTATTGGCTATTATTTCTTTAGTGTTTCTGCTACTATACAGAGTGTCTCAAATGTTCATGACTTACGGTAAATCTTCTTATCAGAGTTACAACAAACTGTAGGAGGGCAAACCGTTTCCGAATATGATGTTTTCAATCTAAAATGAAAGAATTTTTCAAATAGGACAAGCCGTTTGTCTGTACACTCTATATGCCCCGAATGTTACATGAAAATGCAACGTTACTATTTACCTGGACACACAACATAAATGAATGAAGTGACTGTCTGTTAGAAACGTTATATTTGGAGACGGTTTCTTCTCTTACATTTTGTTGTAACTCTGATAATAACAGAGTTATCCTATGTCAGGGGATTTTTTAGACACCCCGTGTGGCAAAACAATAATTTTAAAATATTCTCTTGACCGTTTGTTTCTGGAAATCCTGTGCTTGCTGTGACACCAACTTTCAATGGTCAATGATAAATCATAGCTTCCAAAAACTATCAAGTAACAACGAATTTACAACTGCATAACGCGATGGCTCATCGCAGATGTTCATTGTACGCAGTGGGGCAACCAGGATTTTATTTCGGGAGGGGCCAAGGACATCCAGTAAAATAGTCTGCAAACGTGCTGCACCATTTCATATGGACAAAATTGAAAGTTTGAATTCTCCTCATTCAAGCAAATTAGTTATCCCTCTTATTAACATGCTAAGAAAATCTTAAAATGAAAATTCCAATTGACCAATTCCCTATTATTAACGGTTACAAGTTTCGAAATTAACGCTTTAATTATTACTTTGTACATCTTTATTTTTGCATAAAATGACGCACTCTTTACAAGTATTTATTACTGTATGAAATTAAGTAGGAGTTTTCACTGGGTATTTCTCCTTTCGTACAGTGCTTTCATTTAATTCAGTATTCATTTATGCAATGATCCATTTTGAAATTTCACCAAAATTGGTCTGCAGCGTTGCTGTATAAGACAGACAGGTTTGTTTCGGGGAGGGCAAGGCCCAGCGATCTCATAGCTGGTTGCGCCACTGATTGTACGTTATTTTAGAAATTCGTTTTACAGGCTGAGAGCCCTCCATGTTAACCGCGGCCTAGGCCCTAATACACCCAGTCCGTTTATTACGGGAGTACAACAATCTTTCATGGATAACGACTTAAGCGATAGCAATTGTTTCAAAACAATCAACAAGCAAACAAAACTACTATCACCATTCAAATTTCCTATTTATTACTAATAACCACAGATATATTTCCTTCTTTAGCACAAACACTTCAACTTACTAAGGGGACACATCTCCGTATGCATGCCTGATCTCCACTCTTGCTTTGATCTCAAGCTTTTTACACGTGGAACTATATTTACCCGGCTATTTTTGACGCAGGGCCTTTCTGAGTTGTACCTTTCTAACGCGGTGCCTTTTGGACTCGGCCCAGTTGACGCCTGGCCGTTTGTCACCTTTGACAAGAGCGCGTTTGACGCAGTTACCTATTGACTTGGGCCCTTTTGTCGCAGAACCCTATTTGATCCGGGTCCTTTTAATGTAGGGACTTATAACTCGGGCCCTCTTTGTCGCGGAGATCTTCTGCCTGGACCCTTTTAACGTGTGGCTGTTTAGACTCGGGCATTTGGTAGCGGTGCACATTTCGACGCGGGTCCATTTGACGTAGAGCCCTTTTGACTCGGGCCAATGTGTCGTAGCACTCTTTTGACCAAGGCCCTTTCGGTGAGGATCGTTTTGATTCGAGCAATTTTGACTCCTGCCCTTTTGTTGAGGAGATGTTTGACTCGAGCCCTTTTGACGCGGGTTCATTTTGATTCGTACCCTTTCTAGCGGGACCACTTTTGACTTGTGTCCTTTTGTTGCGGAGACCTTTTAATCCATACCCTTTCGACTTGGGGCCGTTTCGACTCGGGTCCTTTAATAGCGGGGCAATTTTGACGCAGTAACATTTTGACTTGGACCCTTTGGTCGCGGGACTTTTTTTTGACCAGGACCCTTTTAACGCTGCCAGTTTTGACTCGGGCTCTTTTATATCCGGGCAACTTTTTACCATGGCTCGTTTGAGGCAGGGACCTTTTGACTTGGACACTTTTGTCGCGGGACTCTTTTGACCAAGGGCCCTTTGATGAGGGGAGTTTTGATTTGGCCCTTTTGACTCGGTCGTTTTTGTTTCGGAATCCTTTTGACTCGGGCCCTTTTGACGCAGTGAAGTTTGACTCGGGCCCTTTTGTATCGGGCCCCTGTTGACCCAGGCCCGTTTGATCCATTTCCCTTGCGACTCGAGCCCTTTTGTCGTGTTACCCTTTTGACACGGGTTCTTTTTATGAAAAGCGCTTTGACTCAGGCCCTTTAATACAGAGACCTTTTATACCGGAGCCTTTGGACGCACGGCTGTTTGGTTCTTTTCTCGTGGAATCCCTTTGACCCGAGCTCTTTTTATGAGGGTCCTTTTGATTCGGCCTCTTTTGACTAGGGCCCTTTTGTTGCGGAGAACTTTTGTCCCGGGCACTTTTGACGCGGGGTCCATTTTGACACGGGCTCATTAGAGGCAGGTCCCTCTTTACTCGGGTCCTTTTGCCATGGGACCCTTTTGACCCGGCCCTTTTGAAGAGGATTCGAGCAATTGTTTTGATTCGAGCAATTGTGGCTCCTGCCCTTTTGTTGAGGAGACTTTTTGACCCGAGATCTTTTGTCGCGGGGCCGTTTTGTTCCGGCAATTTTGTAGCGGGGTCCCTTTCGAGTCTGGCCCTTTTGTAGTGGGGCCCCTTTCAACCCGGGCCCGTTTGACGCAGGGCCCTTTTGACTCTGGTCTTTCTGTCTTTGCTCTTTTGTCTGGTCCTTCTAACATAGAACCATATATATAACGCAGCAGCTGAAATGCCTTGGGCAAGAGGCGGGTATTTGTAAATCGATGATTGATCGTTCCAGAGCGCAGTAAAATTAGTTACGCCATTGTTCATATCTCTTTCTTTCTATTCTCTCGACATCATGTCCTGAAATGAATGTTTTGACTAATAGGCTACAGTGGCAAAAGACGATATACGCTATCAATGATAAATGTTATGACTTTTAACTTAACATATATAGGGCAATAAAACGGAAAACTCTATATCGGTCTTTTACCCCCCTCCCCCGTTGGAAAAGTTCCTGCGAGCGTTAGGGATTATGACGTTGCTTAGTTACTGTATCGTATTGTTCTATACACGGAATAAATACTTCTGTCCTTTATATAATAATAAAAATCTTATCTACATTTATTACTGTCCTTCCTTTACGATAGCGAACCACATTTACGTTCAGCGTAATCAGTTTCCATTCTAAGATAATTACAGTGGGGCGAAAGAAATAATTCACACGCACATTTAGGACTTAGAAAAGTGCCCTTCGGACATGTCGTAGTAAATTCCTGAAGGGTGAAAAGCACTAGTAGCAGTTGTTAGCAGTTATTAACTTAATATATAAGACAATAAATTGAAAAAACTGAGAATACGAATATTTTCAGAGATGGCAGTACGCTGATGTTTTAAACCTATGCCTTTACTGCCTATACCTACGTTATTTCCCTAATCAAAGTAAAACCTCTTTAAAATTAATCACAATTTCTCATGCATCCATTCCTTCGTTGGAGTACTGCGCGGTCACATACCTGTCACGGCAATGTAAAGGCACTTTTGGCGACGAGGATACATTAACTCTACATATTTAAGATGATACTATTGCGAACATAAATACTTCTTGGAAATATTATTACCACAAATTATTATAGACTAAAATAGACAAACTTCTGTCTTCATCATAATATTTCTAAGTAGTAATTCTGATAAATATTAAGTCTAAATATATAAAAATGTTGTTCCTTCACCTGCTTCAAAATTCTGGTATCAGAATTTTAAATAGATATCTTCGTTAAACTACCTTAACTCAACTTAACTAGTAATAATATTGAGAAAATTCAGATATAACTAACCTTCCAAGCAATTGTTGTTAGAACAATGTTATGGGAAATTCATGTGCACGTAAGTATTCTTTTAAATCTTAATTCGTAACTGTTAATAAAACCGTTAAAATATTTTTTCACGCTGATTGAAGTCATACCGTAATGTTTATTACCGAATAAGAATTGATCTCAGAACGCTATAGAATCTGATTTTGTTCGTGTAGGCATTTACATAGTCGAGATGTGAAATAAAAGCATTAACAAAAGGAACGCACGCTAACGTATCGTGAATTATATTTACATAAATAATACTTTTATCGTTTTCTTGCACCATTTCCAATTGCTCGTTAAATCTTTGAAGTTGTTGCAGTATGCTTCTGATGTATGATGAAGTATCGAAGAACATGATTAAGTACAGTAGATATAATATTGTGTTAGAAATTCTCGACATTCAAACGAATTATATACTATATACTCAACTCGTGAAAGAGATAAAGAGGAATTAAAATTTGCATGTTCTTTGCGAATCTTAGTAACTTACGAAAAGGTTAAATAGAAAAGAGATGTATCCTTTCATGACAAAACAAGAACTATTTTCTAAGTTAATTATACAGAGTGTTAATAAACTATACCAACACACCGTAGGAAGAGATTACTATGAACTTGTGGGGAAAATGCATAGCTCTAGAGCAAAGGTTGTGCAAAGTCGCCTAAAAGCAAAACTTCAACACATAATTCCGATTTCCACCAAAAGCGTTCCATGCCCACTGTTCTCAAAGCCGCCTTTTTCCTACGCTCGACTCGTCTTGAAACAAGACTGTATCTGACAAATCTCTTGAGAGCATCTCTGGGAATTATTCCCTACAGTGAATGCCTTGCACACACCATTGATGAAATATTCGTTTTGGATTGCAAATGTACGACTTGCTTTACCTAATATGGGTCGCCACTCCACGTTTCCGGAATTCAAAACAGCGCGTGTTGAAATTTATCTTCTAAGCGATTATGGACAGCTCAAGGTCTGAAACTATGCACTTTTCCCACAGGCCCATATTAACTTTTTCTCTTATTTTGATGTATGGAATCATCTCTTATCATCACTGGTGCAAAATCCCGGGGGATGAGCGGCACATGTCCCCTTCAATCTTGGAATTGGGTAGACTGTCCCCTCAAAAATCCGATTTGAAATGTCATGTCGTGTGGACTTTGTGGTGGACAAACTCCGTACTTGTGGGTTTTCTCGCGGTTCTCCCGTTTCCTCCCACTTTCTTCATTCCACCATTTCACTCATTTCTCATTCACCATCTCCTTTAGCCTAATCGGCATAGCCGCGGTACGTTAAACTTAAAGATTTCATTTCTTTTTTTTTTCGATTTCAAATTTTTTTTGGGGGGGGAGGGAATGTGATGATTTGTGTTCGATTGACACAAAGGAAAGTGAGATGAAATTGATGTCCCCCAAGAACTGGCCTCAAATCTGCCCGCCTTCCAATGTTGAAGACAACTCTACTCCCCTGATCCTCCACAGCATTGTTTTTTAACTTCATAAATATTTTCAACATCACTTAAAAAGAAATATGGGAAAAAGTCTTACCTGCCCCATGCCATAGGCGTCGGAGGACCACCGATAGGCAACTAGAGATATCTCGAAAAATATTGGTGGGCCCGCAGCGATGATCCGCGGTGGGCCCACTTCCGTTTTGAAAATTATACCATCAGCGGCCCACCAGCAGCAGAGACGCGACGAAACGCCAATGAACAACAGCATTACTCCCCCAAAATATGTTAAATCGCCTATATGCATAATTTGCTACATTAAGGAGAGTCTAAAAACACTTTTTAAAAAGTAAAAAAAATACGTGTCTCAGAGTACGCGCGAACCACCTACCATTGGATTATTAGGCGCGTGCTCTTCGGACTTGGCCACGTATGCGATGGAGAAAACGTCGCTTGTAGAGGCATAAAACGTTGAGGTGTTTCTAATTTAGCTAATCAGAGTATTCCTGTAACCGTGTATATTCAATAGGGATGCGCACGAGACGAGTTGAGACAGGATTTCCTAACAAAATTCGAGTCGAGACACGGCTCTTTCAATGTTGAAATATACATTTTTCGAGTCGAGACCACTTTTACAGCACATTTTCGAGACGAGACAACCACAAATCTTGTCTCGTGCGCATCCCTAATATTCGACGATAACCGGTCGAGATTAGATAAAAATCCGTTCGCCATGCAATTTTATAACAAAATGACACGCGTCTATTTACTTTATTTCATGGTTCCCCGATATTCATTTGAAATAATCGGCTACAGTTGTAATCTAAATTTATACAATTATATTCACTTATCTCAAGATTTTTCACTTCATGATGTAGAGGCAGGGGTTATTCTTGACCCCCGTAGCTCACTTTAGGAACAATTCATCAGGAAATATAATATATAACAATAACCGCATGCACATGACTGGCGATAGTTCGTGTTGGTCCGTTCGTGATTTTCCGCGACGAATCGAAGAAGCGCGGACCAAAATGAAGACCTCGCTGCTACTTGGTGGTGACTTCAATATTCTGACTCTAGATATCTCTTTTGACTCGACGAAACCCTGCCGCCTGTGGCACACTAGCGAGAGTCCTTTGACGCGTCGCTATAGCGACGATCGACATTTACCGGCAAATGGGCCACTAGCTGTTGGCGACTTTTACGGCATGGGATGTCTCCCCCAATGTTGAACACGGATTTACGCAATGCTTACAGTTTGTTATTATAACCAATTAACACCCGAGTTTTATATATTGGAACATCATAGAGCATGTGTGTTACGCAGACCAATTTTTAATAATACATTATGATATTATTGTTCTGTAAGACTCTATTTACATTCCTCAAGTGATACTTACTTTAAAATATATATGCAGCGTGATTCAATAAAAACGTAACAGGCCTATATCGCAGCTAATACTGCACGTAGAGCCTTCAAAAAAATTACATTACCAAATCGTATGTGCAGAATGCAATAAAAATAGTAGCGAGACCAGTGGCGTATCGTGAATATCTCCAACGGGGGTCATTTGCAAAATTTGACATGGAAACAAGGGTTGGTTGTGCCTCCATTGAAACAGGCGCACAATGGGAGAAACGTCGAGAGGAAACACGTTGTCATATTTCTTCCTCTGTGACAACAACATGGTCGCATTACTAGGTGAAAGTCAGTGGTGCGATGGTGTCCCCAGTTACATCAGGCGAATGCCGGGAGGGTACGTGCAAAGCATGCCCTGGCAAACAACCGCCGGCGCCTTTGCAGGATTAACTCGGGGCCTAAACCAGGGGTAGCCCAGACCCACAATGACGTTGGCGCGCGATGTATCTTGTGTGCGTACGTACAGTATGAAATATCTCCCAAATCCGGGAACATGTATTGTGGGCTTGTTTGTCGTTGTTTCGAACATCACACTCATTTATCGTTGTCATTGATTGTGTGGTGGTACTCTTGCAGATCCAGTACCTAACACGTACATGACCTTGCTCAAGACATAGTCTATGAGGCCTCGAACAGGCGATTCCTGCTATGTCAGAAAGCAGGCAGAAGGAGCGATGCTGTAGCCAAAACAGGTAACACAAGCGTGTAGAGTCCGAGAGTGATTAACCTCTGCAGTGAATTAAAGTTGTCCGGGTCTGGACAAGGTGTCGTACATTTAGTTCTAATACTGCTGTGCATTACAGGCTCGCGACGGGACGAATACGAAACTTCCACAAGCAGTGAAACCTCTTTGATTGTGTTGATGTTTGAGTGATTGTAGTAGGAAGTGTCGGTAGTAAATAACATTATGCGGTATACGAATTTGGAGGCATTCCAAATGCTCATGATTTTAGGGGAATGCAGCGAAAATTACAGGGCTGCAGCTCGATTACACCCTGAACGCTATCCATAGCGACAAGCTATTTCCCACAATCTGCTGCGGAGATTAGCAGCACGATTGCGGCAGACAGGTAACATGCGTGGACGCTATGGTGTCCGGGGAAGACTCGTACAAAATGAAAACTTTCCCATTGATTTACTTGCCGCTATTGCAGTAAATCCTCATGTATCTTCGCGGCAGATCGCACGAGATCATGGTATCAGTCAAGGTAGTGTCTTGCGTATTCTGTGGAAATTACCCATACCATTTCTCTCTGTATTAAGAACTAAGTGATGCGGACTGTAATTTACGGCTTTGTTCTGCAACTGGATGGTCAATCGCGTGAGAGAACATCCGAATTTCATTCACTTCATTTTATTGACTGATGTAGGGACATTCTGCAGTGATGGCAACGTGAATCTCCACAATGCACATTACTGGGCAGCGGAGAACCCTCACTGGATGAGAAAAGTCAATCGGCATCACCGATGGCGCATTAATGTGTGGGGTGGCATTGTAGGGACTCAGATCATGGGCCATGGTTTTATGCTGGTCATTTAACAGGTGCAATGTTTCGTGATTTCTTGCGATACTATCTACAGCCGCTATTGGAAAACGTACCGCTCCATATACGTCAGACGCTGTGGTTTAAATTTGATGGCTGTCAGCCAATAATGCTGCCATGTGTAGGGAAGAGGTTAATATTCTATTTCCCAACGCTGGATCGGAAGACGTTCCAATCCACAGTTTCCTCCGCGGTCTCCCGACCTTACTTGTATGGACTATTTTTTCTGGGGTCGAATTAAGAATCTTATGTATATCAACCGCACAACTACAATTCGCAACATGCAAGACCGCATTACAACCGCATTCCGGACCACCAACGTGGAAGAGTTGGAAGCTGTTCCTCACAATTACGTACAGCGAATAAATCGCTGTATTGCTGTTTAGGGACATCACTTTGAACTGAAAGCCAGGGGGCGTCGACTACACTCCGCAGAAGGTAAGGTGATTCTTTAGCTCTTTATTCTTCTTTCTCCAATGGCTTGTTTGCAACGCTTTCTGTTCCCATGTTTTGTTCCATTTTTTGGCAACAGCACATTCGGTTCGTCTTTCTTCGTTGCAACCAATAGTTTCTTCTTCCGTTTTGTTATACGGAAACCACTCTCTTCAAATATTGCGTATGTCATTGGTTTCCTATTTAGAGCTTCATTCAACAGCAGCAAATGTGCCTCTGCTTACTGTTACAGTATGTACCCTCCTCCCGTCGTGGTCTCTTGCTGACGCCATTGTTGTCGCCACTTAAACGGTGTGATTCCACATATGTACAATTGTACGTCCCGTTCGTTTCAGACCAGTATTTACTCTTCCCTTTGGTTCCGCATGGACAAACCCTCGCATCATCTGACTTTGACCTCGTAATGCGATCGTGTGCTGCCACAGAGAAAGAAATATGTCAATGTGTTTACTGTCGATGTTTCTCCCATTGTGCGCTTGTTTCTATGAAGGCACAACCAACCCCTGTTTCTATGTCAAATTTTGCAGATGACCCCCGTTGGAGATATTCACGATACGCTGCTATTTTTATTGACGTCTACACATACGATTTGGTAGTTTAATTGTTTGTTTGACGGCTCTATATGTATTATTAGCTGAGATAAAGGCCTGCTACGAGTAGTCAGATACAAGTCTGCAACAATGCCTCTAGCGGCTAAATGGGAAAGGATATGACAACGTTTGTCCTCTAAAAGTTGCATGACATTTAATGTCGTTTCGAACGATTCCAACAATTATACCAGTTTCCATTTTAAATTTTGAAGTTGACCCCGCTGAAGGTATTCACGAGACGCCACTTTTTTTATTGCATTCTACACATACGATTTCGTAATGCATTTTTTTGTTTGAGGGCTCTACGTGCAGTATTAGCTGCGATATAGAAAGTCTACGTTCTTACTGAATAACCCTATATATATACATCCTCACGGCATTGTCAAGGCTCTATATTTGTATTTTACATTTAAAATTGCAACTGGGTGTTTCTGGCTGCGGTAAACGGTTGTCCAATCATCACCCTTGTTCTTCGCGCGCAGAGTCATTCGAAGAACTGAAATCGTACTCTGTACACAAACAGTTTATGGTTGTGAACTCGGAAAGCCTCGTACTTCTGCTTGCCAAGGTCAAAAAGTGGGAGAAAAAAGTATGTGTAGAATGTAAAGAGGG
Organism: Thermobia domestica; assembly: GCF_964235325.1. Taxonomy (NCBI): domain Eukaryota; kingdom Metazoa; phylum Arthropoda; class Insecta; order Zygentoma; family Lepismatidae; genus Thermobia; species Thermobia domestica. Next base: position 207,174,949 of record NC_137457.1, on the reverse strand, counting down.
TGCAACACTGACTGACACTTGTAAGAAACATATTCATTTGTAGTTCGTGCACATTCCGCCTGTAGCGCTACTGTGCCACAACGTATATTGTAACTGTATATCTCTTGTATACCCCTTGTAGGTCTCTTGGCGTAAGTGACGACCGAAACTGTGTTGTCAGCTCTGACTGCGATAAGGCACTGCTGTGCTGCTTTTACTTTTCTTTTTTGTCCTTTGTTTCTTGTGAGACGCCAAACATGTTGTTTTTGCATGTTGCACGCGCTGAACGGGTTCCAGTAGAGTGAAGTATTTAAGAAGTACATATTCTTGTTTACGATAGAAATATAAGTACTTTGAATTATAATACGGTTTTAAATTTTTTAACTGTTGAAAAAAATACGAAAATAAAGTTGTACTTTAGTAAATGTATATTAGTCGAGGACGTAGCTACTGACAGTGTTACAGGCACCCAGCCAGGATTTTGTGAAGGTGGGGGGCCCGTGACATGAAATACTGTGGTCATCACAAAAGGGGCTCGATCACTCTAAACTATTTTACTGGAACATATATTGATTCGTTTAGCCAGGATTTCGTAACGGGGGGGGGGGGGTGACATGAAATTCTGAAGGCCCAGGAGCTCGATCAATCTAAGCTATTTTACTATCAACATATAATGGTTTGTTAGGATAATAAAATGAGGATATGTTGGCAAGTATTTTAATGACAAACCATGAAGAAATTTCGAGCAAAATAATTATAAAAAAAATATTTTGCAATATTTAGTCCTTCTCCTGTTTATTCAAATATAAGATTTTTCCTTTCGTTATGGCCTCAATTATTATAAAAAGTACATGGTGCCTTCCATTTCAATTCAGGCAGAGCATGTACCATCACCATCTCAGATATTGTTGAAACTTTTTTTATGGCAACTAGACATGTTTTTAAGAGACCCATATTTTTTTGTTTTGTCGAAAAAAATTTTCCCGCCAAGTAATGGGCCATCAAAGACGGGGAGTACAATTTATGAATTGTAGAAGACATGGAAAATGGTCAACTTCGGAGCCTTACCATTCGGCTATGGAGACAGGTAGAGTTATAATTCTTGTTGTGGTATGTACATAGGGATATAAATAAACTATATTTTATTATAGTTTGGTTTGCGCATGCGTATCTTTTTGTACATAAATTAACAAATGAACGTCAATTTATCTGAAAAGTCGAAGTTTGCGAATTTTTTTCGAGCACTTCTAGTTCGAATTTTAAAATTCTGTTTTCACGGTTGGTAAGACCTGGTTACCCGCTTTCCGAAACAAATTTTGTATCGCTTCTGTGTGCAACCGTTTTGTCGCAAAAAATTCGAGAAATTGTAAAATTTTCAAAAATCGCCATGTTTGGGCGCCATTTTCTCGAAAACACCATCTTTTAAAATTCTGAAATTTTGTCAGATGGTTCAACTTTACATGAATAATAAACACACCAAACACCATTCTCGACCAATGCTTCATGAATTAACTGCAGCCTTTTAAAGTTAGCGAAGTTTCCTTAACTTTGATGTCACAGTTAGCAACACTGGGAACAATAAAAGTGCAATGATTTGATGATGTTTGTGGTTCACATTCATTAAATGAAGAATAAAAGGTTTTCTTGACTGTTTTTTATTATTATTTTGATCAAGAAGGCTCTCTGAAATAGTAAAATGACCCTCCCCCTACTCCTCCGTTTTCTTAAACCGAAATAATCTGAGGTGGAAATTACGATTACGAAACACACAAATTTACGTTTACTTGAAATGGCCATCCAATAAGTTCTGATGATCTACAAAAAGTCTGAATTATTGCCTCAGTGATGATTTGGAATGCTCCAAACAAAGTCTCAATTAAGTGCGATGTCATTACAGTGATCGAAAAAGGGCAAAAAGTTAAAAAAAAAAAAAAATCGAAACGTTTTCTTACGCGTACCAAAGAAATTTACTGACTTTTTAAACAAAACAATCCCAACATAAGAATGGGTCACTCGGAATTTTACAGTATTCGACTAAAGTGGGTCAGTCCGCAACCTGCGAGGGAAGTGTGTATGTGTGTGTGTGTATTCTGCAAATTCTAGGTTAGGTGCTACTGCGTTGCTACAAATCCAAGGTTCAGCCTGTATTGAAGCTGTCATGAGTGACCTATTTCCTTTAATAGTATGATCCGTAGAAAATGACAACTGTCTTCTTCAAGAATGTGGTGAATGTCCTGGAGTGGAACGAATAAGTGTGGAGTCTTTAATCATTGATCCTGATGAAAATGAGTGTTACGTATGCCATATGGGAAAACAATAATCTCGTTAAAAAAACTGACACTTTCTGTTTTCGTATCGTACATTGCTTGTTTAACTGTAAGAATTGTAATTCATGACTACATCAAGAATTAATTGCTACCGAAAAGCACCATATAAAATTTCAAGATACAAATTCTATTTTACTTCATGTGGACTTCACTGAAAACTGGACTGTTATTCTGCAAAGTGAAATTCAGAGTTATCACCGGAATATGAAACAACTGACAGTTTTGTTGTAATAAACGACGATAAAACACACGATTCGGCTCATTTACTCATAGCCATAGACAAGATTCTAAAAATACTCGAAGAAAAGCAAAAATATATTTTATAGAAAAAGGTTTGAATACGAGAAAAAAAAGTGTCTACAATTTCCCAAACCGTGTCAGTGATTTCTGGTGGTGCTGCATCCCACTTTAAAAATCGCTGTCAGATGTTCGAGATGCAGACAGGTCCGTTAAAGCAGTGGTTTTGCAGTGAAACCGGCCATGCAAGGGTCTCTGCGGCGGTATTGAGGGGGGGGGGTGTAAAGAATGTGGCAACGCGGCATAACCTTAAGCAAAACAGATACACAGTATTAAAACCGCAGAAGAAAAAAAATGAAATGAAATCTTTAAGTTTTACGTCCCACGCTTATGCCGGTTAGGCTAAAGAAGACGGTGATTATGAGAAATGAATGAAATGGTGGAATATAGAAAGTGGGGGGAAACGGGATAACCCCGAGAAAACCCACGAGCACGGTGTTTGTCCACCACAAAACCTACACGGCGCGAGCTGGGATCGAATCAGGGACCCCAAGTACCGGAGGTGAACGCTCTACCACTCAGCCACCGCGCCGCCACTAAAACCGCAGAAGAATTCGTGAGTATAGTGCAAGTACAAACTCCGGTTATTACTCTCGTTTTGTTGCCTGGAACTCAATTCGACGACTTCCGGAAGAAAAAAAGGGAAAGTATGCGACCGGTAACTGGTATTCAATGAAATCATCTTTGGCTTTCGGAAAATGGCGAAGTTTTTATGGCAGTAACGGGTCACCATGAACTAACTTCATGCTTCCCCCAAAATCGAACTTCTGCAATTCAAAGTGAAGATTTAAGAAATCTGCAAAAAGGAACTTTTGTTACATACATAGGCCTATCTGTATGATAACCAGTGGTGCGTAGCAGAAATATTATGAATAAATCATGAATTACGTGAAGTTGAAGTGCTGTTTATGCTTCCACATGGACCTTCAGCATTTGTGACTATCGCCAATGTGCTACGCAGGGGCGGATCCAGGACGGACTTCTGGAAGGGGGAGGGGGGTAATACTGCTACTTAGAGCTACTTTTAAGTGCTCCAAACTCTGAGATCGGTTTTATTTATATATAAAATAAAATTTCTTCCCCCTAGATCCACTCCTGGACGAGTTGTGAGTGAGCCAACACCTATTGGAGCACCTTCACGGTTACATGCTATTAGCGAAGAAAACACAAACCAAGCAAATGATTGGTCCACGTAAAAAATTAAAAAAATAAGTGAAATTTTGTTTCCGAAGACCATTTTAAGTAAGTGAACTTGAAATTTGTGCGTTTCGTAATCGTAATTTCCACCTCAGATTATTTCGGTTTAAGAAAACGGAGGAGTAGGGGGAGGCTCATTTTACTATTTCAGAGAGCCTTCTTAATCAAAATAATGAACAAAACAGTCAAGAAAACCTTTTATTCTTCATTTAATGAATGTGAACCACAAACATCATCAAATCATTGCACTTTTATTGTTCCCAGTGTTGCTAACTGTGACATCAAAGTTAAGGAAACTTCGCTAACTTTAAAAGGCTGCAGTTAATTCATGAAGCATTGGTCGAGAATGGTGTTTGGTGTGTTTATTATTCATGTAAAGTTGAACCATCTGACAAAATTTCAGAATTTTAAAAGATGGTGTTTTCGAGAAAATGGCGCCCAAACATGGCGATTTTTGAAAATTTTACAATTTCTCGAATTTTTTGCGACAAAACGGTTGCACACAGAAGCGATACAAAATTTGTTTCGGAAAGCGGGTAACCAGGTCTTACCAACCGTGAAAACAGAATTTTAAAATTCGAACTAGAAGTGCTCGAAAAAAATTCGCAAACTTCGACTTTTCAGATAAATTGACGTTCATTTGTTAATTTATGTACAAAAAGATACGCATGCGCAAACCAAACTATAATAAAATATAGTTTATTTATATCCCTATGTACATACCACAACAAGAATTATACCTGTCTCGATAGCCGAATGGTGAGGCTCCGAAGTTGACCATTTTCCATGTCTTCTACAATTCATAAATTGTACTCTCCGTCTTTGATGGCCCATTACTTGGCGGGAAAATTTTTTTCGACAAAACAAAAAAATATGGGTCTCTTAAAAACATGTCTAGTTGCTATAAAAAAAATGTTTCAACAATATCTGAGATGGTGATGGTACAATTTTATATTTTTTTGCCTGAGTTGAAATGGAAGGCACCACATACTGAATACTATCTTGTAAACTATCTTCTAATATAAATAAAATAAAGAGTTTGTATGTGTTTGTCTGTCTGTCTGTCTGCGTGCGGCCTGGGGACCAGACGAGTGGACCGAGTTTCCAAATTTTGGTCAGGGGTGCCTTGGCCCAGGCCCCAGATCAAGACGAAGCGTTTTTTTTTTAATTTCGAAGCAGTGGGGTCTCAGAGGGGCGTTTACCGGAACCGGCTTGGGAACCAGACAAATTGACCGAGAGTTACCAAATTTTAGTCACGAATACCTTGGTCCAGGCTCCAGACCAGAGTTAAAAGTTTTTGACGAAATTCGAACCAGGGGGTCTCAGGGGGGAGTTTACCGGGACATGTAAAAGTAGTAGAAAATGACCGATATTTATTTATTTATTTAACAATCACCAGATACAGCTCAGAGGCCATTTTACATTGAATATCCAACAACATTAACAATGAAAGGATTTGGGAAGGTATCGGCAAGGGCCTGTTTAGTAGGTGCTATCCCGGCATTTGCCTGGTAGGACTGAGGGAAACCCTGGAAAACCTCAGTCAGGATGGTAAGCAGGAGAATTCGAAGCCACGACCTCCCGAATGCAAAGCCGACGATCTACCACTTGAGCTATTAGTGTCGAATTCATATTTTCGCGGTAGCTGAAATCAATGGTGAAACTCCAGTCGCATTAGCTTCCAAACTCACGCTATTCGGCTCCGGGCCGGGGGTCACCGGAGGGGGGTGAGATACAAGACATATAAAAGTAATCCAAAATGACCGATATTAGTGTCAAATCCATAGTTTCCGCGGTCGCTGAAATCAATGGTGACACTTCCATTAGCGATGACTTGCAAGTATGCGGGCCGGGAGTCAGCGAGGGGTGGATACCGAGACATGTAAAAAAAAATAGCCCAAAATTATCGATATTAGTATCAAATCCATAGTTTTCGCGGTCGCTGAGATCAATGGTGATACTCCCACAGGCGTTGACTTGAAATACAGCCCCTGTGCGAAGCATGTGTATATTCAACTAGTTTTACAATATATGCGTTCCTTTCTCTATTGAATCAAATGCTAACGGAACTTTCTTTCAACATATTTTTTTGTTTTTATTATTCCGTCAACCGCTGTCAGTTCCAAATGACAGATTAAAGGAGCAACAGAAAATTGTCCTTGAAATAACATGTTTGATACTGCAAGGATGCGATGACGAAAAGTTATGATTAAAAATGTCCACGCTGTTACACAACGGCACTTATGCTTTCGAAAGCTTGAAATCTCCCTGACTAGTAACAGGAATGCTGAGAATTCCATAACTTTTCTTGAAATTTCAAATTCCCAGTCTCTTCCAGAATACCTCGCTTACCTCGCCACCATATTGCAAGTAATACAAATCTCCTCATAAGAAAGAGTAAGCAACAGCTTCCTGTAGTTTTGTTTTTAATTTTTAACGCTGGTCCTTCTTTTTGTCATTTCATTTTGTTTTATCCTTCCTTATTTTTTTCATTTCTGGTCTCGAAGGGGGGGGTCCGGACCCCTCCCTTGGCTACGTGCCTGAGTGTTGATTACAGATTTTCTCGTGGAAGAATTTAATTACACTAGAGGTGAAAAGCAGTACTGCAAAAATACATGTAATTCATATTGAGCACGATAGGAGACAATGTTCATTTCAGATTTTCCACTGCGGGGGGATAGAATAAACGATGGGTGAATATAGTACTGTGAAAATTCTGGTAACTCAGATTGAGCACGCTCGGGAAATGCCCTAGAGGGAATTTCGAAGCTCTAGGCCCAAGAGCCACCTCTATAATCATCACTGACTGCAATTTCAATAATGTGTTTATGGTCTTACGTCCGTGTTCCCATCGTTTCACTCCCCCTCCAACTGCATACTTGATACTTTTTCTATTCCAAAGTTTCGTGCTAGTTTTCTGCCGAAACCTTGAGTTTTGTACTCTCATCGGTTTCGAGTTAGTTAACTATTTAAGTTTAGGATTCCCTTTCTACTTCGAGGTTATATGAGACGTAGACTCAAAGATTATGATGAAATTCAAACACAGTAATCGTCCAAATTTTGTAAGAGACTCCCACTGGGAATCGAACGTGTGAATACGTGCACGAAAGGCGCGCGTGCTAGCAACTAAAACAACGGAAATGGCGTCACCATTTTCGAGTCTCTTCAAAATTAAGTTGTATTTACATCTTACAAGTTGTGTGTACTTGCAATATAGGAAACAAACATAAACTAAAATTATACCTGTATGAAATTCTCAACAAAATCATTATAAACGTTTAAGAATATGTTGAAAAGGCCAGAAATCTCTCACTCTCTCTCCCTCCCATGTCGTGGTGCTATTTAAAAAGTATACTTTAAAAATAATAATAATAATTAACTCTACAGTCGCACCTACAACTTTGGATGGCAAATAGTCTAGTTTTTCTTAATGCATAAGTTTACATTAATTAAATTCAAAAGTTGCATTCTAACTTCTTTTAAAATTGTATCAGAAGTACCACTATTCGCCTTAGCACTAATGAGAACTATGGATTCGCTTTTAATATCCGTCATTTTCGATTACTTTTAAAATGTCTCTCTTCCCGATTCTTCAGGGATGAACTCGAACGGCATGGAAACAGTCACTATCCATATCAGTGACTGACCCGAAAACTATGGATTCAACACGAATATCGATCATTACAATTATTTTTAAAATGTCAGCTCTCCAATCCCCACTCCTTGGGATGCTAGGAGTTCCTAATCCTCCCGAGTATTTCATTCGAGATTGTAAGACATATATGTATCAAGTTTAGTTGGAATTAAACCAAGTGTTACATAAGTATGTAGGAAAAAATGTTTTAAAATTAATGGAGGTGACTCTTGAACTGGAAGTGGCAGAAACCAACGATTTCCGGTTTAAGATTGATCACTGTAGAGCAAAAGACGTTAATAGAAAGCTAGAAGCTGTTTCTGAACATCGATTAAGCGTCCTAAGAATGCATATTATCTCTGTTCTTAACCTACAACTAAAACAGGAAGTGGTAGCAATTTACTATTTCCTGTTTTTAACGTTGATTGCTATGGAAGAAAAACTGTAATAGATAACAAAACTCTATTTTCCGTAATCGAGTTACCGTCCAAAGAAAACATTTCATCTCCATCCTTAACCCATTACTAAAACCGGAAGTAGTGGACATCAACCCTTTCCGGTTTTAAGGTTGATCAGTGCAGAGCAGAAACCGTAACTCGGTTTTTTACAATCGACTAAAAATACACTTCATCTTCATCCTTTACCCTCTGCTAAAACTGGAACTGGTAGATATCAAATTCTATACGGAAGTAGATAGCAAGACGCAGTTTTCTGCAATCAATTAAGCATCCCAAGAATATAATTGTGTCACCAATCCAATCTCTCTACTAACACCGGAAGTGGTATAAATCTACTACCACTTCTTATTTCATTATTAATTAAGAAAATATTGTATGAGCCTCCTTAGTGTCTTCATCAGAGTTTATTCAATACAAGCCTTCGTCTCGCTGAAGGCTTTGCCCTCAGACCCGCAAATTTGTTCGGTCTAACGCTTTGCATCTCAAACCTGCAATCATCAGTGTTTGCTCGGCTTACGGCCTCGCACCTCACATACCTGCAAGTATACTGAATTTCAGTTGAAATAGTTGGGGGCTTTGCTCCCAGGCCACCGTGTTTGTTCGGCCTATGGCCTTGCATTTTATATATCTGGAATCATACCAATTTCAGTTCAAATACCACGTTTCATGTCTTCAACTTTACGGGATCCCGAGATATAAACATCTTAGCATAATAATAATTGTAATATCCACCTCTATTCTCTTCCAAACCCTTTTCTTCCCTTCTAGATCACAATCAAAAACGCTGAAATATGTATCTAATTATTCGGATTTATAATAGATTTATAATAATATTAGTAAGATTTATAATAATATTATACAGTTAATACATTAGTCCATCCCATTCGTTACTCCGCACGAAACTCTTGAACGAAACTGAATTTTACTTCTGTTTTTCGCAGTTGATAGCTAGAGTAATTATCTCGAAAGAATTCGTTAGTAGAGGATCATAAACGAGGGAAACCAGGAGTGGTAGAAATCAACCATTTTTGTTTTTAATGTTGATCCTGTAAACCAAAAAGATCCAAAGGATCCATCCCAAGAACACCTTTCAACTCCATCCTTAATACTGTATTGAAATAGAAAGTGGCAGGAATAAACTAGTTCCCGCTTTAACATTGAACGGGGAAAAACGGTAATATATAGCGAGAAGCAGTTTTGGGAAATCTACTAAAAGATTCCAAGAACACCTTTCGTTTCTATCCTTAACACTTTGATAAAAACTAGAAGCGATAGAAATCAACAATTTTCGGTTTACTTTTCATTACTGCGGAGCAAAAGCTGTAATAGATAGCGAGAAGCTGTTTTCGACAATCGACTGAGCATCTCAAGAATTCATTTTGTCTATCCATAATACTCTAATACAATCAGAAATGACAGGAGGTCTACTAAAATTCCAAAATGAAATTTCATGACCTTTTCTTTAACAAACCATTAAATTTAGTAACATTCTCAAAAGTGAATTTGAGTGCGACTTGGGCCAATTTTCATGCACGTGATAGAATCGTTCTTTACTTGTGATTTGGTAGCGTCTAAAACCATAGACGTTTTTGGTGGTGAATTTTGACATTTTATAGAACAACATTTTCCAGTACGTACTTATATTTGTACAGATAAAATGAATCGTGACCCAAAATAAAAATTTCGTGTCTTTTTCTTGACTTTCATTACCGTTTTCTGATTTCGTAACTTTTTAAAATCCCTTTCGTGACCGATAGACACCCTGGTAATCCAGTATGTACACTCATGTCCAAAATTGTTGTCGCATGTCTATAAATACGTTGTTGTAGGAATATAATTTGATAACGAGTTCTCCCAGTATTTCTTACAATGTTAGTATGTGTATAATCCGCAAAGACATATGGTAAATTTCATGTCAAAAGAGCAGTAAACAAGAACAATAAAACGGAAATAAAACGTTCTTGTCCATTTAGCAACCTTTTGTTTTACTCATTCTAATTTTCGTATTTATAATTCTTTTCCTATGAAATTTACCGCAAATATACATTTCCCGATTTTACACATAGTATCAGTATTAAAAGTACCCTGCAAAATCATTATCAAATTATATTCTTACAAAAAGAAAATTATAGATACGCGACAATCATTTTGGACATGAGTGTACATAGAACATGACCTATAAGAGACAGCGAGAAGAGTTTTCTTTAAAAAAAAAAAAAGAGTTAGCGTGCTTAAAATAGGTACCATCTTTTCTTTTACCCTATAATCAAACGTAATTATCAGAAATCAACCACTTCCGGTTTTAACGTTCATCGTTGTACAGACTTGTTCAAGAAATCTTGACCACTCACCCTGCTATGTAAGATAATATTCTTGCAACTACAAAAGGAAATTATAATGCTGTGGCTCTAAATAAACTTCTTAATCGACCAAACAAAATTTACATTTATTTGATTTAATTCGAACTGTAGGCAAGACTACATTCCTTTTCAAAGAGAGGTGAATGGCAATGTTTTCTTGAACAGGACTGTATATCACAAACAGCAATAGATAGGCACGGTTATTGTATTCGATTAAGCGTCTCTAGAATATATTCCATCTCCACTATAACCACTAATCTATAACACTAAGTGGAAGATATCTACTACAACTTCTGGTTTCAATTTTAATTGAAAAATATTGGGTGGTCCTGTTTACAGCCTTTAAGAGATTTTGTTTTAAATGAGAAGTCCTAAAGCCAAATTTCATGTTTGTAACTTTCAGAGATTCTGAGATACCGATATGCTATTATATGAGTAATAACTCCTATTCTCACCTTTTCCTTTCCCTTTATTACTAAGATACAAAAGAAATGCTGAAACACGTGTTAAATTATTTTAAATTGGAAATCCAAATACCAAATTTTAAGTTCCCAGTCCTATACGTTTCGGAGATTAGGGTATCTTATTAAAATAACTCTCACCCCAATTCCTCCTCTTTTCATGAATTTTCAAAAAAATTTTGGTACCCCACGTCACAAATCCTATGTAGGTGTAAATTCAAAGTTTCTAGGTAGTCCCAAGAGCAGTGGCTCCTAATCTAGGGGTGCGAGTCTCTGACAGAACTAAATTTAAAATTACAAATATTACGAATGTTGTAACAAACATTAAACTAAATATAATTTAAACACGAAATAACTATTGTGTAAGAACTGTGGTTTCATTAAGGACAAAACTGGTAAAATATAATATTCCACTGCACTACAATGCTATGCAAGAGTCTTGCTGAAAATAAATATAAATTTGTAAGAATATGGCTATTATTATTTACTATTATTATATCCAAGCCCGTTCTTCGTACGGGTAGAATTGGTTTATGGGAAATACTTGAAAGTTATATTTGATCCCCCGTTCCCCATTTCGTAACTTATTTGATCAAAAGTGAAATAAAACCCCTAGCTCGACCATGTTCAAAAATGTGTTTCATAGGATGCAGTATTCATTCATTGCAAGAAATTTAAATTCTCTTCTGCTTTTACGATTCTTTTTTTCAAAGTGAGTTGATAAAATAGAAATGTCCCACATGCTAAATATGTTTAAAAATTCATTTCAGACGTTTCAAACACTTTGCCACACTGTAACCTCTTTTGGAAGCAGAATTTTCGAAAACGCTGGGGCATGTCCACATGGTGACCTCGTTAAGTAAAAAGTTTATATACCTAGTTTCATCTCCTTGGCTTGGAAGACATTTAATTTTCGACGTATATATTAACTCCTCCACCTTCTTAGGATACGAATTTCAATGAAATTGACATGATTAAAAAATGGGTTCAGCCAAGTGCTAACCATGTTCTAAAACTCTCAATCATTTCTCATGAGATGAGACGGAAGTGGAATTTCCTATAACGCTGGGTTGCTTGTCTACTTGGTTTTTATATTAAATTTCATCTTCATGCATGAGAGATTTATAAGATACTATATTTTTAGCAAATATTTTGGACGTTGATCCCTCCCCTTAGGATACGCATTTCAGTGAAAGTGATATGATAAAACCATGCTCTAGAGTAGTTCTAAATATGTTCAGTAATTCTCCTCGAACATTCTATGATGATGAGACAGCGAACGCCGATTTGAATGTCGAGAAATAAGTAAATTAATTCCTCCCTCCTTCTGCGTAAAAGGAGAATTTCGAAAACTCTGAAATACGTATTCCATTCTTTTTAGTTCAGAGTTGGTATACCAAATTTTGCATTTCGAATTTAAGCGAATTTCACATTTCATGACATTTTCAAAATAAATAGTGGTAAATTTTAATATTATAGAAATCGTCTCTTTTCTCCATCTTTAAGAGGGGAATTTCCGGAAACATACGTTCAATTATTTTTAGTTAAGAAATCAAAGACAAATTTCACACCTCAAACGTAAGCAAATGCAGAAATTTTAATAGGTAGACACTATCCTCCATCCTCCTCTGACAGAATTTTCGGAAAAGCTAACATGTATTGGTTTGTTTTTAATTGAGTTTAATTTTGAAATTTCACGTCTCCAATATAAAGAATTCTTACATTTATCATTTTCTAAAAATAAATGAAATAAAATACAGTTGAAAAATTAATGTTATACGAATTACTCCTTTCTTGTTTAGGTGCGGAATTTTCAGAAACTGTGAAAAACAAGTTCAGTTATTTTTGATGGTTAGTTTATATGAATAGTTTCATCTTCCTTACTTCAGGAATTAGCAAGATACACTATCCTATTTACGCCTCTACGGATACATATTTCCAAAAATCCTTCTTTATCCCTTGCTTTCGTCAAAACGAGTATTCTTGCTAATTATAGTATTATGGCTTGGTCGATAATGAGTAACTCACTTATATTGTCTTATATACAGTATAGATTATTAATATTATTCTTATTATTTTTGTTGCTATTACTGATGATTTGAGAATACAATGCTTCAACTAAAATTGCAGAAACGGTCAAAGACATGCGCGAATGATGTAGGCGTGAAGTATGTAGGGTTTAAGAATGTGGGCGCTTGTTAAAAATGTTGGAACAATTGTCCTAGAAGATCCCAAAACTTCAATTTAAAAAACACAGCATCTTGTATCATTTCCTACTTTATAACACTACAACGAATAATCTATAAGAACATAATACTTCTGTTAAATTACCTCGCTGAACAGTACTAAATGATCAACGAAGGCTAACATGAAATTGAGGCTTCACACAACTAGATCCGCTTCTTCTTGAGTTAACTAAACATTAAGTATAATACCGAAGTACCATTATAGATAAAGTGAGACTGTAGAAAAAATGAACCTTTCCTCTAACAGTTAAAAGAATAACAGAACATGGACGCAATAATAATAATAATAATAATAATAATAATAATAATAATAATAATAATAATAATAATAATAATAATAATAATAATAATAATTGACCACTCGTCCCAGCTGCCGCCGGTCTCGGTCATGAAGGGCCTCTGGACGCCCAGTATGGTGTTTGCTGTGAACTCTGACACCTTCATTCACTCATTCTTGGTACACCCTCGACGCGGTTGAACGTGGGAAGCCGAATTCCTGTACCACCTCTGAAATCGCATGTCCCATGCGTCGGCCACCCACCACCATGTCACGTGCGAATGCCGTCAACTCACGACGACGTTGCATTTTAGTAGATCACTCACACAGCCAGTTCCCACAATGTCTTGTACACAACTGAAGCCGTCCCGGAGCCCTGCAGATGGCATTGAGAACACATGGTGTCTATCGGCGAATCAGTCACCTGCTATCTCATGAGTTTTGCTAAGTCACTGTACGTACGCACAAATGAATGCTGTCAGGTATCTGCTTGTTTGTGCTTACAAGAATTGAGTTGGGCGGATAAAACGATTAAGCATACTGTATGTTTAATTAATAGATTACTTGAACGATTTGGATGAAGGTAAATTTTATCAGAAAAAGGGAAATTCTGAAGCTTGTGAAGGTAAAATGGCTCTGAAGAAATTGTCATCACTGGAGTCAATATTGTGTAGTTTCAACTAGTGCTGCTCGATCGCTCTCTAAGCGGGTTTTTTCAATCTATAATTTTAAAAATTACAATTCTCGAAAAGGTACAAAAAGTATAGGAACAAATATTCCCTAAAGAGCGTAGTAAGAAACAAGTCGCTTACGGGACCCTCTTGACCCCGCCCTTCCCCCCTCACCGCGAGGTCTGCTGGGCCGTGAAATCCAAAATAAGATATTGTTCCAATTTAACACGAAATTAAAGGCTTAGAAGATCTTGTTCCGGACCTGAACGCAGGTTAACTGTTAAGGTAACAACTTTGACACGTTCGTACTGTTCAAGTTGCTACTATTTTGCACGTTCGTACTATTTTGCAATGAGTGACCATACAAAACATTCCTTGGGTTGCACAAAACTGTAAAAGAAACATACTGATAAATTATATATTTTTTACAGTTATCGGTTGATAGCGCAATCCAGATGATACAGATGATAAGTGATATAATGCTACATATCACTTACAATGCTACATGCTAAATATATTATAAATATATATATTTACCTTATTTCCTCACATACGAAACTTTCTTTTGCGTGTGCAAACTCATTGAAAACTCATACTAAAAGATAAAATAGTTTCTTTGGTTAGCGTGTTAATCCTGCACTGCAGTTAATTGTTGGATGAAAAAATTTAACCCTTTTAGTTGGAATTAGAGACGATAAAAAACTTTCCTTTTTGGTACAAAAAATTTACAAATTCAGACTGCAAGATGATATTTTTTTAATCGTAATTGGTTAATGGCACACTACAATTTTGAAAGAAAACGGTAAAAAAAAAAGTAGTAAACGAAGAAGAGAGTGCATGTAGTGTAGTCGCTAAAATTAATTCTCTTTTTTACGAGGGCGATTACTAAACAACACCTACTAATTGCAATCATGATTAATTTCCAATAAAGTAAAATTGAACAAACTTTCTTGTTATTGCTCGTCCCTCAATGCATACTCATCTCATGGTTAATTATCCCATATCGGACTTCCGAAGAAACTCATCGAAACAACTTATTGACCGCGCCAATAGCGACTACTCTCAGTCATGACACCGTTTTCTTTCATTTAGAAATAGAAAAAGGAAGAGAAGAAAGTAGAAGGGTAAAAGAAGGAGGTAGGAAAAGGGAGGAAAAAGAAAGAAAAACAAATAGAGTTTTTTAATACGAGATAGATTACTGGATAATTCCGGGAATATAGTAAGAAGTCGGGAAAGTCGTTGAAAGATGAATCATTTTAAATGTTATTAACGATTAATCAATTTTAGAATGCTTCGAAATAAACACATGTTCCTCCATACCACCCCGACCTAGCTCCACGCACCACGTTTGTGGGGTTGCCCAGACCTAGACCAGGAAAGGAGAAAATCGAAATTATTCTTCGTAGAGTTATTCCAAACAATGATTGATAACCATCCAGTATCTCTAGGATCGACCACACATATGAATTAGCCAAGAGAAAAAAAAATCAAAGTTGTAAACTCAATATAAATTTATGTATCGTATCAATAAGGGTTTCAACTTCCTGGAAGAAAGATGTCGTATTTAGGCTCATCCTGCTATTTTCGTTTCACTCCTAGAGCCGATTTAAACCGTTAGTAGCGGTCCTTCATGACCTAGGTTATTTACCTTAAAACATATATTAAAGCATGACACATATATTATAGATGTTAATATGACAAATGATATCACTAAAATTACTTAAATTAAATCTACCATGCATTCACTCGCTCACTCACTCAGGACAGTGTATATATGTTTAAAGGAAACCAACTAGCTACAAAGGTACAAATAGTTTATTACATTCATAGTGAAAAAAAAGAAGAAATAATTATAAAAAAAACATTAAAAGCACAAGTTCTTGGTTATATATCAATAGAATACATAGAGTTATATTTTAGTAAATATTTATATGTTCAATCATATTGACAAATGAAAGAAAAAAAATAAGTACATATATTATATCTTAGGCATGCTAAAGCAAAATTATGATTTGCGACATACGCAAAGAAGACACTTATTTAAGAAAAAAAATGGACAAAGAGGAAAGAAAAGAAAAAAAAACTTTTAGGTACTAGAACTTATGAGTCTCTACCTCACATTGAGAAATAAAATATTAATAATTCTGAGCGTTCAAATCACAAATCACGCACTACTCGTAGTGTCCAAAATATTTCGCTCCATTTAACTTAGTTTGTGTTTATATATATATATATATATATATATATATATATATATATATATATATATATATATATATATATATATATATATATAACTATTGGTTTATGAAACCATTCATCAACTATATTTAGTTTGTGACTATTAGCAGTTTCTAGCTGCACTCGCATACTACAACGTTTATACCCATCTAGGGATTTTGAAATCACTTTCCGCCAGAGGATGTTTCTCCTCTTAGTCAGTCCATTCACAAATTTATTAATCAGGTAATTTTGAGTTACTTGTTCATCACTGGGACACGTCATGAGACCTTTCATTTATCCAGGATCACTTTTGTGTGTATATATATAGTTCGGATTTGAGATGATCTTCCACAGGTATAAGGAGTATAATGATTTAAATTGAGGATAAAAAAAACACTGGTCAAGTCACAGGATACATATGCAGGTGAGAGGGATTACAGGTACACTTTCCACAATGGTTTTAGGTTGGTAGCTCAGGGATAATATTCATTATGATGTGGGTTACATTTAGACCTGCCGTTACTTCTTAATACATGCCATTAAATAATTACATAGGTTATGATTTACATCTATTCAGAAGAAAGGAAAATTATTTGAGTGCACGGCGGTATTCTTGACAAAAATCTATATTATTATATTCGTCGGAAACTTACTTGTAAACTATAGCAACCAATACACGTTTGGGGGGACAGACACGAGCGCTCTTACATATATCCATATAATACATTTAATATCATACTTTACTTTAACATCATATTCACATACTAAGCACATGTACATTTCGACGTATTCATTTATCTCTCTCTATATATATATATTCATATTTAATAATCGCGCACACATTTTAAATAATAACCCCAACAATAATTTCAGAAAAGGTTGCAAACATTGTACAAGAAAAACAAATGACTTCCGACATTACATATGAAAAAGAATTGAAATTTTTATCTGATACCGCGCGTCTATAAATTTTAACTTTCATATAGTAAATCCGTGCATGAATCGTAAAAAAAAAAGAAAAACTTTGTGAGGCAGGCACGTAACACAGAACATTCCTAAAGATATAAATAGATAAACCAAAATACAATTTCTGGGCCCAGGTTAACTACAAGATAAACGAAAACCAAAACAGAAAGGAAAGTGACCAATGGATTAAAAAAAACTTAGAGGGACGACGGTGAAAGAACGTAATTGAAGTGTCGTCAAATATGAAGTCGTTATTCATTTGGCAATAGGTCAAAATGTGATGGAGGACCCAATCATTATCTACTCTATCCATGAATTGTGTCTTGCAACGTCTCAGCTGGTAATTTCAGATCAGAGTTGTACGTTAAATAAATTGTAAGCGACAAGTTCAAAATCTGGGGGGGAAGGTTGAAAAATTAAAAAAAACTCTAGAGAAGAAGTAGAAGAAGTATAGGTAAAGAGAGAGGACACAGAACACTACAACTACGAAAGATAAGTGGTCTAATTTACGTATACAACATACTATAACCAAATCTTCTCTTTTATGCCAAAAAGGGTTCGGCTTACCAAATAAATAGCCGAAAAAAGATGTCTGCAAAGTTGAGACAAGTCTGTGTCCTCGATGGGATTTTCGGAAAGACGAAGGCTTTAGGGAAATCCCACCACTCACCGTATCCAGTCAACACCCTTGCAGATCCCGGAATCCTCAGGAAGGTTAGAGAAGGCGTTAATTTAGAATTTCAAAAAGAAAAAAAATCATCCGACCTCTCAGAAACTAGAAGAGTCCAGAATAGTAATGAAACTAGAGTAAAATAATATCTAAGATATCCCTAATTAGTGATTTGCCAAAATAATAAAAAAATTAAATAAACTGAATTTTGGATCGGTGATTTCAATGACCAAACTTCACCGATAGCTCCCCTTCGCAGAATGCGCTAAATTCTGAGGCATCGATTAATTTCCATCACTATCTAGTTTGGAAACTGAGAAAAGAAAACGAAAATATTCAAGGGGGAGGGGTCGATGCCCGGGTACGGTAAAATACATTTCAATAACTAATTGTTTTGTTTCCGTAACCCTGTCAGAGCTGTCGCCTTCATGAATACTGTAAGCTAGCCCGAGTAGATAACGTGGAAGAAAAAAAATCTCACGGAGCAGGATATTCTATTTTAAAACCGACCGAAAAATATAATTCACTACAGCCCTGTTGTATACCTACTATTGTCTTTTGCATAATTGATTATTTAATATGTCTAGTCAGCGATTCTACGATGCTACCCATGCTATCAGATGATATTATAGTTGATCATTACTATAACACATTAAACTACAAAGTATTGCCATAGTCCGACTATATATCGCCCTCCTGTCCGCGTGATATTCCGGAGCAGGGGTCAGAACCTGAGATGTTTGTAGCTACACGTATCTACTCAATACGTATACGAATATATATCAACACGTGGCGAAGTATGCACTGAGCTACTATATATATAACTATATGGGTGTCCTATCATCTATATTCATCTACTACAATATTCATATAATTCATATTCATATTCAAATAAATATTCATATATTCATGTCATCATCTTTTTCCATTTGCTACGACGCTATATTTTACAAACACCCTGTCTCCTCTATCTACGCCCAGCCTACATACACATTTCATCATAATACTTTAAAATCTATAGTCACTACAAACATTTCCCATTGCGATCACTGCACGACAACCTCACTCGAACTCAAGACTCTTTCACCACACACACAATACTATGTAATACCTGGTAGCTTTATTAAAAAAAATCCTACGTATGTTCACTGAAAATAGAATTACCTGCGATAATATTTAATGTTTATGAAATTCTGACAACAATGAAATTATTCTGCAGCCACAAAAAAAATGAACATTTAATATAATTTCAAAGCGAAGAACTAGCATCATATCGCCCGACTTCTGTTAAGAATTTACGTATTGTTTATTTACTTAAATATTTCGATTTCTAGACTAAGTAGAATGTTGTAATTTTCAGAAAATATTAATTTTGGATCACTTAACCTAACTGCATATGCATTTGGGCTGGGAATTATATTTACTAGGTTTTATTTCGAAAAGAAAGGTCGATTCCATGGACACTAAATCACTAAAAGTTTCGACATAAGAATGACGGTTAGTACTGACTTTTGACACTAGAGGGCTAGCGACGATATGATCAACCCTTGAACCACTGAATGTGACCTTGTACACGGAAATTTTGATACTATGACACTCTCATTTTTTAATATTACTGTAGAGTGATGTGTTGCGTTTATCTATTGATCGAATACGAATGATACACTGTCCATACTTCATTATTTCACACACTCTTCCAACACTTAACTACAATTGCTACTACTGATACTACATTACGAACACATACATGCCGCATCCATAACTACAAACTACATTAATACATGTTATAATACATATTAATCATTACTATTTAATCACATAAACAACATTCAGATTTTACCATTTTCTTAAAATCGGCTCTAACGGTTCATGAAAGGAAAGGGAAAGAAAGGAACAGGGCCAATTGGCCCTTGTATTCACCAATTCACATTCTTTAAACTGTTTAATCAATGCCCCCGAGGGGACATTTCAAAGTGTTGGCTAACAATAGGACCCCTGCCCTGAAGGGGCAGGAACCCGGAGAAAACTACATGTTCAACTCATCCCGCTGGAAGCTGTACTCCCAAGTCATGAGTAAAATAGGAGCCCTTCTGCTTAATTTACACGTACATGCTGATGGTTACTAACACTACAAACAGACCTAAAAATACCGCCATATATATATTTAAAAAAAATCACGTACTAACCACACAGACAGATTACTGAACGGACAGGTCTGACCGAACCTACACTGATTCAGGAGGGGCAAGAGGGAAATTTAACTATTCGATTCACTGAACTGCAAACTGGGTTTGGGAAAGGAGATTAAATGCACACACTATCCTGAATTCTATCCATCACGATTCATGTTGTCAAATATGGCGTCACAGAAATTGATGTTCGTATATCAACTAACTTCTATGGGTTTTACAACTGATAAATTCTCTGTTCTCAGCTATTGGCAACTTCCAGCCATGTTCTTTTTCACTTGTATTACGTATTTACCTGAAAATCTGAAGATTTTTGGGTAGAATCTGCCTAAATCGTCACCATCAGAAATTATAGAGCTTGCTCCGCCGGTATCAACAAAAGAAGACAAGATGTTGGCGCTTTGATATATCGCGTCAGTAATTGCACCAATCAAAACAGAGCTTTTTTGGCGGTGGGGCTTTGAAACGAATAAAATTTGGTAAAATCTGGATTAAACTAGATTTCAGAAGGACCTAGATATCTAAAAGAGAGGTGAAGGGTGGTCCTGAAAATTCTGTCGAATTTTAGATTGGTTATTTATTCGAAAAGTTCCGTCCAATGGTGGACCTATATTTTCAGATCGCACTGACACCGTAAGAATTGTAATAATCCATTTACATATCCATATACAAGACTTATAACTAATTTAATATATAAATAAAGATATTGATTCCCAAAACTATAATTCCTAATGAATTTTTTACAGCTTTCCATGTTAATTTGAAAGAATAACAAACAAAATTACGAATTATATGAACAGCCAGAAATTTTTTGTTAAACGTCAAGTACAGTCGGTGCAAAAAATTTCGGGCACCCTCCTATTAAAAACGTCATCACATTAGACTGTAATGGTATATTACAATTTTAGGGATGGATTAACAAGATTGACTCTAATCTTCTCGGAACAGGTGGCAGCCAAAACTTTCTTTTGTTGTACAAAACTCAGAGTAAAACATAGAATAGTTTTTATGGGTATCGGTTGAGGGCACACTCATGTTAACGGTTGGGTTAACAAATTTAAGGCTTATTTTCTCGGAACAGGTTACGATACAAAACTTTATTTTTGCGTACAAAACTGTACAAAACTCAGGATAAAACATGATATAGTTTCTACGGATATCAGTGTAGGGCGCACTCCTGGTTAACGGTTGCGCTATTAAATTTAAGGCTTATTATCTCGGAATGGGTTGCGATACAAAACTTTATTCTTGCTGTACAACAGTGTACAAAACTCAGAGGAAAACGATATAATTTTTACGAATATCTATGTGAGGCGCACTCCAGGTTAACGGTTGGGTTAGCTAATTTAAGGCTTGTTTTCTCGGAATGGTTTGCAATACAAAACTTCAGTTTTGCTGTATAAAACTGTTCAAAACTCAGAGTAAAACATGATATAGTTTTTACGGATATCGGTGTAGGGCGCACTCCAGATTTTGGTAACAATTTAACCGTTATTTTCTGGAAATGGGTGATGATACAAAACTTTCTTTTGAGTGTACAAAACAGTACAAAACTCAAATAAAACAATGGAATTTTTTTATATCGGTTGAGGGCCCACTCCAGCATCAACTTGGAGCACGCCTTTAATTTCGCCTTTTTTTAAAAATGGGTTACGATAAAAAAAAACTTTATTTTTGTTGTACAAAACTGTAAAAAATGTGTACAAAACTTTGGAATTAATCTTTTTTAAATCTGCGATGGGCGCACTCTATGTTAACGGAGCTTAAGTATTGTTATGTAGTTGTAAATCTGTGGGTGGGGAGAGAGAAAATGAAAACAAGTGTTTGTTGTGTTATAAAACACCCTCTGTCCAGTTAATACGATAATATATAATGACATATAGGCTAGTTATTAAAACTTGGACTTTTCAAAGAAAATGTATTTTTTGAATTAAGTTAAGGGCTAATAAAAAAGCCAAAAATGGCGAAAAGTTTCATAAAATAAGCTATATTTAAAGCTAAAAGCATTTCGTAGATTTGTATGGCTAAAAGCATCATCAAATAGGCTAGATTTAGCCACTAGACTAGGCTAAATTGGTATCACTGTTGATTTCCTGTGGAAGTACATTTTACTGGAACTTGGACGTGAAGTTTATATTCATCATTATAAATTTGAAATCCTAAAGATGTGTTAAATCTTCTCTATTTAAATATTTTAAGTTAATGACTTTCATGAAATTTCAATATTAACATTGTCAATATATATACATTTACATCCGCTAATGATTATGAAACCAAATACAATTCGAAGCTTTCTTGCACCCACTGGAAAAGGTGAAGTATATTAATATTTATTTGCATATATTATTAAAGTAGACTGTTCCCATAATGCCCACCGACTTCGATTTTACAAAATTTGAGAAATAAATTTCACTTTTTATTTTGTAGTCAATTTGAAGGCACTTAGTTATACTACCATTAAGAAACCCATATACATTACATTACGAATCAATCATTATGGAATAATTTCATGTGTTACACGAAGCAGTAGTACAATCTTTGAAAGTTTCATTAACAACTTTTTTCATTTTTCTTTTTTAATTGATTTTGTGAGTAATGGTGCATTCAGTATAAAGGTACAACAAGATTTTTTTCTCTCTCTCCCATCTCTCTCTCTCTCTCTCTGTCTGTGTGTGTGTGTGTGTGTGTGTGTGTGTGTGTGTGTGTGTTTCTAGTTTCCGGCGTAAGCGTGTGGATACTACCAGGTATACTTCCGTGTGTACATATGCTAGTGTGTGTGTATGTGGCGGAGGTATATGAAGTATTAATTGGGATCGCGTAGTGGAGCTTATCGATATTAGTACGTACATACGTGCAGCCGTTACTTCACACGATAACTTTGGACGAATGAGAATTTTTAATTCTGCTTTTTGCAATAAATAAGTAGAGTGATTCCTCTCGAAGGAGTTCCTTAATGGAGGTGATTCGCCAACTGGAAGTGGTAGAAATGGGTCATTTCCGATTTTAACGTTAATCACTATAGAGCGGAAATGGTAATAAATAGTAAAAAGCAGTTTTCGGCAATCGATAAAGGGTATCAAGGATAACTTTCTGTTTCATCCTTAATATCCTGGTAAAACCGGAAGAGATAGAAATTAACCTAAATATGACTTCTGGCTTCAAATTAATCTACATAGTGGGATAGGAAGAAGATGTTTTAGGAATTAATATAGCGTTGTGGGAATAAATATCGTTTTCTCTCTTAAACTTCTAATCAAGTCGGAAGTAGCAAAACCCAACTACTTTCCATTTTAGTGTCGATTACAACAGATTAAAACGATACTAAATAGCGAGAAGAGGTTTTCTGAAATCAACTAATTGTCCAAAGAATATGTTCTATCTCGACTTTAATCTTTCTACTAAAACTTGAAGTGGTAGAAATCAATCGCTTCCGGTTATAACATTGAGCGTTATAGAAGGATTTTTTAGGTAATTCATTAAGTGCTCCAAGAGTATATTCCATCTCGGCAGTAATCTCTCTACTCAAATCGGAAGTAAAATAAATATACTAGAGCTTCTGGTTTCCAAACCACTTCAGAAAAAATAACATGATCCTCTTTAAGACTTTATTATTATTAGGATCACGAAGTGAAACTTGTAATATCGTAATGTTAGTACGTACGTACTACCAAGAGCAAAATAAATGACGCGTCTCTTTATTTTGAAGTTTTTTGAAAATATCTCCGTTTTCTTTATATATTCGAAATTTCGGAAGGTTTCCCCAGCAGGACAGGTTAATAACAAACCCGTTTTTAATATTTGTGTTAGATATTAGCTTAAAATAAAGAAATTAGAAGCAAAAAACATTAAATCGACAGAAATCTCGAGAATTACCAACTCTGCTAAAGTGGGAAATTTTCAAGAACGCGAGGGAATTCTGCAGTTCAACACGAAGCAGCGACATCTATGTCATTGAGAGAAGCGTGGATTAGATCTACAAACGAAAATTTTAACGAAATATTTCTAGTATGTCTTATTATATGCATTATCAGCGAACTCCAAATATATGAATCTATGCTAAGTATTAACGTATAGATAGTGCAAATAGTGGAAATTACCTATGGGAAAAGACGAATTGTTAGCCCAATCGTAATGAAAAATCGTCTTTACTGTAAAACAGGTTCAGTTTATG
The DNA here is from genome assembly GCF_964235325.1 of Thermobia domestica. Taxonomy (NCBI): domain Eukaryota; kingdom Metazoa; phylum Arthropoda; class Insecta; order Zygentoma; family Lepismatidae; genus Thermobia; species Thermobia domestica. The sequence goes on along the minus strand of NC_137457.1, from coordinate 207,150,823 downwards.
TAAGAGAGCAAATAGCTCAGTTAGGTAAACCAACGAGTTTGTATACCGAAGGTAGACGGTTCGAATCCCGTGGAAGCACTGTTGTTATTTTTATCACTAAGGTTATTTTATTTATTTTTTATTTGGGAAAGAATCAAATTGTAACATATGTGTAAAACTCATGACGATACCAAAAAAAGGAGAGAAAATATCGTCGCATTTGCATTAGTGTCTCTAATTTTTGTTTGCAAACAGATTCGTAATTATTTCCCCTGTTCTCACTGATGCATAACGAATGTTTTCCAGTAAATGTTAATTCTAATTTGGAGAATTTTATAGTTTCACAATGTTTCTCACTACATAGTCTTCTATCTACGTGTTTGGATATTTTGATAACAGATTTCCCTATTAAATGTTTAATTTTCTCTATAAATATTTGTCTTAAATTGAAATTGTTTTGAATTTACTACATAAGCAAAGTTGCCCGAAGGAGGGGAGCTCAAGTAATAGATATTCTACGTAAAAGCAACCTATTGTAGAATGATGATGCTTCTTACCTTCAGCACATAATCTTAACGTTAGAGAGTCAGAGAGAGAAAAATCCTGGTTTTTCCTCCTCTATGACCACCCATCTTAAACCTCTACATATCATTGTTCGTCTCACATAATTTCGGCTCTCCAAAGACATTCATATTTATTATTATTATTATTATTATTATTACTAATGAATATGCCACCCTTACATAATGTTGTAACTTTACACATCTTAGTTTAAAGTGCTTTCTTTAGTAATAATTTGAGCAACCACGTCACAAAATTTAAAATGTATGAGGGGGCACGACGTTTTATTTCCCCTCCTCTCTTTTCAGCACCCTCCAACAGAAGGTATATAATTTCTGAGAAGCAGGGCAGACAAAATGAATAAGAAATATATTTAGAGCATCCTTTCCTCCTTCGTGAATGTAATATCACGTAGCATTTTTTATTCTACTGAAGACGACCCTAGGCCGTTATGGTTAGGTAACAAAAGAAATACCTAATATATTTATAGCGCCCCTTAACTGTAATATTACCTCTTCTTTATTTGTTCGAGGCTTCCCTACACAACCAAGTGTGACAAAAAGAATAGGAAAAGTGTCTAAAGATTACAAAAGACTTTATATTTTGTCAGAAACAAGGCAGTATATACACAACATTGCTTTCGTTAACAAGTGTTTCACCCTTGAGTCGCTTATAAAATTATGCAGAATAACTTTTGCCGATCATTGTTCTAGAGGGATTTTTCCAGGATGGTTTGGTGTCGAGCTAATAACGATAAGTATATTTATTTACATCACTGTTAGAGAAATAGCAAACTTTCTGAAAGGAACTTACTTAGGAAACAGATCTTCCTTCTACTTAGCCAGAGCCCACTCTGAAAAATTGCATCTGGCATTCTGAGTGAAAGTTCTATGGGACTATTACAAAAATATATTCCCGTTTTCACGCTGATGGTAGAATTTCTTAAACAGTTATTGAATTACGTTCGAAGGGTAGGGTAAATAGCGCCCCCGCAACAATGTGACGTGGGGACCGCACAAGCTGCAAGGCCAAAAAATATACAGAAAGTACGCAGGGGCGGAGCAGGCCAAATTTTCACACGGGCAAAGTGACTTTTTGGCGCCCTTCCCCTAGTAGTAGCCTATATTTTACATTTTATCATAGTGTATTTAATAGTTTAAACCAGGAGCGTCATTTCAGATTTTGCTTTGGGGGGGGCAAGACCTCTTGATATAAGTAAAATTTCGCGTTTTTCACTGATTTACTACTATTCTAATGATAAAATCTATATACATCTCAAACTCACGGAGAGCAAATGCCCCTCCCTGCCCTCCCTAAATGACGCCCCTGTTTTAAACCCATTTTCAAAAAGAAATCCATTACCTAGGAAAAGTTCACAAAGAATATGGCCCGCTATAAACAATACCAACTCCACCCCCCCCTGGTCTAGTGGCTAGCACGCCTGCCTTCTGTGGTACCGGGTCCAATTCCCGGTGGATTACTGTTGAACGATAAAAGTGGTTCGGATTCCACTATAATTAGTATCCACATCTCCCTTGCCCATTAAGGCATAAGCGTGGAACGCTAAACTCAAGCAAACAAACAAACAATACTTAATTCCCGGCACTCTTTATTCTACATGCCATCTCTCAATTTTTCGATACAGCCCCCTTAGTACTATGAAACTCTCTTCTTCCATAGTGAAATGTAAAAAGATCATATAATTGCCACTACTTTACAAGAATATAAACCAAAAACGCCAGTAGAAAGCACATTATAAAATTTACTTTTTGAGGCTCGTTTTGGTGCCCCTCTTTCTCTGGCGCCCCGGGCAGTCGCCCGGCCCTTAGTCCGCCCTTGAAAGTACGGACGCATAACTAAGGACTGCGGAGGAGAGGTTAACCTTCATGTTATGCCACTGGTTTGACGTGTTTGAAATGTTCAGTAAGTGATCAGTTGGTGAAATAATTTCGACGGTTACTGATGTTTAAAGTTTAGCTAAGACAAAGCTACCTAATCAAATGCATTTGATATCGCGATGTCACAATTTGATTTTTCCTCACATAAAAAAGATAAAAACAATAGTAATAAAAACCCTTACTCGTACTGGGCTCCTAACTTACTAACAACCTAATTCTTACGCGAGTTTCGATTTCTTACGCGAAAGAAGTCTGTTATATTAAGAGGCATGCTTTTCATTATCAAAACTGTTCGAAGTAATACGAACATGGCTTAAGAACAGGGACGGAACTGAATTACCACTCGATTGACCTTGAGGGCAAATCACCAAAGCGTAGCTATAAACGTAAGTTCAGCATGCATTTCTCGGGAGTTGTGTTCAGTATTCCTATCTGCCAGTCATGCTTGTTCGTAGGAGTAATATGTTACAAACCTAACCTTTCGATAGAGCACAATGACAGAGAATCAAAATTAATGAATTCTTGCCCTTGTGAACCTGGGATACCACCATGTGCAATAAAACTGTCGCGTCTTCTGAAGTGATATTTTATCGAAAATAACTCGTTTTCCTTTATATATCCGAAGTTTTTGAGGGTTTCAAAATGGGGAAACGTTACTGACAAACAAGGACGCATTTAGGGGTGGGTCCAGGTGGTCCGGACTCCCCTCTGAAATCCCAACTTCTCTGTAAATTTAGCCTAAATTTAAGGATTATCTTTTAAATTTTATTATAATTTATCCTAATATTGAAGTCGGACTTCTCCCGAAATAAATTACTGCATACGTGCCTGCTGACAATTTTCAATATATTCCTTAAATAAGTAAAATAACTAAATTAGGAGCAAAAAGCTTCAACACGGGCTAACTTTTGTCCACTGCCAATATTGTTAGAAGGGATATTAATAGCAAAAACTGCTAGGCAATGCTGAACCTTGGAACTTCACTCCGAAGAGCAAGCTTATTATTGAGAACTACATATGAAACATTTTATCAAAACTTATCTAGCTTTTACCTGGCATGAAATTATTATATACACCAAAATTCACTCTCCTAAAATGTTATCTAAACATTGCTCAACGTATCTACGAAGCAATGAAAATTATTTATCGAAATATGTGAGCAGGGAATTCTAACAGCCAGCCATTTTATTTAAATCGTAGTAAACCCTGTAACCGGGCGTTAACGTGAAGACAAAGCTTGGTCCATTGGTAAAGTGTTGGAAGAATATAAACTCAATGTTCGTAGGTTCGAATCTATCCACTCACCATAACATTTTGTTCTTATGTGTAACGATGAAATAAGAAAGAAAAAATGTATAACCGTTAAGACAAAACTTCAACCAAGTCTGAAGAGAACAATACTAAAATAGTAATACAATGACGTCAACGAAAAATTATTTCATGTAGCGTTTGGACGAAATTACAGCTGTTAACAATTGCAGAAATAAAAACAGGCTGTAATGCAGTCTAGACTTCTGAATGCATTTACTTCCTGAAAACTTCCGTCTCGTCATTGGTATGCCGTTAATCATTGTAAAACCTTTCAATTGGAAGTGAAATGACACAAACTAAAACAGTTTTAAATCAATAAATGTCTATGTGTAAAAGTAGGTGTCTTCTATCTGTAGTTCTGAGTTCCTTTTACTTTGAAGTGACAAATGAGAGAAGAAAGTATGGTGTTCGAAAAAAAAATCAAATTTGAGATTTCAACGAATTTACACGTATTATAGCCCCTAACACCGAAAAAGTTATTTTTCGATACATGTCCATCAGTTCGTCCGTCCGTTCGCTACACTTTTCTGTGCACTCGCCTAGAAGCCATACCTGAAGCCATACCTCGCCTAGAAGCCATACTTGAACATACCGTAAATTAGTTGAAAAATTTACGGTATGTTCAACTTATCTGCACCAAATTTTAGTTTAAGATTTTCATAGTATTTCCTATAGTTTTTTTTTATTTCCCTCCTACTCCCAAAACAAGGGTAGTTTCCTGTACGATGAAAATAAAAAAAAGATATTTTCTCATAACTGGCTCTAACGATCTTGTTTTCTTTCTTTTTTTATAAATCAATATTTAATTAGCAACCCTATTTTGTGGTATAAGGCATTTATCTGAGAAAAATCTAGAAGGGGTAGTTTATACTAAGGGGGTGAGTTTTTTCTCAGTGATTTTCTCAAAATGGACTCAAATGTTTTCGTTCATATTTCATAAATAAAGATTTCATTAATAACTTATCAATATGGCATAACTCGTTTGTCCTAAAAAAATGCGAGGGGTAGTTTATTCTTGGTGGAGTGTTGTCTGGGCGATTTTCTCAAAAACGACTCAAAAGAGTTTATTCATATTTCAAAAATAAATATTTCGTTAATAACCGAACAATATGGCAAAACTCGTTTGTCCTAAAAAAATATGCGAGGGGTAGTTTACTCTTGGGGGTGTTTTTCCTCCACGGCTTTCTCAAAAATGAGTCAAGCAATTTTGTTCGTACTCAGAAATAAATATTTCATTAAAAACCTAGTAATATGGAATAACTCGCTTACCCTGAAAGTATCCTTAAGAGATAGTTTATTCGGGGAGTTATTTTTCCCTCATGATTTTCTCAAAAATTACTCGGACAATTTTATTGATAATTCATAAATAAGTATTTCATTAATAACCCTATATTTTAGTATAAGTCATTTCTATGAAAAACAATTACAACGGATAGTTTATTTTTGGGGTCAAGGTTTTTTCCCCGACAATTTTCTCGAACGACAGGCGATTTTGTTCAAATTTCGCAAATAAATATTTCATTAATAACCAAAAGTATATCTTAACTCATTGTTCGAAACAATTCACAAGAGGTAGGTTACTCCTGACGTGTTCTTTTTGAACGACTTTCCCAAAGTGACTCATTTGATTTTTTTCATATTTCATAAAAAATGATTTCACTAATTGGTCTATTATATGTCTAATGAAAATGTGCTCAAAGTGTGAGTTAGTTTTGTAGTATGGATTTTCTTCAGTCGAAGTTTTTTATTCGATAATCTGACATTCGATGTATTTGAATAATAAGATAATTTTATTCGTAATATCCAAATACACACTTCAGTAACAACTGCGGCCTAACACAGTTAAGAAATTGAATTGAAAAAGTTTAGTGCGGTGGCCCTGTAATTGAATATTTTTTGAGAAACTCCCTAGCTTTTTGTGGTAAACTCAGGCTTTTCTTTTTCGAGCGACAAAAGAGAGAAGAAAATATAGTGATTGTGAAAATAATATCAAATTCAGATTTCAACGGATTTACATGTTTCATGGCGTCTACATACCGAAAGTGTGACTTTTCGACACCCGTCCTTCCGGTCCGTCCGTTCGGCACACTTTTATATGCACTCGCCTAGAGGCCATACCGTTCAACTTATCTACACCAAATTTTAAACTTAGGGTTTACTTAGTATTCTTACAGGAGCTTTTCCATTTTTTCCTACCACCTAAAATAAGTGTGGTTTACAAACAGCCGAAAATCGAAAAACGCTATTTTCTCAAAAATGGTTTTAACAATTTTGTTTATTTTTCATTAATCAATATTTAATTAACAACCCTATATTGCAGTATCAGATATTTCTCTTAGAAAAAATTACGAGGGGTAGTTTATTCTTGGAGGTGACTTTTTCTCGACGATTTTCTCAGAAAAGACCCTGGCGAATTTTGTACACACTTTATAAATAAATATTTGACCTTACAACATGGTATAAGTCAATTGACCTGAAAAATATATGAGTAGTAGTTTATTCTTGGACTTGAATTTATTCCCAGTGAGTTTCTCAAACACGACCAGTTGGCAACCCTGTATCTCGACAACGAAGCTGAATTCGAAAACTGCAAGAGGACCATTTGTCTCCTTTCGATGTCACGAATCACCTCCCGAAGTTTGTGGACATCTTTCAGGTTCACCCTTAATGAAGCTTCTTTTCGAAAAGTTAACTATTAACTTTAGGCATTGTTTATCTTTTTTTAAATCACAAATGTCGTTATTAATTTTAAGGCAGAGAACTACTTCTGAGAGAATAGATCTTGAAAAATAATTTTAAAACTTAGACTTTTGTTTTCGAGACATTCCAGACAAGACGAGACATTTTACAAGATATCTCGTGTCCAAAACATTTGCCTCGTATTATCTTGGATGTCACAAAGCGCGTCTTGTCTCTTTCTCGAGACATGTCTTATCTCGTGCGCATTCGTTAACACTTGGGAAGGATTATCTTTCTACTCAAAGCATTGTTTTTATAAGGGTTGCATATTTATGATAATTGCTGTCCACATAAAATACAGTCCTTTCAGTTGAATTAATTTTTATTATTATTATTATTGAAATTGCAATATCTAGTTTAACGTTGGACGATTATGCACCTACGCTAAGGGAGAATGATGATGAATGAAATGGTGAAATGAAGAAAGTGGGAGGAAAATGGAAAATCTCAAGAAAACACATACCCATGCACACGGTATTTGTCCACCTCAAATTTCACTTGGCACGAAGTGGAATCGAGCCACGGACCCCCTGCACCAAAGGTCCCTGCAATGCTTTATTATTATTATTATTATTATTATTATTATTAATAATAATAATAATAATAATAATAATAATAATAATAATAATAATAATAATAATAATAATAATAATTGAAGCGAGCTTAACGAGTTTCAACCGTACGACTCAACCAACGTTTGGGTGCCTGTTCGTTCGTCTCCTCCTCTCATAAAAGACATTTCATTTTAATGAAACTAGTAAGTGCCTTCTTTTAGCTCTGCGAAGTAACTATTGCTTGGAATATGAATCTGCAAAACATAAGAGGTAAAATTAACCAAATGGTGCAAGTTTCCACTTATATATACAAAACAATTTTGCAATATCAACTACGTGAATCTTGTCCCATAAAGAAGCCGAAACCCCTACACCGAAGAGCCCTCCGAGATTTGATCATTGTCCACACGGACTGAAATTGTCATTTGAAGCCAAGACTTTAATATGAAGCCAATAATTTCTTTAAAATAGACGGAAAATTCGGAAGTTATAAGCATTTTCATATTTTTGCCTTTTCCCATAAGGGAGCCGTAGCCCCCTATACTGAAGACCCCCCCGGAGATTTGATCATTGTCCACTCGTACTGAGTTTGTCATTTGGAACCAACACTTTAATACGAAGCAAAATATTTCTTTAAAATAGACGAAAAATTCGAAAGTTATAAACATGTTAATAATTTTGCCTTTTCTCATAAGGGGGCCGTATTAGCCTACACTGAAGAGCCCCACGAGATTTGATCATTGACCACTTGGACTGAAATTCTCATTTGAAACCAAAACTTTAATATTAATCCAAAAATTAAACTTTTACATCAATTTAAACTGACTGGGTTCCAGTTCCCCCCCCCCTATTGTTTAGTTTAGTTAAGTGGTAATTTGTGACAGCTTCACATCATCAAAACAATGTTTCACTTCCCCTCCCCTCCCCCAGGAGTTCGTGCTGGATCCACCACTGGAATCAATAGACACTCTTCTTATTCTTTTTGTCACCCTTGATTGTGTAGGGGCTCCCTCGTACAAATAAAGAAGCGGTAATATTACAATCAAGGGGCGCTATATATTAGGTATTTTTTTAGTTACCTACCCCTAACCGCACAGGGCCATCTTTCGTAGAATAAAAAATATTACGTGATATTCCAATCATGAAAGGGGAGAGGATGCTGTAAATATATTTCTTATTCATTTTGTCTGTCCTGCTTATCAAAAATTACTTTCTGTTGGAAGGCTACTGAAATCAGAGGGGCAAAATAAAAAGTCGTACCCCCTCCTACATGGTTGCTCAAATAAGTACTAAAGAAAGCATTTTAAACTAAGATATTTAAGATTTAAACTAGGAAACTAAGATATCCTACATTATGTAAGGATGGCATATTCAGGATGAAGATTATTATTATTATTATTATTATTATTATTATTATTATTATTATTATTATTATTATTATTATTATTATTATTATTATTATTATTTGAATGTTTTTGGAGCACCGAAATTTTGTGAGACGAACAATGATATGTAGAGGTTTAAGATGGGTGGTCATAGAGGAGGAAAAACCAGGATTTTTCTCTGTCTGACTCTCTAACGTAAAGATTATGTGCTGAAGGTAAGAAGCATCATCATTCTACAATAGGTTGCTTTTACGTAGAATATCAATTACTTGAGTTCTCCTCCTTCGGTCTACTTACCTTATGTAGTAAATTCAAAACAATTTCAATTCAATACAAATACATTGTAAAACTTTTCCGTAATTAAACATCTAGGGAAAATTAAACATTTAATAGGGAAATCTGTTATCAAAATATCCAAACACGTAGATAGACGACTATCTAGTGAGAAATATTGTGAAACTTTATAAAATTCTCCAAATTAGAATTATCATTTACTGGGAAACATTCGTTATCCTCCAACGAGCATATGGTGAGCAGTGAGCACAGGGGAAATAATTACGAAACTGTTTGCAAACAAAATTAGGGACGCTAATGCAAGTGCGACAACAGCATTTTTTCTTTTTTTGGTATCGTCATGAGTTTTACACATACGTTACAATTTGATTTTTTCAAAAATAAAAAGATAAAAAAATAACCGTAGTGTAGTGATAAAAATGATAACGGCACTTCCACGGGATCGAACCCGCTACCTTCAGCATACAGACTCGTTGTTTTAACTAACTGAGCTATTTGTTTTTTTACGTGAACTGAGCCTGTTCCGGTAAAGACGATATTTCATTACGATCGTCCTACCAATTCGTATTTTTCCATAGATAATTTCCACTATTTGCTCTATCTTTATGTTAATACTTAGCATATATTCATATATTTGGAGCTTGCAGATAATGCATATAATAAGACATACTAGAAATATTCGTTAAAAGTTTTGTTTGTAGATTTAATCCACATTTCTCTCAATGACATAGATGTCGCTGCTTCGTGTTGAAATGCAGAATTCCCTCGTGTTCTTGAAAATTTCCTACTTTAGCAGAGTTGGTAATTCTCGAGATTTCTGTCGATTTAATGTTTTTTGCTTCTAATTTCTTTATTTTAAGCTAATATCTAACACAAATATTAAAAACGGGTTTGTTATTAACCTGTCCTGCTGGGGAAACCTTCCGAAATTTCGAACATATAAAGAAAACGGAGATATTTTCAAAAAACTTCAAAATAAAGAGACGCGTCATTTATTTTGCTCATGGTAGTACATACATACGTCCGCTACTTCGAACGATAACATTTGAAAGGATGAGAATTTTCTTTTTTTTTTCTTTTTTTTTTGCAATAAGTAGATAGTGTGATTTTCTCCAGAGAGTTCATTAATAGAGGTGATTCGACAAGCAAAATGGTAGAAATGAGTTATTTCAGGTTTAAACGTTGATCAGCATAAAACAAAAATGGTAATGGATAGCGAAAAGCGGTTCTCGGCAATCGATTATACGTTTCAAGGGAATCTCTCATCTTATTCTTAACATTCTAGTAGAACTGGGAAAGGTAGAAATGAGCCATTTCCGGTTTTAGCATTCATTACTGTAGAGTAAAAACGATAATAGATAACGAGAAGATGTTTTCGGCAATCAATTAAACTTTTCAAGGATAACCTTCTTCACATTTAACAAGCTACTAAATTCTGAAAGTAACATAATTGAACCATTTCCGGTTTCAACGTTGATCACTATAGAGCGAAAACGATAATAGATAGTAAGAAGCAGTTTTCGGTAATCTATAAAGCGTTCCAGGAGTAACTTTCATCTTCGTACTTAACACCCTAGTAAAAAGGAAGTGTAGAAATCACCTGTAACTTCCGGTTTCAATTTAATTTACATAGAGCATAAACTATAAGATATAGGGAGAAGCAGTTTTATGGAATCAATTTAACGTTGTGGGAGCAGGTAAGTTATTATCTCTCTTAAACTCCAAACCGGAAGTAGCAAAATCCAACTACTTCCGGTTTTAGTGTTGATCGCAATAGATTAGAAATGAAAACAGATAAGGAGAAGCGGTTTTCTATAATCATTTAGAGTCCCAAGAATATGTTCTATGTCGACTCTAACCTTTATACTAAAAGCAGAAGTGGCAGATACCAATCACTTCCGGTTATAAATTGAGTGTTATAGATTGGAGAGCTAGAAGGGATTTTATGTAATTCATTAAGTACCCCAAGAGTGTATTCCATCTCGACAGTAATCTCTATTAATACCAGAAGTGAAAGAAATATGGTACAAATTCCGGGATCCGTATTAATTGAGAACATATTACGTCATCCTCTTTAGGGTTTTTACTAGAGTTTATTTTTAAATTAAATACTATCCGGATGTTTACCAAATTTTGTAAGCTACTAGCCCATTCCTTAAGGAATAAGTACTGGTATATTCTGTACTGGTAGAGCAGGGTGGACACGGATTGCATTTCATACCTTATTTCTCGATAGCTACTTAATTAGCCAGTTGCATTTTCTTTATAACTATTGGTCGAATAGGAACAAAATTCGGTGATGGGCAGCCTTCAACCTAATTAAGATCTCTACATTTGCTGCCCGAGCTTGGCCAAGTTTTGGGCTTGATTTGCGTGTGGTAATCTCTTGCCAGATCCAATCTAAAGGATTTCCCATTACAGAAAGCCGCTCGTCCCTGTTTAACGATTTTGCTTTATAGTGGTCAACGTAAAACCGGAAATAGTTTATTTCTACCACTTTCGGTTGGTAACGAAAGGAGATGAAAGGTATTCTTGGAATCCTTAATCGATTGCCGAAAACCGTTTTTGTTTGATAGTGGTCAACGTTAAAACTTGGAAATGGTTGATTTCTACCACTTTAGGTTAATGGATCACTTGAATTAACTAGTTCCTCCGAAATAATTACTCTACCCATTGTTTGCAGAAAGAATAAAATAAATGAAAATTTGCTTTCTTTCTTTCATAAAAGAGCTATCGTGCTCAGTAACTTAGTAGCAGCAGCTATCGTAGGTTCTGGTCTGGAAATTCTTCTTTCACATTTCTCGATCTTCAGCTTCCTCTTTTAATTCCCAATATTTGATTTCATTTTTCAAATCATCGACCAACTGCATTCTTCTTCTTACTATACTTTTCTTACCTTTCAACTCTTACTTTCAAATTTTCTCCTCCTCAGTGGGTTGAGAAGTGGCTAATACGTTTTAATCTGGTTCCTTATAATTATTACCAAACTCCAGTTTCATCTTTCTATTTTTGAATACTTTTTTAAGAAATTGAATTATTATTATTATTATTATTATTATTATTATTATTATTATTATTATTATTATTATTATTATTATTATTATTATTATTATTATTATTATTATTAAGTATTCTACCTGTTGGTAGGTATTGAGCTTAATGGGAGATGTGAGTGTGCTTGTGTGTTTTCTTAGGTTCTGGTCTGGAAATTCTTCTTTCACCTCTTTCGATCTTCAGCTTCCTCTTTTAATTCCCAATATTTGATTCCATTTTTCAAATCATCGACCAACTGCATTCTTCTTCTTACTATTCTTTTCTTACCTTTCAACTTTTGTCTTCCTCAGTGGGTTGAGAAGTGGCACCGTTTTAATCTTCCCCAGTGGAACCGTTTTAATCTGGTTCCTTATAATTATTACCAGATTACAGTTTCCTTTATTTATTTTTGAATACTATTTTTAAGAAATTAAATTATTATTATTATTATTAAAATTTTTCGCAGTACAAAAGTCGCTAGATTTGTAAGTCACCAAATTGTCATTCAAAAATAACCAAAGAAGTCGCTAATCGGAAAAAATATTTTTTGTCGCTATCCTAAAAGTCGAATCCCCTAGATTTAGCGACTTAAGAAAACTACTGTTTATTTATTATTGACGGGAAGTTTTCTTCTTCTTTTCCTGTTTTCTTTTCTCCATTTCAAAGGATTACACCGAGAAGTTTACAGAAATAAAAACAAATTTTCATTGTTGCATTGTAATGTTCTCAAAGATTTTGCATTGTAAAGACTGGTTTTAAAAATATTAATATTGTATGTGAAACTTGCAGTTAAACAGAACTTTCCAAGAATTGTGTTATATATTTTAAATTATGCTTTATACTTTATTTTCTAAAATTATGCTTTATTATGCTTTTAAAATTAGTTTCTTCTGGACCCTTAGACAATCACAACCATATTCAAGGTACCAAACATATGTGTAAAATGCTATTATGTTTTTTATGCTTTTGGGCTGCCCTATATATCAGATATTTGCATTTTATAAAATTTAAAAACCTAAGGTCAAATATCTGTCTGCACATAAACTGTGTGTATGTATTATAACCTACATATATACAAGAAGGTTGAGGTTGTTGACCCCGCATTTGCTCGGCCTACTACCACGCACTATCCGTAATTTTAAGGGAATTCGCATCCTAACATACTCAGACTCTCGTGTTTTCTTATGTATCACAGTAAGAGTTGTATGCATGAAATATTTCAATTTGAAATCTTCCAAATGAAATATTTCAAAATTAAACATTTCAAACATAAGAAGAGAAAGTATCATTAACTTTGTTCTAACCATACTCGAGCCAGTTTTCTTGTAAGTCCTTTCCAAATACAACTGCGAAACATGATGCTCCATACATTGCATAAACCGTAACTGATGTGATGGAACAAGTCGGGTCAGAAAAGTTCATTGGCATAGTAACTGATAACGCCGCAAATATGAAAGCAGCATGGAGAAAAGTGGAAGAAAAGTGATGGGTGTAGATGCAATAGTGGCAATCTCCAATTTTTTGAGAAATTGAGTTAGAAGTGGGACTGTATTGTTTTAAGTGTCCCCGACCGAACGGTGAAGTCTGTTTGGATCAAAACCTACATCCTGCCAGTAAAAACCGAAGGCGAATATTACGATTTTTTCAAAACTTGCGATCTTCACTACCCGGTGTAGAAGGCAGAGTGCCTTCTCCTTCATCTGCATATCAAAATGCAGATGAGTGCACATTTCCCTATCAATATGTAAATATATGATAATTTGTGACCAAATTAATTGCTGATTAATTAGCATTCATTTTACTTATTATGTAACTTTTATGAATATTATTGGGTAAACACCGAGCGTAATACGATATTATTAATACTCTTTTGATGTATATTGTATTCATGTATGTATTTTACTCCTTTATAGGCTATTAACATCATTAAATTTTTCGTGCATCTCATTAATGGGAATTAAAATGTATATATTACATGCGTTATTGGATTGACCTATCCTGCATACATATTCTACATATGATAGAATAAAGAAGAAAGCATATTATATTCATTTACTTCATGTATAGAAGTATGAACTTCGTTGTTACAGAGAGAGCTTGGGCAGAGTTTTTTTTTCTTGGCGACAGCAGTCTGAGCTGAGAGTTTGTGTGAGGTCTTTGACTGCTAGTGGGTGGAGAAATCCCTAAATAAACATGGAAGAATGAAACAGTGTGTATTGGAAGAATACTGGTAACTTCTCTTGTATAGCAATGGCTAGGTGGAAACATTGCTTACAGACTCTCTCCAGGCTTTGTTACAAAAGTCATAAAAATTTTAGTGTCAACACGATAGATTTCCAATTTCTATACGTGTTAAATTCACACCTCTGAAAAGAATCTCACGAGTCCCAAGCTCATAGCGTGGCTTGGAGCTAAGTTCGTTACCGTCAGCGAACTGACCTAGCCTTTTCTCCCATGATGCACTGCGCTTTTGAAAACTTGTATTTTATTTTGACTTATTTTATGTGTAAATTATTGATAGTACCGTATTACGCTCACAAGTTCTTGGAAAGACCGTTTAAAATTCATGAATTAATTGTCATCGTGTTTCCCAACGTGCAAGACATTTAGATCTTGTGTTATTGTCAAAATTTAATCAAAATAACAAATGTTTCTATCTCTCTCTCTCTTGAGATAATGGCTGCTGGATTTAGCAGACGTATCTAGGGAAGCCAGTGGAAAAAAGACTTCCTACACATACTATGAGTGTTGTCACCTGTGTATAATGATATAATTGCATTCTATGTATATTTTACCTACTTTTTGTGTGTATAATCAAGTGTAACTATTCTTTGTTAAATTAATACTAGTGAAACAAGTAATGTTTATGTAGTTTTTGCTATGGACTTCTGTTTAGGCAGGAGCTTTCAGAACTGCCGCTCACAACGGTGATGGCACCACCTGTCACGAAGTATCTTCTCGTTGCAAAAGCAGGCTGGCGTTTCGAAGTGCTGTTTTGTGAAGAGACCACACACAGTTATAGCCCTAGGCATGAGAACTCTTTGTAGTGGATTCTAGGATGAGCGAGTCCCTGCTTTTCCGGGAAGTAACAGAGGTTACTAGCCTTCGGTAGTCAGTGTGCAGTTTAGTTGTTTCTGAAATTCAAGAGTGGTTGGATGTTATAACCCAGGGTAGTGTGAAGTCGTTCGTTCTTCCCTAGGAGCCCTGCTGATTATATACATGGACACCCATGTATTGCGCCACGGGTGTCTTAGTGGATAGTGTACATACATATAAAATTATTGTGTTTCTCATCAGATAGTGTTGATATATATATCTGGAAGTGCTAATAGAACAGTGAAAATTCTTCAAATACTAAACACTTCGTGTTCAAGTTGTAAACTAACAACTTTTATTACTGATACATCAGAACAGTGGCTATTTTGGCCATGCCTGTTCTAGTATTTTAGAAGTGAGCAGTCTATTTGTGGACATAAATTTAGTATAGTGCCGTGGCACTATCATTACACCCTGTTATGGCATATTAGCATCAATATTACAGATCTCAAGTGAGATCACTAGGCCTGTCTTGCTAAACGACAGTGCCCTCCTGAACTTTTAATCAAGGAGACCACCAAAATGAAGAAATACTGAATTTAGACTGACATCGTTGGGTCAGTTGTGACCTAGTTTAACGTCACAAGTTTATATTTTCTCTCATCACCATCCGGGAACAGTCACATTCCAGTGGAATGAAAATGTTGGAAATTGTATCCTGCGTGTGATTTCATCAGAGACATTTTCCAGTCCCTAGGGTTAGCAGAGACTTTCCATGAAGTGGACATTAAATCAACATTTACCACCATGAAGCTGCATCACCTATTTTGAAATTGAATTTCAACTATATTTGTTTTTTTCTTTTTCTCCTCTCTGAGCATAGACGGCCAGAGACTATAAACTCATACACATGAGGAGAGTTATTTGTTTTTTTTAAAAGAGGTCAGACAGATCTCTAATGTAAATAAAATTATCTGTAATCTATCAAGTGAGAGATGTGTATATATGAAAATTTAGTGTGATTGGTGCACCAGGAAAAGTAATTTCGTAAGTGAGTGTTTCTGTAACATGATATCGGTGAGTGTTACCTTCAGTCAACTAACGTTTTGCACTGGAGAATAAATATTTATCTTCAACCAGTATAGTGAGGGTGTCTATTTTCCTGATTGGTGAGTACCCAACAGCTAATCCATATGTTTTTATTTCAGGATTGAGAGTAAAGGAAACATTATTCCTTTTCTCTTGTACTTCTGACCACCTTCCTGAATGGGGCCCAGGAAGGCATACGCCCAGAGAACAACCGAGACACACCTATGAGTGTAAAGGGTACGTAACAGGCTGCTACCTGTTGTTTTGAAATCATTTTTTTTAAATCTTGTTAAAAGGTTGGAACCCTTTACAAGTAGCTGCTGAGACTATAGCTGTCGTCAGAAATCCCTGAGATTTATATATATATATATATATATATATATATATATATATATATATATATATATATATATATATTAGTAATTTAAAACCCTGAGATTTTGTGTTTTTTTTATTTTACTCATGCTCGTTACATTATCAAGTGTGGTAGTGGCGGCTCCATCAGGAGATCACCTTTATCACTCCAAGAAGGGATTTACATATGCAAATCAATTCATTAGCATTTTGTTGTTATTTACATAAATCGGAATATCCCTCGCCATTCCACCACCTTTTATTTGTAGTATTGTGTTGGTGTTTTGTCTTGTGTGCATAGATTATATCTCTTGCTACTTGCACCTCACAATATTTGTGGCGCCGACAGCGTGAAGGGCGAATAAGTATTTCTTTTGCAGAATACTTTTGGTCAGAGTACGTTTGGCTTTAAAAATTTTCGGTTAATGTGTTTCAATAACCCACAAAATTTCCAAGAACTTCGGTGTGTTTTGAAATGTATTTTGAATGTTTGTTTTGCCTATGATTATTTGATTTTGTGAAATTTACATGTCCTGTATCTAGAGAATTCAAGCTTTTAAAGTTTAGGGGGGAAGTAAATTTTGTATTGTGTTGTTCTTATCCATGGTAATCACGAGAGCGCAGGCTCGTCGAAACTTAAACATGGAAAACCAGTGTGAAAATTTAGAGTACGCGCAGAGCACTGACGAGCGCATTGAAGATTTGGTAGAGAATACAGACGTGGTGGAAACGGTTCCGCCGTCCACCAGTAGGGAACCGGAAGTGCCTCGTCGGGAAGAAACGTTAGAGCCGACTGTCAACCCGAGTACTACGGATAGTTCAGTCATAAGTGATATGAGCAATATTAGTAGCCTAAACCTCGCGGCCATCTTAGGTGAGCTTTTAGAAGGACAGCGGAATCTTGAAAGTAAGTTAGAATCAAAATTAGAGGAAAATGCACGGAACCTAGAGACTAAATTAGAATCTAAATTACAAGAAAGTTCGAAGAATTTAGAGAATAGCTGTCAGAGGTTGGAACAGGCCTGGAGCAGGTGCGTAGGGAGTCTCGAGACATGCACCAACGACTCGAACAGGCTATTGAGACAAGCAATGCCCGTCTCGAACTTCAGTTGGAGAACGTGAGTTCGAGGCTCGAACACAGCGAGCGCCAGTTAACGGAACGGTTGGAGCTCACCACCGTCGAGTTAAGGGGGGAGATAGATGGCGCTCGAGAGGAATTAACTACCCGTGTAGCTGAAACTGTGAGTAGGCTAGAGGAAGTACAGGAGAGCGCAAGCAGTGTTGCCAGGCAACTGGAGGAAAACTATACGGAATTGTCTGAGGGGTTACAGCGCGTATCGTCTCGTGTTGAACAGACCACTCAATATTTGAATAACCAGGTCAGGAGAGTGGAGGTGAGCTTCGCCTCCCAACTTGCCAGGCTTAGGGGGGAGATCGACCAAGAAACGCAGCTCGAGGAAATTCGTTCTGAGTGTAACGGGAGCATCAGGCAGATGCACGACACCGTGCAGGATGTCTGCAACCAGCTGGAAAAGAAAATGGAGGAGTGGAAGAACTCAGTTCAAAAGGAGACGAGTGAGGTAATTGACGGGCGCCTCGCCCACATCTCTGTCTCGTCCACTCAAGAACGAGTAAAATAAAAGATTTTCCTTCATTTTTTCCGTATTTCCATACAAAACTTTCTTTGAAATTCTTCATGTCCTTTACACACATCTGGCATTCTGTGACCAGCACATTTGATTTTTCCTGATCCAAGGTTGGGAGGGGTCCGTGCCCCACCCAACTGGGTTTTCGGGGAAAATACGAACCTCGTATCCTCATTTTACGTCTGAAATATCTGTGTATAATTTCATTCACTTCGGTTCACTTCTTCGGGCGTCAAGTTTCAAAATTATGGGTGGGGGCTTTGGCCTCTAAATCCGTTTTTCCGCAGAAAATTAAAAAAAACAGTAATTCTTTATTTTTTACGTATTTTCCATACAAAAGTTCCGTTGCAATTCTTCATGTCTTTTACACACATCTGACATATTGTTACTGGCACTTTTGATATTTCTCGAACAAACGTTTGGAGGGGTCCGTGCCCCACCGAACCGTTTTTTCCAGGAAAATACGAAACTCGTATTCCCTCGTTGTATGTCTGTAATATCTGTGCAAAATTTCATTGAGTTTAGTTCAGTTGTTCTTGCCTTTCCGGTATTAAATTTTACAATTTAGAGTGGGGCTTTTATTTTAAAACTTTACGTTATGTAACTTTTCTTTTTATGAGATTCTTTTTTTTTTTTTTTTGGTGGGGACGAGAGAAATGCTTTCCTCCGATATCTGTTTCTTGTGTTTCATTTTGTTTGAGCTGCTTGAGTAAGATCATTTTGTAACTTTTGATGTCATCCAACTCTTTCACGATAGTAAATTTGTCCTCTATTTCTTCTTGAGTACGAAATTGGTATGATTTCTTTTCGTCTTCTTCTGTTCTAAATGAAAATTTTTCCACTTCCTCCTCTGTATACGCCACTGGTGTACCTTTATTTAGCATTATTATTCGTGCCGTAGGATTGGAAAATAGTAACGTAAGGCCGTTACTCGGTACGCTCATGGTCATTGCCTGTAAGCCGTATCGGTCTAATAATGATTGTAGTTGAGTAATATAAAATACAGTGTCAGGAATTGTTTCTCTTTGAATCAATACAAGAAAGTAGAAATGTGATTTCGACGGAATCGTAACTTTACTGGCTGTGATGACGTTTGCATTCCTTCGCAGGTGCAAAGAGTGAGTAGTTTCTTTTGACATTTCTTCTGATTCTTCTTTTTCCATTGAAAACGTAGGTTTCCTAGGTTTTCTATATAACGATATGGATTTATTCTCCAAGTCTAATTGAGAGAAAAGTCTTGTGAGAGTGTCATTCCCAAAAATCGGATTAAAGTCAGCATCTATGATGCGGAAGTAATGTGAGAAGGTGGTAGTGCCAATTTTAAATTTAATTAAAGGTACTACCTTCAAAGTTAGAACTTCGTTAGCAATGCACTTAATACGAGTTTGAAATGGTATTAGCGTAGATTTTTGAAGGCACGTCTCGCCTAGACCATAGACTAAGACTAGATCCTGTATCTATTATAATTGGTAGATTACTTGCATTTACTTTAATTTTGAGCAATAGTTTATTACTTTCTATTCCCAGCTTAACATGTTCTTTGTGTTCATTATAGGTCATCTGGGTGAGAAAATTGCCGTCCGTATCCTTAAAAATTTCCGCTGTTGCCTGCTCTTCTTGAATGTTATTAAGTTTTGCTTGTGGTGGTGCCTGTGTGGCCCGCGCCGACTTTTCTGGTATGACTCGTGATGCTTGGCTTTGGCCTGCGAGCCCAGTTATGCGTTTCCCTAGTTGTAAGTTTTAGGATTATTCTAACACGTGGATGCTCCGTGTTTCTCCTTATAACAAATTGAGCATACTGAAATTTTACCGAAGGAGAAATTGAAATTTTTCCTTCCTTGTCCTTCACTAATTGTGACTTGTTTCGTAGCTTTCCGAAGTCACTTTTAATTCTAGATTAATCCGAGATATACGTATATGATGATAGAATCGTAAGATTTCAAGATTGTGTATAATTTCATGCTTGATCTTAATCTAGGGATGGAATGTATTTATTGAACCAAGATGCTTGAGCAATAGATGTCTAAAAACTGTAAATTAAATTGAAACTTCAAGTGGAACCAGTAACTCGTTAAATGCACCTTGTTTAATTACTGATTTACGAACATACCTGCTACGGCATGTATAGTTAAGTGGACAGCGTTTGAGACGCTAGTTCTCAAGGTTCCTGGTTCTAGTCCCAGCCTTGGTTTCCAGTTCGTTTCTCTAATAATTAAGCGTTGTAACTGATGTCCGTAGTTGCTACCGAGATTTATCTCATAAAGGGAGAAAATCACAGACAAAGAGAGAGAGAGGCAGGGACAAAGATGCTGAGTGTGTATCCTTAAGCGTTAAAATGTTCTTTACTTCTATGTCTTACGTCTCTTTCTTTTCGCCTCTTTTTCGCTCTTTCTGCGTATTCTTCTATGCTTTATTTCCTCTGTGTGAACAAAACTAGTTTGTTATCCTGCACTCTGACGATTTCTCCATGATATCCATATTGTTCTTTACCTTTTATTTGCCTTGATTCTTGTCTCCTAGAACTTAACGTGAATGACATTTCTATCTAGCTATATCGTGGTTCTCTATGTGATGCTGAAGTACTTGTTATTTCTTGCTTCAAATAGAGAAATGTCTTGGCGTGTCATGTTTTGGCTCATGTTTGTAGTATCTTGTTGTTGTCCATCTGATAGGCTTCCAGGGATACAATTTCTTTGTAGAAAGGAGGTACTATATTTTACAACTATAACCTGCAATTTTTTTGGTCGGTTTTTGAGCAGTGACAACTATATATAAAAATGCGTACGAGTATTACTAAATTTTGAGAGAGGGAGGGTGTGGAGTAAGAATTACATCGGAGTCTGACGGAAAGAGAAAGAAATGGAAATTTCATTCGAAATTCTTGTGACTGATTTCAACCAATCGGGAGCATGGAATTTTTTTCTCCAAAATGGCGTAGAAGGAGAGGTTACGGATTAAGTTTGAAGTCAGATTTGCACTATCGCTGACTACTTTTTCACGACCAAAGGAGAGCTACTTCTTGTCTTGGCGATCAAGAGATCGAGTTAGTGTGTCATGTTTTTCGGTGGGTTTGCCACCTAAAGGGCTTGTAAGAGCTTATTTCCACGGTAGCTCTCACCGTTTCCTAGATATTTAGACCCACTTCCCATTCGAGTTGTCAAAATTATTATAGCTGATGAAACTTGATACATATATGTTTTGAGATAGGGTTTAACCCATATTGTATACATGGTCGATTTTGGAGTCAGTTTAGCAAATTTCTTCGTTTTCCATAATTGTTATCTGTAAGTTATGTTCCATGTGTTCAAGCGTTTGTAATACCACCAAATGTACTGGACCCGCCCTAATGGAGTTCTGGAAACTATTCTTGCTGCACTCAATCTATGTCAAGAACTTCTTCTTGCTATAATTCTTCCACTATGACGATCAGTGTTTGAACTGGAATTGGTAGTTTCTCATCACGTTCGGTTTATATTGAGGGCTAAAGATCCAGATGACAATCTTCAGATGCTGAATTCATATCAGAAATCTAATTTTTGCTGTATTGTGATCACTATTGAAACGGAAAGTGATAGTGAATTTCTAACAGATTAATACTCAGATATAGAGTCTATTCTTAAAGTACTGAATTTATCCTTCTCGCAAATTATTACTGTGTTTGCACCATGTGATCAATACTGAAACCGTAAGTGGTATCACATTTCTACCATTTGTTTTTCTAGTGCATAAATAGGGATAGAAAATGAATACATTCTTGAAGCTACTATATATTACTGTTTTTGCTTTGAGGTGATCTGATGTATGGCCAAGATGACCTTAGGTACATGGGCGCTGAAGACATTCTCGCTATCACTTACAATTTTACTCTATGTGGATGGCTGCACTAAAGAAACAAAGGTTTAAATGGTGTTTATTCTTGGAATACTGAATCGATTTTAAAAATCTGCCTCTTCTATACATTGTCATCTGTGCTCTGTGGAGATCAACAATATAACCCGAAGTGCTAAACTTCTAACACATACAAACTAAATAGAAGATGAGTGCACTAGATGAACCTATTCGTATTCTAAAAATCCGTTTCTCGCTATTGTGTACTGGTTTTGCTCTGATGCATGTAAACAAACGGATGGATGAACAGATAAATAGAAGTATAGTTTCGAAATGTCATCAACTGAACTGACTTCACATTATGTTTTAAAACAATTTTGCCTTTTCCGCTTCGAAAAGTTTTTTTCATTTTTCGTTTCTGGAAAGAATTTTCGTTTTTTATTTTTATTTTGCTTTTCCAAAAAAATCAATTTCCCTTTTTCGACAAGCAATTGTTTTCCGTTTTTCGAAAATTGTTTTCTTTTCATTTTTCTTGGTCGAGAAATGAGTTTTTGCATTGTATGTTGCCATGTCTAACAAACGTCATGTCTATTCTACATTAGATGGATGCTCAAATATCGATGAAACTAATGGTTGAATTTATATATAGCCTAATCAAATTATAATTTAATTTCCTCCAAAAATCAAAAGAATCTGTTATTTAGTACATACATAACAAATAGATACACATAGCTACATACTAAAAGTCCTGAAATATATGGCTATAGTTTTGTCCGCTATATTGGGAAATGGCCGCCAGATCAGTTTTTCTTAAAAAGAATTGTTTGATCGCCACAGTAACTGCTATAACTCAAACGTATACGTTTTATTTCATACTACCAGAGAAAAATCATGCTTCCAGACGATGTACGACACGTATCAGATCCATGCACTGGAGGGAAGTAACATGGAAATTTTCAGAAAAAAATACCGTCCTCACACTGTTTTCTTCCAATAGTTGGTAATTCTGTCTTCTAAGAGTGTCAAGACTGTTCAATCTATGGTTCGCTCGTCGTTTAATTTTCATTAAAGTTATCTTATAAGCAGGAGTAAAAGTGGATCTGAAAAGGTAGGGGGACGCATGACGTCACGCCGTGCCCCGTGCCTATCTTTGCCCATTGCAATTTTTTTTTAGAAAGCGGGAGATACCACAGATATTTTCTGGAGTGAGGGGACGACGTTTCCCCGAGTTCCCCCTCACTTTTACCCCTGCTTATAAGATTAACAAAAGTAGGTTATTTGTAATGTTCACTAACTGCAGTAAATTTATACGAATTGAGAATAAAAGAATATGGAAAAATAAAAGAAGAGATAAGAATACTATTAAACAAGAGTGAAAGACATATGTGAAACTTATTTAAATATCAGGAATTTAATCCATTATTTTGCAAATAGTACCTGGTCTAATATATTAATTCGGAATAATAAGTGAGACTTACTGCTCACCTAATACCTTCCAAAATGAAACAATTCTTGGCGAGTAGTAAAATTTATCAATTTTATTAGATCACTTCCTCTTAACAGATTGTTATTTTTCTCCTTTGCAATTAAATAGTAACTGATCAGCAAGACTCAATATTAGATTCGGAAATTTATTATATCGGGGTAAGGTTCTCACACAGTTTTTTTAACTTCGTGACGAGATAAGGTTGTTTCTTATTAATTAATTCTAACTTAAATTTGGACACAATTTTACAATTTCAAATGATTTTTGTTTCTGACTTATTTCGTGAAGATTTTTTTTTGTTTTTTACATTTTAATATTTTAACTCAACCTTTTATGGTATCATATCTCACAGTATCTTTTGTACATAATATAGGCTACAACTAACAAGTTAGATTTATGATGCTACCGTTTGGAGAAAGAAAAAGCAATTTCATTTAGATACTAAGTGATTTTATTGATTACAGTGAACGGGTTTTTTTCTGGTGATGTTGTTGGAGAATAATTGAACACTGGAGATAATCGACATCTCAACTGTGTCTCTATTTGTCCTGAAAAATGATGATCGGATGGAAACTGCCTTTCTAAATTCAGAATCTGAATTCCTTGTATTGAAGAGTTCCAGGATGCAATTATAACTTGACAATGTTTCTTACTGCCATAGGAAGCAACGAGAAATGATTCATCAGCAGCAGAGACAACTTTTAAGGACATATTTTCCGGGAAGTGTGAGGTATGACATAGGACTTTTCTTTCCTTGACAGTATGCGGCTAATGTATCGCATCCTGTGAACAACGTAGAAAAATGGGTTCCTGTCTCCAAATTTACTCTGCAAATTTCTAGATATGAATACTTTAAAGAGGACTTTCCCCTACCACGTTTAATGAATGGCTCATCTTTCTCTTCTTTTGCTCCAAATGTAAAGCATGTCAATATCTTCTTCAATACGTAATATTAGATATGACTTGTATTATTAGAATTCTTTCGCTGTATGCTTCATCTGGGAATCTGAATCTCCAAAGAATTAGAGAACATTAATGACAGTAGGAGTGAGATGATTTGGAAGTGTTTTAATAAATTTAGATCTATTCTTGAAATTTATTAGGAATTTCTCTTGAGACGTAACTATTATTGTTGAAGAAGGAAACATTAATGTCAGTGAATGTAGCTTGACAGAAAGTTTTATTCGCTTCATATCTTTATTATTACTATTGAAGTGTAACTATAATATCAATGTATGTTTTTCATATGCGGTTACTACGTCAGAAAACCAACTGTTTTGTGGTCATATAAGGCTGTGTAAGAGAAACTCTCTATCAATTATTACACCCCTTCTTCCATCATACCTGTTAACTTCATCCTCAAAGAGGGTTCTGAAATATCAATCAATACTCATTTATTTATCTTTCGTAGCGCAAAGCTATTAAATAATGAAAGTGGCTTTGGTGAAAGTTCATAGCAAAAATACTCTGAAGAATGATCATCACTCTTGTGCACTCCAATGATACTGCTCAACAATTGTATTCTTTTGACATTAATTGCAGTGTTATTCACTTTTACACAACTAAATACCCTAGCAATTGGGGGAGCTCTAACTGGTGTTTTCAACTCAATATCGTGATTTTTTCAGTTAAATTGTAAGTTCTAAGCTTGACAATTTTACCACTTTATCACAAGCAACATTATTGTCATCTAGTACTCGGGTAGAAATATTTTAAAGGTGATTATGCTGTGGAAAAGAGTGCAGTGTACCCATCCAACCTTGTACTCCGTTACATTGTCGCTATCCCTTTGCTTACACTACTCACTTAACTCAAGATATTGTTCACTGGACTTGAAGAATAGACTGTTCATAATGTGGGGTGTTGCTTGAGTGCCAATATCCAATATTATTTTTTTATCAAACAGTGAAACACCTAGGTGGCAGGTGTTTCATCTAAGGTTAGGTGGTAGAGCAGCCTTGGCTGAACTTCGCCCTGAATAAAATTATTATTATTACTATTATTATTATTATTATTATTATTATTATTATTATTATTATTATTATTATTATTATTATTATTGAACACCAATGACTACTGAAGTTTTGCTAACTTACACATTGGAGATATAACTGTTAATTGTTAGTCTTTAGTTCACGGGTGTATTAAAAAAAACTCGCAGTTTTACGTGCAACAGTTAAGCCGGCTAGGCTAAAGGGGACAGTGATAATGGGAAATGAATGGAATGGTGGAATGGGAGGAAACGGAAGAACCCCGAGGAAACCCATGCACATTGTGTTTGTCCAGAACAAAGCTCACTTGGCGAGCTGGAATCGACCCAGGAACCCAAAGCACCAGAGGTGAACGCTCTACCACTGAGACAGAGTGTAATTTCGAATTAGCTGTACGTGATACAAATATAGGGACAATAGCTTCGAAGTACGACTAAGAGTATAAATTGGTCATAATAATTCTACCAGTTTCATATGTGCAATGATCAGTTCGGATGAATTCTGTGTTACCTCCAGTATATTTAGATTTTAACCAAATCTTTCCACTGGAGCCTCAGCGGAAAGATTTAAGATCAGCGTACATGCTTAATATTAAATTCTGAGCAATTAAGGTACCATATTTCTTTAACTCTAATTTAATTCACTCTGTAACCACGCTAATCCATATATGACACTAACAAGTGAAAGCCAAAAAATTGCTGATTACAAGTTGTTTGTAGCTGCAGCAAATTAATATACTTTTGCTGACTTGAAGATATTGCACTAAGAATATAGATTATACATACCAGACAGCATGCTTGCTTACCGCAAGCTTGCCTGACGCTTTTATTTGATTTTATTTCGCTTTCAGGTGCCAATGTAGTGTTCGCGTTTTAAGGTATTTTTAGCTTTCATCTTGAATAAAGGACAAAATGTAATAATTTTTCTAATTGTACTGTCGTACTCTAGTATCACGTACCTATAATGTCGCTCTTTATTTCCTCATATTTCGGTAACCATGAGGCATAAGAAATTGTGGTATTTATGTATAAAGCATACATGTGAACATAGATGGTAGCAGATTTGAGAATACTTATTTCGCGAAAGAATACAGAACTGTTGCAGATACATTAATATCAACTTATAGTTTAGCTTACTATATGTGAATGCTGTGTTTAAATATTTTTTCTATTTTTATATTAAAAGGTAGAAATTTCAAGTACTCGCTGCTAATATAACAAGATATTGGATATTGATAAAAAGCAACTGCGTGCGAAAACACTTTACCAGAGCTTGCTCTGAAACGTTATCAAGTGCATGATGACGAGTTTCGATCTATCCTTCCTGTTCCCCATCCTGAGCTTCTTGTCTGTCTCTTTCTTGAAATCCTCTCGTTAGATTTATTCAGACAAGGGCGGTCGGATATACGTATCGAGCCAGAGAGGCTGCTTCTTCTGGACATCTATGCAAACGAGTTGTCCTACCTTCATCATCTCATTCATCTTTCATCAGAATCTCATAGGTGAGAATCACGGCTTATTACTCTCCCTTTCTGTACGATGGCGGACCCCAATGCTTCTGGTGGACCCATAGTGGATGGCCGACACGCTAATCTACCACCTGTTTTCCTTCCTCCCTCCGCTTTGGCCATGAAGGTGGTCAAGCGGAAGGATACGGGTAACAGAGAACGAAACTAGTTCAAGTACTTCTACAACATCAAACGTTTGCACACGGTCCACATCACCACGAAGCAAGCAGCTACATTCTGATACTGTAATGCAGCCTTGCCATCAAGCGAAGAAGCAGCATCGAGATAAACCATCAGATTCTTCGGATATGGATGCAGAAGATGACCACATTACTAACGACGCCAACCATATTCAAAACTAGAAACGGGTATTTCTTCAAATCGCCAGTCCCACAGTTCGCAACTACAATTCGGAATAAGGCTTCATTCGAAATCTTCAGCAAACAGGCTACCATCACATCACTCAGCTCTAGTCGACGCAAAAAAGTAACCCCACCGAAACGACTTCCACTACTTTCCGTAGTGATTCGAGGAGTCGACCCAACTTACAGTGATTAGGAGATTCATGAAGAACTTCAATACGAAGGAAATACCATCAACAAAGTCATACGTATTCGAAATCATGCTGGTCCCACTTACATGGTACGTGTCCTCTCCTCGTCACAAAACACTGTCCATAACTTCCTCACGGCAGGGGCACTTATCTATAAACGAAAATATCGTGTCGAACCATCGCGTTCTTCTCCACCTTTGCCTCTTCGGTGTGAGATGTGACAGGTATACAACTCTCATCATACTTCTCAGTATACAAACTCTACTATGTGCGGTTACTGTTCTGGGCCTCATCAAACTCGTATCTGCTCAAACATGACAACCTCCGAAATGCTCCACGTGCAATGTTCAACATCCCTCATATAGTTATATATGTAAAGGCAAACCTGCAGCACAAGAATCTCATCCGGAGCTTGTTGTTCCTTTGCGAGCTGCAGAGCCGACAGTTTCCCCTAACCGCACAGTTGAAAATCCTGTCACTGTTAGCAAACTATTCGAATTCGTTGCTCTGACATTACAAAATATACATCCATTCCAATGTCAACATATATTTCAACATATTATGGCTTCCACCAAATCTACTTTTTATGTGCCATTAGACGCTACATACTCCAACAACTATGTCCACTTCCACACCACGAAACTCGAAAACAGCAGTTTAAATTTATCAACTATAGATATCATTTTCTTATTTCTCAATAACTGTAACGTGCTATGCCTCTAGTAAATTTTGTAAATTTAATTGAAGCCAGCACATGGCAAATAAGTATATATCGTGTGAATTTTAAGATGAAATTTGAAACAAACAAATATTTATTAACAAGTAAAAGATTGATTTTTTCTACACGTTGAAAAACAAGGCAACCCTGTTTGTTCCTTTCAACAACAGGTGACACGAAGTAAAAGAAGTTCTGAAATAGCAATAAATATATCTTGTTCTTTATATAACTCTTTACCATAAATATTCTTTTTTATACCCAATATTATAAAACAACCCGAACTAGAACATTAAAAGTGAACACAAGATTACTAAGCATGGGCCTCGTAACAAGTTAACGTTAGCAATATATTTGGAAGATTAACAAGACTAATATAAAAATAAATGAAGCGTTTATATACCGGAAAGGTATCTTATAACTTCCTTTCCTATTTACATACATATTTTAGAAAGAAAACAGTTACTATATTATGTATTATTGACCTTTATAGACGATGTAAGTTATTTATCCCTATGTCTTACCTGCGAAATCTAAAGTGATTGGAAATCGATACGGCACGGTTAAGTTTCGGCTCTAGTACCGCAATTGCCTACCAGATGGCAGCATACTTTAGACACAGGCTAGTACGCAACAGATTTTCTCTGCAGATTTTTAATCATCGTGCTCTTACAATATTTTCTTAAACATAGAAATAAATACAAAGACATTTATTGGGACTATTACATTACATAATATATCCTACCCCTCTATCTCTAAAATTCTACCTTCTCCTTACGAAAGTAATTGTACACAGTAAATTAGAAAGAAGAATTTTTGACCAGAAATAAGGAAATTCACCCCGAAACTATTAGTAATGCACTTACAGGTAAACGGAATACTGCACCAGGCTTTGACTCTGTTACATATGTTCTCGTCAGACAGGCGTCTCATTCTTTGCTCCTCTTTCTTAGCAGCATTTATAACTTTATTCTACGAACTGGATTTTTTTCCGCTCGACTGGAAGTACTCCAAAGTTCTTCTTTTCCCTAAACCAAAGAAACCTCCATCAGAAGTCACATCGTACCGTCCTATTCACCTCACAAGTTGTCTCTGCAAGATCTTGGAACGAATCCTTGTACGTCGCATGCACGACCATCTCAATTCACATAACCTTATTCCAATTCATCAAGCTGGATTTAGGCCACATTTTAGCACTCTCGATCAATTATTCCGTCTCGCCACAGCAATTTATAATCAGTTTAATACAGGATATCCTTCTTGCCTTGTAACCTTTGTTCTAGAAAAAGCTTTCGACAAGGTTTGGCACCCTGGTTTACTATACAAACTTCGTAACTACCTTCTACCAACCTCCTACATCCGATTCGTACATTCCTTCTTAATAGGGCGAATAGCTTATATCTCGATCAATGGAACGTTATCTCATCCCATCTTCTTACAATCTGGGGTACCGCAAGGCTCATCTTTGTCTCCTTTATTATACTTATTGTACGTCGCGGACCTAGTCGTTCCTAATACTACCACAATATTTCAGTTTGCGGACGACACTGCATTTTTCACAACTGCCCGTACTGTACGATCTCTTAATAAAACCATGCAAGTAGCTATTGACGCATTCGTGCGTTGGTGTCATATATGGAGGTTGAACATTAACTCTTCAAAAACACAAGCCATAGTTTTCTTGCCACGTAGACGCCGCTCTCGAATACATCGAAATCCGAATCTACTTCGTCTTCAGGTTGATCTTACGCCTGTTCCCGTGTCAACCACTATTACGTATCTCGGTGTCATTTTTGACACTCATCTTACATGGATTCCACATCTTACCAAACTCGTAGGCCAAGCACAAAACCGACTTAATCTCCTGAAACGACTAGTTGGCACAACCTGGGGGCTTCGAGCACGTACCGTAATCAATACATATAAAACATCCATGCGGAGTACGTGAACATATGGACATACAGCTTGGATATCTGTACCGTTAAAATTCTACCAAAAACTTGCTATCCTCGAGCGTCATGCTATACGCCTAGCATATCGTATAAGACTGCCGCATCCAACGAGATTACTTTATGAGATGATCGAGTTTCCGCCATTACTAAATCATCTTGAACAACTTCGTATACGTTATATCTGCAAACGATTTGCTCAGCACCATCCCCTGACGCTTGAAATCCTCCGCTACGACCGTGATAACGATGCACCGCCCAATTACGTTGATACTCCTCTTCAGCACTTCATGACACTATATCATTTACAGTTAGATAACGCTATGCTGGACCCCGAAATCTTTGCAATTTATCGCCCGCATGAATTTTCATCTCATATCTATCCATCATACGCACCGTAAGAACCTATTAACAAGGGCCTCCTCTGTCAATCATCAGTTCCTGAATCGCCCCAGGAACAGAAGATAACTTCATTCGTCTAAACTAACATAACCTAGTGATGTGACGTCTAGAGCACTTCATTTCATCTATTTCATCAACTCCATTTGCACCTTTATTATTATTATTTTTTTTTTGAGTCCAATTTACCTTTTATTCCCTGCTTTGTGTTAATGTAATGCCTGGCAATGTTAACATGTTCATTTGTAGCACTTAAAATATTCCTGTTCATGTATGTGGGTTTCATTTTCGGAATAACTTCACTTAATCCATGTTTAATATAATGAATGAATGAATAAAGAAATAATAAATATGAAACCTCTTAGACCACCTATATTTCCTTCAAATCAATACATCAAATTGAAGCACTTACCCGAAGAAAAGGCGCAACCCTTTAACCGGGATGACGGACAAAAAAAAGAACAGAAATAAATTTCTCTACTTTCAGTTTTCCAGAATCTTACAAATGTACATTAAACCACTTACTCAATATTGCCAATCCTGCTTTACAATATGTTGGAAGAATATGGTATACCTCTCTCTGTAAAGAAAAAATAAATAAACCACAGACAATTTCTAACAATTATTACAAGGAAAGCAATACGTATTAAGTTTCGTTATTATTACAAATGTAAGGTTTTACATGGTTAAATGACGTTTAGTTACACCACTAGGTTGGTCACATTTCCTTAACCAAAATGTGCTTAAGGTAGGTTTATTAATAATCTCAAATTGCCCATAAAATAAGGGGGATAACTTAGGTGTGTAATGTTTCATTAATGAAGCCTTTTGAAACTTTTTACTAATACCTTTTGACCATCAGAATAATTACAAGGTTATCTCTTTTTATTTTAACATTTCTCTTTCCTACGCCATGCTTTATCAATATTGATGATGTTTCTTCTCAACTTCTCTTCTCTATTCTACGCCTTTGTTAACTCTTCAAAATCTATTTCCCACAACACATCAAGAGCTGTATAAAGTTTCCTTCCCAGAGACACTCTCACTTTTATTGATGTAAAAAGTAAACTGGGTTCTGTCCAACAGTTCCGCCCAGTTATTTTGTTGTTCATTAACACAAATACGCAACATATTCTTGGCAACTCGGTTCACTTTCACAAAGGTTACTGTTAGGATCTTACGGCGCTGTACTCACATCCTGGATACCTAAACTGAAGAGAAATTGCTTCTTATGGTGACTACAAAACACTTGAGCACGATCATGGATAATTGTCTGAAGTTGTCCTAGTAACATGAACAATTTCATCAAGTGTTTACATATAACCTTGGAATTCAGGGAACGCAAACGTTGAAGCATAACGGACCGTGATGCTGCGTCAGTAATGGCGAGGATATGACAGTAAGGTCACGAATTTGGGAGTTGACCAACGGTATCAAAGTACCAGCTGTTGTTCGGTGTGGTAACCTTCCTACTGTAATATACACCTGGCCTTTTCCTGTTGGTGTCCTTGCAGATGACATCGCTGACATTCCTTCACGTATTCTCTGACGTCACTGTATAAGGTCTTCCAGGTACATCTGGAGGCTATTTCACTATTGTCTTCGAATGAAAACCTCCCATCTCATATGCATAGAAATACTTCATTATAGGATACCCATTTCCTTTGGGATGACTATCCTCCAACCATGGTCTCGTCTGCCACGGGTCTTCATTAAGATTCCATTCTTAAGGCAGAATTCATTTACTCTTTGCCCTCGTTGCATTTTGTGGATAATATTCCGTAGTTCAGAATCTTCCAGTTGATGTTCCTTTACCGGCTTCCTGAACAAGGGTGAACTCCAAAAGTTGGCGAAACTAATGTTGACTGGTTTTCCTTCGAATTGTTCAAGTTTTTTAACTGAAGGATCATTGGTATAAAATCCCACACCATTGTTCGTACGCGAAATAAAAACTGCCAAAAAGTTCTGCTTACTTCTGAGATAAACAACCTTAAAGGAACATTTAGATAGTTTTTCAATTAATGTTCCATACTTACATTGACGCTTATGGTTCCGTCAAAATCACGTGACCGATGAATTATCACAGAAAACAGTAAATGGTTTTATAAGACACATTTCAAAATTTTCCATAGCCAGAAGAAGCGAACTTAGTTCAAGTTCATATATACTTTTAGACCAATCCGATGAAGAAATATCCTTAGAAAAAATGACACCGGTTTAAGGAGGCCGTCACCATCATATTGAGAAAGAATACCTTAAATTTTGTATATGCGCTATCCACATGAATAACAAAAGATTTATTCATGTCCGGTAACTGTAATACAACATGACCAACAAAGGCTTGCTTAATATTATTATAGGCTTCAACTTCCCTCTAATCCCATTGAAATTTTACCTTATTAGATCTTAAACGGTGCAGAGGTTCCATTATTTCAGCATAATCCTTAATATATTTTCTTAAATAATCTAAAAACAAACATATACGATTTACTCCTTTTTTATTTTTAGGTTTGAGTAATTTGAGAATGGTTTCAATCCTTTCCGGATCAATCCTTGTTTCATCCGCTTCGAATTCATATCCTAGGAATTTTATTTTAGTTTGAAAAAGCTGTTTTTCTATTTGAAACAGTAATTCCCCATTTTCCAAAACATTTAAGGATTTCCTCCAATACTCTTTTATATATTTCAATGTCTGAGGCATGAATGAGGAAATCATCTTGAAAAATTTCAAGAGTTTTATTTACTAAGTCCCCGAAGATTTTATACATAAAACTAGTGTGAACATAAGGGCTATAACGGAAACCCATTGGTAAAACTAGATGTTCTAATAAACGGTTAGGTGTACAAAATGTACTTTTTCTACTACCCTCGGAGATACAAAATTGATACAAACGATTGTATTTCCAGCCTTCCGAAGATGGTATCCTTCTCTAAATTCGCTATCGTAGCTTCAATATGCGGGGAAGGATAAATGTTAACCCTTACTTTCTTATTTATTTTAGAATATGCAATAACAAGTCTCGAAGTCCCATCCTCATTTTGCACAAGAAAGCACGAAGACGAATAAAGAGAAAAATCGACTTCACGGAGCACTCCCTTGTTAATAAGCTGATCTATGTATTCATTAGGTGCTTTAAGTTTAGAGCCTGTAATTTGATAAGGGGGAAACGTACAGGAGTTTCTTCCTCCATTTCTATCTCATAAGTGAACCAATTTATTGTCCCTAGTTGTTCAGTGATAACGTCCCTGTATTTTTCACAAAGATTTTTAACATAACATGGTTAATCTGGATATTGCTCTACGAGTTTAACTGACAGTGAAGAAGTATTATCAAAATTCCAATTATCAACATCACAATCATAAAATATTTCATTATTAGTACTTAATTTATTATGGTAACAAACATGAATTTCACTACCTGGTTTATTCGATGTTGCCTAGTCCTCCTGTCTGCCTGAGTCAGCTGTCATGAAGAAATAGTGCTGGTTGCTTTTCTGCTGGCACCCTGTTTGAAGTTGATTTCCAGTGTCCTTCCTGTACGATCCTTTGTCCATTGCGCCTCTCACTAGAATGACTCCAGGCCGCATCGGAGACGGTGAAATGAGATATAGGACGAGTAGTTTTCATTGGAGGCAAATAATCCCTCCAAAAAAGAGGAGCAGTAAATTTCTTCTGTTCTATTATAAACTGACGTTGACTAAGTCTCATGTCTGCTTTCCATTTTGAAAGAAAGTTATTTCCTAAGAGCAAATTAAAATATGAAGAGTTTATTATGTAAAAAGTTTCACTAAATTCACAACCTTGAATTGTAAATTTAATTTCTGCATTCTGATGAAATTCAAGCAAACCACCATCTTCAGTGGTATTCATTAATTCTGCTGATGTAGTTTTTATAGTAAGATGACACATAATTTGGTGCAAGTATTTTTCTAATTAGATTGACGGATGATGATGTGTCCAATAAACAAGAGTTTGTGATGCCCACAATCAGCACTATAAAGTATAATATTTATTACCTTCCATGTTGATTAATGTTTTTGAAGGTGGGATTGATGAATGAATATTTTTTTCACTAACACAAAACCGTTGTGTGTGTCAAACGCCATCACACTTGTAACATCTAATAAGATTGCATTTCACAGTGTGTAATCCTGATACTTGTTTTTAAGATGTAGAGCGTCTTCGATTTTCTTCAAAAATGTTCGGTATATACCTAGCATTTGGCATTGTTTTAAGTGCTGAATAATCTAATCCTGATACTTGTTTTTAAGATGTAAAGCGTCTTCGATTTTCTTCAAAAATGTTCGGTATATACCTAGCATTTGGCATTGTTTTAAGTGATGAATAATCTTTTTTATATTTTACAAAATGATCGTAAGTTTGCCAATGGTCAACAATTCAGAAACTGAAGATGGTATGGTTTCCCCAAAACAATTTTGGTATATTTCTAGCAAACCCAGACTGGTTGCAATATTACATAATATTTCTTCAGTTTATGTCATACCACGGACATTGGCAACACTGATTTTCTCTTGGAGAAACATTCCAAGTTCTTCACCTTCATTCGTTAACCGGTAGAAAAATTTTCGAACAGACTGTGTACGACCTACCGTAGAAATATATTTACATAAAAAATTAGAACAAATTTCCTCCCGATCATTATAACGAGTAAGGAAAGAATGAAAAGTTCTGTTAAATTCTCTCCTAGTTTGGATTAAACTTTGCACCAAAATAGCTTCCAAGTCATACCTTCTTATCAATTTATCTAACCTAACCAGAAAGTTGAAGCAAGAATGGCTATCTGTGCCATCAACTATAGGTAATGACTTAATTGGTTGTTCCAATGAACGAAAAGCGCTTTGTCCCAGCAATTTATCAAAATTGCATTGAATAGCAGGACGTGACATATTGGTCTGCAATAAGTTCATCTGTGCCAATGAAGGCGGAACTCTCCCATCATTATTAATGTACTCTTTACATCGTGTTTCATTTTCATTCCTATAAGACGCAGTTTATTCATTTTTCATGAACTGACCCTGTCTACCTTGTACATTAGGAGTACTTCTATTTTCATATTTTGAAAACTAAATGTTACATTGATGTACATCTGAACCTCGCCCAAGATTACTTTGGCCTACAGACTATTCATTCACACCACGTCGCAAAT
Source organism: Thermobia domestica (assembly GCF_964235325.1). NCBI lineage: Eukaryota > Metazoa > Arthropoda > Insecta > Zygentoma > Lepismatidae > Thermobia > Thermobia domestica. Next base: position 207,115,349 of record NC_137457.1, on the reverse strand, counting down.
GAACCTTGGTCTAAGATACCTTTGATTGGCCTAAATAAGGTCCACCTGCGCCGCTAATATTTCCACAACGCGGACATGGGTACCTAATTGACTGTGAAAAATTATCAGTCTTAATCGGCTCTCTTGGAGCTTGTGTAGTTTGTACAGAACAACATTATTCTCTAGCATTTAATTCCACACAATATAAACCACTGGCTCATTGTGCATTTTGTTAATCACAAAATGCCTTCCGTGAACCTCCTATACTTCGTTCAACACGATGTGGCTCTCTGAGAACTTGTGCATTCGGGTAACCCATACCAACTTCATTTTCAGCATCAGCACTTTGATTAAATTAATTTCTATTACTTTCAGAATTATTATCTACCTCATCATCATCAGACTCAAATGAAATTAAATTATGATCAATCATTTTCTACTCTTACTAGAATATCTGATGTGCTCACAGCTTGATTTTTACCTCTCTCACACGATATATCATTAAGAAGACAGCTGTATTTTTCCGCTTGCCTTCTTTCATGAACTTCAGATTTCGCCGCTTCATAATTATGTAACGTACAAACCTTCTAGTAAATTTTGTAAATTTGACTGAAACCAGCTCAGGTCAAATAAGTATATATCGTGTGAATTATAAGATGAAATTTGAAACAAACAAATTTTTATTAACAAGTAAAAGAATGATCTTTTTCTACACGTTGAATAACAAGGCAACCCTGTTCGTTCCTTTCAACAGCAGGCGACACGAAGTAAAAGAAGTTCAGAAATAGTAATAAATATATCTCATTCTTTATATAACTCTTTAACATAAATATTTTATACCCTGTATTATAAAACAACACTTGAACTAGAATATGAAAAGCGAGCACAAGATTACTAAGCATGGGCCTCGTAACAAGTTTACGCTTGCAATATATTCGGAAGGTTAACAAGACTAAATATAAAATTACATGAGGCCTTTTTATACCGGAATGATACCTTATAACTTCCTTTCCCATTTACATGCATATTTTAAAAAAAAATATTACTACATTATGTATTATTGACCTTTACAGACGAGGTAAATTATCTATCCCTATCCCTTACCTGCAAAATCCAACGTGATTGGAAATCGATACGGCACGGTTAAATTCCGGTTCTAGTATCGCAATTGCCCACCAGATGGCAGCACACTTTAGACACAGGCTAGTACGCAACAGATTCTCTCTCTCTCTCTCTCTGCAGATTTTTAATCATCGTGCTCTTACAATATTTTCTTAAATATTGAAATAAATAAAGACATTTATTGGGACTATTATACTCCGCTCTCTCCCTGAAAACAAACTACACTTTGAGACTCTCTTACTGGAAGAAAACGTTACAGCATTTCTGTTAAATGAAACCTTTACCTCGACACACCTTATTCCCCCATGATAGTTACATCAAAGTACTTTGAGCGAACGGAGGTGTTCAGATAGGTTTTCGTCATTCAATTCGATTCCGATCGCACCAGCATCCTCTATTACATAACTCCGAGTACGCAATCACTACCTTATATTTCCAAAATATATCTCTTACTCTCGCAACAATCTACTTTTTTCACACATCTCTTAATCATATTAACACTTTAATAATCTCGGTGACATAAACTTTCATAGTAGTTCTGAAACAGAGCGAGATGACTTTACGAACTTCAGTACGGTTCATACCACAGATACTCTGCTTGCACTACCGTCCCCAACTCGTCTTATCAGTAATACTACACCCGATATAGCATTGGACTCCAACAGTATCATCAGTCTTCTGGACTTAGTTGTGAGCGTCTACATGCCCATTAAGCTCACTTATCATTCCGGTTTTACTTCTCCTACATCATCACCTTAACCATGCATATCACCACGTTACAATAAAGCAGATTGACCAACATATCGCTCCTACATATCAAAGGAAGTGGCAGATTACGAATCCCCAACTACGCAAGACGACCTAACGCACCAGGTCGATACCATCACTACTACAATTCAACAGGCTTCTTCTCTATAAATTCCACAGTCTGAATCCATCCTGTAAATGCTGAAACTCTCACCACAATATATACATATTGTACGTCACTCACGCCAGTCATATCGGGAATTCCTGCGCACCCGGAATCCTAAAGCACTTCACCTTCATCGTCACTCCAAGAACAATTTACAACTACATTTCGGCTTAAATTACTACAGTAGGTGAAAACCTACAATCATCTTTCCGACAAAGCACATCCTACCCTGTACTGGAAGCGCTTCAATACACTCTTTGGCAACACACACCAGGACCCCATACCCCTTTCTACTACATGATGTCCTACTTCATTTATACACAGATAAAGCAAACGCTTTTGCTGACTATCTTCAGGGAATATTCACTCCATCCGAGTCAGACAACATGGACGTACATCCTCCAGTCGATCAATTCAATCTTAAGTCTAGATCTTTGCAACCAAACACCACTCATGTACTTCCCGACCATGTTTTTACGAGTCAAATCACAGTTTAGGAAATCACATCTGTCATCCAGCGTAAACGAAACACCGTATCTGGCTTCGATTCTATTAGTTACAGACTTATTAAAGAAAGTCCTATAGCACTACTTACCCTTTTGGCATTTATGTATACATTTATACTCTGAACGGGATTTTTTCCTACTGACTGGAAAGTATCTAAAACACTCATGTTCCCCAAACCTAATAACCCTCAATCGAATGTCTCGTACTATCGCCCCATACACGTCTTACATTCAGCAAAATATTCGAACAAATAATTGTAACACGCCTACATCCTTATTTACTCGATCGCCAACTACTACCCTACCCACACACTAAGGTTTTCGACCATCATTTTCAATTAACCACCAACTACTCCGTGTCATAACTCTGATCACCAGTCATTACAACTCCAATCAACCCTCGTCTTCTCTTCGATTTTGAGAAGGCACCTGACAAGGTTTGGCACCTAGCACTTATATACAAGCTCATCAAATTGAAGTTTCCACTAACCTATATTCGCATTATTTATCACTTCCTACCATGCCATATCTCATACATTACCATTAATGAGCAGCTTTCACATCCTGTTTTTCTTATGTGTGGAGTACCTCACGGTTTTGCTCTCTCCCCTCTATTGTACATTCTGTTTGTTGCAAATCTTCTGACGTGCTCCTCTTCCAGTATGCTGACAATACCGCTTTCATTGATCTAGGCAAAACCATCCAAGTCATAAGCATTTCATTACAAGCAGCTATAGTTTCACCCACAGTTGTTATATAGGAAGCTAAAAATTAATGCCTCCAACACTCAAGCCATTGTTTTTGTTCCACCTCGAAACCGTACCAAAATTCATCGCAATCAATCTCTTCTATCGCTCACTGTGCATGATACCTCATCACTCCAACACGCACTGTCACATACTTAGGCATTATCTTCGATAACCATCTCACCTGGAAACCACACCTCCAAAGTGTCAAAACTAAAGCCTACAACCACCTAAACTTGCTCAAATGACTAACCGGCACTACCTGGGGTCTTAGAGCCAAAGTTATACTGAACACCTACAAAGTCTTACTCCGGTCAGTTCTTACGTATGGCTTTCCGGCTTGGATTTCCGTTTCATCCTCCTATTATGAAAAATTAGCCATTTTTGAAAGACATGATTTTCGCATTGCCTTCCGAATCCCTCAGCCAAGTCCGACTCTTGATCTCTATTCCTTGATCTCATTTCCTACCTTCCAGTATCACCGTGAAGCACCTCGTTTAAAGATTGTCATTCAGTGTTACATGCACCATCAATCTCTCCTCTTTGAAACAATGCATCATCTTGCACTTCACGCCTCTCCCGCACGATACCGTTATACTCCACTTCGCCTTCTGCTTACATTATAGTGCTACGCTGTACCATCAGACCACATCAATCGTCAAATCCTCGAAGAATATTGCCTGCATGTTCATTTCCCTCACATTTTTCCATTATTTTCTGCACAGTGATTCCATACATTACTAACAGAGCTCACCACGCCCTCATTAGCCTAAAGCTGTCCTTAGGCAGAAGATAACCGGATTTTTCCTTCTTGCAGTCTTCGTGGTGTGTTGTGGCATCAAGTACACCTTATTTCATCTCTCATCTCCATTGGTGCTTATGATTTGTTATTGTACGTTAGTTAATACTCCATTTACGTTATTAAATATTCTAGAATTCGATAGTTTGTTATTTCTAGTTTTTTTGTTTTGTATTCTTTCATCTACTATCTTATTTTCGTTGCGTCGATATTTATGTAAACTGTGTAATTTTTCTACCTTGTTGTAAGTTTATGATCCAAAAGATCCTAAAGACCTCAAAATAAAAGGGTGTAGCCAGTGCCGTCCGGAAATCAGCGGCCGGAAAATCACCGATCGAGGCGAGAGTATACGACGTCCCCCGTACATATGAGTGATGTCAGCAGACCAGCCACAAAGCGCCACCACAGTTGGCGCCAATGGTAAGACAATTTTCAAATATAAACCCTGTTTTCCTTGATTTTGAGAACTTTTTATTACTTTTCCTTCCATTTTATATATATATCTTTTCTCTTTTACTCCCGAACATTGTGTGAAATGTTAAAAAAGCTCCTGGTTAAAATAACATATATGATTATGATATAATAGAGTGCCCCTGGTCCCTCCAGGGACCACTGCCATCTATACAAAGGAATCTATGATTAGTTGATGACACTTCAGCTTATGTAATTGTTCGTAACATAGCCCCTGATGATCCCAGGACCCTTTACTGCTTACGTGGGACCACTATCACCTATACATATGAATTTATGATTATTTAAGGAACACAGGGACCATATTATTTGTTCTTTCGTATGGCAAGCCATACTCCTTGTTAAACATTGTGTGAGCATGTGAGAATGGGAGGGACGTAACTTTATTCCTGCGGGACACATTTCTTTGTTCATTTGTAATATGTAATATATTACTCGTTGGTAATAATCTGAAAGACGTCGTATACGGATTACATATATAGAACGTGATTCTCGTACATCGGCTGCTGACGAACTCAAGACATAAACTGAAGTTTTTGCGCGCTTTTAGTACGCACAACTGTGCAGAGACATCCGTCCTTTACAGGCTATGAAACTGAAATGACTTCTGAGAGAAAGGTGGAGTCACGGTGTGCTGACGTCATATCAGTTTGTACTGGTGTGGCTGATATCCAATTGCAATGACCACGAGGGGATACACAAATACATGTTATATGAACTTTGTTTTGTATATGCTTGGCTGATATCTAACTGACTTAATCAGAATGTAGAAATGATCACGAAGACATGCACAAATATGTGTCATATGAACGTTTTTGACCTCCCTCATGTTATTTTTTGATTGAGTACGTGCAAACAAACTGATACGATGTTTATCATGTACACGTGGTGATTAAGGAAATCACTTGTTTTTGCATCTTGTGCTGAATCGCTTGTAAATAATTTGGTAGGATAATCAGATTAAATAAGATACACGGGTGTTTCACGATTAACGAAAATACTTTTAGTGCCTTGGTACACAAACCTATGGGGGAAGAGATGACAAATACTTAATCAGTATCTTACTTGCAGATAAATCTGTTTCATTAGGTTTGTAATACACATACTGAATTGAAAAATAAGTTAGTCAGAGGTAAATCCCTGTCCTTTGGAGGACGAAACTTTACAACAGATCTCGAACGAAAAACATTTTGCAACTTTGTGATGCCTCATGAAACTGTTTCGGAGGATGTAAATAAATAAATCGAAGTATACTAATCATCTCCGGCTTGCATACAGAGATCACTGTCTCTAGAAATATATGCCCACTATTGCAAGCATGGTCTATGTGTACACAAGATAATTTTATAATTATTTGAACACATTGTGTGTGTAACCGAATAAGAATATTTAATGTTTGTGATCAAAGTTAATTTTAATTTCCTATCTGTATTTAAAAAGCACAATGTGCATAGTGAATGCAATAAATGATTTCTTAACCAAGCCAAAGTTAAAAGTGCATTGCCATACGTAAAAAAATGCCCACCCATATTGAAGTAAAGGTATATAAAACCCTTAAATCCCCCTATCCTATTATTATTAATACTAAGTCAGTGATTGTCTTTCTGTGCGTTATAAAACATTGAAAATAACGTAAGTTATTTCTTGTTTGATTATTCAATTAATTAACTAGTTGGCCTAAACACAGATGCCCATTGTAATTTCCAGCATCAGGGACCCTTTTCTGTGTTTTACGCAAAGAAAGTTTTATTGTTTCGTGTCATTTTTAATTGGTTTGTTTTTTCGTTTGCAAGACACTAGCCTACCTTCACTCGCTGACGCGCCCTCGGATATTCATATTGAAAGTTGTTGTTGTTAAACTTGTTTTTTTTCGTTTTGCAAGGCAGTAACCTACCCACAAATGCTGACGCGCCCTTGGGAATACTGCATAATGAATTATTGCCATCCCGCATTTACTCGCGCACACGCTTACTCAGTAATAGTAATAAATTAACGGGACCAGCTAACACAAGTTGTCCATGGTTTTATTCATTCGTAATGTTTTTCTATTGATTTACTTGCGCACGGGTTTGCTTGGGAATATTGTATAAATTAATTACTAACCTAACCTCATTTGCTGCAACCCGATCGGAAATATTGTATAAATTATTTACTAACCTAACCTAACCTCAGTAGCTGCAATCCGATCGGAAATATTCTTTAAATTATTTACTAACCTAACCTAACCACTTTTACTGCAACCCGATTGGAAATATTATACATACAATAAATTCTTTGCAACATGTATTTGACGGATACATAGTACACAACACTCAAAGTTTGTATAGTGGAGAATATTTCAAGTATCTGACTTTGTTCACACAAATTACCATAGCTCAAATTTCGAAACAAATTCAGTAAGGTTGAATAAAAGTACGAAGTAAAATTTGAGCTCTGACTTTTAACACTAGTGCAGCCGTAAAAGCACAGACAAACGTACGGAGAACCGATTCATTTTTTATTCGTTCGAATATTATTTTAGTGTTACATTTCACGTAGAAAACAATGATTAATATTATTCACTAATAATGCTAATAGAAATGTAAAAAACAAATGCATTTACATGTTCTGATTCAGATGCACCGCCTTTCAAACGTGTTGGTAATCACTCATTGTAAGTTACAGTATACTACATGTTTAACAATTTGCCCGCTAGGGCGCAGCAATAATTATGCCTGCGTTAACATAGGTAAATCACGCGACTAATCACAGAGTAGTAATAGAAGAATTTATTCATTCAGACAGATTAATAAATAAATTATTATGGAATGGTGATTTCTTCGTATATTTTGACTACAACTGCAGAAAAGTAAATGCCTTACCTAGTTTGTAATAAAATAAATGAAAATAAATGAAATGTGTTGACGCATACCACTACAGACTGTCTTAGGTTATTATGGAATGAAAGCACCAGGAGGCATAGAAATGATGCTGCCGGCAAGACACAGTAATGGATTGTGAATAATCTGTGTTCATAGACTTTGCGTTTAAAATTGCGATTGTAGCGTGGATGTGTAGTATTTTTTCTATATTGACCTATTTTTTAATTATAAATAAATATATGCATTAGACTTCCTCTATGGATTTGCGGTGGTTTACGCATTCTGCAATGCAATGCAGCCCCTATGGATTTGCGGTGGTTTATGCAAGTTTACAATGCAATGCAGCCTCTATGGATTTGCGTTAAACTATTCATTTTTTCGCTCCATTAGAAGCTCATTCTTATTTTTATTCTCCTAATAAATTCGTCGGAGCAAATTGTATTTGTGAACATTTAAAAAATGCCAGAGCATACTCCTAAGAACAGCTACGCTGCGAACTTGTAAAATAAATCGCATCTTTTAATCCCTCGTAACTTTTATTCTTTCGTATCTTTCAATCTCTCACATGTATAACATGTTCGAACATTGTGTGAGAAGTTAAAAAAGCTCCTTGTTAAAATAACATGTTCGAACAATATGTGAACGGTCTAAAGAAAAGCGCCCCACCGCCACCGTCAATAGATAAACGTAATATTTTTTATAGAAATGCAGTCCATTTTAAATTATTTTAGAACGGAAGATTTGTTAATTGTAGATTACTCATAGACAACTTAGGGGAGAATTGGAATCTTTTTTGTATACTTTAACTAAAATTAGGCATGAACGAAATGCCTAGTTTGTAAAAATAAAACGATTGTTGTGGGGGCCGCATACCTCTACAGACTGTAATATTGAGAAACCCTTATGGAATGAGCACAGCGCAATGCATTTTGTTTATGAACCACCTCCTACATGTGTTAGAGTGTACTGACTACTTTGCAATTGACCCTTAGGGGCAGCACTTACTAGAGAGTTGCGTGGAAACATGTGTGAACTTGTTGGTAATCATGATGCAATGATATATATAAGTACGTTATTCGGTATTGATATCATTTTATTTCACGCAGTCAGACGTAAAGCACTGAAAACAAGTTTTGACCAGCGCTGGCGTATATATTATTAGCACTAGTGAATCTAAAGCATGGAATTTAGTAAAAGTCTAAATTTATTATATCTATTTTACGGTATACTAATTTTGGGCGACAAAATAAAAACCTGCAGTAGCAGAAGAAAGGTATCGAGGTGTGCCCACCATTTCCCTGATTTTGGATTTTAATGTTCTGAAGAACAACTAAAGGTCAAAAAGGTGTGTTTTTTATATTTTTGTACTTAGTACTACTTCATTAATCAATTATTATTAAAGAACAGAGAGATAGAAAGAGACCTTGTTGATATTTTAAAATTTTAGAAAGTGTATTCCTTTTCATAAAGTATTCTGATTCTTTTCTATATCATTCTAATCGTACTATACCTTGAAATTATTGATTAGTTTCTTTATAACATATTAATATTCGATGACTCTCTCTTTGCATATCAATATAATTGAACAGAAGATTTAAAATCATTGATTCTTCTTTCCTTTTTATGAAGCTTATATATTAAAGTGAACTTGATAACTCAAAATAGTTTTTCGCGTTTTATTTCAATCAGATGGATATATTTTGCCCAAGTAGAGAGCTGAATATGGTTGATGAAATCTACCTGCAAGAAGTGCTGCGGTGGTGTCGATAATTACCCCTGGGACTTTAGGACGTGGAAAGCAATTATGGAATTGCAGAGGCTAGGACATCGTGGGTCAGAGAGGTGCGACGCCGTATTGTGCGCCCTTTGTGCCTTTGAAGGTAATGACATTATATTATTACAGCACTGCGTAAGCAGTGCTGATATCTTAGGATTGTTTGTTTACGGGTTCTTCCGTAGTAAAGTTTATGATTGTGCTCAAGACAGATTTATGTATTAGATGGCTTACGGAGAAGGACAGATAGAATAAAAGTTGCAGAGCTATCCAAATTTTTTGATTTTGGTTCGCGATTTGTTTCGATTGAATATGTAACCCCATCTGAAACACCCATAACTGCGACCTCTCAAGAAATTCATAACATGAGTGCTAACACTAATTTACATTTATTAGCAAATTCAGACTTAGCATTTTTAGATGGGTTAGATCTAAATTCCGTTTAAGAAGAAGAAATAAGGAGATTTGCTGAAAATACGAACAATGCTGTGGTTATACCCACGCAAGATATTCAGGGACAAAATCCTGTATACAACCCCGAGCCTAAACATTGTGTACACGAGGATCATGGTTATGGGAGCCAATCTATTCCACAGCCCGGCCCGTCATACGCCGCTGATCCAGTATTGGTTGGATGTGGGAGCAATAATAATAATAGCGCAAATAGTACTAAACGTAGTGGTATTAGTAGTAGTAAAACAAGTGGTAGTAATAGTAATAATACTAATGACCGAGAAGATCAGAGCAATAGTAATTTCGAAGTTGTAATAAAAAGCAGAAAAAGGTTTCTTAAGTTTCATGTTACGGGCCATGAAATCGTGGTTAGACCTGTGGATAATGAGAGACGTATTGATAATCCAGAGGCCTATATTGGAAGTTTATTTAATTTTGCGTGAGAACATGTGTTATCTGACGCTCGCCCCACAGATTATTTTGGACTATACATAGATAGTATAAATAATAGGAATAACAAATTTGTGTATGTCCCATTTAAAATAAAGCACGGTTTTTCTGCTAGAAATGTCCTTTCCTCAATTGAACGAGTTTTAAATTCAAATGAGGATTTCCTATTGGGGCAAGAAGTACTCTTTCGTGCCACTTGGCCGAGAGTACGCATGGAAAAGGAAGAAATGCAGCAAGTGTTGTTGCAAAATTCCAAACATCAAGATTATTTGGAAAAGCGTTTAATACGCATAGAAAACAATCATATGTATTGTCTTCGCATGGCAAATGTTTGGTGGCAAGTAAAGCTTCACGGCACAAAATACAATTTATATAACTTAAAAAGAAACAACAACATATCATGGGTTGTTAGAGCAGAAATTCTCTGTGAGAAGGCAGGAGTTGACGTTAAGGCGAAAGGGGGTGTGATTTTAAAGACCTTGATATGTTCCAGTCATACTTGATTGGAGATTATCAAATCGTGGTTTATGAGGAAGATGAAAACAATGACCGGGAATATATAGTACGTTATCCAGGCGAGTATGCAGAAAATAAGATTTTTATTTACTATAAGAGAGGTGTAATTGTTGGTCATTTTGAACCCATTCCGTATTTTAAAAGTTTTCTTGGTAAATTGAAGTATTGCTATCATTGTTTGCAACGGTATAATGAGTTAGCATATAAACATAAGTGTAAAACTCAGTGTTCCCTTTGCGAATGCAAACACGAACGAAATTATAACAGTAAGAGAATTAAATGTGATGCATGCAATAGAGAGTTTGCTGAGGGCGTCTGTTTTGAGAATCATGTGTACCTTAATAAAGCGGGTAGATCTGTTTGTGATAATGTTTAGGTCTGCACTAATTGTGGTGTCATCTTTGATAACAGGTGTCGAAAATCAGATCATGTATGTGGTGGACATTTCTGTTCAACATGTCGTAAGCATGTAGATATCACCCATACATGCTTTGTGCAATGACAAAAGCCTATATATACTAATAGGTTTATGTACATTGCTTATGATATAGAAACGATGGTAAAGGCACCAAATGCGCGCGGTGAAAGGGAACATGTGGTAGCCCTGGTATGTGGTAAGCATATTTGCTACAATTGCATGAGTAAAGGCATCGATGAGCCCTGTAAGACATGTGGTGATAATAAAGGAAATCGCTCGTTTTCTTCTAAGACAATGACTGACTTTATTAATCATGTACTAGTAGACCGATCTGCCTTTAGACGTATAGTTTGTGTGGCGCACAATGGTAGTCGTTGTGATGGTTTTTTCTGCCTTAGAAATTTAATAGAAGAGTAGCATATTATTCATAATATGATCATTCAAAGTCAGAAAATTTTTAATATTAACATTGGAAATCGTATTTTTTAGAGATTCTTTTTTGTTCCTTTCATGCAAACTAGGTAGACTCCCCAAAACTAGGCTTGCGCGGTAAGTTACGAAAGGGATATTTCCCATGCTTATCAAATACCGAAGAAAATCAAAATTATATTGGTCCCTATCCCCCACTTGAATTTTATGACCCTGAAGGACGAAGCACCGGAGAAAAAGAATTAATTCCCTGGCACCAAGAACGTGCGCTAAGTGGCGAGGAGTTAAACCTCGAAAAGGAAATGCTTGCTTATTGCGAAAATGATGTTAGAATTCTAGCAGAAGCGATCATCAAATTTTCCGACATTATTGAATAGAAAACGAATGGTTTGCAATGTTTCATCACATCATCCACCATTACAAATCTTGCGATGCATACATATCGTACTTTGTACTTACCGGAGAAAAATATCTCCGTAATTCCAGCGTTGAGTTTTCATCATAATTCAAAATCTAGAACAAAAGCTATGCAATGGGTTATGTATATTGGAAGAACAATTAGGGATAAAAATCCAGCATGCTAGGAGAGGTGGCGAAAAGAATATTGGTAGGTACGAAGTCGATGGATGGCACGAAGGACTCCCAACGCTCCCTTCGACTTCATGGGCTGCTACTGGCATTCATGTAAAAAATGTTATCCCTATAACCGTGACGCTGTTTTGCATGATGCTCAAGACTCGTACAATACGATGCAAAAAAGATATGAACAAACAATACTCCGCCCGAAGTACCTGAAAAGTTTAGGTATAAACCTATACGAAATCTGGGAAGATTCTTAGGATGAGAAGGTAAAGACGGATAATGACGTACAAAGGTTTATTAAAGAACGTTGTAGTAACCTGCCTGATTTCCTTATTCCCAAGAATTGTTACAATGGCGGACGCACTGAAGTGTTCAAATCTTACGTCTATTGTAACGGTAATGAGCAAATTGCGTATGCCGATATTAAGTCATTATATCCTTATATAATGTCACGTAAACCTATGCCTGTTAAATCGCCTAAGATACATACGGGGTCGGACTTTCCAATGTGGAATGTGCTCATGGTGTACTAAAATGCACTATCTTGCCTCCGAAAGACTTGTATTTTCGGATTATTCCGTACGTTGCGGGAGGTCGATTACTTTTCGGTTTCTGCCGTACATGTATGGAAGAGGAAAATACTAACAATTGTACTCATAGTGACGATGAGTGTGCTCTTACAGGGACATTTTGTACTCCAGAGTTACACCTGGCTCTTCAAAAAGAATACAAAATCCTCGATATACTTGAAATAAGGGAATTCGAACTCATGGGTCCTGAAGAGGGGAATTCAGATGGTTTGTTCGGAACTTATGTGAATTCGTTCCTTCAGATGAAGCAGGAAGCCTCTGGTTTCCCTGCATATTGTAAAACTGAAGAAGACAAACAACAATATATCGAAAACTATTATGCCCATGAAGGCATACAGTTAAACTATGATAGCATCAGAACGAACCCGGGTTTGAGGCAATGTGCAAAACTTTACCTCAGTACATTATATGGCAAAAAAGCACAGCGCACTGATATGTCACATAGTGTAATCGTTAGTGACGAAGTAACGTTTCTTAAGTATTTAAGAACGGCACGATATGAAATTCAAAGTGTGGTCCCAATTAATGATGATCATTTAATTATCACTTACAGAGACATTGAAACTGAAAACACACCTCTTCAGTTTTCCAATGTTATACTAGCCACCTTTATTAGTTCGTGGGCTAGACTTGAACTTTACAAACTACTGACGACTGTAGCACCAAACAGAGCCATCTACTGTGACACTCTCAGTATTATGTACATACAGAAAAGAGATGAGGAACCTTTGTTACCACTTGAAAATTATTTGGGTCATCTAACAGATGAAGTTTCAGAAGGTTGGAAGTTTACAATCTTCTATGGTTTATGTGCTAAAATTATGCTTATAGGGTAATTATGCCAAAGGGGATGTTCGGCACATACTCAAAATTTGGGGGATAACAGTAAAGGATAGGACCTCTCAAAAAATTAACTTCGAGAATTTCTATAAATTAGTTTCTGGATAATTAGAGTCCACAGTAATAGAAAATCCAAATAGTATAGTGCGTATACCAGGGTTCCATATCTTTAGCTGTACAGAGACTAAGACACAGACTAAAACGAGCAAGTGTACCTAACTGTTATAGGCCCACGAAGGAGTAACTGTGACTTGTATGAATGTCTCTTTCTTTTTTTCTTTTGTTATTTCGTGTTATTTATAATAACAGTCGTTCTTAAATATTTATTTATTTTGTTATATGCTGTGCATACTCATTTACTTTAAGTCCAAAGCTTTAATATTTATTCTTAACTTATTTTTTTGTTATATCGCATCTTTTTTTACGTTTCGCTTCCTATGCAATTTTATTTGGTACGCTTCTTATAGAAGCTGATCTTATTTATTTTTACTCAAAAGCTTTAATTTTTATTGTTCGAAGGCTTCATTAAAAGCTCGTTGTTAAATGTGTGTGAGTGAGTGTATATAAAGCAAAAGCTCGATTGTATGCATTCATTTGAGTACATCATGTTACATTTTGAACATCCCTCTACTATTTTAATTGCAGGCCCATCAAGGGCAGGAAAAACATGTTTTGTAAATTGATTACTTAATGAACGTGATCAAATGTTTAGTATAAAATTTAGTGATATTGTCTGGTGTTATGGTGCAGTAATAGCAAAGTTGGACGCACATGCAAAAATACACTTTGTAGAGGGGATACTTGCCATGAATAATTTTGAATCTAAAGAAAATTCATTATTAATACTTGATGATTTAAATGATTTACTTGTCAGAAACTAATGGTGATGTTACTAATTTATTTACAAAGTATGCACATAATGAAAAGTTGACTGTAATATTTATTATTCAAAATTTATTTTGAAAAGGAAAACATGCATGTGATATTATTTTTAAAATCCGCGTGATAAATTACAAATACGATTTTTAGCAAGGCAAATTATGCCTCGATATAGTAAGGAATTCGTGAATGTATTCGAGAAGGTAACACGTGAGCCTCACACTTTTTTGTTATTTGACTTAACCAAAAAACAAACGATGCATTGCGAATACGTACGAATATTTTTCCTAATGAAATCATGCATGTGTACGCTAACATAAAAGACATGTACACAGAAATTTTTATTTAGTCGACATCAAGATGTTGAAGGTCAAAAAACACTACAACACGCACCGTGCTTTGTGCAAATGCAAGAACACAAAATGCAAACAAATATTACAAAATGCTAATAAGAACAATTTCTCAAGTAGCTAAGAACACAATAAAATGAAACATTCCTTTAATTTCGCGCCAGAAGCAACAACTACGTAGACAAAAAGATCTTGCGTTTATCTCAGCAACGTACAGCATTAAACAAGAAAAAGAAGTTGTTACTAAAAATAGGTGGTGCACCTCTACTATTAATTTTGGGACCACTTCTAGCAGCAGTAGGCAGTAGTATTTTTATTCGTTAATAATGTCAGAATTCCGTAAAATGATTTTAGTTCCTGAAAATGCATTACATGAAATTCGATCGAATTTTAAATCTATAGATTCTCATCAATCATGTTTAGATGAAGAAATGAATAATATTTTAAACTGTCATGATCTTAGTGTACAACAAAAATGGAAATTATATCAGCCAGCTTTGCATCGTTATTTACAATATACTTTTTCTTCTCCATATAAGCGTATTACATTACCTGTTTTTCAGGAAGAAGAAGAAAAATCATCTGCTTCGCAATATGATAACAATACTTCTATTTTACAATTTGTATCAGACATTTTAAAATCAGTACCAAAAACACTACGTAGGAAAACATCTATTTTAAAGCAGTTGACAAATTATGATAAAATTCATTGGGATAAATCTGGTATAATACGTATCCAAGCAAAAACAATACCTGGTTCAAATATTATAGATTTAGTAAATGATGTTGTTCGTACAAGAACATATTCAAGAAACCCTATAGCTATTCATGAATTTAAAAATTTATTAGATCTTAATATCTTAAAGAATTTATTGGCACACCAGCATCAAAACTGAATATTAGTAGTAGTACTAGTAAAAGACAACGTATTCGTAAAATAAGACAATCATCCAGTCCTAAGGCATTATCTAATTTATTTAAACATTGGAAACAATATAGTATGTAAAAATGATAAAATCATCAAAAATATATTATGATTATTCAAATCCTGATTCTTTATCGAGTATACAATTACATCGTAAAACAAAATTGTCTAAAAGAAAATTAATAACTGGTTAGCTTCTGAAGATGCATATACATTGCATGCACCAGTTCGTAAAATTTTTCAACAGAAAAGTATTATGTTATTCCACCAAATGAAACATTACAAATGGATTTAGCAGATATGCAAAATATTGCAAAGTATAATAATTATTAATATATAGTATGTTGTATTGATATTTTTCACGTTATGCATATTGTGTCCCCTTGGAAACAAAGAAAGGTCCTGAAATGGCAAAAGCTATAAGAAATTTTTTTAAAAATTTCAAGTTACTCGTGTTTAATGTACAAACTGATTTAGGTACAGGATTTTATATTCGTCATGTAAAACAATTGTTTAAACAATATGAAATTAATCAATATAGTGTTCATTCTTAAATGTGCTTTAGCAGATCGTTTTATAAGAACATTAAAAGAAAAATTATATCGCTAGTTTACTGCAAAGAATACTTATCGTTACATTATTGTCTTAGATCAAATTGTCAATAATTATATACATTCATATCAATCAAGTATTAATATGGCGTCTGCAGAAGTAAATGATTCTAATGTGAATCAAGTGTGGGAAACATTATACGGAAATACAGTAAATAAAAAGAATACAAGTTGTAAATTTAGTCCGGGTGATTCTGTTCGTGTTAGTAAGTATAAACATATATTGGAAAAAGGATATTTACCTAAATGGTCACAAGAAATATTTATTGTAGATAAATGTATTAAATCTAATCCCGTGACTTATAAATAAAATATTGGAACGGAGAAGAAATTAAAGGAATATTTTATGCACAAGAATTACAAAAAGTAATTAAAAATTCAAAGTAACTTATCTAATTGAAAAAGTATTAAAACGTAAAAATGGGTGGATGTATGTAAAATTGTGGGATATCCGTCAAGTATGAATTCGTGGATTAGATCAGGTTCTATTCAGTCTGCAAGATGAATTCAAACCTTGCACATACTTTTACGTTCTCTTCCTTCAAATGTCAGTAGTAAATTTTTGATAATAATACTACAGCTTCATTTCGCGTTAAATTAGCAAAACCTATTGATTTTAGTGATGGGGAATGGGGTGTTGCATTAAAACAAATTAATATTCCGTGGAGCTTTTATAATGTTGGTGAAAATGAAGAAATAATAATTACTAGTGTTATCGATGATAAAGCTAAACGTCATCATGTTTGAGTAACACCTGGATATTATTCTTCTATTGAATCTATTCTTCAGTTAATTCCTGAAAATGATCACATATTGTTTAGTCATGTGTCAACGGTCATGATTACTTATCGTGGCGTCAACAGACTTCTCTAATGGTCACATGTTGTTTAGTCATGTATCAACGGTCATGATTACTTATCGCGGTGTCAACAAATTTCTCTAATGGTACTAAGGTCATTTCATCCGGGTTCCAGAAGTGCGCGAAAACTTCAGTTCATGTCTTGAGTTCGTCAGCAGCAGATGTACGAGAACCGCGCTCTGTATATGTACTCCGTATACGGCGTCTTTCAGATTATTACCAACGAGTAATATTTTACATATTAAAATGAATAAAGAAATGTGTCTCGCATGAATAAAGTTATGTCCCTCCCATTTTCACATGCTCACACAATGTTTAACAAGGAGTATGGCTTGCCATACGAAAGAACAAATAAAATGGTCCCTTTGTTCCTTAAATAATCATAAATTCCTCTGTATAGGTGGTAGTGGTCCCTCGTTATTAGTAAAGGGTTTTGGGGTCATCAGGGGCTATTTTACGAACAATTACATAAGCTGAAGTGTCATAAACTAATCATAGATTCCTTTGTATAGGTGGCAGTGGTCCCTGGAGGGACCAGGGGCACTCTATTATATGATAATCATATATGTTATTTTAAACAGTAGCTTTTTTAACTTCTCACACAATGTTCGAATATATATTATACATATGAGGGATTAAAATTACATATTACGAGGAAATACAAAAAAGTAGGGAAGGGTCCTGGGGCTCATCCGGTGTGTCCCTGTGGGTCATTCTACTTCCTCCAGAAAAAAGCTGGGGCCATTTTCAACCAGGAATCATGCAGTAGGGATCATCTATTGTGACCTTGGGGGTCATTCAACTACCTCCAGAAAAAAAATTCTCCTATCCTAATACAATTTCATCATCCTCTTTCATCAGCTTCCTGGTTGTGAAACTCACTACGTATCAACATTATCCATATTCAAACATTTGATATCTCTTATCAAAGCGCGGTCTTTTTAACCATACTACTAAATAATACTACTAATGTGACATTAAATAATCACAAAATGTCATACTTCCAATGCTTTCAACGTGCTACAAATACTTCCAGAGCTAGAGTCATACAAGGACCACAAAGACTGACTTAAGACCCTCAGCTGCAAGCGAATACTTTCGCTGACTCTCTGGAAGAACAGTTCCAGCCCAATAGAACACGTCCTGTTCCCTATTTCAAATTAGAGATGGCCAGATTTTTTCGAAAAATGGCTTTTTCGAAAACGAAAAATGAAACACGAAAATTGTTTCTAGAAACGAAAAATTTTTCTTAAAACGAAACACGAAAATTTTTTTGAAAAACGAAAAACGAAAAAATCGAGACAGAAGGACAAAGTTTGGAGATGGAACACGAAGGGACAAAACGAAACTAAAGAGAAATTTGAAGTGGCGAAAGAGCAACATTTCCTTTCCTGCCTGGTTTGATTGAAGTTATAAACAAAAGAAAAGAAACGCATCATTACATAGAGATAAGCTTTACTCCTGGACTGAAATTGGATAGTATTTTATTTCGCTGATGCGGCGTGTTCTAATCGTAATAGCTATTTGAGACTGCTTTTAGGTAGCTATCTCGTACTCGCCTTTGCTGATACGGTACGTGGGTTCATATTCGCTGTGACTGTATATTTTGGTAACAATAAAGATTGTTATTTAGAGAAAGGACACGTGTACTACGATATCAACACTTCCGATATGTTTATTGGTCTAGTGGGAGAAGCATTAGTTCGTTACGAGGAATACCCAACCGACGTTCATTATATCAGTCACCAACGCAGAGCTTGTTTCGAACTATATACAGAGAACTGCAAGAAGAGATATTTTCGGGAAGTATTTACAATGGGAAAGTCGAATATATGGGAACATTTCACTCCTGAGAAAGTTGCTGTTTCTTCAAAATCCAATTACTGTCGAAGTATTATCCACAATTGAAATTCAACGACTGGTTTGTAGTACCATTTAAGATCACAACACGTTGGTGTTATACAGGAAACATCAAGACAGCAGTCACTGGAAGAGATTATTGAGGCCGTGGGTGATCCAGAGATGGAGCTACAAAAGAAACAGAGGTAAGTGATTATATATACATATCTATTGGTGTCATTTGAAGCTTCTACCCTCCTCCCCGAGTGGGGTAGAAAAGATTTATTTAGGGGACACTCGTGTTTAACACTCTCAGGGTAAAAATGAAAAACAACGTGACCCGAACACACTTAGCGAACTATTTATCTTTACAGTCTTGTAACTTTTAGAATAATATAAAAAAGGCTGAAATTTTGTTACAAACTAAGGATGTTACAGTATCACGAACATCCACAAAGATCCAAATGTTTTAGGCTTCTATAATAGTAATTAATAACATGGATGGGGCATGCACACCCACTGTACATTAGTGTTACACATTATGATCATGATATTGTTTATTTCAAATAAATAGGTAGAAAGTTGTCATCATAGGTATTCTGCCATTATTGGCAAGTCACTTGTCGGAAATTAGAAGCTTCCATGCTGCTTAGTCTTTACGTATGGGATTGAAAATTTGACTTTTTTTCCCGAAAGATTTTATTTCGATAACTGCTTGGATGAGTATCATATCCAACAACATAGAAGGTTTTCAACAGACGTAAAGATCATAATGCAGTTTACAGCAATTTGATATCTCAAACTGATCTGGAGATATGATACACATTGTTAAAGTTTGCAACACTGGTTAAAATTATGTAATTACAAGAATTAATTGTAATTACAAGTACCAAAATCTGTATCTGTAATGTTATAGAAGCAAAGAGGATCAAGATACATTACAAACAATCCCCAAATACGTCATTTTTAGGAGTGTCGCTATTAGTATTCACGTTTTTTATGCCTCCTGAACGGTTTGAGATCAAATGCTGTAACGGCTCCGAGAAGTTTACGTCTTTTGAGAATCACCTACGTGATTAGACGTTCTATTTATGTAAGGAATTTTTCGAAAAAATCTAATTTTCAATTTCTTGTATTCATTCGAAATAAGCCATGATCATAGTATTCGACATAAAGGTCCCCTTCGTTCGCGGTCACTGAGTGGCGTCACTGAGTTTCGACACTGATTGTGAAAAGACAAGCAACCGACAGCAGGTACCAAGGCTTCTTGTTATTATCTGTTTTCCCCCCTTTTATTGCCCAAGTTATGAGTGGTGTTGCCAGGACACACAGAAATACATGGAACACGCTGAAACACACATACAGCCGTTCATGGTTCGAGATTTCAGTGTCCATTCAGCGACTATCCGGTTCATATAGTTCGTAGAAGCGTTTCCACCGTCTCAAGTTATTCCAACTTGAGAACTGGCTGTTAATAGTAAGCAAGCACTTCTTATTTTGCTGCTCAAAAAAGAAGAAACGTAGAGGCAAAAAACGAATGTCCGTGCATTCTATGCTATCAACGAGATTGCAAACTGGCCTGTATCATTAATTTCTCAATTGATATTCTTAGGTTAGACGCAGGTCTATTGGCTCTTCCACTTACAAATATTTTTGTTTATATATTTTTATTACTTACTCCGGTGCTTGTGGTCCCTAGTTCGATCCCCGCTTGCGCCGTGTGGACTTTGAAGTGGACAAACACCGTGCTCGTGGGTTTTCTCGGGGTTCTCCCGTTTCCTCCCACTTTCTTTATTCCACCATTTCATTCATTTCTCATCATCACCGTCTCCTTTAGCCTAACCGGCATATGCGTGGGACGTAAAACTTAAAGATTGCATTTCACTTTTCATTTTTATTACTTAGACTTCAACTTCACTTCAACACCTACGCTACTAGGCTACATGCGACGTAGATCTACAAACCACAGTACCTGCCACCGGAAATCGAACCCTACTTCTGCAAGGGCAGCAAAGTTGTAAGCACTTAGCCACAAAGAATCCCATCCATATATATTTGGTTTTGTCAACAACATATTTCCGTCCTTTACTTCTTTCCTTAATGATATAATAATAATAATAATAATAATCTATATATATAAAAGAGAACGCACAAAATCCTTTGTCCGCTCATCACGCTAATACGGCTGAACCGATTTCTTTCATTTTTGGGGGGTTGTTAGGATGTGGACCCTAGATGGTTTTTATCATATCACTTTAATTTTCAATTACCAGTGTCTTGAGATAATTGACCATTCAGGTGTCCATACGTACAAATCCTTTGTTATTAGTTCATCATAGGTATAAAAATAAACGTATTTATATGCAACCCGCATGACCCTGTGACTCGGCGGGTTAACATAACTGACAGGCGCTATAAATCACTTGAAAGCGAAAAAGTAAAAATTATCTAAGTAACAAAGTTTATTGCGTTCCGGGATGACCGCAGCGAAGCGGGGCGGGTTGGGGTGACCGCAGCGAAGCGGGGCGGGTTAACATAAATGACAGGCGATATAATGTTAACATTAGTGCAATCTTCTATGGTTTTTATCATATCACTTGAAAGCGAAAAAGTAAAAATTATCTAAGTAACAAAGTTTATTGCGTTCCGGGGTGACCGCAGCGAAGCGGGGTGAACGCTGCTAGTAATAATAATAATAATAATAATAATAATAATAATAATAATAATAATACATAATTCTGTAAAGACAATAAAGAAGAGCGCGCCAATATTTTTTTCAAATTAGTCTGAAAACCAAAAATGGTACATGTGTACCAGGTTTGGTTTTAGTAAACAGATTAGAGTCGAGATGGAATATTATTCTTGGGACACAATTGATTATAGAAAACCGCTTCTCCCTACCTATTACCGTTTTTACCTTATAGTAATCAACGTTTAAACCGGAAGTAGTTGATTTATGCCATTTCTGGTTTAAATAGAGGGTTAAGAGGGGAGATAGTACACACATTTGAAATGCTAAATTGAATACAAAACACTTTCCGCTATCTATTATCGTTTTTATTCTATGACGATCAACACTGAAAGGGGAAATGGTTGATTTCTGCCACTACCGATTTGAATAAAGTGTTAAAAGAGAAAATGCAAACTATTCTTAGAACCCTACTATAACAGGAAGGGTTCGGATTCCTGTCTGTCCCTGTTCGGCAAAGCCATTCTTATAACAGGAATGGTTCGTGTTCTTGTTCGGGCAGGCCATTCTTATAACATGGTGGTGTTCGATTCCCGCTTGTCCCCCTTTGGGAAGACATTCTTATGACCTTCTGAGTTCGAATCTTGTTCGGTACGCCTTACTAATGGTGGTTTCAGTGGTTAGAATTCGTATGAGGAACTGTACCAGATTGCAACTTGAGATGAGTCCGAACCAAACTGGCATATGCGCGTACCCACCTTCAGTGACACGCCTGCTTCGCATACACTCAAGTGCTATGATATTAACTACTGAATTCTTACCGTTCTGGTAGTGATCGATGCGAGAAACATGAATTACAACTGAAAACAAGAAATATACACGAAAATGGTTTTACTCAAGCACGAAATATTACACATTTCAATACATACTTACTTCTGTATTTTGTTGATATGATTATTATTGATACCATTTGAAGTTTTGTATTTTAGATTTTTCTTTTTATCATTTTAACATAATGAATTTAAGCCCATGTATTTGCTAATAAAAGAATAAAAAAATAAAAAAAGGGATTTTAAAAGATCAACTCAAAAATATATGATATGACGACGAAGCCGGCTTATTGCATGATTAGAGAAATGATTATTTTTCACACGTTACTCACTGAGCACTATTTCACGCAGCACTTTGATTTTCGTGATTTCACAAGAAAAGGGGGGGTTTAGTGGACTCTTTTGGAGGGCAATCCCTTTTTAGATTCTTCTTTCCATTTTTGAATAGTTTTCCGACTTCCTTGAATAACTCCAATTTCCATTGTCCGGCTGGGTAGTCGACCATAAAGTTATTTGTGGTGCCACTGATTAACAATTAAAAAAGTAAATTTATCCCTTGTTTTACTTACGTTACTTTATCGCTAATATAAGTAAAATTCAATAGTAGACTTGGTATTTGTTCTAAAACAGCAACATTTGTAAGGAACTGAAACAACGTGGCATTTCCAATCTTAGACAAGTTAAGTTGTTTCAAAGCATTTTCGTTGAAATTTACTTTAACATACGTCAGTGACGAAATGATATAAGTTCCACACTTCACTCATACATATTTTAACACCATAACATAAATGATGACCAAATAAACGACGGATTTCTTTGCTGAGTCGTTCACATCTTTTCTTTTTCATGGCGTCCCTTCGCACAATAGTTCTCGCGGCTTCTCTATCTAGCGTCGGTATACTTGCGCTTACGATGACAGAGAGAAATTTTAATAATATCTATACAAAATGTTCTATACAAAGAATATGTATATCAAAGAGTGCTATAAGGATTCGCCATTAGGGCAATATATTCAAAGTATTGAAAATAGTAAAAATGTTTTTCGATTACATCAGATTTTAAGGGACTATTTTGTTATAAAGTCATGACCACATAACATTCCTTTGTCCGATGCACAAGAAGTTCAAGTCACCATTCACAGTACTGCCAACTCCTTGAAAAAGATAAAACTAACAAAGTTTGCGTCGACGTATAATCCATGGAGCCTTATTCCACTTCAGCCAAGAGAAACTGGGAACATTAAAATGGAATGGGAGTGGGGGAGGACACACGCTCACACTACGTCTATTCCAAGGAAATCGAACTTGCTCTCTTATCGGTTTTCTTTATAAAGATTAATATTGAAACCGGAAGTCGTACTGGATTTCTACCACTTCCAGTTTTAATACAGTATCAAGGATGGACAAGGAAGATATTCGTGCCCAATCGATTTGAGAAAACCCCTTCTCGCTATCTATTATGGCTTTCGCTCTGTACTAGCAACGTTAAAACCGGAAATGATTGATTTTTACCACGTCCGGTTGATTAATTGTCTCCATTAACGAACTCGGACGAGATACCATGATTGTTCCACATATCTGTTCCAAAAACAGAATATAACAATTTGGCATTTGTCCAAGAGTTATCGTAGGAGTAACGGACGGACGGACTAAGAATACAATATTATAAGTCCCGTTACGTGATAATAATAATAGTTATAAACGTATCCGGAAATGATTCATTTGGCATAAGGGGTGGCTGCTAATCCGGTGATTAATGTAAATGACTAATACCCAAAGAACAAAACATAAAGACGACTAGGCAGAGTAGGATTTACCACTAGGCCCGAGTCTAGGGGCGCAACGTTTTGAGGGGAGCACTTTAAATGAAAATTTAATTAGCAAGACGAAGAAAAGTGCAAAAGTATAATAATAATAATAATAATAATAATAATAATAATAATAATAATAATAATAATAATAATAATAATAATAATAGAAGTCAAAGAGTCTCCAAATAATAATTGATTTAGCAAGTTATTGGCGTTAATCATTGGTCGTCGAAGCTAAATAGAATTTTAACGTTCTAGTTGAGTAGACAGTAGCTAAGAGGCGGGTAATTATGGTGTACTGCACTTCCCTCGTAACCTTCTGTGCATGTGCTCCTCAACACCTTATCACAATATAAATGTAGATAAAGTTCAACAATAGGATTATTTTATTCCCTTTAATGAAATTCTTAGTGTTCGAATATTCAAACTATTACGGGCGAAAATTCAAAACGAATTTATTTCA
This sequence comes from Thermobia domestica, assembly GCF_964235325.1. NCBI lineage: Eukaryota > Metazoa > Arthropoda > Insecta > Zygentoma > Lepismatidae > Thermobia > Thermobia domestica. Next base: position 207,090,645 of record NC_137457.1, on the reverse strand, counting down.
TTGTAAACGCATATTGTAAAACCCATCATTCTCTGTAACTATTTCAAACAACAAGAAAAGATCGTGAATTTATAGTAATTAAAGTCTTTCTCCACACCATTTGTAATATGAAAATTCATTAAAATTTATACTAAAACGAAATAAAGGTATGCATAAAATAAGTTTTTCATTATTATTTTCTGTGTTAAAAATTTCCCTCATCGGGGAGGGGTAGTAAACCCGCGACTAGGGCAAGCACAGAAAGATCAATTGTGCATGTTTCGTCTGATCATCACCTCTTTTTCTTTTCTTTCTTGTTTTTTTTTTTTTTTTTCAACATACATACATTGGCATCGAGATACCCTGGCAACCTTGTGCGGTGACCGTCACTGCAATGTCCCCGTACGAAGGCTACAATTTAAACCAATGATTTTCCTCGAGTGACGGACACTGAGAGTTGCTCGAGACAGTTGCGCGAGAGCGGTCGGTGACGGCAACCGTTTTAGTGGCAGCAACTGCAGTTACCTCGTACGAACGCAGCAATTTAAAGCAATGCTTCACAAGCAGTCGCGCCACCGAGTTGCGCCACTGCAATGGCTGAATATGAAGGCTCGTAAAGTATTTCGGGTTTGCATTTCTCTGTCCGTCTCACTTCTATTCATAGACAGATCAAGGGGGAAAGGTCATTCATCTCCCTGAGTTTTACAATCACCAGTGCTGCAAAAGTCGCTGAGAGAGAAAACAGAATCTTTCACTACCTTCTTTCTTCACCGTTGAGTTCGTCCTGAGTCCGCCTCTGCTTTTATTAATACTATCATCAGGTTTCTGAAGTTTCGATGCTTGTCATATTGCAGCGCCTATAATTTGCAACACTGGATAACAAATTTGTATTGTAAGTTTTCGTTTAATATTTAGATTTGAGATATGTAATAACATGGCATAGTGCCCTTAAAATGTAACTTTATATTATGTTGGCAACACTATTAATTTGTTGGTAATGCAGAGTTTATTAGACAGAGTTCCATTGTCGTTATTTGCATCTTACAAAATTCCAGCCATTTTTATTAATTAGTTTTAAAATTACATGGGCATATCAAGATAAATGGTCCATCTCAAATTTTTATACTATAAAGTGGAGAAGTTCCATTATATATAATATAATCCTTATTAATCAATTTTTTTCTTCAAATGTAAAATCTCAAATGATTATTACGTTTCCTTCTTTTAAAGAGACCCAAGATATTTTTCAAGTGAAAAGAAAACATATAAATAGAAGAATCGCAATCTAGTTTTTATTTTAAGCTTAACACCTTGCAAATGTGTTCCGATGATGATGAGGATATTGGTTTTAGTTTAGCATCCTACTCAGCTTTAGAGACGTGAACTCAGCGTAACATGAGATACAAACCACTTGAGCTCCAGCCTGGAATCGAACCCGGTCCCCCGAGCCGAAGACGCATACGCTAAACATATAGTCACGAGGGACCTCGAATGGGGCTGCATAACTAAGGGAGATGCTAATGAGCAAAATAATGGAATTGAGAAATTTAAAGGAAAGGGAAGAACCCGGGAAAACCCACATGCACGGTGTTTATCCAGCAAAAATCTATACAATTAGCGACGACGCCAAAGAGGAAGAGGGGTAGTTCTTTGATGCAACGCTACGCTCCGACTGCCGCCTACAGACCTATTGTAATGTAGGCTAAACAATATCAGGATTATCCTGGTGCCTGAGTGGTTGATGGAAGATAAGAGATCCCAAAATACAGTTTCAACATAAATAGAAATTGCAAGCTAATTATAAATATTTATTAACGTTTATTTGTGAATGAATAAACATTTAAAACATAATTTTGAACACTTCTGGTGTAAGTAAAAAGCACTTTTTTAATTTTATACTTTATTTTCTCGGAAACAAAGGTAAGCAAATACTTTTTCCTAATTCTGTACCGAAGCGTCGCTTCTCCCTCAAAACCTGTGCCCCTCAGTTGTATAGAACTATCATTTTCGCTGTACAAAACATAGATCCACCACCAAAATTTTCTCTGTCCCTCTCTTTGTCCCTTGAAGAAATTAAAGCTGACGTCGTCACTGACCTTATACTTAACATTCATTATAATACACAATTTTTTTTTTAAATAGTCAACTCAAAGATTGGTACAGAGATTGCCGTAGTTGGGAGCAGTAGTTTTGAATATTTGATAGCACGAAGTAATTATCGACTAGTACTACGGTTTTCAATGTTTCAGTTAGTGGCAACATGGCCACATTGAGTAGCGACCACAGGTTGGGCCAAGTTTATGAGCTGTCATCCTAGCCCCCAATCTTCCTGTAGCTTACCACTAATATATGACTCGTCAAATTTTCTTCTGACTTAGGCGCTAGTTGTCAAAATGAGGCGCCACCTCAGAAACTACTGGCAGGTAAAAATTGGGAATACTGATTTTTAAAAAATAGCTTGCCACCCGGGACTTTTCGTGAAACTACTATATATATACACAGTGGTGGATCCAAAGGGGGATAAAATGGGGTTCACTCCTGCTTTACACTGGATAAAATGGCAAAGTATGGTTATATAGCCCCTCCCTTGGATCCTGGATCCGCTACTGAATATATATATATATATATATATATATATATATATATATATATATATATATATATATATATATATATATATATAATGAAACTACTTCTTTCGGAGAGTCTCCTCTCCTATCTTTCAAAGTAAAATTTAAAATGATGCTACTGGACAAATTTAATAATGGAATTACGTGTATAGTCCATTGATTATATTTTAAAATTTTGGGATACTTGTTTCTAAAAGGTTAATTTGTTTTGGTTGATTTATTTTGGTATGAACGTAAAAGTAAGGCTAAGTTTCTGATTATCTATGGGGAATTAAGGCGAAACAAAAGCACAAAATCGGAGTATTATTCCCATACTCAGAAATAAAAACTCATTTACTTATGACGTTCTGTAATAAGAAAAAAAAATCTTTGCTGCAACTTCAGTTTATTACTTTGGGTGTCGCGGGATGACTAACTCAAGTAAAAAAGTCTGTGATAAAACAGAACTATAATATGTGAATTATGCTACCACTCTCTTTATTATTATTATTATTGCTTAATGTCTGGAATTACGCGTTATAGCTATACTAGTTCTTGCGGTTGGTCTTTGTTTGCCACGATTCTATTTTGTTGTTGTGTGGCATGATTTGCCACAGCATTTTAAATGAGGTTTATTAAATCTCGTTATCGAGAAGATTCACATACTTAACGTAAAAGGTAAGGTTTGGCAAGCGCCTCTATTTTTGATCCTCTGTAAATAAGTGGTAAGAGTTCTCTCCTTTGGGACGAGCATTAGCTTTTTCTTGCAAAAGAAAATTAAGCTCTAAACAAACGAACACAAAACATCATTAGGGGCCGCGGTGGCTTAGTGGTAGTGTTCACCTCTGGTGCATGGAATCTTTGGTTAGATCCCAGCTCGCGCCAAGTGGGCTTTGTGGTTGACAAGCACCGTGTGCATGGGTTTTCTCGGGGTTCTCCCGTTTCCTCCCACTTTCTTCATTCCACCATTTTATTTATTTCTCATCATCATTGTCTCCTTTAGCTTAGCCGGCACAATCGTGGGACGTAAAACTTAAAAATATTTTTTACAAAACATGATTAATATCGCCATAGCTTCATAAACTGATGTAATTGCAATACTGCATTTTCCCATTTAACATAGATTGCCTCTTGTTATATAATTTTCCATTTTTCCGTTATGCTATGCGGCTATTGTCAAAAAACAAATGAAATATTTCAGTTTTGCATCCCACGATTATGCCATGTCGGTCAAAGGAGAGGGTGATGATAAGAATGCATGAACGATGGTAAAATGAAGGAAATGGAAGAAAATGGGAGAACCTCGAGAAAACTGATGCACACGGTTTGTCCACCACGAAGTCCACTTGGCATGAGTTGAAATTTAACCATACCCCACACACCAGAGGTGAATACTTGGCCAGTGAGGCAAAGTGGTCCCTATATACATAAGAAATGCATATATAATACGTTTGGGTAGAAGAGTATAAAAACGTTCCAAAATGTCAATTGTAAGAAAAGCACACATGTTAATTACGAAGCTCAAAGCTGATCTCATTTATCCCCTCTGATAATTTTAACCCGTTTTTAATATTCCGCAGCAACCATTCTCCAAAAATAAAATAAAGAAGTAAAATTTATGCGCCCAGAAGAACGAAATACAAGTAGTGACTATAATCTCACTTCACATTTAGTTCATAGTTCTAGATGAATATTAGAACCCCGTCCTCTATATTCTGTACAAACTGCACGTCGTCCATTGACAAAAATGTAAGTCTGAAATAAAATTCAGCTATTAACTACTGAAATTTATGTATATACAAAGCTCAAGCGACTGAGACATTTTCTCAGGTCAACATGTTCTCTTAAATTATGAAGTATTGACTGTATCCTATTGTCAACTTTCATATACATGGCTTTTCTGTTCTTTTGAGTAATGCTCAGCATTTCCATTCTTCCGAAAACATGATTACATATAGAATCTTCCCTCAATATCTTTACAAGAATGGAAATGTGCAGCTGTTCTGGACAATATTTTGTTTAAGCGTTTGTGTCAGCAGTGGCGGCGGAAGGCAAACTGGGGCCCGGGGCCAGTGAAGTAGATTGGGGCCCCCGTTTCGAACAATCGTGATTTATACACTTCTATTTTTGACATTCATTCACATAGTCACTTTTTCTGTTTACTCTTCCCCCTCTCCCGTTGGTGTGTGTGTTTAATCATTTTAATCTTATATATATATAAAACAAATGGGATGAAATTCAGCATCCCTGTCTATTTTTTAATACTTAGAACCTTCTTCAGACTGGTATCTAAAAATAAAACTGGACCAAGACTATCATTGCATATTGTTTTCCTTTTTATTCATTTTTAAACAAAGGACACGATAGAAAAAGGATTAGGGATACAAGTGTAACGGAAACTACAACCCAGGACAAAAATAACATAATCTTAGAATTCAGAATTTATCCTACACCTATACTATCCTAGTATCAACGCGTACTGTAATTAGATGGAATAGTGGAAGTAATTCTCCTAATAATACATTTAGAGACAAATTTACCTACAAAATATACCAATGAGCTGATATTGAAAAAAAATACAAATAATAATATAACCGATGAGATCACTAAATGTAAGCTCTATGTTTCCTAGAATTCTTTGTTTGGTTCTCTCCTTTGGTGTTTCTTCTGTGCAATTTCTCATATGAGTCAGTTTATTCATAGTTTCTCCCTGTCTGAATTTGCGTTACATGTGTTTTATTTGATTAGATTTTTTTTCTACAATTAGCCCCATTCACTTTAACATTAGGTTTCTCTCCAGTGATCATACACAATACTTAAACACTTTTTTTAAAACCGAACTATCAGTAAATAACAGCTAGAATAGATTTCTCTCCTGCGTGTCGTCTTCATTTATCTCTCACTAGGTTTTTCTGCAGTGATAATGTACTATCTATTTAGTTCCACTACTTTTGCCGAAGTATCAAAGAATAGTTAAGCACTAGAATATTTCTCTCCTGCTTGTCTATTTTACTATTGTTTCCAGATTTCACACTTATTTTATGTTTATATTATTTTGTATTTAATAATTCAGTCATGTTTATATTCTGTCACTTATGAATATTTCCATTACTTCTTACTAACATAGTATTAGAATATATTATAACAAAAAATTCTGAATGTATTGAATAATTGGGAATATATTATAAATTAAATATGTAAGCACAGAATTCTACTACGGGTTATATAATACCATCCTACTTTTTACCAGCTATCACCAGTCAATTGACAGATCTTAACGCTTTTTATTATATTACTCTTTTGGTATGTTTGTATGTTTATTGCCTTCACTTCAAACATGAAACTACTACTACTTTCGACCACTTTTCGTAGTTTCACTACCATATTAGCCTGTGTTCCACCAACTTTCAGAAAGAGACCTTTCTTGCTTTGGTAGCAGCGAAAGTCTCAACTATATTATCAAAATCCAAAGTAGATGCTATTTCATTTTCGATAGAAAGAATGTCCAGATTCGTGAATCTTTGACTCACTGTGGAACGCAAGTATGATTTTATCAATTTCATTTTGCTGAAATACCTTTCACACGATGCGACAGATACGTGCAGTGTTATCAAAATCTGAAGAGCGGTTGGCAAACTTTAGTAAATTTCAAGCCCCATTGAAGATACATATTTCAGGATGCCTTGTGGGGAAAAGTCAAGCTGTTCTTTAGCTTTCTGAGCACACCTTAGTGAACGGATTAAATCCTTACAGTCCTGAAATAATTTCAAGCCATCCAGGTCATTCGGGTAGAACAAAGCCAAATCAGATCAACATGCCTTTAGCCTTTCCTTGCTCTCATAATCTAGCTGCTGCACAAAGTTGGCCATGCAACACAGGAATCCAAATCTGTCAGGTCATGCATCTGAGTAAAATGATCATTCATTTGTTGTCTCATTTCATCTAGAATTTCATTGATAGAGCGCTTCACTTTGGCCTGTGCAGTCAGGGGTTCATTCTTTGCTTCTCCAGGCATTCATCTCTTTCTCCTGTGTGTATCTACAGTTATGTTCCATGCCCTGCAACTTCCTTCAGCTGCAGATATGATTTCCTTGCCCAGCCCAAGTCTCCAGGTATCAGTGGTGTCAACCAGGCTCTGTAACTGAATAAGAGTTTGATTAAAACTCATATTCTGAGATTGAAGGAATTTTTGGATCCGATCAATATATGAGAGATTTGCAGACCAGAAATATAGTAAAGCAATGAAGTTAAATGACTGGATGCTTGCAAGAAGACTAGCATCTCTTCTAGTATCAAGTGTTTCAGTCGAAGTGTCACACAGATCTTCCAACAGATCAATTACTTCATCCAATTGACTAGAAAGTGTCTCCAAAGTTTCTGCTTTTGAACTCCATCTAGTGTCAGTTTTACGTTTCAGACCAATCTTTACACGACTTTGCAGTACATTCCATCGGTGAGTAGATCTAGAGAAGAATACCAAAAACGTTACAGAACATGAACTTGAACTGAATCACGTTGTATGTCAACAAATCGAATGATTTGTGAGAACTGTTCTACAATTAGGTGTTGAATTCAATATAATGCTGAAGTATTTTGAATATTTAAACACCTGTTTTCTTATTGAACATTTTCTTCATTCTAAATTTGAGGGCTGAAATGTAAATTCATACGCCAAAACACAAGAGCAGAAAAGGAGAAACCAGCTGAGCAAAAGGGTTTCGCTCGCTGAAAATTCGACTTGTAAAGGACAAAAGAAAAAACAGAAGAAAAAAGTGAATCTGCGACTATAGCGTCTGCTCCTAAGAGCTTTCAGTTAGCAACAGAATGCTAGTACCCTAATAAAGCATTACGCATTACGTTAATCCTTTCTTTCTACCCTTCTCTTGGACTGATATGTGAATAAATAAATAACAGTGATGTTTTAGGAAGCAGGCAGGTAGTAGATGGGGCCCCATTACTTGCATCATAAGAGCTTAGAATGTAAACAAAACAATATATTTTGACTTTCTTATATTATATTTTAATCTACACAGGTTTCTCCTTTAAATTTCTCTGAGCTTATTCAACAAAGTGAAACTTTTATTCTATTCATATTTTACTCCGCATACATTTTTTCCTTTAAATTTCTTTGGGGCCCCAAGAGAGTGAAACTTTTATTTTATTTATTTTTCATCTCTTCAACTTTTTTCTTTGATTTTCTTGGGGGTCCCGAGAAAGTGAAACGTTTACTTTATTTTTCACCTATATTCAGAGTTTTTCCCTTTAAATTTCTTTGGGAGCTTCCAAGATAATGAAACTTTTATTTTATTTATTTTTAATCTACATTCAGTTTTTTCTTTAAATTTCTTTCGGGTCCCCAAGAAAGTGAGGCCCGAAGCTTATAGTTTATTTAGCTTATACGGAAATCCAGCTCTGATTAGCTTTATTAGACAGATATTTCTGTTGTTTCATCCGTCGTTTGGTGTAATATTGATTGACAATTAATTGCATTTCCTTTTAGGGAAGGTGTGGATTATAAACCTCGACAGCCCTTGTACGGCTCATGCTAACAAAGTTCCTTAGTAATTATTTTTTTACCTACCGTCGGGGGCCCCCAGAAGGCGGGGCCCGGGGCGAGGGCACCGCTCGCCCCGCCCTTACGCCGCCACTGTGTGTCAGTCTTCTACTGCTTTATTTGTTCGATTCCTGTGACTGCTACAATTCGAACTTTCCGGAGAAAAATTTAAATTTTCCAGCCATTGCTCCGTAAAGTAATCATTGAAGACTTTGACTCTTCGTCTAATCGGACAGCCTCCATGTTGATCAACAAACCATCAGAAATATACTCTACGGGTACTAGTGCCAGTGTTTCACACATCCGGACGTGACTGCGAATCTCTTTAATCTTGAGATAGTCATCGACTACCCTAGACTTTTTAGTTTCCGTCAGATGTTCTGGTTGAAATGGTAGTTGTAGCCTGAAATCACTGCATTTGGAAACGTAAAGTGTAATGCCCCACCCAACCAGGTACATTCTAGGAACGTGCCATTTAAGTTCCATATGTATCGTTTACGTACCTGGTACTTGAGAAATGTACATTTCACATGCATAGCATGTGTCGCTAGGTACATGCCTTTCGAGGAATTTCTGGCACTTGAAAGGTACTTTTACATGCTTCACTGGAATGTGAGGAATGTGAATGGCACATACCCCATGTACCACGGCCTGGTTGCGCGTAAGTTGCTTCGTATTGCGAGTAGAGTTGCCAATTTTGCCACTTTGTGGCTAGATCTGGCCACTTTGAGAACCTAGTTAGTCATAAAATTTCCAAAGAGCCAATAGTGGCTCTCTTTCTTTTCTTTTCTTTTTTTTAGAAATATGCTTTTCTCTTTTAGCTACTTTCTGAGTTTAGCCACATTTTAATATATTATGTGTGTCATTTTGCTATTTTCTGAAGTTTCATGCATTATCTAAGTTGTAACATTCTAAATCCCACTGCTAGAATTGTTTATCTCTATAACACAGTGTTATTCTCTATACGAAATTTCATCCACTCTTGTAACTAGTTGAAACAGAACCAGCCGAGTTCAAATAACAGAGATAAAAGACGTCACAACTTAAAGAAGAAGATGATATTTATCTCTGTGAGGTTAGTATTATAGGATTCGGATTTATTTATCAATGTCTCAGCGTGGAAGCTTGCTTTCTTCTAGCCATTTCTGGCCATTTTTAGCTATTCGTTTAAGCTACTTTTTCTCGTTGGTGTTGGCAACACTAAAAGCAACATTCATTTGTCTACACCCCACAAGCACATATTTTTTTAAAGGAGGGAATGATTGCAAGTGTAAAGCTGGCGGAGGCTGAACTTACAATCAACTTCATTTTCATAGGAATATACTTTTATTTCAGGTAATTATGAATGGAAATCCAACGTATATTTTTTTATATATTCTCGATAAATATACTGTCAAATTTACGAAATTAAATATAGGTTCAAACTTTTGATATGTTCACTGGAAGAAAATATAAAATTATGTATAATTCTTATGGATTATAACATAATTGAAGCGCTAAGAGAATAAAGGTGTGATGTTACATTTTTTGAAACATTACATTCTGGCGGTTCATGCACGTTATTATATATGTAACTAATGCTACGTAACAAATTATTAATGAGTCCTAGCACACAGAAAATTTTATTTTCTCTGTAGTCTTAGTCTGAGTGCAGATATTTAAAATGATGAAGTTTGGGTATAACTACCGAAGCATCGTACAACTTTTCTTTTTCTACCGGATAAAATAGTTTCTTTTGCATGGTAAGAAAAGATAATTGAGTTGTAACCTAACCTGCGTGCGGATTAATGATAAAGATTGGTACAGAAATGCATGAAATATATAGCCTACTTCTTTCTCTCTGCATTAGCTTTCGGCAAGGTTCTAGAACACAGGTCCTCCATTTCATTGAGCTGTAGTTAAGACAGAAAACAACGTGCCCTGGGAGGCTCTAACCCACCTTCACTTGCTAACGCTCGCTCGGTACTACTGTCTAAATTAAATATTAAACTTTGGTGCAGGAAGGAACAAACCTAGCTACTAACCTATATGGGGACCTTCCCTTCACTTTATGTACCTTCAGCAATCACTGAGGTGTGCCTTGCATTCCCCGGTGGAGATTCACTTTAAGAGATCTTGCGCAAAATAACCAGCCAATCTGTGCTTGGTGGCCACTAAAAAGAACGAATGCTATCTAACGGAGTCAGTGCAGGAGCGGGCTACACAAGGATACGTCCGTAGAAGGCACTCGCGTCAGCGATGGTGGGTCGCGTAAACGAGGATTGTGGAAAACCTGCTTTCATAATAAAAAATATATGTTTTAGTTAGTCATATGCACATTACATTTATTGCATATTGCCCTTTATTAATCTACCATAACTTAATGGGCGAATTTGTGCATATCAGGTTCGACTTTAATTAATACATTTTCACGTAAATACGCATCTCACAGGTAAGAGCACACCGTATCGTGATTACTTACACACTACCCTATTAAAATATATTGGATTAAGTTCCAAAGTTGGTTGTCTGTTGCTAACAAAATTTTGAAAAGGGTAAACTTTACAACGCCCGCTCCAGCAGGTATACTCACTAAGAAATGAGGAATTACACTCTAATAATTTTATGAGAATGAATCAAAACTTACCTAACCTTAAGTTAACCCGTTCCTAGCCCTCTACCCTACTTATTTCTATCCTAATTTACTCTGGCCTACCGTACTCTACAATACTTTGTACAAGGGCCCTACTTATTGATGCGCAGCTGGAGCGTGTCTCGTAAAGTTTATCCTTTGAAAATTTACCGGGTTGAAATGAATAACTTTCTTGTTTCTGTGCTTGATAATGGGATGTATTCCGAAGTTGGTCGTCCGCCTAGTTTTTGGCTAGAAGCTTAATAATTGAGTCCTTTCTGTTCCAAAGTTTAATATTTAATTCACATTTATTGCCGAGCGAGCGTTACGAGTGAAGTCGGGTTAGAGCCCGCAGGACACGTTGTTTTCAATTTTTCTTACAGTTAAGTGGGAAGGGGGACTTGTGTTCCAGAACCTTGCCGGCAAGTTGGTTATGTACTTACTGTTACATTGAAAAGTATAACTTTCTCCATCTTTCTTTACAGTTATTTGCTTACCACATGTTTTACAATTTACTTCTAGATTTATTAAGCTGTGACTTTTACTTACTTTTAATAGATTTTTCTGATTATCACCAGCCATGTTCACAACAAAGAAATGCTCATTACATTCCCATAATGCTACTATGAGAAATCCTTGCCCCACGTAGTTCCCTCCGCTTGCCAAATAGTTCCATGTTTAGAACTGTTTATATAAGAAAATAAGCACAACTTCCGCTCTCGTTATACATTATCAAGCACAAAAACAAGCAAATTATTCATTTCTTTCCTTTAAATTTTCAAAATTTTGCTACCATCGGACGACCAACTTTGGAACAACCCTTGATACTATATAAGAAGAGGAAAAAGTTGTGTTAATTTTTTATATACGCGGTTCACTACATGATACTATTTCGCAAGCAGAGGGAACTACTTCGCGCAAGGTTACCGCATGGTAGGATTGTGGGCATGTAATGAGCATTTGTATTGTAAACATGGCTGCAGGTACTCAAACATCTGAGGTAACAGTAATCCAGTTTTGAAACAATAAGGTAATAATCAAGCTTAATAAATCTAAAAATAAATTGCAGAAAATGTGGTAACCAAATAAGTACAAAGAAACGTGGAGAAAGTTATACTTTTCAAAATTACTCCTAAAATTAGACTATACACATTAAAAGTCTGAATATCGGAGAGGTTTCCGATACAGTTTTCCGAAATTTACTAAGATGGTAAACTATATGTAAAATTTCCAAACTTAGTACTAAAATTAGACTATACTTATAAAAAAGTCAGCATTTCAGAGGGGAGTCCGATTCATTTTTCTTTGGTGTGGCTCAGTGTCGTGCTGTGGGCAGAAGGCGGGCGGGGCAACTGTCCAAGCTCCGAAGTAAAGGGGAGCAAAATTCAGGAGGGAAAAAAGTAAAGATAGAATGTTCGTTCGGAAAGTAAGTTCCGTTTGGTAATAAAAAAGAAATAGAGTACAGATAAAGAAAGCATTTTTGCACAAAAATCAATAACACTTGCACTACTTTTCCACATAACTCCCGTAATTTTCCAGGCATTTTTCATAGCGTTGCCTAAGTTTGATTCCTGAGACATAGAATGTTGCCGCCTGTGTTGTCAATCATGTGGTAATGTGTTCTTTGAACTTTTTATTGTTGAGTGCTCGTGGGTTTTCTCGGGGTTCTCCCGTTTCCTCCCACTTTCTTCATTCCACCATTTCACTCATCTCTCATCATCACCGTCTCCTTTAGCCTAACCGGCATAACCGTGGGACGTAAAACTTAGATTTTTTTTATTGTTGAAACGCTTAGCACCAAGTAAAAACTCCAGATGCAGAAACAGATAGAAGTCGCTAGGAGCGAGGTCGGGACTGAACGCAGGATGGCTAAAAACGTCCCAGCCAAAGCTTTCATGGAATTATTTGGTCATATTCCCAGTGTGTGGTCGGGCGTTGTTTATACTCTCTTTTCTTGCTGAGAGTATTTCGCTTCGTATTGTACTTAACAGTAAAAGAGTTGCAAACATATAGTATGAAGAAAGCTGAGAATCGAACTCGTCAAACACTATTGATGGGAAGAGGCAGAAAAATAAAAATTGATTTTTTTCTTATATTTGATTTGTATACCGTTTATTTTTAACTATCAAATATCTATTTTTTCATAATTCTGTACCTACATTAACTTTTAGGTAGAGTGGGCGATGACGATATATCAGACACAAAATAAATGAAAACTTTACGCACCGCAACGTAGTAAAATGAATAAAAGTAGTTTCATTCACTTCATATTACCTTTGTCAGTTGTATTAAAAAAGGACATACAGGTCTGAAGTAGGACGTGGTTAAAAAATGAAAGGAATAAAATCAGGAAGAGAGTTTTTCAACATTTCAGATCACTACAGAACCTAACTTCATACTGTGGTGGCCTTGCATATTGAAAAGTACTCTTCCTAATTTTATTCCTTTCATTTCTTAACCACGTCTCATTCCGGATCGTGTATGCTTCATTTTTAAAACTACGACTGGTGGTGATGTGAAACTACTTTTATTCATTTTAATACATTGTGGTATATATTTAAACTTACATTTATTTTGTCGTTGTTTTTTCACAGATGTCGTTCGTGTGCACGCCTGCGAAGCTACGGATGCTCAAATTATAGAACCGATCCAGCGCTGGCTAGTAAAGGGGAAACAAAGAGCAATGAAGGAAAAGGAGTACGTATAAAATTCAACTATTAAATTGAACATATGCATCTAACACTTCTTATCCCACAATAAAATTTAGACGGCTGAAAACAGTTATCTCAACCTTTTGTCACTCGCGCTGTTGGAAAAAAGCAAACAGGTGAATAAAAACTAATGATTTTTATGAACGGTCGCATTAGAGAAGCCACCCTCACTGCTATTCCTCAAGTGGTTCCTCCCCCTCTTCCTACCAAAAGCTCGGTGACGTGCTCTAATTGTAGTAGCTTGCAGTACAGGTTGAGAAAATAGTTTCGTCTGTGTTTGCTTTTTTCAAACGCGCGAGTAGTTCCGTGATTACAGTAGCAACCGTATATTTTTATGGAGTTTGAAATTTTCCAACGCGCGATCGTTAATGTGATAATTACTGTTTATGAGTGAAGTTTTGTTTTTCTAAGCAATGTCTCGCTTCTTGAGTACAAGGAGATACAGAAGTGGTTTCAGACCCGTATCCACGGGGGGGAGGGGGCCGGGCCCCCCCTAAACCTTGGCTGGCCCCCATAAAATTTCACGGTAGGCTTGCAAATTAACTATAATATGGTGATGAAGTATAATATGATTGGGTCGGCCCCCCTAACTTCTACCGCCCCCCCCTAAATTTTTGGGCTGGCTACGGGCCTGAGTGGCTTGACAATATTAATGCAAACGATATGGATGTGAGTTACAGTTACAATGAAAATAGTGAAGATTTTTTTCATTGGGAAAGACAGAAAAACAAAATGGAAGAAGTGACTGGCAGCACCGGCAAAGACAAAGTGTAAAAACATTGTGAAAAAGATGCTACGACCGAAATTTAGTCAAGGCTCTCTCGTTCAGCAACAGCAGAACCATTATTGGCTCAACGCGTGGATGTGTCGATGGTTTGGGTTTTAGTTCGCATTTTTGCCATGGATCAAGACGTTTTGACAGAACTATAGCAACAACACGAAATGTTCTAAGTAATTTACTCAACAATTGCATGCATTACTTCCAATAAATGTTACTAAATATATTATTGTACCTCAAAATGTCAATGTTGGAAAAAAGCAAACGCGCGAGTAGTTATGTTACTAAATTTGGCGCGAGTGACAAAAGGTTAATGTGTAGAAGTAGGGAAGATAAAATACCTTAGATCTCAAGAAAGCAAAAAAGCGTATCATATATATCCTCATGTGTATAAGTGATGTGAGTTCAATGTATCAACATGGCCCTTGACAACAAGATAATTTAGGAGTTCCTTGTTATTATTTGTGCCAAAGTTAAAAGATGGTTTCTTAAGAATAATACCCATTTAACCATGTTGTTTCTTAAACATTTACATAAATTGTTACATTTACACGTATCTTGACTTCAAGAGCCCGAAGATGTAGACTTACAAAATCAATATAATTACGGTCACCTTAAGGTGTGACAAGTTTTTTTTTCCGTCTTTTAAAGAATAAGATATAGAATTTCTATAATCTATGCCTCCTTTAGCTGTGCTCAGTCTCGAATTGCTGCATGCTTTATTTGTGGTAGAAAGCGTGGGACTGTATTGCATGTAATGTAGTGAGTTACAGAGACATGTTTACAGATTTTATTTGCCAGCATTAGACGTACGCAAGATTTGAGGCCAACATCATGGCTCTACGTGCCACAGAAGCCGTCTCACAATCACTCTTTTGCGGACTAATTTCAATAATCGTATCAGCAGTTTTCGTGATTTCCCCTCGGTGAAGCTACGATTTGATACTATTTATTTTTTTGGTGGGGAGGGGGGGTGACATTAATGATCCGTGTTTCATGACAATCCAGAAAGTATTCAGATACTTACGCATAATATTAAGCGAGCTGTTTGTGAAATCACGCCCCAAACCATCTAACAAACGTATACTGCAAAATCAGGTTGACAGGATCCGCTACTGCCAAGCAATTTTAGACAGGTATTTGAATGAAATTATCGCCCATACTTAATCGGAAGGATACAATTTACAATAAAGCTACAAACGTTCAATCATGCTGAATAGTGTTTCTTTGCGACTTTTAAATAGAAACCAGCCGATGGTTCATCCTTTCTGTTGAAATATTTAAGATTTGAGAAATGATTTTTTATTTTTATTTTTAACGATTAGAATAAAAATATAAACATTACTTAGTGTAGCTTCTAGCACACGGTTTAGATTTCAGTATTCCTTTCATACTTCACTGGGAATAAAATCTGAAACTATTTTTGCAGAACCTTGTAATTATTTATTCACGTAATAAGATCATTGTAATATTACAACTTAAAAAAAAAACAATGATGTCAAATTTTTAAAAAGCATTAGCTATTGCTTATTCTTGCAAGGATTTTATCTCCTTTCAATAAAATTGATTTACTATGTGCTTATTTTGGAACTCACTTTAAAGGAATTTGAACTATAAAAAGGTCAACATTACAGGAAATGTTTTCACTACACACTTAAATCCTGTTGCAAGTTCAATTCAATTCAATGTTTTCATTCTTTTGATAATGCAGACAATTTAAGAATACTATGAGAGGAGGAGGATGTATCTTTTTCCCATTTTGAATAGAAAACGAAATTTATGTTTAGATACTGTGAACTTGCAAGCTAATCGTTATTATTTGATTTATTTTTTTCTTCTTTTCTTAAAGAGAAATCAATCTGTAACGACCCATCGTTTGGAGACCTTTTTGTTCCCCCGAGATGGATTCGTCACCAATAAAAAAAAAGAAGAGGAGTAATGAAATTAAGAAAGTTATGTTTGTACTTAGGAGAGGAGTAGATAATTTGAGTTTTTGTGTATAAGAATTATATTATTAAAATTGGTATTTAAATATATTTTTGTCACTTTGTTATTTTATTCTTAAAAAAAAAAAAAAAAAAAGAAAATTGTAATGAGGGATTATCAGCCGCGCGAATGAGAGAGATATTAGAGTTAGTCGCGTGAGCGAGAGGCGTGGTTTTCCTCTCGAGACTTCGTCGGTGGTTCTCGATCGGTGTGTTATTAGTTTGGGGAAGAACAAGGAGTTTGAATGCCTCTGAACGGGAAACCTATTTTGTTCGATTATAATGAAAACAAGAATTATTCTTAATAATGTTTTTGGCGAAAGTGTTAATTCAGTTTGTGTTCTTTTTTAAAAAAAGAGGAAAAAAGAACGAATTTTCTAAGAGAAGTCTGGTTTTATTTTTGAAGATGATTAGACAAAAATATTTGATTGCTTATTTTTTGGTAATTAATGATTGAATAGTTATTTTGAATTTTATAAAAAAATAGAAATTTTTTGTAAAAGGAAAGAAAATTCAACTTTAACTTGAATTTTACTGCGTTTATTAATTCATTTGGATAGACATTAATGATACTTCACGATTTTTGATTTCTGCTAAAGCAACTTTTATTGGATTCTGTGTATTGAATGAAAATTTTGATGTAAAGGCGTGCTTTTCATTATCAGTCTAATTTTGCTTAAATATTTAAAATTTAGTTCTGGTAAATAAATTCTCGATTCAGTGTTCCGAATTATTTACCTAGGTTTTTTTTTTATTAATTGAAGTAATATTGTGGATACGTGTATAATTGTATATTTGTAGAAATCTAACGTATTTCTGCATATTCACAACCACCTAATTATTTTAATAAAGATTGTTATTGAAATATTGAAATTTGTTTTTTTTCTTTCTTTGAAATTTTAATTTGTCTTTTTTTTTTTTAATTTTTCCCATTTGGCTTTGAATACTAAGGGATATTGGATTAATTAAGGTTATATCGTGACAGGCGCTGGAGTGACGTTGCTTTCCGAAACAAGTCTTCTCTCCCGGGCTTGGCTGTTTGAGATTAAATCTACAGAATATTTTTTATTTTATTTTATTTTATTTTTTCGATTTGGTTTCATTCGAGTTGGGCTAGGGGGATAGGGACGGTTACATCAGAGAGAAGATAAAGACCAGACATTAAAAAAAAAGAAAAAAAAGAAAGAGTTATGTTCTTGCATTCATAATGCGGACCAGTGTTCTAGAAGTATCTCTTAAAGAGAACTTTAGAAAAGGATTTACCCTCGCACTGCTCTGCTCAAAGTAAAGAGTTACCCATTTATGAGAACTAAAATTATTTTAAAGTTGTGTATTGATACTGAAATTAAGAGAATGAAGTGTTTTAAGCGTAGATCAATATGAAGTTAAACTATACGTAAAATATGTAAAGTTAACGGTAAAATTATACTAAATTTACATAAATGTTGAAATTTTCCGCAGGTCCGGATCCTCCAAAATCCCCTTTCGTAGCCACAGGGGCGCGGTGGCTCAGTGGTAGAGCGTCCTTGGTGCTTGGGGTCTTGGTTCGATCCCAGCTTGCGCCGTGTAAACTTTGTGGTGGACAAAAACTGTGCTCTGGATTTCTCGGAGTTCTTCCGTTTCCTCCCACTCTTCATTCCAGAATTTCTCATCATCACCGTCTCCTTTAACCTAATCGGCATAACCGTAGGACGTAAAACTGGAAGATTTCATTTCCTTTAGTACACCACCGTATATTAGGTTTGACTCTTACCACACACACACACATATTACCCTAAGACAGTGCTGTTCAACCTTCTTTTTCTCACGTACCCGTGGACACAATTCATCATCCAATTGTGTACCAGCTGTAGATAAATTAAATCAAAATGAGCTTATTAAATATTCAGGGGTACGCGTACCTCTGGGGATACGTAATCCGAAAATAAGCATATTTGGAAATCAAAGCAGAACATGTGTTGATTAAAAGAGGGACAAATAGAGAACCAGCAAACGGACAATCAGTCTACAAATCAAAAGACTATTTACAGGGGGATAAAGTGCACATTCCCAAAAAAATAATATGGGAAATTTCAAAATATGCTTATTTTCGGATTACGTATCCCCAGAGGTACGCGTACCCCCGGTTGAATAGCACCGCCCTAAGGAACATTACTGACATGCCTAGTACATTCCTGGCACATGCCAAGTAAATGTGTCAAGTACATACACGGTACGTGATATACACATAATAGATACATTCCTCGGTATGTGTCATGCACGTACTTTTGGGCGGAAGTAACCTTATTCCTTACATATGTATTTCACATGATTGCTCTATTCACGTACCTATCATGTACATTCCAATGTACCTCGAGGAACATTCTTTACACATGACCAGTATGTACTTGTGTTGGGTGGGGCATTATTTGCTGCAGTTTAAAAATCCATCTTCACAACTCTAATTTTTCACAAGTGAAAATAGATGTCTGTATCTGCTCAAAGTTGGAGAAACGTCATGTGTCTTTACAGGCGCACAACTAGAAGTTCTTGTTGGGAAGGGTTCAAAGTTTGGGGAAGTTGAATATTACAAGACAAAGTTCGGGGGTCTATGTAATATTGAACTGGTGTTGTTCTACACCCGAAAAGACTATATGCTATTGTTAAGTACTGCCACCTATATTCTCAGAAAAAAACATACGAAGTAGATTCTCTTATAAGCAAAGAAGGAGTATAGATGAAATGTAAGATCAAATGTTTCCCCGACATCTATCATTCCTCTGTCAGAAAGTTATAGTTTTATATTATAAAAGTATAAAAATGTATGTTGAGTTACGGAGTTTGGGAGAGTCCGGAACCGTTGAACACTCCACATGGGTACGCCCTTGTATCTTTACTTCTGATAGCCAAAGCACAACCTGCATTGCCTATTTAGCTTTACATATTTTGCAGTTTTACTTACTTCTGATGGGTTGTCTGGCTTCATGGGATGACTATAGATTGTTAAAATCATATGTTTAGTTTTGTTTAATTTAACCTCTAGGAAAGTAATGAAAAATTAAAAGGAGATAGAATTTTTATCCTGCCCCCTCCCGAAGTTCTGAGTCCCCGACATTTACCGTGATTGTCACTCTCTCTTTTACAGATTGCCCTAGTGATATGCTTAGATTTAATGTTGGGTGCAGGGGTAGAGCGCTTACCTCTGGCGGGGTCCCTGGTTCGATCTTCGGCCAAGTTTGTGGTTTCAGTGTCCGTGGATTTTCTCGAGGTACTCCTATTTCCTCCCACTTTCTCATTCCACCAATTCTTTCATCATAATTCACTTGCTTTAATCATCGTATTCTTTAGCCTAAGGGATATAATCATGGACGTTAAACTGAAAGATTTCACTACATTTTTCAACATTGGATGCACATTCAAACGCACACAAGTTGAACCTCATATCAAATTTGAAACGCTTTTGGCAGGTTTCTAACAACAGTAATGATTATCTCAAGAGCTTCAATTTAATTGGCATTAATAGCCGATAGCTCAATAATCTAATAACGTACTTCAGACCATTTGCATGTATTCTGTTTATAAACATAATAGGTTTTTCATTGTTATATCTTCACCCTGGCAACCCTAAACTTACGAGTCGATTTATGTAAAACTTTACGATTGTGATATAAGATAAATCAGCAAAAACAAATCTGTGGGAAACGACACCGAAATCGAGTCGTGGAAAACCGCACGTAAGCGTTGTTGTGGGCAAGCATTTGGCTAAAATTGAGCTTCATAAAAGTTTCAAATCCTGTATATAATAAATTTAGTTCTTATTTGGTTATCTCTTGAGTTTACCTACCAACCAACATGCGGTTATACAAATATTAATGTTCAAATCTACACAAATATGGTTACAGCCCTTGTCTAAAAGTAAATAGCAAAGCACGTTCATGTTCAGTGTCATCACTATCTATTTTGAAATATTCAAATTCATTAAATACAGCTAAAGTTACAATTAAATCATCACAATATATCACTGTAGAAATACACAGTTGTTAATGCATAAGTGTAAATATGATTACAGTACTTGCAGTTGCCTTATTTTGCAATTAAATTGAAACAATACAGTTCTTGAGTTGTAGTTAAATCGTCACAAAAGTTCTAAATCGGCAAACTGCCTCAAGCTACCGACATCTGTTAACAATAAATGATAATGGAAGTTGATAGTTATTAGCGTGACTACTATAGGAATTCGTGTGATGCACTGAGATGTTTGCTGTTTATAAATACGAATAAATTGAAAAGAATGACCTCGAATTCTACCTGGGGTACGTGCAGCTAAATCATCTGTAAAATATTAAAACTTTACTATGATTATTGATAACACTAGTTAACAAATTTAAACTTTTTGTTTGTTACATGGGAAAAATCACCTGATCTTAAAGGAACTTTTTGCGCTGAATTCGAATATGCACTCGGTTTCTCTCCATCACGTACAGTTTTCCCGTAATAGAGGGATTTTCGGGAAATTCCCTCAAAATTTCCCTTTTTCAGATATTTTATTCCCCTAGGTCCTGTCCCCTTACATATAGTAACATAGAAATTATACCTAAGTATACCTTGATTTATATTTAATAAACCCTAAAAGTTTCGTAAAAATCGCTTTGTTCTTTCTAGAGAAATAAATATATTTGTATGTATACTGTGTGCACTGTTTATTGCACCTGATAGTAATGCTTTCAGATCTCCTGAGTTGGGGTAAAAACGATTTGCTTTATTACTACAAACACAGACATAAAAATGAATATTTACAATAGTCAACAACACACTTGTATTGCTCTCTGTAAATTGTGCGTCGTGCTACGTCACTTTACTTGCATGGGCCAAAGGGAAACGGAGATTCATGAAATTTGCTGTACCAATGGTGTGGAGAGAACCCACCAACCATCTGGATGATTGTTATTTTTGTCTCACAGTAGTTAAGGGACATTCTAAAAAAAGCAAATACACAATAAGTTATCCCAACGTTAAATCCGCAATTAGAGCTATTCCGCACGGGGATGAACTTCCACTTCCCGAGCCCCCTACCAACTGGGAAGAGATATGGCCAAAAGACTCTGATGATGATCATGACCTTGATGAACCATCGACATCAACATGTACATCCAGGAATCCAACGTTCATCCCTGACTGTGTTCGCGAGCCACATTTCATCCGGCAATGTGAACTTAATGACCTAGTCCGTGATTTGCACCTGACAAAACAAGAGGCGGAACTTCTGGGATCAAGGCTCCAGCAGTGGAACTTATTGGATGCAGAAACGAACATATCAGTGTACAGGAAAAGACATGTTCAATTTTCAAGCTATTTCTCAATGCAAGATAATGTGTGCGTATGTACGGATATAAATGGGTTGATGGCGGAGCTAGGAATTGCTTACGTTCCAGAAGAATGGAGGTTATTTATCGACGCGTCAAAGGTCAGCCTTAAAGCTGTCCTTTTACATAATGGAAATAAAAAACCTTCTATACCACTTGCGCACTCAGTGAAGATTAAGGAATCCTATGACACCATGTCAACTTTGCTAAATCTTATAAATTACAAGGACCATTGTTGGCAAATATGTTGTGATCTCAAGGTAGTTGGTATTTTATTAGGACTGCAGTGCGGTTACACGAAGTACCAATGTTTTTTATGTTTATGGGATAGCCGAGCTGATGACAAACATTATGAAGTGAAGGAATGGGAACCTAGAGTGAATTACGTACCTGGAGAATGCAACGTCAAATACGCTCCTTTGGTAGATCCTAATAAGATATTACTACCGCCACTTCATATCAAGTTAGGACTTATGAAAAACTTTGTCAAAGCCATGGACACATCTGGTGAAGGTTTCAAGTATTTGCAAGATAAGTTCCCTAACCTGAGTGATGCTAGGATTTCAGCGGGAGTGTTTATTGGTCCCCAAATTAGGAAATTAATGCTTGATGATAGCTTTGACAGCAAGTTAAACAGTGCTGAGCTAGCTGCCTGGACAGCATTTAAGTGTGTTGTGCGCAACTTTCTGGGCAATAACAAAGCTGAGAGTTACACAGAAATCGTACAGGACATGATACAGAAATACAAAGAGTTGGGTTGTAGGATGTCTTTAAAAATCCACTTTTTGCACTCCCACGTCAGCTTCTTTTCTGCTAACCTAGGTGCTCTCAGCGACGAACAGGGGGAAAGATTCCACCAAGATATAATGGCAATGGAGAAAAGGTACCAGGGACGATGGGATCCTTCAATGATGGGGGACTATTGTTGGAGTCTTGTTAGAGAATGCAACATTTCTTACAAAAGAAGGAAGTAGTGTACGTTTTTGTAACCCAATGGAAGTTTCATATATTGTGATAGTTTTGATTGTCTTTTCATGACCTTTTGGTACATTTGTATTATTGTTTGTTATAAATTGTCACACTTGTAAATTATATTGTATTATATTTTATATATGTGTTTGTGGTAATAAAGCAAAACCTTTTACCTCAACTTAAGAGATCTGAAAGCATTACTATAAGGTGCAATAAACAGTACACACAGTATACATACAAACATATTTATTTCTCTAGAAAGAATAAAGCGATTATTACGAAACTTGGAGGGTTTGTTAAATATGAATCAAAGTATACTTAGGTATACACGGTAATTTCTATGTTAGTATATGCAAGGGGACAAGATCTTGGGGTGTAAAATAAACGAAAAGGGAAATTTTTGACGGATTTTACCGAAAATCCCTCTGTTACGGGAAAACCGTACGTGATGGAGAAAAACCGAGTGCATATTCGAATTCAGCGCAAAAAGTTCCTTTAAGAACAGGTATTTCCTTTTATGTAACAAAACCTTTGTTAACTAGTGTAATTTTTCCTTTCAAAATCACGCGTGCTTTGAAGACATTTTAGACTTCATTTACTTGGAGTGAATTGCATTCAATATTTAGGGAGAAAAAAAATCCACCAACTTCGTAGGTCTCTTGTTAGTGAAGTGCATCACTGAGAGAATTTATGTTCTTCCTGTACTGTTAAATTACATTTCTTTCTATTTATAACCAGGCATGTAGCCAGCCCAAAAATGTACAGGGGTCGGGCTGAAGTTAGGGGGGCCGATGCAACCACATTATAGTTCATTTGCCAGTCTATGGTGAAAATTTTAGGGGCCAGCCAAAATTTAGGAGGCCCTAGACCCCCTAGACCCCGCCTATATATAACGTTATCATGCCTTTTGAAGTTATAATGACTGAACAAAATTGATATAAAACTCAGGATACAAATGCAGCAAAATTGTAGGTTTTATTAAGAGGCTGATGAGAACAAATACTGAAAGAACACGAACTATCATTCATAACTTTTGCATGTTAAATATTTTATGAAAAAAATATAACATTTTGTTCTATTGTCCCTCAAATGCCCCCACTTACAGTCCTGAATGGATTGTTTGTAATTCTTTTTTCTCCTTCATGTTAGAACGTGATCTAACTTTTTAAACCTCACATTTAAAGTATTGAATATGGTAGTACTAGTTCCAATTTCGCTTCGAAATTTTACGAGGGCTGACAAAAAAGTAATGAGAAGTGTTGAAAAAAAACTTTACTTACATTTTTAACCAACCATAATGTGATCACCATCAAAGTACTCCCCGTGTGAGTGCACACACTTACTCCATCGGCGTTTTAATTGTTGGTAGCATCTCTGGAAGTCATCTTTTGGGATGCCTGCCAAAGCCCGTGCTACGGTTGTTTGAACGTCTGTTTCTGCTTCAAATTGGTGTTTTTTAAGAACTGCTTTCACCTTTGGGAACAGAAAAAAAATCACACGGGGCGATCCCCGGTGAATAAGCAGGGTGTGGTAGCACTGTAATGGATTTTGATGCCAAATACTGCCGAACAGACAATGCAATATGAGCTGGTGCATTATCGTGATGGAGGTTCCAAGTGTCAGCAATCTCTGGACAAACACGACGGATGCGTTTTCGAAGTATTTCGAGAATTTCTATGTGCAAATGTTGATTCACTGTCTACTCGGAAACTACCCACTCTTTATGGACAATTTCCCTCAAGTCAAAAAAGCACACAAGCATGCATTTCACCTTGCACTTGGACATGCGGGCTTTCTTTGGTCGTGGCGAATCTTTCCAACACCATTGCGCACTTTGACGTTTCGTTTCGGGGTCATATTGAAAACACCAATTTTTATCACTAGTGATAATTTTAGTAAATACGGGTTAGACTCCATTTGGTCCAACAAATCAGCCGCCACAGCCATCTTTCTGTTACTGTGTGAGATTTTTTGGAACCAGTTTGGCACACACTTTTCTCATTCCCAAATTTTGAGTTAATATCAGAGGCACTGTTTCTCGATTCATATTCAGTTCATTCGCAATCATTTTCACGGTTAATCGTCTATCTGCTCGCACAAGTTCCTCACCCTGTCTGTGTTCTCTTCCGTTCGTGTTGTTGTGGGTCGCCCACTACATCTTTGATTTTTGTTCTGCGTTCCGCAAACATTTTGTGCCAACGATACACCTGTGCCATTGATAACATTTCATTTCCAAAGGCCTGCTGAAGCTTCCGGTACGTTACCGCGGCAGTCTCACCAAGTTTCACTCAGAAGGAGATTGCGTAGCGCTGCTCAATATTACCTACTTCCATTGTTGTGACGGTGGTCCAACACACGACTGCACGTTTCAACCTCTAGAGTGTCACGTGCTGTAGTACTGGAGCAGGCTCGTCACACGCTGGCGGCAGTTTCAGTCTGCAGGTTGCCAGCATCAGTTGAAAAAAACAAACCATTCTTACTACTTTATTGTCGGACCTCGTATTATCAACATTTATAGTACCTGCTATGAAAACGCATGAGTTCTGAGATTAAACTTATTACTAAAAACTATGAAACCTATGTGTCAGTTCGAATTTTTTAAAATTAGATTATGTTCCTTTCTACTTTTGAGTTCCGAGCGAAGAAAACTTCGTAATTAAAATAATCAACGGCTTTACACGTTTTATGTTCCCTGCATACCACAAAACTGAAATTCGGATGTCTATCCGTTAGTTCATCTGTCCCAACCTGGTGTAGTTAGACTCGCCTAGAACCCATACCATTAATCGTACCTCAATCAAAAAGATTTTTTTTTTAAGATTCTCTAGGGAGATTTGGATCTATCTACTCTCAAAAAAGTAGTAGGCTATACTTAAAAGTAAGAAAAATGTACAGGGCCGCAGTGGCTCAGTGGTAGAGTGCTCACCTCAAGAGTATGTTATCCTTGGTTAGTACCTAGCTCGTGCGAAGTGGGATTTCTAGCTTACAAACACAATGTGCATGGATTTTCTCAGAATTCTCCTACTTCCCCCAGTTTCTTCATTCTACTGTTTTGTTTATTAACATCATCACCACAATTTTCCTTACACTCGGGAAGTAGCCGAGGGACGTTCAACTTAAAAGGGGTGAATTTCTCAAAAACAGTTCTGACGATTTCGTTTATGTTTCGTACATCAATATTTCGTTAACAACCTTCGTTAATACAGTAACAATATTTTTTTTCTAGAAAAATCCAGAAAAGATAATTTATTCTTGGTGTAAGTTTTTTTCTCGATCGATATTCTTGAAACTACTTAAGCGATTCTATTATACTTCATAAATACACATTTCATTTTGAACCCTACAAAATCTGATTTAATTTGAAAAAGTCCACAATGCTACAATGGTGCCGATTTATGTGTAACTTATGCGGAGACCCATTCAGGTATGTCAAATTTCTTCTAACAAAACACTGATGAGAATTTTAATACAAATGCGTAGTCCAAAATGAATTTCAGGGGGCTCAGGCTCCTTCTGCCTATCTCAGAGTCGGCGCTCATGAAGAAGTGGTTTACTCTTCTTTTCGGATACCTTTCTCAAAATCGGTTCAGAGGCTTGTGATCATATTTCATTAAACATTACAATGTGTCGTAATTTTTGATGAGAAAACCGAGGAGTAATTTTCTCATGGGATCAAATTTTCTTTTCAGAAGATTTTATTAAGAAATGCTCAAGCGATATTTCTTTTATATTTTATAAATATATATTTTATTAACAACTTACAATATGGTATAGTCATTTCTAATAAAAAGTGGTCGACAGGTGATAATTTTCTCTTTGGAGTGAGTGTTGTTTGTACTAAGTTCCCCGTAAACGCCTATTATAATTTTGCCAATATATCATAAATAAACATTTCTATAACAGCTACATGCCACAGTGGTAGCGAGAAAGTTCAGTGCAGTGACCCGTACCCTTTATTTCAATTCTTCCTTACTGTCGCTTAATATTCAATGGTATATTTTGCATTGTATTATGTTATATTTGACTTGTACATTCCGTTTCTATATTCAGAATTGAATTATTATTCCAGATCACATTCAGAACCAAATGTGGAAAGTGGCATTGCATCGATGTCATCTATGGATGTTACACCAAGCGCTTCTGGTATAAGTGATGCTTCTAATATTACACTCATTGTTTCCACATCCCAACCAAGTACACCGGGAATACGTGATGTAGTTTCCACTTCTCAGCCAAGTGTTCCGTTATTAGAAAGTGAGAGAATTAAATCGAAAAAAAAAAAAGTAAAATCCCAACATTTTACCCAAGTAACTGGCCCTGTCCGCCATCGCGAACTGAGTTATTGGACGATAAAATAACGAACATGATTGTTGATGATCTTTTGCAGTCGAAGGTAGAGGATTCCGTGAACTCATGGCAAGTCAAGCAAAACTCAAACTATCACTTCCGTCTCGCCAGACTATCACTCGTCGGGTGGAAGTATTATACAGTAAGTGCAAAAGTGATGTTATGCGGAAACTTGCTAATGCAAATTATATCGCGTTAACAACTGATTGTTGGACCTCTACAGCCACACAGTCTTACATCACAATTACTGAACACACTTTAACAGAAGAAAATAAATTAATAAATTTTGTTCTAGAAACAGTTGAAATGGAAGAAAGACATACAGCAAGAAATCTTGCTGACGCGCTAACAGACAGTATATATGGTTGGAAAATTCAAGACAAAATCTGTGGTTTCGTGCATGACAATGCGAGCAACATAGTAGCAGCGGCGGCTTCCTTACCGTATGAAAGTGTACGTTGTTTTGCCCATATATTGCAATTATCCATCAACAAGGGACTATCAATAGTCGAAGTAGATGACATTTTAAAATTGTGTTATATCATAGTAGCACACATTAAACACAGTCATTTAGCCTCCAATGAATTACGTAAAAGACAAGAACTGTTCGAGCTTCCAAAACACAAATTAATGCAACATGTTAAAACCAGGTGGAATAGTGCGTACTACATGATTGCTCGACCTACAGAACAACGCCGTGCCGTGGTAGACATTTTAATGGACAGAACTCTCACATCATCAAATGATGTAAGTAAATTTGACATTTCTAGTGACAAGTGGAAAGTGTTGGAGGAGCTTGTAAAGTGTTTGGAATCTCTGAAAGCAGCAACTACAGTTCTTTGCAGCCAAGAACATGTTACTCATTCTATAGCGTGCTTCCTATAGCGTATAGTCTAGCATCACGTCACCTTACTCTGAAAGACGAAGATTTAGAAATTATTAAAAAAGATTAAAGTGGAAATAGCTGAAGATTTAAAGCTGCGTTTAGACTTAAGTTGCACAGACATAAAGAAGTTCGTTTTGTTGATAGCATCTGTCCTTGATCCGCTATACAAGCACTTACCATTTCTTACTAGTGAACGTAAGAAAGAAGTGCAATTTGCTCTTGAAACATTATTCATTGAAGAAAAGTCGAAGAGTATCAGTGATGATACGAGGAAAGATGATCAAGAAGAAATTCGTAGCGTGGTAGATATGTTGCTTGGAGATCAATACACTACTCTTCAATCCTCAAGTCATGTTGACGAAGTAAACTCTTATTTGTCAGATCCACAAATACGACCCTCAAATGACCCATTACAGTGGTGGAAAAAATAAACACAGATTTCCCATACTCTGAAAATTGGCCAGAAAGTATTTGGTTCTTCCAGTAACATCAGTTCCCGCAGAAAGAGTGTTCTCAACAGCTGGAATGATTGCAAATTCGCGGAGAAGTAGAATCACACCTGAACACGTTAATATGCTGTTTAAAAAAAAAAAAAAAAAAAAAAAAAAAAAAAAAACAGGAACATGAAGAATGAGCGAGGTCGAAAACTAGATTTCATGAAATCTCAAGAGTAGTCCTTGTATGATCTTCATCATCATCACAGGTATTCTGCCTTTATTGGCAGGTCACTTGCCGCAGCTGAGAAGCTTCCATGCTCCACGGTCCTCCGCTAACTTCTTCGTCTTCGCGTATGATCTTTCTGTTTTTATATCATCGATTAATTGTAGTCTCTTTCGCCCTCCTCCCTCTCTTTCCCGCCACCATACCCTCTAGGACGTCCCTCATGATACAATCTCTTCTTAGGCAATGTCCCAACCAGTTTCTCTTCCTCTTCCTAATAATATCTAAAAGTGTTCTTTTCTCACCCACCATTTCTAACACTGTTTCACTCGTTTTGCGCTCGACCCAACTAATTCTTTCCATTCTTCTCCACACCCACATTTCGAAGGCTTCCAGTCGATTTTCATCACCTTTACGTAATGTCCACGTTTCCGCCCCATATAGTACGACACTCCACACGAAGCATTTTATGGTCTTTTTCTCAACTCTTTCTTCAAGGTCCCACAAAACAGACTTTTCTTCCTCCTAAAGGCTTCTTTCGCCATTCCTATCCTTGCTTTTATTTCACGTTCACACTTCATGTTATTAGTAAGAATACTACCCAGATATCGAAAACTATTCACTTGTTCTATTTTCTCCCCTCCTACTTTTATATTTGACACAGACCCCTTCGTTCCAATCACCATGGCTTTTGTCTTTCTAACATTTATTTTCATCCCATATTCTTCAAAGCCCTTTCTCATTTTTGTAACATTTTATTGATTTTCTTTTCAGACTCTGCAACAAACGCCATATCATCTGCAAATCTTATGCATCTAATCATTCTACCTCCTACCGAAATACCATCATCATCATGTAAACTCTTTTTCACGATAGACATTAAATAGTGTTGGCGAGAGGCAGCATCCTTGTCGTACTCCCCTTCCAATTGCACTCTCTTCCGCCAGTTCTTCCCCTAACCTAACACTTACTTGTTGGTTCATGTATAAGTTTCTTATAAGTCTTCTATCTTTCCATTCCAACCCTATCTTCGTTAGAACTCCCAACAACAATTCCCAATTCACGCGGTCAAAAGCCTTTTCTAGATCAATAAATATTACATACACCTCTTTCCCTTTTTCTATAAATCTTTCACCGATCGCCCTTAATAATCCAATTGCATCTCTTGTGCCCTTGCCTCTTCTGAACTCGAACTGCTCCTCCTCAACTTATTATTTTCTAATTAAACGCCGTGACAAACATCTTGGCATTTGAAGGCGGCGCTCCAAGTTCCCTAGCCGCTCGTAAATGAGAGGCCAGCGATATTGCCACATTTACTTTGTACACATTCACGTCTATCCCCTGCCATCTGATCGCGCTGTAGTTTGTTTGCTTAGTCATAGCCACACACAGCCCTGATCACTTGGCAACTTGGCCCCAGAGCTTGCGTTTTATTCGTTTAGCTGAAATGCCAAGATGTTTGTCACAGGCTTTAGTCCTTGAGTACACATAATATTAATAATTTTAATAATAGTTTTAATTTTTGATGTATAATTCTTGAAGTTTAATTGTTCCAGCCCCGGGGTATAAGAAACGTGGATAATAGGATAAAGTATGTTCCGCACCTTTGTAATTCTTTCAATATTCTTCATTGATGATTGAACCCGGGCCCACGAGCACCAAAGGCACATATGCAAAAAACAAAGCCAGAGGAAAGGGTTGAATTCTAATTGTTATGTGCATCTATATCACAAGTCACTGTTCAGTGAAATCACATTAAAACTATATGTATAATTTTATAATTGATTTAAATTTTGTTTTAATACTTATTAGTAATTATTTATGAACAAATGTTGGAAAGAGCAAAATCAGAGTTATAAGCTCCCGAAAATGATAAGTAACTTTGGATTTTATGTAGTTCAAAAACTTATGAACAAATGTTGGAAACAGCAAAATCAGAGTTATAAGCTCCCGAAAATAAGTAACTTTGGATTTTGTGTAGTTCAAAAACTATGAACCTATAAAAGGTTGTCCAAGGACTTCTTTAGAAAGTAAAGTATGTGCTATCCATTTATTAGAATCCTACGAAACATGTATAACGAATATGGTTGAGGAAGTCTACTTACTGAACACTGCATTGCCATTTCTACATTTGTTGCATAAAATGTATATGCACGTGATGCAAGATTGTAAAACATGTACATTTATATGGAGTCCATATTAATTTTTAACCTTCTTATTTGTTTGTATCAAAGGCTTTCGAACTACTTCTATAGGTACACTCATGTCCAAAATGATTGTCGCATATATATAACTGTCTTCTTGTAACAATATAATTTGATAATAATTTTGCAGGGTACTTTTAATACTGATACTATGTCTATAATCGGGAAATGTGTATTTGTGGTAAATTTCATAGGGAAAGAATAATAAATACGAAAATGAGAGTGAGTAAAACAAAATGTTGCTAAATAGACAAGAAAGTGTTATTTTTCGTTTTATTGTTCTTATTTACTGCTCTTTTGACATGAAATTTGCCACATACATGTCTTTCCCGATTATACACATACTAACATTATAAGAAATTCCGGGCGATTTCGTTATCAAATTATATTCATACAACAACATATTTATAGACATGCGACAATAATTTTGGACATGAGTGTACATAGTTTTAGAACTACAACAAATCAAATTAATGGTATTTATGATGTTCGTATGAGCTTTTTCTGTTCTTTCATTCCAAATATTTCACTAGTGATTTTTGTATAAAATTAACACCTTATGTATATTAAAATCACTTTATATTTTAATACTTAATAATAATAATAATATACGGGTAAATATGCCAAGGATAATTTGTATTTTGGTAATTTTTATTTCTATGATGCTGATTCTTGATATTCTTTAACAATGAGTTCCATTACGGTTCATGCAATTTACTTGGATTTTAAATATTGCAAAGAGAATTAAGATACTGTAATTTTAGAAAATAAACCAATAAGATCTTACTGTCTATAAAACGTCATGAAATTAGGGATGGCCACATTTTTTCGAAAACGAAAAATTTTTGAAAAAACGAAAAACGAGTTTTTTCGGAAAACGAAAACCGAAATATTTTTCGAAAAACGAAAAGCGAAAAATTTTTCGAACAACGAAAAACGAAAAAAAAATTCCAAAAACCGAAAAACAAAAAAAAAAAGGAAAAGGAAATTTCCGAAAATCGAAAAACAGATTTCTCGAAAAAGGCTATCCCTATTTCAAACAGCACATTCGAACTACAATGTATAAGATAAATATACAAAATTTTACACATGACCACCTTAGTTACTCTTTGGAAAATAGGACATATCAAATGTCTCCCGGCAAAGACAGCATCTGGGCCCAATGGGATTCGATCTGAGATCTTGAAACATCCAACTAGAAAACTACTGGTCTTTTTAACCTATTTATATAATGCGATATTTCAATTATGCTACTTCCCGAAGACCTGGAAAGAAGCTCGTATCATCACCAGCCCCAAACGTGAAAAGAATCCACTACTCCCGGAAAATTATAGGCCGATTACTCTTTGTCACAACTGTGTTAACTCTTTGAACTGTTTTTCTCTGGAGGCCGAAAGAGCATGTAGTTACTAGAAACCTTGTACCATTCCATCAATTTTGTTTCGTGCTGAACATAGCACTACTACACAACTCGTACGAGTACAGGATCACTTAACAGTGGCTTTCAATAGAAAACAATACACCTTGGAGTCTACCTGGATCTCTCAAAAGCATTTGATAAAGTGCGGTTAGCAGGACTATTATATAAACTATACGCTCAAGGTTTTCCCGATCGTCTTCTGCATTTACTTCGGTCCTACTTTATTGGCAGAAAATTTCATGTGTCTGTTGACGGTGTCAAATCCACGTCTAGCCCTATCAAAGCAGGTGTTGCACAGGGCGCTGTACTTTCAAAGCTATTATATAATCTATACACGGCAGATCTCTCGACCTTACCACATTGCTTTTCCGCAACGTACGCCGAGGGTACTGTTTTCCACGACCAGTAGCACACTTGCACAGTGTTGCATCTACATGCAACGTCAACTCATATGTTTTCAGAAGTGGGCAAGACGCTGGAGGATTAAAATCAATGCCGAGAAAAGCTGTGCTGTCACCCAGAGTAGGGGACGGATCCGCACCCCTCGAAATTTAACCAGTGAGATCGCACGCATTCCTCACGCTACGCACGAGAAATATTTAGTGTGACTTTAGATCGTGGTCTAACGTTCGTCGCACACATCAGAGACATAAAACAGAGAGCATTACAAAAATCTCAACGTTGTACACCATCTTGCGTTGTACCTCCTTCTCTCACGAGGTCCGAGTTTACATCTTCAAGATGATAGTCCTGTCTACAATCTCTTATCCATGCCATGCCTGGCAACATGCTTCACACAGTCACATCCAAACTCTTAAAAGTGTGCAAACTCGGGCTGGTCCTATAATCACTTGTCACGACAGATATACACGAAACAGCCAGATCCTGGAAGATTTAGAGCTACGCACTGTTAGAGATGTTCTAGGGCATCTTCACAATAAGTTCTGGCGTACCTTACCCAGACATTCCTACTATAAATCCAGCTATACCTAACATCGGCACCGAATGCGCTCTGTGGAATGTCCATCGAACACCATTAATTTAACATCTTCCCAGAACTGATAATGGAGTCATAATCAGCTACTCTGCGACAGTTGCGGATGTAGACTCCCATACATAACAAAACAAAATCAATTTCCAACAAAGAACCAGCACATCTTCATACAATCTTTACACCACATTACTTACGGAGTCAAGGGCTCCGGCTCCATACTCTATACGCAACTACAACATTACCGTGACCGTGTTGCATATCATAATAAAACTGTTATGGTTATGATTATTTTGATTTTTTGTAGAAGCAGAACGGATATGGCAAGCTTGCATATGGCTTATTTGGCGTGTATTTCGCTTCTATTTAGTTTAATCAGGCTTGCGTTGATGAGCTTCGCTTAAATTTGGCTTGCGTTTAAGATAATTTGAATTGCGTTTCATTTGTGAACACAAAGCTTGCAGCAATCCTTGCCTGATGTAACTAACTAGCTTGCTACAAGCTTGCAGCAAGGAAATTGGCTTGCATAGTAGAGCTTGCGGCAAGTTAATTGACCTGCAACGGTAGGAAGCCGTATGGATTGGCCTAATTTATTCTAAGAACACATTTTATTTCAGAAGGATATACTAAAGGTAAAATGTTATATGGGTTTATAAGCTATTTATTTTTTCTACATACATGATGTTAATACATCACAGAAAAAAATTTTCTTCCTTCGGGGTAATTCCGTAACTAAGATTTCTTGCATTTTTCGCAATGTTAAAGTTCCATATAATATTCTTCCTTTCTGAGTCCATAATGTATATAATATATCGAACACTATGGTAAAACGTTTATTGTCTAGAAGAAACTGTTGTTAGTACTTCACGCACTCTTTTCCTTAAAGCGAATATCCTTTAACTAGTAGTGATTATGATTGAAAAAAGATTCTTTTAGTGCCCTTTCCACTTCAAATTTAAAATTTATTTACTTATATATATATATATATATATATATATATATATATATATATATATATATATATATATATATATATATATATATATATATATATATATATATAAAATTCACATTGCCTCTTTATCAAGTGAAATTTATAATATAACTTGATAAGAAATTGAGTTATTATTAAATACTAATCTGTTTGTTATATCTATTGTGTAGAAGATTCTATTAAGCATAAGATTGCACACACCGTGCAACATGTATATATACTGTGCAAAAATGTATATAATAATAAAATTAAATGCAATATTTAACGTAATTGCCATAAATTAGTTAACATTTGTTTCAATAAAAATGAGCTAATAACGCTGTGCAATAGTACTAATATTATCACAGTAGCATTTGGATGTAAATACCTATCGGCTGAAATTAACTCGTAACATTCGTAGCCACTGACATAGGATTGTCCAAGTAGTAATAGTTGCATGACAAACGTAAATCTTATTACAAACCAT
The DNA here is from genome assembly GCF_964235325.1 of Thermobia domestica. Taxonomy (NCBI): domain Eukaryota; kingdom Metazoa; phylum Arthropoda; class Insecta; order Zygentoma; family Lepismatidae; genus Thermobia; species Thermobia domestica. Next base: position 207,056,136 of record NC_137457.1, on the reverse strand, counting down.
TGTCTAGTCCGGGAATGTTACTCTCAGCACATGAACACTGAGGCAAATTACCAACAGAATGCCCAGATTATGGAACGATTCAATGAAATCATATTCATAAAATATAACATTTTTTTCGGCATCATTTGAAAGATAGGCAGGGATCTTGTGTTCAATACAAACTCTATTGATTTATGTTTCTGTACAATTGAATAACGAATTATTAAGAAGTGAGCAGAGAACTATTCCCAATATTTTAATGGTATTTAAAGACGTTTATTCCAAGCTTTATATTTGCTTCAATTACGCCCCTCCCCCCCAATAAAAATTACAGGTGGTGAGATGAAAATGTGATGTTGTCTAATCCAAATAAATGTAAACATAAAATTTGGTTCTTCATGATAGTTAGCTTTCAAGGCTGAGTAAGAAACTGAAGTTGATCTAAAAAAATGTGTAAGGGAAATGTGCTTTATATTTCTTGAACATTTACTTATTTTGGATCGCATTTTTTAAATGTTATTTGAATTTTATCAATTACTATTTATATTAACTTCTATTTGTAACAATTAACTATTAACTTACTGATATGAATACAAAATAAGGGTTGGTTTGGGCGATATTGGTATTCGACGAGCTGTGGATATGGCGATTCCTACATTCTTAGCGTCATACCATGGATCTCTGCGTTTAATCGAAGTTCTCCTTCCACAGGGTTATTGTTTGGATCCAGATGGTTCAGTTCAAGAAGGCTCTAATAAGTGGTCAAACTTAGCAGATACAAGCCTTCCGGAGATTAACAAAAAGTGTTATCAGTCATCTTGGTATACACCAATTGCATGTCAATTACATAATCATTTGTTACAATCTGTTGTGGTTCCGGAAGATAAAGCCAGGCTTCTTGCTGCTTCGTCTCCCGAAGCAGGTGCATGGTTGATGGCAATACCTTCTCCGCCTTTAGGCTTTCATTTGTCAAATGAAAGCTTTCGAATTGCTGCAGCCTTACGTTTAGGCTTAGCAGTTTGTGAGCCTCATCGCTGTCCAGCTTGTGGGGATGAGGTTAACCAACGTGGCCTGCATGGCCTTTCATGCATGAAGAGCGCTGGTAGATTCGCCCGACATTCCTCTTTAAATGATATAATACTACGAGCCCTCAACACAGCTGGAATTCCTTCAATACGGGAACCTTCTGGTTGCTGTCGTTCGGATGGAAAGCGACCGGATGGGATGACACTGGTTCCATGGATGAGAGGTAAATGTTTATTGTGGGACTTCACATGCGCTGATACATACGCTCATTCAAGTCTCCGTCTGTCAGTAATGAACGTTGGAGCTGTTGCTAATCGCAGAGAAGCTGAAAAGCAAAGAAAATATAACAACCTTCTCGAAAAGTTTGTTTTCACTCCAATCGCTATTGAAACCAGTGGTGCTTGGGGTGCAAGAAGTCTTGAATTCATTAGGGAAGTAGGAAGACGCATTTGTTGTGTTTCCGGTGAAGTTCGCTCCACATCTTATCTAATACAGCGCATATCCGTTTCTATCCAACGTGGTAACGTCTCGTCGGTCCTTGGTACTTTACCACCTGGCAAGGAGCAGGATGAGGTGTTTATACTCTGAAAAGAATTGTTTTATATATAATAGTTCCTGGACAATAGTTTTTCTTTTGATGTTATAATTTGAAAAATTGTAGCATTCATACATTATTATTAAACAATTGTAACCTTCAATAGATAGTATTGAAAAATTGTTACAATACTAATAAAATTAATTTTTTCTGTTTAACATTTATTAGTAAAATAACGAAAGAAAATAGTAATAATATATAATTTTAAATATATAAATATAGAATACTATAAAAATAAATCCAAATTGAATACCTAAAAAAGTATGTAATTTATTATTTCATTTCTTGGATATAAAATACATTTTTAAAAGAAAATATTTCTAATTTCGGGATAGCTAAGAGAATTATCAATTGCAAAATGAATCTACTACATCAGAAAGACTGTGAAACGCTGGTCTAGATTATAAATAAAGTAAATTTCTCAGTACATTCTGTCATTACTTAAAATAATTCGAGTGCAAGAAATTCATATTTCCAACAAATTGCATAGCGTAACACTTTTATTTGTTAAATAGCATCATTCCTCTCTTTTTAGCAACTGATTCATTATGATTTTTTTTTTTAAAAAAAAAGCTGCACTATTATTATCTAGAAGAACTTGTCCTATTAGTTTACAAAAAATAGATTAATCTGTAATTATATACATACTTGTTACTTTGTCTTGTAGTATATGAATTATTTCTAAGTATCCAATAGGAAATTCAAAAGAACTAGGCGTATGTGTTCCATTTTTAAATAGAAAGTACATTCTATTTATGCAGCACATTTTACTTTCAAACTCAAAATCCTTTATCTATTAATTTACAAAAAGCAGACGAAACAAATAGAGTTCGAAAATGTGTATCAATGAAGTAAGCGACATGCAAGATTGAACATATTTTATAAAACATATGATGAAGTAAATATGAATAATAATCACATTTGAAGTTATATCGGCTGAGTATCATACGGAGTGGAGAAACATAACTGGAAGATTGTAGCAGATCACGATTGTGTATATGAAAAACGTAGAAATCCTTGAACATTTTATTGTTAGAGTAGTGTTACTACTGAAGTGTCACAGAATCCGGAAGGGAGATTAAACAGCTATATTGAAATGTACTCTTTTAAATTCGGTGTAAAATTGTAATATGAAAAATAGTTCTGTAGTATATACATCTAGGTCAGAATGTTCTGGAAAAAAACAAGAATCGAATTCTGTAAAAATGTAGTATTATGAGTTTGGAAGTATGAATGTTTAAATGAGCATTGATGATATGAAATTTTCTTACTGACCTATTATACCTTTGTTATTCACTTCTTGTACTGATGTGCAGCGAAGATGACGTGACACAATAAGATAACGTATAAACTTGATATAATGAGTAAGCTTACTAGTAACAACAAGGAATAATCTAGAAGGTCAATTTGTTAGAGAAGTACTTTCCGCAGAGTGTCAGTAAACTCTTTATCGAAATACATTAATGAATCTGTATTTCGTGGCGAGACTGCTGACGCAAGCGTTCCGGATGTGAAGGAATGACCCTTCGGCGGAGAAGAGCAATATATTCGAAGGAACAAGGGACGGCTGCAGGGAAAATTACTGACCGACGATATGGTGTCGAATAACGAAGAAAATGTGGATAGTTGTAGGGTAACTGCGAACATGCGGTCGAGATACCATAGCAGATGAGAGGGAGAAAAAACAGAGTAATATGCAACAGAATATAGGTTTCTTATATCTATCATGTACACTGGACATGCGATCATGTCTCCTCATTTCACAAGAACAACTAAGTAGGCCTATTATTTCAATCTCAAATTGCAAAATGACTTCCGAAAGTCAATTCGTGTAAGGCTAAATTGACAAAGGAACTATGGTATTTATAGTTATTATGACATATGTACACCATAGGTGCACGCGCTAACCACTAGGCCAGCAGGGAGAGCGCAATATCTATATGTTTTCAATATCCTAGCTCGTGTGGTTATAGAAGCGAGATATACATGTTAGACTTTCTCTGGATCATTATAATAAGGCTTAACTTTTTCGGCTGAAATATTTCGAATTGGATTGTGGAATATGTCTGGTAAGTGAACTTTATATAAATTTGGATTCAGTTTGCTAATAATAAAGACAAGTCCAACGTATTAAGAAGTACTTATATCATACGATCCGATGTTACTAAAAGATAGGAAGGTAACAAAATAGGATTTTTTTGTCCATGAGAGAAATCACATTTTCTAAGTTTGGCATCATAATTTTTCTGTTTGATGCATCTTAGACAAAGTATCTTTCACAGTCTCACGTATTTTATTACAGTGTGCTGTGTTGAAGTGAAAATGGGGTCCTGACTTAAGCGCTGCATTGGATAGTCTTGGGTTCATATACATGAAGAATAAAGAAGTTAGAATACTTAGTGCCCATTTGAACAAATGAATTTATCAAAAGACTTAGACTACATTTGACCATATTGACTGATCGTCCTGTACAAAGAATTTAAGTGAATTTTGTATGATGCGTTTGAAGATTTACATCTCTGTAGTTTTATGCTAGACAAAATTTTAGTTCGAAGTTCTGTCTGAATTTTAAAATTTTTTCATTACACACAGGTTAACTATCCAGATATAAATATGAGAAAGCACTAAATCGGAAGATAATATCTTCAAGGAGAAACTTCCCAATACCTTCAACATTAATACCATCGGGGACTGTGGTGGCATATAACGTGTTGATATTTGAACGCTAATATATTTCGGCGGGCCGTGTCTGACTGAAAATTTTTCCAAAGTATTTAACTGCCATGTGAAAGCTATTGACGGTGCAGAAGGATGGAGTAGTTCTCCATGGGGCATGGTAGGTAGTTTCTTCAGTCTTTGACAATCGCTGCATATCTTGATTTTATGGGCCAAATATGCTTTCTTATTAGGGAAGTAATACTTGGGTAATAATGACTGACAAGTTTTAGTGCATCCAAAGTACGGCGCTTTAGGGTTGTTATGTACGATTTCGAACCAATGACTTAACAAAAATTTCGGAATGTAAAGAAGATGGAGCAGTCCTAATTCTAGGTCTCTGTGACTACGATATAATGAACAATCTTTGAGTCACAAAGGCGCAGATTGTTCCATGTGAATGTATAGGGGTCTAGTATATTCCAACGAATGCTAGGGAAAGACTTTAGCATCGTCTGTATTGCAAAAGTTGTCTGTTTTGTGTGCTGCTTGTTGTTGCCCCTATTCAAGACGGTTAAGATATCGGCCGGGTGTTATAAAGTTATAATGTGGCTAACTTCAGTTATAATAGATCAAAAATACCTTATACAATATGAGTTTTATCCTTGTCGGGTTGAGTGTTCAATGACGTAAGGCATTTTGTGTGTATGAATAGTCTGAATCTTCTGTTTAAGAGAAAATAACAAACTTCCGTAGCACATATATTAATGCATATAATTCGCGCTGCAACGTTGAAGTTTTACATTCCGTCTTAGTGAGCCGACGTCTAAAAGACACAGCCTTTTCTTTTTTGGTTTTAGGGTTATAACAGGCCAAAGGCTTCCAATCTCGGTACAGGTTGCATCTACATAGGTGCGGATTTCCAAAGTTGGATCACAGTGGTGAAGCGATGGTGAATTGATAATATTCGATTTGAGTTGTTCAGTTTGTCATATTCCGATGAGCATTTCAATTTCGATTTTTTCTAAGAGAGCTTTGAAAGGCCCTATCTTCAACTTGAAGTATTAATGGGATGCTTTGGATGTCCTCTGAAGTTTCTGCAATAAAAACGGTATGAATATGTGAACATAGGCCCTTTTAGTAGTGGTACTCAAAAAGTGTTTAATTTTATTGTCCTGGAGATGTGTCCTTGCTTGAAACTCGTGCCACAGACAGATACGGTTTCCGCCTTCTTTAATCACAATGATTAATAAATGAACTTTTGTTCTTGTGTTGCCTGGGGCATAACTTGCCTAATTACTTTCAATTTAGACAAGAAGTACGCATTTATAAGTTCATTGTCTGCCTGCTGGATTTGAAATGTCTTAAAATTCGCCGTAGAAGTAAGTAATTTAGGTCTATTAAAGTCTACCAATTTGGATTTCAGCTGTTCGTAATTAAGAGAATGTAATTGATTTAGTGCCTTTCAGAGCGACATCCTGGAGATACATTGGAAGAAGCTCTTTTTTCTTCTGTGCAGTCAGAAAATGAAGTAATGCTAAGTGGTCGAAAAGTATGAACAAACAACCGGGGTCCTCGGTAATATGGCCTGAATATTTGGTAAGATGAGATTTGTTAAAGGAAGGCCTAGATGCTTCTTCAGCCATAGCGGTTGTGTTTTCTGGAAAGGTACCTTTGCCAGATTATCTAGTTTGAGGCATACACACACAAACGCACAAACAATATAGCACAATAAAGCCAAGTACCATTAAATCTTTAGAGTTTACTGTATTGGTTAATAAAAATAGTTTCCGGTAGGGGAGTAATCAGTTTAACCCATAGCTGGGCGCGTGGGGGTAAATTTTATTAATTTAACCAGGTGTGAACATTTTGTGATATAGACATTTGCTGGTTGGCCACACTGCTGGCCCTCCTAGTACCTTTCTAGAAAGGTATAAGCTTGCCTTCAAAATCATTCCTCAGTAGTCGAAAAAGAATCGTGACGAAAATACGTTCCAAAGTCACTGGGGGTAAAATATACCCCCACGCGCTTAGTAACGTATGTCATTTTCCTTTTTCTCTTATCTGAATTTTTGCTTTTATCATTCATTTTTGCAACAATAAGTTATTTTTATCAGTGTTGAATGGTGACATCTGTTGTTTAATTCCCTGAACTTCTTATCTTATGCAGCATCAGTGATTCTCTGTGTTGAACAGCGGTATGTTGTAGCTGAAATTATTCGTGTAAGATATCGTGGAAATTATGGCCCATGAAAAGGAACAGGAGCGAATTCGGCATCTTTTGGAGGAGACGGGGAATGAGGAAGAGCCAAATTCATCAGTAGTGTTCGAAACTGAAGACTTTGATCAAGAATCTGACCACGACGAAGAAGACCACGTGAGTAAATCAGAGCACGATACCAACTCCGAGACCAGTGACAATGATGAGAGCGATATCCTCGTAAATGAAGATGGAAACTATTACGTTGGTAAAGACAAGTCTACGCGATGGAAGAAAATCCCGTATTCTGGCCCTAATGTTAGGACAAGAAGTGTGAACATTGTTCTACGGTTGCCTGGACCATGTGTAGAAGCTAGGAACGCGAAATCTGCTCTTGAGAAATTTTCACTTTTTATAAATGATTCTATTGTGAGAATTGTAACAGTAAATACCAACAAATTCATTGAAAAGTTACGGGAAGTATATATGAGAAATAGATGCCATCGTGACAACTTGTGAAGAAATAAGATGTGTATTTGGTTTGCTACTTCTAGCTGGATCTCTCCGTGGAGCTCTTCAAAATCTCGAAGATCTGTGGGACCAGAACGGCTTTGGCATCGAAATCTTTTACACTACTACGTGTCTAAAGCGGTTCTTGTTCTTGCTACGGTGTATACGATTTGATGACATTAACGATCGTGCGCAACGACGTGAAGTGGACAAATTTGCAGCTTTCCGAGAAGTGCTTGAGGTGTTTGTTGCAAATTGTGAAAGATATTACACTCTTGGAGAGTACACTACAATAGACAAACAGCTAGTTCCCTTCAGAGGTCGCTGTAGTTTCAGGCAATATATGGCCAACAAGCTTCAACAACAATCTTCACTCTTGCTGATGCCAAAACAGTATACACAAAAACAATGGAAGTCTATGTTGGATGCCAACCTGAACGACCGTATGTACAATCAAATCGTCCTCAAGAGATAGTTGTGCGCTTGGTAAGAGCGATAGAGAACACTGGCCGAAATATAACAGCTGACAATTGGTTTTCTAGTCTGCCCTTAGCACAAAACTTGTTACAAAGAAAGACAACGTATGTTCGTACCTTGCGCAAAAATAAACCAGAACTTCCTTTAGAATTCACCAATGTGAAAACTCGAGAAGTGAGCAGTAGTCTATTTGGATTTAGTCCCAATATGACCATAGTTTCTTACAAAGCGACCCAGAAGAAGAGTGTTATTTTGTTGCCCACCATGCACTACGATGGAGCAATCGATCCTGAGACTGGTGACCAGAAGAAACCAGAGATAATCACCACCTATAATCGCACGAAAGGTGGAGTCGACACGCTGGACGAGATGTCTTCAACTCACACGGTTGCAGGACGATGAAGAAGATGCCCACTTGTTCTATTCTATCGTCTGCTTGACATAGCTGGAGTAAATGGCAAGTAATATTCTTATTCAATAACCCAGAAAAGAATGTTGCTAGGCATCTGTATTTGCGGGAAGTCGGCATGCGCCTGGTGAAATCGCAACTTGTGAAAAGAAACGCTATTACAAACATTCCAAGATGTCTGCGTGAAAAAGCAGCAAAGATTGCAAAAATTGAGCTCCCTCACCCTCAGCCTAAAGATTCTTGTAACATGACAATCCCTGGCCTATCACGCTGTGTACGGTGCCCAAGGAAAAAGGACATGAAAGTGAAAAGTTTATGTTTTAAGTGTCAAGCCAACATGTGTGCTTCTCACATAAAACCCGTGTCTGATCAGTGCCTTAGTGGTCAATCTCCAGAGTAAAAAGGAACATTTTAGCTGAAGCCAATTGCCTTCTGCTTAACACATACTGGTTTCACAACAGAAAATAATGTCTTGCAGAGTTTGAAAAGATGAATAAACAAACGTAGGCACGCTCTTTTCTGGAAAAATTGTTCTAAATTTAAATTTTGACTATACTAAGAGATTCCCATACAATATTTTCATATATTTTGGTGTTTGTAGAGCTATTGTTTATATATATTTAATATTATGTTTACAGATCAACAAATATCAATAATGTTAATGGTGTGGATGATGACAAAGCAACAATTTTTCCTTTACTAATTAGTGATAACAATTCAATTTGTAAACCTATTTATTTATTATATTATAATACTTGTTACTGTTTAATTACAAACTTAAATCGATTAGTTAATATTCAATTAACTACAAGAAATAAAATATTTATTTGTAGATGTTTGCAATATTTTTATATACACTTCAATTGATATACACTTCATTTTTTATAAACTTCATTTTTATATACACTTCACAATATTTTATTTTATTCACTCTGAAATTATTGCTATAAAGGAAAATAAAAAAGGGTAAAATCTCAATTGGAATCCTAAAAGCCAAAACATTGTAATAAACTGCATATGGGTGATTCTAAAATTAAGGGGAATTTTCAGTCCCTCTGATTTTTCAGCAGTGTGCGAATTGAAAAATTTTCCCAGGGGGGGATGAATTTCACCCATATGCGCACCCAGTCCTCCCACACACACACACACACACACACACACATATATATATATATATATATATATATATATATATATATATATATATATATATATATATATACTAACAGGTACAAAACAGTTGAGATGTGAGATCTTTCATAAATTTTCACTCAAGTAATATTTAGGTTTGCTACGCAAAGTAAGAATTGTTCCCTTTTTCTATCTTATCTTTATATCCATTTAAAAATACTCCAGAGGGGGAAAACGTTATCCCTGCCAGGGATAAATTTTTTCTTCTCCAGGGTGGGAAAGATTTTTGTTAGGGGGGAAATCCCTGGCATCCCCCCCGCCAATTCGCACCCTGTTTTTCAGCCTCCAGATATACAATATTAAAGTAACAAAGTTATTATTAAATAAACAATAATCAGTACTTTGTGTTCCCAGAGTATTTTAAACATTTATTTTACTTTTCTGCTTTTAAAAAAGCGAAAAATATATGAAATGTTACCTCCGTGGAGTGTCCCCAGCAACATTTTTCAACATTAACAGAAGAGAAAAACATGTTTTTGCTTGAAAATTCTTGGAAATTCCGAATAATTTACATAAATTATGTAAGAAGAAGTTACATAAATAATGAAACTACTTAGCAAGAAATTAAATTTTAAGGTAATTTTCATGACCTATTTAAAGGGAAAATATTGTCCCTGAGTTGTGAGGTAATTTCCATGGAGTACTTTTAAAATCACCAGAGACTCCATTAGGAAGGAGCACTGTCCAGTCTCTAGATCTGAAAGTGAACCTCAGAGCAGCCATTTTGTGAGTGATATTTTGATAAATGTGTGTGCAGTATCGTGTTCGTGAAAAATCGTCACATTCTGTGGAAAATAAGTGCGTACTCTTTGATCCTGTAACCTCCATGCATTTGCTAGTTTTATTATTTAAAATGCTGAAATTGCTTTTTCAATTCATTGTTGTTAAAATAGCAGTTTTCGTACTAAAAACGAAATTATTGCATATATAGTCTTCTAGGTTTGAGTATCATGCTGTCTGAAGTGCACTTTTGTAACCTCCATGGAAGTAACCTCCATAGTTTCTATGTAGCATGGAGGTTATACATGATCCATGAAGGTTACCATAATGAGCACTTCATGATATTATTATAAAAAAAAATAGTTATATGTTTGAGTTATTTTGCGCTTCTTATTAAAATGCTACCTATTAGAGCTACCCAGAGGAAAACATTCCAAAAATTCCATCATATGTTTGCTAAACATGCTACATTATAATTAATATAAATTAGATGTTGTCTTCAATAATATATGATTAGGTTGATGAATATTGAATTAAAATTTAATTAAATGTTATACATGAGTAAAATTTGGAAATGTAATTTGTTGTTGCTTATCTCTTTAAACAAAAGCACTAAATGTTTGAAGTTTGGCGTTAGGATGCGCCTCTTTATCGAGTCCAAGCTATTAAAAACAGGTTTATTGCTGATTAAATCTGGATTATTAAAATTATTGATTTACTTTTTTATTTTATACAGAGAATGGAACCAAGAAAAAGAATGTTAGTGAAAAAGAAACAATTTAATCAAATTTAAGTGTTAATTGTAGAAAGAAAAACCCAAGTAAGATATCAGAAATAGAAAAGAGAGTTAAGAATGAAAAGAGAATCAGAAAGACGAAGAAGAGAAAGAATCAAAGTAGATTCTGTGTTATACGAAGAATTGAAAAGAAAAGAAAGTGAGAGATACAAAGCCAGAACTACAAGCGGAAAGATTTTTTTAATAATAGCAGACAGACGAGAGAAAAATCCCAGAGAAAAAAATACGTGAAAAAGTTAGAAGGCATAGAGAAAAGAAGCAAAGAAGGAAGCAGTAAATAAAATGCTGGAAGAGGCAACTCCTCCTGACAGTGATAATGGTGGTAACAATCAATATGTCGAAATGAATGATATTGTTGTGCCCAAGGGCGCCGGTTTCTCTGTAAATTTTAGGGGCCCACACAGACGCAGAAGATATATATATGAGGATAAGACAAATTGCATTCAAATTACGCCAAAAATTGTATATTCATAAATACTCTAAGGGGCACATATGAGCTTTGGGGGACCCGGGCCCCCCAGCCCTCCAGGATCGACGCCCTAGGTTGGGCCTAATTTTGACCGGCCAGAAACCAGCCGAAAGAAAAGTGGTAAGAAAATTGCAAAATAAAATAAAACTAACAAGGAGAAAGCAGACTTTGGTAAATGAACTTCGGGGTCAATTTTTTGTGAAGTGGTAGTGCATATTTAAAGTATTAATATTACAAACTAGGAGAGCACAAAAGCCAAAAATAATGGAGAAAAAGCGTATTGAAGTTTCCGACTCGTCGCATATCGTACGACGAATGAAGTTATCAAGTGACGGCGTGGCAGAGTGTGGAAAACATCTACGATTCACGTGCAAAAGAGTACCGGGTTGGGTTTCCGCCCGAGTCGATTTTCTTTACTTTTTTGCTTCAACCAATAAAGTAGCCATTAGTAACTACAAGTAAAATATTAATTCACCATATGTTTGTAATGAATAAAGCAATAGATATGTTCAAATCAGTTGTAAAATCTTTGAACGTTCCATGTTAACTAACAACAAAATGTAAAATATTCCGTAAATATATTGATATCATGCGTTATATTGTGGTTGCCTCAGTCATTGTGTGAAAAATGTTCTTGACGCTTCGTGTTTACATCTGTTGACAGTGTGCGAATTACAAGGGGAATGAGGGGGAATTAGTAACATCCAATATTACCAAAGAGGACGGAAGCACCATCAAGTGACATGGGGAAGAAACACATTGGCATTAAATAAGCGCTGTCTAAGCTGCTTTCAATGTAATCCTGATGCTAAATGCAGTCATTTTCATGAGGGACAATACAGTTTGTACCTGCTGTTTCAACCATAAAGTGTATCCTTTTATGCAACAGTATTTATAAACAACTTGTTTTCAGATCTTCGTACTCTACCTTAACGATGTTTAGAAGTTTCATTATGGTTACGTGTTACAAGTCCCGTATTTTCTCTTAACTATTACTCCCAGTACCAAATAAATCTCAATAAACGTTCTGTTATCAAGATGCGTAATCCGACAGTGACAACGAAAACGATACCAAATTTTTTGGGATATCGACAGAACTTACACAGTGAACTCTTGTTATGTTGAAATTATGTACTCCAGAAACACCATCATACATTACATGACCTTAAAATGTCTACTAACATCGAATAAAAAATCGAGTTTTTTACAGAATAAAGGTAGAACATAATTGTGTTTCCTTAAAAAACAAATAGACCCATTGTCGATACTAAAGACATTGTCGCGAAATTGGGACAGCTTTTCTTGGAAAACAGAACATTCCAGTTTACGTTTACTGCAATTTTAGCTGTGTGCACAAATCTATATTAAGCATTCAATTTAAAATATTACATTGTCTTACACTTTACTAGTGAATAAAACTTAAATATATCTTCACTGAGTATGTTTCCTAACCTCCGTGGATATTAACGTAACCACCATGTTTGTCAAAATAATAAATTGCCATTTCTTAAAAGATATATATATATATTTTCCTGACCTCATCCACTGTAATGATTGTATTTGTTTAGCTCTTAATTATCTATAAAATAAATTATACATTATTTCTCCAATTTTTAATTTTAGGATTTTTCCAATGCCAAAATTCCCCTTAACCCGGCAATTCCCATAGCGTTATTTATAAAGATTAAACATTCTCGCAAATAAAAGATTTTATTTAGGCACTCCTTAATACATATTTCATATTATTTTGAGAAACTCATATCCCGGTACCCCGGTACCATGGTGTCACCTACAGGTGACACTGGGCAATACGTGTACAAACTAACACCATGCTAAACTTTTTGAGAGTGGAAGTTTTATTGTAAAAGTATATATGGTTCTCGTGTATATATTTTGAATGCAAAAAAAATTCAACCTATATAAGAGATTGCACACACATTACAACAAATGTCCAGCATGAAACCAAAGCAGTTCATGAAACAATTTGAACGCCATCAAACTGAGAGTTTGTTTGCCTTTTATGCCAACCTTGCGTTCGGATTTGAAAAAAAAATCATCGATTGGCATTATGGAACTTATACGAGCAATGCTAATGTAACTCAACCTCGCACCTTCCACACATTATTCTAGTTCTCTTGTGGCAGAAACCGCATCTTCTTTGGGGACAATCCATACGGTCGTGATCTTCAACACTTCCACTGTTTCGCTGCTCCAATGAAACTCTCGATGAAACATGTGATGCGGGCATTCAATTTGAATCTTTCTTCTTTTCAATTCGATCATTCCTGTTTTATCAACTGTCGAAATTGGGAGTGGGGAGTGACAGTGAGACGCAATAGTCACTACACTATTATCATTCCACTTGACAATCGTAATGTCTTTGGTGCACTTGAAAGACATGAATCCTCGATTCATTTTCTGTAGCAGATGTGTGTCTTCGACAGGGCATTTCTGAGTTCTGTTTTCTCTAATAGTCCCTGTTCCACCAGTTTACGGTTTGGAAGTTCTGTTAGAAGGGGCAACGATGTAAAGAAGTTGTCAAAATACAGATTATAAGGACCTAATTCACGAGGAAGACGTGATTCCATTTCGAGTACAACAGCAGCTTCCAAACCGAATTCGTCTTGCTTGGGTAAATGAGTAGATTTAGTTCCTTGATAAGGCTGAAACGTGACAGGTACCCCTCGCGTGTAGCAGCAGACCACTCTTTGTAACCAAAGCGCAAAGGCTTGCCATGGATATGCTGTTTGGTGCCATGGCGACCAAAATAAGGAATCATGGTTTAATTTATAGATATATGAGAGGAACTTACTTTTTTGAAATTGTCAGTAAATTTCTTATTTAGAATTGTAAAATATGCCCTCATATTCTGGAAGATTTAGGTTGTTTGACAGATGGACATATTTTTGAATTTCAAAAAATCGATTTCTTCTCATACTAGTTTCAGCCATCTTGTTGTGAGTATCAGCCTTGATTTCCCACAACATACGTAAGTATTTTGGTCTCGGATAACCTGTTAAAACAGAATCGCAATATACACCTTAATCTCATCTATTGTTACGTCGAGTGCGTGATTGTTTTGTGAAGCATATCTATTTGACATTTCACAAATGTGTTCAATAACTTCATCAGAAAAAAGTTCAAAGCACTCCGTAGGAGAAACTATCAAGTCCTTGTTATGAGAAACCACTTAATCTTTTACTCTCCGTCCACATTGGTTTGTGAATACCTCGTGTCTTCCGGACCACTCTCTACGTGCAGAGATAAAACTGCAATGCTTAGTCACTGATTTACTCGTTTGCTTCTTTTTCTTGTAAGGTACATCACCACTATTATAAACACTTTTCTCCCTGTCACCATATTTTGTGTGTTCATCTTCAACTTCTTGTGAAGTAATGTTTACTTCAACAGAGAACCTCAAAACTCTTGGCGGTAGTCGATTCATATCAGCCACATATTCATCTCCGCTGTCTTCTTCAGTGTTATAGTCATCTTTAGGAGGAATTAGAACTATTTCTTGTAGGTTAAGATCAGATTCGTTTTCTTCCAAACAGTCGAGAATTTCATGGAGCTTCAAGCTGAAAAAAGAGAGATTTTTTGAATAAAGTAATCTTGGAATCACTGTAACAAACAGCTATTTTGTATAAAATATCAGATGAATTCGAATATCTAAAATTCCAAAATAATATGAAATGCCTGTGGGATAAGTAGTTTTCTCAACTGAAGCAAGAGATATATTCGGAACCAAACTTTGGCTGCTTTGGATTCGCACATATTCATTGGATATCAGGATGAATGGAACCTGAGAAGTCTCTTTTAGTTGAGGATAGCAAAGAAATGTAAACGAAATGAAATAAAAGATCTACAAAAGGTGTATATTCCTTGCAAGAAAATTCTGCACCGAATAAAAACTAAATTTATTAGTTTATTGACGGTAAATATGACTAAATTTTTTCTACCAATGTAGGAGGTAACTAATTGTGTATTTTCTTCTGTACAAGGGACAAAATATCACCAAACAGCAATCTCGACTTCTTATCTTTTATCACACAAGTAGACTAACTTTACCTAACACAAATAGTAATATAGAAGGTGGGCCTTTTTTTACTCTTTCTATTGCCACAAGTGAATAAGTTACGTACATCTCTCTCTCTTTCTCTCCCCCCTCCCTCTCAATCTCTCTCTCTCTCACACACACACACACGCGCGCGCATTCACACACATACACAGACACACAAAAGCTCAATATTCCAGGTTATACGATAGTAGTGCTTATTACGTTCTTCAATACAAAAAGTAGCTCTATATCCCAGTGTCACCTGTAGGTGACAACGGAAATTCAACTGGTTATAAGATAAATTAGAGTTTAGATTTCTTTTCTACAAAACAAATATTATCACTAACTGATACTTGAAGAAAAATACTATAACATTTATATTACTCCCACTCACCTTCTGTGACTGGTAGAAGCGTCATTTCGGGCACACCTGTTCATCTTGTTAACATTCGGTGACGCCATTCTGGAAACATCAAAGCAGAAGTTTGCACTAGATGGCTTCAGAGTTCTAGTGCCACTCATTTGTTTGTTTAAGGACAGTTCTTCACCTTTTGACAATCGAAACTAAGTTTCAAGAAAAAGAAATTAAATTACACGCATCCAAAGTAGTGTCACCTGTAGGTGACACTGGGAACTGCCGGGTTAATTTCAGAATTACCCATATACAGAAACTAGATTTTTTCAAAGAAAAGTGTGATGAAAAAAAAGTATTTTATGGTTTTAAAATCGAACTACTGTTAAAGTTAAACAAATACCAGGGTGTATATCCAATGAAAAAGCGTATTTCGTTATCTTAATATTTGCCTACTTTTTATTGTTATAACTTTGAAAAATGTATCCAAAAAATATGAAGAAGGAGATAAAATACCAGCATTTTTATTTTTATTTTTTTTATTTTGTTGTTATCTCATATTTTATATCAAATCCTATTTCTGGTGGCTGGTAATAATCTCTGTAATACCATAAATTTGTCTGCCAATAAATCTAAACAATACTTTAACGAAAAAAGTAAAATAAATTTGGGGGTAAAATACACCCCCACGCGCCGACTAACGGTGAATAACAGAGCGCGTCTGGTTAAGGGTTAAAACTGAGCCTGACGCATCTACCATGTAAAGATCTGCCTGAGCCCCTGTAGGTAGAATATAGGTGGAGAAAATTACCACCGGAATATTTTTCCCCACTAATGGTTATTATTATAAAATTCCACGATAGTACAAAATAGATTTAAATTCTCTAACGTTTGGAATTTAAGTAGGTGTCCCATTGACCTGGCGGTCTCGAGAAGGAACCCTCACGAAGAAAGATACGTGAGGAAGTGTAGGACACTTGCTGCTTTACTACAAGCACAGGAGGGATAGGGTTCCGACAAAGAACCACTGAAAGCTAGGACAAGGTTGCGATTAGGAATCTTCTTAGGCTTCAATGCGAGCAAAAGGAAGAGGAACCAATAGTTTAACTGAAAACTAAAGCTTTGGGTTTAGGTGAAATACTTCCCAGACTACATTGCAAGCCAAGAAACAAGAATTTGACCAGCTGAGACTGATGTCTGTCCATTTAAACCTCTCGGTTGCATAGGTGCTGCAGGTGAAGCGGTGGCGCCGCCCTTACCTTGTCGTCATGTGACCAGTAGTGTCGCGTTTCCTCTGTCGTCTGCACAATCAGTAAACCATAGTAAGACGCACATAATTGAAGTTTGTACATACGATTATATGTTGGGTGTTTCTAAACAAAACCATGCGAAATATATATATATATATATATATATATATATATATATATATATATATATATATATATATATATATATATATCCTCACGGCATTTTCAAGGCTCTATATTTGTATTTTACATTTAAAGTTGCAACCGGGTGTTTCTGACTGCCGTATACGGTAGCCCGATCATCACCCCTGTTCTTCGCGCGCAGAGTCATTCGAAGAACTGAAAACGTACTCTGTACACAAACAGTTTATGGTTGTGGACTCGGAAAGCCTGGTACTTGGAAAGCTTGTCAAGGTCAGAAAGTGGGAGAAAAAAGAAAATGAAATGAAATCTTTAAGTTTTACGTCCCACGTTTATGCCGGTTAGGCTAAAGGAGACGGTGATAATGAGAGATGAGTGAAAATGGTGGAATGAAGAGAGTGGGAGGAAACGGGAGAACCCCGAGAAAACCCACGAGCACGGTGTTTGTCCACCACAAAGTTCACTTGGCGGGGGCTGGGATCGAACCCGGGACCCCAAACACCAGAGGTGAACGCTCTACCACTGAGCCACCGCGCTCCCCGGGGGAGAAAAAAGGATGTGTAGAATGTAAAGAGGGCGCAACAGTGACTGATACTTGTAACAAGCACATTCATTTGTAGTTCGTGCACATTCCGCCAGTAGCGCTACTGTGGCACAATGTATATTGAAACTGTATAACTCTTCTACACCGCTTGTAGGTCTATTGGCGTAAGTGACGACCGAAACTATGTTGTCAGCTATGACTGCGATAAGGCACTGCTGTGCTGCTTTTGGTTTTTTATTTTTATTTTTGTTTTTTATTTATTTATTTTTTTTTGTCCTTTTTCATTTGTGAGACACCAAGCATGTTGTTTTTGCTTGTTGCACGCGCAGAACGAGTTCCTGCGGAGCGAAGTCTTTAAGAAGTTAACTACATATTCTTGTTTTGCGATAAAAATATGATAAGTACTTTGAATTATAATACGGTTTTAAATTGGTTAACTGTTCAAAAATAATACGAAAATAAAGCTGTACTTGCAAATGTATATTAGTCGAGGACGTAGCTACTGACAGTGTTGCAGGCACGTAGCCGGGATTTCGTGAAGAGGGGGAGGGGGTCCGTGACATGAAATACTGTGGTCATCACAAAAGGAGCTCGATCACTCTAAACTATTTTATTGGAACATATATTGGTTCGTTTAGCCAAGATTTCGTAACGTTACCTGGATCAATCTAAACTATTTTACTATCAACATATATTGCTTTTTTAGGACAATAAAATGAGGATATGTTGGCAAGCATTTTAATAAGAAACTATGAAGAAATTTCGAGCAAAATAATAAAAAAAAGTATTGAAAAAGATTTTGCAATATTTACGTTCTTCTCCTGTTTATTCAAATATAACAATTTTCCTTTCATTATGACCTCAATTATTATAAAAAGTACATACTGAATACTGTCTTGTAAACTACCTTCTAATATAAATAAAATAAAGAGTTTGTTTGTGTGTTTGTCTGTCTGTCTGTCTGCGTGCGGCCTAGGGACCAGACGAGTGGACCGAGAGATACCAAGTTTTGGTGAGGGGTACCTTGGCCTAGGCCCCAGATCAAGACGCAGCGATTTTTTTCAAATTTCGAAGCAGTGGGGTCTTAGGGGGCTTTTACCGGAACCGGCTTGGGAACCAGACAAATTGACCGAGCGTTACCAAATTTTAGTCACGAATACCTTGGTCAAGGCTCCAGACCAGAGTAAACGTTTTTGTGGAAATTCGAACCAGGGGGTAGCAGGGGATCGTTTACCGGGACATGTAAAAGTAGTAGAAAATGACCGATATTTTACTATTTATTTATTTAACAATCACCAGATACAGCTCAGAGTCCATTTTGCATTGAATATCCATCAACATTAACAATGGAAAGGATTTGGGAAGGTATCGTCCAGGGCCAGTTTAGTAGGTGCCATCCCGGCATTTGCCTGGTAGGACTGAGGGAAACACTGGAAAGCTTCAGTCAGGATGGTAGGCAGCGGGATTCGAAGCCACGACCTCCCGAATGCGAAGCCAATGCTCTACCACTTGAGCTATTAGTGTCGAATTCATATTTTCGCGGTCGCTGAAATCAATGGTGAAACTCTAGTCGCATGAACTTCAAATTCACGCTATTCGGCTCCGGGCCGGGGGTCACCGGAGGGGGGTGAGTTACCAAGACATATAAAAGTAATCCAAAATGACCGATATTAGTGTCAAATCCATAGTTTTCGTGGTCGCTCAAATCAATGGTGACACTTCCATTAGCGATGACTTGCAAGTATACGGGCCGGGAGTCAGCGGGGTGTGGATACCGAGGCATGTAAAAAATATCCCAAAATGACCGATATTAGTATCAAATCCATAGTTTTCGCAGTCACTGAGATCAATAGTGATACTCCAACAGGCGTTGATTTCCAAATACAGCCCCTGTGCGAAGCATGTGTATTCAACTAGTTTTACAATATATGCGTTCCTTTCTCTGTTGAATCAAATGCTAGCGGAACTTTCTTTCAACATTTATTTTTGTTTTTATTATTCCGTCAACTACTGTCGGTTCCAAATGACAGGTTAAAGCAGCAACAGAAAATTGTCCTTGAAATAACATGTTTGATACTGCAAGAATGCGATGACGAAAAGTTATGATTAAAAATGTTCACGCTGTTACAAACGGCACTTACGTTTTCGAAAGCTTGAAATCTCCCTGACTAGTAAAGGAATTCTGAGAATTCCATAACTTTTCTTGATTTTTCAAATTCTCTGACTCTTCCAGGATACCTCGCTTACCTCGCCACCATATTGCAAGTAATACAAATCTCTTCATAAGAAAGAGTAAGCAAAAGTTTCCTGTAGTTTCCTTTTTAATTTTTAACGCTGATCCTTCTTTTTGTCATTTCATTTTGTTTTATCCTTCCTTATTCTTTTATTTCTGGACTCAAAGGGGGGTCCGGACCTCCCAGACCCCTCCTTGGCTACGTGCCTGAGTGTAGTAAGCAAAAGTTTCCTGTAGTTTCCTTTTTAATTTTTAAAGCTGGTTCTTCTTTTTGTCATTTCATTTTGTTTCATCCTTCCTTATTCTTTTATTTCTGGACTCGAAGGGGGGTCCGGACATCCCAGACCCCTCCTTGGCTACGTGCCTGAGTGTTGATTACAGATTTTCTCGTGGAAGAATTTAATTACACTATAGGTGAAAAGTAGTACTGCAAAAATACATGTAATTCATATTGAGCACGATAGGAGACAATGCTCATTTCAGATTTTCCAGTGCGGGGGGATTGAATAAACGATGAGTGAATATAGTACTGTGAAAATTCTGGTAACTCAGATTGAGCACACTCGGGAAATGCCCTAGAGGGAATTTCGAAGCACTAGACCCAAGAGCCACCTTTATAATCATCACTGACTGCCATTTCAATAATGTGTTTTATGGTCTTATGTTCGTGTTCCCATCCTTTCCCTCCCCCTCCAACTGGATACTTGATACTTTATCTATTCCAAAGTTTCGTGCTTGTTTTCTGCCAAACCCTCGAGTTTGAACTCTTATCGGTTTCGAGTTAGTTAATTATTTAAATTTAGGATTCCATTTCTGCATCGAGATTATATGAGACGTAGACTCAAAGATTATGAAGAAACTCAAACACAGTAATCGTCCAAATTTTGTAAGAGACTCCCACTGGGAATCGAACGTGCAACTATGTGCACAAAAGGCGCGCGTGCTAGCTACTAGAACACCGGAAATGGCGTCACCATTTTTTAGTCTCTTCAAAATTAAGTTGTATTGACATCTTACAAGTTGTATGTACTTGAATTATAAGAAACAAACATAAATTAAAATTATAAGAAAAGTATCAAAAGTACCACTATTCGTCTTAGCACTAATGAGAACTATGGATTCGCTTTTAATGTCCGTCATTTTCGATTACTTTTAAAATGCCACTCTTCCCGATTCTTCAGGATGAACTTGAACGGCATGGAAACTGTCATTATCCATATCAGCGACTCACCCGAAAACTATGGATTCAACACGAATATCGATCATTACAATTATTTTAAAATGTCAGCTCTCCCATCCCCACTCCTTGGTATGCAAGGGGTTCCTTACCCTCCCGCGTATTTCTTTCCAGATTGTTAGACATATATCTATCAAGTTTAGTTTGAATTAAACCGTGTTACATAATTCTGTAGGAAAAAATGTTTTAAAATTAATGGAGGTGACTCTTGAACTGGAAGTGGCAGAAATCAACGACTTCCGGTTTAAGATTGATCACTGTAGAGCAAAAGTAGAAATCTAGAAGCTGTTTCTGAAAATCGATTAAGCGTCCTAAGAATTCATATTATCTCTGTTCTTAACCTACAAGTAAAACAGGAAGTGGTAGCGATTAACTATTTCCTGTTTTTAACGTTGATTGCTATGGAAGAAAAACTGTAATAGACAACAAAACGCTGTTTTCCATAATCGATTAACCATCCATTCTCATTTCCATTTTTAACATTATACTAAAACCGGTGGTGGTAGACATCAACCCTTTCCGGTTTTAACGTTGATCACTGCAGAGCAGAAACCGTAACCCGGTTTTCTACAATCGACTAAGAATACATTTCATCTTCATCCTTTACCCTCTACTAAAACTGGAACTGGTAGATATCAACCTCTATACGGAAGTAGGTAGCAAGACGCAGTTTTCTGCAATCAATTAAGCACCCCAAGAATATAATTGTGTCACCAATCCAATCCCTCTACTAACAACGGGAGTGGTATAAATCTACTATCACTTCCTATTTCATTATTAATTAAGAAAATATTGTGTGAGCCTCCTTAGAGTCTTCATCAGAGTTTATTCAATACAAGCCTTCGTCTTGCTGAAGGCTTTGCCCTCAGACTCGCAAATTTGTTCGTTCTAACGCTTTGCATCTAAACCTGCAATCATCAGTGTTTGCTAGGCTTACGGCCTCGCACCTCACATACCTGCAAGTATACTGAATTTCAGTTGAAATACCTGGGGGCTTTGCTCCCAGGCCACCGTGTTTGTTCGGCCTATGGCCTTGCACCAGGGACGGCGCCAGGAACGCTTGATGGGGTGGGCGGAAAGAGGCGGACCTAGTTGCTGGGTGGGCGGACAACGAAAATGAGAACTGGGCAATGTAGACATTTTTTGACAATAATTAAATTTGAATTTTTATACTCTTTAGATAGCTAATTCTCAGACCGAAATAGGGGAGAAACAAGGATGTGGAAAACAGCTGTGTTGGCCTTATAGAAGGTGCCATTCCAGCATTCACCTGGTAAGACTGAAGAAATGCAGGACTTAGGATGGGCTGCGGGAGTTCGTGGCAATATGCTGGACCTACCGAATTCCGCGTGGCACACACACTACCTCTACTTTCAGCTTTTTAAATAATAATAACGGTGTGTTCTGTGTAGTCGAACAAGTTCAAGACTGCTTTAACTCCTCTCCCTCCAAGAATGCACATGAATGCATAGAAATAAAAGAAGGTTCAAACAACGCAGACTAACAGATAATACTCTACTTTTCGTTAATAACATAAAATACACAATAAGTAGGTAAAGTAAAACAAGGATAAAATAGGTTGCTGGAAACATTTTTATCTTTGAAGTATTTACTACAAGAAAGCAAGAGACAAAAAATATAAATGAGTAACTTCAGAAGCAATGCTGTGGTCTTCGCTCTCTCCAACATCTAGTTCATTTTCACTTTCCTCGAAATCGAACACCTCAAATTGCGAATCCTGGTTGTCACATGTATTTGTATTTTTTGTCTTTTTCCCCATTGAAGAAGAAGGATTATCACTAACATCAACGGATTGAAAATCGCGCTTCTTTGAACACGAGAAAGACACCGAGCCTGAGAAGAAATCGCTAATTTTTTTCGACATATTAGCAGAACAAGCACCGACCGCCAAGACTTCTGAACGCAACAGAGATCAACTCAACAATGCTAGAATAAGGGTTTTTACAAATCTGTTTAATGCCACACGGGTAAGACATGTGGTACATTGCTGTAAACAATTGCAAGTTGGAACCCTCTTATAAGAAGCTATCGCGCCAACACAAAGCAAGGGCGCCGATTTCTCTGTAAATTTGGGGGAGGGGGGGCATTCAGATGCAGAAGGCATGCATGAGGATTTTAAGATAAATCGAATTCAAATTATGCCAAATATTGTATATTCATAAATAAAATGCGGGGGCGCACATGGGCTTTGGGGGAGCCCGGGCCCCCAGGATCGGCGCCCTTGACACAAAGCACTACTCTTCTCCCTCTCTTTCTCAAAATGAGACAATAGATAATACTGGCCAGCTCTGTCCATTATTTAGTTGGCTTTTTAGAAAGCACTTTTTTTTTTCAGTGCAGCACATACAAACACTGGCGTTTCAATAGCACGATTGTGCGTGTGTGTTAAACTTCAATTCATTAATCACGACTTTTTGCATCATTATATTACTACAAGTATCTGTCTTAAAATCATTGTCCATTGCAGAGTTAAACAGAGTCATAGAACCTATTACATTACAATCGAAAGTAATACCTATTGCTTGTGAAGTACAGAATGTCACCTTCAGTGCCGGATTTGCGTATAAGCTAAACAAGCTATAGCTCTCTTGGGGACCCCAAAAATTTTAAAGAAAAAGTGGCTGTAATGTAATTTCCAAATAATAAGAAAAAGCAAATAAGATAAAACGCACATACAACAACGGTGTTCTGTACTGTTATGTATTAAGCTCTCATTTAGCAAGTAATAGGGCCCTGTTTTCCAACCCGCCTGCAATGGGATTTCTGTTGCCCAGCCCCGCTTATAATGGAACCCTCGTTTCCCAGCTCTGCTTGTAATGGGGATTTTGTTTCAGAGCCCCATTTGTAATTGGGACCCTGTTTTCCAGCCATTACACTTAGCTACTTTGATAAGACTTCACAGCATAAGTGATACAGTATCTTGTATGCGGATAGAACTCTAGTGCTACCCTTTCTTGTACTATTTGGAATTCGACAAGAAATTGAGTCTGGTAACAGTGGATGCTTAAGAAGAAGGCATGAAACGACAAGCTCGCGAAATAATAGTAAAATATAAAGGAATTACAGCCCTAAGCGGCAATAACCTTTACATCGCAAAATTATAGCTATTTTATTTTGCTGTACGTAAGTATGAAAAGTAGTTTGCAGAAGTATTTTCATAACTTTCAGAACTTGGCACTGATTTTCATAGTGATCTATAGAGTTGAGTTGATTTTGAGTTTAACGTCCCTTTCAGCAGCGAGGCTACATGAGACGGGACCTACTGATTAACGTGGAATCCGAACCACATGAGCTCCCGCCGAGAATCGAACCCGGGTCTCCCACGCCAAAAGTGCGTACGCTAACCGCTTAGCCACGGAGGAGCTCATATAGTGATCTATAGAGTGCAATAATGGATCACTAAAGGCAGGGGCGGATCCAGGGGGCGATCGCCCCCCAGAATTGAATATGTTTTTATTTTAAAAATAAAACCTATCCTAAGAATTTTCACCTTTGTATTATAAACGTAAAATAAAACCTATTGACTTCGAACGACTGCCCCCCCCCTAAACATTCAGAATGGATCCGCCCCTGACTAAAGGAAAGAATAGGAGCACGAATCGTAGTGATTTCATCCATTCGTTCTAGGCATATGAGTCGTTCGTTTGTATATATTAACAGTATTTTATGTATTGTTACGTTCAGAACTGCCCGAATTTACCTTGTGTAAGTTAGTATGCAACAAGCTGAATCCATTAGGTTATCGGCACTAGTTACTACCAGTGGCGTATTTACGATTTTGTTTCGGGAGGGGCTTTGCTAACTTTCGGGTGGGACTTTGCCTGGAAATGTGAAAATTCTGCAAGATATTTCATTTACCTTATATACTAAGTGATTTCGGGGGGGCTTAAGCCCGGAAACCACCCCCCTAAATACGTCACTGGTTACTACATAGCAAGGCAAGGTTCCAACATCTTTTCACGTCGGAGTAAAAAGATGCTACCTACATTTATAGGTCTTATAATAATTTTAGTGCAACAGTTAGGTTTTTTAACGATGTTTTTATGATTTTCAGCCAGAGACGTATCTAGCCAGGGGCCGGGGAGGTCTACGATCCCAGTTTTTTGAGTGACAAAAATAATTGAAGCCATTACTTACATATTTTTGAAAGTTTAGAGTAAACTCACAATATATCTATCATAATCTGGGTTTTAGTTGCCCCTTCTCCAGTTTTAACCTTCTAAGTTCGCCTCTGGTTCCAGCGAATTTGTGTCGTATTACACCTTGTGTAATCTTCGAGTTTTGCATTCCATTTTGAGTTACTCCAGTAACCTGACCTCGAAAAAGCTCACACGATTAGTTGAGCTTCAGGCAGTAATTACCAACCCTGGATGATATTTAGACTGTATTTACTTACACGGATCCCTGGAAACGTTTCAAACTTTACCCAACTGAATAGAAACAACTTGAAATGAGAAATGATGCGGTCTCCACATATTGTAGAAGCATGGCGTGGAGCGTGGATCATAGTTGGTGCAAAAAGATCGGCAAGGGACTTTATTGGTACCAAATTAAACTACCGCTAATTTTACAAATTTTACAGTTTTTCTGTAATGTATTCAAAACAGTAAGTTAAGTTAACGAGATATACACGAAAACGTATTTACTTAATAGATATGTATTAGGTCCATAAATTAACATATAGCATATATTCAAACAGAAAAGGCGAAATGTCGCTGAAAAAGAATGCTAGAAATAAATTGGCCCCATTATCTTCAATCGCTTAGGGCCCCATCAAACCTAAATCCGGCACAGGTCACCTTTATTATCACCTTCTGTTGCAGGGGTGTCATTTCAGACTTCGCTTGAGGGGGCAAGAACACCAACAACATAAGACTTTCACAGTTTGCACTAGTATATTAGTAGACAATCGATAAAGTATATGTATTCCTCAAAATCTTGCGGGGGGCAATTGCCCCCTCCTGTCTCCCCTTAATGACACCCCTGTTCTGTTGGGGTGGGCGGTTGGCCACCTCCGCCCACCCTTAGAACCGTCCCTGCCTTGCACTTTATATATCAGGAAGCATACCAATTTCAGTTTAAATACCACGTTTCATGTCTTCAACTTTACGGGATCCCGAGATATAAACATCTTAGTATAATAATAATTGTAATATCCACCTTTATTCTCTTCCAAACCCTTTTCTTTCTTTCTAGATCACAATCAAAAACGCTGAAATATGTATCTAATTATTGGGATTACAGAGTAAGATTTATAATAATATTGTACAGTTAATTACTCCGTCCGTTACTCCGCACGAAACTCTTGAACGAAACTGAATTTGACTTCTGTTTTTTGCAATTGATAGCTAAAGTAATTATCTCGAAAGAGTTCGTTGATAGAGGATCATGAACCAGGAGGTTATTGATCAGAAACCAGAAGTGGTAGAAATCAACCATTTTTGCTTTTAACGTTGATCCTGTAAACCAAAAAGGGTAATAGATAGCAAAAACTGGTTTCCGGCAGTCGATTTAGCATCCCAAGAATACCTTTCAACTCCATCCTTAATACTGTATTGAAATAGAAAGTGGCAGAAATAAACAAGTTCCCGCTTTAACATTGAATGGGGAAAAACTGTAATATATAAAGAGAAGCAGTTTTGGGAAATCGACTAAAAGATTCCAAGAACACCTTTCATTTCTATCCTTAACACTTTGATAAAACTAACAGCGGTAGAAATCAACATTTTTTGGTTTACTTTTCATTACTGTTGAGCAAAAGCTGTAATAGATAGCGAGAAGCTGTTTTCGACAATCGACGGAGGATCCCAACAATACATTTTGTCTTTCCATAACACTCTAATAAAATCAGAAATTACAGGGTGTCTACTAAAATTCCAAAATGAAATTTCATGACCTTTTCTTTAACAAACCATTAAATTTAGTAACATTCTCAAAAGCGAATTTTAGTGCGACTTAGGCCAATTTTCACGCACGTGATAGAAGCGTGCTTTACTTGTGATTTGGTAGAGTCTAAAACTATATGCGTTTTTTGTGGTGAATTTTGACACTTTATAGAACAACATTTACAAGTATGTACTTATATTTGTACAGATAAAATGAATCGTGACCCAAAAGCAAAATTTCTTGACTTTCATGACCATTTTCTGATTTCGTGGCTTTCTTTAATCCTTTTCGTGACCGATAGACACCCTAGTAATCCAGTATGACTTCCAGGTTCAATGTAATATACATAGAACATGACCTATAAGAGACAGCGAGAAGAGGTTTTTTTTATTTTTTTTTTTAAATGAGCGTTCTTAAAATAGGTAGCGTTCTTAAAATACCATCTCTTCTTTTACCCTGTAATCAAACGTAATTATTAGAAATCAACCACTTCCGGTTTTAACGTTCATCGTTGTACAGTCTTGTTCAAGAAATCTTGACCACTCACCCGGCTATGAAAGATGATATTCTTGCAACCGCAAAAGGAAATTATAATGCTGTGGCTCTAAATAAACTTCTTAATCGACCAAACAAAATTTACATTTATTTGATTTAATTCTAACTATAGGTAAGACCACAGGCCTTTTCAAAGAGAGATGAATGGCAAAGTTTTCTTGAACAAGATTGTATATGACAAACGGCAATAGATAGGCACGGTTTTTGTATTCGATTAAGCGCCCCTAGAATATATTCCATCTCCACTATAATCACTAGTAAATAACACTAAGTGGTAGATATCTACTACAACTTCTGGTTTCAATTTTAATTGAAAAATATTGGGTGGTCCTGTTTACTGTCTTTAAGTGATTTTGTTTTAAATGAGAAGTCCTAAAGCCAAAGTTCATGTTTGTAACTTTCAGAGATTCTGAGATACCGATATGCTATTATATGAGTAATAATTCCTATTCTCACCTTTTCCTTCTCTTTTATTACTAAGATATAAAAGAAATGGTGAAACATGTGTTAAATTATTTTAAATTGGAAATCTAAATACCAAATTTTAAGTTCACAGTCCTATACGTTTCGGAGATGAGGGTATCTTATTAAAATAACTCTCACCACAATTCCTCCTCTTTTCGTGAATTTTCAAAAATTTTTCTTACTGGTACCCCACGTCACAATTCCTATGTAGGTGTAAATTCAAAGTTTCTAGGTAGTCCTTAGAGCAGTGGCTCCTAATCTAGGGGTGCGAGTCTCTGACAGATCTAAATTTAAAATTACAAATATTACGAATGTTGTAAAAAACATTAAATTAAATATTTAAGCACGAAATAACTATTCTGTAAGAACTGTGGTTCCATTGACAAAACTGGTAAAATATAATATTCCACTGCATTACAATGCTATGCAGGAATCTTGCTGGAAATAATTATAAATTTGTGAGAATATGGCTAATATTATTTACTATTATTATATGCAAGCCCGTTCTTCGTACGGGTAGAATAGGTTTATAGGAAATATTTGAAAGTTATATTTGATCACTCTTTCCCCATTACGTAACTTATTTGAACAAAAGTGAAATAAATCCCCTAGCTCGACCATGTTCAAAAATGTGTTTCACACGATGCAGTATTTATTCTTTGCAAGAAATCTAAATTCTCTTCTGCTTTTACGATTCTTTTATTTCGAAGTGAGTTGATAAAATAGAAATGTCCCACATGCTCAATATGTTTAAAAATTCATTTCAGACGTTTCAAACACTTTGCCACACTGTAACCTCTTTTGGAAGCAGAATTTTCGAAAACGCTGGGGCATGTCCACATGATGACCTCGTTAAGTAAAAAGTTATATACCAAGCTTCATCTCCTTGGCTTAGAAGATATTTTCGCCGTATATATTAACTCTTCCACCCTCTTAGGATACGAATTTTAATGAAACTGACAAGGTTAATAAATGGCTTCAGCCAAGTGCTAACAATGTTCTAAAATTCGCAATCATTTTTCATGAGATGAGACGGAAGTGGAATTTCCTAGAACGCTGGGTTGCGTGTCCACTTGGTTTTTATATTAAATTTCATCTTCATACATGAGAGATTTGAAAGATACTGTATTTTTAGCAAATATTTTAGACCTTGACCCCTCCCCTTAGGATACGCATTTCAGTGAAAGCGATATGATGAAACCATGCTCTACAGTAGTTCTAAATATGTTCAGTAATTCTCCTCGAACATTCTATGATGATGAGACAGCGAACGCCTATTTGAATGTCGAGAAATAAGTAAATTAATTCCTCCCTCGTTCTGCTTAAAAGGAGAATTTCGAGAACTCTGAAATACGTATTCCATTCTTTTTAGTTCAGAGTTGGTTTACGAAATTTCACATTACGAATTTAAGCGAATTTCACATTTCATGATATTTTCTGAATAAATAGTGGTAAATTTTAATATTATAGAAATCGTCTCTTTTCTCCATCTTTAAGAGGGGAATTTCCGGAAACATACGTTCAATTATTTATAGTTAAGAAATCAAAGCCAAATTTCACACCTCAAACGTAAGCAAATGCAGAAATTTTAATAGGTAGACACTATCCTCCATTCTCATCTTAGGACAGACTTTTCGGAAAACCTAAACATGTATTGATTCGTTTCTAATTGAGTTTAATTTTAAAATTTCACGTCTCCAATATAAAGAATTCTTACATTTATCAAGAGGGTATTATGATGGCAGTAGAAAATAAGAATGGGAAGGTAGTCAGCGAGAGAAATGAGGTCATAGGAAGGTGGAAAGAATACGTTGAAGACTTGTATGAGAGTAGGGATAGACCGTGTAGCCTAAATGCTGAAGTAGAAAATGAAGTAGGCGAGGATGATAAAGGATTTAGTATTCTTAGGGATGAGTTTGAAAAGGCTATATCCGAGATTAGAAATGGAAAGGCAACTGGAATATATAACATACCAATCGAATTCATTAAAAATATAGGAGACAAGGGAAAGAAAGAGTTGTTCGGATTATGCAATGAAATATATGAAACAGGAGAATGGCCAAAAAACGATCATGATACCGATGGCTAAGAAATCGAACCCAAAGAGATGTGAGGATTATAGAACTATTAGTCTCATATCTCATGCAGCTAAAATTCTCCTCCGAATACTGAACAGAAGGTTATATGAAAGAACGAATAAAGAAGTTGAGGAGGAGCAGTTCGGGTTCAGAAGAGGCAAGGGCAGAAGAGATGCAATTGGATTATTAAGGGCGATCGGTGAAAGATTTATAGAAAAAGGGAAAGAGGTGTATGTTATATTTATTGATCTAGAAAAGGCTTTTGACCGCGTGAATTGGGAATTGTTGTTGGGAGTTCTAACGAAGATAGGGTTGTAATGGAAAGATAGAAGACTAATAAGAAACTTATACATGAACCAACAAGTAAGTGTTAGGATAGGGGAAGAACTGACGAAAGAGAGTGCAATTGGAAGGAGAGTTTGACAAGGATGCTGTCTCTCGCCAACACTATTTAATGTCTATCTAGAAGAGATAGTGAAAAAGAGCCTACATGATGATGATGGCATTTCGGTAGGAGGTAGAATTATTAAATGCATAAGATTTGCAGACGATATGGCGCTTGTTGTAGAATCTGTAAAGAAAATCATTAAAATGTTAGAGAAAATGAGAAAGGGCTTTGAAGAATATGGGATGAAAATAAACGTTAGAAAGACAAAAGCCATGGTGATTGGAACGAAGGGGTCTGTGTCAAATATAAAAGTAGGAGGGGAGAAAATAGAACAAGTGAATAGTTTTCGATATCTGGGTAGTATTCTTAGTAATAACATGAAGTGCGAACTTGAAATAAAAGCAAGGATAGGAATGGCGAAAGAAGCTTTAGGAGGAAGAAAAGTCTGTTTTGCGGGACCTTGAATAAAGAGTTGAGAAAAAGACCATAAAATGCTTCGTGTGGAGTGTTGTACTGTATGGGGCGGAAACGTGGACATTACGTAAAGGTGATGAAAATCGACTGGAAGCTTTCGAAATGTGGGTGTGGAGAAGAATGGAAAGAATTAGTTGGGTCGAGCGGATAACGAATGAGAGAGTGTTAGAAATGGTGGGTGAGAAAAGAACACTTTAGATATTATTAGGAAGAGGAAGAGAAACTGGTCGGGACATTGCCTAAGAAGACATTGTATCATGAGGGACGTCCTAGAGGGCAAGTAGGCCGGAAAGAGAGGGAGGGGGCGAAGGAGACTGCAATTAATGGATTATATAAAAACAGAAGGATCATACGCGAAGACGAAGAGGTTAGCGGAGGACCGTGGAGCATGGAAGCTTTTCAGCTGCAGCAAGTGACCTGCCAATAAAGGCAGAATACCTATGATGATGACATTTATCATTTTCTAAAAATAAATGAAATAAAATACAGTTGAAAAATTAATGTTATACGAATTACTCCTTTCTTGTTTAGGTCCGGAATTTTCAGAAACTGTGAGAAACATGTTCAGTTATTTTTAGTGGTTAGTTTATATGCCTAGTTTCATCTTCCTTACCTCAGGGATTAGCAAGATACACTATCCTATTTACGCCCCTAAGGATACATATTTCCAAAAATCCTTCTTTATCCCTTGCTTTCGTCAAAAAGAGTATTCTTGCTAATTATAGCATTATGGCTTGGTCGATAATGAGTAACTCACTTATGCTGTCTTATATACAGTATAGGTTATTATTATTGTTATTATTTTTGTTGCTATTACTGATGATTTGAGAATACAATGCTGCATATAAAATTGCAGAAACGATCAAAGACATCGCGAATGATGTAGGCATGAAGTATGTAGGGTTTAAGAATGTGGACGCTTGTTAAAAATGTTGGAACAATTGCCCTAGAAGATCCCAAAACTTTAATTTAGAAAACACAGCGTCTTGTATCATTTCCTACTTTATAACACTACATCGAATACTCTATAAGAACATTGTACTTCTGTTAAATTACCTCGCTCAACAGAACTAAATGATCACCGAAGGCTAACATGAAATGGTGGATTCACACAACTAGATCCGCTTTTTCTTGAGTTAACTAAACATTAAGTAAAATACCGAAGTAGCATTATAGATAAAGTGAGACTGTAGAAAAAATGAACCTTTCCTCTAACAGTTAAAAGAATAATAGAACATAGACGCGATAATAATAATAATAATAATAATAATAATAATAATAATAATAATAATAATAATAATAATAATAATAATAATAATAATAATTCAATTTCTTAAAAATAGTATTCAAAAATAGATAGAGGAAACTGCAGTCTGGTAATAATTATAAGGAACCAGATTAAAACGTATTAGCTTTTCTCAACCCACTGAGGAAGAGAAAGGTTGAAAGTAAGAGATGAAAGGTAAGAAAGGAATAGTAAGAAGAAGAATGCAATTGGTCGATGATTTGAAAAATGGTATCAAATATTGGGAATAAAAAGAGGAAGCTGAAGACCGAGAAAGGTGAAAGAAGAATTTCCAGACCAGAACCTAAGAAAACACACAATCACACTCACATCTCCCATTAGTCCCAGTACCTGCCAGCAGGTAGAATACTTAATAATAATAATAATGATAATAATAATAATAATAATAATAATAATAATAATAATAATAATAATAATAATAATAATAATGATAATAATAACAGACCACGATAGCTGCTGCGACTAAGTTACTGCGCACGATAGCTCTTGAAAGAAAGCAAATTTTTATTTTATTTTATTTATTGATTTATTTTTGTTGCAAACTATGGGTAGAGTAATTATTTCGGAGGAGCTAGTTAATTGAAGTGATCCATAAACCGAAAGTGGTAGAAATCAACCTTTTCCAAGTTTTAACGTTGACCACTATAAAACAAAAACGGTTTTCGGCAATCGATTAAGCATTTAAAGAATATTTTTCATCTCCTTTCGTTACCAATCGAAAGTGGTAGAAATAAAGCATTTCCGCTTTTACGTTGAACACTATAAAGCAAAATGGATAAATAGTTACGAGCGGCTTTCTGTAATGGCAAATCCTTCAGATTGGATCTGACAAGTGTTTACCGAGAAATAAATTACCACACGCAAATCAAGCCCAAAACTTGGCCAAACTCGATCAGAAAATGTAGAGATCTTAATTAGGTTGAGGGCTGCCCACCACCGAATTTTGTTCCGATTCGGCCAATAGTTATCAAGAAAATGCTGCTGGCTAATTAAGTAGTTATCGAGAAATAAGGTATGAAATGCAACCCGCGTCCACCCTGTTCTTGCCCGAGTTTGACCACAGAATATGCCAGTACTTATTCCTTAGGGAATGGGCTAGTAGCTCACAAAAGTTAGTGAACATCCGGCTAGTATTTAATTTAAAAATAAACTCTAGTAAAAACCGTAAAGAGGATTTTATGTAATATGTTCTCAATTAATATGGATACCGGAATTTGTATCGTATTTCTTTCAGTTCTGGTATTAATACAGAGATTACTGTCGAGATGGAATACACTCTTGCGGTACTTAATGAATTACATAAAATCCCATCTAGCTCTCCAATCTATAACACTCAATTTATAACCGGAAGTGATTGATATATGCCACTTCTGCTTTTAGTATAAA
The DNA here is from genome assembly GCF_964235325.1 of Thermobia domestica. Lineage (NCBI taxonomy): Eukaryota > Metazoa > Arthropoda > Insecta > Zygentoma > Lepismatidae > Thermobia > Thermobia domestica. Next base: position 207,022,736 of record NC_137457.1, on the reverse strand, counting down.
GGTTAGAGTCGAGATAGAACATATTCTTGGGACACTAAATGATTATAGAAAACCGCTTCTCCTTATCTGTTATCTTTTCTAATCTATTGCGATCAACACTAAAACCGGAAGTAGTTGGATTTTGCTACTTCCGGTTTGGAGTTTAAGAGAGATAATAACTTACCTGTTCCCACAACGTTAAATTGATTCCATAAAACTGCTTCTCCCTATATCTTATAGTTTATGCTCTATGTTAATTAAATTGAAACCGGAAGTTATAGGTGATTTCTACACTTCCTTTTTACTAGGGTGTTAAGTACGAAGATGAAAGTTACTCCTGGAACGCTTTATAGATTGCCGAAAACTGCTTCTTACTATATATTATCGTTTTCGCTCTATAGTGATCAACGCTGAAACAGGAAATGGCTCAATTCTGTTACTTTCAGAATTTACTAGCTTGTTAAATGTGAAGAAGGTTATCCTTGAAAAGTTTAATTGATTGCCAGAAACATCTTCTCGTTATCTATTATCGTTTTTGCTCTATAGTAATGAGTGTTAAAATCGGAAATGGCTTATTTCTACCATTTCCAGTTCTACTAGAATGTTAAGAATAAAAATAGAGATTCCCTTGAAACGTAAAATCGATTGCCCAGAACCGCTTTTCGCTATCCATGATCGTTTTTGTTTTTTATTGATCAACGTTAAAACCTGAAAAAAATCATTTCTACCATTTTGTTTGTCGAATCACCTCTATTAATGAACTCTCTCGAGAAAATCACATTATCTACTTATTGAAAATAATAATAATAATAATAATTATAACAATAATAATAATAATAATAATAAAATAATAATAATAATAATAATAATAATAATAACAATAATAATAATAATAATAATAATAATAATAATAATAATAATAATAATAATAATAATAATAATAGAAAATTTGCATCCTTTCAAATGTTATCTTTCGAAGTAACGGACGTATGTATGTACGTACGTACTAACATTACGATATTACAAGTTCCACTACGTGATCCTAATAATAATAAAATCTTAAAGACGATCATGTTATATTTTGTATAGTGGTTTGGGAACCAGAAGCTCTAGTATATTTATTTCACTTCCGATTTGAGTAAAGGGATCACTGCCGAGATGGAATATACTCTTGGAGCACTTAATGAATTACCAAAAAAGCCTTCTCGCTATCCATCCTATAACGCTCAATGTTATAACCGGAAGCGATTGATTTCTACCACTTCAAGTTTTAGTAGAAAGATTAGAGTCGAGATAGAACATATTCTTAGGACACTTAATTGATTACAGAAAACAGCTTATCGTTAATTAGTTTCTAATCTATAGCAATCAACACTAAAACCGGAAGTAGTTGGGTTTTGCTACTTCCGGTTCGATTAGAAGTTTAATAGAGATGATACCTGTTCCTACAACGCTAAATTAGTTACCAAAAGCAGTTTCTATAACTTATAGTTTTTGCACTATATAGATTAAATTGAAACCGGAAGTTATAGGTAATTTCTGCCACATCTTTTTCACTAAGGTGTTAATTATGAAGAAGAAGGTTATTCTTGAAACTATTTATCGATTGCCGAAAACTACCTCTTACTATCTATTACCTTTTTCTCTCTATAGTGATCAACGTTAAAACCGGAAATGGTTCATTTGTACCAGTTCATGTTTTACTAGAGTGCTAAGGGTGAAGACGTAGATTAATCTTGAAACGCTTTTTCGATTGTCCATTCTCGATGGCTCATTCGTACCTCTTCCGGTTTTATTAGACTATTAAGAATGAAGATGAGAGTTGGCTATGAAACGTGTAATCGATTGCCAAGAACCGCTTTTCCCTATCTATTACCGTTTTTGTTCTATAATGATCAACATTAAAACCGGAAATGACATATTTCTACCACTTCCGGTTGGTGAATCTTCTCTATTAAAGAACTCCCTCGAGATAATCATTGTATCTTTCTATTGCAAAAAACAATTTAAAAATTCGCATCCGTCCAAATGTCATCGTACGGACGTATGTACAAACATTACGATGTTACAAGTTTCACTACGTAATCCTAATAGTTAAAACAGTAAAGATGTACGTAATATTTTCTCAATTGATTTGGAAATCAGAAGTTGTAGTATATTTTTTTTCACTTCCTAGTTGAGTAGAGTAATTACTGTCGAGACGGAATACACTCTTGGGCACTTAATAAATTTTCCATTCTATTCCCTTTTCGCTATATATTCTATAACACTCAATGCTTAAACTGGAAGTGATTGATTTCTGTCACTTGCGGTTTGAGTAGAAAGATTAAAGTCGAATTAGAAAATTCTTGGAACACTTAATTGATTACTGAAAACCGCTTCTCGCTATTTATTACGGTTTCTAATCTATTGTGATCAACACTAAAACCGGAAGTAGTTGGGTTTTGCCACTCCCGGTTTATTTAGAAGTTTAAGAGAGGAAACGATACTTATTCCCACAACGCTAAACTGATTTCCCAAAACAGCTTCTCCCTATCTCCCTATGTAGATTAATTTGAAGTCGGAAATTATAGTTAATTTCTACTGCTTCCGGTTTTAGTAGGATGTTAATTATGAAGATGAAAGTTATCCTTCACACGCTTTATCGATTGCCGAAAATTGCTTCTTGCTATCTTTTACCGTTTTTGCTCTATAGTGATCAACAATAAAACCGGAAATGACTCATTTATACCACTTCCGGTTTTACTATAGTGTTAAGAATGAATGTGGGAGTTGTCCTTGAAACGTTTAATCGATTGCCGAAAACCGTTTGTCGCTATCTATTACAGTATGTGCTCTACAGTGATCAACGTTGAAACCGGAAATGGCTCATTTGCACCACTTTCTGTTGACTAAATAATCTCCGTTAACAAAATTCCACGAGATAATTACTCTATTTATCTATTTCAAAAAACAGAATTAAAAAATTCGCATTCGTTCAAAAGTTATCGTGCGGAATGTTACGGTAAGTTCCACTAAGTGATCATAATAAATAATTCATACCCCCGACCCCGCCACACACACACAGTAACTTATGTACACACGAAAGTATATCTGGTAGTTCCCATATGCCTATGCCGGTAGCTGGAAACAAAGAGAGAGAGAGAGAGAGAGAGAATCTTATTACACCTTTACACAGAACACGCAATTACTCAGAACATCAATTAAAAAAAGAAAAAAAGAATAGTTGTTAATGAAACTTTCAAAGATTGGTACTACTGCTGCAACATACACATGCAATTCTTCCATAATGATTGATTCGTAAGATGATGTATATGGGTTTCTTAATGACAGTGTAATAAAATGCCTTCAAATTGACCACAAAATAAAAAGTTAAATTTCTCTCTCAAATTTTAGAAAATCGAAGTCGATGGTCATTATGGGAACACTCTACAATAACAATATATGCAAACAAATATTAATATACTCCAAGCTTTCCACTAGATGCCAGAAAGCTTCGGATCATATTTGATGTCATAAGCATAAGCAGATGTAAATATATATATATATATATATATATATATATATATATATATATATATATATATATATATATATATATAAATATATATATATATATATATATATATATATATATATATATATATATATGTGTGTGTGTGTGTGTGTGTGTGTGTGTGTATATATATATATAGATAGATATAGATATAGATATAACTTATTTATTTTACATAATTTATCATGCATTGAGAAATATCGAACACCAAAAACTTTGACCTGAACTCATGATCAGATATCTCTTGTTATACAGCTGAGCAATCATGAACATTGCTGTCGTGTACTTGATGAAAAAATATTGTAATGTATGATCTGTCAGAAAAGTAAATGTATATCTGTTTTTTGAGCCTGGCATTCCTGTGCTCCAGCCATGGAGAGTACGAGAATTAAATCAATCAAATGTTTAGTGTGGGGCATGAAGAGAAGTCCAATCTGAATAAGACGTTGCAGAGGGGCACAAACTGTGAGTATGAATAGTACCTGGTGTAAATAAATCACGACACCAAAAGAGAAATTCAGAAACAGCTGGCAAACGGAGAAAAAGAGTAAAAATTGTCGAATTGGGAACATAAAATACAAATACAAACAAATATGCCAACAACTAAACACTTGGCAAGCAAGGATCCTGGTGTAGTGGCTAAGACGCTAGATTATAAATCCAAAGGACGTAAGTTCCAATCCACTACAAGTAGAATGTTTTTTAAAATGCATACAGTACGTGAGAGGTGGTAAAAGTAAAAACGAGGTAAAAATTCCAGTTACATTTATTAGAGAAGTGAAACAATGAAAACTAGGAAGCAGGTATATCTATTCAGGGGTATGTATCAGAAAGCGGTGATCGGAAAAACGAAATTTTCCCGAATTTCACACATGTGAGTCTCCACATTAGGCAAACTTCTTCAGAAATATGCCTATTGCAGAGACCATCATACCATATTTGGCCCAACCCTTTAATTTTGGAAATTGTTCAAATTAAACATTTGGTACTATAGTATAGGACGCTAATATGGATCACTATAAATTTGGATGGTCCACCTCGTTCCCTTTTTACGTGTACAAAATTACCAAAATATAAACATAAGCAATATGTTGTACAGTGGGAGACACTTCTAAATGGTACAGCCATATGGAAATTTACGGCTAAGGTGTACCATTTAGAAGTGTCCCCCGCTGTACCACCTGTTTGGTTTTCGACCTAATTTATCTCCTTGGATGAGGTCCTATCACCTTATATAGTTATATGGTCATGTATAGATGTTCATTTCCTATAATAAGACATAGGTACATTGGTGCACCCCTTTAAATTTTTAGGAGGAGTACCCTGGCCCATCCCTTCAATTTTAGAAATTATCCAATTTAATCATTTGGTATCATAGTACAGGACATCACTATGTATCATGATAAATTTGGATGGTCCATCTCGTTCACTTTCATGGGTACGAAATTGCCAAATTTTAGTACAACCACGTGTTTGGTTTTTGACCTAATTTATTCCCTTGGATGAGGTCCTATTACCTTATATGGTTATATGGTCATGTATAGGGGTCCATTTCCTATCATAAGACATAGGTACATTTGTGCACTCCCGGGAGGGATACCTTGGACCACCCTTTAATTTTGGAAATTGCTCAATTTAAACATTTGGTATTATAGTATAGGACCCTAATATGGATCACTATAAATTTGGGTGGTCCACGTCGTTCCCTTTTAGGGGTACAAAATTGCCAAAATATAAACGTAAGCAATACGTTGTACCACGTGTTTGGTTTTTCCACCTAATTTATCTCATTGGATGAGGCCCTATTACCTTATATGGTTATATTGTAATGTATAGGTGTTCATTCCCTATCAGAAGACATACGTACAGTGCTGCATTCCTTTCATTTTTTTGGAGAGGTACTACATTGGCCCGCCCCTTTAAATTTTGCAATTTTTTTGATTTAAGCATTCGGTATTATAGTACGGGACCTCAATATGTATCATGATAAATTTGGATGGTCCACATCGTTCACTTTCATGGGTACGAAATTGCCAAAATATAAACGTAAGCAATACGTTGTACCACGTGTTTGGTATTTTGGGCTAATTTATCCTCTTGGATGAGGTCCTATTAACTTATATGGTTATATGGTTATGTATATTGGTCCATTCCCTATTATAAGACATGGGTATATTGATGCACCCCTTTAAAAAATTTTGAGGGGTACTTTGGCCCACCCCCTTAAATTTTGGAAATTGCCCAATTTAAACATTTGGTATAATAGTATAAGACCCTAATATATAATACTATAAATTTGGGTGATCCACATCATTCCCTTTCATGGGTAAAGAACTACCAAAAAATTAAATTTCGGAGGTTATTGACCCCTTTGATAAGGATTTAGCATATTATATGGGTATGCGCAGAGGTTTATTACCTTTATATGTTTATGTGCCCTTTTAAATTTGGGAATTATCAAATAACAAAATTCGGTAAACGTTTTTCTAGGACCCATTGGTGTTCCTCTTATAGCCAAATACTCAAATTTTGAAGTTTGTTGATCTATATTTTTTGATACGGCTTTATTATTGAATAACTACAGGATTTATGACTTTTTCATAAGACACAGGCGTATTTGTGTACCAATCTTAAATTTTGGGAGGGGTACATTTCTTATTGTCATATCAATAATTGATAATTGTTCTTAAAATTGGATAGTATCTCATTCATTGGGTAAATCATTGTCAAATATGAGTATGATCACGTGATCAGTTATTGACCTATGATGGGATTAGGTGTTCAGGACATTGGTACATTTAAACTTTGTAGGATAATTTGAGAATGCGTCATTGGTTTTGATTATTATAGCCAAATATAAACGTAAGCAATACGATGTACCACGTGATTGACCTTGATGAGGTAGTGTACAGGGATTAATTTCCTTTGTTCTGGTACTTCTTAAGTTTGAGTACACGTTTCTAGACAACAGTTGGTTCTGCTAAGATAAACAATTGACGGACATTATTGACCTTATTGAACATATAATGATATGATTAATTCTGAGACTTAGGTATATCAAGAGAAGTATTCTTTAAATTTGGGAATTGTGAAAAATAGAATTTTAACATAAGGCGCGAAATTTGAAACAATACATTGAACTTTAGTCACAGCTCATAGTCTAAGATCATTTGTGGTGATTGATTTGAACTTGAGCTTTAGAATCTGACAGCTAATCTTATCGAATCTTATTACTCATAGTCTTAAGAAAATAGATGCTACAACACTGGCAAAGTTATTGTTGATGCAATTTGATTGGTTGATCACTATCTTTCGTGCAATCTGATTGGCTGATCACTATCTTTCGTGCAATCTGATTGGTTGATGAGTTTCAAATCTTTGCTGCATTCAGTTTTGTTTTAACATTTAAAAGTTTTTGAAATTTTTGTTTGAAAATTTTTTGTTTGAAACTTTGGTTTGACATTTTTTCGTTTGATATTTTTAATTTAAAAATTTGTTTCGAAATTTTTGTTTGAATGTTTTTTGAAAGTTTGTTTCGAAATTTTGAAATTTTTTCGTTTGAAATTTTTGTTTGAAAAATTTGTTTGAAATTTTTGTTTCAAAATTTTTTGTTTCGAAATTTTTTGTTTGTAAACTTTTGTTTCGAAATTTTTGTTTGAAAAATTTGTTTGAAATTTTTTGTTTAAAATTTTTTCGTTTGAAATTCTTTGAAATTTTTCGTTTCCAAATTTTTTTTCTGTTTAAAAATTTTTGTTTGAACATTTTTGTTTGGAAAATTTTGGTTTCAAATTTTTGTTTGTGTACTCATTAGTAAAGAACCGTAACTGTTCAGAAGAAAATTTGGTTTGAATTGTTTTTGTTTGAAATTTTTTTTTGAAATTTTTGTTTGAAATTTTTGTTTGACATTTTTTAAGTTTGTGCACTGATTAGTAAAAACCCGGAACTTTTTAGAACTAAAACCTCTGGCAACATTGTGGTGCAATAGTACACGTTAGAACATGGGGTTGTACTTGAAATGAAAAAACACAATTCATTGAAATGGATCATTTTATTACACTCCACATACATCCATACAAGATAAAGGGTCTGGATATTGCCGATACAATGTATTTTGAACTTCTTGCACTAGTTTATCTTTAGCATATAATTTTAATTCCAATTGAAGTCTTTTAAGGTCTATTGCAATATCAATTGGTGGAAACTCAATGTCCACTTGAGCACAAATAGACTGTTTATCAATACAGGTATGCACCCACGAACGATGTTGACAACCATCACATCATCTAGATACATGTTGTACAATATGCATAACACATTTTTCAAAATAATACTTTTTCAGGAATATGCTTGTTTTGTTGCACATTTCCACTGCATTTTTAACACACTGGAATACGTTCATGAATCTGTTCCATTCCGTTTGCGTTAGATACACTATGTGGCGAGGGACATGCAATGTACTCTTTTTACGTAACAGCGCCATCTTCTCTTCAAGGACTGTACGTAGCACCACTTCATGATTTGAGCCTAATGATTTGACTATGGTCACATTTAGCTCATCATGAAAATAATCATTCATTTGGTCGATTCGTGAATATAATATTTGCCATTCTTCAAAGTTCAGTTGTACACCAAATTGTTCTGCTTTGCCCAATCGAATCACAGGTTCAAATGTTATAGCACTGATACCAATCGTTACATATTTTGTTTGAAATATATTTATTGGATAATAGCTTGCGAAGAGGAACTCTTTATCGTTAGAAGTACACATCTTTCCTCCTTAAACGCACTTGCTCAAATGAATTCATGGGCTGACTCTGTATTTGCTCATTTCATAGTTATTGCTAACGTCATTGGAAAGGAATGTGCTGACGTTTGAATTCATGGTTTCATCACAGTTGCTGACGTCATGCTGACTCACCAAATTCATAGATCGCATTCTGCATACAATTACGTCTGACGTCAAAGGAATGTGCTAACGTTTGAATTCATGATTTCATCACAATTGCTGAAAAAACCGGCTGTGTACTAAATTCAAATTGATGACTTCGACCCAAGAATCCTTTGTAACATAAAGATACAGATCAAGTGTTTAAGGAACGCAGCAGTTCTCCTTGTTTTGATGCTTCCATGGGTAAATATCCTGCTGGTAAAATTATATTCTTATCATTTTCAAGCTTCACTACGATTCTTAATCCAAACTTTGTAGGGATTTTTTGGCTAGCTAAGATTCTATAAGGTACATTCTGTTGTAAATCAGTAATCTTGGTAAATGATTCCATCACATCACGTGTGTTTAGAAACTACAGACAAGTAGCCATGATGACGTTATCGTGAATACTAACGCGAACGATACTTATATATGATGCAAAACTGATGACGTTGCATTATCATGTTCTGACGTGTACTATTGCACCATGATAAACAATGATGCCAGATGTTTTTGTTCTAAACAGTTCCAGTTCTTTACTAATGAGTGCACAAATTTAAAAAATGTCAAACAAAAATTTTGAAACAAAAATTTCAAACAAAAAATTTTCAAACAAAAAATTTGGAAACAAAATTTTCCAAATAAAAATTCTTAAACGGAAAAAAATTTGGAAACGAATAATTTCAGACAAGAAATTTCAAAAGAAAGAATTTTAAACAAAAAATTTCAAACAAATTTTGCAAACAAAAATTTCGAAACAAAAATTCACAAACCAAAAATTTTCAGACAAAATTTTGAAACAAAAATTTCAAACAAAAATTTCAAACGAAAAAATTTCAAACAAAATTTTGAAACAAAAATTTAAAAAAAATTAAAACAAAAATTTCGAAACAAATTTTCAAATTAAAAATATCAAACGAAAAAATGTCAAACCAAAGTTTCAAACAAAAATTTCAAAAACTTTTAAATGTTAGAACAAAACTGAATGCAGCAAAGATTTGAAACTCATCAACCAATCAGATTGCACGAAAGATAGTGATCAGCCAATCAGATTGCACGAAAGATAGTGATCAACCAATCAAATTGCATCAACAATAACTTTGCCAGTGTTGTAGCATCTATTCTCTTAAGACTATGAGTCATAAGATTCGATAAGATTAGCTGTCAGATTCTAAAGCTCAAGTTCAAATCAATCACCACAAATGATCTTAGACTATGAGCTGTGACTAAAGTTCAATGTATTGTTTCAAATTTCGCGCCTTATGTTAAAATTCTATTTTTCACAATTCCCAAATTTAAAGAATACTTCTCTTGATATACCTGTCTCAGAATTAATCATATCATTATATGATCAATAAGGTCAATAATGTCCGTCAATTGTTTATCTTAGCAGAACCAACTGTTGTCTAGAAACGTGTACTCAAACTTAAGAAGTACCAGAACAAAGGAAATTAATCCCTGTACACTACCTCATCAAGGTCAATCACGTGGTACATCGTATTGCTTACGTTTATATTTGGCTATAATAATCAAAACCAATGACGCATTCTCAAATTATCCTACAAAGTTTAAATGTACCAATGTCCTGAACACCTAATCCCATCATAGGCCAATAACTGATCACGTGATCATACTCATATTTGACAATGATTTACCCAATGAATGAGATACTATCCAATTTTAAGAACAATTATCAATTATTGATATGACAATAAGAAATGTACCCCTCCCAAAATTTAAGATTGGTACACAAATACGCCTGTGTCTTATGAAAAAGTCATAAATCCTGTAGTTATTCAATAATAAAGCCGTATCAAAAAATATAGGTCAATAAACTTCAAAATTTGAGTATTTGGCTATAAGAGGAACACCAATGGGTCCTAGAAAAACGTTTACCGAATTTTGTTATTTGATAATTCCCAAATTTAAAAGGGCACATAAACATATAAAGGTAATAAACCTCTGCGCATACCCATATAATATGCTAAATCCTTATCAAAGGGGTCAATAACCTCCGAAATTTAATTTTTTGGTAGTTCTTTACCCATGAAAGGGAATGATGTGGATCACCCAAATTTATAGTAATATATATTAGGGTCTTATACTATTATACCAAATGTTTAAATTGGGCAATTTCCAAAATTTAAGGGGGTGGGCCAAAGTACCGCTCCCAATTTTTTAAAGGGGTGCATCAATATACCCATGTCTTATAATAGGGAATGGACCAATATACATAATCATATAACCATATAAGTTAATAGGACCTCATCCAAGAGGATAAATTAGGCCAAAATACCAAATACGTGGTACAACGTATTGCTTACGTTTATATTTTGGCAATTTCGTACCCATGAAAGTGAACGATGTGGACCATCGAAATTTATCATGATACATATTGAGGTCCCGTACTATAATACCGAATGCTTAAATCAAAAAATTGCAAAATTTAAGGGACGGGCCAAGGTAGTACCTCTCCAAAAAATTGAAAGGAGTGCAACAATGTACCTATGTCTTATGATAGGGAATGAACACCTATACATTACAATATAACCATATAAGGTAATAGGGCCTCATCCAATGAGATAAATTAGGTGGGAAAACCAAACACGTGGTACAACGTATTGCTTACGTTTATATTTTGGCAATTTTGTACCCCTAAAAGGGAACGACGTGGACCACCCAAATTTATAATGATCCATATTAGGGTCCTATACTATAATACCAAATGTTTAAATTGAGCAATTTCCAAAATTAAAGGGTGGGCCAAGGTATCCCTCCCGGGAGTGCAGAAATGTACCTATGTCTTATGATAGGAAATGGACCCCTATACATTACAATATAACCATATAAGGTAATAGGACCTCATCCAAGGGAATAAATTAGGTCAAAAACCAAACACGTGGTTGTACTAAAATTTGGCAATTTCGTACCCATGAAAGGGAACGAGATGGACCATCCAAATTTATCATGATACATAGTGATGTCCTGTACTATGATACCAAATGATTAAATTGGATAATTTCTAAAATTGAGGGGGTGGGCCAGGGTACTCCTCCTAAAAATTTAAAGGGGTGCACCAATGTACCTATGTCTTATTATAGGAAATGAACACCTATACATGACCATATAACTATATAAGGTGATAGGACCTCATCCAAGGAGATAAATTAGGTCGAAAACCAAACACGTGGTACAACATATTGCTTATGTTTATATTTTGGCAATTTTGTACACCTAAAAAGGGAACGAGGTGGACCATCCAAATTTATAGTGATCCATATTAGCGTCCTATACTATAATACCAAATGTTTAAATTGAGCAATTTCCAAAACTTATGGGGCGGGCCAAGGTACCCCTCCCAAAATTTTAAAGGAGTGCACAAATGTACCTATGTCTTATGATAGGGAATGGACCCCTATACATGACCATGTAACTATATAAGGTAATAGGACCTCATCCAAGGAGATAAATTAGGTCAAAAACCAAACACGTGGTATAACGTATTGCTTACGTTTATATTTTGGCAATTGTGTACCCCTAGAAGGGAACGAGGTGGATCATCCAAATCTATCATAATACATATTAGGGTCTTGTACTATTATACCTAATGTTTAAATTGGGCAATTTCCAACATTTAAGGGGTGGGCCAAGGTACTCCTCCCAAATTTTTCAAGGGGTGCATTAATATACCCAAAAGTTAGAAAAGGTAATGGACCCCTGTATACGCTTATATAATCATATAGGGTAATAATACCTCATCAAAGGGGATAAATTAGGTCAAAAAACCCCGAAATTTGAGTTTTTGGTAATTTTTTACCCATGAAAGGGAACGACATAGACACCCAATACTGATAGAGGTACATACTATGGTCCTAGGCTACCATACGAAATTTTTAGGTTTGGCAATTTTCCAAATTTAAGGGGTGGTGGTCCTATGTACCCCTGCCAAAGTTTAGAGGGAGGGCCATGGTACCCCTGCCAAAATTTAGAGGGGGTGGTCCTAAGTACCCCTAGGTCATTGACCCCGGGCCAGGGACCATGAGTCGTGAGGCAGGAACCCAGGGGCCAAAAGTGTCCTCAGGTGACGCAATTACTACTCTCTCTTCCCCCCATTAATGATTAAGAAGTAAACAAATGAAATTAAGCGATTTCAATACAAATAATAATGAAGAGCGTCCTTCGGGGCATCGTCATGTGGAGTCAAGCAGCCATAGTAGAGCCCTCCACAGGCAAAATGTCAATAATTAATTTCGAGAGCAGGAGGGATGGGACAACGTTGGGCACTGTGGACCCATAAGGCGCAAAAAAAATATGAGGGGTATGCCAGCCCCCTTACTTATTTTCACATATTAATATTCAATTATATTGTGCGAAATCTACGCATGGGTCAGCTAGTAATAGTTATTATTATTATTATTATTATTATTATTATTATTATTATTATTATTATTAATATTATTATTATTATTATTATTATTATCAACAGTGTCTTTCACTACCTGCGCATGTTTGACACGGAATCAAAGAGAAGATCCATCATTCGTAGAACAAATAAGAATAGACAGTTGTCTTTTTTAAAATATGAAAATATGGAAAGAGTGACAATCTGTAACGAAAAGACAATTTTTTTCTCTCAACTGGATAAAAAAGCCAAGATAGATTCGAACTCGGGTGGCCGGCGCGAGAAGGCAGTGCTTTGTTTATTCACCCACTGTATCGTTAGGGATTACTATGTATTAAGAGCTATCATTTCCGTGGGTTTTATATTGTGATCACGTGTTCCTTTACTGGAAGTCGACAAATGGCTTACATGTGGTAATTAAATCTACATGCCATATGTAATACATGAGATATTTAGACCTACATGCTTTTCTTATAAGGTAATAAAAGGATCATGCTGGGAATAAGGAAAAGAACATTCCTTGGACAAAACGGAAACTATTAGCATCAGAAATATTTATCTACGAGGCATGCGCAGTAATATAATTCAGAATAGTCACTGTTTAGTTCAGTAAACGAAGAAAGGGGTATAGAAAGCAAACATGTCGCGTCAACGAGATCGACCAGAGTTGACAGAGGCGGAAGCAGATGTGTAGTAATACAACAACTTTGGTTAAATTGATAATTAGTTCTATATCCTGTAGTAGATCGTATCACAACTTTTCGGAAGAGCAGAGAAAGACTTACTAACCCTCGAAGTCACATCCGAGTGACTACACATACAAACAATTCGCTAAAATTAGACGCTTTACGAAGAAGGTACAGCGACGTAAGTACTTCGAATACATGGACTCAATTGGTGATTTTACTGTTAGCAACCCTAAACTATTTTGAACTGTAATTAAATCTCGATCGACATCTCCCAGCATACCAGCAACAGTTCATGACGAGAATTTTAAAGCTAGTGATGGTCAGAGACCCGACCTTTTTAATAACTACTTCTGTAAAACATTTACCGCGTTTCCCCCTACAACCCATATTCCCCCTCTCATGCTCATTTGTACTAACACCTTATCAGACCTCTCTACCACCCCGGGTGAAGTTTTGGTTCTCTTGCAGACGCTTTCTCCACATAGATCTCTAGGGCCCGACAACATTGTCTCTCTCTATCTTAACAAAACTGCTTCAGCTATGCAGTTCGTTTATCCATCCTATTCAATAGATGCTTCAGAGAAGGATATTATCCCACCAGCTGGAAACTAGCTCATGTGACCCCAATATATAAATCAGGACTTAAAAATCAAGTATCCTCCTATAGGCCAACATCTCTTCTTTCTGTAATATCTGTTGTCTGCGAAAAAATAATCAAAGACAGGCTTCTCAAATTCACGTCGCCTTACATTCACACTTCTCAGCACGGCTTTCTACCGAAAAGCTCAAGTCTCACAAACTTAAGTACTCTTCTTTCCTGTGCAGTTCAATGTATAAATAATAATACTCAATTAGATGTAATTTATTTTGATCTCTCAAAGACCTTTGATTCTGTCAGTCACATTCTTCTTCTCCACAAGCTTTCCAATAGGCTTAATGTGCATGGTAAATTTCAATCACCAGCTATCTAAAGGGCCGTAAACAGAAAGTTGTTCTTTCAGGGGCGACTTCTAACCCCAACCTGTGATCTCGGAGGTGCCTCAGGGAAGCATACTAGGGCCCCTGCTATTTGTCCTGTATATGGACGATCTCTACTCTAACCTATCAGTTAATCCTAGTGGCCTTTTGCTTTTTGCTGATGATTGCAAATTATATAGAGAAATATCATGTTTCCATGACACAATTGCCCTACTGGAAGACAAATATTATCTTGTGGGCTGGTGTGAAATGTGGCAATTGAAACTTAACAGTAAGAAATGTGACGATATTACAATTACTCTGAAAATGTTTCCTGTTCCCTCCAAATACCATATTAACGATTCCCCTATAACACATTCTGCCAGTCATAATGATCTTGGTGTCATCTTTGATTCGAAACTCTAGTTCTCTGACCACATCTCCTCAATAGTTAAGAAATCAATGCGTATGCTGGGGCTTCTTTACCGATTCACTGAACTACGTACTGTGGCATCATTCATAACATTCTATAAAACTCTAATAGCACCCAAGATCGAATACTGCTCTCCCATATGGACCATGGCCGCACCTACACATCTATCTAGACTTGAGTCTGTTCTCAATTTCTTTATTGCAATAGTACGTTTTCGTGTTCCCGCACTTCGAATATTACCTAAGGAGGAAATTTTGCGATATCTTAATATCCAGATGCCGGAAATAGGCAGAAATAACTCTGATTTGAAGTTTCTTCATAAGATTGTAAATAGGAACCTAAGATCGGAAACCCTAATTCAACAACTATCCTTACATGTCCCTTCCCGCAAAACCCGGAATACCCACCTATTCCATGTTGCACGCCCTAGGTTGACAATTATACAGAGGTCTCTTTTTCACCGAGTACCCAACTATTATAAATATCTAAGTAGGGAGGTGGACATTTTTCCGAGCTACCTGGTGTTTGAAAGAGCAATAAAACGCGTGCTGGCTAAATAATATCAATATTACTATTGATGTTACTGTTGTTGCTTATTTTTTAAATTCTTTTTCTTTTGTCTTTTTTTCCCGCTTGTTGACATTTCCCTGTGTAAAATGGCACAATTATGCTGTATCTGAGAATTTGTTCAATAAATAAATAACCCTATCATATAGAAAGCTTTACTAATCCGATCATATAGACACAAATGGATGTAACTGTGAATACTACAACTTGGATTTAACGAAAGCCGTTTAAACATTCAGTGGTTTGCAGTTTTTTTTTAGTTTTTTTTTTAAAATTATGCATAGAGCACATGAGAGGTGGTAAAAGAGAGCGTGTTATCCGTTTAATACGTTAAGTGAAAAAGAGTTTAAAATTTCGGTAAAATTTAGTAGAGAAGTGAAACAATGAAAACGAGGAAGCAGATATATTTAATCAGGGGTATGTATCAGAGGGTGCTAATCTCAAAAACTGAAATTTTGCCGAATTTCGCAAATGTGAGTCTCTACGATAGGCAAATATCTTCAGAAATGTGCCTATTGCAGAGAACATCTTTCCAGAAATGCCGTAAAATTTCTATGCAATTTTGCCCTTTTGTCTATCATCACCTCTGAAACGGGAAGAGAGAGAGAGAGATGTTCCCGGAACTCAGAGTGAGGTGCTTCCATTCAAATCAACGAACTGACAAAATAGACGCTTACATAATGCGAAAGCGGAATACAAACAACAATAAAACATCAAAGTGACAATTGCAAGCATATCACCTAAGGTTCCGGAACCATGACGGTCAATGAAACATGATCCGATGTCGGACGTCGAGAAATAATTTGATAATGAAATTAAAACAGAACTTTAGAAAAGAAATTATTATGACGCACTAGACACAACATGATTGCCTGTTTCTTCTCCTCATGTTAAATTGTCTCATTTTAGCAATGCGAGACAAAGCCAGTGTCTCGTCTCGTGACTATTCCAGTGTCATATCGTGTTTCCGAAACGAGACAAATTGTTAACTCGTCTCCTTTCGTCTAATTTTCTTTCGTAAACCTCATAATAATAGAAGTAAAATTGGAAGCCGTGCGACTTCGAAATGTAACGAATTTTACAAGTTAGAATTGATAATCAGACAAGAGAGGGCTATTGAATGCTTTTGAGACATTTAAATCGCGATGAGTCCAGACAGGGACACGTCACGTCTCGTCTCGGAAAACTAGACGAGACAGACGCTTTGTCTCGTCTCGTCTCGGATTTAACAAAGCCTATATTGTCTCACCCATGCTGAATTGGAAACCAGAATTGAAGTGGATCTTGTGTCAAGTGAGACATGTGGGTCAAGATGTGTAACTCGGTTAGTGGGTTGTGAGTCAACAGGATGTGACCCACTGCAATCCACCACCCACCGTGACCCACCATAAAGCAGCGATCCACTATAACCTACAGACTCACTACGACCCACCGACACACTCTGCTTAGTGCATTATATATAGCATCGTCTGAATAGTGGTGAATTTGTCTACATTTTACTTTTAGGGTCTCTATTTTCTTTTTTCTTTTTTGGCATTTGTTTTTATTTACTTACCTGAGATGACTATATGATACAAGGAAAAAGCAGGCTTTGTTAAATGAACTTTCGCGAGGTAGTTGTGCATATTTAAAGTGTTAATATTACAAACTGGGAGAGCGCAATAACCAGAAATAGCGTAGAATATGCGTCTTAAAGTTTCGACTAGCCGTATATATGATACCATGCTTAAAATTACCAAGTGACGGTGTGGCAGAGTTTGGAGCATTCACGATTCACGCGTAAAGGATCGCGGGTTCGATTCCCGCTTGAGTCGACTTGTTTTTGCTTTTACCAATAAAGTAGTCATTTACAACTACAAGTAAAATATTAATTTACAATATGTTTATAATGCATGAAAAAATAGGAATTTTTAAATCAGTTGTTATACTTTTCAATGTTTCGTGTGAACTAGATACACATATAACCTATTTCGATAAGTCGTCAAACGAAAAATGAACTTGACGATTAGTGTCTATATCTGTGGACAGAGTGCGAATTGCAAGGGGGATAATTCCGAAATTCCCTTTGGCTATAGCATTCATACAGTATTCCCTAGCGGATATCCCCCTCAACCCCCTTGTAATTCGCCCACTGTCCACAGATATAGACACGAAATTTCGGACACAACGACTGATGTAACCGTAATACAGCCTGTAATATCAATATATTTATGAAATAGGTTATATTTTGTATCTAGTTCACATAAAACATTGAAACGTTTTACAACTGATTTGAAAATTCCTATCGTTTAGAATATATGACCATATAGTGAATTAATATTTTACTTGTAGTTATAATAACTACTTTATTGGTAAAAAGCAAAAACAAGTTGACTCGAGAGGGAATCGAACGCTGAACCCTTTACACGGGAATCGGGAATGCTCCACACTCTGCCACAACCCCAGTTGGTAACTTTAGGCGTCGTACCATATATACGGAGAGTCGAAACTTTAAGAGGCTTTTTCTAAGCTATTTCTGGCTATTGCGCTCTTCCAGTTTAAATGTGAACTACTACTTCGCGAAAGATGACCCCTAAGTTCATTTAAGAAAGTCTGCCTTTTCCTTGTTAGATATACTCATCTCAGGTAAGTAAATAGAAACAAATGAAAACAAGAAGAAGAAGAAAATGGAGGTTTTAAAAGTGAAATGTAGACAAATTCACCACTCCTCAGAGGGTGCTATATACAATGCACTAAGCAGAGTGTGTTGGTGGGTCGTAGTGGGTATGTAGGTTATGGCGAGCCGCTGGTTTATGGTGGGTAACGGCGGATGGTGGGTTGCAGTGGGTCACGTCCTGTTGACCCACGGCCCACTATCTACTTCATCTCTGGTGACAGGCTTCCAATTCAGCATTGGCGAGACAATATAGGCTTTGTTAAATCCGAGAACACACGAGAAAAAGAGTCTGTCTCGTCTCGTTTTCCTACACGAGGCGTGACAGGTCCTTGTCTGGACTCGTCGCGTTTTAAATGTCTTGAAAGCATTCCATAGCCCTCTCTTGTCCGATTATCAATTCTAACTTGTAAACTTCGTTACATTTCGAAGCCCCATAGCTTCCAATCTTACTTCTATTATTATGAGGTTTACGAAAGAAAATTAGACGACAGGAGACTAGATATCAATTTGTCCCGTTTCGGAAAAAACGAGATGACACCGGAATAGCCACGAAACCAGTGGCGGATCTAAAGGTAAAACCTGGGGGGTTCCTAAATTTAGACTATGATCCGTATACCATGACCTTACTATAAATTTTCAAAACTATATAAATAGTAGCTTAAATTATTTTCCTCAATCTGAAAGTGGGGGCCTAGGCCCCACGCCCGCGAGCTAAATCCGCCACTGCACAAGACGAAACACAAGTTTTTTCTCGTCTCTCTAAAACGAGACATTTTCACATGACGAGACGAAACAGGCAACCATGTTGTGTCTAGCGCGTCATAACCATTCGTTTTATAAAATTCTGTTTTCATCCCATTATCAAGTTATTTCTCGAAATCCGACCTCGGATCATCTTCTTTTCATTGATCGTCATTGTTTCCTTCACTAACTTGTGTTTATAATTTTTAAAAAATCGTTCTATATTCTACGGTTTTCATTCCACGGTCAGTCTACGGTTTTTATTCTACCACTTGTGGAGTGGAATTAACATATGATAGGTTATAATGGTGTTGTGAATGTTTGTTATCTGTCTAATTGTTTGAAACCGGTGTATATTTAGACAATCGATATTATGTGGGGTTAATTGCATTCATCTATTACTACTTAACTGTCTATGTATGATATATCTATAAGTATAGTGTTCTACGTTTCCCTTCGTAGAACAAAGTTGTTTGAAGGCTCTGGATTAAGTGTAATGGAATTGTATAATAGTCTAGGCATGTAACTTTGATGGGGAAATGGAAGTTAGAACTGCAGCATGAAGTGTGGAAAGAGGGGTCTTTCTGTTTTTCCCTTGAAATGTCTGTAATGCAATGCTTGTTCCGTTCACTGTATCGCTATCTGTCCTCGCTGCTGCCTTCAGGAGTTATTCAGCATGCCTCGCTGTCTAGCCTCTGCATAGCAAAACCCACGAGTGTAATATGCATGATTCACTGTGTAACGCAGTGTTGCAATAACTTCGCTTTGTCGTTAAGAAATATAGTGCATTTGCTGTCTTCAATATCAATAAAACTGGTTGTGGGAAAAAAAAATAACTGAATTCGAATCTGTTAACAGTCTATTTATATAGTTTATTATTGTAGTCTCAATATGGCCTCTCATCCCAAAGTTGGTGATTGTTTTCACATGACACATTTGGGGAGAGGGGGAGCTGTGTAAGTCACAGTATTTTGGCATTCGGGATATTAGTGATATGTTGTTCGGATCTTGGAACCTTAGGTGATAACGCTTGCAATTGTTACTTTCCTGTTTTATGGCTGCATTCGGCATTCTTATTATGTAAGCGTCTATTTGTCATCTTGTTAATTTGAATGGAAACACCACACTCTCAGTTCCGGAAGCATCTCTCTCTCTCTCTCTCTGCAATACGCACATTTCTGAAGAAATTTGCCTATCGTAGAGACTCACATGGGCAAAATTAGGGAAAATTTCCAGTTTTTCCGGTCACCACCCTCTGATACAACCCCTGATTAAATATACTTGCTTCCTCATTTTCATTGTCTCACTTCTCTAATAAATTCCACCGAAATTTTATCTTGTTTTCACTTAACATATTAAACGGGTAACACGCTCTCTTTTACCACCTTTCATGTGCTGTATTATTTTAAAAAATAGAAAATATACTACTCGGAGCAGATTCGAACCGCCGTTCTTTGTATTTGTAATCTAGCGCCATAACCACTACACCAAGATCGTTGCTCGGCAAACGCTAAGTTGTTGGCATATTTGTTCTATTTGTATTTTATGTTTTTCTATTTATTCTATTTATATTTATTCTATTTATATTATTTATTCTATTTATATTTATTATTTTATGTTCCCACTTCGACAATTTTTACTCTTTTTTCTCCGTTTAGCAGCTGTTTTTGGTTTTCTCTTTCGGTGTCGCCCTTTATTTACACTATGCACTATTCGTGTTCACACCTTGTGCCCCTCTGCAATGTCTTATTCAGATTAGACTTTTTTTTCTTGTCCCTCAGTAAACATTTGATTGATTTAATTCTCATACTCTCCATGAATGGAGGGCAGGAATGCCAAACTCAAAAAACAGGTGTACATTTACTTTCCTGACATAATACCGATACTACTGTATACAAACAATGACGTGTACTCTTGTTTGTAAACATCAATATGAATTTACTACGTGGGATTACCAGGAGCAGCGCACGACGGACCACTGGCAAATTCTACGAAGCACATGATGACAGAACAGCAGCAGCGACAAAGAAGCTCAGGACGTCTATATATTCGGTAGCAACTAGCGGACCAGGAGTTGTTCTCTGGTGTCCCTCCTACTGCTTGCCTTTTAGTATTAGGAGTAGCCTATCCGCTAAGCCGCAAGGCTGCTTCGGGAGTCTTGGCTATTCTTTCCTCCTGGCTTAGCCTGCTTCGGGGCTCTGTTCGGAATCCTACCACATTTGCTTACCCTGCTTCATGGCTGTGTGGTTTCCAAACTCCTTACTGTTTGCTTCGGAGCATTCAGATTTCCTTCGCCACTCTGCCTAGTCTTCTTCCGGGCTCCGTGGATATCCTGTTCTTGGCTACACGGTCAAGGACTATCGAATTTCGACCTGATGAATTAGAGGAAAGCACTTTAGTAGTATTTTTCTAAATACTGTTATATAGAGACTTTTCATAAATAAATCGGTAGTGGGAGACGATTCCCTATCTTCCTTTCATTACCTTGCTATACGTACCAAGAAATTTTACATAGTAGAAGCTTGTCAGACTCAGACTTTCCTGAAATGCCTCCCGATCAGACGCTATTTTTATTAATTGAATTCGTAAATTTTAAATTCATAAGTATGTGATTTTTTAATTAGTTAACTTAGTGGCTTAGACCCAACTAAATGTATATCGGGTGTTTCAAAGCAACACTGACAACGTTTAGGAGGTGATTCCTGATACCATGATAAAAAGTATAGACCAACCTGGGTGCACAAATGCTTCCTTTCGGAGTTACAGGCTGCCGAAAACGTGAAAAAATGAAATATAAAGACCCATAGATCCACAACTATGGGATCTACTGTAGTCGGATCAATACCTTATTTAGGAACTAGTATGTGTCATATCCAAATATCCATGTTTCAGAATCCTGCGGTACTTCTGCAACAACTTTTTAGAGTTAGTTGGTGAGCACTTCATATCACATGCTCGTGGCCAAACTTCCCCTACAAAAATTGATGCGTGAGAACCTTAGGACTGCTTATTCCTGCCCTTCCTATAATATTCCCCAGCTTTCCAAATACTCTGTAAGAAGTAAGACATGATCGGGACCACGTCACCGAAGATTCTGATTGGTTCTTCAACTTATTTGACCATTTTGTATTATTGCATTCGTGGAATACCGAAAAGAAGAATGAACTTCTTCCTATCTATCTCCAGGATGTGGCTCTCGATTTGGTGTTACAATTAAAGTCTCAGAATCAATTGGAAACACTTATTTATGAGCAGTTTAAATCTAATTTGAAGTATTTAAGTAGACCGAAATTATCAGCTTATAGGACGGAATTTAAAAATTTCCAGATTCAACAGGGTGAAAATGAGCCTTTCGATGCTAATTTTCAAGGAATTTAAAAGTAATTTGTCAGGTCATGCCTCCAAGCTACGGAGAGACAAAAAATAAATTATATGTCATTGGGACTGTCGAAAAATTTCCTGCAAAAATTGGTTGGAATCTTTCACAACAGTTCAAGCATTGCAAACACATTTACACAATTTAAAGAATGCATACCACTTCATGAAAAAAACTATTTTATGTTGAGTTATCTCAAGTAATCTATTCCTTGTGTGATCAAAATGCATCTGCTAGTAGCTTAAGTTCCCGTTGCTACTATATGCTGATAGCTAGTTATTTTCAACTCAGTCGCTTATCCTCACTTAATCTTTGATGATTACAAGTAAAGTATGTAGACATAGTATAGGCATCGGAAAGGATTTTCCCTTAGAACTATGCCCTTAGGCTATAGCTCTAAGAGCAAATTATGTAACAATATGGAATTATATATTTTTTGAATATATACCCATACCTGATCACAAAAATGCCGGATGCCAGAAAAACACTTCAGGGGAAGGGACAGGGAGGGTGAGAAAGCCGAAATCTTAGCAGTTTCTATTATTCACTATATCTCCATAACCATTGGAGCTACAGCATCCAAACTTTTTTATTTTGTTTGTCTAATGGTCTTCTACAATTGAATTCTAGTGCATTTTTGAACTAAATTTAATAGTTTTCTTGTTATTTTCATTTTTAATCAGTATTGGTTGCAGGCGACGTCAGTTTTCTCGGTACAGATTCTTTACAAGATCGAATTCGGAAAAATGTTTCCTCTAAAAGTTTTTCGTCATTTTATGCTCTTTCAAAACATGTATACTTATATTAGTGTAGGACTAATAGTGCCTGAGTTATAAGGGTCTCTATTCTGTCGTGTGCGAAACTGATCACGACGCGGCCCGAGAGTTACCTTCCCATGAAGGTAGATATTAGCTGCTAATTATATATATTATATATATATATATATATATATATATATATATATATATATATATAATCTTGTCTGACTGCAAGTATGTAATTATGATGAGTCTATCTATAACGTAATTAAAAAATATCCAATTTTAATTTCAATTGAGGGGTTTTTCGGAAAGTAAACCCTTGTCAAAATTCAAAATTTCTCTGAACAATAAAAAGACAGCTTTCTCTAGTACACAGTGTAAGAAACTGTGAAATTTTATTGTTTATACGTGTCTCTGATACCTTCTAAAACATGCACAAATATTCAGCTTTCTATTCGTTTTTCTGAAAAAATCTATTTTCTACAAGGGTTGTTTTTGGTACAAGTCTTCCTATTACAATGCTATTACAATGCTACTGAGCGAAGTAGAGCAGGAACCAGATTTCAAAATTGCCTTCAAGAGAGAATCATAAACAATTTGCCATCCACGCTTTTTATATATTACCACCTATCCCTCTTAATACTTACAGTAACGGTAAAAAAAGGCGAAACATAAGATACATTCTATATGCGAAACACATTTTACGAATGGTCAGTTTTTAAACTGTAAAATATTATTTATGCCTACAGAAGAAACACTTGCCTATTATTAAGATTGTGTACAGCTGCTATAATACAATAAATCCATAGTAAGAAACGTAATAGAAGGAAATCATGTACCATATTTAAGAAATCTCTACACAAGAAAACAAATTATTTATTTCTAGAATTAGTTCTTATTATGTCACTCTTATATAAAGGTAACCAAGAAAGTTGTGTCGCTTTTCCCCCCACAAATTTCGAACATCGATGTGATTAAACGTTCCTCGCAGATCAAAAATAGTTTCCATCAATATTGTAAGGATCCCCACGTTGCCGTACCAGGCAATAACCACGTGTGAACTACATGTGTTAGTAATAAATAAAAACAAACAGACGACGGTCCCGAAGAGGAGTCGATCACCATCGCCAACAGTCGGAAGGACGAGAATCAACGATGGAAGCCGACAAGACAGAATAAAAAGGACCTGCACACCTCGACCAACATAAATCTTCACGGATTGATCACAACACCTAAAACCCCTCTCACTATGCTCGGTCACCGAGAGGTACCCAACCTTATACCCACGACGCTCGGTCAACGGGTTCCTTTCCTCTTTCTCACGACGCACGGTCACCGAGAGAGAGATACCTAATCTACACCCCTCTCACGACGCACGGTCATCGAGAGTACCTGACCTCAAAGCCCACGACGCTTGGTCACCGGGCTCCTATCTAATCTTACCTAAATATTAGTGGAATTTCTTATTATAATTTGTGTACATAAACTTTTATAATAAAAAAGTGAAGGGAAAAGTCCAAATCCCGAGTACATTTTTTGCTCTACTCGAGAAGTTTTACATGGTAGATGCGTCGGCGTCTATTTGCAGACACTAAAAGGGCTTTCCTACGGGGTGCTCTTTTAATTAACGAAAACACGGACTTAAAAAACTTTATCGCAATACAGTGTAAGTGTTACTAAAAGCAGGATCATATAAAAGATAGTATCCGTATTCTCATAAACACTCTCACTACTCTTAACGGTAGATTGATTCGTTACAGGCTGGCAGGTATTTATGCCGACAACTAGATCTGGAAAAAATACATATAAAGAAGGTGATAACAATATGGCAGAATCAGGCTCCCGTATACCTCTTAATATTCCTCACTTAACTAGATATTCTGGTCACAGTTCTGACGACCCCGATCGATTTTTCATGCTGTTTGATCATTTGGCTTTACTTCAGGCTTGGACCCCCGAAAAGAAGAAAGAAATTTTTCCTATGTATCTACAGGACGTAGCTCTCGACTTTGTCTTACAATTTCAAAATCTGAATCAATTCGACACACTAAATTTCGAACAACTGAAAACCAAATTAATTTCTCTGTCCTGTCCAAATTTACCAGCGTATAAGGCGGAATTAGAAATTTTTCAAATACAATAAAACGAAAATGAATCGGTTGATTCATATTTCTTAAGGAAATTCAGGGCTATCAGACAGCTGATGCCAGAGGTTTCAGAGGAACAGAAAATTCATTTTCTTTCGTTAGAACTACAACGAAATTTGCTGCAAAAGATAGCGTTGGGATCCTTTCCAACAATCCAGCCAGGGACGGCGCCAGGAACGCTTGATGGGGTGGGCGGAAAGAGGCGGACCTAGTTGCTGGGTGGACGGACAACGAAAATGAGAACTTGGCAATGTATACATTTTTTGACAATAATTAAATTTTAATTTTTATACTCTTTAGTTAGCTAAGGCTCAGACCGAAATAGGGGAGAAACAAGGATGTGGAAAACAGCTGTGTTGGCCTTATAGAAGGTGCCATTCCAGCATTCACCTGGTAAAACTGAAGAAATGCAGGACTTAGAATGGGATGCGGGAGTTCGTGGCAATATGCTCGACCTACCGAATTCCGCGTGGCACACACGCTACCTCTACTTTCAGCTTTTTAAACAATAATAACTGTGTGTTCTGTGTAGTCGAAGAAGTTCAAGACTGCTTTACCTCCGCTCCCTCCAAGAATGCACATGAATGCATAGAAATAAAAGAAGGTTCAAACAACGCAGACTAACAGATAATACTCTACTTTTCGTTAATAACATAAAATACACAATAAGTAGGTAAAGTAAAACAAGGATAAAATAGGCTGCTGCAAACATTTTTATCTTTGAAGTATTTATTACAAGAAAGCAAGAGACAAAAAATATAAATGAGTAACTTCAGAAGCAATGCTGCCGTCTTCGCTCTCTCCAACATCTAGTTCATTTTCACTTTCCTCGAAATCGAACACTTCAAATTGCGAATCCTGGTTGTCACATGTATTTGTATTTTTTGTCTTTTTCCCCATTGAACAAGAAAGATTATCACTAACATCACTAACTTAACAGGATCGGCGCCCTTGACACAAAGCACTACTCTCCTCCCTCTCTTTCTCAAAATGAGACAATAGATAATACTGGCCAGCTCTGTCCATTATTTAGTTGGCTTTTTAAAAAGCACTTTTTTTTTCAGTGCAGCACATACAAACACTGGCGTTTCAATAGCACGATTGTGCGTGTGTGTTAAACTTTAATTCATTAATCACGACTTTTGGCATCATTATATTACTACAAGTATCTGTCTTAAAATCATTGTCCATTGCAGAGTTAAACAGAGTCATAGAACCTATTACATTACAATCGAAAGTAATACCTATTGCTTGTGAAGTACAGGATGTCACCTTCAGTGCCGGATTTGCGTATCAACTAAACAAGCTATAGCTCTCTTGGGCCCAAAAAATTTTAAAGAAAAAGTGGCTGTAATGTAATTTCCAAATAATAAGAAAAAGCAAATAAGATAAAACGCACATACAACAACGGTGTTCTGTACTGTTATGTATTAAGCTCTCATGAAGCAAGTAATAGGGCCCTGTTTTCCAACCCGCCTGCAATGGGATTTCTGTTGCCCAGCCCCGCTTATAATGGAACCCTCGTTTCCCAGCTCCGCTTGTAATGGGAATTTTGTTTCAGAGCCCCATTTATAATCGGGACCCTGTTTTCCAGCCATTACACTTAGCTACTTTAATAAGACTTCACAGCATAAGTGATACAGTATCTTGTATGAGGATAGAAATCTAGTGCTACCCTTTCTTGTACGATTTGGAATTCGACAAGAAATTGAGTCTGGTAACAGTGGATGCTTAAGAAGAAGGCATGAAACGACAAGCTCGCGAAATAATAGTAAAATATAAAGGAATTACAGCCCTAAGCGGCAATAATCTTTACATCGCGAAATTATAGCTATTTTATTTCGCTGTACGTAAGTATGAAAAGTAATTTGCAGAAGTATTTTCATAACTTTCAGAACTTGGCACTGATTTTCATAGTGATCTATAGAGTTGAGTTGATTTTGAGTTTAACGTCCCTTTCAGCAGCGAGGCTACATGAGACGGGACCTACTGATTAACGTGGAATCCGAACCACATGAGCTCCCGCCGAGAATCGAACCCGGGTCTCCCACGCCAAAAGTGCGTACGCTAACCGCTTAGCCACGGAGGAGCTCATATAGTGATCTACAGAGTGCAATAATGGATCACTAAATGCAGGGGCGGATCCAGGGGGCGATCGCCCCCCAGAATTGAATATGTTTTTATTTTAAAAATAAAACCTATCCTAAGAATTTTCACCTTTGTATTATAAACGTAAAATAAAACCTATTGACTTCGAACGACTGCCCCCCCTAAACATTCAGAATGGATCCGCCCCTGACTAAAGGAAAGAATAGGAGCACGAATCGTAGTGATTTCATCCATTCGTTCTAGGCATATGAGTCGTTCGTTTGTATATATTAACAGTATTTTATGTATTGTTACGTTCAGAACTGCCCGAATTTACCTTGTATAAGTTAGTATGCAACAGGCTGAATCCATTAGGTTATCGGCACTAGTTACTAGCCAGTGGCGTATTTACGATTTTATTTCGGGAGGGGCTTTGCTAACTTTCGGGGGGGCTTTGCCTGGAAATGTGAACATTCTGCAAGATATTTCATTTACTTTACTATACTAAGTGATTTTGGGGGGGGGGCTTAAGCCCGGAAGCCACCCCCCTAAATACGCCACTGGTTACTACATAGCAAGGCAAGGTACCAACATCTTTTCACGTCGCAGTAAAAAGATGCTACCTACATTTATAGATCTTATAATAATTTTAGTGCAACAGTTAGGTTTTTTAACAATGTTTTTATGATTTTCAACCAGAGACGTATCTAGCCAGGGGCCGGAGAGGTCTACGATCCCAGGTTTTTTGAGTGACAAAAATAATTGAAGCCATTACTTACATATTTTTGAAAGTTTAGAGTAAACTCACGATATATCCATCATAATCTGGGTTTTAGTTGCCCCTTCTCCAGTTTTAACCTTCTAAGTTCGTCTCTGGTTCCAGCGAATTTGTGTCGTATTACACCTTGTGTAATCTTCGAGGGTTGCATTCCATTTTGAGTTACTCCAGTAACCTGACCTGGAAAAAGCTCACACGATTAGTTGAGCTTCAGACAGTAATTACCAACCCTGGATGATATTTAGACTGTATTTACTTACACGGATCCCTGGAAACGTTTCAAACTTTACCCAACTGAATAGAAACAACTTGAAATGAGAAATGATGCGGTCTCCACATATTGTAGAAGCATGGCGTGGAACGTTGATCATAGTTGGTGCAAAAAGATCGGCAAGGGACTTTATTGGTACCAAATTAAATTACCGCTAATTTTACAAATTTTACAGTTTTTCTGTAATGTATTCAAAACAGTAAGTTAAGTAAGGAAATATACACGAAAACGTATTTACTTAATAGATATGTATTAGGTCCATAAATTACCATATAGCATATATTCAAACAGAAAAGGCGAAATTTTGTCGCTGAAAAAGAATGGTAGAAATAAATTGGCCCCATTATCTTCAATAGCTTAGGGCCCTATCAAACTTAAATCCGGTACAGGTCACCTTCATTATTCTACTTCTGTTGCAGGGGTGTCATTTCAGACTTCGCTTGAGGGGGCAAGAACACCAACAACATAAGACTTTCACAGTTTGCACTAGTATATTAGCAGACAATCGATAAAGTATATGTATTCCTCAAAATCTTGCGGGGGGCAATTGCCCCCTCCTGTCTCCCCTTAATGACACCCCTGTTCTGTTGGGGTGGGCGGATGGGTGGGCGAGGCCATCCATCGGGTGGGCGGTTGCCCACCCCCGCCCACCCTTAGCGCCGTCCCTGAATCTAGCGGCTGCAGGATCGACTCCATGAATTGCAAAAAGCTCAAGATCTCATGCAAAAGAGGAATTATGTAGAATTGTCACAGGCAATTCATTCTTTAATCAGCCAACCTAACCGCCCCTCACCACTCCCTCTGTACGACCATTATAGCCAAACGAATTCTAATTCATACTTACCAACCTATGCACAACAGCCAACTTCTACTGTGCATCACACCCAACCTGCTCCTAGTTATTCGCAATCGTCACCTTTTGCACCTCCATCGCAGAATATCTTCCCTCCTCAGTCAACTTCCTCTGCACCTGAAGTTTCGAATCCGCAACCCCACCAAAGTCAAAACCCGCCCTCACAACCTCCTCACACGGACCTTACCAAATTAGATAATCAAATGGCCGAGTTATCATTAATGGTGGCACAGAATGCCATGAAGTCCAATTATAGGCGTAACAACGGACGAAAAGCGGATGCGAAGAATAGCAATAAAGGAAATAACGGTGCTAGAAAAAAGAACCATTTTGTAAAGGCGACAAAATATCAGTCTGCTCAATTTGTTACAAGAAGAACCACGGAGCATCCACGTGTTGGAATATTCCAAAAAATTCCAACCAGGGAAACGCATAGATGGGCTCGCAGGCCAAGGTCAAGCCTCGCGGGCCATTTCAGAGAAGTCAGCGCGGGCCACACAGACACAACCACAATTAAAATATGATGGCATTCAAGAAGAGCAGGCAACAGCGGAAACTTTTACGGACACGGACGCCAATTTTTTCACCCAGACGACCAATAATGAACATCGTGAACATGTTAGGCTGGGAATAGAAAATAATAAACTGTGACTCAATATTAATATAAATACAGTCTATCAGCTATAATAGATACGGGTTCTAGTCTTAGTCTGTGCTCAAGAAGATACGTACCCCCAAAATGTACGCTAATACGATTTCAAACTCGTATCAAGGGCATTGCCAACAAAGTTCTAACTTTAAAAGAAATAGCTTTAATTAAATTTAAAATTGGCACCACTACCTTCTCACATTACTTCCGCATCATAGATGCTGACTAATCCGATTTTTGGGAATGACATTCTCACAAGACTTTTCTCTCAAATAAACTTGGAGAATAAATCCATATCATTATACAGAAAACCTAGGAAACCTACGTTTCCAATGGAAAAACAGGAATCGGAAGAAATGTTACGAGACACTACGCACTCTTTGCACTTGCAAAGGAATGCAAACGTCATCACAGCAAGTAAAATTACGATTCCGGCGAAGTCACATTTCTACTTCCCTGTATCGATTCAGAAAGAAACAATTCATGACGCTGCATTTTACATTACTCCATTACAATCATTATTAGACCGATAAGGCTTGCAGGCAATGACCATGAGAGTACCGAGTAACGACCTTACGTTACTAATTTCCAATTCCACGTCACGAATAATAACTCTAAATAAAGGTACACCAGTGGCGTATACAGGGGAGGGCGTGGAAGAATTTTCATTTACAATAGAAGAAGACGAAAAGAAAGCGCATCAATTTCGTACTCATGAAGAGATAAAGGAAAGATTAAGGCAAACTGCTAAATCTTTTAACATTAACCTTTTTGATATAAATCCGGATTTACCGGAATACCACCGAATAGCTGTAACCAACTTATTATACAAATACAGGGATGTGTTTTCATACAGCCCAGAGGATATAGGCTATTTTAGAGGATATGAACACAGAATTCGTATAGATAAAAGTGCGTAATTTCATCACCGTTCCCCACCGATTCCATTATACGTAAGAGATCAAATTGATAAGCAGATACAACAGCTGTTAGATGCCAAAATCATAACGGAGACACAGACTAGTAATTTCTTTTCGCCTTTAATTGCGATCAAAAAGCCAAACAGTTCAGATTTCAGGCTTGTGTTGAATCTCCAGGCATGCAATAGTTATACAAAATACTTAAGCATACCATTTCAAAATACAGAGGACGTTTTACATGTTTTAAAAGGGAAAAACCAAATTTCAAGCTTGGACATTTCGCAATCGTACTTCCAGATAAAATTGCATCCAAAAACCACTAAATATATGACTTTCGAGGTAAATCATACACGCAAAAGTTATAAATTCCTTACATGCGTAATGGATCATTGTTCCTCTTCCCAATCTTTGACTATAGTAATTAAAATGCTACTAGACGGCTTACCTAAACGCATTACCAATTTCGCAGATGACATCGTCATCGGCTCTTATACGTGGGAACAACAACTTTCAGATTTGGAGCTTTTATTTCAAAAATTAAGGAAACACGACTTCCGAGCCAACCCCAAGAAGACGAACCTGTTATATACAGAACTCCCAGTACTAGGATTCCTTGTATCCGGAGAGAAGATAAGTATCTCACCAAAAATGGCAAAGAAGATCAAGAATTTTAAAAAGCCAACTACGAAACGCATACTTAAGAGCTTTATTGGCCTATGCTCTTATTTACGAAGTCATATTAAGGACTTCACGATCAAGATAGAACCTTTCCAGCAGCTTCTTACCAAAAATGTCAAATTTAAATGGACAGAAAAACATGACGAATTATTTGAGAAGTTGAAAGAAGACATTTTGAATGCTCCTTCTCTCTATCATTTCGACGAAAAGCTAGAGATAAGGCTGTACACGGATGCATCCTGTCACCAGATTGGAGGGCTATTAGCCTGTTTTGATCCCAAAACTAACGAAGAAAGAATCGTTTCCTATCGTAGCAGACGTCTCACGAAAACTGAGATCAAGAGCTCAGTATGGCAAAAAGAATTATACGCTATCATATATGCTTTACGCGAATTTAGATATTTCTTACTCAATCGTAAATTTAAATTGTTTACAGACGCAAAATGTCTAACCTCTTTACGTAGTCACCCGGACAGAGTAGGAAAATACACTCGCTATAGACTTTTCTTAGCTGACTATAATTTCGAAATCTGTCACATCGAAGGAAAGAAGCATCCGGCTGACATCATCAGCCGCTTAGAGCAGAATAGCAGTGATACTTCAGAACCTATCGACGCACATCAGGCAATCGAAGATCTACATGCATACAGATCCAATTCTCTAGAAGAGCCCATTCTCCAAATAGAATACTCAGGATCTTTGAAGAACTTACGAGAAGAGCAGCGTGAGGATGACGCATACGCCGATATCATAACAGTTTTAGAAGGGGGAGAACCAGCAAAACGTTCTGCCATGAGAGCAGCGAAATATTTTCGATTAAAAGACAACATATTGTATCATACACAAAAACATCCAGAACTTGGGCTACTTCATCTTTTGTGCATCCCGAAAAGCTTGGCAGAACAATGGTTCGAGTCTATTCATAAAGACCCGTCAGCTCCCCATTTTGGGTAAGACATATAAGACCGTCCTTAACAAATACTACATGCCAAACATGAAATCATACTTGGCATTCAGAATAAAGAACTGTAAGAAGTGCCAACTCTTGAAAAAGCTACCCAGAAAACGACAGAGAGAACTTCTGCACCACCCGATAGGCCATATAGGAGAACGATGGATGTTTGACGGCTTAGGTCCCTATCCGCACGAAGAAGGGAAACCAAAATATGTTTTAGTCGCCATCGAAACAAGTACACGTTATATAGTGACGAAGGTTGTTAATGGAATTACAGCAGACACAATTGAACAATTTTTATTGGAAGAAATAACTCTGAAATTCGGCGCCTTTCGTTTCCTTCAACTAGACAGACATCCTGTGCACAGAGCGAAGAAACTTCAAAAACTAGCAGAGATATATAACTTTGAATTTAAGTTCTGCCCTGCTTTCAACCATCAAGACATAGGATTAGTCGAAGTTATGAACAAAACACTTCAGAACTCCTTAAAATTTTTCGTCCAACAAAATCACGAAACATGCCCAAAATTATTACCTCATATTACTTTTGGTTTAAATAGTTTCGCTCAATTAGGAACGAAGAAATCCAGCTTCTTTCTCATATTTGGATACGAACCCAGGACCATCAGCGATTGCAAACTACGGATTACCACTCAGCTTTAGCTTGAACGGGACAAGCTCGTAAAGCTTCGAGAAAAGACACGGCATACTGAAGGCTCACGAACAACAAAAGAAGTACTTTGATAAAAGACATAAACAACAAACTTTTCACACTGGAGATAAAGTACTCATTTACTTTCCCTTTCGAAGAATTGGAGAATCATCACAATGGACCGATAGGTACTGTGGACCGGCTACAATAATCTCTATCGAGTTCGCATGCCCCATAATTTCAGGGAGAGAGAACAGAATATTTCCATTGACAGGATTAAGCCATTTCATGCCGCCGAAGAAAATATACCTAATGATAATGATGACGAACGCACCAGCTAGGAAGAACGAAAGAGAAGATAAGAAGAGAGAAAATCAAGACTAACATAATCCCAGCAGATATAAACAAGCGACATGCGAAGCTCACTCTTCATGTTTCAGCGGCAGACAAAAAAATGCGACACAAGAAAACATGGAATAGAAGAAAACACGATACACCATATGATACAGCTAACTATTTGAAGTGACCAAATCTAGTACCTACCTTCGTATTCAAATCGCAAGCGATCCCTTGTCTTTTTTTCACTCTTATAATTCCTAACCATCCTGCATTCTGTCATATAAATAAGCATCCATACATACAATTTCCTTCAGTGAACAAAATTGCAAGCCAGAATTTTCTTTCGATTTCGAGCGAACGAACTTCACAAGGCCAGCTACATTTTTTCTCTTCGCTTCTCCGTTGCGTATCATATAACTAACACATTGACCTACATGTCCAGAGTGTTCGGAAAATCAGGACTTTTGATTGGCAACCTTTTTTCCGGCGTGACTACAATTATCAAAGTACTGACTTTAGCCGTTTTCTAAGTGTGTTCTGTCATCTATTCACTAGTACTACCCAGAACTAGACCGATATTAGAAACTTTTTGTATAATAGCACCACATGACGTGCGAACTTCATAACATATACTACGGACATTACTATCAGTGACGTAGTTATAACTATTAACTCTAATCTCCACAGCTTCGACAGCCTCTCCTTTGAGGGAGATGACGTATTATACGGATCCTGCTTAGATTAAGAGGACAAACTGTCAGTGCTCCAACTTCAACTTTGATTTTGTGTTTCAGTGTTATAGTGTTTTCCAGTGTATACTGTGTCCAATATGCAGACTCCACATACTGGCACAAACACGAAAAAATAATCCAGTGGCTTATTTTTTTCTACGCCCCGGGGGTGTAAGGATCCCCACGTTGCCCTACCAGGCAATAACCACGTGTGAACTACATGTGTTAGTAATAAATAAAAACAAACAGACGACGGTCTCGAAGAGGAGTCGATCACCATCGCCAACAGTCGGAAGGACGAGAATAAACGATGGAAGCCGACAAGACAGAATAAGAAGGACCTGCACACCTCGACCAACATCAATCTTCACGGATTGATCACAACACCTAAAACCCCTCTCACGACGCTCGGTCACCGAGAGGTACCCATCCTTATACCCACGACGCTCGGTCTACGGGTTCCTATCCTCTTTCTCACGACGCACGGTCACAGAGAGAGAGATACCTAATCTACACCCCTCTCACGACGCACGGTCATCGAGAGTACCTGACCTCAAAGCCCACGACGCTTGGTCACCGGGCTCCTATCTAATCTTACCTAAATATTAGTGGAATTTCTTATTATAATTTGTGTACATAAACTTTTATAATAAAAGGGTGAAGGGAAAAGTCCAAATCCCGAGTACATTTATTGCTCTACGCGAGAAGTTTTACAATATCGACGACCTTCTGTTAAGGTTCTGGAAGGACATGGATTCCATCGCGGAAGAACTTAGTGTGCCGTGAAGTGATGATGATACCAATCCATTTTCACCTCTATTAGGGATTTCAACAGGAGACCTCTAAAGTGATTGTCCAAGGAACGGAACAGGTTTTAATCGGGCGGTGCTATGCCCGGGAGTATGGCGGATGCAATAGTATTTCGAATTTGAAGCATGCAAATATGTCGCTGGTCGTCCCAACCACGTAAATCTTCTTCTATAACAGTAGGACCCCTTTGCGATTCGGAAGTGTTGGCTCCAGAGTTTTGACTTTTTCTTGAACACGGTCAACTGCTGACTGCACACAGTCGCATTGATGCCCTGTCCAGCTCGTAGCAGTTCCCGATGCACGATGTCGCCAGCAGTCCACCAAAAACACAAGAGGACCTTCTTCTGATGCAGTTCTAGTTTTTACTGTTTTGGAACCAGCTCATGGGATGCTAACCAAAGATGACGGTACCGTGGAGCTTCGTAACGGACCCACTTCTCATCACATGTCAACACCCTGTCCAAAAATTGTTCCATCCTCAGACGAGACAGCGAAGAAACACAGGTGTTTACTCCCGTTGCCTTCTAGCCCGGAGTCATATCATGTAGGACCCATCGACCCAACGTGTAGTTCTTTTCAAATTGAGGTGCTGCCAAACGGGTTTTCCACTTACACTGAATTGTAGTCCCATTTCCTCACATGTCTGGCCACTGTTCGATTCAATTGCTGCCTGAAGATCTTCATTTTGTACATGGTTCGGCAAGTAGTGCGTCTTCGAGTGTTTCGTCACCATCCTTACTCACATATCTTCGCATTAACCTTGCTTAGATTTGTAAAAAAGCAGTTTGCAGATTCAATAGCGCTTGCTGATAAAGGAATCTGTCCTAAGGATATAGAAGGTCACGGTTCTCTGATATGAGTAAGTAGACGGTTCTTGACCTTTGATGTTCCAACTGGATATGACGTTATGTCGAATCCAAGTGGAGCGTGATAAGCCATTACCTCTCTTCTCATTATCAGATAACTGGCGGCAAACGTAGTGAAGAACAAACATCTTGAAATCTTGCCATCATGTACAATTCTTTACAAGACATTCTGTAATAATGGTGTATCAACAGCAGGAATACATCGGTGTCTCTACTCATCACAACAATTCTTTCTGAATTGTGATTCACAGCATGAAATATCATTCTAAAAGTATCTGCTTCTACATGCTTCCCTTCAAGATTTTGGAAATCGATCTCGAAGTTTGACTTATCAGTCTTCTTATCTTTAAAACTACCGGAAAAACAACAAAGAGTACTGGTCGTGATAATTCCAGCAATGCATTATCTACTTATGGTTTACTTACTGAGAGAACTGTGACCTTTTATTTTCTCTAGGACAGATTCCTTTATCAGCAAACGCTATTGAATCCGCAGAACTGTTTTTCACAAAGATCCTCAAGGTTAATGTGATGGTCTGTGATGGAACTAGGCTAATACTTTTAGGAAAATTCAGCCTGGAGAAATTGCCTCCAACTAGGGATGCTCTGAAACAACATATAAAGAGATCCCGTTACCAAACAGCAATTTGGAAAACGCTGATTTGTGTGAGATCTATCCACCAAGGCCAGAAGACACGGGATGGTATTTGCAGGACCAAATTCTGAGACCAGTTTTGAAAACACTCAAAGATATCCATAAAGCTTGTTTAGAGATTACCATGTGTAGATTTCAGAAACTTGAGTGTGCAAGTTTGAAATACAAATGTAAGAATCGAGGTTTCTTGTGCACTCCAATGTGTAGTTCTCCGAACGAGTGTAAAAATTCAATATTAGTTAATGTACAGTGATGAAGAAGACTGAATGATGCATTAGACATCACAAGTTTTTTTTTATCTTTTTAGGATATAAAAGTGGCATAACATTATTCAAAACTTTTTTTTTACTGAAAGAATATACATTTTATTGAATACATAATAAAAAATAAATTATTGTAATTTTTCATCGTTTACAATTTTACTAACATCAAGAACGCTTAAGCTCTTCTTTGTCTCTTTACTTTCTTATTCGTCTGTTCTACGGGCCTCTTGTTTCGCTTTGTTGGCCTCAGAAAGCTTCCTAATATATATGACTACTCGAATTGCTACCCGTTCCGCATGACCGGAGATATTTTCCAAGAAACCACAGCTTGCTTACACACATTTGTTCCAATACTGTTTGGCAGGTAATACTAAATCTTCTGCTTTCAAAGGCTCCAACAGGTCATTTAATGTCACTGTCTTGACGCACGGTACAGCATTCTGCCGTAATTTTTCACATAAACTTGTTGACTGTGAGCTGTCTCTTTTTACTCCTTGCTCGGTTGTTAGATAAATTGTTGCACCAATGATTTGTTTTTACTCAAAACCTCCCTGCTCTGCAATCAAAACCTCCCTTCTTCCCAGGAACTGCTAGACTGAATTGCTATTGCAACAAAGCAATAGTTATTGAGTACATTACTATATTTAATCCTTTTCCTTTTGCTCTTCGAAGAGCTAAGAGTTCAGCTTGTACTGAGAAATATTGAAGGTTGGAGGAGGCATAAGTATCTGAACATGTGAAATCCCAAATCAATGCCTTTCCTTTCTTCCATGATACTAATGTCATTACCATCAGGTCTTTCTCCATCTGAACGGCTACATGCATTCGGTTCACGAAGATATTAAAGCTCTTAATATTATATAATTAACACTTGAGTGACGTGGATGTCTGCCGGCGCTGCTTTTGTACGACAAATCGTATAATCCTTTTTATCTACTAAGGTGTTACAATTGGGGCAGTGGTGTGGTTCACATTTATCTGCTCCCAAAAGTAGAGCGACGGATACTCGGAAACTCTCATTGGATAGATATAGGCCCAGAGAAAATAAATGTGAGCTTGAAGCCGTGCACCATTTTCACGGAACATGACCGCGAGAAGCCTGGCTTTATTTTCAGTGTTATTTGTAATCTGCAATAAAGAAGCTACATGGTAATTAACGATGGGCTCGTCATAGGCCGACTGATTGTTACGATTTTCGACAGCCGGAGGGTCTAACCCAAGAAATTTGTCCATTTAGCTATGCAGTCCAGCACATCTGGATTGGTGATTTCGTCGTTATTCCATTGAAGAAGAGAGCTAATTAATTGAGTTGCACCATAGAAAGACGCAAGAAAATACGGAATAGCCATAACTGTAGCGCGACGGATTCCAAGACTTCCATTTTTGACTGGTAATGAAGCTTGTATCCAAGAGTCGTTATCAAGAGAACAATTGAAGGGTAAGTGAAAAAAAGAGGAATGTCACAAAAATTAATTTTCGAGAAAACAGCGTTTTAATATTGTAAACCGCGTAATAAAGAATAGGGCAAGTCAAATCTTTTGCCATTTATACATGGACATTTCTACATCTACGCATGCCTGGCATATACAGTCAAATAGTACCAAGAGTCACTAACAAATAGGACAAAAAAGAAAAAAACGATAAAGCACGCACATGGACATTCCTTGTTTTTTCCCCTTGCCCTTCAATTGAGGATGGATTCTAGTCCAGTTTTAAGAGTATCGTCAAACTTTGCCAATAAGATATCTTCCTTTCAAGATGGAGAACATCGAAGGAAATAAAATAATCTCGGCTTTCCAAATGAAGCCCTTAAAACATAAAATGCAGAATGGGCTGAAAGCTTGGGAAGTCGTGATAAAAAAAAATATAGTTTGGAGGTCTTGTCTAATAACATTTTGCTCTGCGCTCCCATGAGATAGCTGAAGCTAAAAGCTCAGCATTAGTTGGAGTAAGGAGCGAAATACCAGGTGCTGATTTATTAAAGATATCATATATGTTCTTAATTTTGTAACGATACCGCGCAGCGCCTAGTATCAATTCGAATTTATGAGCGCCGCGTGTACCTTATAATTTACTTTTTTTTTTAAATACACACTTTAAAATTTAATGATAATAAATAAAATAACCTTTTCGGCGTATACAATTCACTTATTAATTATAGCTTGCCTAAAACAAAAGAGAAACAAAGAAACTGCAAATAAACTGAAAGTATATTTTTCATAACTACGTATCAGACACCAGGTTCTTGAGTTTTGACGGGTAACCTCTATTCATGGAACTAAATAAATTAGTAATTAATTTAAAATTCTAAAAAAATATTCAATTCATAAAAAATATATTCTTGTTAATAAATTAACGCAAACTATCGTTTGATTAAGTTATTTGTTCATTATTTCTTTCTCAAATAGACAACAAATAAAGAATTAACAAATTTCCAAATCTTTGCTCAGCATATTGCATAACGAATTACTTGGAAACTACACACTTGAACAATATGTCATTTCCATTAGCTTTACATCAATTAATTCACAAAACATT
Organism: Thermobia domestica; assembly: GCF_964235325.1. NCBI lineage: Eukaryota > Metazoa > Arthropoda > Insecta > Zygentoma > Lepismatidae > Thermobia > Thermobia domestica. The sequence goes on along the minus strand of NC_137457.1, from coordinate 206,983,500 downwards.
TTTAGGAAGCTGTATTTAAACAATCTGTATTTACAAGTGAATGGTTAAATTTCAGCAGATTGTATATTAATCTATAATGAGTCTTATTCAAATTATTTTTTTATGTTAGTAAGTAGCCACAGATACAATCAAACAAAGCTGGTATCTTATGATAATTAATATTTCATAATTCCTTTTTATCTCAATAATGTTAGCAAGTATCCTCGGATGCAATGAAACAAATCTAGTATTTCGTATATGATAGTTAATGATAGTTGATATTTCGTAATTCCATACGAAGAAAAGAAAACCTTCTGACATAAAGACTACAATACCGTAAGAATAACATATAGTTACGTTCAACCATTCCTTCAATGCCCAACTGTAACAGAGATGATGATGATGATCTAACGACAAAGAATATTTTAAGCAGCTCGGCCATCACGTGAACTTCTAGCACCTAACTGATGGGGATTCTCTTGTAATACATTTAACCTAACGTATACTTTGAAAACAATAATGAGAATGTTCCTCCATATATTATGAAATAGTGCATATTCACAGATGAAGTTACGAAGATGAACCCATGCATCTCGCCGAGATTTAAAAAAAAACAAGGAATGGACATCAATCCTCTTTAAGATTGACATTACTGTCTGAATTCAAATATGTATTGATCAATGCTCCTATGGATACTTGACTACTATTTTTTTTACATCATCTTAATTTATTCTACAATTCACATAGGTTAGTACTACAGAGCTCCGTGGCTAAGTGGTTAGCGTACGCGCCTTTGGCGTGGGAGACCCGGGTACGATTCCCCCCGGGAGCTCATGTGGTTCGGGGGGGCCGCGGTGGCTCAGTGGTAGAGCGTTCACCTCTGGTGCTAGGGGTCTCGGGTTCAAACCCTGCTCCCGCCAAGTGAACTTTGTGGTGGACAAACACCGTGTGCGTGGGTTTTCTCGGGGTTCTCCCGTTTCCTCCCACTTTCTTCATTCCACCATTTCATTCATTTCTCATTATCACCGTCTCCTTTAGCCTAACCGGCATAACCGTGGGACGTAAAACTCAAAATTTCATTTCATTTCATTTCATGTGGTTCGGATTCCACGTTAATCAGTGGGTCCACGTCTCATATAGCCTCGCTGCTGAAAGGGCGCTAAACTAAAACCAAATCAAAGGTTAGTACTCACAAGAGAAAATATAATGTACATAAAGCGAAATTTTGCTAAAGATATATAAGACCAGTTTCTAATTAATTTGTCACTGCTGATTTCCTGAATATTGGAAAACAATACCGAAATATCGTGACTAAGGCAATTATCGTGACTACTTTCTACCTGGAACTCGGAAATTTATTCAATTAATAACGTACAAACTTATTATTTTGAATTAGGTATCTTGCCAAGCATATTTAATTTCATTTATGCGAGAAAAGTGCATACTAATCTGATCATTTGGTGTTTTGTGATCATTGTTGATTAATAGATCGGGACGAAAGGCGGCACGAATTAATGATGCATTATAGATCTCATTATGGCATGCATTCTTACTAAATTACCGTAAATAAGAAGGCGAACGTTGAGAACGAAATTTTAACTAAGCAACGAGAATACTATAACAGCATTTATGCTTCCTCTCATGCACTGCAGAAAACGTTCTAATTATTTGTTACCTGGATGAACCAAAACTTTAGAGCAGTCTGTGCTTATAAGCCAAAACTGAATGTTTTCTTTTCACTAAATTTTATTTTCTGGAACATATTTCAAATTTCCAAGCACCGCATTCATATTCATTATTGCAATGTTTTGTTTTCTAGAAAGGTGCACTAAACACGTTCATCAGAATCCGCTTAGAAACATAATTCGCGATAATTTTACACACCTGATATTTCAATGGTCATTTTATCAAATGAAAAATTTAAGACAGAACGTAAAATTGTAATAACGATTTACTTATACAAACAATGAAGTATGAATTCTGAAAATATTTCCTTTATTGCATATTTGTTCCAAAATAAACATCGGACAGCTTGACAACAATATTTTTCGGGTCTTTAACGATTTTGAGCAACAAAGTAAAATCTGTAGATAATGTTGCTACCACTCCCAAATTTACCGGAATTAGCCATGACTTCCAAGAACTTATATTTATCCAAACTGTATTCAAAACATTCTTCATGAACATAGTCAAAGTGGTTGTCAGCCTCCTAGGATGTCTCTACTTCCGTCTTATTGTGTGTTATAGAAGAAAATCTCGTCCAGTTCTTTACCAGGAGGTAATGTGCCTAAGATCGATGACATATTCCCGCGCTGGATGGCGATGCTGATACGTTGGAAAAGGAATGCAGTAGCTCGGGGGTCACCAGTTTTGATTGCTATTCGATGACCAACTTCATTAATGAAATTAGATCCTTCGTGACCCCAAGACCCACTGGTTTCTATTGCTACTGTTACAAACCAATATTTGTCCAGTAGGTTTGAGTATTTTAGTCTTTTGTCTGATTCTCTGTGAGCGGCGACGAGACCTGCCTGAATTGAAGAATGGGATAAGTTGGAAGGAGCAAACGCATCGGAACATGTGAAATCCCAGACTAGTGCCTTTCCATTTTTCCACGGTACCAAGGTCATGCCATCAGGCCTTTTACCATCAGAGCGGCAACAACCATTTGGTTCTTTTATTGAAGGAACTCCCGCTGAAACGAGGGCTCTACAAATAATGTCGTTTACAATATGATGTCGAGATTGTCTTCCCGCACTTTTTTTTTACATGAAAGACCATGTAATCCTTTATCATCAACATATGCGTTGCAAGCAAAACAAAAGTGAGGCTCACAAATATTAGCACCTAAGCGCAGAGCTGTAGCAATACGAAAGCTCTCATTAGAAAGGTGTAGGCCGAGTGTGTGAGAAGATAGGGCTTGAAGCCATGCTCCGTTTTTGGAGGAGGAGACAGCTAACAGCCTGGCTTTGTCATCTAGGTTATTGGTTGATGATAGGAGTGAAGATAAATGAAGCTTGACTATAGGTTCATCCCAAACAGACTGAACATGTCTTTTGTCGTTAGGTGGGGGATCCATTCCAACTAGACTAGTCCATTTATCGATGCATTCTTGTACATCTCGAAGCGAGTCAAAGTCAACCTGCTGTTGAAGAAGAGATCCAATTAGTTCTCGTGAGCCATAGAATGATGCGAGGAAAGAAGGTATGGCGATATCCATGGCTCGACGAATCCCAAGGCTCCCATTCTCCACTGGTAAGGAAACTTGTAACCATGAACTGTCTTTCAAAGAACAGTTTAGAATGGATTCCAGTCCTGTTCTAAGAGTGTGGTCGAATTTGTCAAGTAATTTATCATCCTGCCAAGAAGGGGAGCAACGAAGGAAATACAGTAATCTTGGAAGTGAGAGTGAAGCTCGTAGTAAATAATAAGCGGAGTGTGCAGAAAGCTTTGATAATTGAGAAAAGGAGAATTCTAATTTTGATATCTTGTCCAATAAAATTTTGCTCCTTGATTCGGTAGAGATGGCAGCCCCTAAAAGTTCCGCATTGGTAGGAGATAAGAGTTTGATAAGGTGCTACTTCATTAAATCTTTCGTAAAGGTCATGGATTTCATCAACTCTGGCGCTCAGAAAACTCACTTCACATTTGGCAGAGTTAAGAAACAATCCAATAGATGAAGCTTCTAGACGAATTTTATTAAAAGCGCATAGTACTACGTCGATATTTCCAGCTATGGTTCCGTCGTCTAAGTACCAGATATTTAAATCTGTGTTAATATCCTTAACAATGTGATGGATGGTTAGGGCGAACAGTGCTGGTCCAAGTGGGTCGCCTTGCTGTACTCCACGTTGTGAGTGAATTATGTTATCACTTATAAAAAGATTGCTTGGTTCGGAGTAGCATTGGTAGATGTATGGATAGTAAGTTGGAAAGTTAGTTTTAACAGATTGTAACATTGAGTCGCTTACAAATTTATTACAAATTTACAAAAATATTGACTTACAAATTTATAAAACAACACGCCACTTACATAATGTTTATTCGTCCGCGTTTCCTCTTTTCTAACATTATCAATAACGTCTTCTTTTGTGGACAGAATCTACGAAATGTAAAGCTTCCCACACGGTTTTAAAAAGCACGCGAAAGCACGTACAGAATGAAAATAGCCACACTTATACTAAAAGTTAATTAAACAAATAACAGTAATTTTTTTGAGGAATTATTTTATAAATATTAAAGCATATGGGTATTTCTGAGGTTCCTAAAATTATTTATACAATTGTAAAGTATGCATAGGCACAGATCAAGTAACTGTACACCGTTATGCAGTAGGTTAATTACACATCGAAAACAAACGAGAACACGAAAGCAACAAAACCTACTAGAATAACAAACTAACAACTCACAACATGTTTGTGCAAGTCTACTTTAATCACTTCAAATGAAAGGAGCTCTATACCTAAGATACTACATCTGAATCCTTCCCCTTAAAATTATGCAACCTTTAATATAATTTATGAGATCCGTTGCAAAGCAAAGTAGAAATTTAATGTAACGGTAAATTATTCCGTTGCAATTTGTTCTTTTGTAGCACCGAAGAATCACACTTCATATTTGGAGTAATGTAGCGATAAGCCAATTGATGATGCATGTGTACGAATGTTGTGTAATGTTTGTAGTATTACGTCTGTATTTCCAGCTATAGTTCCATCATCCAAATACCAGACATTCAGTCTGTTTTAATATTATTAAGAATTGGTTGGAGAGTCAAAGCAAACAGCGGTTTGCCTAACGGATCACCTTGTTGAACGCCTCGCTGTGATAATATAGTGTTATCTCCTATATATAGGTTGCTTGGCTGAGAATAGCATTGAGAGATGTACGAGAAATATGATGGAAAATTGTTTTTAACAGATAATAACATGAAATCTCGATTTAATTCGTTGAAGGCATTTCTGAAACCGATTTTTAAAAATGCTTTCAGATGGGTGTGCGAAGTAGAATAATATGTGCGGGCTGCATGTACCGCCCCAAATGGGACGCAGACTCTTAGTTGGTGTGGAATAATATGTTGATTAGTGATTCGCGTATCTTGTTGCAAATTATTTTGGCCGACAATCGTTTCCAAACATTACCCACGGCTATTGGCCGAATACCACCACTTCTTTTCAAGGAGTGAGCAAGGAGTGAGAAGAATATCGGTCTCAATATGGAGGGTACATTTCCCGATGTAATGAGATGTAACAGTTCTCTGATAGCCGTAATGAGATGATCTCTTAATTCGTAATCGTGTGGGATAGGACTAAATTTCAATCTTTTAAAATTGAAGCTCTGAGGTTATCCATTCCACCGGCAGATCCGAAGGAAAAGATTTAACAGCTTTCAATAATTCTGTTGATGATACTTTAGTTGCTGATGTCTCAGGAGGTTCAGAGATGGCTAATAAATGTGAGTGATTTTTGTTCTGAGTGCTTCTAACACTGAATTATGTGGCGTTGCTTTCGAGCCTTCGGACGTTAGTAGTCTTACTGCTCCTCTTACATTACCGTCAGATAGTTTATTTTCAATAGTCTTGCTGTGGAAGATGCGGATTTTGACAAATCAAGAACTTTGTTAATTTAATAAATTCGACTGACGAAGCTTCTAAATGAATATCAGACCAGTTTCTTAGTCTCTGCTTCACCCATGTGGTGAGGTTGGTAACTTTCTCGGCATATTGCAGAATACAGAGAACCACATAAGGAAATATTAAAAGATCTAGCAAAGCATCAATACTAGTAGTATTCGTGACCTTTTGTAGAACTTCACTTAAGGAGTGAGCCACAGCTGGTCTGGCACCTCGAGGAACTCGTCGGCACCATAGAATCTCCGGTAACGTAATCTGCTGCTGTTCATCTTCTGCTATGCACATGCTCATCATTAGCAATTCCAAAATTATAATCTTCAACATGGTGTTGACTGTAAATAATTAAAACTTAAAATTACTTATTGAATTTATTTTATTTAATTTAATAAATTTTAAATCTTTTATTTAGGTAATACTTATGTTTATTTATTTATTTATTTTATCATGTTTTCATTTACTTTATTTATGTTGTATGCGTACCTTGGATAATTTAATATACAAACAGAATTATGAAATATCTCTAATTTAAAAAAATTCTCTATATTCCTAATAACTCTAAATTCTGTAAACAAAACATGTTTACCAGTTCAGGGTTTTCAGATGGAAACCGACATTTCCTTCGGCTTCGGATTCGGACTTTGGATGATAAACGGCGGTCCAACTCGCCGTCCACTGCCAAACATATTTTGCTTACAGATCCCTTATTAAAAAAATCAAACTTATAAACTTAATTTATTTTTGTATTTCGTCGCAACAATCTTTAACTGTTGTAGTATTTGAGTCAATAAACCTTATGGTTTATTTCCACGCGTTGTTTTTTTTCCTTAGACATCACTGTCTAAATCCGAATCTTCCTCTTGTTTATCAAACTCTCCATCATTTGCTCCAATAAACGGTTTTAAACGACGAATGTCAATCGTATCCACTTTTTCTTGACCTTTTTTCGTCTCGTACTTTACTTTATAAGAATTATTATTCATCTTTTCCAATATAATACCACGGGTATTGCATCTTCCTCCAAAAATGCGGGAATACCTGCTCTTGGCGTCTCTCTTATCCACACTTTTTGACCGACGTCGAAATTGGGTTGAGAAAATTTCTTCTCAATCTGCTTCTTCTGTGACCTAAAACGCTTTTGTAAATTTTGGTATGCCACCTTCCTTGCTTCTTTGACGGCCTTGATTCGCTCATCATTCTCCACATACTCACAGGGCATGTCCAGATCTTGTTCTAAGAACGTTCTGGGTTCACGTCCTGTCAGTAAATAATACGGCGAATGTTTTGTTCCATCATGTACTTGAGTATTCATGGTGAATACTATACAAGGTAGAATTTCATCCCAATTCGTAAATTCTCGGTCTATGTAGTGTTTCATCACCTGTTGTATGGATCCTATGGCGCGTTCCGATGTTCCTATATTATAATGTGCATCAGTATTGGCGAAGTTTAATTTCATTTCAAAACGTTCTGCCAATTCCTCCATCACTTTGCTTCGGTGGGTGCTATGCCTATCCATCGCTAACACCTCGGGAATCCCATGTTTAGTGATTAGTTCTTCGAAAATCACCTCCGCTATGATCTCAGATGTTATTGCTGGAACTGCCTTCGCAATTACATATCTCGTTGCACTATCCACAAACACAATTACATATTTGTTTCGATGGTTCTTCGAGCGTTTAAATGGCCCGATCTCTTCCATTGTTACATGCTGGAATGGCATATAACTTGGGTACGTCTGCGGATGCAATGGTGTTCTACCTGCCTTACGTTTTTGAATCTGGCAGCTTACACATTGGCTGGCCTTCTCCAGAAAAAACTTTTTCATGTTAGGGAAATAGATTGACTTAAGTGCCCGATTGTAACATTTGGTGTAGGAGTAATGACCTCCACCGTAAATTGAGCAGTGCAAGTTTTTAAACACTTGCTCCCTTAACGCAAAAGGAATGAACAAGAGAAACTTCTTTCCACTTGCCATCCTTTGTGTCCTAAAAAGTTTTCCGTCTTTCACAACATACCAACGTGCCTACCTTTCAGCCTTATCATCAGCTACTTCCGGATGTTCGATCGCATTCATGATGGGTCCAAAGAATGAATCTCTTCTTTGAAGTTCGCCTACATCTACATTATCATCAAAGGTGATGTTCACTTCCAGATCCTCGGTATTAACCGGCAATGCGTCTAAATCTATATCCTCTGCCGTTGGATGTATATCCGTATTCCTAGAAAGCACGTCACTTGGGTTCTTCTCACCCGGACAATGAACAGGTGTATATTGATATTGCGCCATTTCCAAACTATATCTTAATAATTTCGGTGCCAATTTCGGTGTTGTTTGCAAGTACTTTATACATCGACAATCCGTAAACAGTTCAAACTCTTTATTGCACAGATAATAATTAAATGCTTTAAACGCACTTACAACTGCTAGGGTTTCCAATTCCACTATGTGTCTTTTAGCCTCCTGAGGTCGCAATACCCTACTGTAGTATGCGATTGGACTCCATTCCTCGTTTGCTTGTTTTTGCATTAGAACTGCTCCTATGTATTTGGTCGAAGCAACAGTATATACTCTTGTGTCCAAATTTTCACGGAACGGAGCTAGCAACGGTGCATTCAACAATGCATTTTTTAATCTCTCAAAGCTTTTCTGGTGTTCCTCAGTCCATACGAACTTATGATTTTTTCTTAGCAATGCTTGAAAAATTGTTGAGATTTCTGCATAATCTTTGCAGAATTTCCGTACGTAATTCGTTAAACCTAGGAACGATTTGAGTTCTTTTGCGGATTTCGGTGGTTTACATGCTTTTATGGCTTCACTCCGGCCTCACTCACTATGTGACCTAGCGCTAACACTTTTTCTTCCATGAAGTGGCATTTTTCGACGGACAATTTCAAACCATATATCCGCAGTCTTTGAAAGATAGAATGCAAAACTGATACCATTTTCTCTTGGTTATTTACGTAAACACATCGTCCATGTAATATGACACCGCTTCCGGATTAACGTTAGCCAATGTCATAGCCATGATCTTAGTGTATACAGCGGGCGATTGTATGGCACCCATCGGGAGTTTGCAATATTGATAAGCACCGACGCCAGGAATGTTGAACGCCGTGTATTTTCTAGAATCCTTCGAGATAGACACAGTGTGGTAAGCACTTTTAATATCCAGAACACTGAATAATTTATGACCTCCCATACATGTTAAGATTTGATGTATGGGCGGTAACGCCACGGAATGGAACTTAACATGGCGGTTAAGGTGACGACAGTCGAGTACAGCTCTTATCGCTCCAGAGGGCTTTTTAACAAACAGCATTGGGGAATTATAAGAACTGTTACTTTCCTCAATGATGTTCTGTTCAAGCAAGATGTTTATTTGTTCCTTGACTTTTTCTTTCAGTGCAATTGGGTTTGGATATTGTTGTCTCCTAAAAGGAACTTCCGTTTCTAATTCTATTTTGTGCTCAACACCTTTCACTCTACCTAGGTCGTTTTCTTTCCATGCGAACACGTCCGCATAATCAAAACAAAGTTTTTCTAATTTCTTCTTAATTTCGGGTTTTGTTTTGTCACCGAATTTTAATCTCGCCTTATCATAATTTCTACGTGCTTCTAAAACTTCCTCTATCTCGTCTTCCGTTAGACCTTCCTGTCTTAACTCCTTCTCACTTACACATTCTTCCGCATCGCCAATTTTCAAATTTCTTGTCAACATAATCGTTTTATTCGAGGGGTTAATAATCTCTAACTTTTGATTGTCTTTTGATAAGATAGCTCTCGGTATAAACACATTATATTGCATTTTAATTGCCTATCAGGTTCTAATAAATACTCATTACTAGCCCAAGAATTTACTAGATTGAGTTCTACAGTCGTTCTAGTCCTTGGTAACAGTCTGACTTTATGACCTAAAACCCACTTTGGTTTTCAACTAGTTTTTACACTTATAGCAATATTATCAGAAACTGATCTTGGTTGCTGATCATTTTCACATCTCCTTGTCGGTCTTCCGAACCTTTGTACTAAAATCTTACCGTTCCCATAATCTATCTGACAATTTTGCGACTTTAAAAATTCATTCCCTATCAGCATCTGATAAGGAAAATCTTTTATTTATTTATTTATTTATTTATTTATTGAAGAAATTCCCAGATACAGCATAACTTTGCCATTTTACACAGGGACATGCTAACAAAAGAAAGAAAAAACCAAGACAACAATAACAACATAGAAAAAAGAGTGTAAAAGTAAATCTATTCCGTCAAAGCTCTAAATTCCTACTCTAAGTTATTACTCTAAATTCCTGATGGAACGTCTGATTAGAAATTTTAAATTTTACTATTGCCAATTTATTGATCACAAGTATGTTCTGAGTTATACCCTTATTTTCGTCTGTTTCGGTATAATAGGTGCATTTGGCGGGACTGATTTCTCATTGATAATGGAAATCTGCGATCAACTATCGAGTAATGCTTTAAGTTGTTTGTTCTCAACTTCCAATGGTAAATATACCATATTGTTTTCTAATATCACTGAGGCTATTACATCACGTGTCCGAACATTTTTGCTACCTGTAAATGTGCCTCGCTCATTTACAGATCTATTTACTTTAAATTACTTGTCCCTACTGGTTGGTAATACGTTGTACCATTAACCTGTGCAGGTACAACTTGCACGAACCTCTGCAAATTTTGATCATTCGAATACTGATTCTGCTGACAACAAGAATTTTGACAATGACCACTTCTTTGCCAGTTTCCTTGTTGATTACGACCACGATTACTACGCCAGTATCCACCTCCATTTCCACGTCTATTCTGAAATCCATTGTTTCCTCTATTATTTCTAAAATTATTCTGACCTCTTGTATCATTATTATTTGTCCAATATCTATTATTATTTCCACGATAATTGGCCCTATTATTTCCTCTGTACTGCCTATTATTCTTAAAATTTTGATTTTTCAACTGTTTACTACTTTGACTTTCCCGTTTTTCATCCTCCTGCGTTCTTGCTCACAACGCAATCTGTAATTTATCAATTTTTCTTTTCCAATTCCGCAATTTGTGTCAAACTATGCGGTTCCTGTTTAATTTTATGTTCCTCTTTACTCTTTCGTACTAACACGTGATCTAACTCGGACTCGCTCTCCTCGTCCTCGACTTGTTCACGAATCTTTTTAACCAAATCTTTGATTGTTACTTTGCCTGTTTCGCGTTTAACACGTTTCGCAATTTTGCACTTATTTTTTTCAATTTTTTGTAGATCGTCTACAAATTTGTCCAAACTCGAGTAGGCCACCGTACCTACTTTTTCCATGTAGTACGGATGCAACCCACTTACAATTATCCCGATCTTTTTCATGTCTGACATATTCGTATCCAATCTTTCACAAAGAACAAGCATGTCATACACATAATTTATGACTGCCTCATCCTCGTGTTGTAATCGCTCTCTTATTCGGTCCTCAATATCGAGAGTTACGTTCGACTTCGTAAACTCTTCCACAATTTCGGCTTGCAATTCTTTATACTGGATTTCTGATACGTTCTTTCGTTTCAGGAATAGCTTAATCCACTGTCTCCCTACTCCTTTGAAAATATTCGGGATAAGTTCTTTCCTCTTGTTTTCGGCGATACCTGCCATCTGACACGCATCGTCAAATTCGTCAAAGAAAGAAACAATATCTCCATCGTTCTTTAAATCGAACTTCGGCAATTTATATCAGCGTAAAACGTCACGTTCGAAGCCATTTTTACGTTCTTATTTTTATTCTTAACTAAATTCTCGTCTAAGTTTAAAATGGAGGGAAAATCTTCCGAAAATGATTTTATCACTGGACTGCTCGGAAAATTAAAAACCTGTTCTTTACTTAACACTATTTTAGGACTCGCGGCTGTTTCTTGACTACTACAATATTTCCGTCTCTCAGGTATCCTCACACTAAATAAATCATTGACTTCAATCTGAATTCCTTTATTCGCTTTTTGTGCCCTCGTCAACACAGTATTCTCCGTCATTTATTAATATATATTTCACTTATAACAACTTATATTTAACAACGTAGTGTGGGAGGGTGGTGAGGGTGAACCTGTTAACTTTATATAATAATAGAGTCACTTTTAAGCCTTTCGAGATCCGAACCAAAACCTTGCATTATTCCAATGGTGAACGTTAAAATAAACTTGACTATTTCTTATCATACTAATAACTTAACCTAAATTTAATCGTGCTGGGACTCGAACCAAACATATGTCCACTACTACAAGCTTTCTGCACGCACCAGGGCTCGAACCAAACGCATCTCCCCCATAACAATGGTGGGTAATATCCTTAAAACTAAAACTGTTCCGTATCGGGATTCGAACCACAGCTATCTCCACCATAACAACCTCTTCACGTCGTGCCTGAATTGCATGGGGATGACGTTTTAATTGACGATTGGAGATTGCTACTACTCACTATCTGAAATGAGTAGGTTGAAGTGGAAGCAGAGAAAAACCACGCAATTGAGCTTTCATTTAAATAAATGTATTATTCAATAATATCAAGTGTGTGTATATGTTCATGTATGATTGAGTATAACTAGTCAGATCACATATCGACAGCATCTAGAAATTCTGTCACGAATAATTCGTACATAGCTGAGATACACATACCTTAATTTCTGATGAATGCCTGGACTGGATGATAATACTTTTACGATGCAGGATCTCTCAATGCAGATAGTCGGCGTTCTGTAGAGTCCGACTAGAAGCCAACCATACTCCAAGTTTATGGTTGAAGATGTAGAATAATAGATCTCCCTTGATCTATTCAGATAGAATGGACTTGCAGCTCAACACTTAGCTGCTAAAGGCTCTCAAGTGGTTCTCTCTAATGCTCCTCCACTTCTCATCCCAATCCTCTCCAACGAGAGGTTTTTGTTCTCCTTTCCAGACACTCTGGAATTCATTTCGTTGATCTTTTCTGTCTATCTCAGCTATTGGTGAAACATTGGTTTCAACCCGAATTACATCGTGACCAAATTCCCAGAGCAACAATTTCTGCAAACCTGACAGTTATGCCACAGTCAAAGTGTGTCAATGTTACATACATCATTTCACATTGATGACATTTCATTATTTTGTACACAACATTACAAATCACATCAAACACATAAAGTGACGACTTAGCGTCTAGCCATAACATTCAGTAATTACATTTAACACATTTACAAATTATTGACGTAAGTCAAGAAATAAACAAACGCACGTGTTTGTACAACATGACAATATTTGATTATTGCTATAATTCAGTGTTTTAATTTAACTTTGAATAAATGTGATTTTCCATCACCCAAAATAACATAACCAAAACCATATACCTCTACACAACTGATCCAGTTATGAGTGAAAGAAGCTGCAGAAGTGAGCGCAGTGTAGGAATCTAACATGTACAATGTTTGGCATTTTAACGAATATTAACTAATCCTAACCCATCAAGGGAACGTGGCAGATAAAGCGCAGTACCCGGAATACTGAAGTGAAAACCGTGCCAAATATGCCAAAGAAACAAACATTCGAACCTTTTGGCGTACACCTCCGGTAGTGGGTAAACTCGCGACCGGTACCACAGTTTGGTTGCAACAAACATATTGATAAATTGAATAAGATATATTAAATTGAGCCGACGAAAACGCTGGGAATAAAACAGACGGCGTACTTGTGTTAAGAGTGGGGACAAAGTCTCGTCATACTGTGGGGTAGGGTGTGACGTAAATGAAATGCCTAAGATTGTTAAGGAAGTGACATGCGGCAGACGCGGGGTACCACGAGCGCTTAGCTACTAAAATAACTGAGAGTCATTAAACTGCAATACGTAAGTTTTCCTGTCGTTATAATGAAGGCCCGAACAACCAGAATATTGCTGTAAAACAGGAAAAACTCCCTGGAGAACAGCAGAATTTACTCCGGTGATGGTCAGATCGTCGTCAAACCTAAAGATATTTTGGCTGTGAAAGAGAGGTTCCAGAAGGAGACAACGTTGACAAACGATCAAGTAGCGGGTCTAAGACTAAAGCGAATAGCATATTGGAGAGACAACACCCTTGACGTAAGCCACGCTGTAACAAAGTAACAGGCGATAAATGACCATTAATTATAATACGGAAGTTTGCCATAGCGTAAAGGTTGAAAATCACTTGACAGAAAGCCAATGGAAAGCCCCACGCTTCAAACGTTAAGCGAAGGAAACCATTATCCACGCTGTCATAAGCCTTAGGCAGGTCTACTGCTATTGGTCCTGTGGAAACCTGACGAGAATGGAAATATGCGAAAAGATACCGGAGAAAGCGAAAGGTGTACTATGTTATGTGCCTCATGAAGCGCCGCCTGAAAAGAACTGATATGTCGTTGAATAATAGGGAGTTCTCTGGTTGTAAGAACCATCGTGAATAATTTAAGGGCTATTGGGAATAAGGAAATGACAGTCGGATAATATTGTTGCATTCTACGCCAGAATTCAAAACGCGTGGAAAATGCTTCCACCACTTCCTCGCGTGACATCACTTCATTATTAATCTTCCAAAAGGAAAGGCCGCGTGCAGCAGGAATAAAAAAGGGAGCTTAGAGGCTACTTCTATTGCTGCGTGATCGGACATCGGTACTAGTAGTCAAGACGTGTAGCACTGCTGTACATAAGGGGCCATAAAATAGGCTCTGTCGACTCTGGTCTTCGTCGTGGAGCCGCAGAATATCCTAGCATGCGTAAAATTAGACGTAATCAGCGCATCTTGTAACTTCAGAGCGCGCACCAGCTCCACTATAGAATGACAAGGAGGTTAAGGGGTAAGAGAATCACTAGGATCTATCATCGCATTAAAATCACCTACCAATGTACATTGACTTACACCGGGAGAAGGCAAAGACGGAATGTTTGTAGCATAAAACTCTGCCTTTTCTCTTATCCTGAGATAGCCAGAATGCCCATACAAACAAATAATACAAATATTTTGAATGTAGCAGCGAATGGCTCTACCATCAGATGACAATATCACTCAGTCATAGGTTAATCCCTTCCTCACTAAAATAGCGACACCAGTATATGCTTCGCAATTAATAATCGCGTTATAATCACGAAGAAATATAAAGGAAGAGAAAGTCAGTTCTGTGATACAACGGACAGCTCTCAATAAATTTTTAAGGAGTGCCGTATTTTGCGCAGAACTAATTCGATTAATGTTTAGCGATAATATCGTAAAAGAGTATATCGCTGACATTCAACAAGAAAGAACAAACAAATAATACTTACTAGAGTAATACTGGGTAGAACTCTTAATCATAAAAAATTCCTCTATATAAATGAACATATGATACAGTTACCTGCCCACTGATAAGTAAAAAAGGCATTAGGACAAGGCTGCAAATCATTGCATGAATCTTTCCTAAACAACAAAATCACTCTCGTAATATAAGGTTGAAAGACACTCACGTCTTCACTCACTGCAGTTCCGAATCAGAAATAGCACGTTCTTGTTAGCACGTGTCACGTGATTGCATGCTTCGTCGCTTTAAGAACACAAAGAGATACAATCTGGCGCTTTTTCTTAGTAGATGCTCTTGGTACCCTTCTTCGTTGATGTTGCGAAGCGGCATCTAGGTCAGCAGACACAACACCTGTAGGCAGTGGAGGAGGAATGAATGTGTTGGAGGGAGGGGAAGGGAGGGAGGGAGGGGAGTCACTTCTTATCGGAAGAACATCGAATCGATGAATTAGCAGCTGATCGCTTACTTTCCAGTGGCGTATCTTGTGGAAGCAGCGGGGGCAAGGTCTTTATAGAAGTATCCAACACTGACGTCGGTTTTGTCAGTGACACTGGAGCAACAGGAGGTCGGGGTAGCTCATGAAACACACACATCGGCAAAACGGTTTACCCCAAAAGATCCGAGGACGGGATCCAGGGTGGCCTCAACTGATCGTTCCAAAGGTCCGCAAGAATGAATTGAACGTTGCACTTGCCCTAATTCGGTCATGTGCACAGAAACGGGGGTGGGTTGCACACTCAGAGGCCTGGGTTTTTCTTTAAAGGCCAAGTAGAGATCGTGTGAAATTTCCTCTGGCAGAAAAAAACAAGAAATCGGTTTACCATCATACGAAACACTCGAGATTGGATAATTTTAAGAAGTTCCATATGTATAATACTGACGCCACTGTCAAACTCAGTAGGGAATGAGGCAGCACAAAATTCCTGTTCTACGCTTCGCACTTTTCATAGGCCCTAAAGTGCTCTTCTAGTAATTGTAAAGGAGCTTCAAGGGAGAAATCAAAAACATGAATCATTTTAACTAGGTCTTCAACCGGCAAAATTATCACAATGCTCGAATTTCCATCGGCGTGGTTAAACACAACAGACCCAGGAACTGTGGAAGCAAGCTGTTCATACTCCTTTAAGGGCTTGAACTTAATATAAATACTATAGGACTCTTAGTGTAACTGAAGGGCACAAATTTTATCGAAAAGGCTAGTTAATGTCCAATTTAACCACTGGTAGACCTGGCTAGAATTTGCGATATCTCTTATCAAACAAAAATTTGTATTGCAGATCTCTTTTATATGACACTACGTTGAAATAATGAAGCACTACTTCACACTGAACTCACAAGTATAGGCACCAAACTGGCCAAGCAATATATTACACAGGAAATTGCCAAACGTACAACACTGCAGGAGTGGGAAGAAAGTGAACTACACTACCAGCGCAGGCTGCGATATGCTTCGCTCGAACTCTCGAGTGGAACTGTAACCACTTATCTAAAGCGTTACTACTTTCGCCTCGCCTAAGTAAAGAGCCTTTTTCTGTTCGCTCAAAAGTAGCTTGTTAATAGTCAGATTGATTGGCAAAACACAGGAATATGTAATTGACTCGGAGGGCATTATATCACTAAATTCACTAAATTATCATCATACTAGATTTTTTTTAAATAAAATACAAAATTCCTTTATTTTGAATGAAATACGGCGCGTGTATTATAGTCGTAAACAAACTAAAGACAAATCAATTGCTCCGTAGTAATCGTTGTTAAGTGGTCAAGCCGCTCGACCAGTAGTCTGAAGATAGTCGAATCAAATTGGATCCACGAACAACCAGTACATTTTTTACTTTAGAATTTTTGGTGGCGATTGACCGGCGATGACACACTTTTTATTTTCTTCTGATATTTGATACTCGGATGTTTAAATACTTGATCTGTCAAATCTTCAGGAATAATAATAATAATAATAATAATAATAATAATAATAATAATAATAATAATAATAATAATAATAATAATAATAATAATAATAAATAATAATAATAATAATAATAATTATTATTATTATTATTATCTCATAGAAGATTAAAGATTAGGAGCTTATTATCGTTCAGGCATAACATTACAACCAGAAATGTAGCATTTGGCAAGAATATTTCGGTTTTGTTTAGTCTTGCTCACGAGAAGAGGAATTTCTCATTTCGTTTCTGGTGCAAAACAAACAAAATTAAGACGAGAGTTAACATTTTAGATTTAAGACGGGACAAGCCTAACTCAAATTATCGTCTCGCTTTGCGGATGGAAGCGAGACGAGACGAAAAGTATCGTAAACATAACTCTTTTTATCTCGATTCTCGAAATAATGTATGTCCATTGTTTAAGTAAAAATTGCTTTGTGGACTATGTCTTATATGCTATTTTGTTACTTTGTACTTCGCACTTCATTGAATTTATTATGGTCTGTGTAACTATTTTTGAAGCGAACATTTTTTAATTATCTCTGCATATCCTAAAAGTTAGTTTATTATATGCCTTACTGCTCAGTGATATTAACTAATTTTTATTACAGTTATCTTACTCAAATCGTACAGTAGAATACTTTCTACATGAAAATTCAGTGGAACGCTTTGATTTAAGACTTTAGTACTGGCAGAGGTGTGTCCTGGAGGTCAGACACTCTCCCGAAATCCCGATTTATCTGTAAGTTTTGCCTACTTTTAGGGCAACTTTAAAATGTTAATACCATTATGATTATTATTATTATTATTATTACTAGTACTAAAAGTTTAAGACCTCAATATTACGTCCTATTGCAATGTAAATAAACGTACTGAAGTTGATAGGAAAAGAAAAGAAAGAATAAGAGACAATGATACAGAAAGGATAAGAGCGATTAGTGTCCGAAAGGAAATGGGAGGGGAGAAAGATGGTGTCAGCTCCAGGACAACATTAATATCGAGACTTCGGATGCCTAAACAGAAATTAAGTATGATTTGTCTTCACCACGATACATAGTAACACGCTTTCTTTGGTTAAAAGACTTTGGATTATGTATACATTATATTGATATTTTAACAAAATATACATACCAATATAAGAAAGTATAGTTCCTATTTAAAAATTTTGTTGAACGGATATATGGAATGTGTTGGAAATGGCGAACGAAAATATTATTATTTCTAGCAGTAGGAGTAATAGTGGAAGACGTTCGGAATAATTGCTCGAAAACAATATGGTTTCAGACACATTTATGACTCATACTAGGCCTTAAGCATGACCCTTAATGGTCGTATTCATGAATTGTTTGCTAAACACGTTACGTTTTCCACCACAGTACGAATCAAGGTTGTAAACAGACATGTGACGTCATTTTGCTAGAATTTCCCCTGTGAAGAAAGCCGTCTCCACTCTAACTAGTAAGACCGAAAGAAATTGAGTAGTTTTCATCTTATTACACATCAGAAGTATGAATGTTAAGGTTCATAAAAACAACTTACCTCAGAGAGAATCGAACACTGGACCCCTAAATCATGAAACGAATGCTCTCGCCACTACGCTGAGACTGCTCTCTTAAGAATGAGTCAAAAATCATTCGTTTATGGAGCAAATTTCACAGGTTTGCGATAGCGACGAAACATACTGATTTCTGTCATGATAAAATATTATAGTCGAGAGACTTGAAATTTAAATTAAAATACAAAAATAGACATATGGTGCCTCATAACATTTTGATTTCTGATTCACCGGAAGTATCTCCGTATCTTGCTATTATTACAATTACAAATATCAATATCCCAAAATGCATGATGTTCTTTTTTCACCTACAAGGAGAAAGCAGACTTTGGTAAATTAACATCGGGGCCATTTTTTGCGAGATTATTGTGAGCATGTAAAGTGTTCATATTACAAAGTGAGGGAGCGCAATGGTCTAATATAGCAGAGAAAAGGCGTTTTAAAATTTTCGACTCGCCGCATGTGTCGTACGTTGCGCAAATTTATTAAGAGACGGCGTGGCAGAGTCTGAAGCATTTGCGACTCACGATCCAAGGGGTACGGGTTCATTTCCCGCCGGTGTCAATTTTTTTTGTTTCAAAAAATAAAGTAGCCACTTGTAGCTACAAGTAAAATGTTAATTCTCCATTTGTTTATAATGAATTAAAACAATAGAAATGTTCAAATCAGTTGTAAAATCTTTCAATATAGCATGGTAACTGGTAACAAAATATAATCTATTTCGTAAATATATAGATATCAGGAGTTACATTATGGTTACCTCAATCGTTGTGTAAAAAATGTTCTTATGCTTCATGTCTACATCTGTTGACAGTGTGTGCATTACAAGCACTGGCTCAAATCACACGGGGTGAGGAGGACATGTCCCCTCTAATCTTGGAACTGAGGGATTGTGCCCCCAATAGTCCGATTTCAAATGTGTTTTTTGGGAGAGATGTGATGAATTGTGTCCGATTGCCACAAAAGAAAATTGATATTCCCCAGATTAAGCCTCAAATCTGCCCGCCTCCCAATTTTGAAGATAACTTTGCTCCCCTGATCCTCCACACAACTGTTTTTCAGCATCATAAATATTTTGAACATCGCTTTAAAAAAAATATGGGAATGGTCCTACTCGTTATCCCCCCAAAATTGGAGAGATTTTCGCCGCTTAATAGAAGTGGAATTAGGGTGTAATCTCCTTTGGTTATAGTAACATCCAGTATTACCAAAGAGGATTTTCTTCTCATCCCCTTTGTAATTTTCACACTGTCAACAGATGTAGGCACAAAGTGTGAAGAACACGCTGTGATAACTTTACACAACGACTGTGATAACTATAATATAACCCGTGATATCAATATATTTACGAAATAGATTACATGGGGACATTGGGAAATACGTATTGCCTTATTTTACATATACAATATCTACATACAATTTCAATCGCTTCGAGCCACTCTTTCCCGTACTTCTACGATAATATTTACTTATTGCGGAAGAGGCATTGCCCCAACAATATCTGTGCACAATTACATTCACTTGAGTCCAAAACTTCTTGCCTTTAGAGCATCAACTTTCACAATTTTGGGTAGGGGTGTTTGCACTCTAAAACATTTTTTCCGCAGAAAATGAAAAAAAGAAAAACAATTATTCGTTTCCTTTTTGCGTATTGTCCCTACAGAAAGTTTCGTTGTAACACTTCATGATCTTTAGGCACTTCTGACACACTGTTGTTAGCAATTTTGATATTTCATAATCAAGGGCTTTCCGGGATCCGTGCCCACCCAACATTTTTTTCCAGGAAAGTATGAAACACATATTTCCTCATTTGGGGTCTAAATATCTGTGCACAATTTCGTTCGCTTCGGTCCACGTTTTGATTTTCGGGCGTCAAATTTCAAAATTTTGGATGGGGGCTTTTGTCCATTAAAACCATTTTCCCCCAGAAAATTACAAAAAAAGAACGCTTATTCTCTTATTGTCTGCGTATTGTCCCTACACAAAGTTTTGTTGTAACTCATCATGTCTCTTAGGCACATCTGACATTCTGTTATTAGCACTTTTGATATTTCGTGATCTTTGCGTTTAATGTCCCATAATTATGTCTGTTAGGTTAAGGGACACCATAGTTAAAGCAAGTGAAGTATGATGGGCAAATTAGTGGAAGGAGAAATTGGGAGGAAATTGGATTGTAACGAAAAAAAACCACGAGCACGGTGTTGTCCACTTCAAGCTTACTTACCTTGGGAACGAACCAAGAACCCAACCCTCAGATCAGAGTTGGAGTGGGTCATTGAGAGTTTTCTGAGTGGAGCAGTGGGTCGAGGGTCAACAACATGTGACCCACTGCGACACACCAGCCACCATGACCCTCTGCGACCCACTATGATGCACTGTGACCCACTATGACCCACTGCGATCCCCGACCCACTCTACTAACTGCATTGTAGACAGTATCTTCTGAACAGTATATTTTTACTTCACCCTGGACCCTAGCCATAAGAACTAAATACACGTATCTGATTGGTTGCAGTTTGCGATTGTCCAAACCTTCTAGTGTATGTATTGTGTGTTATAGTAATAGAAGAAAATAGTCAATTGGTTGGAATTAAAGAAGAAGAAAATTGAAGAAGCAGCTGAGGTTAAATTAATATCATGGCACTCAAGTTGGAACAAAACGAGTCTTGCGGGGCTTCTGATCCGTTGTTACTACTACTACTATTACTACCTATACTATGGATTCCTGTAACAAAACTGCACGCGTAACGTAAGTAAATCACTTTGTTGAGTATTATTTATCATATTTTAATGGAAATCGTGTTAGGGAAACTTAATAAAAAAAAGTATAAGAAAAAAAATTCTCTGAAGCCGGTTTGAACCTACGCTAAAAGTAATTATAACTATTAAGCAGTTGTGCTAGCAGTCTCGACCACGAAGACCGACAGCAGTAGCTATTGATATCACGAGTTATATTATGATTACGACCAGTAGCGTATTTAGGATTTTGTTTCGGGGGAGGGGCTATGCCAACTTTAGTCCTGGAAATGTGAAAATTCTCCAAGATATTTCATTTAATTTATAATATAGTAAGTAACATTTCGGGGGGGCTTAAGCCCGGAAGCGCCCCCCTTAAATACGCCACTGGTTACGGCAGTCGCTGTGTAATAAATGTTATTGACGCTTCGTGTCTACATAAGTTGACAGTTAGAGAATTACAAAGGAGTTGAGGCAGAAATCCCCTTTGCTAATACTGGATGTTGCTATAACCAAACGAGATTTCCTCCTCATTCCCCTTGTAATTCGCACACTGTCTACAGATGTAGACACGAAGCGTCAAAAACATTTTTTACACAACGACTGGGGTAACAATAATATTTACGGAGTAGATTAAATTTTGTTCCTACCGTAGTTAACATGGAACATTGAAAGATTATACAAGTGATTTGAAAATGTCTATTGTTTTATTCATTATAAACATATAGTGAATTAATATTTTACTTATACAGGGGTAGGCAAAACTATTTGAAGTAGTGAAAAGTAGACAAAACTATTTGAACTAAGTGAAGTATTTTTACTTATACAGGGAGTAAAAATACTTCATACAGGACACGTAAGTTTGGCCCTCCACTGTACAATACGTGTTGAGGTTGCCGATCGCTTTTTGTTTTCAATGTGTCATATGGACCTTCCTCTTCCGTCAGCGGTACCAGTTCACCTGTGAGTGTCGTGGTGTGAAAGTGGTGCGGTAAAATGGGTTACCTGAGAGACTTCCAAAGAAGCATGGTCGTTTGTGCCCGTCTGGTTGGAGCTTCAGTGGCAATAGTGGCGAACATTGAGGGGGTATCGAAAGGCACTGTGTCCAATGTCACGAGGGCATACACAATTCATGGGCAAACGACGTCTGCAAGCCACGTCCGGTCGAAAGACAATCCTGTCAGATAGAGACCGGAGGGCATTATAATAGTTTGTAGCAGCTAAAAAGAAGACCACTGCAATGAAAATTAAATCTAAACTCAATTCCGACCTACAGAACTCGGTTTCATCGAAAACAGTGCGACGAGAACTTCATAAAATGAAAATTCGTGGCAGGGCCGCTATCGCCAAACCCCTGGTCACAGCAGTAAATGCGAAGAGGTGTATCCAGTGGTGCAAGGACCGGCGTCATTAACTTGTTCCGCCACCAATGAATTTCAAGATGGTTTCTTTTGCATCGTTTTGTGCCGATTTGTGCGCCTATTCCCACGTTTTGTGCGCCACCGGAAGTGGGTCAAAACGGGCCTCCAAATATGGCGGAACAAGTTAATGCTGTTACGCCACCAACGAATTTTGAGGTCATTCCCATCACATCGTTTTGTGCCGTTTTGTGCGCCTATTTCCACGTTTTGTGCGCCATCGGAAGTGGGTCAAAATGGGCCTCCAAGGTGGGGCAAAAGTGACCCACTGTTCCGCCACTAACGAATTTCGAGATGGTTTCTTTTGCATCGTTTTGTGCGCGTTTTGTGCCGTTTTGTGCGCCTATTCCCACGTTTTGTGCGCCACTGGAAGTGGGTCAAAACGGGCCTCCAAATATGGCGGAACAATTTAATGCTGTTCCGCCACCAACGAATTTTGAGGTCATTCCCATCACATTGTTTTGTGCGTGTTTTGTGCCGTTTTGTTCGCCTATTTCCACGTTTTGTGCGCCATCAGAAGTGGGTCAAAATGGGCCTCCAAGGTGGGGCAAAAGTGACCCACTGTTCCGCCACTAACGAATTTCGAGATGGTTTCTTTTGCATCGTTTTGTGCGCGTTTGTGCCGTTTTGTGCGCCTATTCCCACGTTTTGTGCGCCATCGGAAGTGGGTCAAAATGGGCCTCCAAGGTGGGGCAAAAGTGACCCACTGTTCCGCCACTAATGAATTTTAAGATGGTTTCTTTTGCATCGTTTTGTGCGCGTTTTGTGCCGATTTCTGCGCCTATTCCCACGTTTTGTGCGCCACCGGAAGTGGGTCAAAACGGGCCTCCAAATATGGCGGAACAAGTTAATGCTGTTCCGCCACCAACGAATTTTGAGGTCATTCCCATCACATCGTTTTGTGCGTGTTTTGTGCCGTTTTGTGCGCCTATTTCCACGTTTTGTGCGCCATCGGAAGTGGGTCAAAATGGGCCTCCAAGGTGGGGCAAAAGTGACCCACTTTTCCGCCACTAACGAATTTCGAGATGGTTTCTTTTGCATCGTTGTGTGCGCGTTTTGTGCCGTTTTGTGCGCCTATTCCCACGTTTTGTGCGCCATCGGAAGTGGGTCAAAATGGGCCTCCAATGTGGGGCAAAAGTGACCCACTGTTCCGCCACTAACGAATTTCGAGATGGTTTTTTTTGCATCGTTTTGTGCGCGTTTTGTGCCGTTTTGTGCGCCTATTCCCACGTTTTGTGCGCCATCGGAAGTGGGTCAAAATGGGCTTCCAAGGTGGGGCAAAGTGACCCACTGTTCCGCCACTAACGAATTTCGAGATGGTTTCTTTTGCATCGTTTTGTGCGCGTTTTGTGCCGTTTTGTGCGCCTATTCCCACGTTTTGTGCGCCATCGGAAGTGGGTCAAAATGGGCTTCCAAGGTGGGGCAAAAGTGACCCAATGTTCCGCCACCAATGAATTTCGAGATGGTTTCTTTTGCATCGTTTTGTGCGCGTTTTGTGCCGTTTTGTGCGCCTATTCCCACGTTTTGTGCGCCATCGGAAGTGGGTCAAAATGGGCCTCCAAGGTGGGGCAAAAGTGACCCACTGTTCCGCCACCAATAAATTTCGAGATAGTTTCTTTTGCATCGTTTTGTGCGCGTTTTGTGCCGTTTTGTGCGCCAATTCCCACGTTTTGTGTGCCATCGGAAGTGGGTCAAAATGGGCTTCCAAGGTGGGGCAATAGTGACCCAATGTTCCGCCACCAATGAATTTCGAGATGGTTTCTTTTGCATCGTTTTGTGCGCGTTTTGTGCCGTTTTGTGCGCCTATTCCCACGTTTTGTGCGCCACCGGAAGTGGGTCAAAACGGGCCTCCAAATATGGCGGAACAAGTTAATGCTGTTCCGCCACCAACGAATTTTGAGGTCATTCCCATCACATCGTTTTGTGCGTGTTTTGTGCCGTTTTGTGCGCCTATTTTCACGTTTTGTGCGCCATCGGAAGTGGGTCAAAATGGGCCTCCAAGGTGGGCAAAAGTGACCCACTGTTCCGCCACTAACGAATTTCGAGATGGTTTCTTTTGCATCGTTTTGTGCGCGTTTTGTGCCGTTTTGTGCGCCTATTCCCACGTTTTGTGCGCCACTGGAAGTGGGTCAAAACGGGCCTCCAAATATGGCGGAACAAGTTAATACTGTTCCGCCACCAACGAATTTTGAGGTCATTCCCATCACATTGTTTTGTGCGTGTTTTGTGCGTGTTTTGTGCGCCTATTTCCACGTTTTGTGCGCCATCGGAAGTGGGTCAAAATGGGCCTCCAAGGTGGGGCAAAAGTGACCCACTGTTCCGCCACTAACGAATTTCGAGATGGTTTCTTTTGCATCGTTTTGTGCGCGTTTTGTGCCGTTTTGTGCGCCTATTCCCACGTTTTGTGCGCCATCGGAAGTTGGTCAAAATGGGCCTCCAAGGTGGGGCAAAAGTGACCCACTGTTCCGCCACTAATGAATTTTAAGATGGTTTCTTTTGCATCGTTTTGTGCGCGTTTTGTGCCAATTTGTGCGCCTATTCCCACGTTTTGTGCGCCACCGGAAGTCGGTCAAAACGGGCCTCCAAATATGGCGGAACAAGTTAATGCTGTTCCGCCACCAACGAATTTTGAGGTCATTCCCATCACATCGTTTTGTGCGTGTTTTGTGCCGTTTTGTGCGCCTATTTCCACGTTTTGTGCGCCATCGGAAGTGGGTCAAAATGGGCCTCCAAGGTGGGGCAAAAGTGACCCACTTTTCCGCCACTAACGAATTTCGAGATGGTTTCTTTTGCATCGTTGTGTGCGCGTTTTGTGCCGTTTTGTGCGCCTATTCCCACGTTTTGTGCGCCATCGGAAGTGGGTCAAAATGGGCCTCCAATGTGGGGCAAAAGTGACCCACTGTTCCGCCACTAACGAATTTCGAGATGGTTTTTTTTGCATCGTTTTGTGCGCGTTTTGTGCCGTTTGTGCGCCTATTCCCACGTTTTGTGCGCCATCGGAAGTGGGTCAAAATGGGCTTCCAAGGTGGGGCAAAGTGACCCACTGTTCTGCCACTAACGAATTTCGAGATGGTTTCTTTTGCATCGTTTTGTGCGCGTTTTGTGCCGTTTTGTGCGCCTATTCCCACGTTTTGTGCGCCATCGGAAGTGGGTCAAAATGGGCCTCCAAGGTGGGGCAAAAGTGACCCAATGTTCCGCCACCAATGAATTTCGAGATGGTTTCTTTTGCATCGTTTTGTGCGCGTTTTGTGCCGTTTTGTGCGCCTATTCCCACGTTTTGTGCGCCATCGGAAGTGGGTCAAAATGGGCCTCCAAGGTGGGGCAAAAGTGACCCAATGTTCCGCCACCAATAAATTTCGAGATAGTTTCTTTTGCATCGTTTTGTGCGCGTTTTGTGCCGTTTTGTGCGCCAATTCCCACGTTTTATGTGCCATCGGAAGTGGGTGAAAATGGGCTTCCAAGGTGGGGCAAAAGTGACCCAATGTTCCGCCACCAATGAATTTCGAGATGGATTCTTTTGCATCGTTTTGTGCGCGTCTTGTGCCGTTTTGTGCGCCTATTCCCACGTTTTGTGCGCCACTGGAAGTGGGTCAAAACGGGCCTCCAAATATGGCGGAACAAGTTAATGCTGTTCCGCCACCAACGACTTTTGAGGTCATTCCCATCACATTGTTTTGTGCGTGTTTTGTGCCGTTTTGTGCGCCTATTTCCACGTTTTGTGCGCCATCGGAAGTGGGTCAAAATGGGCCTCCAAGGTGGGGCAAAAGTGACCCACTGTTCCGCCACTAACGAATTTCGAGATGGTTTCTTTTGCATCGTTTTGTGCGCGTTTTGTGCCGTTTTGTGCGCCTATTCCCACGTTTTGTGCGCCATCGGAAGTGGGTCAAAATGGGCCTCGAAGGTGGGGCAAAAGTGACCCACTGTTCCGCCACTAATGAATTTTAAGATGGTTTCTTTTGCATCGTTTTGTGCGCGTTTTGTGCCGATTTGAGCGCCTATTCCCACGTTTTGTGCGCCACCGGAAGTGGGTCAAAACGGGTTTCCAAATATGGCGGAACAAGTTAATGCTGTTCCGCCACCAACGAATTTTGAGGTCATTCCCATCACATCGTTTTGTGCGTGTTTTGTGCCGTTTTGTGCGCCTATTTCCACGTTTTGTGCGCCATCGGAAGTGGGTCAAAATGGGCCTCCAAGGTGGGGCAAAAGTGACCCACTTTTCCGCCACTAACGAATTTCGAGATGGTTTCTTTTGCATCGTTGTGTGCGCGTTTTGTGCCGTTTTGTGCGCCTATTCCCACGTTTTGTGCGCCATCGGAAGTGCGTCAAAATGGGCCTCCAATGTGGGGCAAAAGTGACCCACTGTTCCGCCACTAACGAATTCCGAGATGGTTTTTTTTGCATCGTTTTGTGCGCGTTTTGTGCCGTTTTGTGCGCCTATTCCCACGTTTTGTGCGCCATCGGAAGTGGGTCAAAATAGGCTTCCAAGGTGGGGCAAAGTGACCCACTGTTCCGCCACTAACGAATTTCGAGATGGTTTCTTTTGCATCGTTTTGTGCGCGTTTTGTGCCGTTTTGTGCGCCTATTCCCACGTTTTGTGCGCCATCGGAAGTGGGTCAAAATGGGCTTCCAAGGTGGGGCAAAAGTGACCCAATGTTCCGCCACCAATGAATTTCGAGATGGTTTCTTTTGCATCGTTTTGTGCGCGTTTTGTGCCGTTTTGTGCGCCTATTCCCACGTTTTGTGCGCCATCGGAAGTGGGTCAAAATGGGCCTCCAAGGTGGGGCAAAAGTGACCCACTGTTCCGCCACCAATAAATTTCGAGATAGTTTCTTTTGCATCGTTTTGTGCGCGTTTTGTGCCGTTTTATGCGCCAATTCCCACGTTTTGTGTGCCATCGGAAGTGGGTCAAAATGGGCTTCCAAGGTGGGGCAAAAGTGACCCAATGTTCCGCCACCAATGAATTTCGAGATGGTTTCTTTTGCATCGTTTTGTGCGCGTTTTGTGCCGTTTTGTGCGCCTATTCCCACGTTTTGTGCGCCACCGGAAGTGGGTCAAAACGGGCCTCCAAGGTGGGGCAAAAGTGACCCACTGTTCCGCCACTAACGAATTTCGAGATGGTTTTTTTTGCATCGTTTTGTGCGCGTTTTGTGCCGTTTTGTGCGCCTATTCCCACGTTTTGTGCGCCATCGGAAGTGGGTCAAAATGGGCTTCCAAGGTGGGGCAAAGTGACCCACTGTTCTGCCACTAACGAATTTCGAGATGGTTTCTTTTGCATCGTTTTGTGCGCGTTTTGTGCCGTTTTGTGCGCCTATTCCCACGTTTTGTGCGCCATCGGAAGTGGGTCAAAATGGGCCTCCAAGGTGGGGCAAAAGTGACCCAATGTTCCGCCACCAATGAATTTCGAGATGGTTTCTTTTGCATCGTTTTGTGCGCGTTTTGTGCCGTTTTGTGCGCCTATTCCCACGTTTTGTGCGCCATCGGAAGTGGGTCAAAATGGGCCTCCAAGGTGGGGCAAAAGTGACCCAATGTTCCGCCACCAATAAATTTCGAGATAGTTTCTTTTGCATCGTTTTGTGCGCGTTTTGTGCCGTTTTGTGCGCCAATTCCCACGTTTTATGTGCCATCGGAAGTGGGTGAAAATGGGCTTCCAAGGTGGGGCAAAAGTGACCCAATGTTCCGCCACCAATGAATTTCGAGATGGATTCTTTTGCATCGTTTTGTGCGCGTCTTGTGCCGTTTTGTGCGCCTATTCCCACGTTTTGTGCGCCACTGGAAGTGGGTCAAAACGGGCCTCCAAATATGGCGGAACAAGTTAATGCTGTTCCGCCACCAACGACTTTTGAGGTCATTCCCATCACATTGTTTTGTGCGTGTTTTGTGCCGTTTTGTGCGCCTATTTCCACGTTTTGTGCGCCATCGGAAGTGGGTCAAAATGGGCCTCCAAGGTGGGGCAAAACTGACCCACTGTTCCGCCACTAACGAATTTCGAGATGGTTTCTTTTGCATCGTTTTGTGCGCGTTTTGTGCCGTTTTGTGCGCCTATTCCCACGTTTTGTGCGCCATCGGAAGTGGGTCAAAATGGGCCTCGAAGGTGGGGCAAAAGTGACCCACTGTTCCGCCACTAATGAATTTTAAGATGGTTTCTTTTGCATCGTTTTGTGCGCGTTTTGTGCCGATTTGAGCGCCTATTCCCACGTTTTGTGCGCCACCGGAAGTGGGTCAAAACGGGTTTCCAAATATGGCGGAACAAGTTAATGCTGTTCCGCCACCAACGAATTTTGAGGTCATTCCCATCACATCGTTTTGTGCGTGTTTTGTGCCGTTTTGTGCGCCTATTTCCACGTTTTGTGCGCCATCGGAAGTGGGTCAAAATGGGCCTCCAAGGTGGGGCAAAAGTGACCCACTTTTCCGCCACTAACGAATTTCGAGATGGTTTCTTTTG
Organism: Thermobia domestica; assembly: GCF_964235325.1. Classification (NCBI taxonomy): domain Eukaryota; kingdom Metazoa; phylum Arthropoda; class Insecta; order Zygentoma; family Lepismatidae; genus Thermobia; species Thermobia domestica. Next base: position 206,954,486 of record NC_137457.1, on the reverse strand, counting down.
CATCGTTGTGTGCGCGTTTTGTGCCGTTTTGTGCGCCTATTCCCACGTTTTGTGCGCCATCGGAAGTGCGTCAAAATGGGCCTCCAATGTGGGGCAAAAGTGACCCACTGTTCCGCCACTAACGAATTCCGAGATGGTTTTTTTTGCATCGTTTTGTGCGCGTTTTGTGCCGTTTTGTGCGCCTATTCCCACGTTTTGTGCGCCATCGGAAGTGGGTCAAAATAGGCTTCCAAGGTGGGGCAAAGTGACCCACTGTTCCGCCACTAACGAATTTCGAGGTGGTTTCTTTTGCATCGTTTTGTGCGCGTTTTGTGCCGTTTTGTGCGCCTATTCCCACGTTTGTGCGCCATCGGAAGTGGGTCAAAATGGGCTTCCAAGGTGGGGCAAAAGTGACCCAATGTTCCGCCACCAATGAATTTCGAGATGGTTTCTTTTGCATCGTTTTGTGCGCGTTTTGTGCCGTTTTGTGCGCCTATTCCCACGTTTTGTGCGCCATCGGAAGTGGGTCAAAATGGGCCTCCAAGGTGGGGCAAAAGTGACCCACTGTTCCGCCACCAATAAATTTCGAGATAGTTTCTTTTGCATCGTTTTGTGCGCGTTTTGTGCCGTTTTATGCGCCAATTCCCACGTTTTGTGTGCCATCGGAAGTGGGTCAAAATGGGCTTCCAAGGTGGGGCAAAAGTGACCCAATGTTCCGCCACCAATGAATTTCGAGATGGTTTCTTTTGCATCGTTTTGTGCGCGTTTTGTGCCGTTTTGTGCGCCTATTCCCACGTTTTGTGCGCCACCGGAAGTGGGTCAAAACGGGCCTCCAAATATGGCGGAACAAGTTAATGCTGTTCCGCCACCAACGAATTTTGAGGTCATTCCCATCACATCGTTTTGTGCGTGTTTTGTGCCGTTTTGTGCGCCTATTTTCACGTTTTGTGCGCCATCGGAAGTGGGTCAAAATGGGCCTCCAAGGTGGGGCAAAAGTGACCCACTGTTCCGCCACTAACGAATTTCGAGATGGTTTCTTTTGCATCGTTTTGTGCGCGTTTTGTGCCGTTTTGTGCGCCTATTCCCACGTTTTGTGCGCCACTGGAAGTGGGTCAAAACGGGCCTCCAAATATGGCGGAACAAGTTAATACTGTTCCGCCACCAACGAATTTTGAGGTCATTCCCATCACATTGTTTTGTGCGTGTTTTGTGCGTGTTTTGTGCGCCTATTTCCACGTTTTGTGCGCCATCGGAAGTGGGTCAAAATGGGCCTCCAAGGTGGGGCAAAAGTGACCCACTGTTCCGCCACTAACGAATTTCGAGATGGTTTCTTTTGCATCGTTTTGTGCGCGTTTTGTGCCGTTTTGTGCGCCTATTCCCACGTTTTGTGCGCCATCGGAAGTTGGTCAAAATGGGCCTCCAAGGTGGGGCAAAAGTGACCCACTGTTCCGCCACTAATGAATTTTAAGATGGTTTCTTTTGCATCGTTTTGTGCGCGTTTTGTGCCAATTTGTGCGCCTATTCCCACGTTTTGTGCGCCACCGGAAGTCGGTCAAAACGGGCCTCCAAATATGGCGGAACAAGTTAATGCTGTTCCGCCACCAACGAATTTTGAGGTCATTCCCATCACATCGTTTTGTGCGTGTTTTGTGCCGTTTTGTGCGCCTATTTCCACGTTTTGTGCGCCATCGGAAGTGGGTCAAAATGGGCCTCCAAGGTGGGGCAAAAGTGACCCACTTTTCCGCCACTAACGAATTTCGAGATGGTTTCTTTTGCATCGTTGTGTGCGCGTTTTGTGCCGTTTTGTGCGCCTATTCCCACGTTTTGTGCGCCATCGGAAGTGGGTCAAAATGGGCCTCCAATGTGGGGCAAAAGTGACCCACTGTTCCGCCACTAACGAATTTCGAGATGGTTTTTTTTGCATCGTTTTGTGCGCGTTTTGTGCCGTTTTGTGTGCCTATTCCCACGTTTTGTGCGCCATCGGAAGTGGGTCAAAATGGGCTTCCAAGGTGGGGCAAAGTGACCCACTGTTCTGCCACTAACGAATTTCGAGATGGTTCTTTTGCATCGTTTTGTGCGCGTTTTGTGCCGTTTTGTGCGCCTATTCCCACGTTTTGTGCGCCATCGGAAGTGGGTCAAAATGGGCCTCCAAGGTGGGGCAAAAGTGACCCAATGTTCCGCCACCAATGAATTTCGAGATGGTTTCTTTTGCATCGTTTTGTGCGCGATTTGTGCCGTTTTGTGCGCCTATTCCCACGTTTTGTGCGCCATCGGAAGTGGGTCAAAATGGGCCTCCAAGGTGGGGCAAAAGTGACCCAATGTTCCGCCACCAATAAATTTCGAGATAGTTTCTTTTGCATCGTTTTGTGCGCGTTTTGTGCCGTTTTGTGCGCCAATTCCCACGTTTTATGTGCCATCGGAAGTGGGTGAAAATGGGCTTCCAAGGTGGGGCAAAAGTGACCCAATGTTCCGCCACCAATGAATTTCGAGATGGATTCTTTTGCATCGTTTTGTGCGCGTCTTGTGCCGTTTTGTGCGCCTATTCCCACGTTTTGTGCGCCACTGGAAGTGGGTCAAAACGGGCCTCCAAATATGGCGGAACAAGTTAATGCTGTTCCGCCACCAACGACTTTTGAGGTCATTCCCATCACATTGTTTTGTGCGTGTTTTGTGCCGTTTTGTGCGCCTATTTCCACGTTTTGTGCGCCATCGGAAGTGGGTCAAAATGGGCCTCCAAGGTGGGGCAAAAGTGACCCACTGTTCCGCCACTAACGAATTTCGAGATGGTTTCTTTTGCATCGTTTTGTGCGCGTTTTGTGCCGTTTTGTGCGCCTATTCCCACGTTTTGTGCGCCATCGGAAGTGGGTCAAAATGGGCCTCGAAGGTGGGGCAAAAGTGACCCACTGTTCCGCCACTAATGAATTTTAAGATGGTTTCTTTTGCATCGTTTTGTGCGCGTTTTGTGCCGATTTGAGCGCCTATTCCCACGTTTTGTGCGCCACCGGAAGTGGGTCAAAACGGGTTTCCAAATATGGCGGAACAAGTTAATGCTGTTCCGCCACCAACGAATTTTGAGGTCATTCCCATCACATCGTTTTGTGCGTGTTTTGTGCCGTTTTGTGCGCCTATTTCCACGTTTTGTGCGCCATCGGAAGTGGGTCAAAATGGGCCTCCAAGGTGGGGCAAAAGTGACCCACTTTTCCGCCACTAACGAATTTCGAGATGGTTTCTTTTGCATCGTTGTGTGCGCGTTTTGTGCCGTTTTGTGCGCCTATTCCCACGTTTTGTGCGCCATCGGAAGTGCGTCAAAATGGGCCTCCAATGTGGGGCAAAAGTGACCCACTTTTCCGCCACTAACGAATTCCGAGATGGTTTTTTTGCATCGTTTTGTGCGCGTTTTGTGCCGTTTTGTGCGCCTATTCCCACGTTTTGTGCGCCATCGGAAGTGGGTCAAAATAGGCTTCCAAGGTGGGGCAAAGTGACCCACTGTTCCGCCACTAACGAATTTCGAGATGGTTTCTTTTGCATCGTTTTGTGCGCGTTTTGTGCCGTTTTGTGCGCCTATTCCCACGTTTTGTGCGCCATCGGAAGTGGGTCAAAATGGGCTTCCAAGGTGGGGCAAAAGTGACCCAATGTTCCGCCACCAATGAATTTCGAGATGGTTTCTTTTGCATCGTTTTGTGCGCGTTTTGTGCCGTTTTGTGCGCCTATTCCCACGTTTTGTGCGCCATCGGAAGTGGGTCAAAATGGGCCTCCAAGGTGGGGCAAAAGTGACCCACTGTTCCGCCACCAATAAATTTCGAGATAGTTTCTTTTGCATCGTTTTGTGCGCGTTTTGTGCCGTTTTATGCGCCAATTCCCACGTTTTGTGTGCCATCGGAAGTGGGTCAAAATGGGCTTCCAAGGTGGGGCAAAAGTGACCCAATGTTCCGCCACCAATGAATTTCGAGATGGTTTCTTTTGCATCGTTTTGTGCGCGTTTTGTGCCGTTTTGTGCGCCTATTCCCACGTTTTGTGCGCCACCGGAAGTGGGTCAAAACGGGCCTCCAAATATGGCGGAACAAGTTAATGCTGTTCCGCCACCAACGAATTTTGAGGTCATTCCCATCACATCGTTTTGTGCGTGTTTTGTGCCGTTTTGTGCGCCATCGGAAGTGGGTCAAAATGGGCCTCCAAGGTGGGGCAAAAGTGACCCACTGTTCCGCCACTAACGAATTTCGAGATGGTTTCTTTTGCATCGTTTTGTGCGCGTTTTGTGCCGTTTTGTGCGCCTATTCCCACGTTTTGTGCGCCATTGGAAGTGGGTCAAAACGGGCCTCCAAATATGGCGGAACAAGTTAATGCTGTTCCGCCACCAACGAATTTTGAGGTCATTCCCTTCACATTGTTTTGTGCGTGTTTTGTGCCGTTTTGTGCGCCTATTTCCACGTTTTGTGCGCCATCGGAAGTGGGTCAAAATGGGCCTCCAAGGTGGGGCAAAAGTGACCCACTGTTCCGCCACTAACGAATTTCGAGATGGTTTCTTTTGCATCGTTTTGTGCGCGTTTTGTGCCGTTTTGTGCGCCTATTCCCACGTTTTGTGCGCCATCGAAAGTGGGTCAAAATGGGCCTCCAAGGTGGGGCAAAAGTGACCCACTGTTCCGCCAATAATGAATTTTAAGATGGTTTCTTTTGCATCGTTTTGTGCGCGTTTTGTGCCGATTTGTGCGCCTATTCCCACGTTTTGTGCGCCACCGGAAGTGGGTCAATAACGGGCCTCCAAATATGGCGGAACAAGTTAATGCTGTTCCGCCACCAACGAATTTTGAGGTCATTCCCATCACATCGTTTTGTGCGTGTTTTGTGCCGTTTTGTGCGCCTATTTCCACGTTTTGTGCGCCATCGGAAGTGGGTCAAAATAGGCCTCCAAGGTGGGGCAAAAGTGACCAACTTTTCCGCCACTAACGAATTTCGAGATGGTTTCTTTTGCATCGTTGTGTGCGCGTTTTGTGCAGTTTTGTGCGCCTATTCCCACGTTTTGTGCGCCATCGGAAGTGGGTCAAAATGGGCCTCCAATGTGGGGCAAAAGTGACCCACTGTTCCGCCACTAACGAATTTCGAGATGGTTTTTTTTGCATCGTTTTGTGCGCGTTTTGTGCCGTTTTGTGCGCCTATTCAAACGTTTTGTGCGCCATCGGAACTGGGTCAAAATGGGCTTCCAAGGTGGGGCAAAGTGACCCACTGTTCCCCCACTAACGAATTTCGAGATGGTTTCTTTTGCATCGTTTTGTGCGCGTTTTGTGCCGTTTTGTGCGCCTATTCCCACGTTTTGTGCGCCATCGGAAGTGGGTCAAAATGGGCTTCCAAGGTGGGGCAAAAGTGACCCAATGTTCCGCCACCAATGAATTTCGAGATGGTTTCTTTTGCATCGTTTTGTGCGCGTTTTGTGCCGTTTTGTGCGCCTATTCCCACGTTTTGTGCGCCATCGGAAGTGGGTCAAAATGGGCCTCCAAGGTGGGGCAAAAGTGACCCACTGTTCCGCCACCAATAAATTTCGAGATAGTTTCTTTTGCATCGTTTTGTGCGCGTTTTGTGCCGTTTTGTGCGCCAATTCTCACGTTTTGTGTGTCATCGGAAGTGGGTCAAAATGGGCCTCCAAAGTGGTGCAAAAGTGACCCACTGTTCCGCCACAAATGGATTTCGAGATGGTTTCTTTTGCTTCGTTTTGTGCTCATTTTGTGCCGTTTTGTGCGCCTATTTGCACGTTTTGTGCGCCGCCGGAAGTGGATCAAAATGGGCCTCCAAGGTGGGGCAAAAGTGACCCACTTTTCCGCCACTAACGAATTTCGAGATGGTTTCTTTTGCATCGTTTTGTGCGTGTTTTGTGCCGTTTTGTGCGCCTATTTCCACGTTTTGTGCGCCATCGGAAGTGGGTCAAAATGGGCCTCCAAGGTGGGGCAAAAGTGACCCACTGTTCCGCCACTAACGAATTTCGAGATGGTTTCTTTTGCATCGTTTTGTGCGCGTTTTGTGCCGTTTTGTGCGCCTATTCCCACGTTTTGTGCGCCACTGGAAGTGGGTCAAAACGGGCCTCCAAATATAGCGGAACAAGTTAATGCTGTTCCGCCACCAACGAATTTTGAGGTCATTCCCATCACATTGTTTTGTGCGTGTTTTGTGCCGTTTTGTGCGCCTATTTCCACGTTTTGTGCGCCATCGGAAGTGGGTCAAAATGGGCCTCCAAGGTGGGGGAAAAGTGACCCACTGTTCCGCCACTAACGAATTTCGAGATGGTTTCTTTTGCATCGTTTTGTGCGCGTTTTGTGCCGTTTTGTGCGCCTATTCCCACGTTTTGTGCGCCATCGGAAGTGGGTCAAAATGGGCCTCCAAGGTGGGGCAAAAGTGACCCACTGTTCCGCCACTAATGAATTTTAAGATGGTTTCTTTTGCATCGTTTTGTGCGCGTTTTGTGCCGATTTGTGCGCCTATTCCCACGTCTTGTGCGCCACCGGAAGTGGGTCAAAACGGGCCTCCAAGGTGGGGCAAAAGTGACCCACTGTTCCGCCACTAATGAATTTTAAGATGGTTTCTTTTGCATCGTTTTGTGCGCGTTTTGTGCCGATTTTTGCGCCACCGGAAGTGGGTCAAAACGGGCCTCCAAATATGGCGGAACAAGTTAATGCTGTTCCGGCACCAACGAATTTTGAGGTCATTCCCATCACATCGTTTTGTGCGTGTTTTGTGCCGTTTTGTGCGCCTATTTCCACGTTTTGTGCGCCATCGGAAGTGGGTCAAAATGGGCCTCCAAGGTGGGGCAAAAGTGACCCACTTTTCCGCCACTAACGAATTTCGAGATGGTTTCTTTTGCATCGTTGTGTGCGCGTTTTGTGCCGTTTTGTGCGCCTATTCCCACGTTTTGTGCGCCATCGGAAGTGGGTCAAAATGGGCCTCCAAGGTGTTGCAAAAGTGACCCACTGTTCCGCCACCAATGAATTTCGAGATGGTTTCTTTTGCATCGTCTTGTGCGCGTTTTGTGCCGATTTGTGCGCCTATTCCCACGTTTTGTGCGCCATCGGAAGTGGGTCAAAATGGGCTTCCAAGGTGGGGAAAAGTGACCCACTGTTCCGCCACTAACGAATTTCGAGATGGTTTCTTTTGCATCGTTTTGTGCGCGTTTTGTGACGTTTTGTGCGCCTATTCCCACGTTTTGTGCGCCATCGGAAGTGGGTCAAAATGGGCTTCCAAGGTGGGGCAAAAGTGACCCAATGTTCCGCCTCCAATGAATTTCGAGATGGTTTCTTTTGCATCGTTTTGTGCGCGTTTTGTGCCGTTTTGTGCGCCAATTCTGACGTTTTGTGTGTCATCGGAAGTGGGTCAAAATGGGCCTCCAAAGTGGTTTAAAAGTGACCCACTGTTCCGCCACAAATGAATTTCGAGATGGTTTCTTTTGCTTCGTTTTGTGCGCATTTTGTGCCGTTTTGTGCGCCGCCGGAAGTGGATCAAAATGGGCCTCCAAGTGGGGCAAAAGTGACCCACTGTTCCGCCACTAACGAATTTCGAGATGGTTTCTTTTGCATCGTTTTGTGCGCGTTTTGTGCCGTTTTATGCGCCTTTTCCCACGTTTCGTGCGCCATCGGAAGTGGGTCAAAATGGGCCTCCAAGGTGTTGCAAAAGTGACCCACTGTTCCGCCACCAATGAATTTCGAGATGGTTTCTTTTGCATCGTTTTGTGCGCGTTTTGTGCCGATTTGTGCGCCTATTCCAACGTTTTCTGCGCCACCGGAAGTGGGTCAAAACGGGCCTCCAAATATGGCGGAACAAGTTAATGCTGTTCCGCCACCAACGAATTTTGAGGTCATTCCCATCACATTGTTTTGTGCGTGTTTTGTGCCGTTTTTTGCGCCTATTTCCACGTTTTGTGCGCCATCGGAAGTGGGTCAAAATGGGCCTCCAAGGTGGGGCAAAAGTGACCCACTGTTCCGCCACTAACGAATTTCGAGATGGTTTCTTTTGCATCGTTTTGTGCGCGTTTTGTGCCGTTTTGTGCGCCTATTCCCACGTTTTGTGCGCCATCGGAAGTGGGTCAAAATGGGCCTCCAAGGTGGGGCAAAAGTGACCCACTGTTCCGCCACTAATGAATTTTAAGATGGTTTCTTTTGCATCGTTTTGTGCGCGTTTTGTGCCGATTTGTGCGCCTATTCCCACGTTTTGTGCGCCACCGGAAGTGGGTCAAAACGGTCCTCCAAATATGGCGGAACAAGTTAATGCTGTTCCGCCACCAACGAATTTTGAGGTCATTCCCATCACATCGTTTTGTGCCGTTTTGTGCGCCTATTTCCACGTTTTGTGCGCCATCGGAAGTGGGTCAAAATGGGCCTCCAAGGTGGGGCAAAAGTGACCCAATGTTCCGCCACCAATGAATTTCGAGATGGTTTCTTTTGCATCGTTTTGTGCGCGTTTAGTGCCGTTTTGTGCGCCTATTCCCACGTTTTGTGCGCCATCGGAAGTGGGTCAAAATGGGCCTCCAAGGTGGGGCAAAAGTGACCCACTGTTCCGCCACCAATAAATTTCGAGATAGTTTCTTTTGCATCGTTTTGTGCGCGTTTTGTGCCGTTTTGTGCGCCAATTCCCACGTTTTGTGTGCCATCGGAAGTGGGTCAAAATGGGCTTCCAAGGTGGGGCAAAAGTGACCCAATGTTCCGCCACCAATGAATTTCGAGATGGTTTCTTTTGCATCGTTTTGTGCGCGTTTTGTGCCGTTTTGTGCGCCTATTCCCACGTTTTGTGCGCCATCGGAAGTGGGTCAAAATGGGCCTCCAAGGTGGGGCAAAAGTGTCCCACTGTTCCGCCACCAATAAATTTCGAGATAGTTTCTTTTGCATCGTTTTGTGCGCGTTTTGTGCCGTTTTGTGCGCCAATTCTCACGTTTTGTGTGTCATCGGAAGTGGGTCAAAATGGGCCTCCAAAGTGGTGCAAAAGTGACCCACTGTTCCGCCACAAATGAATTTCGAGATGGTTTCTTTTGCTTCGTTTTGTGCGCATTTTGTGCCGTTTTGTGCGCCGCCGGAAGTGGATCAAAATGGGCCTCCAATGTGGGGCAAAAGTGACCCACTGTTCCGCCACTAACGAATTTCGAGATGGTTTCTTTTGCATCGTTTTCTGCGCGTTTTGTGCCGTTTTATGCGCCTTTTCCCACGTTTTGTGCGCCATCGGAAGTGGGTCAAAATGGGCCTCCAAGGTGTTGCAAAAGTGACCCTCTGTTCCGCCACCAATGAATTTCGAGATGGTTTCTTTTGCATCGTTTTGTGCGCGTTTTGTGCCGTTTTGTGCGCCTATTCCCAAGTTTTGTGCGCCACCGGAAGTGGGTCAAAACGGGCCTACAAATATGGTGGAAAAAGTTAATGCTGTTCCGCCACCAAAGAATTTGGAGGTCATTTCCATCACATCGTTTTGTGCGTGTTTTGTGCCGTTTTGTGCGCCATCGGAAGTGGGTCAAAACGGTCCTCCAAATATGGCGGAACAAGTTAATGCTGTTCCGCCACCAACTAATTTTGACGTCGTTTCCGTCACATCGCTTTGTGTGTATTTGTGGCGTTTTGTGCGCCATCGGAAGTTGGTCAAAATGGGCCTCCAAGGGGGACAAAAATGACCCACTGTTCTGCTAATATCAATTTTCGAGCTTCTTCCTTTCGCATCGTTTTGTTCCTGTTTTGTGCCGTCTTATGCGCCTATTTACACGTTATCTGCGTCACTGGAAGTGGTTCAAAATGGGCGTACGATAATGGGGGAACAACTTAATTCTGCTCCGCCATCAACGTATTTTGAGGTCGTTTCCATCACATCGTTTTGTGTGTGTTCTGTGCCGTTTTGTGCGCCTATTCCCATGTTTTGTGCGTCACCCGAAGTGTATCGAAATGGGCCTACAAATATAGCGCAACAAGTTAATTCTGTTCCGGCACCAACGAATTTTGAGGTCGTTTCCATCACATCGTTTTACTATTTGTAAATATCGGAATTCTTATAGAATGGCTTAATCACTGATCACTGTAGAACAACAATGGTAATAGATGGCAAGATGCGTTTTTCTGCAATCGATTAATTGTCTCTGCGGGCATGCACATAACGTGGAAATAGGCGCACAAACCTCACAAAACACACAAAACGACGTGATGGAAACGACCTCAAAATACGTTGATGGCGGAGCAGCATTAACTTGTTCCCCCATATTGTACGCCCATTTTGAACCACTTCCGGTGACGATGATAACGTGAAAATAGGCGCATAAGACGGCACAAAACGATGCGAAAGGAAGAATCTCGAAAATTGATATTGGCAGAACAGTGGATCATTTTCGTCCCCCCTTGGGGACCCATTTTGACCCACTTGCGGTGACGCACGAAACGAAGAAATAGGCGCGCAAAACAGGCACTATACGATGCGAAGCAAACAACCTCGAAGTCTGATATTGGGAGAACAGGGGTGATTTTTGACGAAGTTTTTTATCCCCATTTCAACCCACTTCCGGTGACGCACAAAACATGGAAATAGAAAATGAAATGAAATTAGTCCTAGTTTTACGTCCCATGGTTCTGCCGGTTAAGCTAAAGAAGGCGGTTATTATGAGAAATAAATGAAATGGTGGAATGAAGATAGTTGGAGAAAACGTGGAGAACCCCGAGGAAACCCATGCACACGGCTTGTCCACAAAAAAGTTCACTTCGTGGGAGAAGAGTTTGAACCCACGACACCATGCACCAGAGGTGAACGCTCTACCACTGAGTCACCGCGGCCCAACATGAAAATAGGCTCACATACAGACACAAAACAAACACTGAACGATAGAAACAAACTGGGAATTTGATATTGCAGAAGAGTGTCATTTTCGTTCCACATTTAAGGCCCAAAAACAGGCGCACGAAACGACTGAAAACACGAACAAATCGATGTGATGGAAACGACTTCAAAATTCGTTGTTGGCAGAACTTATTACGCCATATTTCTAGCTCGATTTTGACCCACTTCCGATGGCGAACAAAATGTAGAAATAGGCGCAAAAAGCCTCACAAAACACGCACAAAACGATAGTAAAGAGACCACCTCTAAATTCGTTGGTGGCGGAACAGTGGGTCACTTTCTTACAGCTCCGTTAACTTGTTACCCCACTTTTAAAATTTACTCACAAAAGAATGTCAAAGTTTTGTACTAGTTTTGTACCGTTTTTTACCACCAATAAAAAGTTTTGTACCACGTCCATTAGCCAGTAATGGACGATTTAAAGTCTGGACCTAGCGTTAACTTGTTCCCACACCATAACGAATTTTCCCGAAAATAGTGGCGAAGTTTTGTACTAGTTTTGTACCGTTTTGTACCACCAATAAAAAGTTTTGTACCACATCCATTTGCCAGTAATGGACGATTTAAATTCCGGAAGTAGCGTTAACTTGTTCCCCCACCATAACGAATTTTCCCGAAAATAGTGACAAAGTTTTGTACTAGTTTTGTACCGTTTTGTACCTCCAAAAAAACTTTTGTACCACCTCCATTAGCCAGTAATGGACAATTTAAAGTCAGGACCTAGCGTTAACTTGTTCCCCCACCATAACGAATTTTCCCGAAAATCGTGTCAAAGTTTTGTACTAGTTTTGTACCGTTTTGTACCTCCAAAAAAACTTTTGTACCACCTCCATTAGCCAGTAATGGACGAGTTAATGTCTTCACCCAGCGTTAACTTGTTCCTCCACCTTAACGAATTTTTTCAAAGTTTTTTCCTATATGGTACTATTAACAAAAATGTTGTACTCCATCATTAGACATTAATGGACGATTGAATGTCTGGAACCACTATTAGCTTCAGGTCGGTCAAGATGGAGTTCTACATCGCCATTTACAAAAATAATTTATACCAGAGATTTTTACTAGTTTTGTAATGTTTTGTACCAACAATAAAAAGTTTTGTATCAGTCCCAAAATATCCCAAATTTCAGATTTTAGTGTGGAACTCCAACTTGACCTCTGAGTTCTACATTCGCCGATTTGCATCAAAGTGGCTTCATTACATAAAGAAAGTTTTGTACGGTTTTGTACCAACAATAAAAAGTTTTGTACGTCCCAAAATGTCCCAAATTCAAAATTCTTATTTTTTGATACAGAAACAAATCTCAGTCCCATAAAGACATATATCAATGATAATGGTATCATTAGATAAAGAAATTTTGTACTGTTTTATACGAACAATAAAAAGTTTTGTATCTGTCCCCAAATGTCCCAAATTCCACATTCTAATGCGGAATACTAAGGTCAAGTTGGAGTTACACATAGCCCGATTTCTTTCAAAATCGTCTCATTAGGTAAAGAAAGTTTTGTACTGTTTTGTACCAACAATAGAAAGTTTTGTATCTGTCCCAAATTTCATCTTCTAATGTGAAATGCCAACAGCCATCTCAGTTTTCTAAATAAGAATTTAGGAATAAAAGTTTTACCAGACCTTTGTACTAGTTTTGTACTGTTCTCTACCAACAGTAAAAAGTTCTGTACCAGTCCCAACATGTCCCAATTTTTAGAGTTTAGTGAGGAACTCCAACTTGACCTCTTAGTTCTACATTTCCCGATTTGGATTAAAGTGGCCTCATTACATAAAGAAAGTTTTGTACTGTGTTTGTACCAACAATAAAAAGTTTTGTACCTTTCCCCAAATGTCCGAAATTCCATCTTCTAATGCGGAACACTAAGGTCAAGACAGAGTTCCACATACCCCGATTTCTTTTGAAATTGTCTCATTAGATAAAGGAAGCCTTAATTTCGGACATTTTGGGGTTGGTACAAAACTTTTTATTGTTGGTATAAAACAGTACAAAACTTTATTTAATGACATCACTTTAATGCAAATCGCAAATGTGGAACTCAGAGGTGAAGTTGGAGTTCCACACTAAAATCTAAAATTTGGGACATTTTGGGACAGCTACAAAACTTTTGTTGTTCGTACAAAACAGTACAAAATGAGTACAAAACTCTGGTACAACTTTTATTTGTAAATTCATATTTAGAAAACTGAGATGGCTGTTGGCGTTTCACGTTAGAAGATGAAATTTGCGACATTTTGGGACAGATACAAAACTTTCTGTTGTTGGTACGAAACAGTACAAAACTTTCTTTATCTAATGAGACGATTTTGATAGAAATCGGGCTATGTGGAACTCCAACTTGACCTTAGTGTTCCGCATTAGAATGTGGAATTTGGGACATTTGGGGACAGGTACAAAAAAAACTTTTTATTGTTGGTACAAAACAGTACAAAACTTTCTTTATCTAATGAGACCATTATCATTGATATAAGTGTTTATGGGACTGAGATTTGTTTATGTGTCGCAAATTAGAAGTTTGAATTTGGGACTTTTGGGACTGGTACAAACATTTTTATTCTTGGTACAAAACAGTACATCACTTTCTTTATGTAATGATGGCACATTGATGCAAATCGGCGAATATAGAACTCAGAGGTCAAGTTCGAGTTCCACAATAAAATCTAAAATTTGGGACATTTGGGGACAGGTACAAAACTTTTTATTGTTGGTACAAAACTAGTACAAAACTTTGATATTATTTTCGAGAAAATTCGTTATGGTGGGGAACAAGTTAGCGCTGGGTTCAGACATTAAATCGTCCATTAGTGGCTAATAGAGGTGGTACAAACTTTTTGTTGGTGATACAAAACGGTACAAAACTAGTACAAAACTTTGACACTATTTTCGGGAAAATTTGCTATGGTGGAGGAACAAGTTAACGCTAGGTCCAGACTTTAAATCGTCCATTACTGGCTAATGGAGGTGGTACAAAACGTTTTATTGGTGGTAAAAAACGGTAAAAAACTAGTACAAAACTTTGACCCTATTTTCAGGAAAAATCGCTATGGTGGGGAAAAAAGTTAACGCTAGGTCCTGAATTTAAATCGTCCATTACTGGCTAATGGAGGTGGTACAAAACTTTTTATTGGTGGTACAAAACGGTGCAAAACTAGCATAAAACTTTGCCAATATTTTTAGGAATATTCGTTTTGTTGGGGGAACAAGTTAATGCTAGGTCCAAACTTTAAATCCTCCATTACTGGCTAATGGACGTAGTACAAAACTTTTTATTTGTGGTACAAAACTAGCAAATGCTTTGTAATTATTTTCCAGAAAATTCGTTATGGTGGGGAACAAGGTAACGCTGGGTGCAGACATTAAATCGTCCATTACTGGCTAATGGAGGTGGTACGAAACGTTTTATTGGTGGTACAAAACTAGTACAAAACTTTGAAATTATTTTCGAGAAAGTTCCTTATGCTGGGGGAACAAGTTAACTGTGGGCCCAGATGGATGGATGTGGCTAATGGATGTGGTATAAAACATTTTGTTGATGGTACAAAACGGTACAAAACTAGTACAAAACTTTGACACTATTTTCAGGAAAATTCGTTATGGTGGGGGAACAAGTTAACGATAGGTCCAGACTTTAAATCGTCCATTACTGGCTAATGGATGTGGTACAAAAGTTTTCATTGGTGGTACAAAACGGTACAAAACTAGTACAAAACTTTGCCACTATTTTCGGGAAAATTCGTTATGGTGGGGGAACACGTTAACGCTAGGTCCTGACTTCAAATTGTCCATTACTGGCTAATGGACGTGGTACAAAAATTTTTATTGGTGGTACAAACCGGTACAAAACTAGTAAAAAACTTTGCCACTATTTTCGGAAAAATTCGTTATGGTGTGGGAACAGGTTAACGTTAGGTCCAGACTTTAAATCGTCCATTACTGGCTAATGGATGTGGTACAAAACTTTTTATTGGTGGTACAAAACGGTACAAAACTAGTAAAAAACTTTGACACTATTTTCAGGAAAAATCGTTATGGTGGGGGAACAAGTTAACGCTGAGCCCAGACATTAAATCGTCAATTACTGGCTAATGGATGTGGTACAAAACATTTTATTTGTGGTACAAAACGGTACAAAACTAGTACAGAACTTTGACACTATTTTCGGGAAATTTCGTTATGGTGGGGGTACAGGCGTTAACTTGTTCCCCACTTTGAATTGTCCATTACTGGTTAATGGACGTGGTACAAAACTTTTTATTGGTGGTACAAAACGGTACAAAACTAGTACAAAACTTTGGCATTCTTTTCTGAGTAAATTTTAAAAGTGGGGGAACAAGTTAACGGGGCCCTTTCTTACCACTTTTGAGACCCATTTTGAAACACTTCCGATGGCGCACAAAACGTGAAAATAGGACGGCAAAACGGCACAAAACACGCAAAGATGATGTGATAGGAACAACTTCAGAATTAACTTCTTCCGCCAAAATTGTAGACCCATTTTGACCCACTTCGGATGGCGCACAAAACTGCACAAAACGATGTGATGGGAATGACTTCAAGATTCGTTGGTGGCGGAACAGCATTAACTTGTTCCGCCATATTTGTAGTCCCGTTTTGACCCACTTCCTGTGGCGAACAAAACGTAAGAATAAGCGCACAAGACCTCACAAAACGCGCTCAAAACGATGCAAAAGAAACAATCTCGAAATTCATTGGTGGCGGAACATTGGGTCACTTTTGCCCCACTTTGGAAGCCCATTTTGACCCACTTCCGATGGCGCACAAAACGTGGGAATAGGCGCATAAAACGGCACAAAACGCGCACAAAACGATGCAAAAGAAACCATCTCGAAATTCGTTAGTGGCGGAACAGTGGGTCACTTTTGCCCCACCTTGGAGGCCCATTTTGACCCACTTCCGATGGCGCACAAAACGTGGGAATAGGCGCATAAAACGGCACAAAACGCGCAAAAAATGATGCAAAAGAAACCATCTCGAAATTCATTGGTGGCGGAACATTGGGTCACTTTTGCCCCACCTTGGAGGTCCATTTTGACCCATTTCCGATGGCGCACAAAACGTGTGAATAGGCGCACAAAAGGCACAAAACGCGCACAAAACGATGCAAAAGAAACCATCTCGAAATTCGTTAGTGGCGGAACAGTGGGTCACTTTTGCCCCACCTTGGAGGCCCATTTTGACCCACTTCCGATGGCGTACAAAACGTGGGAATAGGCGCACAAAACGGCACAAAACGCGCACAAAACGATGCAAAAGAAACCATCTGGAAATTCATTGGTGGCGGAACAGTGGGTCACTTTTGCCCCAATTTGGAAGCCCATTTTGACCCACTTCCGATGGCGCACAAAACGTGGGAATAGGCGCATAAAACGGCACAAAACGCGCACAAAACGATGCAAAAGAAACCATCTCGAAATTCGTTAGTGGCGGAACAGTGGGTCACTTTTGCCCCACTTTGCAGGCCCATTTTGACCCACTTCCGATGGCGTACAAAACGTGGGAATAAGCGCACAAAACGGCACAAAACGCGCACAAAACGATGCAAAAGAAACCATCTCGAAATTCATTGGTGGCGGAACATTGGGTCACTTTTGCCCCACCTTGGAGGCCCATTTTCACCCACTTCCGATGGCGCACAAAACGTGGGAATAGGCGCACAAAAGGCACAAAACGCGCACAAAACGATGCAAAAGAAACCATCTCGAAATTCGTTAGTGGCGGAACAGTGGGTCACTTTTGCCCCACCTTGGAGGCCCATTTTGACCCACTTCCGATGGCGCACAAAATGTGGGAATAGGCGCACAAAACGCGCACAAAACGATGCAAAAGAAACCATCTCGAAATTCATTGGTGGCGGAACAGTGGGTCACTTTTGCCCCACATTGGAGGCCCGTTTTGACCCACTTCCGATGGTGTACAAAACGTGGGAATAGGCGCACAAAACGGCACAAAACGCGCACAAAACGATGCAAAAGAAACCATCCCGAAATTCATTGGTGGCGGAACAGTGGGTCACTTTTGCCCCACATTGGAAGCCCATTTTGACCCACTTCCGATGGCGCACAAAACGTGGGAATAGGCGAATAAAACGGCACAAAACGCGCACAAAACGATGCAAAAGAAACCATCTCGAAATTCGTTAGTGGCGGAACATTGGGTCACTTTTGCCCCACCTTGGAGGCCCATTTTCACCCACTTCCGATGGCGCACAAAACGTGGGAATAGGCGCACAAAAGGCACAAAACGCGCACAAAACGATGTAAAAGAAACCATCTCGAAATTCGTTAGTGGCGGAACAGTGGGTCACTTTTACCACACCTTGGAGGCCCATTTTGACCCACTTCCGATGGCGCACAAAACGTGGGAATAGGCGCACAAAACGGCACAAAACGCGCACAAAACGATGCAAAAGAAACCATCTCGAAATTCATTGGTGGCGGAACAGTGGGTCACATTTGCCCCACCTTGGAGGCCCATTTTGACCCACTTCCTATGGCGCACAAAACGTGGAAATAGGCGCACAAAACACGCACAAAACGATGTGATGGGAATGACCTCAAAATTCGTTGGTGCCGGAACAGCATTATCTTGTTCCGCCATATTTGGAGGCCCGTTTTGACCCACTTCCGGTGGCGCACAAAGCGTGGGAATAGGCGCACAAAACGGCACAAAACGCGCACAAAACGATGCAAAAGAAACCATCTCGAAATTCGTTAGTGGCGGAACAGTGGGTCACTTTTGCCCCACCTTGGAGGTCCATTTTGACCCACTTCCGATGGCGCACAAAACGTGGAAATAGGCGCACAAAACGGCACAAAACGCGCACAAAACGATGCAAAAGAAACCATCTCGAAATTCGTTAGTGGCGGAACAGTGGGTCACTTTTGCCCCACATTGGAGGCCCATTTTGACCCACTTCCGATGGCGCACAAAACGTGGGAGTAGGCGCACAAAACGGCACAAAACGTGCACAAAACGATGCAAAAGAAACCATCTCGAAATTCATTAGGGGCGGAACAGTGGGTCACTTTTGCCCCACCTTGGAGGCCCATTTTGACCCACTTCCGATGGCGCACAAAACGGCACAAAACGATGCAAAAGAAACCATCTCGAAATTCGTTAGTGGCGGAACAGTGGGTCACTTTTGCCCCACCTTGGAGGCCCATTTTGACCCACTTCCGATGGCGCACAAAACGTGGAAATAGGCGCACAAAACGGCACAAAACACGCACAAAACGATGTGATGGGAATGACCTCAAAATTCGTTGGTGGCGGAACAGCATTAACTTGTTCCGCCATATTTGGAGGCCGGTTTTGACCCACTTCCGGTGGCGCACAAAACGTAGGAATAGGCGCACAAAACGGCACAAAACGCGAACAAAACGATGCAAAAGAAACCATCTCGAAATTCGTTAGTGGCGGAACAGTGGGTCACTTTTGCCCCACCTTGGAGGCCCATTTTGACCCACTTCCGATGGCGCACAAAACGTGGAAATAGGCGCACAAAACGGCACAAAACACGCACAATTTGATGTGATGGGAATGACCTCAAAATTCGTTGGTGGCGGAACAGCATTAACTTGTTCCGCCATATTTGGAGGCCCGTTTTGACCCACTTCCGTTGGCGCACAAAACGTGGGAATAGGCGCACAAATCGGCACAAAACGCGCACAAAACGATGCAAAAGAAACCATCTCGAAATTCATTGGTGGCGGAACAGTGGGTCACTTTTGCCCCACTTTGGAAGCCCATTTTGACCCACTTCCGATGGCGCACAAAACGTGGGAATAGGCGCATAAAACGGCACAAAATGCGCACAAAACGATGCAAAAGAAACCATCTCGAAATTCGTTAGTGGCGGAACAGTAAGTCACTTTTGCCCCACCTTGGAGGCCCATTTTGACCCACTTCCAATGGCGCACAAAACGTGGGAATAGGCGCACAAAACGGCACAAAACGCGCACAAAACGATGCAAAAGAAACCATCTCGAAATTCATTGGTGGCGGAACATTGGGTCACTTTTGCCCCACCTTAGAGGCCCATTTTGACCCACTTCCGATGGCGCACAAAACGTGGGAATAGGCGCACAAAAGGCACAAAACGCGCACAAAACGATGGAAAAGAAACCATCTCGAAATTCGTTAGTGGCCGAACAGTGGGTCACTTTTGCCCCACCTTGGAGGCCCATTTTCACCCACTTCCGATGGCGCACAAAACGTGGAAATAGGCGCACAAAACGGCACAAAACGCGCACAAAACGATGCAAAAGAAACCATCTCGAAATTCATTGGTGGCGGAACAGTGGGTCACTTTTGCCCCACCTTGGAGGCCCATTTTGACCCACTTCCGATGGCGCACAAAACGTGGGAATAGGCGCACAAAACGGCACAAAACGCGCACAAAACGATGCAAAAGAAACCATCTCGAAATCTGTTAGTGGCGGAACAGTGGGTCACTTTTGCCCCACCTTGGAGGCCCATTTTGACCCACTTCCGATGGCGCACAAAACGTGGAAATAGGCGCATAAAACGGCACAAAACGCGCACAAAACGATGCAAAAGAAACCATCTCGAAATTCGTTAGTGGCGGAACATTGGGTCACTTTTGCCCCACCTTGGAGGCCCATTTTCACCCACTTCCGATGGCGCACAAAACGTGGGAATAGGCGCACGAAAGGCACAAAACGCGCACAAAACGATGCAAAAGAAACCATCTCGAAATTCATTGGTGGCGGAACAGTGGGTAACTTTTGCCCCACTTTGGAAGCCCATTTTGACCCACTTCCGATGGCGCACAAAACGTGGGAATAAAAGAATAAAACGGCACAAAACGCGCACAAAACGATGCAAAAGAAACCATCTCGAAATTCGTTAGTGGCGGAACATTGGGTCACTTTTGCCCCACCTTGGAGGCCCATTTTGACCCACTTCCGATGGCGCACAAAACGTGGAAATAGGCGCACAAAACGGCACAAAACGATGCAAAAGAAACCATCTCGAAATTCGTTAGTGGCGGAACAGTGGGTCACTTTTGCCCCACCTTGGAGGCCCATTTTGACCCACTTCCGATGGCGCACAAAACGTGGAAATAGGCGCACAAAACGGCACAAAACACGCACAAAACGATGTGATGGGAATGACCTCAAAATTCGTTGGTGGCGGAACAGCATTAACTTGTTCCGCCATATTTGGAGGCCGGTTTTGACCCACTTCCGGTGGCGCACAAAACGTAGGAATAGGCGCACAAAACGGCACAAAACGCGAACAAAACGATGCAAAAGAAACCATCTCGAAATTCGTTAGTGGCGGAACAGTGGGTCACTTTTGCCCCACCTTGGAGGCCCATTTTGACCCACTTCCGATGGCGCACAAAACGTGGAAATAGGCGCACAAAACGGCACAAAACACGCACAATTTGATGTGATGGGAATGACCTCAAAATTCGTTGGTGGCGGAACAGCATTAACTTGTTCCGCCATATTTGGAGGCCCGTTTTGACCCACTTCCGTTGGCGCACAAAACGTGGGAATAGGCGCACAAATCGGCACAAAACGCGCACAAAACGATGCAAAAGAAACCATCTCGAAATTCATTGGTGGCGGAACAGTGGGTCACTTTTGCCCCACTTTGGAAGCCCATTTTGACCCACTTCCGATGGCGCACAAAACGTGGGAATAGGCGCATAAAACGGCACAAAATGCGCACAAAACGATGCAAAAGAAACCATCTCGAAATTCGTTAGTGGCGGAACAGTAAGTCACTTTTGCCCCACCTTGGAGGCCCATTTTGACCCACTTCCAATGGCGCACAAAACGTGGGAATAGGCGCACAAAACGGCACAAAACGCGCACAAAACGATGCAAAAGAAACCATCTCGAAATTCATTGGTGGCGGAACATTGGGTCACTTTTGCCCCACCTTAGAGCCCCATTTTGACCCACTTCCGATGGCGCACAAAACGTGGGAATAGGCGCACAAAAGGCACAAAACGCGCACAAAACGATGGAAAAGAAACCATCTCGAAATTCGTTAGTGGCCGAACAGTGGGTCACTTTTGCCCCACCTTGGAGGCCCATTTTCACCCACTTCCGATGGCGCACAAAACGTGGAAATAGGCGCACAAAACGGCACAAAACGCGCACAAAACGATGCAAAAGAAACCATCTCGAAATTCATTGGTGGCGGAACAGTGGGTCACTTTTGCCCCACCTTGGAGGCCCATTTTGACCCACTTCCGATGGCGCACAAAACGTGGGAATAGGCGCACAAAACGGCACAAAACGCGCACAAAACGATGCAAAAGAAACCATCTCGAAATCTGTTAGTGGCGGAACAGTGGGTCACTTTTGCCCCACCTTGGAGGCCCATTTTGACCCACTTCCGATGGCGCACAAAACGTGGAAATAGGCGCATAAAACGGCACAAAACGCGCACAAAACGATGCAAAAGAAACCATCTCGAAATTCGTTAGTGGCGGAACATTGGGTCATTTTGCCCCACCTTGGAGGCCAATTTTCACCCACTTCCGATGGCGCACAAAACGTGGGAATAGGCGCACAAAAGGCACAAAACGCGCACAAAACGATGCAAAAGAAACCATCTCGAAATTCATTGGTGGCGGAACAGTGGGTCACTTTTGCCCCACTTTGGAAGCCCATTTTGACCCACTTCCGATGGCGCACAAAACGTGGGAATAAAAGAATAAAACGGCACAAAACGCGCACAAAACGATGCAAAAGAAACCATCTCGAAATTCGTTAGTGGCGGAACATTGGGTCACTTTTGCCCCACATTGGAGGCCCGTTTTGACGCACTTCCGATGGTGTACAAAACGTGGGAATAGGCGCACAAAACGGCACAAAACGCGCACAAAACGATGCAAAAGAAACCATCCCGAAATTCATTGGTGGCGGAACAGTGGGTGATTTTTGCCCCACTTTTGAAGCCTATTTTGACCCACTTCCGATGGCGCACAAAACGTGGGAATAGGCGAATAAAACGGCACAAAACGCGCCCAAAACGATGCAAAAGAAACCATCTCGAAATTCGTTAGTGGCGGAACATTGGGTCACTTTTGCCCCACCTTGGAGGCCCATTTTCACCCACTTCCGATGGCGCACAAAACGTGGGAATAGGCGCACAAAAGGCACAAAACGCGCACAAAACGATGTAAAAGAAACCATCTCGAAATTCGTTAGTGGCGGAACAGTGGGTCACTTTTGCCTCACCTTGAAGGCCCATTTTGACCCACTTCCGATGGCGCACAAAACGTGGGAATAGGCGCACAAAACGGCACAAAACCCGCACAAAACGATGCAAAAGAAACCATCTCGAACTTCGTTAGTGGCGGAACAGTGGGTCACTTTTGCCCCACCTTGGAGGCCCGTTTTGACCCACTTCCGATGGCGCACAAAACGTGGAAATAGGCGCACAAAAGGCACAAAACGCGCACAAAACGATGCAAAAGAAACCATCTCGAAATTCGTTAGTGGCGGAACAGTGGGTCACTTTTGCCCCACCTTGGAGGCCCATTTTGACCCACTTCCGATGGCGCACAAAACGTGGGAATAGGCGCACAAAACGGCACAAAACGCGCACAAAACGATGCAAAAGAAACCATCTGGAAATTCATTGGTGGCGGAACAGTGGGTCACTTTTGCCCCACATTGGAAGCCCATTTTGACCCACTTCCGATGGCGCACAAAACGTGGGAATAGGCGCATAAAACGGCACAAAACGCGCACAAAACGATGCAAAAGAAACCATCTCGAAATTCATTGGTGGCGGAACATTGGGTCACTTTTGCCCCACATTGGAGGCCCATTTTGACCCACTTCCGATGGCGCACAAAACGTAGGGATGGGCGCACAAAACGGCACAAATTGCGCACAAAACGATGCAAAAGAAACCATCTCGAAATTCGTTAGTGGCGGAACATTGGGTCACTTTTGCCCCACCTTGGAGGCCCATTTTGACCCACTTCCGATAACGCACAAAACGTGGGAATAAACGAATAAAACGGCACAAAACGCGCACAAAACGATGCAAAAGAAACCATCTCGAAATTCGTTAGTGGCGGAACATTGGGTCACTTTTGCCCCACCTTGGAGGCCCATTTTCACCCATTTCCGATGGCGCACAAAACGTGGGAATAGGCGCACAAAAGGCACAAAACGCGCACAAAACGATGCAAAAGAAACCATCTCGAAATTCGTTAGTGGCGGAACAGTGGGTCAATTTTGCCCCACCTTGAAGGCCCATTTTGACCCACTTCCGATGGCGCACAAAACGTGGGAATAGGCGCACAAAACGGCACAAAACCCGCACAAAACGATGCAAAAGAAACCATCTCGAACTTCGTTAGTGGCGGAACAGTGGGTCACTTTGGCCCACCTTGGAGGCCCGTTTTGACCCACTTCCGATGGCGCTCAAAACGTGGAAATAGGCGCACAAAAGGCACGAAACGCGCACAAAACGATGCAAAAGAAACCATCTCGAAATTCGTTAGTGGCGGAACAGTGGGTCACTTTTGCCCCACCTTGGAGGCCCATTTTGACCCACTTCCGATGGCGCACAAAACGTAAGAATAGGCGCACAAAACGGCACAAAACGCGCACAAAACGATGCAAAAGAAACCATCTCGAAATTCGTTAGTGGCGGAACAGTGGGTCACTTTTGCCCCACCTTGGAGGCCCATTTTGACCGACTTCCGATGGCGCACAAAACGTAAGAATAGGCGCACAAAACGGCACAAAACGCGCACAAAACGATGCAAAAGAAACCATCTCGAAATTCATTGGTGGCGGAACAGTGGGTCACTTTTGCCCCACCTTGGAGGCCCATTTTCACCCACTTCCGATGGCGCACAAAACGTGGGAATAGGCGCACAAAAGGCACAAAACGCGCACAAAACGATGCAAAAGAAACCATCTCGAAATTCGTTAGTGGCGGAACAGTGGGTCACTTTTGCCCCACCTTGGAGGCCCATTTTGACCCACTTCCGATGGCGCACAAAATGTGGGAATAGGCGCACAAAACGCGCACAAAACGATGCAAAAGAAACCATCTCGAAATTCATTGGTGGCGGAACAGTGGGTCACTTTTGCCCCACATTGGAGGCCCGTTTTGACGCACTTCCGATGGTTTACAAAACGTGGTAATAGGCGCAGAAAACGGCACAAAACGCGCACAAAACGATGCAAAAGAAACCATCCCGAAATTCATTGGTGGCGGAACAGTGGGTCACTTTTGCCCCACTTTTGAAGCCTATTTTGACCCACTTCCGATGGCGCACAAAACGTGGGAATAGGCGAATAAAACGGCACAAAACGCGTACAAAACGATGCAAAAGAAACCATCTCGAAATTCGTTAGTGGCGGAACATTGGGTCACTTTTGCCCCACCTTGGAGGCCCATTTTCACCCACTTCCGATGGCGCACAAAACGTGGGAATAGGCGCACAAAAGGCACAAAACGCGCACAAAACGATGTAAAAGAAACCATCTCGAAATTCGTTAGTGGCGGAACAGTGGGTCACTTTTGCCCCACCTTGAAGGCCCATTTTGACCCACTTCCGATGGCGCACAAAACGTGGGAATAGGCGCACAAAACGGCACAAAACCCGCACAAAACGATGGAAAAGAAACCACCTCGAACTTCGTTAGTGGCGGAACAGTGGGTCACTTTTGCCCCACCTTGGAGGCCCGTTTTGACCCACTTCCGATGGCGCACAAAACGTGCAAATAAGCGCATAAAAGGCACAAAACGCGCACAAAACGATGCAAAAGAAACCATCTCGAAATTCGTTAGTGGCGGAACAGTGGGTCACTTTTGCCCCACCTTGGAGGCCCATTTTCACCCACTTCCGATGGCGCACAAAACGTGGGAATAGGCGCACAAAACGGCACTAAAAACGCGCACAAAACGATGCAAAAGAAACCATCTCGAAATTCATTGGTGGCGGAACAGTGGGTCACTTTTGCCCCACCTTGGTGGCCCATTTTGACCCACTTCCGATGGCGCACAAAACGTGGGAATAGGCGCACAAAACGGCACAAAACGCGCACAAAACGATGCAAAAGAAACCATCTCGAAATTCATTGGTGGCGGAACAGTGGGTCACTTTTGCCCCACTTTGGAGGCCCATTTTGACCCACTTCCGATGGCGCACAAAACGTGGAAATAGGCGCACAAAACGGCACAAAACGCGCACAAAACGATGCAAAAGAAACCATCTCGAAATTCGTTAGTGGCGGAACAGTGGGTCACTTTTGCCCCACCTTGGAGGCCCATTTTGACCCACTTCCGATGGCGCACAAAACGTGGGAGTAGGCGCACAAAACGGCACAAAACGTGCACAAAACGATGCAAAAGAAACCATCTCGAAATTCATTGGTGGCGGAACAGTGGGTCACTTTTGCCCCACCTTGGAGGCCCATTTTGACCCACTTCCGATGACGCACAAAACGTGGGTATAGGCGCACAAAACGGCACAAAACGATGCAAAAGAAACCATCTCGAAATTCGTTAGTGGCGGAACAGTGGGTCACTTTTGCCCCACTTTGGAAGCCCATTTTGACCCACTTCCGATGGCGCACAAAACGTGGGAATAAACGAATAAAACGGCACAAAACGCGCACAAAACGATGCAAAAGAAACCATCTCGAAATTCGTTAGTGGCGGAACATTGGGTCACTTTTGCCCCACCTTGGAGGCCCATTTTCACCCACTTCCGATGGCGCACAAAACGTGGGAATAGGCGCACAAAACGGCACAAAACCCGCACAAAACGATGGAAAAGAAACCATCTCGAACTTCGTTAGTGGCGGAACAGTGGGTCACTTTTGCCCCACCTTGGAGGCCCGTTTTGACCCACTTCCGATGGCGCACAAAACGTGGAAATAGGCGCACAAAAGGCACAAAACGCGCACAAAACGATGCAAAAGAAACCATCTCGAAATTCGTTAGTGGCGGAACAGTGGGTCACTTTTGCCCCACCTTGGAGGCCCATTTTGACCCACTTCCGATGGCGCACAAAACGTGGGAATAGGCGCACAAAACGGCACAAAACGCGCACAAAACGATGCAAAAGAAACCATCTCGAAATTCATTGGTGGCGGAACAGTGGGTCACTTTTGCCCCACCTTGGTGGCCCATTTTGACCCACTTCCGATGGCGCACAAAACGTGGGAATAGGCGCACAAAACGGCACAAAACGCGCACAAAACGATGCAAAAGAAACCATCTCGAAATTCATTGGTGGCGGAACAGTGGGTCACTTTTGCCCCACTTTGGAGGCCCATTTTGACCCACTTCCGATGGCGCACAAAACGTGGAAATAGGCGCACAAAACGGCACAAAACGCGCACAAAACGATGCAAAAGAAACCATCTCGAAATTCGTTAGTGGCGGAACAGTGGGTCACTTTTGCCCCACTTTGGAGGCCCATTTTGACCCACTTCCGATGGCGCACAAAACGTGGGAGTAGGGGCACAAAACGGCACAAAACGTGCACAAAACGATGCAAAAGAAACCATCTCGAAATTCATTGGTGGCGGAACAGTGGGTCACTTTTGCCCCACCTTGGAGGCCCATTTTGACCCACTTCCGATGACGCACAAAACGTGGGTATAGGCGCACAAAACGGCACAAAACGATGCAAAAGAAACCATCTCGAAATTCGTTAGTGGCGGAACAGTGGGTCACTTTTGCCCCACTTTGGAAGCCCATTTTGACCCACTTCCGATGGCGCACAAAACGTGGGAATAAACGAATAAAACGGCACAAAACGCGCACAAAACGATGCAAAAGAAACCATCTCGAAATTCGTTAGTGGCGGAACAGTGGGTCACTTTTGCCCCACCTTGGAGGCCCATTTTCACCCACTTCCGATGGCGCACAAAACGTGGGAATAGGCGCACAAAAGACACAAAACGCGCACAAAACGATGCAAAAGAAACCATCTCGAAATTCGTTAGTGGCGGAACAGTGGGTCAATTTTGCCCCACCTTGAAGGCCCATTTTGACCCACTTCCGATGGCGCACAAAACGTGGGAATAGGCGCACAAAGCGGCCCAAAACGCGCACAAAACGATGCAAAAGAAACCATCTCGAAATTCGTTAGTGGCGGAACATTGGGTCACTTTTGCCCCACCTTGGAGGCCCATTTTGACCCACTTCCGATAACGCACAATACGTGGGAATAAACGAATAAAACGGCACAAAACGCGCACAAAACGATGCAAAAGAAACCATCTCGAAATTCGTTAGTGGCGGAACATTGGGTCACTTTTGCCCCACCTTGGAGGCCCATTTTCACCCACTTCCGATGGCGCACAAAACGTGGGAATAGGCGCACAAAAGGCACAAAACGCGCACAAAACGATGCAAAAGAAACCATCTCGAAATTCGTTAGTGGCGGAACAGTGGGTCAATTTTGCCCCACCTTGAAGGCCCATTTTGACCCACTTCCGATGGCGCACAAAACGTGGGAATAGGCGCACAAAACGGCACAAAACCCGCACAAAACGATGCAAAAGAAACCATCTCGAACTTCGTTAGTGGCGGAACAGTGGGTCACTTTGGCCCACCTTGGAGGCCCGTTTTGACCCACTTCCGATGGCGCTCAAAACGTGGAAATAGGCGCACAAAAGGCACGAAACGCGCACAAAACGATGCAAAAGAAACCATCTCGAAATTCGTTAGTGGCGGAACAGTGGGTCACTTTTGCCCCACCTTGGAGGCCCATTTTGACCCACTTCCGATGGCGCACAAAACGTGGGAATAGGCGCACAAAACGGCACAAAACGCGCACAAAACGATGCAAAAGAAACCATCTCGAAATTCATTGGTGGCGGAACAGTGGGTCACTTTTGCCCCACCTTGGAGGCCCATTTTCACCCACATCCGATGGCGCACAAAACGTGGGAATAGGCGCACAAAAGGCACAAAACGCGCACAAAACGATGCAAAAGAAACCATCTCGAAATTCGTTAGTGGCGGAACAGTGGGTCACTTTTGCCCCACCTTGGAGGCCCATTTTGACCCACTTCCGATGGCGCACAAAATGTGGGAATAGGCGCACAAAACGCGCACAAAACGATGCAAAAGAAACCATCTCGAAATTCATTGGTGGCGGAACAGTGGGTCACTTTTGCCCCACATTGGAGGCCCGTTTTGACGCACTTCCGATGGTGTACAAAACGTGGGAATAGGCGCAGAAAACGGCACAAAACGCGCACAAAACGATGCAAAAGAAACCATCCCGAAATTCATTGGTGGCGGAACAGTGGGTCACTTTTGCCCCACTTTTGAAGCCTATTTTGACCCACTTCCGATGGCGCACAAAACGTGGGAATAGGCGAATAAAACGGCACAAAACGCGTACAAAACGATGCAAAAGAAACCATCTCGAAATTCGTTAGTGGCGGAACATTGGGTCACTTTTGCCCCACCTTGGAGGCCCATTGTCACCCACTTCCGATGGCGCACAAAACGTGGGAATAGGCGCACAAAAGGCACAAAACGCGCACAAAACGATGTAAAAGAAACCATCTCGAAATTCGTTAGTGGCGGAACAGTGGGTCACTTTTGCCCCACCTTGAAGGCCCATTTTGACCCACTTCCGATGGCGCACAAAACGTGGGAATAGGCGCACAAAACGGCACAAAACCCGCACAAAACGATGGAAAAGAAACCATCTCGAACTTCGTTAGTGGCGGAACAGTGGGTCACTTTTGCCCCACCTTGGAGGCCCGTTTTGACCCACTTCCGATGGCGCACAAAACGTGCAAATAAGCGCATAAAAGGCACAAAACGCGCACAAAACGATGCAAAAGAAACCATCTCGAAATTCGTTAGTGGCGGAACAGTGGGTCACTTTTGCCCCACCTTGGAGGCCCATTTTCACCCACTTCCGATGGCGCACAAAACGTGGGAATAGGCGCACAAAACGGCACTAAAAACGCGCACAAAACGATGCAAAAGAAACCATCTCGAAATTCATTGGTGGCGGAACAGTGGGTCACTTTTGCCCCACCTTGGTGGCCCATTTTGACCCACTTCCGATGGCGCACAAAACGTGGGAATAGGCGCACAAAACGGCACAAAACGCGCACAAAACGATGCAAAAGAAACCATCTCGAAATTCATTGGTGGCGGAACAGTGGGTCACTTTTGCCCCACTTTGGAGGCCCATTTTGACCCACTTCCGATGGCGCACAAAACGTGGAAATAGGCGCACAAAACGGCACAAAACGCGCACAAAACGATGCAAAAGAAACCATCTCGAAATTCGTTAGTGGCGGAACAGTGGGTCACTTTTGCCCCACCTTGGAGGCCCATTTTGACCCACTTCCGATGGCGCACAAAACGTGGGAGTAGGCGCACAAAACGGCACAAAACGTGCACAAAACGATGCAAAAGAAACCATCTCGAAATTCATTGGTGGCGGAACAGTGGGTCACTTTTGCCCCACCTTGGAGGCCCATTTTGACCCACTTCCGATGACGCACAAAACGTGGGTATAGGCGCACAAAACGGCACAAAACGATGCAAAAGAAACCATCTCGAAATTCGTTAGTGGCGGAACAGTGGGTCACTTTTGCCCCACTTTGGAAGCCCATTTTGACCCACTTCCGATGGCGCACAAAACGTGGGAATAAACGAATAAAACGGCACAAAACGCGCACAAAACGATGCAAAAGAAACCATCTCGAAATTCGTTAGTGGCGGAACATTGGGTCACTTTTGCCCCACCTTGGAGGCCCATTTTCACCCACTTCCGATGGCGCACAAAACGTGGGAATAGGCGCACAAAACGGCACAAAACCCGCACAAAACGATGGAAAAGAAACCATCTCGAACTTCGTTAGTGGCGGAACAGTGGGTCACTTTTGCCCCACCTTGGAGGCCCGTTTTGACCCACTTCCGATGGCGCACAAAACGTGGAAATAGGCGCACAAAAGGCACAAAACGCGCACAAAACGATGCAAAAGAAACCATCTCGAAATTCGTTAGTGGCGGAACAGTGGGTCACTTTTGCCCCACCTTGGAGGCCCATTTTGACCCACTTCCGATGGCGCACAAAACGTGGGAATAGGCGCACAAAACGGCACAAAACGCGCACAAAACGATGCAAAAGAAACCATCTCGAAATTCATTGGTGGCGGAACAGTGGGTCACTTTTGCCCCACCTTGGTGGCCCATTTTGACCCACTTCCGATGGCGCACAAAACGTGGGAATAGGCGCACAAAACGGCACAAAACGCGCACAAAACGATGCAAAAGAAACCATCTCGAAATTCATTGGTGGCGGAACAGTGGGTCACTTTTGCCCCACTTTGGAGGCCCATTTTGACCCACTTCCGATGGCGCACAAAACGTGGAAATAGGCGCACAAAACGGCACAAAACGCGCACAAAACGATGCAAAAGAAACCATCTCGAAATTCGTTAGTGGCGGAACAGTGGGTCACTTTTGCCCCACTTTGGAGGCCCATTTTGACCCACTTCCGATGGCGCACAAAACGTGGGAGTAGGGGCACAAAACGGCACAAAACGTGCACAAAACGATGCAAAAGAAACCATCTCGAAATTCATTGGTGGCGGAACAGTGGGTCACTTTTGCCCCACCTTGGAGGCCCATTTTGACCCACTTCCGATGACGCACAAAACGTGGGTATAGGCGCACAAAACGGCACAAAACGATGCAAAAGAAACCATCTCGAAATTCGTTAGTGGCGGAACAGTGGGTCACTTTTGCCCCACTTTGGAAGCCCATTTTGACCCACTTCCGATGGCGCACAAAACGTGGGAATAAACGAATAAAACGGCACAAAACGCGCACAAAACGATGCAAAAGAAACCATCTCGAAATTCGTTAGTGGCGGAACAGTGGGTCACTTTTGCCCCACCTTGGAGGCCCATTTTCACCCACTTCCGATGGCGCACAAAACGTGGGAATAGGCGCACAAAAGACACAAAACGCGCACAAAACGATGCAAAAGAAACCATCTCGAAATTCGTTAGTGGCGGAACAGTGGGTCAATTTTGCCCCACCTTGAAGGCCCATTTTGACCCACTTCCGATGGCGCACAAAACGTGGGAATAGGCGCACAAAGCGGCCCAAAACGCGCACAAAACGATGCAAAAGAAACCATCTCGAAATTCGTTAGTGGCGGAACATTGGGTCACTTTTGCCCCACCTTGGAGGCCCATTTTGACCCACTTCCGATAACGCACAATACGTGGGAATAAACGAATAAAACGGCACAAAACGCGCACAAAACGATGCAAAAGAAACCATCTCGAAATTCGTTAGTGGCGGAACATTGGGTCACTTTTGCCCCACCTTGGAGGCCCATTTTCACCCACTTCCGATGGCGCACAAAACGTGGGAATAGGCGCACAAAAGGCACAAAACGCGCACAAAACGATGCAAAAGAAACCATCTCGAAATTCGTTAGTGGCGGAACAGTGGGTCAATTTTGCCCCACCTTGAAGGCCCATTTTGACCCACTTCCGATGGCGCACCAAACGTGGGAATAGGCGCACAAAACGGCACAAAACCCGCACAAAACGATGCAAAAGAAACCATCTCGAACTTCGTTAGTGGCGGAACAGTGGGTCACTTTGGCCCACCTTGGAGGCCCGTTTTGACCCACTTCCGATGGCGCTCAAAACGTGGAAATAGGCGCACAAAAGGCACGAAACGCTCACAAAACGATGCAAAAGAAACCATCTCGAAATTCGTTAGTGGCGGAACAGTGGGTCACTTTTGCCCCACCTTGGAGGCCCATTTTGACCCACTTCCGATGGCGCACAAAATGTGGGAATAGGCGCACAAAACGCGCACAAAACGATGCAAAAGAAACCATCTCGAAATTCATTGGTGGCGGAACAGTGGGTCACTTTTGCCCCACATTGGAGGCCCGTTTTGACGCACTTCCGATGGTGTACAAAACGTGGGAATAGGCGCACAAAACGGCACAAAACGCGCACAAAACGATGCAAAAGAAACCATCTCGAAATTCATTGGTGGCGGAACAGTGGGTCACTTTTGCCCCACCTTGGAGGCCCATTTTCACCCACTTCCGATGGCGCACAAAACGTGGGAATAGGCGCACAAAAGGCACAAAACGCGCACAAAACGATGCAAAAGAAACCATCTCGAAATTCGTTAGTGGCGGAACAGTGGGTCACTTTTGCCCCACCTTGGAGGCCCATTTTGACCCACTTCCGATGGCGCACAAAATGTGGGAATAGGCGCACAAAACGCGCACAAAACGATGCAAAAGAAACCATCTCGAAATTCATTGGTGGCGGAACAGTGGGTCACTTTTGCCCCACATTGGAGGCCCGTTTTGACGCACTTCCGATGGTGTACAAAACGTGGGAATAGGCGCAGAAAACGGCACAAAACGCGCACAAAACGATGCAAAAGAAACCATCCCGAAATTCATTGGTGGCGGAACAGTGGGTCACTTTTGCCCCACTTTTGAAGCCTATTTTGACCCACTTCCGATGGCGCACAAAACGTGGGAATAGGCGAATAAAACGGCACAAAACGCGCACAAAACGATGCAAAAGAAACCATCTCGAAATTCGTTAGTGGCGGAACATTGGGTCACTTTTGCCCCACCTTGGAGGCCCATTTTCACCCACTTCCGATGGCGCACAAAACGTGGGAATAGGCGCACAAAAGACACAAAACGCGCACAAAACGATACAAAAGAAACCATCTCGAAATTCGTTAGTGGCGGAACAGTGGGTCAATTTTGCCCCACCTTGAAGGCCCATTTTGACCCACTTCCGATGGCGCACAGAACGTGGGAATAGGCGCACAAAACGGCACAAAACGCGCACAAAACGATGCAAAAGAAACCATCTCGAAATTCATTGGTGGCGGAACAGTGGGTCACTTTTGCCCCACCTTGGAGGCCCATTTTCACCCACTTCCGATGGCGCACAAAACGTGGGAATAGGCGCACAAAAGGCAAAAAACGCGCACAAAACGATGCAAAAGAAACCATCTCGAAATTCGTTAGTGGCGGAACAGTGGGTCACTTTTGCCCCACCTTGGAGGCCCATTTTCACCCACTTCCGATGGCGCACAAAATGTGGGAATAGGCGCACAAAAGGCAAAAAACGCGCACAAAACGATGCAAAAGAAACCATCTCGAAATTCGTTAGTGGCGGAACAGTGGGTCACTTTTGCCCCACCTTGGAGGCCCATTTTGACCCACTTCCGATGGCGCACAAAATGTGGGAATAGGCGCACAAAACGCGCACAAAACGATGCAAAAGAAACCATCTCGAAATTCATTGGTGGCGGAACAGTGGGTCACTTTTGCCCCACATTGGAGGCCCGTTTTGACCCACTTCCGATGGTGTACAAAACGTGGGAATAGGCGCACAAAACGGCACAAAACGCGCACAAAACGATGCAAAAGAAACCATCCCGAAATTCATTGGTGGCGGAACAGTGGGTCACTTTTGCCCCACCTTGGAGGCCCATTTTCACCCACTTCCGATGGCGCACAAAACGTGGGAATAGGCGCACAAAAGGCACAAAACGCGCACAAAACGATGCAAAAGAAACCATCTCGAAATTCGTTAGTGGCGGAACAGTGGGTCACTTTTGCCCCACCTTGAAGGCCCATTTTGACCCACTTCCGATGGCGCACAAAACGTGGGAATAGGCGCACAAAACGGCACAAAACCCGCACAAAACGATGGAAAAGAAACCATCTCGAACTTCGTTAGTGGCGGAACAGTGGGTCACTTTTGCCCCACCTTGGAGGCCCGTTTTGACCCACTTCCGATGGCGCACAAAACGTGCAAATAAGCGCATAAAAGGCACAAAACGCGCACAAAACGATGCAAAAGAAACCATCTCGAAATTCGTTAGTGGCGGAACAGTGGGTCACTTTTGCCCCACCTTGGAGGCCCATTTTCACCCACTTCCGATGGCGCACAAAACGTGGGAATAGGCGCACAAAACGGCACTAAAAACGCGCACAAAACGATGCAAAAGAAACCATCTCGAAATTCATTGGTGGCGGAACAGTGGGTCACTTTTGCCCCACCTTGGTGGCCCATTTTGACCCACTTCCGATGGCGCACAAAACGTGGGAATAGGCGCACAAAACGGCACAAAACGCGCACAAAACGATGCAAAAGAAACCATCTCGAAATTCATTGGTGGCGGAACAGTGGGTCACTTTTGCCCCACTTTGGAGGCCCATTTTGACCCACTTCCGATGGCGCACAAAACGTGGAAATAGGCGCACAAAACGGCACAAAACGCGCACAAAACGATGCAAAAGAAACCATCTCGAAATTCGTTAGTGGCGGAACAGTGGGTCACTTTTGCCCCACCTTGGAGGCCCATTTTGACCCACTTCCGATGGCGCACAAAACGTGGGAGTAGGCGCACAAAACGGCACAAAACGTGCACAAAACGATGCAAAAGAAACCATCTCGAAATTCATTGGTGGCGGAACAGTGGGTCACTTTTGCCCCACCTTGGAGGCCCATTTTGACCCACTTCCGATGACGCACAAAACGTGGGTATAGGCGCACAAAACGGCACAAAACGATGCAAAAGAAACCATCTCGAAATTCGTTAGTGGCGGAACAGTGGGTCACTTTTGCCCCACTTTGGAAGCCCATTTTGACCCACTTCCGATGGCGCACAAAACGTGGGAATAAACGAATAAAACGGCACAAAACGCGCACAAAACGATGCAAAAGAAACCATCTCGAAATTCGTTAGTGGCGGAACATTGGGTCACTTTTGCCCC